>NC_139623.1:22486277-23703777 GCF_964638095.1 Poromitra crassiceps | reverse complement strand
GATCCACGGCTTTTAGGCTGTTTCTCGGACCTGTCTCTAATCTGGACTGCACCGAGCAAGCACTGTCGCCACCTAATGAGTCCGTAAAATAGGTTATACACCTCCAATAGCTACTATAGTTGTACAGCAGCTGCGGAAGGCTTTGATCGACGTCCCACCGTCAAAAAACGCATTGGACGTCGAAGGACGTCCGTGGCATTCTACGTCACTATTTAATTGGACGTCGAAGGACGTCCATGGCATTCAATGAGTTAATCATTTCCTTCAATACTATCAGTGACTCTAAATCGTTGTACTCTTCTCTCACCTGATCTTCAGAAAAAGGGTCAGAGAAGGGGCTGGTCAACCTGTTCTGGCTCATAGGGGGACAACAGAAGCCCTTCAGCACACGAACACCTGTCCTCAACAAGGTATGTCTACACTGACTTGATGAATGAATATTTTTTTATTTCTGTCCAGTGTATTGCATGACTTTTCTTTTTAGATCGGTTTACTATATGAGAATGGGCAAATCAGTGAGTATTATGAGTACATGTAATGTAAATGAGATGCAGACTGATGGGCGTTTCTCTGTTCTCAGCTGGGTATAAATGAAATGGGCGTCCAGCAAGCTTTACTCAACTGGGCCAGGGAACACTGCCACAAAGGTGTGTCCAACATAAGCTTTTCATTCATACAGAAATGTTTTGACATCAGCGCAAGAATGTGGATGATAGGTTTCACAAGTGGCACTGTGACCTTTATTTGTTTTTCTTCTCTTCATTTTAATTTTCTCCTGCTCCAGTAGGAGCCTGTAAGGCGGCACTGCTCCATCACCTCCTTTGCCTCACTACGCCTTTGTGACCTCCATCACCACTACAGACCCATTCCCGAGTGTGTGCTGTGCTTAGAGACTGGAGTAAGACAAGCACTCCCAGGTAGACACTGGAGTTACACAAATATGGTCAAACATATGTTTTATTTTTAGATTAAATGGGAGGTTTAAAGCCTGTGTATTCCCCATCTTCATCTGGGTACTCCTCATGTATACGTTGCACAACACAAGCAGGCAAAACAACCCTGTTTTTTTTGCCGAGATAGCCCCAGACCCAGGAGACGAAACATCTGTAGGCCAGGTAGCGGGCACGCCTGAAATGAGACAAAGGCAATTTTATTTGTTAATTTTACTTTTATTTGAGGCATATACATTATTATACATTTATGGTTGTTGTTAGATTTATCTAGGCTTGTTTTGGATAGGTGGTGTTTGACAATAGCAATACAATCAGAGGCTGTTCTTTATCGATAACTCATCTTTGTCAAATAACCCGTGATTGTGGGATTCTGTGTTTCATTTGTTTTTCTCAGACCGTCGTTCCTGCCGTGCCTTTCCTTCTGGCATCACTAGTCCTGCACCTCCAATACAGACCTGCCCAGGGACCCAAGAGCCATGTTCTCTCACTAACTTCATATTTGCCCTGCAGTCAAAGAGCTTACTCATTGATCTCACCACCAACGCCCCAACAGGGGTGTCAAAACTTTTTTTTTGTGTGTCTAAATAATCTACAGATACATTTTGAAAACACTGATTTGACATTACAAAAGAGATGATGATGTGTCACGTACCCTGTCAGTCACTATGACCTCAGTGGTTCTAGGGCCAGGCAATCAAGTGCAACCCCCCAGTGGATAAATCGGGACTAGTGCAGCATTTTATTGAAAATTTGTATTGAAGGACTTCACAGTGCAATTTTCACACTTTGCAAAGTCATTCAGTGGGCCAGATTGGACCCTTTGGCAGGCTGGTTCTGGCCCACAGGCCGGATGTTTGATTGTAATATACCTAAACATTAGTTTTGAAGATGTCTCACCTTTTCCGGCTGCACCTGGGCCCGTCTTGAACTAACTTTCTCTTTTATAAAAAAAAAAAAAAAAAAAATCTTCTCAAACTACTTTTTACAAGCGCTACTCCATTTCTTCAAATGGTCGTAGCTGTCATAGATTGTGTTGCTTGCTGACTTTTCTACTGCTGACAGACTGATATTGTAAGTCGCTTTGGATAAACGCGTCTGCTAAATGACATAATGTATTTGTGGCACTGTCACAGTGAGTGTTCCCCTCAGCACTTTAGAAGTGAAGTGTGCTGTTTGACAGACTATATTTTGGTGCATTGTGGACAATCAGGAACTGTGCACTTCAAAATCTGTTTTTGCCATCTACATGTAATGTGTTTAGTTTGCAACTTGTACCTCCTTCCCTTTCCCCTGGGGTTCTTCATCTCATAATCTGCCTGTGATTTGTGACCCGTGTTCTGCCTTCACTTCATTAGCTCACAGACTTATCCCATCCATCTGTTCCCTGTTCTCTATTCAGGGTTCCCACTGGTCCTTGAAATCATTGAAAGTTTGTGAAAATACACGTGTCCTTGAAAGTGCTTGAATTTAGGGTAGCATATGTCTCCACAGTATGTTTTTTGCTGTGCTCTGTGAGAAGGCACGATACCACATAGTCTGCCATCACTAAACAGCACAGTTGAGAAGTGTTCACACATTCATGCCTCTCTTTTTGTCTGAGCTGCTAGTTATCATACAAATGTGTATTGTAACAGTAATTAACCTGGATCCATGTCTCAAACTATGCCATGATGGGTCCTTGAATTTGGGGAAAAGCTCCTTGAATTTGATGTTGAGGAATGTGGGAACCCTGTCTATTAGTCCATGTGTATAGTCTGTTCCCCCTGTAGTAGTCAGATCGTCTGTATTTGTGTTGATGTCTTCCTGTACATGTTACATATTTTTGCTTCTGTCCCCTTCACCTGCCATTGGGATTATTAGCCTGTTGATTTACCTGTTGTCAAGTGTAAAACTGCCTCAACACTGCAAGTAAAGGATTTTACTTCAGCCTACTCTGTCTGCTGGTGTTTGCATTTAGCTCCAGACAGACTTACACAGCTCTTTCCTTCAGCTCCAGTGGCCCATGATCTGCCTGATAGGTGTTCAGGGCATTCTGCAGGGAGTAGGGGTTGAGACAGACTGGCTCGAGACCAGGGTGAGCTGTCATGCAGTGTGGCTCTTCAGGCAGCTCTCCCATTCTGTTTTGAACCTGTTTGGCATAATGTGTTGTAAGTGTTTTAGTTTGGGGATTCATAATTTCAGAGATCATTGTGGAAAATAGATGTATTTTCTTTACATACAGCATTCAGCTCTTTGCAGCAGACGTTCTCAAACGCATTTGGCATTGGCCTACATTCTCCACAGGTACACCTATGAAAAAAGTAGTTTTATTCACACTGACTAAATATATTGTCTCACATTTGAATTGTCATTTCAACATTATGAACAATAGTGCAGAAAGCTAGAACTGACCATATTCTGATGCTCGTGTCACAATGATGACATTGAGCACTACACTAGGGTGGGCGATACCACAAAATATGATCGATCGATCGATAGATCTGTGAGGCTGCCTCCCTGCAAGGACTAATCAGAGACACGCTTTCATGTAGTGGAGAGCGGTGTGTCATGATTTATGAGGTGATTGTGAATGCATCTAAATTAATTTATGTACTGTACCACGAATCTATATATGAACATGCAGTTTGTTTCTCATTTACGTTTGTGCTTTGGCAACATGCGTCTGCCAATAAAGCTCCTTGAATTGAATGAGAGACTGGTGGAAACTTGAAAGAAGGGGGGGGGGGGGGGGGGACGCACACACAGACTGACTCCGGGTGAGTTTTCAACAGTGTTTTTAGTTGAGTTGAACGCTGCTACACTGACACAGAACAGTTGATGAGATGGATATAACCGTAGAAGAGAGGAAAAAAACTGGTATCGATCCTCAAAACGGGACGTAGTATCGATATTTTGGGATGGATCCGCCCACCCCTATACTCTACACAAAAGCAGTCTCAAGATCTGCATGTGAATGAAATACTAGGGGTTCTGGCACCTAACTATATTTGCTATGCAACAACACTGAACACATAATAGCTGCTAGCTTGATCTGTGACTAAATAGTGTTATTGCTAACGTAGTTGGCTAGCTAATAACGTTATAGCTAGACTGAAATACTTATTCCTAACTTGCAGAATTGTCAAGGAGGGAAAATACCATTCGGTTGCAGGTTGAGAGGAACGAGGATTCTCGGGGGGGGCTGTGTCCTCTTCATCTGGATTAGATGTGGGCTCTAGCTGGTGGCTCAAACATGTAAGGTTGCACAACACCGATTGAGCTTTCCGCATCCATTAATTGCAAGTTACTCTCTGGCCCCCACCACCCCCTCGCCCCCTCCCCTGCTCCTCTCGCGCTTGAGAATTGTGGACACGCCCACACAGTCCGCGGGAAAAAGGACACTCTAAAATCGAATAGATTTTCATTACTTTTGCCACGACTGTCAAACCTAAATTTATATACTTTGCGACGTTCATCATCGTTCAAATTTGGCTGGTGGCTTATTAACATAGGGTCCTGTGATGTGATGAACTCAAAATGCTAAATAATAATAAAATATTTCTGGTTTCCAGGGACTTTAAGCCATAGTTCAATTTGAATTTCCAAAATCACCTATTAAACAGTCAATTTAAAAATGGAATTACTAATACATTTTTAATTGGGCATTTAAAAGGTCAATTCCTTATTCCTATTTGAAATCGCTATTTGGATTTGCTTTTCAAATTGCGATTTGAAATTGCGATTTGAAATTGGGATTTGAAATTGCAATTTGAAAAGGGAATTTCAAATCCCAATTTCAAATGCCATTTACACTTTCCATGACTCTCCTGGTCCTTGGCTTTCCAAACAGTGCACATGAATGCAAATGAGCTATGTAACAAGGTCACTGATTGGCTAGAGAGCTTTTAGACGATTGGGTTTGTTGTGTATGGGTGTACACCACCTTCTTCCGCGTTATTATGGAACCCACCACGAGCTTCAGCCTCGCTGCCCAAGCTTGTACAGCTGCGACACAGAGGGCTGCTTGTTACTGTAGTGCATACTGGTTCCGCTCTCGTTTGCTCCCCAGCAGATCAGAGGAGTGTACTGGAGCGAGGGAGAGAGAAGAGTGGAGACGAGGGCTGGAGAGGACCACCACTGTACTTCCACAGACTGTCACACAATTCCTGTGACTCCTGAGCTGCTTTATCATTTTTCCCTGGGACTTTTAATGGACTTTTAGGCAAACAAAATTTGAGATATTTTACTGCTATTTTTTACCTCGTGCAAATCTTTTTTGTATAGTAATACATATATCTATTTTACTTTTACTCCCTTTGTCTCTGTGTTATTGAAGTGTTGGGATTGTTCAGCTCTCGTCAGAGTCCTGATTTTCAAGACCCGGCCCCGCCCGGCCCCGCGACGTGCAATACGGACCCCGCTCCGCGAACCCGCACATATGATCAATCAGTACCGCAACCCACCCCGCCCCGCAGACATGAGACCTGCACCCCGACCCGGAACCGCATATATATAATAACCGTTCACCTGCAGTGCAAACATTTTGTAGTGACCTTAACAAAACTACCATGGGAGGCGAACAGCAGTCTTTCTGGCTGAGACTCGTCAGCTGATGTACAGTATGTTAATTAGCTTTTAGCAGCTGCTAGCTGACTAACCAGCTGGATAGCTCTGCTATCAGACACTACAGACAGTTACAGCAAGCAAAGTGGCTTACCAGCTATTTCCAATATGTCCGGTATAATCCATGCTGCCTTTATGATCGCTGTTGCAGGAGCGTAAATCCACATTGGGATGAGGTTTCACAGTATCCATCCAGGACATGTTTGTATGGTTGTAGTGGAGGCTAATGTTAGCCTACTACAATATCTGTTCGACTCGTATTGTCTCCAATCAATCACCTTGACCCCGCAGCTGAGTTTTGAATGTTTTGTGCAGTCCATATAGCGTCACACAATGCACGGTATGCGCATATTTGAAATTATGCCGGTTATGTAAACAAAGTGGAAAAAGTCCATCAGAAACTTTTCTCCTCTTCCAGTCAGACCAGCTGCCAGACACACCCCCTGCCTCAGTTTGAGTGCAATAGAAAAACATACATGGCTGGTTGTTCCACCCGCCCACCGTCCGCATTTAGTTAATTTTTACCCCCAGTAATTTACAGAAGTGTATTTTTTACCCGCACCCCACGTTTTTTGTGGGTACCCAGCGGGGCCCCGAGCCGGTGCAGGACTCTGGCTAATTCCTGGTGCAGGTGATGCCAGGGAACATCAGATAAGTGGTTGAAGGAGTCACCGCATTATTCACTACTAAAGGCCTACAGCCAATTAAATTAAGCATAGTTTGGTTGCTAAGAAATCGACATATGTCCGTTTGCAAAATGTGTGTCTATATTTCTCTATCATATAATTGTTCGATGTGTTATTATTACTACTGTAATTTGTTACTGTTGTATCAGCTAGCCCTCCTTTCCCTGTTCTCTCCATATAGTCTCTCATACTCCTCTATACTCCCACTCTTCCATACGCTCTCTCCTCTCCCACATTTCCCATTCTCTCCCCACCTCCTCCCTCCCCCTGCTCTCTTCTCCCCCCCCCCCGCTCCCCCCCCCTTCCCCTCTCCTGCTCTCTTCTCTTGCTCCTTCCCCACCTCCTATACCCTCCAACATTTCCCATTCCCTCCCCACCCCATCACTCTCTCACATTCCCCCTGCTCTCCTCCCTTCTCCTGCTCTCTCCTCCGCTCTCTCCTTCATTTCTATGTTTTCTATATTTATCTATCAATTGTTCAAAATGTTATCTTTATTCTGTAATTTGCTACTGTTGTGTCAGCTAGAATTAGCTAGACATATTTTCTGTGAAGCCCTCTGAGACATGCTTGTGAAGTAGGGCTATATAAATAAACTTGACTTGACTTGACTTGACCGCACACAGGTAGGCTGAATTTCTTCACTTTAATTCATATCTTATTAAAACAAGTACAAAAAAGGCATGCAAACATTTATTTTTCAACCTGGACCCTATTTTCCACACTGTATGTGTCTAAGGGACTCATCGTGACATATTTTTTTCAAATTGGTTGAGTACTCATAGAGAAACGACATGGAAACAACTTTATAGCCTACATGAATATTATTCTCCAGGGTTTACTGTGGGACAGAGAAAATGTGTGTATGAAGAGGCAAGGAGAGAGAGAGAGAAAGGAGCAGAATTGTCTCCAGCACAGCGCTGTTGATGAGAGTGGAAATCCTCCGTGTTCAGGGATGGCGGAACCGCCCGGGCCACCCGGGCCCGGGCCCGGGTACATTTCAGTTCCCCCCCCCCCCCCCAATTTTTTTTTTTTTTTTTTTTTACAATTGAACCTCATTTACTTATTACACTCGACTGGTTGTTTTCCAGATGTGATGTGAATCTAAAGTGAACTAAACAAGTCAGATCCACTATAAATGTTTTTCAGTAGATGCTGTGATGTAGCCACAAGAAAGGTGCAATATTAATGTTTTTCAGGAGATGGCGATGTTGCTAGCTATAGGTTCTAAACAAGAAATATGGTTCAAATGTTTACAGTAGTTTTCCTTTCTTGCTGCACTACAATGTTACAATGCTGTGAGACAGGCCCGGCGTTGGAGGGGGGCCTGACCGGGCCGGGCCCCCCCCATTCCCTAAACTGGCCCCCCCATTCAATTTTTTTTTTTTTTTTTGTGTGTGCTAAAAACATTTTTCCGTTTTTCTGTTTTAAAGTTTAAAACGGAATCTGGCTGTCATTAGGCATTGATTAACTGAATGCTATTGCTAACTGTTACTTTGAACCTCCATTTGCAATGATTCTGGCTGGATATTAACTATTGTAAATTTGTCACAATGAATGCAATTTGTGCACAATGTGTAAATACATTTAATATTAATATAAAGGTTTCTGACAATGTGGCCCCCTGAACAATTTAGTTGAATAGCCCTGCTGTAAAACCCAGTCGCACTCATATTCTGGTTTATTTCAAGAAAAACATTTTGGCTAGTTGAAATTAATTGGCTCGTAACTTTAAAATCTAGCAGCCATATTGGCTGGTGATAAAAAAAAGTTGAATCTCAAACCCTGCAGTGAGAGCAGGTGGTGACATAGGAGTGAGTGAGAAAAGGAGCAAATATATGATTGTTAAGACTGAATACTGACATCACAACCGTCTAATCCTAATGTTAATTTAAAATGAGATATTCCTATATGAATCTGGCTTCAAACGACCAAAATCTTTATATGATGATAATAATAATAATCAATGATGGTGGTTCACAGACGTGTGTGTGTGTGTGTGGGGGGGGGGGGAGCCCCCCGACACGCCCCCCGACACGCCCCCCGGCCCCCCCAAGTTCATATGCGTTCCGCTATCCCTGTCCGTGTTGACACAGCGCAAGCTTCCCTGCTCCTCTCGCTCCTTGCCTGTTGTTGCCTGATATTCATGTATAGAGTCGTTTCCATGTTGCCAGACACTATAATACTGCGGTGAAGCCAGCCTACTCTCGCTGTTGCCTCGTCAAGCCAGCCGCTCCTACATTTCAAGGGCGCCCTTATTACAGACCTTACGGTAAATACACCGCGCGTTGACCAACTTCAGGGTTTCAAAATAAAATGTCAGGTTTTTGAAAGGCAATAACAGAGATGTGTCGAATTGTCGATGATTTTACCAGCCAACCAGTGTATTCTACACTGATTTTGAGTCATTAGGTCAGATGACCTGGAAGGTATTCAGCCGAAAATGCTTATTTTTCGATAAAGAAAATAATATGAAATATATGGAGTATTAAACTCCAATAAAAATAGGTGTGTCCTAACCAGGCTGTGCAGTAATGCCATTCTACATTGATTTTGAGTCATTAGGTCATATGACCTGGGAGTTATTGAGCCGAAAAATGCTAATTTTTCCATAAAAAATCCATATAAAATATAGGAAGTATTAAACTCCAATAAAAATAGGTGTGTCCTAACCAGGCAGTGTAGTAATGTGACTCTACACTGATTTTGAGTCATTAGGTCATATGACCTGGGAGTTATTGTGCCGAAAAGGCAAATTTTTCCATAAAGAAATGAATTATGAAATGTGGGGAGTATTAAACTCCAATAAAAAAAGGTGTGTCCTAACCAGGCAGTGTAGTAATATGATTCTACATTGATTTTGAGTCATTAGGTCACATGACCTGGGAGTTATTGAGCCGAAAAGGCAAATCTTTCAGAAAATGCATGTTTCCATAAAGAAATGAATCATGAAATATGGGGAGTATTAAACTCCAATAAAAAAAGGTGTGTCCTAACCAGGCAGTGTAGTAATGTCATTCTACATTGACTTTGAGTCATTAGGTTATATGACCTGGGAGTTATTGAGCCGAAAAGGTGAATTTTTCAGAAAATGCATGTTTCCATAAAGAAATTAATTGTGAAATATGGGGAGTATTAAACTCCAATGAAAAAAGGTGTGTCCTAACCAGGCAGTGTAGTAATGTCATTCTACATTGACTTTGAGTCATTAGGTCATATGACCTGGGAGTTATTGAGCCGAAAAGCCACATTTTTCCATAAAAAAATGAATTATGAAATTTGGGGAGTATTAAACTCCAATGAAAAAAGGTGTGTCCTAACCAGGCAGTGTAGTAATGTCATTCTACATTGATTTTGAGTCATTAGGTCATATGACCTGGGAGTTATTGAGCCGAAAATGCTAATTTTTCCATAAAAAATCCATATAAAATATAGGAAGTATTAAACTCCAATAAAAATAGCTGTGTCCTAACCAGGCAGTGTAGTAATGTGACTCTACACTGATTTTGAGTCATTAGGTCATATGACCTGGGAGTTATTGTGCCGAAAAGGCAAATTTTTCCATAAAGAAATTAATTATGAAATTTGGGGAGTATTAAACTCCAATAAAAAAAGGTGTGTCCTAACCAGGCAGTGTAGTAATGTCATTCTACACTGATTCTGAGTCATTAGGTCATATGACCTGGGAGTTATTGAGCCAAAAAGGCTCACTTTTCTGAAAATGCGTATTTTTCCATAAAAAATATAATATGAGGAGTATTAACTATTTTCTTAGAAGGGAAGGCAGAAGATTCTAGGGCTGATATCTCCAAAACCCATACAACTATTGACAGGGAAAAGAAATTAACATCACACCAGCTCATTTTATACAATTAGCTAGTTAAAGTGCTACTATACATTTTCAGTTAGCATACACTTTAATAGATTTAATAGATGCATGGACACATTTCACTGGTGACTTCTAGCCTACATTTTATAATTCATCTTGACCATCTTGAAACAGCTCACAACGCTAGGCTAAGGCCTCGCTGTCACAGGCTATGTGGTAATCAAAACATACAGAAGTGCGTATGCCCTGCTTTATTGTCATAACAATCAACTTCTTTAATAATAACTGCATTCATAGTTATACAGATCATCTCTCAGTCACAGGTTTTTTGACCTAATGACTCAAAATCAGTGTAGAATGACATTACTACACTGCCTGGTTAGGACACACCTTTTTTATTGGAGTTTAATACTCCCCAAATTTCATAATTCATTTTTTTATGGAAAAATGTGGCTTTTCGGCTCAATAACTCCCAGGTCATATGACCTAATGACTCAAAGTCAATGTAGAATGACATTACTACACTGCCTGGTTAGGACACACCTTTTTTCATTGGAGTTTAATACTCCCCATATTTCATAATTCATTTCTTTATGGAAACATGCATTTTCTGAAAAATTCACCTTTTCGGCTCAATAACTCCCAGGTCATATAACCTAATGACTCAAAGTCAATGTAGAATGACATTACTACACTGCCTGGTTAGGACACACCTTTTTTTATTGGAGTTCAATACTCCCCATATTTCATGATTCATTTCTTTATGGAAACATGCATTTTCTGAAAAATTTGCCTTTTCGGCTCAATAACTCCCAGGTCATATGACCTAATGACTCAAAATCAGTGTAGAGTCACATTACTACACTGCCTGGTTAGGACACAGCTATTTTTATTGGAGTTTAATACTTCCTATATTTTATATGGATTTTTTATGGAAAAATTAGCATTTTCGGCTCAATAACTCCCAGGTCATATGACCTAATGACTCAAAGTCAATGTACAATGACATTACTACACTGCCTGGTTAGGACACACCTTTTTTTATTGGAGTTTAATACTCCCCAAATTTCATAATTCATTTCTTTATGGAAAAATGTGGCTTTTCGGCTCAATAACTCCCAGGTCATATGACCTAATGACTCAAAGTCAATGTAGAATCATATTACTACACTGCATGGTTAGGACACACCTTTTTTATTGGAGTTTAATACTCCCCAAATTTCATAATTCATTTCTTTATGGAAAAATTTGCCTTTTCGGCACAATAACTCCCAGGTCATATGACCTAATGACTCAAAATCAGTGTAGAGTCACATTACTACACTGCCTGGTTAGGACACAGCTATTTTTATTGGAGTTTAATACTTCCTATATTTTATATGGATTTTTTATGGAAAAAATTAGCATTTTCGGCTCAATAACTCCCAGGTCATATGACCTAATGACTAAAAAATCAATGTAGAATGGCATTACTGCACAGCCTGGTTAGGACACACCTATTTTATTGGAGTTTAATACTCCATATATTTCATATTATTTTCTTTATCGAAAAATAAGCATTTTCGGGTGAATACCTTCCAGGTCATGTGACCTAATGACTCAAAATCAGTGTAGAATACACTGGCTGGCTGGTAAAATCATCGACAATCCGACACATCTCTGTTATTGCCTTTCAAAAACCTGACATTTTATTTTGAAACCCTGAAGTTGGTCAACGCGCGGTGTATTTACCGTAAGGTTTGCAATAAGGGCGCCCTTGAAATGTAGGAGCGGCTGGCTTGACGAGGCAACAGCGAGAGTAGGCTGGCTATAATGACAGTTTGAGTCTCCCAGCGGCAGTTTTAGCGAACGTGGAATGACGGTGCACAAATGCCCGACTGGGTTACATTGGTAGTTGTTTGATGAGCTGTAAACAAGGCTATCTCGGTGAGTACTCAACCGTCAGCAGCTTCCTCCTCACTGAGAGGGTCTAGAGTGAGAGAGTGAAAGAGGGCGAGAGAGAAAAGATAGCCTAGATGGGGAGAGGGAGAGAGAGAGAGAGAGAGATGTGAGGCTGTCATGCATAGAAATGAAATCAAATAACGTGCTCATGCCCACCTGTGAATCCAGGGCCGCTGCTGGCCATTTGGGTGCCCTAAGCGTAATTGTTTTGTGGTGCCCCCCCCCCCCCCCCCCCCCCGCAAAACTTTCAATAACTGTCAAACGAAAGACTGCAAAATCATTAATTATGAACGATACTAGTGTATCTCACATGACATTACATGTGGCAAACAAACAATTGTTAGAATAACTGTACATGTCAGCAAACAAGCGATTGTTAAACTGTACATGCAAGCAGGGGCGGACTGGGATCATAATTTAGGCAGGACATTAGATACCAAGCAGGCCAGGCCGATATGGGCCGACGTGCGTGCCGGCGTCCGAAGGGCGACGGCGAAAGATTTGGGCTGTTTGAAGCCCAATTTGGGCCGTTTGAAGCCAGATTTGGGCTGTTTGAAGCCAGATTTGGGCCGTTTGAAGCCCGATTTGGGTCGTTTGAAGCCAGATTTGGGCCAGTTGAAGCCAGATTTGGGCCGGTTGAAGACAGATTTGGGCCGTTTGAAGCCCAATTTGGGCCGTTTGAAGCCCAATTTGGGCCGTTTGAAGCCAGATTTGGGCTGTTTGAAGCCAGATTTGGGCCGTTTGAAGCCCGATTTGGGTCGTTTGAAGCCAGATTTGGGCTGGTTGAAGACAGATTTGGGCCGTTTCAAGCCCAATTTGGGCCGAGTCCAATTTTACAATGAGATGCACCCACTTTAACCCTGAATAAAGTAATAAAACCACTAGTAAACCAGTAGGCGGCGCCTGGCCTGCTGTTCAGTGAGTGGCCTGACTGAGGGCACCACATTTTTTTTTTGGTGCCCTCAGTCACATGATGCCCTACGCAGTCTGCGTACTCTGCGTATAGGGTGCGGCGGCCCTGGGTGAATCATTGCCATTTCACATGTTGAAAAATGGCTGCTGCCCAAACGTCTGTATGGACGTATATGCTTATCCCTTTTCTGGCTCTCTTCTCCTGCATCTCCGCTGCGGGGCTATACTGCATGCATAATTACGCAGTGTACTGAGAGCCGCGATGAGTGATGCTGCTCTATTTGAAGTAGAATTTCGTTCCACCAGCACACATTTGATTATTAATCAGCTATTTTCTATTCATTTCTATTAATATATATAAATCGAATCCCACCAATTTAGACGGTCATTTACCCCTTGGCGCACATGAAGACACATGCTTCCGTCACTGTCTGCTTGATGGCGAGAGGGACTTCAGCTGTAGGCTACTCGTGACAAAACCAGACATCGAATTTTCAACAGTTAACTTTTGCAGTAGCTAGGCCTATAGGTTACTGGCTATTACGAGGTGAGGCAGTTAAATTGAGCTGGGTAGTAACATTATAGGCCGACAGTATGCCCCGTGTCTTTCTCTCTCTCCCCGACGAGGGAAGTGGAGAGGGCTATTGCGGTGCTATTAAATGTATAATGGTTGGAAAAGATCGACATTTGCTTTTCATTTTCTCCTATCTCCTCCTACCTAAAGTAATCTAATGTTACACCACATACCTGTATGGTTGGGAATTATGTAGCCTAATAAAACCATGACAAATTAATTCTCATTTTTAAATAAAGGTGTGTTTTTTCTGCAATGTAGGCTATAGTTGAAAATCAACGTGGAGGAGAGAAGAGTGTGTGCAGGCGTGATGTGTTGGAGAGGGGGGTCATCTCGCCATTCCGAAGTGTTGGCATTCCGATCATTGACTTCTATGCTTTCGGAGAGGCGGCCCTTTTTATCTCCAAAAAAGGTTTCGCCATTGCGAAAGATATTAGGTCCGCCTTTCCGACATAGCATCTTGAGTTATTTAGCCTACAGGGGTGGGAGAGGTTAGGTTCTGGGGGAGGTTAGGTTTAGGCGTGGGGGGTGGGAGAGGTTAGGTTTAGGGTTAGGGTCTGCAGGAGTTTAGGTTTAGGCATGGGGGGTGGGAGAGGTTAGGTTTAGAAGTGGGGGCTGGGAGAGGTTAGCTCCAGCCGGTCCCCCGGGTTAGGGTTAGGGTTCTTGCGCAATGGCGAGACAGATCTCCATTCCGACAATTTTGTCGGAATGCCGGTATTTCGGAGTGCCAACATTTCGGAATGCCGAGGTGTCCCCGTTGGAGAGTGACATCCATGCCATGCGTAAATCCAAGCAAGGATTTCCTGCACTGCACTGAGAATACTGTCTGCGCTCAGGTGTATGCCTGGCATAGTGTTTTTGTTTGCGCTAAGACCAGTGGTGGTGTTAAAATTGAGAGCACCCAAGGCCTTTTTTTCTAACACATTGCGCTGGAACGCCTATTTTGGAACGGGCAACGCCCAACCTCTCTTTGCACTCGGAACATACCGAATATCTTCACCAGAGCGCATTTTTTTTTTTTTTATGTATTTTATTTATAGCATTTTTGAGTTTAACACAACAAAATCAGACAGAAGACAAGACAAGGAAAACAAAAAAACAAACAACAACAAGACAACTGCCATATCAAAAAAGTGCTCATATGCATATCAGTCCATATAGTGCAAAGTCCAGTTTGTCCACAGATTTGTTGAAGACCAGAGAATGAGTCCACAGAACCAAAAATCCGTGCAGCGTCGAGGAAAGTCCAGAGACCGGTTAGGAAAGTTCAGGTTAGATTAAATCCCAGCAGTTCAACTTTCAGTACAAAACAGAGCAAAATTAAGCCACAGGTTGACTCCTCCTCTCATTTTTAACATGTTCAATAAATGGTCCCCATATTCTGAGAAACTTATGGTGAGTGTTGGACAGAGTATACCGAATTTCTTCAAGATATAGACAGGACACCATGTCATTTAACCACTTTTTGAAACAAGGAGGGGAAACTGATTTCCACTCTCTCAGAATAACCCTTTTTGCTATGACCATACCAAACATGAGGGCTTGTTGTAAGGCTCGAGGAAGAGTCAAAGAGTGTTCAGAGCAACCCAGTATCACATCAAGACCGTCTGGAATGAAATCTGTACTATATATTTCACTGTACAACTGAAAAATACGCTCCCAGAAATGTTTGAATTTAGGGCAAAACCAGAATAGATGACCCAGGGTCCCATCCCCTGATTTACATTTGTCACAGAGAACAGAGACAGAAGGAAAGATTCTGTTCAGTTTGGTCTTAGAAAAGTGCAGCCGGTGTATGACTTTAAACTGAATGAGTTGGAGTCTAGCATTAATAGAGCATGATTTTATTCTTTCCAGACCCTCCTCCCATAGCTCATCTGAAATTTCCCCACCAATATCCTTAATCCATGCCTCTTTTATATGGTGAGAGGAGGTTGGTAAAGAAAATAGATCTACAAATTGTGAAATTAAGTGTTTAGAGGTAGGCAATCTGGTCATGAGTTCAAAAAAAGATTGTTCAGGCATCCTCTCAAAGTGAGGGAGAGACTGTCTGACAAAGTTTCTCATTTGCAAATACCGGAAAAAGTGACTAGTAGGGAGACCAAATTTCACCTGAAGTTCAGCGAAGGATGCAAATTGCTCGTTAATGTATAAGTCCCTTACTCTGGACAAGCCCTTATCTGACCACTGTGAAAAAACAACATCCATCAGACCTGGCTTAAAACAGGGATTATTACAAATAGGGGCATAAATGGACAGTTCTGGAAGATTCAGCACTTTCTTGATTTGCCTCAAAATCCTGAATGAATTCCACAGAATAAAGTTGTCCTTCAATTGCCTGATAGGAACATTCGGTTTGGAAAATAAAATGGCTGCTAAAGAGGACCCAATCAGTGACACTGCTTTGCAAGATTCAATCTCAGGCCATCTGGGGTGAATTTCACTCGTCTGCCCATTCACAGCTGGACAATAATTCCAGAAAACCCATGCTCTAGCATTACATGCCCAGTAATAATGTCGAAAGACAGGGAGACCCAGGCCACCCTCCACTGTAGGCTTCTGTAGATGCGCCTTGGAGATACGGGGGGGGCTTGTAGGCCCAGATAAAGGGCATAATGATGGAATCTAGCGTCTTAAAGAAGGAAGCGGTGAGAAAGAGTGGCACATTCTGAAAAATATAAATAAATTTAGGGAGCACTACCATCTTAATAATATTGACACGCCCTATTAAAGAAAGGGGGAGGAGTTTCCATTTCTCTATCATAGTTTTGAGCTTATCAATCAGATCCAAATAGTTAAGTTTAAAAAGAAGCTTTGGGTTTCTGGGGATATTAATCCCCAGGTACGTAAAGTGATTAGTGGTCATTTTAAAGGGTAGCTTATCAAGGAAGACAGAGTCAAGGCCATCTGACAAAGGCATGAATACACTTTTTTCCCAGTTAATAGTAAATCCCGAGAGCTGTCCGAAATTGCTAATCAGATCAAAAAGGGGAGAGAGGGATGTCCTAACGTCTGACAGGGTCAGGATCACATCATCTGCGTACAATCCAATGGTGCTATCAGATGTTCCGCACCTTATTCCAGTAATTAGGGGGCTTGCCCTAATAGCAATGGCCAGAGGTTTGAGAGCGAGCGCAAAGAGCATCGGCGAAAAGCAACAGCCCTGTCTAGTCGAGCGATGCAGCGAAAACGGGGGTGATCTATCGTGATTAGTCAGAACACAAGATTTGGGGCAAGCATAAAGCATTTTTATCAAAGTTATAAATTTCTCGCCAAAACCAAACTTTTCAAGTGTAGCAAACATGTACCTCCACTCAATCTGGTCAAAAGCCTGCTGCGCATCCAACGAGATAACAGCAGAGTGGGGTAGTTTAGTGGAGTACATTGTATCCAACAAGCGTCGGGTGTTAGAGAAGGGGCATCTCTCCGGGATGAACCCGGTTTGATCAGAGTGGATTAAAGTACCAATGTGTTTGTTTAAACGGGTTGTTAAAACTTTCGCGATAATCTTTTGATCACTATTTAATAAGCTTAAAGGACGATAGGATGTCACATTAGTGTCATCGCGGCCTTTTTTCAATAATAGACAGATGTGAGCATCATATAAAGTACTAGGAAAAATACCATCTTTCACAGAGCAATTTACCATCCGGAGTACAAGGGGGGCGATTGTGTCTATATGTGCTTTGTAAAATTCTATTCCAAACCCATCCGGGCCGCAGGCCTTGCAATTAGGAAAGGAGCGAATGGCAGTTCTGATTTCGTCCAGCGTAAAATCAGAGTCCATATCCTGAATTGCATCTTCACTAAGAACTGGAATGTCGAACACATTTAGAAAATCAGCTACATCCGCATCAGTGGCTTTAGATTTAGAAGAATATAACTGACTATAAAAAGTAAAAAAAAGTGTCATTGATTGACTTAGGATCAGTTATCAGCTGTCCAGTGGGAGAAGAAATTTTATGTATCGCCCGATCAGCTTGTACACCTTTCAACTGTCTGGCGAGCATTCTATCAGCTTTATCACCCAACTCAAAATGCTTCTGTTTAAGCTTACGGATATAGATGCCAACCTGTTCCCCAAGAATATGGTTGTACTCATATTTAATTTTTAAGATGGCATTAAGGGTGTCCTCGGAGTTTGTGTTGCGGTAAGTATCTTCCAACGCGGACAACTCAGCCTCGATGTCAGAAAGACGCCTCAGCCTGGACCTTTTACTAGAGGATTGGTACGAGATGATGTGACCCCTCATCACTGCCTTAAACGTCTCCCAAAGGATTGAATCTGAGACTGCGCTATTGTCATTTATGAGCAGAAAATCTGAGATTTTGGCTACTATGTAATCACGGAAAGACTCGTCTGATTGGAGAGAAGGGTTATATTTCCAATTATAGTTAGGTGCTTGGAGGTTGAAATCTATTTTCACTGAAAGAGGGGCGTGGTCGGAAACTAAGATACTATGATAAGTTGAATTGATTACATTTGAAATGAGGTTAGAGTTAACTAGAAAATAGTCTATTCTGGTAAAGGTGCCATGTACAGGAGAGAAAAAAGAATAATGCTTCTCTGAGGGGTGCCGCACCCTCCATATGTCAACTAGGTCCATTGATTTTGCAAGTTCGTTAAGAACTGGGACAGATTTTAATGGTGAGGGCACTTTGGTTGAAGATCGATCTAATTTAGAATCAAAATAGCAGTTAAAGTCCCCGCCAGTGATTATATTATGATTGTTGTATTCGGCAATAAGATTGAACACTTTACAGAAAAAATCAGGGCTGTCAAAGTTAGGGGCGTAAATGTTTAAGAGAGCTAAGGGAAAGTTGTTAATTGTACCTGTAACAAGAATATATCTCCCACCTGGGTCAGTGACCATGGACTTGAATACAAACGGTATATTTTTGCGGATGAGAATAGCAACCCCTCTTGCCTTAGAAGAAAAGGTGGATTGGTACACTTGTGACACCCATATAGATCTCAAACGTCTCTGTTCTGTTGGTTGGATGTGGGTTTCCTGTAAAAAAATAATATCAGAGGACAGGGACTTTAAATGCGTGAATACTTTCCCTCTCTTAAGGGCCCTACCAAGACCTCTACAGTTCCAGGAAATAAAAGTGATGGGACTCATTCCTGGTCTAAATGTATGATTATCCAACATTTAAAGGACAAAACAGAAGGGACTGAAGTTTGACATGTAACATATACAGTACTGGCAGTGTAGTGGACAACATAAACATATACCCCAAAATAAACCCAAACCGCTGCAAAAAGTAGGCTGCGCATCCCTCTATCTATAGGGAAAGCTGCTGGGTAACCGAGCAAGTGCACTATAGCTGTGCACGCACACACAAACCAAACTAACAGCACCGTGAGCTCCTCCAATAGGTAAAATAGAAAACAATTAACTGCACCTTAAAAAAAACACAAAAAAACAAAAACAATGAATGCAGTATAATGACTTGGTCATGACCTGAAGATATGGGAGTGTCATACCTGATGTAAACAGTATATATAAAAAAAAATAAGATTTTTTTTTTTTTTTACCCACACCGGACAAAATCCTTATCCCTGAGTAATGTAATTACAAAATTAGAAATCCCGGTGAATAGTGTTATACTGTATCAAAATAAATGTTAAGTGCGTGACCATCTCCCAAACCTACTGTTATTCATTATAACGTTATATGAATTAAGCGGCCAAGTGCTAAATCAAAATAGTCTAATATAGCTGCATCTTAAGGCAAACGCCATATGTATTTAGATGTCACATATCGTCAGTCATTGGCCTGTTATGGAGTTGGCAAACCGTTCAGCATCCGCTGGTGTCTCAAAGACGTTGACTGCGTTGTTGTGGGCAACATGGAGTTTGGCTGGAAAGCGCAGAGAACACTTAGCACCGGCATCAACGAGCCTCTTCTTCACGCTGTTGAAGGACTGCCGCAGGGTCATCACTTCGGCCGTGTAGTCAGGGAATATCGATACTCTTCCTCCGTGGTACATCAGTGGTGCACTCTCACGGCTGAGCCGAAATATGTTGATCACGTCGTTGTTGTTATGGACTTTGGCGATGATAACTCGTGGCCGTTCATTAGCGAGTGGTTTGGGCCTCAGGCTACGATGGGCACGGTCTATTTTGACAGAGTTATTGAAGTTCCCTTGGCCAAGCAACTCCGGGATCAGCCGCGAGACGAACTCCGTAGGGCGTCCACCTTCTTCCCCTTCTTTTATGCCCACAATTCTAATGTTGAGCCTGCGAGAGCGACCCTCCAGATCATTCACTTTAGCTTTGAGGAGGCCGTTAGCTACCTGTAGCTCCTTGCAAGTTGACTCCAGCGCCGTGATACGGTTGTCCGAGGCTGTAAGAGTCCCGTCCATGTCGTCCAAGCGCTGTTCAACATCGTGGTACCCTTTCTGGAGAGTGGACAAACATGCTTCAATTGCGTCGAAGCGTCCCTCCATTGACTTCTTCAAATCGTCCACGAGTTTTGGGACTTTGGCTAGCTCGTCTCCTTGTTTGGTAATGGCGGCTAATATAGCTTCGTTGCTAGCTGCAGCAGCCATGTTGCTACCAGGAGACGACTGCTTCGGCTGCTGGAGAGATTCCTTAGCGTCCTTTCGTGTTGGCATGATGTAAAACTAGCTCCGACCGGTTAAGGAACAGCTCAGACAAAGCACGTCTTACTCCATTACTGCTCACGAGCGCCCCCATCCCACCAGAGCGCAAAATGACACTTGCAGGAGGGATATGATAGGCTAGAGGGCCACGGACATGCCTGGGCCATGCCTACACTTGCGTCTGCGCTTAGACCCCAGCGCAAAACTGGACGGTGGAGGCAGACGATAGCTTAACTCATTCACCGCCAATGACGTCTTTGACGTGTTATCAGAAATAGCCCTCCCCGCCAATGACGTGTTTGACGTGTTTTTGTTTTTATTACTGCAGGGCGTAGTTTAAACACTTCCCCAGCCTGTCACATGGTATCAGGTCCCTAGCATCTAAGACAACACGTGAACAAACACATACCGCAGCTGTTGTTTTGAAATTGAGTAAGAGGAAAAGCAGAAAACGGGTAACGCTTCCTTGTGCAGACAGGAGAAACGCCATTGAAGCGCGCCTCGGCGCGCTGCACGAGCTGGAGTCGCCTTCCTCTGTGCCAGCCGGGAGAAAGTAATCAAGAGATGTGTTTGATCATCGGAGGAATGAGGAAATGATCGATCAGTTTGCAAGGGCGGTGAGGACGTGTTGAATAGCCGAGGGGAAAACGGGAACGATCAGATAGCAGCAGGCCCGGTTCTACGGGGGTGCAAAAGCATGCATTGCACCCTTATTTTAATTGTCTGCATGCTCAGTTGAAAAGTAAAAAGAAAAAGATTTTTTTTTTTTTTTTTTTATATAAATGCTACAGCTGCACACTTACTGTTTAAACTTGAATTATAGTTGTTGTTTTTCTTTGTTCTTTGATGTGCTTTGATGTGTGATCCTTTTTGGCACCTATATGTAACCTTTTAAGGTTGAGATAATTGTATTATCATTATATGGTCCAAATATTTCAGTAAAGCACTTGAAACACTTGAAATATTCTTGCTTGGGTGGTATCATTCTACTTGAAATGATGGTCAAATGCATTATTTTTAGTAAAATAACATGTCAAATTTTCGGCCGGGCATCTGCACCCCTTCCTATCTAGGATGCACCCCTAGTCATCTTGTTCTGGAACCGGCCCTGGATAGCAGGGAGGATATGACAGGGAGACATGGACGAGGACGGGTGCAAAATAAACACACAACAGCAAGGCACAAGGCAGAAGCGGGAGTCACAGCAGCCCGCTGTCCTTTCTCAAGAGCTATTCAGTTGGTTCATGTAATCGCTGGGCTGCGTGCCCTCCAGTGTTGCTCCTGGCCAATCCCAGCGCCACAGGGCGTGGTTATTGCTTATCCTATGTGGGGTTAGAAATCTAAAAGGGGGATCGTGTGTGTGTGTGTGTGTGTGTGTGTGTGTGTGTGTGTGTGTGTCTGTCTGTCTGTCTGTCTGTCTGTCTGTCGGTGTGTCTGTCTGTCTGTCTGTCTGTCTGTCTGTCTGTCTGTCTGTCTGTCTGCACACTCACTCACACCGAGTAAACTGTATTGTTGAATGTAAAAAAAAAGCACTTCATGTGTATATATATATATATATTTTTTTTTTTTTGTCATTTGTGTCCTAACGAATAATATTTACATGTCTGATGTCAATACAGTTCAAAATAAAAGAATTGAGAGCGAGTTCTGCTTGAGATTGTGTGCATAAATACATAAATGCCATTTTCTGCTATTTCTTTTCGCAGAGAGACATTTTGGGGGAAAACAGGGTGTATATAAATGGCTATAAGTAGAGTACAGAACATGCTAAAAGCTCACTTTTTTTTCCCTGGTGAACCCAGAGACGTACATCTTCATTTTGAGGTATTGCAAATCACTCTGGTGCTAATAGATAATTTACTGTGGGTCTTGAAAGATGACCAACAATTATGAAAATCTTTGGCCTGTGCTAAATATTGGCAGTCCTAAACTGGCGGTGAATGAGTTAAGATGCTGGGAAGATAGCAATAAGAGGCGCGCAAACGGCAGCGCAAACGATAGTGCCGTACGACGATAGGGCCCATACAGTGTGGTAAATAGGGTCCAGGTTGAAAAAAACTAAATTATCTTTTAAGGCAGGGAAGATTGCAGTCCGCTGCCCAGGTGTTATGCCGAGTTTTGCACCCCCGCACGGCAGCAGCTACACGCATCCCCACCTCAGCCTATTGTAATGATTCATACAGAAACATAACTGTTTAAGAATTATATAATTGTTTAGGTAGATGTGACCTCCCTGTTTTTAAGTTAAAACAGACCAAAAATATGGTGGCGATGCAATTACTCGTGGGGAAGCATAACTCGTCACAACAACGGGTGCAAACGCAGATTAGAGGCTTGCCAAATCATTTATGCACGGCGCATGATGTCCTGGCGTGGCACATAATGACGTTTCTGCGCTGGGCAGCGTGGAGATTATGGTGCGCTCAAGCGCAGCGAGTGTTTTAGTGCCTAAGAGGTGCTTTTCAAAGCTCTTAGCGCAAAGTAAGTGCGCTGCTGACGATAGGATAATGCCATCTATCCCCACATTTTAGCACTGAAACGCCTGCTTTGGCATGTGGCACGCCTATGCCCAGTACAATTATAACAGGCATGCACTTGTGCCCACCCCCAATTTGCATTGCGCAAACTCTAAATTACAGCTTTTGCGAAGATAGGGCCCCATGTCCCTTCCAAAAAGTAGGGATATGTAGATGAGTATTCTAAGAATTGTTCTTGTTCATATTGATGTAATCCTGTACTAAGTATTTTTTCCGTCTTGATCTATTATGTAATTTGTATTTTGAAGGATGACTGTCCCCTTTTTATGATTGTCTGACCTTATTTATATTGCTTCTGCTTACAGATAATAGAGGGTATGCATGTGATGTCACAGAGGCAGAAGTCACTGTGGGGTCACGCCCACTGAGTCACAGCAAGACTGGGCTTGAATGCAGTAATCAGCCTAGATAACTGACACCTGCTGCTCAGGGAGGAATCTGACACTCATTTTGACACTCATTCCCGATTGAGGGGGCGTGTTCCAGTGGGTGTGCATACCCTCTATTGCACCTGATTAGGGTGAAAAAGGCAGCTGACACTCCTTTCTCCCCTCTCACTACCTTCCCTCCACCCTCCTTTAGTAGGGATAGGTATTTCATGCAAAGCAGATGAATTATATATATTGTTATGTTGACTTGTTTCTGAATACTTAATTCTTAAAATAAAAAAATAAAAAAGTGAATGCTGCTGATTGGACAAGTCACACTGATGGCCTAATTTAAACACCTGGGTCATACTAGTGTTTTGAGCCAACCTGAAGAAGCCAGCAGGCGAAACGCATTCGCATGCCTTTTTTCTACTTGTTTTAATAAGATATAGAAATTCTCCCTTCTTGTGTGCGGTGACTCTCCTTCAACCACTCATCACATTTAGTGCCTTTAAACAGATATTGGTGCAGTCGCTCATCCCTAGTACCTATACATCAGGGAGTGAGTGTATGTGTGTGTGCTTGCACGTGTGCGTGCGCACGTGTGTGTGAAAGAACGCGAGAGTGTGTGTGTGTGTGTGTGGGCCAGAGTTTCTGAAGTTTCTGAGTGTTTAAGTGTGTGCGGAAGAGGCGACAAGAGAATCCTGACAGGGGTGTGCCGGGATCAAGCTCTCATTAAAAATGGCCAGCCTTGAGGTGAATGGTCATCACACACATACATGCACGCACCGGCACACACACACACACACACACACACACACACACACACACACACACACACACACACACACACACACACACACACACACAAACACACACACACACACACACACACACACACACACACATATCACAATGTCAGAGAGAAAATGTCCATGAGTCACTGGAATAAATCGTCACTATACAGTATAACGGCAGGTTTGGTGTTTTTTCCTTTTTCCCCTTCAGTTGGGAAGTCATTGTGCCGAGTATCTTTCATGACCTTCTGGGGCTTTTGAAAGCAGATGGAACCCCATTATATAATTAAGCAATATAGCATGAGAGCCAGTGTGTTGTGCCAAATATATCCCCCTGATCAGCTGTTATCCCATGAGGCCGCAGGCCGAGTGGGATAACTGCTGAGCAGGGGGATATATTCCACAACACACGCAGCTCGAGTGCTATATTGCTTTTATAAAACGGTTTCCAAGTATGATAATATAATAATAATAATAATACTATAAGTCCGACTCCGACTGGCATGTCATTCTGATAGAGTCAGTTGAAACACTACTGTAAGGCGGGACCGCAAGAACATGCGGGTGATTTGATTGGATCGTTCTGGAGACTGAAGTTGACATTGGCCAATCCTGGCGCTTGCTGAGAAGCTGACAGGCTTCCGACAGGCAGCTCGAGCGCAGCATTGCATTCTCAGCGCTTGCTGAGAAGCTGAATGCTTTCTGCAAAGCCCGACACCAACTAACGTTACGGGGTTAAATGCGGGGTTAAATGCGGGGTTAACAGCCTTTCTTTTGCAAAGAAGACATTAGCCCGCATCTATTCTTGTACAAAACATCATTTTCTGCGAAGTATTAGTAAAGTTATAAGCGAAGATCGATTCACAAGGATCTGACAGCTGTCTCCGCCATTTTTTTTTTCTACGTTGTCATTTGAGGTAAGCCTTATTATTACTCTCTTAGTAAGAGAGTTGCCATGGCAACCAATAACCCATGGCCATGGGTTATTGAACTCGGTTACTGGAATTATACAATGGCTGTGAACCAATCAGATTGCTTGATTTGAGAGAGCCGTTTTATAATACAAAGATAAAGAGAGAAAAAACATTACATTGGCATTGGTGAGAAAATAAGCATTAATCTGTACTTTACAGTATGCCTGACTTTTTTTTTGCAAATACGTTGTTTCTTCTCTCTCTATCTCATACACACACACTTGCATGCTCTCTTTCCCTCTTCTTGCTCTCCTCTCCTCTCTCTCTCACACACACTCACACACACACACACACACACACATTTGAATGCTCAAGCATGGATGCAGACACATTTAAAGGGGGACTTACCCCCCATATATGTGACAAAACGGCATGCTGCTTGATTAAAAAAATAAATAAAAAAGATAAGCAGAAGAGCATCTTCTCTTGTTTCGCTATACTCTTTGGCTGTGTTCTGACCGGAAATGTATACCGGAAACAGCGCCATGCCACTTTTCCCCGCATAGAGAAAAACATTATATCAGTGTATCAGAGCTAACATTATAAATATAGCCACATTATAAATATCAACAACTAACCAACGCTCGTGGCCCGTATGGAAACAGCATTACTCAAAATGGTTCAAAGTAGGGGTGTCACAATATATCGTCCCACGAAATTTCGCGATAGTAAAACGTCACGATATGTATCGTTGAGATGAAATCTGATATCGCAAATTTTTTTTTTTTTTTTTTTTTTTTTTTTTTTAAATAGACTAAGAAACGTCTTCGTTTGTTGAAGTTCACTGTGTGGAAAGTAGTTCAGTTGAACAAGTCTCTGAAGAGACACATGAGAAGTTATACAGGAGAGAAACCATTCAATTGAGTTTCTGGCAAAACTGTTTACTTGACAGGAAAAACTGAAGATGCATAAAAAATAGATTAAGAAAAGTCTTGTTGTTTGAGTTTGAAGAAAAACTGAAGATGCATAATGAGAATTTATACTGCTGAGAAACCTTTTAGTTCAAAGTAAATCTAAGTGACGGTGTAACTCATTCTATTTCAAGATAAGCCTTATCTCCAATCTCATGTTTTTTCTAGTTGTTATTGTAATAACAATTTCCCACAACAGCATGTTTTGTATTTGTGCATTTCAAATAAAATACTACTTTTCCAGTCATATATTGTCATTAGTCAAGTTTAAAAAAATATTGTTAAAATCGTATCGTATCGTATCGTTATCGTGAACCCAGTATCGTGATACGTATCGTATCGTGAACTGAGTGTATCGTGACACCCCTAGTTCAAAGTGATATCAATCTGGTCATTCAGTGGCGTTTTACTGCTATGTAACATAACTAACGTTAGCCACTAGTGCTCAGGACTTACATTACGCCTGTCAAATTACATTGTTTTAATCCCAGTCTTCCTGACAATTGCATTAAGTGCGGTGAAGGAATTGGCACCTTATTTCACTGCATGTGGGAATGTACGAAGCGGGAGGGAGGGTTTTATTTTGATGTTCTGTGTTTTGTTTTGTATTCTTGTGGATGTAGCCTACTGTTGTGTTTTGTTGAAGCTATGGAAAAAAGCCAATAAATATAATATTGGAAAAAAATTACTTAAACCAATTCAACATCTTAATAAACGATTCCTTTGTTAAAAAAAAAGAAAGAAAATAAAAAAAAGTTAGCCAGTAGCATTAGCCACACAGTACCAGATTATTACCCCCAATGCCTTCATTGTCCCAGCACCCAGGAAGGGCTCGCGCTACATTTAATGCATATAGCTGATAATATACAATTTGATTCTTTAAACGTCTAACCCTTTCAAAAGTACATCACAGACAGCCCTGCTCAGGGTCGGAAATTAGGGACAGTCCGTTATTTATGAGAGGGGGGGGTATGGTGCAGGGGCGACTTTGTTTTCGTTTTTTTCCTTCACCCTCCCCAGATCTATAAATATTTTTCCATGTCCCTCCCTGAGTGACTGGAGATAAATGCATGACCCTCCCTCCACCATAAATAACCACACTTTATCATATTCACACCAAAGGTAGTACTGAAGAAAATATGACCTTTTCTGATGATTTGGCTACGTTTGATAGCGCCCTATGACATCGGGGGAGAGAGGGGGCGGGGGGCATATAACGTTTAGTACCCAGCCCAATAACGGCCTCATCTCTTAGTTATAAAGCCGATCACCCGCTCAGTATCGCTCAAGTTTCAATCACAACATGTTCGAAATAGAATGCATCGGCAGAGATGGGCGAAAATACATCATAAAGTATTTTGATACAAATTACAAATACTTGCTCAAAAAATGTATCACAATACAAATACAAAATACCTGTCTGAAAATGTATTTGAGATACAAATACGTATTTTGAAAATACATGAAAATACATTTTATAAAAACTTATAAAGAGCTGCAACGATTAGTCAATTCATAGATGAATTGCCAAATATTAAATTAATTGCCTATTTTGATGATCTATTAATCATTTAGAGACATTTCTTTAAGGAAAATGTCCTAATTCTCTGATTTCAGCTATTCAAAAGTGAAATTTTCTGGTTTCCTTAGACAGTAAATCCTCTCTTTAGTCCTCTGTCACAGTACTCCCTAACACACTGCAGTTCTTCCATTTTAGTTTTAGTTGTTTTTCAGTAGAACTAATTTCTCCTTCAGCTCAGCTGTTAATCACCTTCTGTGAGGGCTTTTGACTTAAAGGCAGCATTTCTGCATGTTAACCTCAAGTTTTGGAACTTTGACTATGTTTAGCCATAGATATCTGACATCATAACACAATATATAAATAACTGAAATAGGTAAAAGGCATAGTAGGTCCCCTTTAAACAACTTCACATTCACCACCATGTCAGTAACTTGTCGTCACAGTATTTATTTAACGTGCAAACATATTTATACAACTAGAAAAGGTTACATTTCAGGAATTGAATGCCCTGATGCACATCCTGTCTAAGGTTGTGAAATTGTGAATCGGTGAGAGGAACGATGAGAAACTGCATCTCAAACAAAAAAGGCCTTCCATGAAATCCTTACATCCTTAAAATGACTTCCCCTCCTTCTGCTTCATAAACAAAATCCAAAACAACCTGGCTATCTAGAACATAATTACTAAAGAACAATCACTCACTGAATACAACTTTCCACTATCAGCAGTGGTAACACCATTCTAGTGTCAAAATCTGCACAGCCATCATTATGCACAGTGAAGCTCAGACATCCTTGTAGCAACAGAAAGACATTTTTGATTTTCATTAGGGTACTTTGGTGTTCAGTTATAGTTTTAACTAATTTCTCCATCTATTCAAATCAGGTTTATGACAGTTAGTTGTTTTTCAGTACAACTAATTTCTCCTATTCAAATCAGGTTTCAGTTTAGTTCAGTTAGGTTTTTTTTCAGTACAACTTATTTCTCAATCTATTCATATCAGGTTTTAGTATAGTTCAGTTAGTTTTTTTTTTTCCAGTACAACTTATTTCTTCAGCTATTCACATCAGGTTTCAGTTTAGTTCAGTTAGTTAGTTTTTCAATACAACTTCTTTCTCAATCTATTCTGAATCACATCAGCTTTCAGTTTAGTTCAGTTAGTTGTTTTTCAGTACAACTTATTTCTCTATCTATTCTGAATCATATCAGGTTTCAGTTTAGTTCAGTTAGTTGTTTTTTCAACTTATTTCTCCATCTATTCCTATCAGGTTTCAGTTTAGTTCACTTAGTTGTTTTTAGTACAACTAATTTCTCCATCTTTTCACATCAGGTTTCAGTTCAGTTAGTTGTTTTTCAATACACCTTATTTCTCCATCTTTTCATATCAGGTTTCAGTTCAGTTTAGTTCACTTAGTTGTTTTTAGTACAACTAATTTCTCCTATTCAAATCAGGTTTCAGTTCACTCCAGTTAGTTGTTTTTTAGTACAAGTAATTTCTCTGTTTATTCATATCAGGTTTCAGTTTAGTTCACTTAGTTGTTTTTAGTACAACTAATTTCTCCATCTTTAGTTTAAACCTGTGTGAATGTTTACATGTGTCAATTTGAGAATAAAAAGAAAAATTTATTTTATGTACCGTAAATTCCGGACTATAAGCCGCACCTTTTTTCCCGTTTTTTGGCCTTTTTTGGCCCCTGCGGCTTATATAACGGTGCGGCTTATCTATGGATTTTTTCAAAAAAAAAAAAAAAAAAAAAATCTCTCTTTTTTAGCACTCTTTCTAACTATAAATCCTATATAACTATAATAAGTTTTAATTTCCTCTCTTGCCCTCTTTTCACCACACTGTATGACACTGTATGACACTGTGTGCACTGTAAAAAACAACACAGGTGGTGTTGTGTTGTGTTGTGTTATGTTGTTTTGTTGAAATGCTAATAAATGGGAGCTTCCTCTACAATCCCCTCTGTGCATGAACCCTTACATATGGTAATTAAACATTAAAACACAAAAAAAAAAAAAAAAAAAAAAAAAAAATACCATTAAAACACCCGCGGCTTATAGTCCGGTGCGGCTTATATAAGAAAAAAATAGTCAACTTTGAAGGTGCGGCTTATACACCGGTGCGGCTTATAGTCCGGAATTTACGGTATTTGAAATACACAAAATACAAGATCTGAAAGTATCTTGATACAAATTACATCTCATTTTTCTCTGCCCAGCCAAATACAAATTACAAAATACAAAAAAGTAGTTGAAATACGTATTTCAAATACAAGTATTTCAAATACTGCCCATCTCTGTGCATCGGTGCGTGGCTAATTGAGCCACATGTGAAATCTCCCAGCAATGCATTGAGGGTAATACATCGACAAGAAATAGCAACCAAACCAGCCTAAATAGGCTAAGTGGTAGATATAAATAATGTTTATGTTAGCACAACATGCAATTGTAGAACATTTCAATATTGGACAAAATAAAACAATAAAAATCAAAACACAACCCTATGTGAAACATGTATGTAATCCAGGTGCTATATATATCCCTTGCAGATTTAACGTTATTTGGATGAGTGACACTGATGCACTGTAATGTCCGCTCCAGCCTCCAATAAGACTTGGCTTACTTCATGTGCACGCCCACTATTTTCTTGCCAGCTGCTGCGAGAGAGAAGGAAGAGAAACGAGCATGCAGCCGACTCTGCTGAGCTCATGTTATTTCTTTTATTCTTTTGAGCGGAGCGGTGAGTGCGAGCGGGTGAAATCTGTATCGAACGGCGAGCGGTCTGGAGCGGAGTCCAGTCACCATACAGGTAAACCATAGATATAAATGGGGGAGTAAACAATAATTTTGGAACGAAAAAACGCATTTAAAAATATATACATGTTACGGCCACCTTTGAAAAGGCTCGCTTGGAGACCAATAACATATAAAGAAGGAATCAAAGAACAAGTTTGCAAAAAAGAGAGTCTTTATTTTTCCAACTCAAAGTTTTAGCTCTCTAGAACAAAACCAAAATAACAAAGGGGTCAGGTGGGACAGCCAAACAAAGCAAAAGAGCGGGCACACACTGGCCGACACACGGCCGGCGGACCAGGCACCACCCTAAACTACAAAACATAACCAACTAAACTGCATAAACAAAGCCACGAAAACGTAACCACCATACCCACCTTTCCCAAAGTAAAGAAAGGATAAATCAAAGAAAGTAAATCAAAGTATCAAAACAAACCAGGCACATGCTGCTGCCACCAGCATGTTGAGGTGTTGAGCTGAGAGAGGGAAGAGAGAATGACTGAAGCTGCCACTATTTATGAATGAGCTCTATGATTAACAGATGAGGATCAGCTGAGTCCAGGCATAAGCAATGCCACTGGAATGGAGAGGAGGATCAGCTGAGCCAGGCATGAGCAGCAGAGTGGGATCAGCATAGCAACCAGGCCTTAGCAACCAGGGCAGAACAACTAAGTGGAGCAGAGAGAACAATGTTAGGAGTGAGACACATACAATAAGGGGGAGCGCATCACATACAAAATACAAAAAATGAAAGTTGTATAACCCTCCCTAAAGCCAAAATAAAAAAAACAAGTCCCTCCCCAGTACTCAAAAAAATGTTTGATACCCCTCTCCCTTTCTGCACCATACCCCCCCTATCATAAATAACGAACAGTCCCTTAGCGGGGGCTCTGGGCTTTTTGCCCCTAAAGAATCTGAAATTGCCCTTGGAATTGGGATGAAGGGGCTTTTTTTGCCCCGTAAAATAAAACAAAACCGTGACTCGAAATGGCAAACTATCACGTAACATTGAGCAACATGCTGTGTTTAGCCTACAAGATGAGCAGCATGTTGTGAACTGTAGCCTAATTGATTGAGACCTATAGCAGTCCTGCATTCTCATGCTGTGTGGACTTTTAAGATCAAGGAAGAAAAAGGCCAAACAGTGGAGTGCAATTTAACGTTATACAATGTGGACATTTCGAGCATTGGAAACATCAACACCACGGATTGATATGAGGTGAAATGTATCACACAAATAGCCCAACCGTTAAGAGAGAGACAGGTCCGAGAGAGAGGGGACAGAGTAAAGTAATGTTAAGGTGAGCCAATATCAACATGCCACAATATCACGATCAATACGTTACATTCCCATTTAGAAATGAAGGGGCAGATTAACACTAGGCAAAATACATCCACCACAACACTCACCATGCACACCAACTTGCATCAGCTGCGATTAAGTTAGTTGTTCTCTCCTGCTGTTTTTGATTCTAGTAAGCCAAGTAATGTTCAAATCTTCCTTGAAAACGCCAAATAAAACTAGATTAGCCCATGTGTGATGATGATGTATCTCTTATTTACAAACACATGCATGTCTAGCAAGCATTAGTCCTGCTTTAAATACTCACAAGTACACACACACACAGGCACGCATGCACACACACACAAATGCACGCAAGCACACATATGCATGCACACGCAGGCATGCACGTACACACGCATGCGCACACAGTACACAGTAGGGCTGGGCGATATATTGAATATACTCGATGTATCGCGGCTTGTGCCACGTGAGATGTAGTAAATGACTATATCGCGAACATTCGAGTATAATTGTCACGCATTGTTTATAACTTAAGCCGCCGGCATGACTCGCTTCACGTTTCCTCTTGTCAGCTCTCCCTGAATCACACTCAGACAAACAGGAAGGGAGGGAGAATCACATGCATACGTCAAACGCATCAAACCGCGTCAGACACTCGCCCGCGCTACGCGACGTCACAGACACTCGCCCGCTGCCTTGACACTCGCTGTCAAGCGATATTTTTTTCCCCCATGATGGCGAAGGCTAGGCGAAGGGATGACCCGCTTCTGTCAAGGCAGCGTGGACGACGAGAGCAAGAACCTGAGAGCCAGTAGTAGAGAATGGGTATGGAAAATGGAGTCGGAGGCGGACGAATTTGTTGCAAAAAGAAACAGCACTGGATCCATCATCTGGCAGTGGTTTGGGTATCGCAAGGACGATGTTGAACAAACAACGGTTATCTGCAAAACATGCACCAAACCCGTCGGCTCCATAAAGTCAACCCCAGTGAGTCAAGTCAACACAGCGAGGTGCATTTGTGTGCCCGCGTGTGTCTCAAAACAAAGTAATTTATCGTAATTACACCATTTAAAGAAGCAGATTGATAATCAACTTTAATAATGTTTTTCTGCAAATTGTGTCTCAGCGTTTCTGCATGGCACTCAAGGTTAGGTCTGGCCAATATTGTGACTAGATGAGACCTAGATCTCATTTTAGATTTTGTTATGGTAATATAGTGATACTGCATACTCATCTTTTCCTGGTTTTAAAGGCTGCAGTAAAGTGAAGTCATTTTATGAGTAGGGCTCGCTCAGAGATGAGCATTACCGAGCTCTACCAGAAGCAGTTCCACGGGGTGATGTCGAGGGCCGCTGCGAAGCTGGGCATCGCCTGGGCCGAACCACCCCAGCCCCCTGCATCAGTACTGCAGGGGTGCTTTTTTCAGGCACGGCAGGCACCCCGCCCGCGACGCCGAATGCCCGTCTGTGTGGACGTGGTCCGCGCGGTGCAGGCGGGATGGGAGAAGCCTCAGGAGGCCAAGCCGCTATGCGCGGGCATGGCTCCGTGGTCGGCGGTCGAGGGCGAGGAAAAGCTTGCGTTCTCCGCGATGCCCCCCCTCAAGGAGCTGGTGGCATCCCACCTGGCCTCCAACGCGGGCAGACCCACGCTGCCCTCCAAGGCGTGCCAGCTGATGGCCAGGCTGGCCGAAAAGGCGTATTTGGCGGCGGGGCAGTCCGCCGCCATTACGAACAACCTTGCCATCCTGCAGGGTTATCAGGCTGTGCTCCTACGGGGGATGCAGGGTGACCCCGCTCCTGAGTTGTTCACAGAGCTCAGGATGGCCACCAACTATGCCTTGCGCATGGTTGACTGCCTGGTGCAGAACAGCGGGAAGGTCATGGCCTTTTCCGTTCTGACGCACCGACACCTGTGGCTGAACCTCACTTAGCTCTCTGAGCAGGAGAAGAGGAGGCTACTGGGGGCGAAGATCTCTCCGGAGGGCCTATTCGGTCCTTCCATGGAGGATTTGGCCCAGCGGTTGGAGAGGCAGCAGCGAGACTCCGCTGCGGTCAGATCCCTCTTGCCACGGCGGCAACGAGGGGACGACCGCCGGTTTCAGGCGGCAGGGCATGCGCCGAGCCGCCCTCCAGGGCCCCCGGCTCCGCGAGCCACCCCACGCCCGCATGTGCGGGCCCCAAGCCAGCTTTGTGCGCCCTCAATGGCGGCACCCCACCCGGCCGCAGTGGGCCCATCCTGGGTCCCACGGCAGGCCAGGATACGCGGCTCTCGCCCTCAGCGTGGACGAGGGGGTGCGCGGGTGGCGGGTGACCTGGCCCGCTCTTAGTCGCCTTCCTTGGGGGAGGGGGGGCTATGAGCCCGCCGTCGTTGGAGCTCAGCACTCAACTTCGGTCCGGAGCTCAGCAGGGACCTGCCCAGTCCGCCACTTGCCGGCGCTATGCGCCTGGTGGGGGCGGCAGCTCGCCAAGGTCTGGGCTCGGAGCCAGCCTTCGGCTTGTAGCTTCAGGGACAAGCCCGCCGTCCTCGGCGTCCAAGGCCCGAGTTCGGTCGGGAGCTCTCCCGGGGTCTCATACCCATCATCAAGGCTCGCCTTGGTCCATGGCTATGGCCTGGCCTTGGCTGGAAGCATCCAGGACAAGCCCACCATCAATGGCGCCGCGGGCCCATTGTCGGTCGGGAGCTCTCCTGTCAACGGCACTGCCGGACGTTGGCCCGCCTTTGGCGGGGCCCAGATCCGCGTGCGGCCGGGGTCGAAAGAGGACGTTGTCTCCGCAGTCCCCCCCGGCGGGAGGGTTACTTCGATACGATGCACCCACGGGGCGCGTCAGTAGTCGGGGTTTGCGTAAGGGATTTCCCCCGGCATGCATAGCTTCTACGAAGCTGACCATGCGGCAGGGGGGCATAGCCTCTCACGTCCTGCTCCCCCCATTTTCTCCCCCCGTCAGGGCACTGGATCAGGTCCCGGTGCCCAACAATATACTCATGACCAGAGGGGCGGTTTCCGCTCCTTTTGGCCACAAGAGACCATCTTTGTCCAACAGGCTCAGCACCTGGGAGCTTCTATGTTCTCCGACCCCATGGTTACGCGCACCCTCCAGAAGGGATACGCTCTCCAGTTTGCCAGGCCTGCACCCACGTTCGACGGGATCCCCAATTCGCCCGTGGAGGGGGGGTCCATGGACATATTCCGCAATGAGGTTACTTCGCTCCTGGCCAAGGGGGCGATTCGCTAGGTTCCCAAGGCAGAGGTGCACTCGGGTTTGTATCACCGGTACTTTGTCGTGCCCAAGAAGGACGGCTCCATGCGTCCAATTCTGGACCTTCGGCGTCTCAACAAGAGGCTGAGGATGTTCCCGTTCCGAATGCTCTCTTTCCCCCGCCTGTTCAACGCGTTGAGGCCCGGGGATTTCTTTACTTCCGTGGATCTGAAAGATGCGTTCTTCCATGTCCCCGTGGTTCAGAGACACAGAAAATACCTGAGGTTCTCTTTCCTGGGAAAGGCTTACGAGTTCTGTGTCCTGCCGTTCGGCATGTCTTTGAGCCCACGAACCTTCACGGTGTGTGTGGAGACAGCCTTGGCTCCCCTCCGCGCGAGTGGGATTTGCGTCTTCCTCTATCTCGACGACGCTCTCATAGTGGCAGACTCGAGGGTCCGTGCCACGGAACATACCAAGGTGGTGACCGATCACCTGCAGACCTTAGGGTTTTTGGTGAACTGGCAGAAGATTTGCCTCGTCCCAGCGCAGGTGGCGACCTTCCTGGGGCTCGAGCTGGACTCCCGGGCCATGCTGGCCCGCCTTTCGCCAGAGCGACAGGCTCGCACAGTGTGGACGGCAAAGAGGCTAGGTCTGTGTCCCTCCGTGTCAGTGTATCAGTGCACAGTCATGCTGGGGCTGATGGCCTCAGCAGTGCATGTGCTCCCACTGGGGAGACTGCACATGCGCCCGTTCCAGATCTGGTTTCTCAGGCATCGCCTGGACCCGGCCAGGGACCGTCATCGCAGGGTTCCTCTGACATGTCCGGCCCGGCGGGCGCTGGCCATATGGGCGGACCCCCATTACCTCTCGAGAGGCACTCGGTCGGGCCCTGTCCCGCTCAGGTTGGTGATTCGCACCGACGCCTCCCTCTGGGGATGGGGTGCAGTTTGTGGGTGCTTTTCGGCGAACGGCCGGTGGGAGGCTCAGGAGCTTCGCCACATAAACGTGCTAGAGCTGGAGGTGATTCGCCTGGCTCTGCTTCACTTCCAGAGTCAGAGTCAGAGTCAGAGTCAGTTTATTTACCATTTGCAGTCGAAACTACATTGGAATTGGGGTGCAAGAGCTTAAAACATAGACACATATATGACAGGTCATGACAACATAAAATAGCATAAAAAGACAGACAATAAAAAGGTTTAAAAAGTAAATAAGATAAAATAAAAGAATAAAACAATAAAATGAGACAGGTACATCTGTGGATAAAGGCCCGAGTCATCCCGCTCACTTATTAAAGTGCAGGAACAAAGTGCACAATCACACATAAAGTGCACAGTAGTAAAGTGCCTAAGCAAGGATCAAATTGCATGAGAAACCAGTATAAGACATCTTATACAAAAGAAAATAACAGAAAAAAGAAAAGTCTAGGTGTCTAGATGGTCTAGACAAAACAGAGATCTACCGTTTAGATTTGTGATCGTTCAAACTACGCACAGCACTCGGGTAAAAGCTTTTCGCAAAGCGAGTGGTGGAGCATTTAATGGAGCGGTAGCGTCTACCCAGAGGAAGTAACTCAAAAAGACTGGCGGCCGGGTGACCTGCAGGGTCCCTGATAATACTGGAGGCCCGGGACAAAAGTCTGGAGCTATAGAGCTCTTCTAGAGCCGGCAGGTTGGCACCAGTTATCTTGCGGGCAAGGCGCACTACCATATTTAAGGATTTTCGCTCCTTGACAGTAAGATTACCAAGCCATACAGTGAAGGAACTAGTGAGAATGCTCTCAATAATACAGCGATAAAAGTTAACAAGGATCTGGCTGTTGTGGGTGAACTCCTTAAGTCTTCTTAAGAAGAAAAGACGTTGCTGAGACTTTTTAACAATCGCTTTGGTATTTGAGTGCCAGCTAAGATCATCCGAAATAGTGACACCAAGAAATGTAATACTTTTTACCATCTCAACCTCTGTTCCATTGATTATTATAGGATGGAGAGGTGCCTTTTTACGGCGGAAGTCAACGACAAGCTCCTTTGTCTTGGAGGCATTGAGAATGAGGTTGTTGGCCTCGCTCCACCTGACAAGTTCTTCTACCTCAGATCTGTAGTTAGACTCATCATTTGAGCTAATGAGCCCAATGACAGTGGTGTCATCCGCGTATTTAACTATGAGGTTGTTGAGGTAGTGAGCGATACAGTCGTGGGTAAAAAGAGTAAACAAGAAAGAGCTAAGAATGCATCCTTGCGGCGAGCCAGTGCTCAGAACAAGTATATCAGACAGATTATTTCCGATCCTGACTCTTTGAGGCCTCATGATTAAAAAGCTGAAAATCCATTCACAAAGAGCATCACACAGACCAAGATTTTGCCAGCGGCTCATACATGGACGCCATGTTCTGATCCGCTCGGACAATACAGCGGCGATCGCCCACCTGAACAAGCAGGGCGGTGTGCGGTCGGAGGCGCTGAACCGGTTAGCGACGGAGATTCACCTGTGGGCGTATCCCCATTTCCTTTCATTGTCAGCGGTTCATCTGCCAGGCCGGCTGAATTTTGGGGCCGACCTGCTGTCTCGGGGCAATCCCCGTCAGACGGAGTGGTGCCTCCACCCTCAGGTGGTGGAACAGATTTGGGCCAGGTTCGGCCGCGCCCGCGTCGATCTCTTCCCGTGACGCACTGCCCGCTGTGGTTCTCGATCCAAGAGGACAGCCCCCCGTTGGGTCACGACGCGCTGGCGCATGCGTGGCCACGGGACGGGCTCTATGTGTTTCTCCCGATCCCCCTGATCCGACAGGTGTTGGACAGGGTGAGGGAACAGCGCCTTCAGCTTAACTTGCCATGCTCTTAAACTAGAGCCCGTACGGCAACCATTTTAGGGCATCCTCCTACCTCAGAGTATTGGCTATCATTCCTCAAGACTAACGCCGGGTTCACACACACGCCTAGAGCGACGCTTAAAGCAACGCCTAAGCAACGCCTAAAATTTAGGCGTCCTTGTTAACAGATGAGAGCGTTCACACATACCGCTGCCACGCTGTGCTGAAGCCACGCTCGCGCTGTGCCTACGCTGCGCTGCATTTATCGTTTAGGCGTCTGTTCTATTTTTCAGCTCTAGGCGCGCTGAACTGTCAAGCTGGCTGTTGTTTCTGGTGGACTTGGGCCATATTTTCTACCGAGTTTGCCCAAAAGGGAGGGTGGAGCGCGAATTAACGAGTGCATAGTAGGAAAGCTGTCCTTCATGTGTTCCTCTATTAACGTCTTTTCTATCAGATGTATATATACCCCCCCTGTCTCAATGCATATATCACTCATGGTGTTGATGACTCATAGTTGTTATGTTTTGGTGCCTTTGCTTTGACAAAGATTTAGAATCTAAATTGCAGAGTAAATATCAGCAAATGTTATTTCTAAACTTTTTTTGTTTTCAATATGACTGATGAAAATTGTTTTTCTATGGAAGATAAAGAGTGTAATCTTTCTGAAAATGAAAATTCCTTGGTTGAGTGTAGTGGTGACTACAAAAAATATGAGGAGCTAAATTTGAGTTTTCTTAAAGTAACTGAACATAAATTATTTAATTTTGAAAATGACATTGATCCAGAGGCAAATCTCTACAATGATTACCAATTAAAGGCTGAGTACTATTCTGACAATCAGTTTAATGACCTTAATTTGGATGGTTTTTCAATCATACATTTTAATAGCAGAAGCCTCTATAAAAATTTTGATCAAATCAAAGATTATTTAAAATCATTACAACATACATTTAAAGTTGTTGCTATAAGTGAGACTTGGCTGACAGATGAAAAAGGTTCTGATTTTGTGTTAGAAGGGTATAACAATTTCTGTGTAAATCGAAAAAACAAAAGGGGAGGTGGTGTTGCATTCTACATACAGAAAGATTTTCAGTGTAAGAAAATTGATAGTACTGTTATTAATGACATCATGGAGAGCCTGACAATTGAAATCTATTCTACTCAATTTAAAAGTATATTTTTGAGTTGCATATATAGAGCGCCTGGTTCCTGCATTGAGACATTTATGAATACTGCCGTTGATATTTTGGGGAAGCTATGTGATAAAAAATTACTGTTTGTTTGTGGTGACTTCAATATCGATTTGATAAAATGGAATGAACATAAACTCACATCAAACTTTTGTAATGCAATGTTTAGTCTAGGTCTTTGGCCCCTGATTGATAAACCAAGTAGAATAACTAAAGAAAGTGCCACACTTATTGATAACATTTTTACAAATGGTTATTTTAAAGTGACAAGTGGACTGCTATTATGTGATATCAGTGATCATCTTCCTATTTTTGTAATCCTACATAATTTGAATGTTAAACGTTCAGTTACTGAAAGTGTGCCTTCTTGCAAATTAGTTAGATTAACTCATTCAGGGCCAGTTTAGGACTGCCAATATTTAGCACAGGCCAAAGATTTTCATAATTGTTGGTCATCTTTCAAGACCCACAGTAAATTATCTATTAGCACCAGAGTGATTTGCAATACCTCAAAATGAAGATGTACGTCTCTGGGTTCACCAGGAAAAAAAAAGTGAGCTTTTAGCATGTTCTGTACTCTACTTATAGCCATTTATATACACCCTGTTTTCACCCAAAAAGTCTGTTTGAGAAGAGAAACAGGAGAAAAATGCATTTTTGTAAAGAAGACAATCTCAGTCAGATCTCGCTCTCAATTCTTTTATTTTGAACTGTATTGACATCAGACATGTAAATACTATTCGTTATGATACAAATGACAAAAAAATAATAATATATATATACACATGAAGTGCTTTTTTTACATTCAACAATGCAGTTTACTCAGTGTGAGTGTGAATGTGTGTGCGCGGGGCCCATGTGTGTCTCTTTAGATTACATTTCGTCATTTATTATCCAAAGCGACTTACAATGTCACATTGTCAACATTAGTGGAATCAACTGTGGAACATCATCTACACAGATACACCCTTGCAGCAGTAGAGTAAAACATCAATGTTTTTTTTTTGTTTTTTGTTTTTGTTTTTTTTTTGGGGGGGGGGGGTTTGGGGTGAAGAAGGGGGGGGAGATGCTAGATGGGGGGAGGGGGTTTGGGGTGGAGAAGGGGGGGGGGAGATGCTACATCAAAAGGGTTAGTTCAGGAGGGACTCAAGTGGAGCTTGAAAAGGTGAGTTTTTTTTTCAAAGGTGGACTCACTGAAAACTAAAATAAAAAGTTGAGAAAAGAAAAGGAGTTTTCAATCTTCGGCGAAAGATGGGCAGGGATTCGGCCGTCCTGACCTCAGTGGGGAGTTCGTTCTACCACTGAGGGGAATTTACTCTATGTCACAATATATCGTCCCACAATATATCGCGATATCAAAACATGACAATATGTATCGTTGAGATGAAATCTCATATCGCGAGAAAAATAAGCTGAACATGGTGGCACTGATCTGCATCTGATTGCATGCTCGCTCTCCTTTTCATTGCTTTGTTTGAACAGACGAGGGACGTTACAGACACTGAGGATGAAAATGGTGAAATTACTCAAATTAGCGTGAAGGATGCCCCCTCAACTTACAAATCGATCGCAAAAAAATCGTCCTGACCTCAGTGGGGAGTTCGTTCTACCACTGAGGGGAATTTACTCTTTATGTCACAATATATCGTCCCACAATATATCGCGATATCAAAACGTGACAATATGTATCGTTGAGATGAAATCTCATATCGCGAGAAAAATAAGCTGAACATGGTGGCACTGATCTGCATCTGATTGCATGCTCGCTCTCCTTTTCATTGCTTTGTTTGAACAGACGAGGGACGTTACAGACACGGAGGATGAAAATGGTGAAATTACTCAAATTAGCATGAAAGATGCCCCCTCAAATTACAAATCGATCGCAAAAAATATCGTATCGTATTGTTATCGTGAACCCAATATCATCTATTGTATCGTATCGTGAACCTAGTGTATCGTGACACCCCTAGTCTTTATAGTTCAGAGTGTCATGGTAGACCTCAAAGCAGGGGACCCTGCACAAGGGGATGCGGCAGAAGTTGCACTGGAAACGTGTCTCCTTTCTCTTGTCGTTGGTCATACACACTTTGCATCGCTTTGCTGGGTTGTCATTGTTGGGGGTGGGGTCATTCCTGACAGGGAAATGCTTTGCCAGGTTGGCAGACAGCCTACTCGGACGGTCAGCATATGGAGCTCTATGGAGCTTTGTGGCAGTGGTCCACGCCTGTATCAGACTCTCCTGGAATGCATGCATGGTCTGTACTGTGCCCTGTGGGTTTTTAGCTCTGTACAGGACGAAGGCGTTGTGGAGGCAGATTTCGAACATGTACATGACAAATTTAGTAGTCCATTTATAGGATTTCCTGATGAACGGATAGTACGAAATCATTTGATCTAGCCTATCAACACCGTTCATCGACTGGTTATACTCTATCACAGAGACAGGCTTCTCCTTCACCACCTTCCCCCTCACACCTTTCTTCCATGTCAAGACCTGTCTCATCTCGTCCTGGTGAAATGTGGACACCATTCTGACAACATTTGTGTCCCGCCATGCCAAGCACAGCACCCGGTCAGTGTGGAAGGCAATTCTGCCCCCTGGTTGCAGGGTGGCCTTCTCAGCATGGTGTACAGCTGGTGGTTCTCCTCTATGCTTTCGCAGTGTGCCACATACATGTGTCCCCAGATTTAGCAGGATATCACACATGGTAACAGAATTATAAAAGTTATCCATATACAGTTTGTAGCCCTGCTGTTCCAGCCCCAACAGGAGACCACACACTGTATCTACAAGAGATTTACCGTCTCCACAATAAGGCATCAAATTATAACAAAATCCTGTCTGGGACTCACATAACACATAACTTTTGATCCCGTAACGCACAGGTTTCTGTGGGTTAAAAACTTTAAAACTCAATCTGCCTCTCCACAGTAAAGTTCCTTCATCTATTGAGATGTTCTGGCCTGGCTGGTAGAGTTCCTGGAACTTGTTCACTAGCATATCCAAGATTGGGCGGACTTTGAACAACCTGTCATCCTTGTTTCTCACTGCTGTGTTGTCAGTAAAATGCAGGAAACGTGTAATGATCTGGAATCTGTTTCGGGACATTGTCTTACCAAAATAGGGGGTCTCCATCACCTCGCTCGTGGACCAGTAAGTCTTTAGGTCAGGCTTTACAATGAGCCCAGTCAGGAAAAGGAGCCCTAGGTAGGCCTTCAGTTCTGGAATGTCAACAGGTTTCCATGCCTCGATCCTCACACTTGTTGCGCCAGCCTCAATTGTCTGCTGTGCATATAAGTTGGTCTGGTCCACAACATACTGGAGCAGCTCTTCCGTAAGGATGAGTTCAAGGAAGTCGACCGGCTTGTCCGACTCCAGCGCAGCAGCACTGTTCAGCAGGCCAGGAACAGCAGTGAACGGGATGTCCTCCGGCTCCCACGGCACCTCATCCATGCAGTACCATTGCTGCTCTGGATACAGGATAGGTGTTATAAAAATATAGAAATACAAATACATTACTATAGCACACTCACACACACACAAGCTTGTAGATCAGCTATATTGGGCAAAGAGGGAAAATGAACATACCTTTGGTGTCTTTCTTTTTCCCCTTCTTCTTGGGTTGCTGTCCCTCCATTCGCTCTCCATCTGCACCACGGCCTGTAAATAAAGAAATACATACATTACAATACAATTTACAACACACACACAACATGTATAATTGTGAGCTTGTAGATCAGCCATTTTGGACAAAGACACAAAAGAGGGAAACAAGATCTTACCTTTTGATCTCGGTTGTTTACTACATGTGGGCTCACTGGGTTCTGCAACACTCGGCTCGTCCTCATCTGAAATAAAAGCAACATATCCTCAGTAAACTATATAATCACATTTAGTACAGAGAGACAGTGTATTGTACTAGTGTCTCAGTAAACTATATAATCACATTTAGTACAGAGAGACAGTGTAGTGTCTCAGTAAACTATATAATCACATTTAGTACAGAGACAGTGTAGTGTACTAGTCTCAGTAAACTATACGATCATAGAATGCAGAGACAGTGTAGTCAGTAGTCACACACACACACACACACACACACACACACACACACACACACACACACACACACACACACACACGACATCATTACTGGGACTTTGTGTGAGTGTGATGACATCATCACTGGGACTTTGTGCGTGAAGCTGGTACTGGTACTGGTACTGTCTGTACAATATGCATATATATAAACAACAAAATTACTCCTTACCACGATCATCGGGGTCCTGTCGCATTGGATTCCAGTCCTCCTCGCCCTCGACATGGACAGCTGGCGACGGTGTGACCATCTCCTCTTCAGAAGAATGGGAGGTTGATGGCTGAGAGTCAAAGTCACTTTCAATGTAATCCCGGGGCGTCTTTGCACGGCGCAAATGCGCCCTGGAAAATGGCTCTTCCTGGGGAATCATGTCTGTTGTTGTGTTGCCCTCGATCTCCTCCTCGTCACTAAGTTCTGACTCAGTCTCGTCTCGCAAATGCGCCCTGGAAAATGGCTCGTCCTGGGGAATCATGTCTGTTGTGTTGCCCCCGATCTCCTCCTCGTCACTAAGTTCTGACTCAGTCTCGTCTCGTTCGAGCTGGGACACAGGAGGCTTGGGTTTGGGACCAGGCGCTGGGACCGGATCGATGGTGGTCACGGGTGTGACAACCGCAAACATCTCATCCAGTGTGCGCTGCCCAGCAGCAAGGCCAGCAGCAAGGCGAACAGCTCGGGCACCGCCGCGCCGAGGGGCGATGTGGTGTTTGGTCTTTCCTTTTGACTTCACCATGACTGACTAGACTATGACTACTACAACTAACTAACTAAACTAAACTACAGACTATACTACAACTAACTAACGCTAACTAAACTGACGACTATAGGCTACTAGCTACTGTAATCTCTTCAACTTCAACTTCAACTCAACTCAGCACACTGTCACAACCGTACACAATGGCGTCTCTTTCCTACTCTGCAAAGAGGAAGCGTTTCTCACGGCTTTTGTCTTCTTGCCACCTCCCCCATTTCAAAAAAACAGCTGCGGTATGTGTTTGATCGCGTGTTGTCGGCTACCCTTTGAAGGCAGGGACCTGTGTCTGTGTGACAGGCTGGGCAAGTGTTTGCTGCAGGCGCTGCACCAATAAAAACAAAAACACGTCAAAGACGTCATTGGCCCTCTGGGCTATTCCTGATAACACGTCAAAGACGTCATTGGCCCTGAATGAGTTAAGAACCCCTGATAGGATTGAGGCTTTAAAGAAGGAACTTATAAATTGTCATTGGAATGAGGTGTATGTAGATGATCCAAATCAGGCCTATGAGGCCTTTTTGTTTATATTCTTACAATTATATAATAAACATTGTCCCATTAGAGAGTGCTGGGCGAAAGATAAATATAAAGAAAAGCCATGGATGACTAAAGGGCTACAAAGGGCATGCAAAAGAAAAAATCTATTGTATAAGAAATTTCTACAATTGAGGACTGGTGAAAGTGAAGAAAAATATAAGTTGTATAAAAATAAACTGATTAATATAATGAGGTTACAGAAGAAGGAATTTTACAGTAAAATATTGGAAGACAGTAAAAACAATATCCAAAGGACCTGGAAAGTAATAAACAGTATTATTAAAAATAGGTGCAATATATCTGAACTTCCTAATTATTTTTTAAATGGATCTAACACTACAGTGGACAACTTAGAAAATGTGGTTGAAGAGTTTAATGATTACTTTGTAGGTGTTGGCACCACTTTGGCCAATAAGATTGTTGTCCCTGATGACAAAAAAGATGGGTTTAATGATTTGATAAATAGTAATATTACTTCAATGTTTATCTGCGGGGTTACTGAAAGTGATGTCATTGAAACTGTAAGAAAATTTAAAAACAAAAGATCAATTGACATAAATTCCATTGACATGGTAATTATTAAAGAAGTTATATATTCTATTATAAGACCCCTGACCTATATATGTAATCTCTCTTTTCAAAAGGGAATATTTCCCAATAGCATGAAGCTAGCAAAAGTAATTCCAATATTTAAAAATGGGGACAAGCACCGCATGGACAACTACAGACCTGTATCTCTTCTTCCTCAATTTTCCAAAATAATAGAGAAATTATTTGTGAAACAGTTGGATTCCTTTATCAGTAAAAACAAATTATTAGATGAAAATCAGTATGGATTTCGGGAAAACAGAACCACTACCTACGCAGTAATGCAGATGGTTGAAGAAATTGCAAAGGCAAGGGAAAATGATGAATATTCCATTGGCATTTATGTTGATCTACAGAAGGCTTTTGACACTATAGATCATAGGATATTGTTGAGGAAATTGGAGAAGTATGGGATGCGTGGTGTTGTAAATTCTTGGCTGAAAAGCTACTTAGAAGGTAGGCAGCAATGTGTACAAATTAAAGATACTGTGTCAGCATTGAGGGACATCACCTGTGGGGTTCCACAGGGATCAGTGATTGGTCCAAAACTGTTTATTTTATATATCAATGATATTTGCAAAGTTACAGATTTGTTAAAGTTTGTCATTTTTGCAGACGATACAAATTTATTTTGTTCTGGTAAAAATTTAAATGAACTTTTGAGTGATGTTGAACGGGAGTTGGAAAACCTCAAAACTTGGTTTGATGTCAATAAACTATCACTGAATATTAAGAAAACTAAGTATATGGTGTTTGGAAATCAGAAAGGAATTGATGATGATATTGAATTAAAAATCTGTAATATTGACATTGAAAGAGTATTTGAGACCAAATTCCTTGGGGTTGTGATTGATCATAAACTGTCATGGAAACAACATGTAGATTATATCAAAGGGAAAATTTCAAAGTCACTAGCAATCCTGTACAAATTTAGAGATGTATTGAATTATAAGGCCTTGCATATCATTTATTGTTCACTCATTTTACCTTACATGTCTTATTGTGTAGAACTCTGGGGATCAACCTTTAAAACAACTCTAAATTCAATAGTTGTTCTACAAAAACGAGCCATACGTATCATTAATAAAAAGGATTACTATGCTCACACAAATCCACTGTTTCTAAATTCCCATGTTATGAAATTTAACGACTTGTTCTATTATAAGATAATGCAAATAATGTTTAAAGCAAAATCAAAGTCACTCCCATTCTCTGTGCAAAAGTTATTTTCAATACGGGACAGCAAGTACGATCTAAGAGGTATGTGCAAGTTTAATGTGCAAAAAGCTAAAAAAGAGATTAAAAGGAGATGTGTTTCCATTGTTGGGGTGAAATTTTGGAATGATGCACATATAAATTTGAAGATGTGTAATTCGCTTTTGGTTTTCAAAAAAATGGTTTCTGAAGCTATTTTTGAAGGTTATAAGTGTGAATAAATTTTCTGATGCTGTTTAAAAAAAAAGAGATATATATATATATATTTTCTGTGTTGTAAACATTGACTGTTGCAAATTTACTTTTCTGTTTTTTATTTTATGTTGGAGGAAAGCTTAATTGAGTAGAAATTAGGTCAGGCTTAATATAAGCATTTTGCTTCTGCCTGAGCCTGTTCAGTCTCTGGTTGATTTGATTTTGTTTATACTGTGATTTTGTTATTTATGATGACTGAATAAAATTACATTACAAATTACATTACATTACATTACATAGTCACATGATTACCCGAGGGAAGGGCCAAGAAATAGACAGACATCCTCACTTGCACATTACAATAAAAAAGAGGACTCACCCATGCTATAAATCAGATCTGAAAAGTGTAAAAAAACCGCTGCTCATGTGTTCAGCGTAGCGCAGAGCGTGGCGTCCTGTGTGAACGAAAATAGGCGCCAGGCGTGCATGAAGCAATGCCTATATGCGTAGGCATAGGCGTAGGCATAGGCGTAGGCGTGTGTGTGAACCGGCCGTAAGCGTTGTCAGCTCTTGTGTATCACAGTAAACTGCATCGCGTGTCCTCTGAAACGCCTTCAGTCCTCACACGAAAACGCTGTCATTCGTCCTGCAATACATGCCTCAGTTATCACTCAAACCTCTGTCAGTCATCGCTCCTCACGCCTCCGTTTTTCCGTGTGTGATGGGGAAACCGCAAGAACGCCTCCGTGAATTGAACAACAATTTTTTACAATTTCACTTCCGGTTGAGTGATTTTGCTTTCAAAATAAAAGCATGATAAAGTTTGATGAACACATTCTTTTTCTCTTTTCTATAATAAAATAATTAGATTCTGTAAGAAGTCAGTGTTACTGTTTATCTACATGTGTAATAAAGTACAACACAATTACTTTACTCAATTATATTGGTGTATACTGGTGTATCGCTGTGCAGCTAAAAAATAACAACAGGATATTCACCATCCTCAATGTATATACACCTTTTGAATGTCAGCAGAATGAGGATGAGTATTTGAATCAACTTGCTTGTATTAGTTATTTTATTTCTGATAACCTGTCAACTAGTGTCTATGTTGTTGGTGACATGAATGCCGACCTCTCTGATAACAGGTCGCTGTTTGCCACACATATGATCCAGTTATGTGAGGATAACAACCTCAAGTTATCCAGTAAATTGCTCTTACCTACTGATAGCTATACTTATATAAGTGAAGCCTGGCACACTACATCATGGTTGGATCACTGCATCTGCACTGCTGATGCCCATGTCACTTTGCAGTCATTAGAAATTGTGTATGAGGCATCTATGTGTGATCATGTCCCATTTATTATGTCCCTGGATATTGACAGCCTTCCTGAGATCGCTCAAGAAATTAATAGTGCATGTACGGCTAAAATTGATTGCGCTAAACTTTCTCAGGATGATGCTTTGACCTATTATGGGAAAACCGATGGTCTTTTGAGTGCTGTTTATTTACCAATAGGGGCTATTATGTGTGAAGATGTTAACTGTAATGACAATTCTCATCATAATGACCTATGTGATATGTATAACTGTATTGTGGCAGCTGAGGCCAGTAGACCATACCTCACTCAAGGCACATAACATCAAGCCAGGGTGGAATAAGCATGTAGCTGCCCACCATATAGAAGCTAAGGAGGCGTACAGGGCCTGGGTTCTGGACGGTAGGCCTAGACAGGGGCATGTCTTGGATCACAAAAAGCGGTAACGCTTTAGAATACAGCCCGCAAATAAGCATGTAGTTATAGTATAACAACGGGGTTTAGGGCTGCAGTTATAGTCTAACTATGGGGTTTAAGGAGTGAATTAATACTTTAACTAGAGGGTAACAAGATCTGTACTTATGGTATAACAACGGAGTTTAAGGAGTGTAGTTATAGTATAACAACAGGGTTTAAGGAGTGTAGTTATAGTATAACTACGGGGTTTAAGGAGTGTAGTTATAGTCTAACTACGGGGTTTAAGCAGTGAAAAAATACTTTAACTAGAGGGTAACAAGATCTGTACTTATAGTCTAACTACGGGGTCGCGGGCTGTATTATGAAGCAGGGGACCAATGTTTGTACTTATAGGCTAATTACGGGGTACCACACTGTACTTACAGGGTAACTACGGGGTTTAAGGAGTGTAGTTATAGTATAACAACAGGGTTTAAGGGACGGCTTTCCCGTGGGGAATATGAATATATATTAAATCTCACGCCCCTAAGGTTTTCGAATCCGTTGAAATTTTTTAAATTGGTTGTTCACAGCCTGAGCTATCAACCATCTCTCACATTATTTTCTTGACGCTCTGACGTAAAACGCGTCGGAGCGTCAAGTCCAGACTTGCGGAAGTCGAGCACCTATGAACTACAAGTGTTGTGGGGGTGTGCCGCCATGGTTCCGCCTCTAGAGGTCCTCCACGCCCCTTCAGAGGTCCTGAAGAAAAACAAAAGGCAGCCATCTTTTTTCACCGCCTAGCCTAGGCTAGCTAATGTTAGCTTCCCATAGCTCCTTGCAAAGAACCATATCTCGGGAACGGAAGCACCTACAGACACGGGACTGGCGGCATTGGAAAGCTCGTCAAATTTTACATCTAGTAGAAGGAGCAATGTACCCTTTTTTACACATTTTTACATGAAATAGTTACAACATCAGATGCTCCTAACTCCTATAGGAAAATGCCTTAAAATGCATGAATTTTTTTTTATGAAGACATCTCCCGACATATATACTACCATTTAAATTTGGTGCAATTTGGAGGCAATTTTTTTTATTTTTTATTATTCTTCTCCTAATGTTTTTATGTCGAAGCCTTCTTCTTCTTCTTCTTCTTTGAGTTTTATGGCGGTTGGCAAACATATATGTGCATTACCGCCACCTACTGGAGTTTGATATCAGCCAAATGCCTGAGGGGTGGGCGTGGAATCGAAGGCCACGCGAGCCCAGTGCATTGTGGGAACTGTAGGATTTCGGCTCCCCACTTAAACCCCGTTGTTATACTATAACTACACTCCTTAAACCCCGTTGTTATACTCTAACTACACTCCTTAAACCCCGTTGTTATACTCTAACTACACTCCTTAAACCCCGTTGTTATACTATAACTACACTCCTTAAACCCCGTTGTTATACTATAACTACACTCCTTAAACCCCGTTGTTATACTATAACTACACTCCTTAAACCCTGTTGTTATACTCTAACTACACTCCTTAAACCCTGTTGTTATACTCTAACTACACTCCTTAAACCCCGTTGTTATACTCTAACTACACTCCTTAAACCCCGTTGTTATACTATAACTACACTCCTTAAACCCCGTTGTTACCCTGTAAGTACAGTGTGGTACCCCGTAATTAGCCTATAAGTACAAACATTGGTCCCCTGCTTCATAATACAGCCCGCGACCCCGTAGTTAGACTATAAGATATGGAATCGAAGGCCACGCGAGCCCAGTGCATTGTGGGAACTGTAGGATTTCGGCTCCCCACTTAAACCCCGTTGTTATACTACAACTACACTCCTTAAACCCCGTTGTTATACTCTAACTACACTCCTTAAACCCCGTTGTTATACTCTAACTACACTCCTTAAACCCCATTGTTATACTATAACTACACTCCTTAAACCCCGTTGTTATACTATAACTACACTCCTTAAACCCCGTTGTTATACTATAACTACAGCCCTAAACCCCGTTGTTATACTACATGCTTATTTGCGGGCTGTATTCTAAAGCGTTACCCAAAAAGCTCACTAATGCTAGATTTAAATATGCTGTTTGTTTTGTATGTAAACAAGAACAAGCGATGAGAGCTGACTCTATGGCTGAGAAATTGCTTGGTAACAATGTCAATGGCTTCTGGAAGGAGGTGCGGGCAATGAACAGGGGTAATACATTGTTGCCATGCACCATAGAGGGAGTCTCTGGTACAGAGAACATAGCGGAGTTGTGGAAACAACACTATTCTACTCTGTTTAATTGTGTCAAATGTGATTCTTACAATGTGGGCAACATTGCTAATGGTGATGTGGTGTCCTGTACAACAAAGAAGGTCTACCAAGCTATTACACAGCTAGCTGATAACAAAGCCAGTGGCGTAGATCAAATCACTGCCGAGCATCTTAAACTAGCTAGCCCTAAGGTTGCAGCTCTGCTTGCCATTTGTTTCACGGGCCTTATGTCTCATGGCCGTTTGCCAGATTCCCTGTTGTCTGTTACTCTTGTGCCTGTTATCAAGGACAAAGCAGGTAAGGTGGGGAGCCTTGATAACTATAGGCCCATTGCACTAGCCAGTGTGCTTTCCAAAGTACTGGAAATAATTTTGGTGTTGGTAATGGGTCCGGCAGGGGGGGTTACTCTCCCCTGCTCTCTTTAATTTGTACATGGATGTCTTATCTGTCCAGCTAAGACTGTGTAGGACTGAGTGTATGATTGGTGACACCCTGGCAAACCATCTTATGTATGCGGACGATTTGGCAATCTTTTCCCCCAGCAGTGCTGAGTTCCAACAGTTATTAAATATATGTTCTGCTTATGGTGTCAACTTGGACGTTAAATACAATGCTAAAAAGAGTGTTGTCATGATATGTAGAACAAAGGGAGACATGGATCTCACTTTTCCTGCTTTTTATTTGTCAGAGAATGTTCTGTCTGTTTGTGATAAAACAAAATATCTGGGTCACTTCATCACTGACCAAATGTCTGATGATGAGGACAGCGGCGTGTGCTATATGGGCAGGCTAACATGCTGGTCAGGGAATTTCATTCATGTTCTGATGATGTAAAGATGAACCTTTTCAGAGCCTACTGTACCCCCATTTATACTGCCCCCCTGTGGGTGAACTTAAAAAAATCGAGCCTACATAAGCTTCAGGTTGCATATAACAATTGTATGCGGATTTTGATTAAAAAACCTAGGTGGAGTAGTGCAAATGACAAATTTATCGACAGGCTAAATGTGTCCCAGAATGCCATCATAGTACTGCTAACCAACCCTGTTCTTAGTGCTGTGAGATACAACACACGAATGTGGTCCTATTGGTATAGGTGCATTTTATAGATCTTAATTCTTTCTTGTGTGTTTTATTTTTCTTAAATATTCAACCAGTTTTGTATCCGTACTATGTAAATATTGTTAACACATGGACACAAGTTAGCTTGCCTCTATTTTGCCTCTGCTGAGATGCTGCGTTCTCAATATGGCAGAATGAGTGGAACACTGACGTCAGAGGTCCACGGACAAACTACAGTCTCTTGAGAGTTGAGAACATACAGGTTGCGCTTCAGGGAGCGGGGACGAGCCCCACGGTAGCACCGCAGCCACCGCTGTGACGAGCTGACAGAGAGGAGAGGAGTTGCTGCTAAGCTAACCTAACGTTACTTAGCTTCGTCAGTCCATGTTCCAGTTCATCTCAGTGCTTCCAGACAAAATCACATCCCGATACATCACGATGGATAATGTCTTGAGTTTCATGGCTGAGTCGGATATATACAGCCCTTCCTTCCTTTACGAGCCAGAAGAGATGCACCAGAGGCCGAGGCTGCCGCAGCCAGAGGACATAACCAGAGTGAGTAACTTTATTTTTTGTCACCTAACGCTGTTTTGTCTCACGTTGAGGCCAGAAGGCTGACGTCATTGGTTTTAGCTCACCTGGTTCAATGGCCACCACTGTTTTGTTGACAGTAATGTTAGCGTTAGCTGCTCTATTAGCTTCCAGATGAATAACCACATTTCATGTATTTTGTTCTCTGCAGACAATATCGTCTGACTGCGTGTCGGTTCTTTGTGGCGTGGGTTCTTCAATTGGGTTCGCAAAGGAAACCGTATTGTACTGCCTGCGTGTGTGATTCATCACATCAGAAACAAGTACATTTCCCCGAGGGACAGTACAGTACAGATGGCATGAGGAGTGGATGATGCTTTGGACGAGCTCTGAACATCATGCGTTCAGTTTTCTAATAAAATTTTCTACATACAAACTTGCATTGTTTTTTATTTTATTTTCACACTGATTGAGTTGAGTATCAAAGTTGGCTGAAGGTACACCTATGTCTAACCTGTAATAATTGTATGATGAAAACATAATGAACATAAGCAAGACTAGAACACATGAAGGCCATGACATCAAAACCTTTACCATCAATACTCTTGCTAACAATGTCGCCCTCCTCAACATCATAGCACACAGTAGAAACCAATAATTTGTCAAATGAGTTTGTGTATTCTGTACATTTATATTTGGTGGTAATGACATGTAGGTAATAGATTAGATTTTTCCCAGAATGAATGCTCAAGCAGATCCTGAAAGTTTGTAGATTTTTTTGGTTACTTTCAGCGACAAAAAAAGTAGAACATGATACGGTAAGGAATTCAAAGCATAATGTAGCCTACTGTATAAGCATCACTCTATGATCATTTCCAGGTCTTGTAGTTTGTAGTTTGGGAATTAGATTATTTTTTGTAGAAAAGTATGGAAGATGTGGTTCAAGTCTGATACACATACAATTATAGCTTTGATGTTTTGAGTCTCCAGTTGTTGTTGATGTGAAGAATAATGTTAGACTAGAGGGATTTTTATACACAAGCCACTGTCAGCATGCATTATATCAAATACCATGTACCTAAATCACATCCAGTCAAGGACATAGGGTCTGCCTCGAAAAATGTGGAATTTTAAAATGTAAAGTGTGTATGAACCCTGCCAATCATCTCACATATTCTGATAGTCACTGTGAAGAACAATCTTCATCTTCACTGATATAAACTAGTTAGCAGCATATATCATATTGACCACTCAGCAAAATCTTCAAAAACATGCAGAAGATCAGATCGTCATCGTCATCTGACCAGTGACGACAACATCCGAAGTTGGTCCCCGGGCGCTGTACGAGAAAGCGACCACTGCTCCTGGCCTGCCCCCCGGAGGAAAGGACAAGCCAGGATGGGTTAAATGCAGAGGACAAATTTCACCGGCCACCGTCAGCATGTGTGTGTTGTGGCCCTCCGTGCATGTGTTGATGTGTAACCGTGTGACAATAAAGACGGGCTTGTCCGTCTGAAATCGTGAAATCGTGTTTAGAAAACAAATCACTGTATGGAAACCTGTCATTAGATTCCATTTTGTCCAGACGAGACAAAAGAGCCATCTTCCTAATTTGGCTTAAGAATAATCGCTCTTTCATGCACTGAGAAAAAGACGCCAAACAAGAGACAGCAGCAACAACCCGGATACTTAGCCCAGAGGTTCTCAAGATACAAGATAGAAAATATACCGGGGACCCCCTCATTCTGGTTTGTGATTTTGGGCTAAGCTTAATGGTTTCCATGGTAACGTGCTTGACTTTTAACACATTGACTGCCAGCCGTTTTTTTTTTGCTGTAGGTAGCTTCTGCCAAGCCGTTTTTTGAGGATTCTGGCTCATTTTACAAGAGCCGAGGATTCTTTTCTGCTTGGAGTTTGTGAACACAAAGTTCACAAAAGTACTAATAGAATGTGTGCTTTCTCTGTCTAAAAGAGTTAGTTTGTAGAGTTAGTAGTTATGTAGATATTAGCCGTTGAGTACAGCATGGTTTTAGCGTCTGAGAGTGAAAGCTGAGATAATCGCAGTTTTGTGAAATTCAATCAAACAGGCAGAACAGTCACTTTAACCATTTATTTTTGGCATCAGTGAGAGATCAGACATCCAAACAATATAGTTCCGAACGCCCTCTCCTTCAACTCCTCCCTCCGTGGGCGTGTCTAGTGGCTTTCAGTCTGCGTTTGTCACAAGCGAGTGCTCTGCTGCTGCTGCTGCTGCGAGTTTGAGCAGCCTCCCTCCCTGGCAGCGAGTTTGAGCAGTCTCCCTCCCTGGCAGCGAGTGGGGCTCACTCGTCTCTTGGGTTTGAGAGCCCCGATGAAGCCCCGTGCGACTCTAGGCTTTATGCTGCCCACCCAGTCCATTTCTGGAACCCCCCACCGCAGCAGCGCGAAAGCGTCCCCGCCTACAGTATGAGAATGAGGCTCGTTCGTTTCTGACTGTAAAATCGCCAAGCCATTTCCTTGAGAATGGAGGAAGCAGCCGGAGGAAGGAGGCGGCTGCTTTTGGTTGACTTTCTCTCTGTCGGGAGAGGACCGTCGCCACCTAGCTGGTCGGTAAAATAGATTATACACATTCAATACTTCCAATATCTCCATAGGAGACGCGGGGGGCATTGATCCACGTAGCACCGTCAAAAGACTCAACTCGTCGTTGGCAGTGAACGGTTGGATTCTGTTTGACGACTCAACTCGTTGTTGGCAGTGAACGTGTTAAATTGATAGGTTTGTTAGATTAGAATGGAATCCATGAACCATTTTAGATTTGAGACTGAACAGTCCTGCAAACTCCAAACAAGTCGAACTCTCTCGTAACGGGACAAGCCCCGTCTTTTATTGTCACACGAACACCACAACACATGCATGCGGCCACAACACACTCATGCTGACGGTGGCCGGTGAAAAGTGTCCTCTGCATTTAACCCATCCAGGCATGTCCTTTCCTCCGGGGCGCAGGCCAGGAGCAGTGGTCGCTTTCTCGTACAGCGCCCGGGGACCAACTTCGGATGTTGTCGTCACTGGTCGGATGACGATGACGATCTGATCTTCTGCATGTTTTTAGTGGGGGGGTTATATACGGAGGAACCCCCTGGGGGAGCACGGGGAGAACATGCAAACTCCACACAGACAGAAAGGCCCTTACGATGAGATACCCCACCTGGGCAGTAGGCACTGAAGATATGGGGGGGGAGCACAACCACAGCGCCCACAGTGTCCCAGGCGAGAATCGAACTCAGGACCTTCTGACTGTGAGGCGACAGCTCTACCACTGAGCCACCGTGCCCCCTCGAATATCAAGCCACAGTGTGTGCGACGAGTCCAAGTCGCAGACTCGAGTCCCCATCTCTGCCAGGCTCTACTGATCACCTTCATCTCCCTCTGAAAGCATACAAAAGCAAATATATCAGTATGACAGACAAACTTAAAAAAAACATTGAAAAAATATTTTCTTTAAACCCACATTTTTTTTAACGTTTTGGTCCCAGTGAAATGTTATGAGATCTCTCCTGTTTCTAACTATATATATGTACCGTTTAGTTTGAACTTGAATCAAACAATTGAATCAATTTTGTTTGAACTTGTACCGTTTGTCAGTCAAACTGACACCAGCTCAGTTTGACTTGGTCTCAATTCTCTGCACACAGAGAAAAGATGTGAACTCATGAATAACATTTAGAATCTGCTTTTTTTCTTCTTTTCTTACACACGTACGATCACACTAATTTTGAACACAAGCTATTTGAGCTTGAATGCAATTTGTTTATGTTTATGTTTATGTTTACTACCAGGTCGATGGAGGCTGCAATGATACTGGGGAAGGGGGGTTATGGCTGGGCTGAGTCGGGCTGAGCTGAGTTGGGCCGCGGCGTGGGAGATGTAGATGGTTGCAGCGTGGGAGACGTAGATGGTTGCTGTTGACTTGTGGAGGCTTCTAGTAGTAGTAGTTCTAGTTCTAGTAGTCATCTGGAGAGGCCTAGAGGAGACAAGATTAGAGGAATCAGTCATCCATAAAGCAATGTAAATCCCCCCCTTATGTTCTTCAGATAGGGAGGATTTATGGACTTTGGTTTTTTTTTCCAGCCAATACGATAACTGATAAATATCTGCTTCTCCTGTCCGATAACCAATAATAATTTCACATTTTTGTATTAAAAATAATATGTAGTTTATGCACACCTGGGGTAAGGAAGACAGATGTAGTGAGCAAAGATGATTTAATATTCCATAGCTCTGACCTAACCAAATCTAACTGACATCATAATATGATACAATGAGTGTTTTAGTCAACCGTATCACTCAAAAATAATGGCTTTGATAGAACCAAAAGCCTATGGCTGCTTGATTTTCTATGCTTAGAAACCACGCAATATTTGGGAATACTAAAATAATAAAAGGGAAAATATACTCTTTCCAAGTAAACACATTGTCATTTCAAAATTACAATCTTAAATTACAGTAATTGGTTGAGTTTAAGAACATTGTCCAAATGACTGGCTGAATGATTGACAGGTATCGATCACTGTCATGATCAGCTCATTTAGGGGAGTGAGCTTATACTGCACAAGCTTGTGAAACATCATATTGCCTCCTGACCTCTGCAGCATAAACTGTAAACAACTAAGCAAAACACCGACACAGAGACCCAAACTACCCTAATGCAGGCAGGGGGGAATCCTGACGCAAATGAGACACAGTGAGACTACATGGCAGAGTGATTAGCAATTGCAGTAACGTTAGAGCAGACACAACAACAAGTTACAGATACAAAACTTGGTTTTCAGTACAGCTAACTTAGCCAACATTAGCTAAAACAGCTTAGGCCTAACTGTAGCTTCTCCCTGGTCTCGTCACGTTGAAACAGACTGGGGAACCACAGATCTTTTCAGCGCTCTTGCTCCAAAGCCAAACAACTCTGCTTGCTGTTGTAGTCATCTTCTGTAAAATGCAATAGGCATATCCGAAGTCCGTCGAGCACGTTTGGCTGTGATCTCATCATAGTGGCAGTTGTTTATCATCCGCAGCCATTTTTTGCGCCCCATTCCATGTTTACCTGTGATAGCTTTCCTGTCGGCCAGGATGTACCTGGTTTACCTCCCGCAAATATTTGCCGCATAGTTGAGGCACACATAGGCATGTTTGACGTTTTCTAAGGTAGTTCTGGCAGGAGCAATTTGAATAGATGATGCAGAGTTGGGATAAGACAATACAGTTTGGTCTTTTTTTAATTTAAAAGGTTTACATTTCCTAATATGTATTATTGCCACATGTATTATGCTTGTTCAAAATATGCATTGCCACATGTATTAGATGTTTGTTCAAAGTAAATTACAAATACTATTTGAATATGTGTCAATTGTTTAAACACAGGCAAAATAGATACTAAATTTGATTTTGACACAGCTAGATTATTGATTTGCGGAATTAAAAAATATAAGTGAGGCAATTGTATTTATACAGCACCAAATCATACACTTAAGACCCTTTACAAATAAAGCAGGTGAAGACCAAACTCTCCAGGCAATTAGGGATATGGCTGGATATCAGCTTGACTACAGGAATTGACTACAAATGCAGTCAGTACATTTTAGTAGACATGATATGCCAAACAGCTTTAATGGTCAAACGTTGACACTGCATGATGTAAAATACTTGAATAAAGATTTTGGAGTCAGAGGTTGGTCTCAGATGAATATATTATAGCTTTCAAGCGGAGGAATACAGAGTATAGCTTAAAGGTCCCATTCCGTGCAAAAGCTGTTTTTCCTTGTAAATGCATATATACTGCTGTCAGCCCTCCCTGTAATGAGTGGTCACAACCTCAGAACTGCCACAGTTGGATTTGTCCCTATCCAGCTTCCCCCTGCAGTCTCCTTCAAGCCACACCCCCAAACGCTCTGTTTCCCAGACGGGGTATCGGGACGTCACGAGCTTCCTCACGCATACTGCGCGGGTCTCTCTCACACAAGCTACCTGCACCATTTTGTCTATAGCCACAAAATTAACACTTCTAGCTGGAGCGACGCCAACTGTACGTGATCCAGCAACTGCGGAGGTGCATTCGGTAAGTCTAGGCATTTTGAGATGTCCTCTTTAGCGTAGCAACGTTAAGTTAGCGATAGCGTTAGTTGTGGACACAACCTAGCGTGCTGGTCCACAGACGCTAATCTGATTGGCCGCTGGGAGCCTGGGGCGGGCTCTCCCTCAGCGGCCAATGGGAACTGTTAGTTCTGAATATATTATAGAAACAGACCATTCTTGGGACGCAACGAGATGAGGAAGTGACAACTCCGTCACAACAAACGGGGTTGCTATATTTTCGACAAATTAATCCAGAATCATGTTTTATGGACCAGAGACACATGTTTTTAAGAGGTTACAGCTGCACAAATTGGGACCTGTAAGGCTCATTCTCTAGATCAGTGATACTCAACCCGAGGCTCTAGAGCCACATGCAGCTACTTAACACATTGAGTGCCAGCGACGCCATATGGCGTCATTAGAAATTTACCGTAGGCTGCCAGCGACGCCAAATGGCGTCAATAACTCGAAATTGTTTTTTTGACGGGGGGGGGTCGATCTATGCCTCTTACATCGCCTCTTACAATATGAGAGCTATTGAATGTGTCTAACCTATTTTACAGAACCCTTAGGTGGCGACAGCGCACTCCAGATGAGAGAAAGTGGAGTAAAACACACAGAAGAAGTCGTTGGGGAAAAGGAAATCGCATCGCATCCGTCCGTATGCAGCTGCTTCATTGAAGCATAATGTTAGCTGTGCCCCTGCAGCAGCCAATCTGCTGTCACAATTGAGCACCTCCGTGTCCGCTGCACAGCCCATTCGCATGATCAGCCATGGAGTTTTATTCTCAACTGGAAGCATGGGAGCTGGTGACAAATACACGCGGTTGTAAAAAAGCTGGATGTAGCGGACTTGTCAGTGCAGAGCAAACGCAGGCAGCAGAAAGCCCCAGAGACACTCCCAGAAGGAGGAGTGTGCAGTTGAGGGGGAGGGGGGGGGGCACGCAGAGCAGCATACAACACCCAGACAGCAGGACAGGATTAGCAAATGCAAGCTAGAATATCTGATGCCCACCAGCAGTAAATCAAGAACAGCAAGAAGCTGCAACCAGCAGCGCACGCAGGGGCCAGCGCTGCTGGTTGCAGCTAAAAAATATTATTTGGCCAAACAAAATTCCTTTGTTTTCACTCTTTTATTGAAGGAAATTATTTTTGAGGTGTCATTACATCAGAAAATATTAGCAATGAGTCAATGATGTGCTTGAAATGCTTCCTTTCACAAAAGGCTGAATATCTCAGGTTCTAGAAAAAAAGTGGCTGTTTTTGGTCAAATCAAGCTATCCTCTCCGGCTCATAACTAAAGAACGGAAAATGGGATCAATAAACTTTTTTTTGCAGGTGATAGAAGAGAGTCTCATCGTTATTTGTGCATGTTCAGTGTTTACATAGTAATTATTAAAGAAATTATATGACTGTTTTAAAATGCATTGCGGCCTATGTGGCACAGTACAGCACCTTTTGCCCAAGGGCCGTGGCACTCAAAGTGTTAAAATAAATAAATACAAATATAATAAAATAATGGGAGGAAAGGGACTTGGATTGTGGCTCTTTCAAAGCTTTTGTTTTTGTCAGTGTCTCCTGAGTCAGGCTGAGTACCACTGCCCACAATGCACTGGGCTCGCGTGCCCACCCCTCAGGCATTTGGCTGATATCAAACTCCAGTAGGTGGCGGTAATGCACATATATGCTTGCCAACCGCCATAAAAGTCGAAGAAGAAGAAGGCTTCGACATAAAAAGATTTAGTAGAAGAAGAAAAAATTACAAAACATAAAAAAAAAAATGCCTCCAAATTGCACCAAATTTAAACGGTAGTATATATGTCGGGAGATGTCTTCATAAAAAAAATTTCATGCATTTTAAGGCATTTTTGTAGGAGTTTGATGTTGTAACCATTTCATGTAAAAATGTGTAAAATCGGGTACATTGCTCAGCGTTGATTTCGTTACTTCAACGCACCTACTACTAGATGTAAAATTTGACGAGCTTTCCAATGCCGCCAGTCCCGTGTCATTCCGTGCTTCCGTTCCAGAGATATGGTCTCTTTGCAAGGAGCTATGGAAAGCTAACCTAGCTACCATAGGCTAGGCGGTTGAAAAAAGATGGCTGCCTTTTGCTTTTCTTTGAGACCTCTGAAGGGGCGTGGAGGACCTCTAGAGGCGGGACCATGGCTCACAACACTTGTAGTTCATAGGCGCTCGACTTCCGCAAGGCGGACTCGGGCCAGATGACGCGTAACGCGTCGGCTGGCCCGAAAAATATGTGAGAGATGGTTGATAGGCAGTGTTTGGAATAACGCCGTTTAAAAGAACGGCGTTAGGTAACGCCGTTATTTTTTCAGTAACGGGGTAATCTAACTAATTACTGTTTCCGTCGTTACAACGCCGTTATCGTTACTGAACGCTAAATGCGGTGCGTTACTATGAAATGATTGAGTAAACTACCCGTAGCCTACACTAGTGTTGTCAAGTGAGGAGACCGGGTGGGTTATAACGAGATAAACGATTATGATTGGCTAAGGCAGAGTCATGTGTTTCATGGTAGCCAATCGGAGCCAGTGTTACACACGAGCCAGGAGTCAGGACACGGGCGACACACACACACAGACACACCAAACAGATTCGAGGAAGCAGCAGAAATGGCGAGTCCGGAGTAGAGAGCTGCGCGGGGCTGAAATTTTGGCCCAAGCCCTCCCCGGCCCGTGACATGCAGACCCGTGCCCGATCCAGCCCGTTGCCAGGCCCGAAGCCAATATTACGATATAATGACACATCTCTCTCCCTCTCTGTTCCGCGTGCTGCGTCGCCGCGCGGCCGTCCTGCGCAGCCTCTCTCTGTCTGTCTCTCTATTTGACTCTCTCTCTCTCTCTCTCTCTCTGTGTTCGGGAGCTGTCCGCTCGCTGTACATGGACGGACAGGGTCTGTGTGTGGCTATGGGAGTGTCTGTGCACCTCTCCTCCTCTTTGTCTGACTGCTCCGCTGTGTAAAACCAAGCGAGTACGCTAATACAACATTATTTAATTGAATTATTGAAACGGCCCGACCCCGGACCTATTAATTAAAAATAAATAAAAAACAAGCCCGGCCTCGGCCCGAGGGGCCCGTGAGGGTACCCCTCAGGTTTGCAGCAATCCATGAAAATTTGGCATTTTCAAGGTGGAGATAACGCAAATAGTTACTTTCCCTGGTAACTAGTTACTTTTATTATAGAGTAATTCAGTTACTAACTCAGTTACTTTTTGGAACAAGTAGTGAGTAACTATAACTAATTACTTTTTTAAAGTAACGTTCCCAACACTGTTGATAGGTCAGGCAGGGAAGCACCAATTTCAAAAATTTCAACGGATTCGAAAACCTTAGGGGCGTGAGATTTAATATATATTCATATTCCCCACGGTAAAGCCGTCCTTTAAGTATCCGCACGTAAATCCACCAGTCTCACAGCAACCTTAACAGATATAAGTTTGAAAGCATGGCCACATGGAGAGGACAACATAAAAACGACAAACAACATAAAAAATAACGTTACTAACTGAGCAGCGCGGAGCCCCAGAAAGCTGCAGAGCGGCACTGATCTCGGAGTATGTTTGTCCACTGTCAAACAGTTCGTGGATCAAGTTATGATAAGGTTCAAGTGCAGCCATAACTGCAATAAGTTGTCAAAACGTAACAAGCAAACTTCAGACCATACAACTCCTCTCTTCCTGTTTTCTGAGACTGAAACTGCCACGAAATGTCACGCATGCGCCTCCTCCTCTCCTCGTTTTCCCAGCATTCACTTGGGTTTCCAAAAAATCCAAATATCACAGAAACAAAACAACAAAACAAATAAAACTTGATTTTCCCCTTTTCCTGTTTAGTTTTCTAACAGAAAAACCTCCTGCTTTTTTCGTTTTTTGATTTTCCGTTTTTCCGTTTTTGTTTTAAAACGGAAAAAGAAAAAAACGAAACCGTTATTTGGTTTTGAAACGGAAAAACGAAAGAACACAACATACACAGATTGTTTACTGAGGGAAGGTAAAGGCTGACCATCTACCCTACTACTGACATTGTAAGGATACAAATCTGGTTGAAAGCCGGTAAAGCCATCCTTTAAGGATAAAGATTATTCATAATAATTAATTAATAAATTATAAATAATTTCCAATGATTAATAATTTATTCAATACAGCTCAATTTTACTTCAAATAACGAAGCACAACAATGATATGGCTAAAACCACACTATTTTGATAAATAATATAAAATTCTTGTTATGGTGCACTGCGAGGCACAGACTCTCTAAGGGGCAGGGCAGTACTGCCCTGCAAAGCTAAAAGGGGGTAACTAAATTTTTGTCAAAAATTAGTTTTTTTCATTTTTGGAACATTATAGATCTGCTTTATCATGTGGATAAATATCTTCAGTCAATTGTGTTGTTTTTTGGAGAAAATAGGGGGTCATATTTACAGTAACTTCCAAAAGCCCTAAGCCAAGCTAGACTAAGGTAACATCAATTACCGTTGTTTAGCTTGATTTGACTGCACTCTGAATGCTCAAGTTGAGTTAAGGTTGAGTTACAGTACTCTAGCTTTGTTTTGCTGCCGCCTCAAAGTTTCCCGCGCTGGAGTTACAGTGTTATGTTTCATCCATTGCGTCACACCATGAAGCATTTCTGACACACACACACACAGCCTTGAATAAAGTGTAAAGCTTTGCAGTTGTTTTTACCATAACTTTTAAGAATGGCCCATTTCTCCAGAGGGAAAATATTGGTGGAGATGGCTTTGAAACGCAGACACCCAGAAGATCAAGGTAAGAATGATTAAAGATAGATAGAAACAAGATAGATAGATAGATAGATAGATAGATAGATAGATAGATAGATAGATAGATAGATAGATATATCGATAGAGAGCTAACATAACGCTGGCGCTAGCTAGCTTAGCCTAACTGTGGTGAACAACTTGACAAACAAAACTGCTCCCATAAGCAATCGTAAAATAAATCATACACAATGAATGCTTTTTTCGTCATGCAGACATGACTGTGACCCTGACAGCCGAGCACTGTGACAAGACAACCAAGGGCTGCGGCTCACATAACGTTAACTAGACACACCTCCTGTTTAACATAGCAGCCTATAACCACACAGGAGCCCAGCACTGGGAAAACATGAATAGTCTTACCTTTTCTTGTCTTCTGATAAAAATCCATGACAACGTCCTCTGAGACATTAAATCCACAATGCGAGTTTTGAGCTCGCTGCCATTCAACATATTAAATCCAACAACATGATTCCAATTCAGTCCAAAACACGATGGTGCAGTGTGCTCCTCTCAGAAGTTAAATCCACTTCGAATTTTGAGCTTGCTGGCGTTTAACACGTTAAATCCATAACGTAGCAATAATATAATTCAATCCAAAACACACGTTTTATCCATGCCTTGTCATGTGCCTAGGCTATAAGTCATGTCAGGTGTCAGTTAGAAACCATATTTAAGCATTAAGCATAATCAGTCATAGTGTAATGGAGAGTCCTGGGTTCGCCAGTAACTGGTTAACTTGGCTATTAAAACAATCAAAACGAGATATGCGATGGGTAGCTGTCCATCTCCACTTCTTCCTGACCTACATGGTCGAATGGATCATCCGGAAGGACATCAAGAGTGATACTTGGTTGGGTTTAGGGATGGAGAGTGATGATTGAGATTAGGGTCAGAGGCGGGGTTAGGTCCCTCTGGCAAATCCATTCTACCATCAGCCCACACACACGCTTCCAAACATCCTGCCCTTTTACAGCAACTCAGAGGGACATACAGAGCCTTGCATAGATAGCAAATACCGTATTCAGCAGCCTGTCGCAAAACAGCCTCTGAGGTGCTGGGCACACTGCAGAAAAATTTGCCTTAGCAAACATTGCACTCAATACATTAGTTGCAAAGCGTTATCCTGTCATATGCAAATATTTTACATGTTTGATAAACAATAAATCCAATCATCTGATTGATTTGATTCACAAATATAATAATGGTTAACAGTCAATTATGATTAATTGTAATTCCAATTAATCATTGATTAATCATAATGCACATAAAAAAAACAGCCATAATCTAAAAGTTGCATATGAATTGAAAGTACTAAGATTAGGAGCAAGGGGTGCAGGTTAATGAATGTGCAGTGCTATGTATTAGCCTAAGCTACATTTTTCGATATACATATTGAAAGAGCGAGTCAACAACCTGTATGATAGCCCTATTACAATATTAATTTCCTATGCATATGTCTAATTGTTATTTGTTTTATTAATTTCAGATTCTAGTGGGAATATTCCTTGCAAAATGCAGCCAAAGTCAGCCAAAATGCCCCCTGCAGAAGAAGTAAAAGAAAAAACGTGGACAATTCTGGACAATTTAAAGGTCAGTTTTTGTGTTGATGATCTGTATGGAGATTATCTGTTCATGAGCAGCACACCTGACTCCCACCTTTGTATTGACTGCACTAGAGCCTGTCCTTGCTCAAGCCACAGCATCGGACTCCACCCTTCCTCCACTCACACCAGACCCCACCATTCCTCCAGTCACAGCAGACTCCACCATTCCTCCAGTCACAGCAGACTCCACTGTTGCTCCATCCCCAGAAGTCCTCGCCCTTCTGTCACTCACTGCACCAGAGCCCGCCCTTGCTCAAGTCACAGTGCAGCCCACTCTTGCTCCTGCCCCAGAGCCCTATCGTGGACCACCAATGGGAAAACCATGTGGCCCCAAATGCAGGAGAAAATGCTCTGAGAATTTTTCAGAGGAGAGACGGAGAGAAATCTGGAGCAATTACCGGGATCTTCCATACCCTGAAAAATGTTCCTGCATGTTTCACAGTGTGAGCCAGCTACAAACCTCAAAAGTCTGTGGTGGTGGAGAAGCAAGTCGGCGGGGCAGGTCTTTCATCTACAGACTGACAGATGAATGCCAGGTCCCACAACAGGTGTGCAAAATTTTCTTCTTGTCAACTTTAGGGTACCACCCGTCCAATGACAGCCTGGTCCTCTCAGTGATGGGCAAAGAAATCACAACTCCTCTTGCTCCACCGAAAGATCAGAGAGGCAGACATGAAAAAGGCAACAAGCTGGACCTTAAGCCACTGCATGGCCATATTGAGTCCTTGCACCCAACTGTCAGCCACTACCGGAGGGAGCATGCCCCCTGCCGTCGCTACCTCCCCAGCGACATTAGTGTCAAACTAATGCATGCTGACTATGTGGAAAAAGGCAACAACTGCTCCTACGAGACCTACCGAAAGGCTGTAAAGTCTAATAAAATTAGCTTTACTAAGCTTGGAGAGGAAGAGTGCGAGAGCTGTCTGCTACAGGAACACCACATGAAGGCTGATCACCAGGAGGTGGCTGCAGCGAACTGCCTACAGTGTGAAAGGTGGCAAAATCTCCAGGCAGCGGGGAAAAGATTCAGCAGCACAGAGCAGGCTACACTACAGGTCAGATGCAGAAATGGACTGGCCTGAAGATACATCGATCAGAAGTGTAGACCTGCAGAAGGTGATCATGCTCCCACGAATGCCTGGTGTCAAGTCTGCTGTGTTCACATGACGGATCGTAGCATATCATGAAAGCTTCGCATCAGTTGGCAAAAAGACCAACAAAAATAAGACCATCTCTGTTGTCTGGCATGAGGGGATTGCAGGGCGAAGCGCTACGGAGATAGCATGAGCTTATGCAGCGGCATTAGAGAAGGAGCGGGAAATCAAGCACAGTGTCTACTGGGTAGACAATTGTAGCGCTCAGAATAAAAACTGGTGCCTTTTATCTTCGCTTGTGTCCTTAGTAAATTCCAACACCATCTCAACTGAAGACATCACACTGAAGTTCTTCAAGGCAGGACACACATTTATGAGCGCGGACAGCTTCCATCATGGAGCAGGAAATGAAGGGCAGGCCCGGAGGGGTGGTGTATGATTTTGAGGACTTCCTCTCTGTGGTGGGGAACTCCAATTCGAAGAAAGTTGAGGTGGTGGAGCTCAGAAATGAAGGCATCAGGGACTGGAGGGATGGCCACTCTGCAGTTAAAGGGAGGAAGCTGCTCAAACTGGCACAACTTAAAGTTATCCCGTTGCGACGTGGTTCAAGGAACATGTTTGTGAAGACGTCCCATGAGGAGGATGACTTTGCAGAGCTGGATTTCCTGAAAAAATAAGTTTCACCTCCAGATACCTACCACCTTGAGGCCACATGACAAGGGCATAGAGGAGACCAAGAAGAGTGACATCCTCAAGAAGCTGGTTCCCCTCATGCCACCCACCAGGAGGCTATTCTGGAGCTCCCTGCCTGTGAGCAATGATGCAGAAGAATGAGAGAAAGAAAACAAGACTAGGCCAAAGACCTAGTATATTGCTGAACTGGACTGGATTTCTGATTTCAGTATTGTTTTTTGATTGGTCAATATTTTATTTGTTGTTTTAATGTTCCTAAACACTTCATGCAGGCTACTGCAGCTACTGATAGTGTTGTTGCTGCTCTCAATCCGGTTAATGGATTATTTATTACAGCGGCTAATTACCTGTTGTAACTTACACTAGTTCTGCTCAAGCACTCATAGCTCTCTCCTTTTTTTTAGCAACTTTGTCACTAATCCCATTTTTACATGCTTTTCAGATGTGCTAGTTATATAATTTAACCCGATAGCAAAATCTATCAGATATATTGTGTAATGGTTCCATTTGACGTTTGATATGTGCAGTCAGATATGGCTGAATTTGAAATCCTCAATTATATCTGCTAGAAACTAGGGTTGGTGCTAGAATGGAATGGCTGGAGGGACAAGGCACAGCGAAACAACCAATCACAGCAGAGCATCACACTGTAACAGACAGACAGACTGGTTCTCTCTTTTGTTCATTTTTGCACTTTTTTACTTGTAGGAGAGACCTTTATGATTGTTAAGTTGTAGGGGTGTCACGATACACTCAGTTCACGATACGATACGATACACGATATTGGGTTCACGATAACGATACGATATAAAAAAAAAAAAAATTGCGATCGATTTATAAGTTGAGGGGGCATCCTCCACGCTAATTTGAGTAATTTCACCATTTTCATCCTCTGTGTCTGTAACGTCCCTCGTCTGTACAAACAAAGCAATGAAAAGGAGAGCGAGCATGCAATCAGCTGCAGATCAGTGCCACCATGTTCAGCTTCTTTTTCTCACGATATGAGATTTAATCTCAACGATACATATTGTCACATTTTGATATCGTGATATATTCTGGGACGATATATTGTGACATCCCTATTGTTAAGGCATGTCTGATTGTTAAGGCATTTACATTACACTATTTATTCATCTTGTATCTATTTTGTGGGAGAGAAATTTTATTTTTAATTTTTCTTCTGCATTAAATAATATACATTTTCCTTTGTGACTCCAGTGTGACTTTTATTCACTATTAGAAGACTTACACACATCATCATCGACAACAGTTATGCCATGCATAACATTTTATCTGAAAATGTTTACTGATTTAACCTAGGACATTGTTATTACCTATGATTGGCATTGCAAAATCAGTTGCAACTCGCAATTTAAAAAATAGGATGATACTATTGAAAATGTCACCTTACCTTTATTAATGTAATAACCTAATAATTATACTTTTCTAATTTCTTCATAATTCAATATTTCTTTATATCAATATTTCTATATTCCATATTTCTGTTTTTCAGACTACTACCCAAACCAGGGGGAAATTACAATGAATATGATGATATTTTTGGCTGGCAGGCAATTAGACAGATGGGCCTGGCAAATGTTATTTTAATGTGGAAGGAAAGGATTCAATTATATGTTAATACTACACTAAATATTATAACATAAAATAACAAACTAAATTATATATTTTAGTTATTGTAGGGAGACCAGGGATGGTTGTAACATTTTGGACATTTCTGTCTGTATCTTGGAGCTCTTTTAAGCCAGTGTATTCAAAATTTGATACAAACTAACTACAAGTGTCTGGTATCACATGGACTAGCTGTTATATCTGCAACACAAACAGAAAATGCATGGCTTAGTCTCAAACACAAGGAGTGAAATGTTACAATCCACCACATAGTATGGGTTAGTTGTAACACACCCTGGGGTGAAATGTAACATTATGAAATAAGGATCCTGACAACAACTTAAGAGATTGAACGCTTTTATTTAAGAATCAAATTACTTTTTTAAGATACAATAACTTTGTGTGTGTGTGATTGCACGTGTGCATCTGTGTATGTCAAGGATGTTCGTTGTTAATGTTAATGTTAATAACATTGAATGTGCACCAGCTGAATAGTGTGTCTGTGTTTGTGCTTGCTTCCACTTCCACACTCAGTCACAACCCTACACCAAACTTAAACATTATAAAATTGAACATTGTAAAACGTAGCAAAATGTGCAAATGTGCACCAGCTGAATAGTGTGTCTGTGTTTGTGCTTATTCCATACACTTTTGCTACAGATCTGATGGACTTTCCCTGCTCTTTCACATCATTTCAATAATGAGAGACTAGTAGAAAGTATAACAAGCTTTAATGATACAACATTAATTTTTGGCGTATGACTCCATGATATGATGACGCTCTCCTGAGATGATGAGAGGGCGTCGTCAGTGAAGAATAGGATAGGAAATCCCCCATAGGGAATTCTTCGATCAGGAGTCATGACCGATGGTGGTGGTCAGGGGAGGAGGTGGGGCGAAAACAATTGCTTCAGCGATGATGATCAGCAACTGAGAATGACACATACACAGCACATAGCAAACAGAGTAAACATGGACCCTGATATACTACGCTGATTAGGTGATTGGGATCAGCTGGAGAGGAATACCTTGGGCTGATTGGTTATTGCCACATGTGTGGTAAACTGTGAATGGGTGAGGAGACAGCATCAGAGAAAGGGGGCGAGCCTATCAATGAATGGGTTATACATCCTCAAAGAAAGGGGGCGTGCACTGTGATATGACGAGACTGGGCGTTGGCTGTTAAGTAGTCTTCATTATTGAAAATAGTCCAAGACTTCATTTGAGGCTCTCTTCAAAATGTCCAGAGGCACCCCTCTGTCAGTCTTTCCCTTCCAAGACCTAGGCATACTGAAATTCAAAGAAAACAAAAGCATACAATTAAAATGTTGCTTAACACCCCATGTTACAACTGCCCCAAAGGGGTGTAGCCACAAACAAGCTTACCTTACAGCTAACAGCTAAAACATTAACACTAACAATGTGCATGCAAAATAGCTTCACAGACACATAATTAACATGAGTTAAGTTTGATGAGTTTAACTATAAAGCAGGCAATGCTATCACATAAATAAATGAAGTCAAAAAATATACTTTCTTACCTCAAAATTAGTTTTTTACTTGTAAAATTGGCTGTACCTGCCACAGGCTCCCACTTCCTCACATGTGGGCTAAGGACTCAACTGAGCATGTGCAGAGTGAATCAGGTGATTCATAACTTGTTCCTGATTGGAGGAATGCAAAGTGTTACAACTGACCCATGTTACAACTATCCCCGGTCTCCCCTGTTGTAGTTGTATTAACAAATATAACTGCATACTTGTGTGTGTGTGTGTGTGTGTGTGTGTGTGTGTGTGTGTGTGTGTGTTAGCATTTCCATTAATTTGATGAGGCCCCCTTAGTGTCCCGTGGTGGCCCCCCAGGGGGCCCCGTACCCCACTTTGAAAACCACTGCACTAGCTTTCATGTAGATGTTATCATTATATTATCATACTGGTTTTATACAGCAATAAGCAACCAAGTGAAGGATAAAATAGAAGTGACTGTCTTTTAGCTTGGTATCACCCCTTATTATTTTGCAGACAAAGTAAGGTAACTTCCAAATAAGGGTCAAAGGTCAAGTTTGAGATATATATATATTTTTTTTAGATAAATAACTACATAAAAAAAACAAAGAATGAACACATTTCCAACATTCTCCCTACAATACATTTGGCTGGACAACAAAACACTTTAAAGTCATTTTTCTCAGTTCTACTAGCGAGTTACCCCCTTTTAGCTTTGCAGGGCAGAGTAGTAGTTCAGTCATTAGTCTGCAGATGGTCTTGCTGTGATGGTTCCTGTACACCGAAAGCGATACAGGGCAATTGTCTTGCCTTCGCCCTGCCCCGCTGCTGCAGCTTGGTTGGCTGCCTTGCTGTATTTCCATCTTCAATTGGTCGATTTCAAAATGGCCCCTCCTCTCGCCGCTGCCGTCTGTCACTCATCATCACCTTGCAAAGCATGCTGGGATACTTGGCATTATCGCGAATGACAAGACAAGAGGAGGGGCCAAAATCAAAATAGACCAATTGAAGATGGAAATACAGCAAGGCATCAACCAAACTGCAGCAGCGGGGCAGGGCTTGACAGGGCGAAGGCGAGTCAATCTCGCTGTATCGCTTTTGGTGGACATTAACCCTGAAGATCCACTGATTGGAGAGACATTTGAGAGCCATGTGATGAGTTGGCTTGTCGGTGATGACTTGGTTGGTTTGCTGGTGCATGGAGTGTCATTCCTCTTCTCTCTTCCCAGAAAGTCTCTCTCTTGCAGCAGCACACAATGAGGTAGCCATTTTCTGAACAGTTTTTCGGGCATATGACATCATCTCCCCTCCACAATCCCTTGTCCGACGGTAGACTCTCTTGCTTCTAAAACTCCCAAGCAGTCGAAATCGGAGATACGCACGTATTTACAAGTGTCACAGAAACATGTCAAAGCCACCTACCAAAGCAGAAGGGTTCATTGCTTCTCGACGGCGGGGTTTGAAAGCTTGTTGCTGCTAATAAGCCAGTCCTCTCTTTTTGCCCACCAGTAAGCAACAGCCATCCCCTCGTCCTCTCTTCACCCCGACCTCACTAATCATCGGCGACTCCATCACCCGTAACATCCGTTTTTTCAACGCAGTCACTCATTGAGTTCCTGGTGCTACTGTCCATACCATCCTCAACATACTCCCAAACCTACTAAATTCTCTCCCGTCGTCCATCATCCGTATTATTGTCCACGTTGGGTCCAACAACACCTCCCGCGATCAGTCCGAGCAGACCAAGCAAGATTTCAATCACCTCCTCACATTGCTTAAAGGGGGACTAACCACCCCAGATATGTAACAAACGGTGATTTGAAAATACCTATGGAAAAAACCAAGAAATGACATATACTCTTGTCTATACTATACTCTTTGGCTGTGCTCAGCTCCGGAATTTTTTTCTGAAATCGACGTCATTACAGTTTGCCCACCGCCTCGAAAATAATTTATATGAGAGCTGCAATATCTTTATAAATATCAACAACTAGCCAACGCTGGTGGCCTGTATGGAAACAGCATTGCTCAAAATGGTTGAAAGTTATATCAATTTGGTAATTCAGTGGCGAACTAGAAATTTAATTATTTTTCTGCATGTATGTGTATGTGGCGTCTGTAACTTACGTGTTAAAAGAGACTAGTGACGCGAGAGCACAGCACAGTGACGACAAACGCCCCACTCTCACGTTCATGTAATCACAATGCGAGATTTCTCCACGTCATTCCCTCGTCCAACAGCCATGAAATCCGTTTTTAATTTTCGTTTGGGGGCTTTTTGTGATTCTTGTTAAAAGTTACTGCAGCGCCGGGCAGTGTATGTGACAGTCAGACCTCCATGTGAAGAGCTCTGCCCGCGCGTCACCGCTGCCTGGAGCACAGCAGCTCGTGCTCGCGCTCTAAAAGGTAGGTGCCTACGAGCTGCTGCCTGGCCGGCAGAAAGTGCTCCAGACTCTGTGTGATAATCCTGTAACAGCATTTGAGCTTATTCAGGTAATATATTAATAATGTAATGACACATTCAGTGATAAACTGTCTAGAATGAAGACATGTGTCAAATATGACAACGTGGTGTTCAGTATTTTAAGAGCACAGGGTTTTTTTCATTTCCTGAAAAGTTGGCATTTTGGAGATAAGTGGCTTTCATTGCACAGTGACGATATTATAGTAGCCGATGTGTTTAGAGCAGCCTTGTCACATTGTCACGTCGTAGTATAGCGTTATATTTTACATGTGCGCTAAACTGCAACGAGATTTGTTTGCGGAAATGACGGCGGAGATGAAAGTCGCTCAGGGAGGCTTACTTTGGTGCGGGGGGTCGGAGCTGATGATGTTGCTGCAAACACACAATAACCCCTCCCTCCCTCCAATTGGCTTGGAGTTGTGAGGAGCCGGGAAAGGGTACAGGGGGAGTAGGGGAGTAAATATTGTGGGAATCCCGCATCTGTTTGCGTGAACCGCTGCATACGACTGGGCAAGCCGCTGGTCACAGACAGGCGGGCAGAGCGTCAGTGCAGCAGCTCCGTGTCCCCAGCGAAAAGGGGCACAGAAGACCACCAGTGGTCCTTGAAAGGATTCCAGCATTCTATGTTGTCTCTCAACCTAATTATATGGAATTCTGGACAAAATCATATCTAGGCTATAAAAAAAATAAAAAATAAAAATAAGATGTGCATCTGAGAGACCAAATCTCATCATAGGGCTCCTTAGTATGAAAAAGGTTGGGAATGATTTACAGCAACACAATGCCATTTCCTTTTATGATTATAGTGGCATTTATTGATAGTATTGTGTTACATAGGAGTTGGTAGGAAAATAACAGGCAATTGTAATCAATTAACAGGTGATTAACAGGTCAAGTGACATGGGAATAGGCTTGGAGTTGTGAGGAGCCGAAAGGGTACAGGGGGAGTAGGGGAGTAACTATCTTGAAATCCCATAGTCTTTGGGGACAACGTGACGTCAGGTTGTACCAAATCTCCCATTCATTTGAGGGCAAAAAAAAAGCACTGTTCCACCCATAGAGGGCGCTTATGCCAGGTATGCTGCTGAAAAATGATACAAATGGTAGAATGGCAACAGTTTGCTCACAAATGTGGAAATTTTGACCAGCATGCTTCACACATCACCCCCAAAGTCATATATATTGGTTAAAAGCTGAAAAAAAGTGTTTTGGGGGTTAGTTACACTTTAAGTCCTGCGGTAAATCTGTTTTCATCTCTGGCCCCACCCCCACCTTCCTCCATGGTATAGCCCGTTCCAGAAAAATCCTCAGTCTCCACATCTGGCTTCAATCCTCTTGCAATCATCTCAATTCACTTCATCGATAACCTCAACCTGTTCTGGGACCGCCCCTTCTTCTTCACATCAGATGGAATTCACCCAAACAAACTAGGATCTAATGCCCTCACTGCCAACATACGCCATGCGGTACACTGCGCATGCGCACCCCTGGAATGACTAACTACTCCACAGCCACCCCCCCCCCCCCCGCTACCACCCCCCCCCCTCATCCACAGTCAACAACTATCTCAACCTGATCACAGCAAATCTCCCCCGCCCTGCTCCCCCCTCCCCATTATTGCACTGTTTATCTGAACTCCACTCCCCCTCCCCTCCCCCTGCCCCCCCCCCCCCTTCACCTATAGCCAACATCTACCTGAACACAGAAAAACTCCCCTGTCCTGCTCCCCCTCCCCCATTACTGCTCTACCTATCCCTACTCTGCTCTGCCCTCGCCCCCTCCCACTTACCTTCATCCTGCCCTCCACCCTATCCTCCCCCACCCCCCCTCCACTCTCACCTAACCACTAACCCCCCCTCACCTTCCCCCCACTCCTTTCCTCCCCCACCTCCCCTTTACTCCCACCTAACCACCAACCCCCCCTCCCACTCACACCCTCCCCGCCCCCACCCACAACCACAACCCCCACCTCCCCTCCCTATAGATCCTGACCGCCCCCTCACCATCACCAAGGATGAAGTCCTCCGGTCGTTCTCGCGTATCAATCCATGCAAGGCGGCCGGCCCGGATGGCATCCCTGGGCGTGTCCTCAAGGCCTGCGCACACCAGCTGGCAGGCGTATTCACAGACATTTTTAACCAGTCTCTCTCCCTCCGGCAAGTTCCCCCCTGCTTCAAAACAGCAACAATCATCCCCATTCCCAAACAGCAGAAAGTGACCAGCCTCAACGACTGGCGCCCAATAGCCCTAACGCCCATAGCCAGCAAATGCTTCGAAAAGCTGGTTATATCACAGATCCGCCCCACACTCCCCCCAGACCACGACCCGCTACAATTCGCATACCGCCCCAACAGGAGCACAGCGGATGCAGTAGCACACGTGCTCCACACCACCCTCTCCCACCTGGAGGGGAAGGACACCTATGTGAGAATGCTGTTCGTGGACTACAGCTCAGCATTCAACACCATAGTACCCTCCAGGCTGGTAAGCAAACTCAAGGATCTGGGACTAAGCAAAGCGATGTGTGACTGGATCCTGTACTTTCTAACAGACCGCCGTCAGGTGGTGAAAGTGGGCAACCTCACCTCCTCCCCATTGACCATCAGCATAGGAGCGCCACAGTGGTGCGTCTCCAGCCCCTTCTGGTATGACCTCTACACCCACGACTGCATGGCGACTCAAACTTCGAACACCATCGTGAAGTTTGCAGACGACACAGCGGTCGTGGGGCGGATCTCCAGGAGCGACGAGACAGCCTACAGAGAGGAGGTGGATGCCCTGGAACAATGGTGCCAGGACAACCACCTCTCTCTGAACGTCTCCAAGACAAAGGAGGTCATTGTAGACTACAGAAGGGGGGGGGAGGCGCACACCCCCCAATCACCATCAACGGCACAGTGGTGGAAAGGGTGGACAGCTTCAAGTACCTGGGAGTCAATATCCACCAGGACCTGACATGGGCCAACCACACCGCCACTGTTGTCAAAAAGGCCCAACAGCGACTACACGGACTCAGGCGCCTGAAGAAATTCGGGCTAAGGCCAAAAATCCTCAGGGACTTCTACAGAGGCACCATTGAAAGCCTGCTGACTGGCTGCTTCACCACCTGGTACGGGAACTGCACCACCATGGACCGGAGGGCGCTAAGAAGGGTGAGGCGCGCGGCACAGCACGTAACAGGATGTGAGCTGCCAGAACTGCAAGATCTGTACAACCAGCGGTGCCTCAGGAGGTCCCTGAAGATCATCAAAGACACAAACCACCCCGACAACAGTCTGTTCTCCCTGCTACCCTCAGGGAGGAGATACAGGGTCCCAAGAGCACGCACAAATCGCTTGAGGGACAGTTTCTTCTCACAGGCCACGAGACTCCTTAACAAATAGTGTAGTAGCCGTACTGTACCGCACTGTAGATGCTACCATTATGTATGACTAATGTTCAATAGTATGTTTAATTAGGTATACGCTATTTGCACCTAACAGAATGTTATTATGTTTAATTATGTTTAAAGTATGTTCATGCCATTTGCACTATGGGCAGTGAATACGCCACTGTCTGTGGCGTGTCTTACTGCTCTATTGCTTGTTGCCTCTTGTTTTATTTATATATCTTATCTATATATCTATATCTATGTTGTAACGGAGCCTACAGCACAAGAATTTCACACGTGATACTTGTACTACGGAGTGACAATAAAAATCTTGAATCTTGAATTTTTTCTAAAGTAGGCATTAATATCAATAACCTCATATCCATTCCAGTTAGCTCCCCCCCCCCACACACACACTCTGTAACAACCTTTTTAACATTGAAGGAGGTCTCTGGAACTGCCAGTCTGCTGTCAATAAACCGGAAATCATATCTGCCCATGCCCTTTCTCTGTCACTCGCTCCACTTTCTTGCACTCACTGAAACCTGGATCACCCCCGAAAATATGGCCACTCCTGCCGCCCTCTCATCTGCATTCTCCTTCTCCCATACCCCCAGACCCTCCGGACGCGGGGGTGGCATGGGCATTCTCATCTCCTCCAACTGGTCTTACTCTGTCTCACCTCTTTCCCACCTTTCTATTTCCTCCTTCGAATCCCACTCCGTCACCATTACCCTTCCCACCAAACTTATCATAATCGTCATCTACCGCCCACCCGGACCCCTCGGCACATTCCTCGAAGATCTTCACACCCTTCTCTCCCTCTTTCCCGAAGACACCCCACTGACCCTCATGGGATATTTTAACATCCCCCACTTAACTCTTCTCTCTACCCCCTTTCTCAACTTCTTTTCATCTTTAGATCTGTCACTATCTACCTCCCCTCCCACCCATAAAGCCGGTAACCTCCTTGACCTCATCTTCACCCGTTCCTGCTGCATCTCCAACCTCTCAGTCACCCCTCTCCACGTTTCCGATCACTTCTTCATTTTCTTCTCCCTCCCAATCTCCCCTCCCACCTCTCACCCTCCCCCTTCTCTCCCCATTTGCTCCCGGCGCAACCTCAAATCTCTCTCACCCTCATCCCTATCCTCCGCTACCCTCTCCCTCCTCCCCTCCGCCGATCAATTCTCTCTCCTATCCCCCGATGAAGCCTCCCTCACCCTCATATCCTCTCTCTCCTCTGCCCTTTACTCCCTCTGTCCACTCTCTACTAAACCTGCCCGCCCCTCTCCCCCTGCACCCTGGCTCACTGGACCCCTCCCCACCAACCGCTTTTGATACCATCAACCACCAAATTCTACTGTCCACCCTATCCGGCCTTGGCATCACCGGCTCTGCACTTTCCTGGTTCTCCTCTTACTTATCTAACCGCTCTTTTCAGGTCCTCTGGAGAGGAACTCTTTCGGACCCCTGCACTCTCACCACGGGTGTCCCCCAGGGTTCTGTCTTAGGTCCTTTCCTCTTTCTTCTCTACATGAGATCTTTGGGTCACGTCATTTCCTCTCACGGGTTCTCCTATCACTCCTACGCAGACGACACACAGCTCTATCTCTCCTCCCCCCCCTCGGACTCTCATATCTCTTCCCGTATCTCTGCCTGCCTCAAAGATATTAGCAACTGGATGTCTTCTCACCATCTCAAACTCAACCCCGACAAAACCGAACTTCTCTTCTTCCCCTGCAACGACTCCCCCCTATCCGATCTGTCCCTATCCATCTACAACACCACCTTCCTCCCCTCCCAATCAGCCAAAAATCTCAGAATCACCATTGACAACCAACTATCCTTCTCTGCCCACATTACAGCAACGGCACGTTCCTGTAGATTCTCCCTCTTTAAGATCAGAAAGATCCGCCTTTTTTAATGTCAGAAGCAACCCACATTTTAGTTCAGGGCAGGCCATGGTTTTATCTCGTCTTGATTATTGTAATGTTCTTTTAGCCGGTCTCCCCTCCTCTGCCATCCAACCCCTTCAACTCATCCAGAATTCTGCTGCCCGCCTTGTTTTCAACCAACCCACATTCTCCCACGTCACCCCTCTCCTCCATTACCTCCACTGGCTCCCCATCCTGTCACGCATCAAATTCAAAACCCTTGTCCTCACATACAGAGCTGTCCACTCAACTGCCCCCCAATACCTTCAACCCTTGGTCACGTTCCAACCCTCCCACCGCTCCCTCCGCCCCTCCACTAGCGCAAGCCGTCTCACCCCCCCTGCTTCGCGGGCTCAAGGGCCGCTCTCAAGCTCGCCTTTTTTCCTGTCTCGCCCCCAAATGGTGGAACGAGCTCCCCCCCATGGTCAGGACATCAGAATCTCTCCCCATCTTCCGCAATCCGCTAAAAACTCATCTCTTTTCTCTCCATTTTACCTCCCCCTAACCTTACTTCTTCATCTCCCTTTCATGCTGCACACGGACCTTCAACTGTCTGTTTGTTTTTTGGTTCTTTATTTTATTTATCTTTTTCATTATCTCTGCTTTCCACTATGTATGTTACATGATCTATGCTTGTTATTTTTTGTATGTACGTCGCTTTGGAGAAAGGCGTCTGCCAAATTAGATAAAGTAAAGTAAAGTAAAGTAAATAACTTTAATATACCAATCCTTCTGTTTTGTGCTGTTGCGCCCAGCCATCATAGCGCCCCTCTGGTCGGAAGCACACGGAATAACACATAGAGAAAGCACGGCGGCCATCTTGGCATTTGCGGGGGGATCACCGAGAAGCAATGAACCCTTCTGCTTTGGGTGGCTTTGAAATGTTTCTGTGACACTTAAATACGTGCGTATCTGCTTGGGAGTTTTATCAGCAAGAGAGTCTACCGTCAGGGACTTTCGAGGGGAGATGATGACATCCCGCCCACCACGGCCATGCCGATAATCAGGGACTCGAAGTTGACATATTTACAATACATGTCCCGTAAAATCCATACTGCCTTTACAGTAACTAATTTTGAACGTCCCATTTCTCCACTACACCAGCAGATTACCTTGGCAAAGGAGTGCTCTTTAATACAAATATAAACAAATTAGTGAACAAAAAAAGAGAAAACATCTTAGATCTTTTATTTCAACTTGTGAAAAATCAGAACAAAAACAAACTGCAATGCCAACAGGTTAAATTATTTCACTTCATTGGCAAGATTTCTCAACGTGTTCCAAGGAAAACATCAGCGACTGCACTGCAGCAGTAAAGGAAACATTTTCACCTTCAATCCCAGAGAAAATTAAATATTATATTCTAAATTAAACCTCGGTTTACTTCAGCTAGCTGTTTGTGTTCAGCGCAAAAGAAACTATGCGGACATTTTTGTTTTTTTGTTTTTATATCGTATTATCAGGTACCTTGTAATAATCTCAAAGGACATCCTCCTCCTTCAGGTGTTAAAACTGTTTCCCAGGGATTGGAAACTACAAAGCAGCAGACAGAGATGATGCAGGATAAATTTTATTTGATCAACCAGAGCCTGAAGCTGGTGCTTCACACAATGGATTTCCCTGTGGTACAGCGTCCTATACCTGGATTAGTAAATTAAAGAACCGCATCAAAAGTTCCAGAGGGTATAGGCTACCGTGTGTGTGTGTGTGTGTGTGTGTGTGTGTGTGTGTGTGTGTGTGTGTGTGTGTGTAAGATGATGGGGATAATAGGCTCATTTGGAGTGTGTATAAGTTGAGGCTCTCTGGGGACTCCACACACAGGCAGGCTTTGAAGATATCTACTTTTTTCTCATTCACTTTGCATCACCAACGGGAATGTGTTTGCACTCGGCGAACGTGAATCAATACTGGCACAGAAAGGTAGTGGGGCCTGAAGTGCAGCCAATTATGATACTGTAACTGTACAGCAGGGGTGCCCAATGTTTTTGCATTTCAGATCTACTTTTAAATGTTTCAACAGCACACAATCTACCTGTCCATGCCCCCCCCACTGACAAGTTCAACTTTGTTTGTACACACACCAAAACATAATTACACAAAAAAATCATAAACTCATATTCCAGACTTAAGTGTGGGTAGACCATGAATGAAACATGACTATGAATGAAATGCTGTTTATAATTTCATTGATAAGCAATAATCAATGAGCAATAAAGAGTATTTGTTAATGTATATTTAAATTGCCCGTTTGCAATAAACATGCATGGACTGACTGGTCAACCCTGGGGCAAAGCCAGAACGTGCTGGAGAAACAACATCTCCCAGCTGGCCTGGCAGCACTTTGAGATCCCTCAAGACAAGAGGACCTGGAGGAATTTGCTAACAGGACAGGCTACTCGGCGACCTGGATCCACACAGTATAAGCAGCAAGAAACTGGATGGATAGTTTTTTTCATACCCTGCACAGGGATCCAGTTTGATTGAAATGCAGGGTGAGCAAATGTCACATCCACCCTCTAAATTGAAAGTCTTATGAAGACTCATGCTGAAAGGCAAGTTAGAGGAGGAGGAAGAATATTTGCGGAGAGATCGGTGGGGCGGTGAGGGTGGAGGGCTATGCATCTCAATTGGTTTGTGCTGTTTGATTAATGTAGCCCCACTTTTCAACAAGGGTACAAGAGTTTTGATGAGATGGTCAGATTTACACCCTCTAAAGCGAATGGATACACTTTTATTCCCCCCATTGTTTTAATGATGGATTACCTGCTGTGTCCTGTGAAAACTGAATAGCCTACATTAGAGATCGGATTTTAACAAGTTCATGAAAGTTTCGCAAGCTCTGCTTTTTAGATGAGAGCCAGTAACCGTGATGAATGTTAGGCATAAAGCCAGTATGTATGTATGTATGTATGTATGTATGTATGTATGTATGTATGTATGTATGTATGTATGTACATACATGTATGTGTAAATATGTAGTGACCAAAATGGTGTTAAGCCAATATAGTTGCTACCGTAATTTCCGCACTATAAGGCGCACCGGAGTATAAGCCGCAGCAGCAAAATTGCCTGTTTGTTACATATATAAGCCGCACCGGACTATAAGCCGCGGGTGTTTTAATGTTTTTTTTTTTTTTTTTTTTTTTTTTTTGTGTTTTAATGTTTAATTACCATATGTAAGGGTTCGTGCACAGAGGGGATTGTCGGGAAAGAGATGGCTGTTTGGGGAAGCTCCCATTTATTAACATTTCAACAAAACAAAACAGGTCACTAATCCCCAGACAAAATCACACAACAATATATAACACAATAATAACTACGATAATAAAACAATAATAATATAATAATAATAATAATAAAACAATCCTCAAAAGGATAAGGCTAAGGTGCAGTACACGGCTGTAAACAAAACAACTGTAAAACAATAATAAAACAATCCTCAAAACAAACAGTAGGCTACCGGTCTTTTCTGCTAAGGTGCAGTACACGGCTCTTCAAATATAGGTAATCAGCCTACCAGAAAAGTCATTAATCCTTGTCTTCATCTTTTAGGCTAAGGTGCAGTACACGGCTGTAAACAAAACAACTGTAAAACAATAATAAAACAATCCTCAAAACAAACAGTAGGCTACCGGTCTTTTCTGCTAAGGTGCAGTACACGGCTCTTCAAATATAGGTAATCAGCCTACCAGAAAAGTCATTAATCCTTGTCTTCATCTTTTAGGTTAAGGTGCAGCAAACGGCTGTAACCAGAGAAGTCAAGTCACTAATCCTCGTCTTCCTCTTCTTCCTGCGTACTGAAACCACCAAAGTCCTCATCTTCAGTGTCGGAAACGAACAGGTTCAGGGTGGCTTCGTCAACCACTCTCCTCTCTCCTTCGTTGTCACTCTCAAAACCAACGAACTCCTCTTCGTCACTGTCGGTGCCGGAATCGAACAGCCTCTGAAGGGCCTCAGCTGTGGCGGCGTCATCCTCTTCATCACGCAGCAGTCCAGCCTTTCGGAACCCGTTGGTGATCGTGGATGTTTTCACACTCCTCCACGCTGTCAGGATCCACTGGCAAACTTGAGCGAAAGTTGCTTTTCGCATGCGACCAGTTTTGGTGAATGATTTATCGCCGCTCCTCATCCACGCCTCCCACTGAACGCGTAGTGCCACTTTGAACGCACGATTGACACTGATGTCAAGTGGCTGCAGATGCTTCGTTGTGCCCCCAGGAATCACAGCTGGAATTGAGTTTGTGCTCTTGATGGCTGCTTTCACGGAATCTGTTATATGGGCCCTCATGCTGTCGAGAACGAGCAGAGCTTTTTTTTTGGCGAAAGAATCCTCCAGGGCGCTTGACGTAGCACTCAGTCAGCCACTCCTTCATCACACTCTCCATCATCCATCCTTTCTTGTTGACTTTGAAGCATATCCCATGGGGAATCTTTTCTTTCGGCATTGTGATCCGCTTAAAAATCACCATTGGCGGCAGCTTTACTCCAGATGCTGTGCAGCCGAGAACACAAGTGAAATTTGTTCTCTCGTGCCCAGTGGTTCTCAACGTGATGGACGATTCACCTTTCTTGTTAACAGTCCGAGTGAGTGGCAGGTCGAACGTCAAAGGCACTTCATCCATATTTATGATCTGCTCCGGTTCGATGGAATATTCCTTGATCTTCCTTTGTGTGAATTCGCCGAAGTTTGTAATTTTCTCCTGGTAGTCGGGAGGGAGTTGCTGGCACACAGTCGTCCTCGCCCTGACGGACAGTCCCTTTCGTCTCATGAATCTGAAGCACCAAGATGGCCCACCTCTAAAATGTTCAATTTTCATTTCGGTGGCGACTGTTTTGGCCTTCAGTCGGATCTGAACGGTGACACACCTCGGCCGTCTGCTCTCTGTGTCAACACCCAATCTTCAAGGAAATCTTCAAGTTCGGGCCATCTGCTTTTATTACCTCTGAAGGATTTTTTTGTCTTTTTGCATTGAGACAGTTCTTCCTGATGCCGCTTCCAACGTCTCACCATTGACTCGTTGATGCCAAGGTGACGTGCTGCTGCTCGATTTCCGTCTTTTAATGCGAGATTGACTGCCTTTAACTTGAAAGCTGCATCGTGTGCGTTTCTGCGTTTCTTCTCCATGGTGAGAGTTAGTGCACGACCCTTTGCTGCTGCTGCTGTTGTTGTGGTTCCTGTCTGCTACTGTAATGAACTTTGAACCGGTAGGAGTAACAGTTCCCAAATCTCGTTCTCTCTCGTAGCCTACCACTCTCGGTTCCGGTTCGGCTTTCACTTTTGATATTACCGTAGATTACAACGAGCTAGTTGTGTGGCTTAGCCTTCCAAAATGTTGCCGTTAATTTTTTAGAATGTAATACATAAAATTGGGAACGTTACATTCAATTTCATTCAGACTGTCTGAGTGAGTGGATGGACTTCTGCACGTTTTCAAACTTGTTTTTCAAGCTGCTCAAACCTCTGAGCGATGTCGGACTTAATCGATAAAAATATAGCCGGCTGGATGTCATGAGATTAGATGAAAGTTTGGCCAGAATGATATCGTTTTCTCTCTTCTCCCCCACTGCACGATGCAACATCCTCTGAATGACACCTATCACTTTTACTGGATCTGATTACTTTATTCTATTTTATTTACTGGATTTTATTATTGAGTATTTGTATTTTATTTGGCCTATATATGCTTTTTATATATGCATTTGTTTGACACGTGCTTTGCGCACGGGATGGGATCAAGCACACCATTGTGGAATGGAGCTCCTGTCAGAACAGCAGACGTAGTAGGCTAATCAGTGCAAATATTCACATAGAACAGTCTTCATTCAGGCTCTCCTCCCATCCACTCCTCTTAATCGATAGTGTTTCACGGAGTAAAAGTTTAGCCCAAGCCTTTTTCTTTCTGCTTACTGGTTTTCAGTCTTGTGCTTCTTCCAGCAGACATTCGCCCCACTCTTTAAAGTTATTCAGTTGGTTCTGGTCACCTTATTCATTTTAGATCAGATCGCTAAAACATATTGTTTGGTCTGGTGTAGCAGCTGTCTAGCTGAGCGCCATGTTCACCGTGATGCCGGTTGATTTCCGCCAAATGATGTGCAGATGAAGCTGTGTAACCTGTAAAATCCATAGATTTTGGAGGTTCCCGAGTGGCCGTTTGCTGAAAAAATCCATAGATAAGCCGCACCGTTATATAAGCCGCAGGGGCCAAAAAACGGGGAAAAAGCCGCAGCTTATAGTCCGAAATTTACGGTACTTTACAATGTGGTTCCCACAGGTACTGTAAATGCCCATGATGAAAGGACAGGAGGCTGATATCTCAAAAGGTATAACCAATGTATTCACAATAACTGTAGACAATAAAAGGCATTACAATTAGAACAATTGAGTAGGTCTAGCTACACAGTAGCAATGGTTCAGATTGTGCAAAATGTGCAATGTACTAGGCACTGATAAACCCTCCCGGACACAGCCTAAGTGCACCCAATGATATTGGCTGCTAGGACCCGATAAAGTACACAAAATAGAATCCCACAGAGCACACGTAAGGAATCACAAATTGTATAAATTATCACACGAGGAATGAGTCAGTCAGCACAGCAACCAAGTTATAGTATGAGCAAGCAAAAGGGGGTACCTACATTTAGAATGAGCCAATAAGCCCGCAGTTAGGCTATAGCCCAAAGAGCTCGCAGTGCCACTATATACTATTGCACAAAGCCCAGTTACACGTGACCAAAATGAAATGAAAGAAATGAATGAAAGACAAATAACAAAAAGGCCGGTACTCAAACAAGACTTAATATGGGAAAAAACAGTGACAGTGATGGCGCCTGAAGACGTTCTTTAACTCAGATAAGAGTGCACCCAACCAGCGGCGTGCTTAATGTCCTGAAGACCAATAAAGCATACTCCACACTAAAGGGTTCACACTCCACACTCAAGGTTTGTGTCATACAGCTACTGTACAAGCAGATGACTGGACAACGCATAATCCAAACTCAAGGTTTCACACTCAAGGTTCACACTAAAGGGTTCACACTCCAGACTTAATGTTTAAATCGTGCGGCTACAGGCAGATGACTGGAAGAAACATAATCCACACTCGAGGTTCCACACTCAAGGTTTGTATGGTGCAGCTATAAGCAGAACTGGAAGGATGATTTCAGCATGCCTATAAGGCGACAACCTTCTCTGAAACGTTTTTTGGTGCTCGCCAACAAACAAATGTTTGGTGTGCTCCAGTGGCGGCTGGTGAGCTTGGCGGCCGCCGCCGAAAAAAATGTGGGCATTTTTTTTTTCTCTTTTGCAGTTTGAAGACAGATTTTAACAACATACAAACAAAACAAAAGCTCAGACACAGCTGGAAAACAAAGCAAAGCATACTATTGATTGACAATTATAATATGGTGCTACCACCCATATAAGGGTGCTTACATGCTTATAAAAGCATATGGGTTATACAAGGGGCCAAGACAAACCAGCTGAGCAAGTCACCCACCGCCCCTAACCTCATCAAGGTAGGCCAGAAACGGGTCCCAAATATGTCACTCCTATACCCTAATGTAATCTCAATAGCAGCACCAGTCTCCTTCAAGGAAACAAGATCAATAGAAATCATTAGGCTACAGACCGCTTTATAGATCCACACTGTTACAGCAGGCAACATCAAACTTAATTTCAGTTTAATTCAATCACACAAATTACACCACACACCCCCATATAGATAACATTTTGTTCCAGGGTCCCCCATCTGATAAGAGTTTTGCTTTTAGATGTTTTATCACAGACATTATATGAAACCCATGACCAAAATAGTCATACATTCTGTGATTGTGTTACTTATGGATGGAATTATAGTGAACATAGATTAATCCCCCCTTTTTGCTGGGGACCCCACTTTGAAAACCACTAGCTTAGGCTACAACTGTTGCAAGAAGGTGAATTTTCACACATTTTTAATGCAGATTGAGGACAAATAAGATGGATTGTCATCTGGTGCATTTTAACGTTAGGCGCACCCAGGAGAAAGAGAGTTGAAGTGGGAATAATTTCTGGCTGAGCAATGTAATGCACCTCAAAATAAAGTAAGATATTTAGGCTACAGTTAGTCTGTCAGTAAAAGGTTTGATGGATGAACAAATCAATCAAAAACACTTCACTACGTCCAACATAGGCTACAAGTTTCGTTTCATTCCATTGAATTTGGCAGCGCGGAATGAAACATGGAACGAAACGCAGAACGAAACATGCAAATTGCATGTTTCCTTCCATGTTTCGTTCCGCGCTGCCAAATTCAGTAAAAAAATGTGCGAGTTTAAGATCGCCAAATGGCGGGCTATTCAGCATAAAACAATATAATACGAAAAAGTAGCACTGCTTGGTGGACGCCGAATTTAGTAGAAGACCCGGATAACTCGAACTTGACTTACTTGAACATCCATGCTGTCTGTAGCCGGTGCGAGTGCAGCCGATGAGGTTAAATTATCCCAGTGTTTGCTTCTGAGCCTCTGTGAGCCTCCGTGTGTACCACGCTGCCCTCTCTAAACTCCACGTAATACAATGCAACGACTGTCTGGCTTGTGAGCTAACTTACTGCTTGATAATATAAAACATAGGAAAAGAGAAAGGGGGAAATATAGGTGCTACTGTCTGTAAATCTATCTATTAGCCTGTCAGGTCTTCATTTCCTCCATTTCCAATGGAGCGCGGATGTACACAAGATTCAACAAGATTTTCAGACGTAGGCTGGACAATACAGAATGTCAATCTTAGCAATCTATCCAACAACAACCAATTAGGTTTCACCTGGTTTCACCAGGCTAAGGGCGTGTTCCGCTCCAGCTCAATCTGATTGGTTGGAAAACACATCACTCTCACGTGTTCTCTGTGAATTGCAAGTGTTTTTCAACCAATCATATTTTTTCATTAGATAAATTACCAAATAAATAAACGCCCACAGGGCAAACGTTTTTTTAACTACCTACTACACGCTGGGACCAGGGCCAGAGTGACTCGTCTGCATGGAGCTCTCCTTTCGATCAGTTCAGGTCACTGTTGTTGAAGCATTTTAAGCATATACGAATATAATGAATGAAAAAATGAGCGTCTGCACATGAGAAAAAACACATTTGATTGATATTTTATTATAAAAAAAAATGAAAAATGAAAAATATAAAAATAAAAAATGATAATAATTTTTTTATATAAAATCCCCAATCTAATAGAGGAGGACCATCCTCCTATGCCTCACTGGAAAAACCTCCTCTGGTGTGCTCACGCTGCGTCTGCACACTGCCTGCGTTTCCTCGTTCTGTGAACCGGTAGTGGAAAAGGGAGAGCACTGGCCTCCATTCACTCTAAATCAGGTTCCCTCCCTCCCCAGGGTCCTAAAGACAACCCTGTTACAATGACCCCTATTTTGAAAGGTCATCGTCCCGGTAACAATTTACAGCCAGGGTCTAAACACCCTTTGGTGTACTTGGGTATTTACATTGTGGGGCACCTGTGAGTTTCTAGTTGAGGTAGCAAGTGTTTGATTTACTGACTTTGGGAGGTGAAAGGGGTTAGAATGCTGCCCTGCTGTACTTCTTTTAGGCCTTTGCACTAGGTTAGGTTCCCCTGTTGCGACTAGATTTACGTTGTTGCTGGGGCCGTTTCTCTGTTCCTGATCTGAAATGGGTAGTGGGGTGTCAGCGCTATGTGATGCTGTGTTCATGGTTTGGCTAGCTGCCTCACGGAAGGGGTGGGAGGGGGCCCGAACTCGCCGCCACTCTGGCTCCATGGCGAGTACGACTCCCTCTGTGTCACTGTCCTCGTCCACTGTGTTGAGGTTTGGCTGTGGGGGTGGTTCACCTATCAGGCCAGGGTCAGGTAATGGTTGGATTTGTGTCATGGGCATGCTGGGGATAGCAGTCGGTACCACTCTGAGCTCTGATCTGTTAAGATTATTTTCTGGGCCTGCATGGTCTCTGGGGCATATTTTGTAGACCCTTCCTTCTTTATCCATGTTTTTCACAACCACATAGTCCCAGGCGTCCTGAATTTTGTGACGTCCCATGGGGTGACTTCTCCTATAGACTTCTCCTTTAATTCATTTTAATCTAGTCTTTTTTTCTTTACTTGTTATTGTGTTGCCTTAGGATTTTGATGTAATTTGGGTTGTACTGCTTGGGTTGTATTACTTGTTTTGTTGTATATTATGTCAATACTGTTTTTGTTATGTATTATGTTTTTTTTTGTATTGGTTGCTTTGGGTTGTATTATTTGTGTTGTTGTATATTATGTTAATATTGGTTTTGTTATGTATTATGTTTTTGTCTTAGTTTGCTTTAGAATTCTGTTGTAGTTCGGGTTGAATTACTAGTTTTGTTCTGTATTTATTGTAGTTATGGGTTGTATTATTTGTTTTGTTCTGTACTACTTTTGTGTATGTTTTGTTTTGTTTTGTGTTGTTTTAATCTTGTGATGCATTTTGTCAATATGCATTGTCAATGTAAACGTACTAGTTATTATGTTGTATGCGTCATGCCATGTTTTAATTATGCTGTTTTAATATATTTTAGGACCCCAGGAAGACTAGCTTTCACTATTGTGATAGCTAATGGGGATCCAATAAAACAATAAACAATAAACAATAAATTTAGACAAGAGTTCCAGGAGCAAGAATAGACATTGCTGTTGGCTGGTAGTGTCTATTTCTCCGTTCTGCTGCCTGCTGGAGCTGCTCCTTCGCATGAACATAGACTGTATTCAACCGGCTTTGATGTTCATCCACCCAATCCTGTGCTGACCTGGACATGGGTTCCTCCTGTGATACACCCAACAGAAAATCCACAGGCAGATGGGCCTTCTGACCAAACATGAGTTTGTATGGTGAATAGCCTGTGGATTGGTGCTCTGTGGTGTTGTACGCATAGAGTACCTGAGGTAGGTGTTGCAGCCATTTTCTACGCAAAAGGTCATGCAATGTTCAATTAAATCTTTCACATTGTCGATTGCCCTCTGGGTGGTACGGTGTGGTTCTGCTTTTTGCAATACCATACTTGGCATAATCGTTTCAAAAGATCCCCTTCAAAACTCTTTCCTTGATCACTGTGAATGCGCTTTGGTAAACCATAGGTATAGAACCACTTTTCTGTCAGCACCCGGGCCACTGTACTGGCCCGCTGATCTGGGGTTGGGTATGCCTGTGCAAATTTAGAGAACACATCTGTAACTACCAGCACATTCTCCCGTCCATCACTCGCCTTATCTAGTAGGGTGAAATCGACGGCGATGACCTCCAATGGTTTAGAGGCCACCAGACCCCCTGTGACTCCCCTCGAGTTGAATCACGGACACAAGGCGTTCTTGGGGTTTAACTGGCATTTAATGCCGCCTCCTCTTACATGCCGTGAGAACTAGACACAAATACAGAAACAAAATAAACTCACAGAATTCTCATAGAGAACAGGCTAATATAGACAAACAAATATATTAACTAGAACGACCGCAACGCGGACTTATGCCTCCGCCATTAGTTCATTCTACAGTCCAAATCGCCATTTGAGGAAAATTGGAAGGAATTCCGTCAAGACATTCCTGAGATATCGTGTTAAAGCTTGAAAATGGCATTCGAGAGGTGACAGTGACCTTGACTTTAACCTTTGATAACCAAAATGGAATCAGTTCATCCTTGCGTCCAAGTCGATGTTTGAGCCAAATCAGAAGAAATTCTATCAAGCCGTTCTTGAGATATTGCATTAACGAACTTGGGAATGGCGTTCATGAGGTCATAGAGACCTTGAAGTTTGACCACCAAAATGTAATCAGTTCATCCTTGAGTCCAAGTCGATGTTTGAGACAAATTTGATGAAATTCCGTCAAGGCATTCCTGAGATATCGCGTTAACAAGCTTGAAAATGATGTTTGAGAGGTCACAGTGACCTTGACCTTTGACCACCAAAATCGAATCAGTTCATGCTTGAGTCCAAGTCGATGTTTGAGACAAATTTGATGAAATTCCGTCAAGGCATTCCTGACATATCGCGTTAACAAGCTTGAAAATGGCGTTCGATAGGTCACAGTGACCTTGACCTTTGACCACCAAAGTCTAATCAGTTCATCCTTGAGTCCAAGTCAATGTTTGAGGCAAATTTGTTGAAATTCCGTCAAGGCATTCCTGAAATATCGCGTTAACAAGCTTGAAAATTGCGTTCGAGAGGTCACATTGACCTTGACCTTTGACCTTTGACCACCAACATCTAATCAGTTCATCCTTGCGTCCAAGTCGATGTTTGAGGCCAATTTTATGAAATTCCGTCAAGGCATTCCTGAGATATCGCATTAACAAGCTTGAAAATGGCGTTCGAGAGGTCACAGTGACCTTGACCTTTGACCTTTGACCACCAAAATCGAATCAGTTCATCCTTGAGTCCAAGTCGATCTTTGAGGAAAATTTTATTAAATTCCGCCAAGGCATTCCTGAGATATCGCGTTAACAAGATTGAAAATGGCGTTCGAGAGGTCACAGTGACCTTGACCTTTGACCTTTGACCACCAAAATCTAATAAGATCATCCTTGAGTCTAAGTGGATGTTTAAGGCAAATTTGATGAAATTCTGTCAAGGTGGCCCTCAGATATCGCGTTAACAAACAAAAAGACGGACGGAGGACGGACGGACAACCCGGATCCAGGGCTGGACTGGGACCAAAAAAGCTACCTGCCATGTGTCAGACAGGCCCACAATTTTGAATCGGCCCAATTTTTCAAGCTCGCGCTCGCTTCGCTCACGCTCGCATGGGTTGGGGATTTACTTATAAAGCCACATGTTATGACCTGGTCTAGGGGTTTTAGGCGTAATGATGTTGCAGCATTGAATAAACATGCCCAGTGAGAACTCAACGTTTACTTATTAAATAGACATAAGTACAGTACTAAACATAACAACACTGATTTTTTTTTACGCAAATACAAGTGTATTGATTGTTGTCATGTTGGCGTCCCTCCCTACCACTAGGAATCAGTATTGTTATAGGTGAAACTATAAAACTAAACTAAAACTTAGATACTCAAAACCAAAAAATATAGAGTAGATTACTTTGGACATAATATAGCCACACAAACATTTCCCATATGTCTGATGTATCTTTCCCCATAGTCTGTTACAACTCAACTCATTCCATGCCTGTGTTTGATGGAGCAAGCAAACAAGTCATTGGAAATGAAATATTGTTTATAAGTTACTATAATAAGCACAGTTTAGATATTAATCTAATCATAACGTCGTTGTTGCCGTTTAACCCACCTGGCTACCACCATGAATAACGTTACGTTAGCTAGCTCACTCATCGATTACCTAGCAGTGTGCACCAATCCTAAAAGTTGTCATTTTGTTGAAATTAAGTAGTGCTTGATTGATCATATGTACGCCGAATTTACCAGCAGGCTCTACGAATTTGTGAAGGCCTTTAGGTAGTTTTCTACCAGGTAGGTGCGATTGCCGATATCAAGGAAGGCAGTGTGTTAAATTGCCACATTTTCTAATAGAGTTTGGCGTGTACCGCGTCAAGGCTACAAGCCAGCCCAGAATCCTATCGCTTGGTCAAATTCAAATAGCTGCCACACTTACCTCAAACGAGTGAGACGCAGACGACGACGCCGATGTGAAGTCAGTGATTTTAATCCGTTTAGGTGGACGGTGGTGCCATGATGCAGCGCTACTTTTCAAACACTGTGATTGAAGTGAGTGACAGACAGTTGCTATGGGCTGGCCCAATTGTACGTGGACCAACGTTGATTGGTTAGAGGGCCACTCCAGAGACCAGAATCATTCATTATTGACGCCTGAATAAGCCGCTACCGGCCCAATCAAATACATAATACATACTTTTTCACCAACCTGACCAGCCCACTAGCGAGCGGCCCACCGGCCATCGCACCGGTAGATTTACATTGCAGTCCAGCCGTGCCCGGATCCATAATGCCTCCGGCCTGGCTATCGCCGGCGGAGGCATAACAACACAATCACAATAGCTTTCATTACCTCATTGGCCGCAGTAACTCAAGGGGGGTAAAAAACAAATGAATCTTCTATCTTCAGCTCACAAGTCTTTTCTTCTCCCAAACTTCCAGAAAAACACAGCTATGCAGCAACATGGATTAAAGCATCTTCTCTCTACAGTAGCCTCGGAACATCTGCCCCTCGTGGTAATTAGCAGTGACGTGTAACAATTATCAATAACCCGACCCCACTACATCCCCGGAACATAGGTTCTGCCCTGGCAAATACTAGACAGGTCATTTGTATTGATTTTAATGGACAAAATTATACTTTAATTGAAACGTAAATTATTCTTGTTTTAACCCAACTTTATATGAATTAAATTATTTATGTATTTAGTGTGCAGACTTTTGGTTGTACTGCTTTGGCCATTGTGCAACGGTTACACTCCTGACAGTATTTTTCAATGTCCCTTGAACGCAAGGAGCCAAACACACAGAAATAGTCACTGTGGAAAATGAGGAAATCGCATCGCATCCGTCCGTATGCATCGACGTGCCTCCATAAACGAGCACAACGCCAGCTGTGCCCCCAGCAGCAGCATCCGCTGTCACAACTGAGCACTTCCATGTACAGTGGTAGACGGATCAATAAGCGTCTTTTACCGCAACGCGGCGTTAATTCTGTTTGCCGTTAGTATGTGGTATCAAAGTGGGACACTAGGGGGCGGCAGTGCACAACTACCTACAGTACAGTATATGCAGCAAGCAGGGAGGCTCTCGCTCTCAGCCTACGAAATCAATCGTGTTTTGTCTCCCCTTGATGATTAAAGTCCCTGGAAACCAAATCCACAAACTAACTATTAAATTAACTATTAAATGTATGGTCTTATGTGAGTAATTGTGTGCCTCTGAAAAGAGAGAGAATTACTTTCAACCCTAACCCCGAAAATCGACACTTTTCTACAAGGTCTGGATTTCCATTTCCTCATTGAAGAGAGCGGAGCGCGCGGTGCTAAAATGAATGATCTTATCACGTCATAATTATTATTATTATTATTCCTTTGTGTGACATTTGTGCATTCCTGCTGAATATTCTACATGCAGAATAAAATCACTTGCGATGGGGGGTGGAATGTTTCATGTACTCTGCCAACAGTATCCTTTGTACATGTATCCTTTGTACATGTATCCTTTATAAATAAAATAAATAACTCCCATAGCCTACACCTTAATCAAGAGGTGAGAGTAGCTACTTTTATTTGTCATCTGGTTCTCGGCCACGCTGGCCGCCCGTCATGTCGCTCAGCAGGCACAGCGTGCGCAGAGCCTGCGGTTCTCGTAGGGGAGCAGTGTGTGTGTGTGTGTGTGTGTGTGTGTGTGTGTGTGTGTGTGTGTGTGTGTGTGTGTGTATGTGTGCGCGCGCGCGCGCCGTGCCCATTGTCTGAAAACATATTTTTATCAAACAATATAGGCCTACTCTGGTTATGTAGGCTCTTTCACACCAGCCTTGAAAGCCACAGATTTTATATATAGCCTATTGTAATATAGGCTACTGTAGGCCTATTCTCATCGGGACTGCCCCCGTTCCTTTATTTACATTTCAATAGGTTGGCCACATGAGACAATAGACAGGTAGGGTCTAATAGGGGTGAAACATTCCACCCGCAGAAGTCACAAGGCTGATGCAGATCGCAAGTTGTGGAAAGGGTTTGGAGGCCTTCAACTTTGCACATGCAGCGGAGCAGTTCAATGCAGTGAAGTCCCGACGCAAATAAATGCTAAACGAAAACGGGCAGAACCGAGCAGCCAGCCACTTTATTAAAAAATTTTTTTACAAGTGATTCTTCATTTATTAGTTTTCAAGTTATTTAATTTCACGTTCTAGAGACATTCTAGGCATGCCAGACAGTGCATGTATTTACTTAGGTGCCCAATAATGCTGCTATAGGCTATTTGTTTAATTTATTGTTGCTTGCTGAGTTTGCACTTTGCAGTTAGGCCAAAGGCCTTTAATAGGCTACATTCAGCAGTCAGACACCTCAGGCTATCATTGAAAATGTTTTTAATTAGGCTACATGAATAAACAAACGTCTTCAGTCAGGGTTCCATAAGTCTCTACTCTTCCTTCATGTTCACTTGTCCGACTATCCCAGAAACTGAGAAAATGTAAACATAAAAATATGCTTCTAAAATATAGAAGGCTAAATAAAATAAGTAACCGACCAGCATATTTATTGTTGTTTTTAACTGAGCAGCCTACTAGCCTGCAGTTTATGTCGCGCCTGACTCCGTGACATGACATGTTTGTGAATGCGCATTCGCAGCAGTGCCAGGCCGGGCAGCCAAACAGCACCGCAACGACTTCATAAAATTGAATCAACCCCCCCCTCCTAATAATAGCCATATAAGACAAATAAAAATGTTACTATAATAAACAGAAATAAAAGAAACAAGCTTGTTTCCGTACAACACTTTATTTGCAAAAACACAACCCAGTGGGACATTGGGAAAACCTTCATCATTTCACACACAAAAATTAAAATAAATTAGCCTGGTAAAATTAACCAGTAGATATTGCTGTGTAAAATAAATACAAAACGAATTATGCAATTATCTTAAATGAATTAAGCTTGTATTAACGAACTTCAGGGATTTAAACAACACAAGCCCACCACACGATCTTATAAACTTAAAGGAATTCGAAATTAAACATTTTGGGCTTGGTTAAAGGCTATAGGCCTTTAGCCATTAGCCTTTTTGCTTCGTTTTACCATTACAGGTTTCTGGCCAAGAATACCAACAGCTTTACCTTTTCGGGCAATAATTTGCTTCGGAGTGGCATTGCAACAATCCCTGCTGTGCTGAACACACGCTCGGATGGTACACTGGTGGCACAAATACACAAATATTTCCCTGCCAAGCCGGCCATGAGTGGAAGCCGTGCCTGGTTATCTTTCCACCAGCACCTGACTCGTCTTCTTCACCCTCCACTCTCACGCGTGCAGCGGGGCCGACTGCTGCCACAATCTCTGTTTCAACACCTGCCCCGCATATGACACGAATAAACACGTCGTTGCACGTTCCAATTCTTTCATACTTTTGGTAAATGCGATCAGCGGTATGGGGACCCTGTATGTGATCACAGCCTAACAGAACGGTGTGCCCCTTGAACGTCCCGTCAATGAAACTGGCCACGATGCCCAGGAAGCTGTGCCCTCTCCTATTTGTCCAAATGTCAGCTGACAAGACAAATCCATCACCCTTTTCTAATAGCGCCCGCAGTCCATGTAAATCATTTTGAAAAATGATATATCCAGCTCCCTTTTTCTCGCTGCTGTCACGGTTGGGCAATGAAGAAACTCTCAGATCTCCATTTCTCTTTCTCTGCTTGCTGTTGGTTCGCCTCGCTCTCTATAAATAAAACATATTCAGACGGTCCGAAATTAAATTAACATTACAGGCTACTTTTTGCATGATAGCCTACATTTTTATTTTATTTTAACGCTATATTGGGGCCTATTTAGCTGCCGTAATTACCTTTTGTTTTCTTCCCGGCGCGCCCTATTGTGTCACATTCAACACTTGATCTCAAGGATGCTCACAGATGACACCTGGTGGTCAACGGTGCAACTACACCTCAATTAGTTTTAATGCCGCCGCGCGTCAATACACAGCTTGCGGTAAGGCACGCTTATTGATCCGTCTACCACTGTACGCTGCAACAGCACATTCACATAATCAGCATTATTATTCCGAACTGGAAGCATGCCAGCCCGTGACAAACACACGCGGAACCAAAAAGCTGAATGTCGCGCACCATTCACTGTGTGTGCGCAGCAAACTCAGCAGAGACTGAGAGCCACCAGACACATAAGACACACCCAGGAGGCGTGTGCAGTTGAGGGGGGGGGGGGGGGAGCACGGAGAGCAGCAGAGCAGCATACACTTCACCCAGACAGACCCAGACATCAGAAAATTAGCTTCAGAGTCAGAGATGTGCTTGAAATGTTTAATTTCACAAAAGGCTCATTATCTCAGCTCGTAGAAAAAAAGGTATATTTTTCGTTCAATCAAGCTATCTTCTCCGGCTCATAACTAAAGAACGGAAAATGGGATCAATAAACTTTTTTTTGCAGGTGATAGAAGAGAGTCTCATCGTTATTTGTGCGTGTTCAGTGTTTACATAGTAATTATTAAAAAAATTATATGACTGTTTTAAAATGCATTGCGGCCTATGTGGCACAGCAAGCAACCTTTTGCCCAAGGGCCGTGGCACTGAAAGTGTTAAGGACCTCTGTCTGCAAACATTGGGGCAAGAGCAACTGCAACATAACTGGTCCCTCCCCTGGTGCATGTATTTTGCGATATAGAAACCGGTTACATGCTGCCACTCCGACGTGCTGCCACTCCGACGTTCTGCCACTCCGAAATATCGGCACTCAGAAAGGGGGTCTATATTCCCCGTTTTTCACTAACCTCTCCCAGACCCAACGCCAAACCTAACCTCCCCCCATGCCTAAACCTAACCTCCCCCAGACCCTAACCCAAAACCTAACCTCTCCCACCCCCACGCCTAAACCTAAGGTCGGCATTGCGGCTTCTAAGGTGAACGACCGCCAGTCCGAATAATGGAAGTTAACGTTCGGAGTGGCAGGGCGTCGGAAAGGCAGAGGAACCCCATAGAAACCATCCCATGATTTTATTCTGGCCCACTGCTGCACCAACTTCTTCACTCCTTTACAAACATTTACCTTTTCTTGCTTTGTTGGAGGTTTTCCTCTCTTCCAGTACTGCAGAAACATGCCAATCACTGGGTCTGTGGCCTGTAGAGCTATTAGGTCGGCTTTGGGCCGTGATGGAAAAGCACCTATAGCTTGGCAGATGGCAGCTTGGGCGAGTGGAGGCATATCTTTAGTTTGTTCATGGACTTCAGGTAGCACCTCCAGACCAGGGACTAGAGAGGACATGCTCTGGGGATGCAACTGGCATGACAAAGCATCCGCGTTATGATTCATAGGCCCTGGTCGGTACTTTATTTCAAAATCAAATACTGCCAGCTCTGAGGCCCATCGTTGCTCCACTGCGCCCAGTTTAGCCAGTTTAGCTGCAGATAGCTATGGGGGTTATTATCAGTGAACACTACAAACTTATTCCCAAGCAGATACTCTCCAGGAATGCCAGGAATTCCAGCTTTCTGGAGCTATAGTTGGACATATTCCTTTCAGTGGGTCTGAGGCCCCTGCTTGCAAACGCAATTGGTCATCGTTTTCCATCCTGCTCCTTGGATAACACAACTCCATGGCCAGCATGACTGGCATCTATTTCAAGGACAAAAGGTTTTGTGAAATCAGCATATCCCAACACTGGTGCAGTCACCAGTAGCCTCTTGAGTGTTTGAAATGCATCTTCACAATCCTTGCTCCAGTGGTCACCTATCACACCATTGCCACGGGCTTTGCATTTTCTCTTGGTGCCCCCCAATTCGGCAGACAAGCGGTGGAGCAGTACAGCATACTTTGCAAAACCCTGCACAAAGCGGCGATAATAGGAAGCAAATCCCACAAAGGATTGTAGCTCTGTGAGAGTAGCAGGTCCTGCCCACTCCACCACTGCACTGATCTTAGAAGGATCAGTGGCTACACCAGATGCAGAAATTACATGCCCCAGGTATCCGACCTCAGATTGAAAGAAATGGCATTTCTGTAGCTTCAATTTCAGATTGTTAGTTAGTTGGGACGGTTCAGTACCAGATCAACGCGTTGGGAGATGTTGCTCAAAGCATGATGAAAAAATTACAATATCGTCCAAATACAGCAGTAAGGACTGAAAGCTCTAGTCTCCAAAGATCCGCTCCATCAACCTTTGAAAGGTACTAGGGGCATTACATAGCCCGAATGGCATGCGATTAAACGCAAAGGGCTCTATCTTCCTCCAGGCCTTAAATTAGCGTTTAAGGCCGGGCGCAACGCTATTAGTGGGCATGGTCAGGCAGAGTAATGTATAAAAAATAGCAATCTTTATTTAGAAAAAGGTTGTTTTGTTAATTAAAACAGCGCTCAGCACAACAGCACAGGTTGATTATGGCAGGACAGGTGGCAGTACAGGATGACAGTAAAAAGAACACAAAACGAACATAAACAACCAAGGCAGTGGCCCCACTCACTGCAACCCAAATGGGAGAAAACATCATTAATTCAACACATAACATATATTTAAACCCACCTCTGTTTTCCCCCCCTATTGTCACACTGTAGGCCTATGTTGCAGCTGCTCAAAGAGCCCTTGTACAGGTGGTCCACCGGCACACACACACAAGGAATTAAGGCCAGGCGCCTCTCCGACACTGGGCCCGCTCTCCCCAAACACAGCACACGCTGTCGTCAGCCCGTCGCAGCCTCGCAAGCTGCTCAATACGCCGCTGGGCCGCTGGCTCTAACTGCTAAATGCAGCTGAGTCCAATCAGGACGGAAACGTGCGGTGCGGGATCCCAACTCTTCGCGGAGGCGACCAAGCCCAGTCTGACAGCCGTGGATTGCCAACAGGTGCGTCTTATTGCCTAATCACAGCTCCGCACTCAGATTACACTTCCGGCCAGACCAGCGCAAGTCCACCGGGCTACATTATTAGCAGGTAGAAGCAGTAAATTAAATTGTATTTTTTGGCAACATGTAAAACCACTTTGGTATCTCAAAAAAGTCTCACCTACTTTTTTCAATGAGTGTTCTAGTCGGGAAAGAACACAAGTTTGGTTGGCATGCAGGTTCGTGTACTGCAGAGAGATCTGTAGCGTTAAGGTCTTTGCACACACAGTCCGATTGTTTTCATATGCATTGTTTTTAACCCGTTATCTGAAAACACAGACGAGTCCCAGCTCGCAAAAATCTCTCATAACGGACAAGGCCGTCTTTTATTGTCACACGAACACCACAATACATGCATGCGGCCACAACACACTCATGCTGACGGTGGCCGGTGAAAAGTGTCCTCTGCATTTAACCCATCCAGGCATGTCCTTTCCTCCGGGGGGCAGGCCAGGAGCAGTGGTCTGTCAAATCTATTGACTGATGCGAAAAACGCAGAAAATTGAACCTGTTCCGAAAACTTTAATGACAGACGAAAGTTTCAGAGTCAGTGTGTAAACGTGAGTGACACAACATGAGGTCGTATTTATTTTTAAACGTGCGACGAAAAATACGGACTTGGTGTGTCCTCTGACTCTGCTGCTGCACAAACCACCAGTGTGTTTTTGGCTGCGTCCCCCCGCTGTTATTAACGTCATTGTTTCATCATCATCATCATCTTCATCATCGTCTGTCTCTCCACTGTCCACCACCAATACAGGTGCGGGAACGGGTGCACTACAAGCCGCACTTGTTGAGGGGGAGGGCGACGAGTCATCTTCTTCCTCGTCAATGCGATGTTTCTTGCCTTTGTCGAAAAAGCTTGAAAGCGAGCTGTTTCATGTGATTTGGTGCTGCGGCTGCATTTGTTTACTGTAGACAGCGTAGCTAGTTTCCCATGATGCTCTGGGGCACAGACAAGGGTGCGGGAAGCTGGGTGCGGTGGGTGCTGGTGGCAAGAGATGTAAAAAATAAATAAAAAAAAATACAGTGCACCTGAACGCAACATGCAAAATACCCGCTGAATAAGTGTCCAAATGTTCATGTAATTCTGGCCAATACTCCACTTCTGTTATAACATTTCAGTCTGGAAGATATCTTTATGACTAAAAGGCTAAATGAATAGCTTAGAAAATGAATAGCCCCGGCTATCACTGTCCCTGATTCCTGAGGGTAAATTGAGTAATGCTGCAGAGAAGAGGAGAAGAGACTGAATAATGACATCACAACAGTATAATCCTAATGTTAATTTAAAATTAAATATTCCTCTAAATATGGCTAAAAGTCCAAAAAGGATGGGAGAGAGAATGAGGATTCCAACACAGCAGTGGGAGCAAGTGGTGACATGGAGGTGAGTGACAAAAGGTGACTGAATAATGACACAACAGTCTATTCTTAATGTTAATATTCCTCTAATCTGACGACAAAGTGGCCAAAAGGTCGCCGCCAAATTTTCCGCCGCCCTGCGGGCGCCAACAGCGCCTTGCGGCACCCCCTACCTAAAAGTACTTCCAGCGCCACTGGGCACAGAGGCATAGCAGGACAGTCAGACACTTATGCATGACAGGCTGTGCATGACAGCTGATGTTTTTTGCAGACAAACAAACAAAAAACTAAATTTTTCCCCCTTTCTTTTTGGGTGCCTGTGTGGGTGACACTGGCACACCCAGGCGCACCCGTAGCTACGCCATAGCTCTGAGCTCCCCCCTCCCTCTTTCATCCCCGTCTGTCTCCATTATGCTCCTAAAGAAATCTCACGCCAGTTTAAATGCAGCAAGCATGTAAATACGCTACACTATAGCAAGAGCAAATTGAGAATAAGTTCTAAACGCATCTGCTAGAAGAATACAGCCTATCCCTGGATGTCATGATGAGATTAGATTGGTGAAAGTTTGGACAGAATGATCATTGCCATTGGCCTTTCTCTTCTCCCCCTGCACGGCAGATGATGCAACAGCCTCTAAATGACTTTTCCCCCTTTCTTTTTGGGTGCCTGGGTGACACTGGCACACCCAGGCGCACCCGTAGCTACGCCATAGCTCTGGCTCCCCCCTCCCTCTTTCATCCCCGTCTGTCTCCATTATGCTCCTCAAACAAATCTCACGCCAGTTTAAATGCAGCAAGCATGTAAATACGCTACACTATAGCAAGAGCAAATTGAGAATAAGTTCTAAACGCATCTGCTAGAAGAATACAGCCTATCCCTGGATGTCATGATGAGATTAGATTGGTGAAAGTTTGGACAGAATGATCATTGCCATTGGCCTTTCTCTTCTCCCACTGCACGGCAGATGATGCAACAGCCTCTAAATGACAGGGGCTCAAAACTACGGTATAACAACTTTTTTTTCATCTGTCTTTGTGCCTGCCTAGTGCCTACATAGGCTATAAATTAGTGGCCTTTTCCCCAAAATAGTGATGGTTCTGTCATGCTGTGGTGTAGCCTATATGTGACACCATATGGCGTTTTGACCCTCAATTAGGCCGAGGTCATTTTTTTTTTTACAGATTCTGAAATGGCAGACTGTAAGCTTTCAAATGATGTGTCACACATTGTAATCTGAAAAAAATTTAAGGAGATATGCTTATTTGATTGTTAACACTCTGGGGAGGTCTGGGATGGAGAAAACTGAGAAAACGCCTCACAAAGATTGTGAACATTTTCACACCTGGATCACCCAGGCAAGGGGGAGTGAACAATAGCTCCTCATTTACATTGACCACTCCCAAACCATTAAGCTGTCAGTCTCTGTCAGTCCACTGAGAATGTTTACTTTAGAATTGATACTGAATATTCTTGCAATTATATTATTACTATAAAAATAAACAATCTGTCGTTTATTTTATCATTGCATGTCTACCATTTAATAAGACTACTATAAAAAAAAATGGGAGAAAAAAAGATTGATTTTTTTTTCGCTTTGATTTTTGTTTTTTGCTGAAGGCGAAATGTTTTATGGTCAGTCACGATTCTCTGGAAGACTGGTTGGCTTGGTTCAAGTCTTAAAACTCGTTATATAAGGATTTTTCTAAATGTCTATGGAGAAAATGAATGAGGAATTCACATCTATTAGCGTTCTAGGGCAATGTCAGACAGCCACCAGCACTCATAAATGCTCAATTTAACCCTTCAGGGTTCATACACATTTTGACCAATGGATTTCCATGACTTTTCCATAAGTTCTTAACCTGTATTTTATGCACACCTGGGGTAACTAACGCTAACGTTACATGCAAGCTAACGTAGCTAGCTGCTAGCTACGTTAGCTTCACGTTACCTTGCATGTAACGTTAGCGGTTGCTTTTGGAGACACAAACCCTGGACGTTTCATTTTGAGTAATGCATGAGGTTCTCTATGGTTTACGCAAGCTCTGGGAGTATGAAGTGCTTTAAATGTGGGGATTTTGGTCACAACAAGCTTGTGGACCGCTGCCTGCTGAACTACTAGGTAGGCCACAACCAGCTAGCCACCACGTTAGCCACCACACAACAGCTAACGTTAACGCCAAACAAATCCGCAACTCCTCCCCACGTTTGGTTTAGCGTAACGCCAGCTCAGACTTCCCCCTAATCTCAGAAACCTTGCAGGACATGTATTGCAAATTGCAATAGTGGTTGTTTTGTTATAATTTGAAACAGTCAGCCACACTGTCTGGAGGCGGCCATGTTTCGCCTGCTTGGGTTGTTGTCACTTGTAAACAGAGCTTTGCACCCCGCCCCCATGTAACACGCTGAATTCTATTGATGTGGCTCATTGGCCGAAACTCTGAACAATAGCAGACATAGCCAGTGAAACGCCACATGCAAATGAATGAAAAAAAAACCTCAGCTAGGCGACTCAAGCCTGAAATCTTGATTTTTTAAATCGCTAAATATACCTATTTACTGATTCTAAAACGACTCCATTTTATGTGGAATGGATAGTTCAAATAATATATTTTGTACTATTGGAAAAAAAGCAAAACCACATTTTTTCAAGAAAATACTTTTGACGCTCTGCTGCACAGAACTGCCACGGCCGAATTACGGTACCTCCCGACCGCCGGCGTCACATATTTCAGATCTGATGGCATGCTTGCTATAGGGGCAGAAAGAGAGCGAGAGTATTAATTAATACACAGGACAATATGTTACTATCCCTTGTGCCACAATCCGAGGAAAAACACATTTAGAAGCCCAAACCAGAATAAAACAAGCTAACAGGCTAACAAACTAATAAACAAGACACAAATCACCAGTTACCCTTCCCTAGCCAAAAGCAGTATGAAGCATGTCATTGGGGTTTTCAAGTGGGCACCTTCCTTCACCGATGTTTCGTTAAATTAGGCTCACAACACCTCAAGAAGGCTTAACGGTGTAATCCAGCGTCCTAGAAACACCCCCCTCCATGCTACCACCGCACAACTGCATATTACCTCACTATCTAAGCCTAGCTATCCAGGTCGGTTCGGTATGACATTCTTACCTACACCACCACTGTCAATGATTTAGCCCTGTTGATGCGGACTGTCAATCATGACCAACAACAAACAATCAATCTTACCTTAGCGAGCTCCCCAGCTAGCATGTTTCCTCCTTAGCCACAGCCATTCACTTGCTCATTCTGCTGCCTGAGACATGTTGCTAACCGCAAGCTTCAGGCTCCGTCCCCGAATGCCCAACTCAGTTAGTAGGGCAATAACGGACTTTGCCACAAAACCACGGCAGCCCACCTCTACAGGCCGCACTCGAGCCCTCCAACCTTGCTGCTCTGCCTCTGCTGCCATTTCAGCATACCCAGCTTTCTTGCGCTCATAAGCCTCCTCAACTCGATCTTCCCAGGGGGCTGTGAGTTCGATAAAATAAACTATCTTCTCTACCTCAGACCACAGTAACAAGTCCGGATGTAGCCGGGTGCTAAATATATATGCTGGGATGACTAGCTGTTCATTCAAGTCAACCCTCATTTCCCAGGCTCCACCTACGCTTAGCTGCCCTAACTTGTGCCTGACCTTAATTGGTCTAATCTTTTCTCCCTCATGTACAAATTTGATCTGTCTAGTCTCTTTGCTAGCAACTAGAGAATTTACTTCTAGCCACTTTTCCTCAACTGCAGCTGCCAAACATTTCAACACATGGTGGACGCCCTGGAAGAGACTGACCTTACACCCTGACAGTATATGTCTCAGTGTACATACACTAGAACACAATGGGCAGGCACCGTCCTTGCCCAACCACTGATTTAAGTTCTGGGGAGATGGCAGCACATCATAAGTAGCCCCTATAATAAATCTAATTCTGCTGGCCTCCACGCTCCACAACTCTCTCCACTTCAACTTTCATTTCTCGACACTCTCCCAGTTCACCCACTGTCCTTGCTTTGCCTGCGACACTGCCTCAGTACATCTTACTGCCCCCTCTTGCCTATGTACTTCTTCAACTACCATCTTCCTCTTTTCTATTACTGATGCCTTGTTCCACACAGGTTTCCCTATGCACAACCCTAAGCCTCCACGCCCATGCTGCACCTGGCCTATGATATCCCTGTATCTAAGAGCTGACTGTGCTTGCTGTACTGCCTCCTTTGGGTTCCACTTCCTCCCTGTTTTAACTGTGGGCGCTACACTCCTAACCACTGGATCCTTTGACTGAGTCACAGTCATTTCCAGTCTAACCTTAGCACACTTGAACTGTCAGGCTAGATAATGGCAATTCAAATATGCCTTTCCCATATAAGGCTGCACTGCTTAGGCAGCATGGGACTCCGATCCATTTTCGAATGAATGAGTTAATCATCCTTTCTAGCTTTGAAAGGGGAACCTCATACACTGTCAGTGGCCACATCAACCGAGGCAACAATCCAAACTGCAAACACCACAACTTTAACTTTCCTGGGAGCCCTGACTTGTCTATACTTGAAATACCTTGAATCATTTCCTGCTTCACCTCCTCAAACTGTCCCTTATCCCTGAGACCATCATACCATCTTTCCAAACACTTGACTGGTTTCTCTAACACTGTAGGCACCACCTCATCATTTATAACAAACTTCTTACCTACTACCCTCCCTTTAATGATTGAAATACTCCTGGACTTAATTGGCTTCACTTTCATTCTAGCCCACTGCAGATTACTATATAACTTATCTAACAATCTGCTAGTACATGGAATGGCTGACGTCATAGTCGTCATGTCATCCATGTATGCCCTAATTGGAGGGAGCCGCAGCCCTCCCTGGAGCCTTTCTCCACCCACTACCCATTTTGAAGCCCTAATAATGATCTCCATTGCCATGGTAAAAGCTAATGGGGAAATTGTACACCCTGCCATAATGCCTAGCTCCAGCTGCTGCCAAGCTGTAGTGTACTCTGCTGTGGTAGAGCAGAGTTGAATATCTAAGTAGGAGGAATCTCCTGCGCTTCAACCCCTCCACAGAGGGAGGTCGGTGCTCTCAGAACAGGACAAAACAATGCAAAATAGGTCAATGGGCCACTTCACTTCACGTGCACTGCGTCTTCTTCAGAGTCAAAACACTTGACTTGACTCTGAAGAAGACGCAGTGCGCGTCGAAACGTCAGTTCAGCTCTTTGTACCTTTCATTAAATGTATTGAAGTGACATTGTGTGCTCCAGCTCACTCATTGGGTTAGTCTTTTTTGAAGTGGCCCATTGTCCTATTTTGCATCTAAGAAGTAGGCTTTAACTAAGCTCTTTATACTACCTGGCACTCTAAAGAAATCAAAGGCCTCCCATAACAGACTATGCGCCACTGACCCGGAAGCATTAGCCAGGTCCAAGAATACTACATGCAGGTCTCTCTTCTCACACCTAGCTGACTGGATTTGGTGCCAGATCATGCTGGTGTGCTCTAAGCACCCGGAGAAGCCGGGAATTCCAGCCTTTTGCACCGAAGTATCTATTAGCCTATTCTTTTCTAGGTAACTAGACGGTGCCATGGCACTAGTCCGATACCTCACGAGTCCGACACCTCACGAGTCCGAAAAAAGAGCCATTGGACAGACGTCTCATTAGTCCAACAGCTCGTTAAACCGACAACTAAAATCTCACTAATCCGACCGCTCGTTAGTCCGAAAAGAGTCGAATGAGACTGAATGTACAAAATGGCAAATTGTTCTGCTGGTTTTCTCTCCTTTCTCTCTCACCCCCTCCCTCCTCCTCCCTCTCCTCCCCCCTCTCCCTAATGAACATAATTATGTTTTTGATCATCCAATAGTTCCAGCACTGCATGGCTATTATGGCCTGATGACACGGAGGTATAATTTATGATCAGACGTGCGTTATTAGATATGACAATATGGAAACAGCACTCCAGAACAGGCTGGAATTAACGTCGTAGCCTATACTATTGTGTGTATTACAGCGGGTCGTGGTCTGTTTAATTAGGCATCATGCGTGTCGATCCTGAAAACACATGATCAACAGTGATGGATGCGCGCATGCATGGAGACAGGGCGCACAGACCTTGCCGGTCGGATTCTGATCCGCTCCCATGATGAAGATATAGGCTAGCTACAAACACACACACACACACACACACACACACACTCTCCCTCTCTCTCTCTCTCTCTCTCTCCCCCTCTGCGTGTGTGTGTATGTGCGCGTGAGTGCGCTCACTGCGCATCTCTCCCCCTCTGTTTTTTAGACGCAACTGGAACAGAACTGAACTTCCCCGCAGCCGTCTCAGTGCATAGCCTATAGGCTACTCCTTCTGAATTGCGCACTCCTTATAAACTGCTTGGCTTGGATGCACGGGCACGCGCGCTGCATCTGAGAGCCGTGATTGTATTTCATATTATTTGGTTCTCTGTGTAGCCTACTGACTTAATGCCTTCCAGCTAAGAAATAACAGCCATATGCCTGTTAAAACGTATTTTGCCATTCTAGAGCATCCCATTCATGGTGTGTTTTGTTTGTTTGTCTGTCTGTCACATGGCACATTCATTAGGCCATTTGTTACTTTTTCTGTTAATTGCTTGAGTCACTAAATGTGGTGAAATATTGACTGTTATTTCAGATGAGTATTTCTTTGTTTATCTAATAGGTTCAAATGCTAATATCGCCAAATTAGCCAGGCTATAGGCTATGTTTGCTGCTCCGGCCCGATACGCGCTTTAGACTAGAGTGTGCGTTCTCAAGGTGTAGCCTATTTATTTTGCTCTGTGGGAGATCTCCCACAGTGGAGTGGGGGAGAAAGCAACCGGGACAGCTGTGCCCAGTCCCTGAGCAGCGGCTGGGCGATTCTGAACAACACAGAGTGCAAACAATCGCCCCGATGCTTTGTCTGTCACAATCAATTTCATTTAGTTTTTTTTCAATCAGAAATACATTTATCTAATAAAATAGTCACACTGTAAAAAAAAAAAAAAAAAAGAGTCTGTGGCAGCCGACATCTAAATAAAGGCTATTTCTCACCAATGTCTGAGTCGCACTCAATAACATCCTTTCCCAGGCAGGCTGATGTCGCTGTCCATCGGCAGGGGTGCTGAAATGTAGCCTAAACCAACTGTAAAAACTAATATTTTATTGTAGGCTACTCCTTTAGGATACTTTAGTTTCCTCTTCTCTCTCTCTTCTCTCTCTCTCTCTCTCTCTCCCCACTCCACAGCTGTCCACGTAATCTAACATTATGCCTCCACTCGGGAGTAGCCTACGGGCCGGCGGGAGGATGACATGACTGAGGGTGCAGTTATAGGGAGGGGGCTGATATTTTTTTTTGTAGTAAAACATTAGGTTACCCGCCATGCCTATTTCTGCACTTTTTAACCATGCAGCATCTGAAAGGCTAAATAACAACACAAGAAACTAAAGACTATTTCGAAATCAAGTAAAAGATTTATTTCACAGCAGTGGTGAAATGAAGGCAGTATTAAACCTGAGTGTCCTTGCACAATGCAAAATGTCGGGAACTGTCTGCACTCTGAGTCTGAACATACAGTCTATGCACAATCACGAAAGATAGAATGTAGTTGACTACAAAAATAAACAAAACCTAAACAAAATAATAGTCAACATGCCAGGGTCATTAAATAGCCTAAATAAATAACTAAATAATCTGATCACTAAATAAGTGATTCTGAGAAGTGATTCTACAATTGAGAAAAAAATAGTCTAGAATTAGGGCCGAAAGTTCAATTCACCACGAAAAGTAGACTGTTTGAATCAAAGTGATGTGTGTATATCTCTCCTAGCTCCGTTCAATTTCAGCACCATGGACAGGAGGGATCCGGCTAGGATGTTTACTGGCCGCGGCCAATGCAACCAGTATCTTCCAAAATGCTGGCCTTATAGAATATTTACCAACCCAGTCAAAATGTAGCTATTGAAAAAACATTGATTTAATCATTTTTTACATAGCCTACATAACATATTTTTAGCAAACAAAATTTTCATTTTAAAATCATTTTTGTTGACGTTTATTTCAAAATAATTATCTATGCACTGCGGTCTGTGCTTGCAGTGCAAAGGAGAGCCTCACCACTAGTTAATTAATTAATTAATTCGGTTCAGGTTTGAATTTACCTTCAGAAATAACATTTAAACAGCAATAAAACACACAAAACAAAGGCTATGATGCAATCATCCAAGAAATGTGTTTTATCGATATAAGGGCGGTCCGACCTCTTCTCAGGAGTAGGAGCTTGATGCTTTTCTGTCATCTTTCTGGCCTCGGCTGAAGTAGCCTACTTGCACCGCTATGGTCTGCTTTGCCATTTTGATCTCGTGTTGGCTGTCCGCGGGAATCGGGGTGATGCTGCTCTGTGCATATGGTGAATGGCGGACTACAAAAAGAGACACCGCGTTGGCTAGATTTTTCCTTTTTTCACCAAACACTCCACATAGGCCTATGAGGTTCAAAACTATAGATCTCTGACACCTTGTAACAACCAAAGCACAGCAAATAGGCTTCCCTGCCAATTCTGAAACAACAGAGCTATGTTTATAGGCGGTATAGTATAATTGGACCATTCTGGTAACATTCTTGGATGTTTATTCATTGCTCCACTAGATGGTAAAATCTGTTGTAGGCTACTGCATCCGACACAATGTCACGGTGGCAATGTACATACAGATTTTTATTAACTACAGACACACACACACACACACACACACACACACACACACGCACCCGTCCCGCGACATAACAAACAATCATAATAATCATAATAATAATCATAATAATAGAAATAATAATAATAATAATAACAATAATAATAACATACAAATAATAACAATGATAATAATAACAATGATGATGATGATAATAATAATAATAATAATAATAGTAATAACATAATAACACTACCAATAATATAATAATAATAATAATAATAGTAGTAATAATAATAACTACAACAACAACAACAACAACAACAACAACAATAATAACAATAACAATAATAATAATAATAATAATAATAACAGCTTTATTTTATTTATTTTTTGGGACAGAGTTCACTCAAAAGGTAGCCTACATGGGCTGGGCGTGCGTGCGTGCATACGTGTGTGCATGCGTGCGTGCGTGCGTGTGTGTAGCTAGCCTATATCTTCACCATGGGAGCGGATCAGAATCCGACCGGCAAGGTCTGTGCGCCCTGTCTCCATGCATGCGCGCATCCAAATGATCACTTTTGATCATGTGTTTATATCGACACGCATGCCCAATTAAACAGACCGCCGTAATACACACAATCCTGTAGCCTACAACGTTCCTTCCAGCCTGGAGCGCGTTTCCATATTGTCATATCTAATAACGCACGTCTGATCATAAATTAGACCTCCGTGTCAACAGGCCATAATAGCCGTGCAGTGTCATAGCCTACTGGAAGTATCGGATGATCAAAAGCATAATGAGAGAGGGCGGAGGAGAGGGAGAAGGAGGGAGGGAGAGGGTGAGAGAAAGGAGAGAAAACCAGCAGCGACTCATGCGCTGCAGCCAGAGGCATTATCTTCGGACTAATGAGCGGTCGGATTAGTGAGATTTTCGCTGTCGGGTTAACGAGCGTAGGACTAATGAGGTGTCTGTCCAATGCATCATTTTTCGGACTCATGAGGTGTCGGTCTCGTGAGGTGTCGGACTAGGGGGCAGTCCCCAACTAGACAGCCTCTGTGCCACAACACTAAAGAAAACCTTCCCTTCAACATTAAGTAGACTGATAGGTCTAAACTGACTTATCTCGATCTGAAGACCTCAGATCGGGAGGCAACCTCCATTCCGACATCCCCCTATTACGACAATCCTCTATTACGACATGCCTCTATTACGACATGCCCGACGTGGCCCTATTACGACACATTTTAGTACCGCCATTCCGACAGTTTAGGTTCGCCAACATAGCCTACATGCCCGCAACAGTGGGGCTTACAAGCATTAACACATGTAAGAGGAGAAAAATACTATTTTTTTGAATAATAATGTTTATAACATTACCACATTACATTAATGCTTCTATCACTTGTAAAGGCCAGAACTGAAATGCAAGTCGGGTTTTACTGGACTGATGCACTAGATTCAGTTTTAGATTCAGTTTGTATCACACAGTATCTCCTTAACGTAGAACAGTCAATAAGTAAAATAATTACCATAACGTCAAATAAAGTAGACTAAAATAACAACTATAGATATATAGTTGCTTGACTGGTTTTGACACATAATATGTTTATTAGCCTACTCCCCCCCCCCCCCCATGACAAAGTCAGTGCATTTTCTAATTTTGTTACATAATGCGGCCACTTATTACATTTCCAACCAGAAAAAAGTGCAACCCCCGCAATATGTAATAATCTGCGCAATATGTAATAAATTTATTACAAAATGCGTCAAACATAAACAAACGCTATTACATATTGTGTTGAGGCGATTTATTACATATTGCGCATTTTATTACATAATGCGCCGTTATTACATATTGAAAGTGAGATTTACATTTTCGCATTTTATTACATAATGTACAGTTATTACATAATGCGTCGTTACAGACCTCCTTGAGCTTGTGTCATTGTTTAATCTGTTAATCAACCTCCATTCGTTGCAGGTAATGCGGATACAGGAGAACCCAGCATGTGACATCTCACTGCTATATTTTTTTTGTTCAAATAAACCTGGTTTCGTTTTCAACCGTGTGTTGTGAGAATCATTGAACATTATAATTTAAGGGTGTCAAATCTACATACAGAGGGTCCCAGGGAATTGATATAATTGTATAGATGTATTCCTAAGAGTACTTATTTTACTGCGTGAAGTGTGTGTGAAGTGTGCGTAAATTGTGCGTAATGTGCGCCTCAAGCATGAGGCATGTGTGGATGTGTTTTTGTTGTGCCCTGAAACATTTTCTGGGTGCTGTACCTACTGTGCAAAGCACATATAGACACAGACCTGTTATTCCTCATACTTACGCCTACTTTTATTATGCCTCCGGACTCAAGGATGAACTGATTCGATTTTGGTGGTCAAAAAGTCAAAGGTCAAGGTCACTGTGACTTCTCAAACGCCATTTTCAAGCTTGTTAACGTGATATCTCAGGAATGCCTTGACAGAATTTAATCAAACTTGTCTCAAACATCGACTTGGACTCAAGATCTGATTAGATTTTGGTGGTCAAAGGTCAAAGGTCAAGGTGAGCTCTCGAACGCCATTTTCAAGCTTGTTAACGCGATATCTCAGGAATGCCTTGACGGAATTTAATCAAACTTGTCTCAAACATCGACTTGGACTCAAGGATGAACTGATTACATTTTGGTGGTCAAAGTTCAAGGTCACTGTGACCTCTCACACACCCAATTTCCAAGCTCTGGAACGCAACATCACAGGAGCGCCTTGACGGAATCTCTTCCAATTTGCCTCAAATGGCGATTTGGACTCCAGAATGAACTAATGGCGGAGGCATAAGTCCGCGTTGCGGTCATTCTAGTTCTTACTGGCATTTTTCTTGCGCAAGATTTCGATGCGTAACAGCCGCAACTTTGACTGCACATAAAGCGCACATGGAACGTATTCAAGATTCAAAGTGTTTATTGTCATATTTACAGTAGCCTAAATACACGATTTGCCCTGCACAATTTAATTCTTTTTTTGCTGTCACCAATGAATGCTATGTAACACCCTGTTACATTGTGTTTACATATTTGTTTTATATGCAAGTCTTTCATTTTACATTATACAGCATATCTCTGAATATGGCCTGTCAAAAATATTACTAAAGTGTAATGATGTTGCATTGAGTATTCCATTGTTTTCTCTGCCTATACCTCAAAGGGTTAAGTTTATTTCTTGTTTTCTTGGAATCCTACGTTCAATTCTTGGAATTGGGGTCCACCTCTCTCATGCTTTTCCGGGGTGGATCTGGCCTATGGAGAGGCTGGATACTAGTGGGCGAGGGGGAAGGTCCATTAGAGTTTGGGGAAGAAACGCCATTGTTGATGAACTTTGAGAAGGAAGCAGAGAAAGCTATATTGAACAGAACCAAGGAGATACACGTGCAATCGGCGGAGCCGGGCTGTAGCGTTTGTGAAGCGCCTGTTTTATTTTGTCTCGGGACAGTGTTTACAGTAGTTTACTCGTCGGTTAAGTGCCTGCTATGCGCGTGGGTCGGGACTGTTTCTGTGGAAGAAACGAGTGCTGTCTGTGAAGCGAGTCAGCGCTAAAGTGTGTGTTCGGGACTGCCGTGTCGTTCTCTGCGAAACTGAAAGTGTTTCCTCACTGTGGAGCAGCAGTAAAGCTCCGGGACTGAGTTGTGCTGCCGAGTGCGAGTGTTGGGAGAATACTCTGCGTCGTCTGCCTGCCTGTCTGCGCGGACGGGAGATCCGCGGGAAGCGTTGCCGGGGACAACGAGGGTTTTGGCCCAGCGCCGAAGAGGGATCCGCATCTCTGCTCTGCTCGTCTGTCTGTCCTTGCTGCTCTGCCGTCTCTGCCGCGCGGCTGCGCTCAGAGACAGGACCTGCTTGTGTAGTTGGTTCAGCTACAGAAAGTCGACCGAAACGGTGGTATGGTTGCTTCACTCTGCACATGGAGGTAAAACCACTGTTCTGAATCACAATCTCTTTCTGCAAATGAGCTCCAACAAAGCGCGCCAACTGGTACCATAACTTAACTGAATATAAACCCCGGGGTATAAATTAGCATAGGAAATTAAAGGGTAACTAACTATTTTTCTTTTATAATAAATATTGTTCTATTATTGTCATACAGTCGTGGTGGTGTGGTATATGTCTATGTTGATTGATTCTTTGTGATAACAGATTTATGGGCTATAATATTGACTTTAAATAATATGCATGGGAGTTAAGCTCACAATAACAGTATAGTTATACATCAGCTAACCAGGCCTCTCACACCCTAGTTAGAGTCATATGTATTGAGTGTATTTAAGGTAACTCACATCCCAAATTTCTATTAAGTAGACTCTCACCAATTCACCTCCCATGCACATGTGATACCAGATGGTTAAGGGTATATGACAACACACATGTTTAATGAGAATTGAGTAGGGGGGCTACACGTGGGGGCTCGTCCGGGATTATTATACTGTTTTTTGTATTTGTGAGTGTTAAAAAAAAAAAAAAAAAAAAAAAAAAGTCAATACCAATTACGTAAATTTAGCCCTATAGCCACTGAACTGTAGTTGTGAATTTGTGTATTTTCTGATTGAATGTCTGTGAAGCTACTGTAACATTAACATGGAATCACAACAGATATTGAAATGGTGTCGAGAGAAAGTTGTTGATATCAGAACAGCCATTGTGCTTAGTGGGGTTTCTCTTGAAGTTAATGATGAGACCATTTATCAAGTACTGGAGGGGGTTAACATATTTGGTCGCACCAAAATCATTGGGCGGAACATAGAGCACATTGGTAAAAGCCAATTTGTCTTAGTTGAAACTACTAATGACCTAACTAACGCTCGCATACCTGAAACGTTAACTGGGGATAAGATTGGAACTTGGGGGGTTAATATTTGTGAGACTTCCTATGAATCTGATGAAGGAGACTTCCAGTCTAAGCTACGGTCATTCCTAGAAAGTGAAGGGAAGACTTTAACTGATGTCACAGACTTATTCAGGCCTACTACTCCTGCCCCAACTCCTACCCCAACCCCTGCCCCAGACTTGAACACAGAGCTGGTGAATGCCATCTCCGCACTAGTAGCAAAATGTCAAGTCGCACCTGCAGATGGACCAGGCTATCGCAAACTCCGGTTGTTCTCAGGCATAAAACCAACCCCACATGGAGAAGAGGAGTATGACGCCTGGGCAGAACAGACCACACACATGCTGGATGAGTGGCAGTGTTCGGATGTAGTCAAGAAACAAAGAGTAGCGGAGAGCCTCAAAGGGCCCGCAGCAGACATTGTCCGAGGCCTGAGAGTTACCAATCCCTTTGCCACTGCCAATGACTATCTCAGAGCCTTGGAGACCGCTTTTGGAACCACAGACAGTGCTGCTGATCTCATGGTGAGGTTCCGTAACACATTCCAGCATGAAGGGGAGAAACTGTCAGCCTACCTACTCAGGCTAGACAAGCTGTTGCATGCAGTCCATTGCAAAGGTGGAATTGAAGTGGCTGACCTCAACCGGACACGCATCGAACAAGTTGCAAGAGGAGCTCTGTCACATGACCTCGCCGCCCTTCGCATAAGACTGACTTACAAACTCAAGCCTCCTCCAAGCTTCACTGAGCTGCTTCGTGATGTTAGAGAAGAAGAGGGGATGATCCTTGAAAGGCTCAGTGTAAAGAACATTGCTTCCTCAGCTATGGTTAGGTGTGCAGACTGTACTACAGCCTCCGTTGCATCAGTGCAACCAGTACAGCCAGAGCCGGCACCCGCACCTGTCATAGTAGAGAAGGATCCCGCCATAGAGACTCTCAGAAAAGAACTACAAGGGCTTAAAGATGATGTTTCACGTCTGGTTTCTGCCTCTGTTGCTGCAGCAGAAAGTGCACCACAGCACATAGCCCAGAACCACCCCCAGAGACTTAATGGAAACTCACATGCACGTGGAAAGGAGAGAGCTCCCAAATCCCAGTATCGTGCCAATGTTTTCTGTTACAGGTGTGGTGAAGATGGTCACTTCCAGAGAGAGTGTCATAACCCAGAGAACCTCAGAAAGGTGAATAAACGTCTCCTGACAACAAAACAGCCAACGGGAAACTTCTCAGGGGCTCAGTAAAGGAACGACCTGACGCTCCGGAGAAAATACGTTCCACAAAGTGTGACACGCTAAAAGAAAAGAAGGCTAATAATCTGCCAGAGGGGTTGATTGGACCTAGCTCTATTGTCTCTGTACAAATCGAGGGCATTTACGCCAAAGCTTTACTAGATAGCGGCTCCCAAGTTACTCTAATGTATCGCTCCTTTTACGACCAGTATCTCAAGCACCTGCCCTTGACCCCTATTGAGAACCTAGAGCTTTGGGGCCTCAGTGTAGAGGAGTATCCATATCATGGTTACGTGTGTTTGAAACTAGAGTTTAATGGAGCTGTATTCGGAGTAGCTGAGACCATAGACACACTGGTGCTTGTATGTCCAGATCTGGTCATGAGAGGTGATATTTCCATTGTGGTCGGCACAAACACCTCTATAGTCAGGAGACTATTCCAGTCTTGTAAGGCACACAGGGGAGATACTTTCCTAAATACCCTCTCTGTCCACCCCAAAGTAAGAGAAGCTTATGATAAGTTTCAGGGATCTACTGATGACATGGCTGAGACAAAACGAGGAACCGTCTGGTTCACACGCAACAAGCCACTCACCCTGCCACCGGGTGGCGTTGCAAAAGTTGTTGGCATTCCGAAGTTTCCCGGAAGTCTCCCTGGTCAAGGTGTTCTTGTGGAACGTCCAGAGATGGATTGTTTCCCCGAAGAGCTTCTGGTGATGCCTGTCGTTGAAAAGCCAACAGCTGTCCACTGTCGTCGCCTAACAGTCAGACTGAGAAACATGTCCAGTCATCATGTGACACTAAAACGTGGGATGCAAATTGCCCACTTGTTTCCTGTGGATGTAATGAATACAATCCCTGAAAAAGAGGAACCTAAGCTGCCCTCATCTCCACTGTCCCCCTCTTCCTTCAACTTTGGCGACTCTCCGGTGCCTCCTGAGTGGAAGGAGAGACTGTGTGGAAAGATGATGGAGAGAAAAGAGGTCTTCTCCTGCAGTGAGTTTGATGTCGGCTGTGCGAAGAGCACACAACACAGCATTCGTGTGACCAATGAAAAGCCATTCAGAGAACGTTCCAGACGCTTGCCTCCAGGTGATTTGGAAGATGTGAGAAAACATCTCCATGATCTCAAAGAGGCTGGGATCATTTCGGAATCCAGAAGCCCCTATGCTTCTCCGATAGTTGTGGTCCGCAAGAAAAATGGAACTGTACGAATGTGTGTAGACTACAGGACATTAAACAGGAGAACGATCCCCGACCAATACACAGTCCCTCGTGTGGAAGATGCTCTCACCTGTCTGAGTGGTAGCCAATGGTTCAGCGTGCTGGACCTCAGAAGCGGCTATTACCAGATCCCTTTGAGTGCTGCAGACAAAGAAAAAACAGCATTCACTTGCCCAGCAGGGTTCTATCAATTTGAGCGGATGCCGCAAGGGATTTGTGGAGCACCAGCCACCTTCCAACGAGTAATGGAGAGTACCGTTGGTGATATGAACCTCCTGGAAGTTCTCGTGTATCTCGACGATGTGATAGTTTTTGGGAAAACATTGGAAGAACATGAGCAGCGCCTGCTTAAAGTACTCGACAGACTAAAAGAGGAAGGACTGAAATTGTCCTTAGATAAATGCCAGTTCTGCTGCCCCTCTGTCACCTATCTTGGTCATGTTGTCTCTAGAGATGGCATCGCTACAGACCCTTCAAAGATTGAAGCTGTCAAATCATGGCCACGCCCAGAGAGCATCACTGCTCTTCGCTCATTCCTGGGTTTTTGTGGTTATTACAGACGCTTTGTAAAAGATTTCTCCCGAGTCTGTCATCCACTAAATCAGTTGCTGCAGGGCTGCATCGTGGCTGGAAGGCCAGAACAAAAGGCCAAGAGTAAGAGAGACAGAAAAGAGGAAAGCAAATCGAAAACTGACTCTGAAACTAAACAGTGGTACCGCCCCTCCGAGCCATTTGGGCATAGGTGGAATGAAGACTGTGACAAAGCTTTTGAGACTTTAAAGAGAGGTCTTACAGGTCGCACCTGTCCTGGCAATCACCAACCCATCACTGCCTTACGTTCTACACGTTGATGCGAGTCGAGAAGGGTTGGGAGGTGTCCTCTATCAGAACCAAGGAGAGGGGTTGCGCCCTATTGCTTTCGTCAGCAGAAGTCTCGCTCCAGCAGAAAAAAATTATGCCACACATAAGCTCGAATTTTTGGCGTTAAAATGGGCTGTCACCAACAAGCTGCATGACTACCTCTATGGAGTCAAGTTTGAGGTTCACACCGACAACAACCCATTAACATATGTCCTAACCACAGCTAAGCTGGACGCAGCAGGGCATCGATGGTTGGCAGGACTGTCAATCTATGATTTCAGCCTGAAATATCGCCCTGGGAAACAGAACATTGATGCAGATGCATTGTCAAGGCGTCCCCATGCAAGTGTTCATGCTTCTCAGGAAGAGGAGAAAACTCTGCCTGCCACCACCGTCCAAGCTCTCTGTCATATGTCGTCAATCAGATCACCTCGCTACTGCAGAGCCATTGACCTCATGGGCTCATCCAAACATGCTGTACCCAGAGCATATTGCAATTTGTCTTCTTTGAGCACTCAGCAGCTGCCCAAAATGAGTTCCGCAGACATCTCACATTCTCAGCAGAAAGACCCGTGCATTGGAGAAGTGTGGTGTGCTGTCACTCAGAACAGTGCTGAACGTGCCGACAAAGCGAAACATCCTGATGTGTCATTGTTGTTGAAAGAGTGGGAAAAGCTAAAGCTCAAAGACACTGTGCTGTACAGAATGAGTAACCCACCAAACAAACCACTTCGCCAACAAATGTTGCTCCCACAAGAGTTCAGAAAGACTGTGCTCCAGTCGTTGCACGACCAATCGGGTCACCTGGGTTTCGACAAGACCTATGGCCTGATAAGAGAGAGGTTTTACTGGCCTCGCATGAAAGGACAGGTTGAAACGTACTGCAGAAACTGTCCCAGGTGTATTCAGAGAAAGACACTTCCAAAGAGAGCTGCTGAGTTGTCGCACCTTAGTAGTGATGGGCCATTAGATCTCGTCTGTATGGATTTTCTGACGATTGAGCCAGACTCCAGAAACATCTGCAATGTGCTTGTGATTACAGATCACTACACAACATATGCTCAAGCGTTTACAACTAAGGATCAAAAGGCCTCAACTGTCGCTAAGGTTCTGTGGGAACAGTATTTTGTCCACTATGGTCTACCAAAAAGAGTACACTCAGATCAAGGCAGAGATTTCGAATCTCGTCTCATCCATGAACTGCTGAGCATGCTTGGTATAAAGAAATCCAGAACAACACCCTACCACCCTCAAGGTGATCCGCAACCTGAGCGTTTCAACAGGACTATTTTGAACATGCTTGGGACACTGGAAACAGAAGATAAAACTAAATGGAGTAAGCACATCAGCCATCTTGTGCACGCGTACAATTGCACGCAGAACGAGTCAACAGGCCATTCCCCATACTATCTAATGTTTGGACGAGAAGCCAGACTGCCAGTAGACGTGACATTTGGTGTCTCAAGTGATGGTACTTCCACCAAGTCTTATCTGAGGTATGTCAAGAACATAAAACGTCAGCTCCAAGCTGCCTATCAGCTGGCAGAGAGTGTGGCGAGGAAAAAGAATGAAGGAAACAAGCAGCGCTATGATCAGAGAGTTTGTTTCTGTCCGTTAGTCTCTGGTGACAGGGTTCTGATCCGAAATCTTGGACTACAAGGAAAGAACAAGCTTGCTGATCGTTGGAAAGCCACTCCTTACATTGTGGAGAGTCAACTGCCTGGTCTGCCTGTGTTCAAATTGAGGCCAGAAAGTGGAGAAGGTGCTGAGAAAGTACTACACCGCAATCACATTCTCCCTATTGGACAGGAGGTGCAGCTGCGGCCTGAAAAGAACAAAGAGACACTCAAACCTAAAAGAAGAGCCAGCAAACGGCTCATAGCAAAGAGAACTGAGAATTGTGATCTTCCTGCCTTGAACGGAACATCCGCTGAACAGGATGACAAGATGGAATCTACATCTGACTCAGAAGATGATGAAACAGGGGTATGGTATGACTACTATCCCTCACAGCAAGAGTCACAAGAACCAGAACCTCAGAACAATGATGAGTCAGAACCTTTCAGCCTGGATTTGGATCTAGCTGTTCTCCCAAATAACACCGAAGTGGAAGAAGCCACAGCTGAAGAGCATGTAGTGGGGAATGAGGATGAAACTCCAGTGCAAGATGGGACCGCTGAAGCTGAAAGAGACACTGAGACACAGACAATAGACAAAACAGCTGAAAGACAAGACGGTGTTACAGAGAACTCTGACGAGACAACACGGTCTGACGAGACAACACGACCTCAGAGACTAAAAAGAGTCCCAACCAGACTGACATATGACTTGCTGGGGAACCCAACGTCCGTAGCAGTTAGCACTCATACTGTTACCTTAAATAAGGTTGGGGAAAAGAACACTGATTTATCTTTACCTCCTAATAACAGATATAAAAGCACTCTTTACAAATGGATAGGTTAAGGTGATTGCTTAAAACCCTTGTACCCTCCTTATATTTTTTGCCTGTTAAAACTCCTAATCCAGCAGCTGGATATTGATAGTCAATAGTTATTTTTTATATTCATAATAATTATTATTATGATTTTTATTGATTCTTATCCATTGGTAACTTAATCTCTCATACCTCATATCAACATTTCATGCTTACTCAGAATTTTAACCCCTCAAATGCCAGTTTACTGTACTTACACTTTACAGTAGAAAACACAAAATTATATTTTTTGCCTTCCCATCAATGCCACCTGAATATTCCCCGGTGGGATTATTTTAGCCTCGGATTTGTCACATTTTTCACGGAGGAATTATTTTATTACACCTTTCATCTTTTGAGAATTGCACTTTTTTATTTTTTGCCTGTTAACACCCCTAAACCAGCAGCTGGATATTGATAGTCAATAGTTATTTTTTATATTCATAATAATAATTATTATGATTTTTATTGATTCTTATACATTGGTAACTTAATCTCTCATACCTCATATCAACATTTCATGCTTACTCAGAATTTTAACCCCTCAAATGCCAGTTTACTGTACTTACACTTTACAGTAGAAAACACAAAATTATTTTTTTTGCCTTCCCATCAAGGCCACCTGAATATTCCCCGGTGGGATTATTTTAGCCTCGGATTTGTCACATTTTTCACGGAGGAATTATTTTATTAAATCTTTCATCTTTTGAGAATTTGACTTTTTTTATTTTTTGCCTGTTAACACATTGAGTGCCAGCGACGCCATATGGCGTCATTAGAAATTTACCGTAGGCTGCCAGCGACGCCAAATGGCGTCAATAACTCGAAATTGTTTTTTTGACGGGGGGGGTGTCGATCTATGCCTCTTACATCGCCTCTTACAATATGAGAGCTATTGAATGTGTCTAACCTATTTTACAGAACCCTTAGGTGGCGACAGCGCACTCCAGATGAGAGAAAGTGGAGTAAAACACACAGAAGAAGTCGTTGGGGAAAAGGAAATCGCATCGCATCCGTCCGTATGCAGCTGCTTCATTGAAGCATAATGTTAGCTGTGCCCCTGCAGCAGCCGATCTGCTGTCACAATTGAGCACCTCCGTGTCCGCTGCACAGCCCATTCGCATGATCAGCCGTGGAGTTGTTATTATTCTCAACTGGAAGCATCGGAGCTGGTGACAAATACACGCGGTTGTAAAAAAGCTGGATGTAGCGGACTTGTCAGTGCAGAGCAAACGCAGGCAGCAGAAAGCCCCAGAGACACTCCCAGAAGGAGGAGTGTGCAGTTGAGGGGGTGGGGGGGAAGGGGGGGGGGGGGCACGCAGAGCACGCAGAGCAGCATACAACACCCAGACAGCAGGACAGGATTAGCAAACGCAAGCTAGAATATCTGATGCCCACCAGCAGTAAATCAAGAACAGCAAGAAGCTGCAACCAGCAGCGCACGCAGGGGCCAGCGCTGCTGGTTGCAGCTAAAAAATATTATTTGGCCAAACAAAATTCCTTTGTTTTCACTCTTTTATTGAAGGAAATTATTTTTGAGGTGTCATTACATCAGAAAATATTAGCAATGAGTCAATGATGTGCTTGAAATGCTTCCTTTCACAAAAGGCTGAATATCTCAGGTTCTAGAAAAAAAGTGGCTGTTTTTGGTCTAATCAAGCTATCTTCTCCGGCTCATAACTAAAGAACGGAAAATGGGATCAATAAACTTTTTTTTGCAGGTGATAGAAGAGAGTCTCATCGTTATTTGTGCGTGTTCAGTGTTTACATAGTAATTATTAAAGAAATTATATGACTGTTTTAAAATGCATTGCGGCCTATGTGGCACAGTACAGCACCTTTTGCCCAAGGGCCGAGGCACTCAAAGTGTTAACACCCCTAAACCAGTAGCTGGATATTGATATTCAAGTATGAATAAAAGCATGCAGTCGCCCCTATGTGTTTGATCCCTGTGTGTGTGTGTGTGTGTGTGTGTGTGTGTGTGTGTGTGTGTGCATGCGTGCGTGTGCGTGTGCGTGTGTGTGTGTGTTTCACGCAAATTGCCCCAAAGGTGCACATTCTTGTCCTCTGATATCATACACGTCCTGATAGGATGAGAACACAAAATGCACAGTAACAGCCCAGTAACAGTTCCTGATAGGGTGACACTTTCGCGGGGTCTGTGTTTTTGTTGTTGTTTGGGGACAATAACATGGGACAGTTCCCAGGGTTCTTGATAGGGTGAGACTGTTGCCACGACTCGCCAGGGCCCAGCAACAGTATCGGAGCCGTTCCTGATTGCCCGGAGTCCGGCAGGTTTGTGATGATTGGCGAAGGGAGATTTTGTTTACAAATAAACAAATATGCCCAATATAAGGGTGTCCCGCGGGATGCTCGCATTTCATCCCTGCACCGCTGACAATGTCAAGCAAGAAAAGATTCTCCGTTGAAGAAGCCCTGGCCGAGATCCAGCTGCCGGCGGATCCAGCGGAGGAAGAATATACTAGCTCGGAGGAGGAAGACGGCAGGCCCGGCGGGGGGAGTGATGGCACTGGCAGTGAGGAGGAGAGTGATGGGGTTGCTGCTGAAACAACATTTGAATCCTCATCGGTGAGTGAATCCGAGCAAGGAGGCTCAGGCTGACCCGACATGGGTCCCTGACATGGGCGAGGAAATGGAAGAGGAGGAGGAGGAGATGGAAGAAGACGGGGGTGAGGAAGAGCCAACGGCGGCGGGTTGGATGTCAAAGGTGGGACCCTGGAGCCACCACAGCAGGAGGACCACGGACCCCATCCCGTACCCCGCTGCAGCCACCCCAGGCATAACCCGTTATGCGGCCGCAAGGGCGAGCTCAGCCGAAGAAAGTTTCCGCCTGTTTGTGACGGCCGAGATGGTGGAGGCAATCGTACTGCACACAAATGTGCAAGCACTAAGGACGGTAGGCCCCAGCTGGAGGCCGGTGGATGCGGCAGAAATCGACGCATTCATCGGCCTGTTGCTGCTGGCTGGGGTCTACCGGAGTGCCCACGAGTGCACCCGAAGCCTCTGGTTTGAGGGGACCGGCCGAAACATTTTCAGGGCAACCATGTCCAGAAAAAGATTTGAGAACATCACCTCTCATATAAGGTTTGTTTTTTCCCTTTTCTTTCTCAATAGTTTATTTTTTTATTTTATAGTCTATTGAATTATTGAATATTATTTTTATTGACATGTTTTCCATTTTCCTCAGGTTCGACGATAGGCTGACCAGGCGGGCGAGGTCTCGCTCTCGCGGGGGCGGCCCGGACCGGTTGGGCCCGATCCGGGGGTTGTGGGAGGCCTGGCACCGCCGCCTCCCGATGAATTTTAACCCCGGCAAGAACATATGCGTAGATGAGATGATGGTGCCGTTCAGAGGCCGTTGTCTTTTCAGACAATACATCCCGTCCAAGCCCTGCCGGTATGGCATTAAGGTCTGGTGCTGCGCAGATGTCAGGACCTCATACGCCTGGAACGTTGAGGTAGCCTATGTTTTTATAATAATAATCATCATGAGCATCATAATTTTATTATTATTAGAATTATTCTGTAATCATTATAATTATATAATAATAATTATTATTATAATAATAATAATAACATTGTATTATTATTATTATTATTATTATTATTACGTTGCAAATTATCATTTTTTATGTATGTAATTGTAACACTCCCTGTACTGTATTCCGAACCTAGATTTACACGGGGAAGGTGGGCGAAAAGCCAGAGAGAAACCAGGGGCAAAGGGTGGTCCTGCAGATGACTCAAGGTCTGCAGGGTTGTGTGACCACAGACAATTTTTTCACAAGGTATGCATTTATTTTATTGCGTGTTATTTATACACAATTTTATATTATATTGTTTTATTTTTGACGCTGTAAATTATTACTTACAGCTACGCACTTGGAGAGCAGCTGCTCCGCCGCAAGCTGGCTCTGGTTGGCACAAGGAGGAAGACCCGCACCGAGGTCCCCCTTGCTCTCCGCACCACCTTGGGCCGCCAGAAAAATTCAACTGTTTTCGCCTTCCAGCCAGAGTGCACTCTGGCCAGCTACTTGCCGAGAAAGGGCAAGAATGTCATCATGCTGTCCACCTGCCACAGCAAGGGAGAGATAGTGGAGGGTGACCCCAAGGAGCGGCCAACAATAATCCATGCCTACAACAAGACCAAAGGGGCTGTGGATAACCTTGACAAGGTGTGTAGCAGTCTTCTTCTCAGGGAAATTATTCAGTGCCTCTGATGTTGGTCAATAATGATGTCATAATATGATTTGGTCTAATGATGCCCCCCCCCCCCCCTCTCTCTCTCTCTCTCTCTCTCTCTCTCATACTAGTCCGGGAGCCAAAGGCTGTTTTTTTGATGAACCTTGTTTCGTCTGATAAAGTTTTTTTCTCTGCTGATTCTTGTAGTTTGGGGGTACCTATTGAAAATACAGGAGGGTGCCCGGTGAGTACCCTTGAGCATTTTTAGATATTAACCCCTTAAGTGCCAAAATCCCCTTAAAAATAGGGATTTATGAGATTTCATGCAAAATCCTCAAATCAAATGCATCAAATTAGCTTTCTCCAATGTTTATTCATAAAGGAGCAACGAGGTCATGTATAATGTAGCCTATTTGATTCCCCCGCCCATGTGCCCCCCCCCCCCCCCCCCCCCCACCTCCGACCCCCAATAAAAACATGCAATTAGCAGAGGACTTTTAGTCTGATAAATCAATCCTAGGTGTTGAAGCGGTGCAGGTCAGACCCTTCTCCCCCACTCCCCTCTCTCTGGCACTGTGTGTGTGCATGCGTGTGCGCATGTGTGTGTGCATGCATGTGCGCGTATGTGCATGTTTCACCGGCTTTGAGCCGTGGCACTTTCTGTCTCCACTCTCAATTCCTTGTACAGCCGAGGGGAGGGCTCTAGGTGCACTGTTGAAATCCTGTGCACACATCTTGGCAGGGGAGTCTCTAGGGAGTGGCCAGGGGTGGCACTGCCCACCCCTTAAATCTAATTTGGCCACCCCAAAATCCTGAGGGTGCTGGCCAACAATACTGTCTTTCAGAGGCTGTAGCGGGCTAATCTTTAAGCTAGAGTGACGTTAGGCTAAATTTTGGCGAGGGAAAACCTTTCTACATCCTTCCTAAATGCCAATCAGTGCCACCCTTGCTTGAGTCTGTGCCCCACCTGGGCCACCCCACTCAAAATGGTTGGGACACTGCATCTCGGCTCAGACACATCTCGCCTCAAACAGACACACATGTCACTTATAGATGTGGCTGCGCTGCTTAAAGCGTCTTGGGGGTATGCACGCATTGATGAGTTTTGTTGGGGCTTTATGTTCACTGATGGCTGATAGTGGGCTCTCTGGAGTTCCGGTAAGAAATTTCCAGAAAGCAGATGACCTGATGAGAGCCTTATGGATCAGATTGTGAGTCAGACCAGAACAGCCAAACTTTGGGTTTAGGTCTTGGTGAAACCAATGATGCTGATGCTGATGTCATACATCTGGGCTAAACGTGAGGGTGACTGGCTTCTCCATCTGACCACATTCCAGAAGATGCTTACCTACTACTTTGCAGCTGGCCATGTCAATTATGTCTGGTATGGCCTCTACTATCTTCGTTCCATGGAGAAGCTTCCTCCACAAAGGAATTTTCTCCAGGGGCAGCATGTGATGTGACACATTAGTGGAATATGGAATGGCCTGTGGATCAACCAGTTCATAACTACTTTCATGAGGTACGGCCACAGTGATGGAGGGATCATTGGAATAACCATGAAGCCAGAGGCACTGAAGATCTGGGCTCTGAGCCACCACATATGCTGCAAGATTGAATCAGACATGAAGGAGATGGAAGATGATGAGACAGATACTACAAAGGTTCATCTCTATCACAAGGAGGAGGCTAAAGCCATGGGTTAAGCAGTTGCCAAAGTCAAGGACAGGACTGGACTTTGTCAGAAACTGGAAACCTGCCTCCATCCATTGGATCCCAACGAACATCCAGGGGCAAACGCATCGTGAACATCAAGATCACCAACACCAGTGACAGTGCCGTAATGATTGGGGAGGCAATGTTAGAAGATTTTGAGAAGACCTGGCCAGAGGGATTTTACAACACCATCTCAAACAAAGTAAAGACAATGACAACAACCAAATCAATCCAAGTTGACAACTCCACAATTTATGACCTACATGCAGGGCTCCAAAGTGCGACCTATTAGGTCGCATGTGCCACCTAATTTCAAAATGTGCGAGTTAATTTGCAATCAGGTCGCACTCGTGCGACTTGGGAGAATGAGAGAGGATAATATTTTTTTCCCCCCCAACCAATCGCCTGCTTCAGATCGCATCTTTCTGTCCCCTCTGCTCCCCGTCTGCCTGCGCGTGCCTCTGTGCTGTTTTTATTGGTGCAGCGCCTGCAGCAAACACTTGCCCAGCCTGTCACACAGACACAGGTCCCTGCCTTCAAAGGGTAGCCGACAGCACGCGATCAAACACATACCGCAGCTGTTGTTTTGAAATTGAGCAGGAGGAAAAGCAGAGAACGGGTAACGCTTCCTTGTGCAGACAGGAGAAACGCAATTGAAACGCCGAGCTGGAGTCGCCTTCCTCTGTGCCAGCCAGGAGAAAACGGGAGAAAGTAATCAAGAGATGTGTTTGATCATCGGAGGAATGAGGAAATGATCGATCAGTTTGCGAGGGCGGTGAGGACGTGTTGAATAGCCGAGGGGAAAACGGGAACGATCATAGATATGACAGGGAGACATGGACGAGGACGGTGTACCAGAACAAATCAAAATAAACACAGGAACAGCTAGGCAGCAGCGGGCAGAAGGCACTCACAGCAGCCCGCTGTCCTTCTCAAGAGCTCTTCAGTTGATTCATGAAATCGCTGGGCTGCGTGCCCTCCAGTGTTGCTCCTGGCCAATCCCAGCGCCACAGGGCGTGGTTATTGCTTATCCTATGTTGGGTTAGAAATCTAAAAGGGGGATCGTGTGTGTGTGTGTGTGTGTGTGTGTGTGTGTGTGTGTGTGTGTGTGTGCGTGCGCTGAAATCAATGAGGTATCTGGGAATCAATTTGCCACAAAAGCACATACTTAAGAGACTCCAATTTGATCTTTGATAATACTGCTGTTCACCTATGTAGGATATGCTTTCAGTGCAAGACTCATTTCATTCCCACTTCATGGGAAAAATAACACTACAAAAAGACAAAAAAAAATAAAAAATACAAATAATAACAAAACATTTAATAGCCTAGAGGACTATCAACTATCCACTTAAATGGCAAAAGCACAAATTAAAATGCTGATAATACACTAATATGACAACTGTACAAGTTAGTCACTGTACCTCAAGAGCATACCTACCTGAAAAGACCACATGTAGCACTGTCAAAAAATATCCTTCCATGCAAGTGGAAGCTGCTGTCCCTTTTACTAGACTCATCTCCTGGGACATTAAATAGTGATTAGCAGGCTATAGTTAAAAAAAACAACAACATATAAGTAACAGCCAAAGACTTTGCGAGAGAACTTGTGAAACATCAAAACCAGCAATTTATAGTTATTGCCTAAGTCCATTTCTCTTCTCTCATACTAAAGGTAGAGGTGTTTTCCTAAAGACTCCTCAAGGGTGCTTGAGGAGTCCTCTTCTTCCTTTCACCAAAAGCCCAACTGTCATGATCAAATCACAGTCTTCTCACTCATTAACTCACATCAAAAAATATGGTGCTACCTAATTTATTTTTGTGCTACCTAATGAAACAGTAGGTAGCACTAGTGCTACCTGGAAAAAAACGAGTTTGGAGCCCTGCCTACATGCCATTTAGGTCATATCACACTGTTGTCTAAATCCAAGTCTACACTGAAGAAGTCATTCCAAGTCAAAATCTCCAGGTGGAATGCCAGTGTCATTGATGGATCAGCCCTTCTTTGGACATCCACTGGCCAGCTGATGGCACCATAGCCGATTTCATCAAAAATGATAAGACACGGCTGAATTCATACCTATCAGACAGTGATACCTACCTCATCTTCGGCAGCTACTCTGATTACAGTACTGTATCAAGTCCATCACCCGAGAGGTCACAGAGACAAGGCTCACCTAGAAACACCATCTCTAAGCTCTTATGTGAGGAACTGACCCAGGAAGGTTCAGCTTTTCCATCTACAGAGGACAAGCAAACACAAGTTGGTGGTGACAGGGGAGGAGCCATGTGACAGGGGAGGAGCCATGCCCCATTGAGATCAGGTTGGAAGAAAGAAGGAGCCAATATAGAAAATCGACAGGAAGAAACTGACACATCATTGTCCAAAAGGCCCTGAGGTGTGCTGGAGAAGCCCATCAAATCTCAGAGGTTTCTGATGACACAGACTACTTCTGACTACTTCTTCACCATTACCATCAGGAAGGACTGGATGTACACCACACATCATGGAATCGCCCCACAAGGAAAGGGCAATAGCGGACATCAAGTCAACACTGGCCAAGCATTCACAAATTGTGAAGAACCTTTTACCAGCCCATGCCATATTGGGATGTGACACTGTAGCGTCTTACTATGGGTTGGGAAAGGGCTCTGTCATCAAAGTCCTCAAAACTGTACGAACTATCTGCCATTAGCAATGTGGGTGCACCGTTCCAGCAGGTCCCCGACCAACCACTGCCTTCATCTCAGCCTGTTCTGGTATACATGAGAGCACAGACATGTCACACACAAGGCTACTTGTCTGGGAGGAAAAGAAAGGGAAAGGACACATGTCTGCTCCAAACTTAGCTGCTCTACCGCCAGCAAATGAAGCATTCATTGAGAATGTTAAGAGGGCCCACTTTCAAACAATATATTGAAATATCAATGTAAATCTGCCACTAGCATTGAACACTGAGGAATTTTGATGGAAAAAAAGACACATGCAACAGGTCACTGAGCCCAACCACTCTACCGGAAGATTGCAAACTTGTCCCAGACTACATTTTGGAGATGATCAGGTGTGGCTGCAAAACCCTTTTAACTCCAATAAGTGCAACTGTGGAGTGCTTGGTTTGCCATGCACAATGTTCTGTGCATGTATCAGGGTAGGATGCTCAAGATACAAATAGGCTTAACTACCATCAGACCATCAGCAGCAAAATGTGCCCTTCACACCTCCCAATGTGTATCATCTACTCTGAATCTCTACATGCGAATGAGCAAAGGCTCAATGGATGTTCTCATCCAGCACAACCCCTATAGTCATAAACAGTTGGTTTTGCTGGCACGGCCTAAAAGGGTTAATATTATTTAATGTGGAATGAGATACATTGTACATGACCTCCTTTATGAATAGACATTGGAGAAAACAAAGTGGATGCATTTGATTTGAGTATTTTGCATGAAATCCCATAAATCCCTAATTTTCTGGAATTTTGGCACTTAAGGGGTTAATATCTGAAAATGCTCAAGGGTACTCACCGGGCACCCTCCTGTATTTTGAATAGATACCCCCAAACTACAAGAATCAGCAGAGAAAAAAACTTTATCCGACAAAGCGAGGTTCAACCCCACGGCTCCCGGACTATACAGTGTGTTGGAACCTACACAGTCCGCCGCAAGACGCGCCGCTGGCCGCTTGCGGTGTTCCACCACATGTTGGACATGTCGCTGTTCAACTCCTTTGTGATCTGGCTGGAGGTCGAGCCCCAGTGGAACCAGCGAGCAAAGTACAGAAGGCGCCTCTTCATTGAGGAGGTGGGGAAGGCCATGGCCATCCCCTTCATGGCCCGGCGCGAACGGCTGCCGAGGGGAGTAGGAGCTGCTGCGCTCGTCAGCATGGCGAGGGTCTGCGCAGACCGGCAGCAGGCAGGTGCAGCAGGACCGGCTCCAGCCGCTCCACCCCCTCGCCCAGCTCCAAGAGGAGCGCCTCCCATCCGCCCGCCTCCCGTCTCTAGGAAGCGGTGCAAGCTTTGCCTAACAGGCCGCAGTTCCTGCGCTTGCGCAGAGTGCCGGAGGAGCGTTTGCCCGAGGTGCCACACAAGGGCACCTCTTTGCGCCGACTGCAGGCCAGCAGTGGTATAAACAGTTGGCCAGGCCAGCACACATACACACGGACGTTTCAGCCTAACGGCCTTGTTCACCTGGGTTACCGTGAGTGTGCTCGCTACTGGCTGAGTGAACAATTGTTTATTGTCAATTTTTTGATATTGTTCATTCATTGTTATGTTGGGGGCGGCTTTAGCTCAGGAGGTAGAGCGGGTCGGCCAATGACGCAAGGGTTGGCGGTTCGATCCCCGCTCCCTCCCAGCTGCTGTCGTTGTGTCCTTGGGCAAGACACTTAACCCTCCTTGCTCCCAATGGTGTGTAGGCACCCTGCGTGGCAGCCTGCCGCCATCGGTGTATGAATGGGTGAATGTAGACTATCTACTCATTGTAAAGCGCTTTGGATAAAAGCGCTATATAAATGCAGACCATTTACCATTTACCATTTACCATGTTATGTTCTTATGTTTGTTACTGTAATAAATTGTGTTCTGTTTCTCAAAGTGAACTTGTATGTGTGTTTTATTTCTAGAACAAAATAAGGTAATAGAAGGTAAAAAGTAATATGAGTAATAAAAACAATTGCCATTTTTACATTGACTAATATTTCTCTTGCTAAGAAAATCCACTTTGCATTCATGAAAAGGGGGGATCACATTTAGTTTTTTTTTATACTTTGAGGAGTAAATGTAACTCCCAGCAAAGGGGCTGGGACACCACACCAGAATAGCCTGGTGTGATGACGTAATGACATGATGATATGAGGAGGTGTGTTTTGTTGAAGTTGCGTTCTTACCTGTCAGTTGTGATCGAGAAACGGTTTTTGAACATAAAATAAAACGTTTGTTTGTGAACATGCCTTTGGATCTGTTAGAAGGCCTACGCGCATGCGCAACTGGGGCACTACCCGGATGTTGAGTGAACTCATGATCGGGCATATGACCACAGCACATGACCGGGCTGCTACACGCCATCCATTATCTAGGGAAGAGAGGCCAAAAATAGACTCATGCCTGAGCAGCACCGCACCAGGCAGATTAGCCGAGAAACAGCCTCTTTTCCTGGGAACGGATTTACTGTGCGTCGGTGATTATCATACTGCAAACTATGTCACAGAAAAGGCTGGTAGAAGCCAGCATCACGATCATGTTAGAGATCTAGACTCAGTTTTTGACGGGGATTCCAGCCATGCCAAGCGCAAGTCTCTAAAGTGAACGGTCACGGAGATACGACTTCATTTCAAAGAAGGTAAATTTGACGAAAAAAAAAGAAAACTGCCAATTTTAGACTCCCAACTAATTTTCACAAAAAACACAAAATAGCTTTATTCATCCATCAATCTCGGTCTAAAGGCTTCAAATCAGTAGTTTGCACTGGAAAATCTGGGTTCCCAGGTCATGTGACATGTTGCTATGACGACCACTGTACTGTGTATTTCATGTTAAACTGCATGCAATTGGCTGCTATGCCAGCACTGATCAAATACAGGGGTGGGGCCAAACACAATAGAAGCTACAAATTTGATGTGTTGACTCTAGCTGAGAGGTGTAAGATCAGAAAAATAATTATTTTTGGGGAAAGTAGGTGGGAGTCAATTTTTTTTTTTTTTTTTTTTGCTAAATTAACATTGAAATCAATGCGGAAAATATGCAATGGATTTTGAATGCTTGTAACTCCACCAAATTGTTCAACCAACTCCAAGGTTAGATATTAAGGTCAAATTTAAAGGTGTTTGGAACAGGATGCCCGCTGAAAAAACTAAAATAGATTAATTTTGTAAAAATTTCCTGGAGGTCTCAAAAAAGTGGTTTTAATGGTTTTAATACACCGGCTGCTGGATCTTAGGGGTTCTAACGTGATTATAGCACTTACTTTTTGCCAGGAACACTTTTTTAGGGTGGCGGAAGGGTGAATTACCATGATAAATCAAAAAAACATGATGGGGAAAGTTTCAAGCCTGAACTCCCAAAACTTTTTTTTCCACAGAAAAAAAAAGAACACAAAATACACCTTACGATCCAGCTGCTGGACCAGGGGGGTACAAGTTATATAACCTGGTAATAACCACGGGTAAAATGAAGATGATGGGAGTTGATCCTATATCTGTCATGAGGACATGACCATTTCAGTGGGGGAAGAGTGTAACACCCTGCTACATTGTGTTTACATATTTGTTTTATATGCAAGTCTTTCATTTTACATTATACAGCATATCTCTGAATATGGCCTGTCAAAAATATTACTAAAGTGTAATGATGTTGCATTGAGTATTCCATTGTTTTCTCTGCCTAGTATACCTCAAAGGGTTAAGTTTATTTCTTGTTTTCTTGGAATCCTACGTTCAATTCTTGGAATTGGGGTCCACCTCTCTCATGCTTTTCCGGGGTGGATCTGGCCTATGGAGAGGCTGGATACTAGTGGGCGAGGGGGAAGGTCCATTAGAGTTTGGGGAAGAAACGCCATTGTTGATGAACTTTGAGAAGGAAGCAGAGAAAGCTATATTGAACAGAACCAAGGAGATACACGTGCAATCGGCGGAGCCGGGCTGTAGCGTTTCTGAAGCGCCTGTTTTATTTTGTCTCGGGACAGTGTTTACAGTAGTTTACTCGTCGGTTAAGTGCCTGCTATGCGCGCGGGTCGGGACTGTTTCTGTGGAAGAAACGAGTGCTGTCTGTGAAGCGAGTCAGCGCTAAAGTGTGTGTTCGGGACTGCCGTGTCGTTCTCTGCGAAACTGAAAGTGTTTCCTCACTGTGGAGCAGCAGTAAAGCTCCGGGACTGAATTGTGCTGCCGAGTGCGAGTGTTGGGAGAATACTCTGCGTCGTCTGTCTGCCTGTCTGCGCAGACGGGAGATCCGCGGGAAGCGTTGCCGGGGACAACGAGGGTTTTGGCCCAGCGCCGAAGAGGGATCTGCATCTCTGCTCTGCTCGTCTGTCTGTCCTTGCTGCTCTGCCGTCTCTGCCGCGCGGCTGCACTCAGAGACAGGACCTGCTTGTGTAGTTGGTTCAGCTACAGAAAGTCGACCGAAACGGTGGTATGGTTGCTTCACTCTGCACATGGAGGTAAAACCACTGTTCTGAATCACAATCTCTTTCTGCAAATGAGCTCCAACAAAGCGCACCAACTGGTACCATAACTTAACTGAATATAAACCCCGGGGTATAAATTAGCATAGGAAATTAAAGGGTAACTAACTATTTTTCTTTTATAATAAATATTGTTCTATTATTGTCATACAGTCGTGGTGGTGTGGTATATGTCTATGTTGATTGATTCTTTGTGATAACAGATTTATGGGCTATAATATTGACTTTAAATAATATGCATGGGAGTTAAGCTCACAATAACAGTATAGCTATACATCAGCTAACCAGGCCTCTCACACCCTAGTTAGAGTCATATGTATTGAGTGTGTTTAAGGTAACTCACATCGCAAATTTCTATTAAGTAGACTCTCACCAATTCACCTCCCATGCACATGTGATACCAGATGGTTAAGGGTATATGACAACACACATGTTTAATGAGAATTGAGTAGGTGGGCTACAGCTAAATAATATAAATCTCAAAATATGAAATGATAAAAACACACGCTGCACCGCGTGAAGTTGTCTTTGGTGCACACTTGATTAACGATGTGTTCACTGTCCACTGGCTCAACTGGATCAAACTTGGCGGGGGAAGCGGTTTCTGTCTCGCCAAGACAATGCTTGGGGGATCACTGTCTTCACAACAGATAGAAACTATGCCCTCCTCAGCACGTAGGCCTACCTATATTTTTCTCTAAATTTTATATATTCAGTTTATTTCATGTGTGTTCCTGTTTATTAGGAATGTGTTGTGTTCAACCCAAGGTTATTATCGTTAACTAAAATTAACTAATAAACTGACACTAGGGAGGGTAAGGACATAGGCCCCTACAGTACACACACACACACACACACACACACACACACACACACACACACACACACACACACATATATATATAGGGACACCACCAGGTCCAACACCATAGGAGACATCAGGAGACGTCAATCTTAACACCAACAGTGGGTAGGCCTACCATACGGCCAATACCCGATGACCTGTGACAAGCCCCGCTGGTTCGTATATGTGCTACGTGCTGAAGTACGAACTAATCATTGATAACATTTATGAGATATCACTGCTGACAAGGTTCATGTGAGGAATTATGGATGCTATAAAGAGCGCACAGCAGTGCGTAATAGTCGTGCGTAATGACAGCTTTGTCACTGTCTGCAGCGCCTTCCTCCTGTTTATTCGCCTCTCACTATAATTGGCTTCAAAATTCATTGCTTGGGGTTGTTTTTGCTGGTGATTGTTTGCGTTTGATTGTCACCTTCAGCACCTATCCGTGTGTGTGTGTGTGTGTGTGTGTGTGTGTGTCTATAAATAAATAGAATAGGACACACACACACACACACACACAGAGAGCGAGAGAGAGAGAAGCAGAGAGACCACCGGGGAATAGGCTACTGTCCTTCAATTTATTTTCAAGATTCAAGATTCAAGATTCAAGATTTTTATTGTCACTCCATGGTACAAGTATCACGTGTGAAATTCTTGTGCTGTGGACTCCGTTTACAACGTAAGACAGGTCAGAGACAGTGCGCATAGGTGCACATAGGTGCACATGTCATGTGCATACTTTAGACGTGCTTCTACATCTTAAATTTGACGTATTTGACATACAGGTGCAAATAGCATATACCTTATTAAACATACAATTAAACATTAGACATACGTAATGGTAGCAGCTACAGTACGGTACAGTACGGCTACTACACTATTTGTGTATGTTAAGGAGTCTCGTGGCCTGCGGGAAGAAACTGTTCCTCAAGCGATTTGTGCGTGCTTTTGGAACCCTGTATCTCCTCCCTGAGGGTAACAGGGAGAACAGGCTGTTGTGGGGATGGTTTGTGTCTTTGATGATCTTCAGGGACCTCCTGAGGCACCGCTGGTTATACAGTTCATGCAGTTCTGGCAACTCACATCCTGTTACGTGCTGGGCCGTGCGTCTCACTCTCCGTAGCGCCCTGCGGTCCATGGTGGTACAGTTCCCGTACCAGGTGGTGAAGCAGCCAGTCAGCAGGCTTTCAATGGTGCCTCTGTAGAAGTCCCTAAGGATTTCTGGCCTTAGCCCAAATTTCTTCAGGCGCCTGAGTCCGTGTATTCGCTGTTGGGCCTTTTTGACAACAGTGGCGGTGTGACCGGCCCAAGTCAGGTCCTGGTGGATGTTGACTCCCAGGTACTTGAAGCTGTCCACCCTTTCCCCCACTGTGCCGTTGATGGTGATTGGGAGGTGTGCGCCCCCCCCCCTCCTGTAGTCTACAATGATCTCCTTGGTCTTGGAGACGTTCAGAGAGAGGTGGTTGTCCTGGCACCATTGTTCCAGGGCCCCCACCTCCTCTCTGTAGGCCGTCTCGTCGCCCCACGAGATCAGCCCCACGACTGCTGTGTCGTCTGCAAACTTCACGATGGTGTTCGAAGTTTGAGTCGCCAGTTGAGTTCTTTTTATATTATGATAATAATAGTAGCCTAGTGTGTGCGTGTGTGGGGAGGGGAGAGGGTGAACGAATAGGAAGTCCGCACACTGTTGACGCTCCAGCGACCACTGTTTTATTTAAGGCATACAACGTATGGTAGAGTGGTATGAAGGTATGAAGAGTGCAGACATAGGCAGGTTAAATTAGGGAGCAAACAATCAGGTCCCAGCTGTGTCGGGGATAATGGACACCCCCCCCCCCATCTTAAGGGGACAGGCTTCAAACAGTACAATGAGTAGAATAGAAATTCATTCATTTTAGTGACATAATGTAATGACATAATGCAGCACATTACAGTTTTAAGAGGCAAAAGAGCCAATGGACTAGCAGTACAAGGGTGTTTTTGAGACCCCAAAAAAGACACATTAGGAATAGAGTACCGTAAATTTCGGACTATAAGCCGCGGCTTTTTCCCCGTTTTTTGGCCCTGCGGCTTATATAACGGTGCGGCTTATCTATGGATTTTTTCGGAAAATAAAAAAATAAAAAAAACGGAATTCTCTCTTCTTTAGCACTCTTTCTAACTATAAATCCACTTCTGTTTTAATTTCCTCTCTTGCCCTCTTTTCACCACACCGCGGACACTGTGTGCACTGTAAAAAAAAACACAGGTGGTGTTGTGTTATGTTGTTTTGTTGAAATGTTAATAAATGGGAGCTTCCTCAAACAGCCATCTCTTTCCCGACAATCCCCTCTGTGCATGAACCCTTACATATGGTAATTAAACATTAAAACACAATTAAAAAAAAAAAAAAAAAAAACATTAAAACACCTGCGGCTTATAGTCCGGTGCGGCTTATATATGTAACAAACAGGCAATTTTGCTGCTGCGGCTTATACTCCGGTGCGGCTTATAGTGCGGAAATTACGGTAATCATTTACAGGCTCCAAATAGACATCACTCAAGGCCTAGATGCACAGATCAAATAAGTTAACAGGTACACAAATATGGTACCATAGGAAAGGCATAGACACACACACTACACCCGGTCCAGCAAGAAAATACGGTAATGAACTTTTCATCAAAGCCTCTGACTGATTTGGCCAGGTCGGCTCTGAATAAAGGGCTGTCTTTTTCACCCACGGCTATCACCAATGACTTTGAAACCTATATTGATTTTCAAAAATTCTTTCGAACACTGAGACTCAGAGAACTTTTTCATCCTACTACTGCTAATTTTTCTTATTCCAGTACTTCTAATGTGTCCAATATGGCACATAGTGATGTGGTTCCAGTCACTACTGAACCAATGGGGCAGTTCGACACCCCTATGGCTAATAAAGTTGTGTTTAAAAAGAAATCTATGTATATGCCTCCCAGAAATAGAAATGCCTCTCTTGAAACTTACTGTCGTATGGTTGAACACGATGTGCAATGTGCTCTGAAAAAGAAACGTGATTTTAAAACCTTTAATAATTTGTCTAAAGCTGAAAGAGAATGTCTTAATGATCTACGCAAAGATGCCACCATTGTCATAAAACCGGCTGACAAGGGTGGCAGTGTGGTCATTCAAAATGCTACAGATTACAGCTGTGAAATTATGAGACAACTTAATGATACCACTTTCTATAGAAAACTCCCCTCTGACCCTACAGTCCAATTCAGAGCACATGCACATGACAAACTTGATTTTTGGTTTAACAATGGGGAACTCAGTAAAGATGAACATGCCTTTATGAAAACAGATAACCCTGTTATACCAGTTATCTACACTCTTCCCAAGGTCCATAAATCCCAAACTGTTCCTTTAGTTGGTAGGCCAATAGTGAGTGGAATTGGCTCTCTCACTAATAACGTCTCCACTTTTGTGGACCTAAAACCTTGGGTGGTAACTCTTTCATCATACACAAAAGACTCCATTGATTTTATCAACAAACTGAAAGCTATTGATGTACCCTCTGATTGTCTTTTAACTACTTTTGATGTGTCCAGCCTATATACCAGCATTCTCCACAGTGGTGGTATTGAGGCTGTGAACTATTTTCTCAGGCAGAGAGATCCCTCTGACAAACCCAGTACTGCTTGTATTAGTGAGCTTACAGAACTTGTGCTCACTACTATTTTAAATTCAAAAATGAGTTCTATCTCCAAATCAACGGTACTGCAATGGGCAGCACCATGGCTCCTAATTATGCCAACTTGTATATGGGTTTGTTTGAGCTCTCTTATGTACTGGACTCTGAGGTGAACCCCTACTATTCCCACATACTTAGTTATCAGAGATATATTGATGACATATTTATCGTGTGGAATGGTACGTCTGAAAACTTGGGCCTTTTCCATAATTACTTAAATTCATGCACTGAACACTTGAAGTTCACTCTTGAACATAGTGATTCCCACATTAGTTTTCTAGATGTCCTAATAACTAAGAAAGGAGGTTCCCTACAGACAGATCTGTACCGAAAGCCCACCGACAGGAACACTTTGCTCCATGGTGACAGCTTCCATCCTGGTCACCTCATTAGAGGCCTTCCCATCAGCCAGTTCCACAGGGCCAGAAGGATCTGCAGTACAGATGAAGGTTATCAGGCACAAGCAACTGATTTAACAAACCGCTTTCTGTCACGAGGGTACAAATCTGAATGGGTTCACACTGCAGCTAAGCGTTTTGAATCTGTCACACAGGAAGAGTGTCTGAACCCAGTTAAACGTTCTAAACAAAAAAAAAATTCTCCTCTGTGTATTATTAGATATTCTCCTATGGGTGCTGAATTTAGAAAGATCCTCAACAAACATTGGCATATTGTTGACACTGATCCTAAATTAAGAGTGGCCTTTAAAGAGCCGCCGAAGTTGGTTTTCAAACGTTCCCCTAACCTAAGGGACCAACTCATACGCTCTTACACCCCCTCTACCACCCCCTCTACCTTTCTATCAAACATCTCTGCTGGTAACTATAAGTGTTCAAATTGTACTCAATGTAGCTATACCTCTAAATGTCAATATTTTACTCACCCTCACAGTGGGAAGCAGCTGCCCATAAAAGGAGTGATTACATGTTCCACAACTTTTGTTGTTTACCTGATAAAATGTCCTTGTGGACTTGCATATATGGGTAAAACCAGTAGAGCCCTACGTACCCGCATAAGTGAACACAGAAGTAACATTAGATGTGGGGATGAACGAAACCCAGTAGCAGCTCATTTCAAGAAAATGGGACACAGTATTGCCTCTCTACGCTACTGGGGTATAGAGAAGGTAGATAGGCCCCCTCGAGGGGGCGATCAGAATCGATTACTACTGCAATGAGAATCCTTCTATATATACACATTAAATACCATGGCCCCTTATGGGCTGAATGAGGAGTTTGACGTTAAACCTTTTCTGTAATAGCTTTCTGTCTTTTAACCTTTAATTAATTTTTTTTTTTTCTCTTTTTATTACACTGTCTTTTTGTCTATGCCTTTCCTATGGTACCATATTTGTGTACCTGTTAACTTATTTTATCTGTGCATCTAGGCCTTGAGTGATGTCTATTTGGAGCCTGTAAATGATTACTCTATTCCTAATGTGTCTTTTTTGGGGTCTCAAAAACACCCTTGTACTGCTAGTCCATTGGCTCTTTTGCCTCTTAAAACTGTATTGTGCTGCATTATGTCATTACATTATGTCACTAAAATGAATGAATTTCTATTCTACTCATTGTACTGTTTGAAGCCTGTCCCCTTAAGATGGGGGGGGGGGGGGGTGTGTCCATTATCCCCGACACAGCTGGGACCTGATTGTTTGCTCCCTATTTTAACCTGCCTATGTCTGCACTCTTCATACCTGATGAAGACCCGAAGGGGTCGAAACGTTGTATGCCTTAAATAAAACAGTGGTCGCTGGAGCGTCAACAGTGTGCGGACTTCCTCTTCTTTCTATGGTGTGTATTTCGAGTCCAGCACCTGCAAATTTTACGGAGATGTGCGTGCTTCCCTTTTTGTTCTGAGAGGGTGAACGAAACCACGTCTGTGTAGCCTATGTACTGTATGTGGTTTTCAGAGGGCATTGTGAACTGCTGTGAGCTCATCCTCCCGTCTCAAATCAAAACGAGCCTCGATTGACTGGCTGCCCCTGTAAAATAAACAAATAGCCTATAGCCTATGGAAATCAGTGGTTATCAATTCAAGTCGCAGGCGAAAACTCGCAATGCAACTTGTGATGATAATAGCCTAGTAATGACATTTATATTAATTACCTCATGTCGGAATGGCGGAATGTTTGAAAAAAAAGTAAGGTGCCGCTACTGCGACAATGGAAAAAAAATTGTCGTAGTAGTGGCACGTTTGAAAAAAAATGGAAATGCCGCCACTCCGACAATTAGACGTCAATGTCTAAGTAGAGGCATGTCGGAATAGCAGCATGTAACCCCTCAGATCTGCCCCAACTTTACTTACTTTTAAAAATAGACTAAATACTTTTATGTTTACCGTCGCTTTTAACACGTTCACTGCCGTGGACGAGATATCTCGTCAAGCAGAAACCAACGGTTGACTGCCGTGGACGAGATATCTCATCCAAAAAATTTTTTTTGGGGATGTGGATCTAACCCTTTTACATCTCCTATAAGTGGCGACAGTGCTCTCCAGACTAGACGAAGCCAAGCAAAAACAGCAGCGTGAGGAAGCCATTCTCATGAAAATGGATTGGCGAAAACGCTTTCGCTTTCGCGCAGGGAGCTGGCGGTGGGGGATTGCAAATTTGCATAATAGATTATGGGTGAAACACACTTTGAAACACCGGCAGAAAGCCCAGAATCGCACGCAGCTTCATTCCAGCTGAGCTCACAACCGAAAAACGAGCCCCATCCACACTCGCCCAAAGAGCGGCCGCCAGCAGCCAGGCAGCACAGACAGGCAGGAGAGACTCGCTTGTGACAAACGCTGCAAAGCCACCAGAGACACACCCACGGAGGGAGGAGTTTGGAGGAGAGGGGGGTGAGGGTGGTGTTATGGAGGAAATTACTGTTAAAAGAACTATTGTTTAGATGTCTGATGTCTCACTGATGCCAAAAATAAATAGTTAAAGTGACTGTTCTATCGAATTTCACAAAAATGCATTTTTCTCAGCTTTTCTTCTCAGACGCTGAAACCATGCTGTATTCAACTGCTAATGCCTACATAACTACTAACTCTACAAACTAACTATTTTAGACAGAGAAAGCACACATTCTATTAGTTCTTTTGAGATATTTTGTGTTCACAAATTCCTAGCAGAAAATAATCCTCGGCTCTTGAAATATGAGCCAGAATCCTCAAAAAAAACCTTGGCAGAAGCTACCTACAGTAAAAAAAAAAACTGTTGGCAGTGAATGTGTTAACTGCTGACAGCTGTTTCTCAATCACTATTATACAATTGGTTTTAAAACATAGATGATTGCAATTACTGCTAAAAGCTGCAGGTCTGGGGGATGGTTCCGTAATACGGATATACTCACAAGAGGGTGAGGTGATGCGTCAGGAGGGACGCACGCTTAAGGGGAGTTTAAAAGAGGACACCGTACCCAGACCTGAGTTTTATGTGTGTGTAGTCATGCTTCTTATATAGTATGTCGGGGGACTAAATATAGACAAACTCAGGTTACAGGACTCATCATTGCACCTTGTACGACCTGGTTGGATGGTCCTCCCTTGCCCTGCGCAGAATGCAACATTGGTACATGTTCATATACAAGGCCATCCTGGGCAAACTACCCGCATATATCTGCTCTACGTTTGTAGCGATAAACAACTCCCATAATTTAAGATCAAATAGCTGGTTGAAATTCAAAGTGCCAATTATGCGAACAGAATGTGGAAAAAAGAGTCTCTCTTACTTTGGTCCCTGGTCGTGGAACGACCTGCAGTCCCGTTTGAAACTGGTCTCTTCCATTCCTCTGTCCAGTTTTAAACATGCTTTATCTGAAGTTCTTACTGCAAGCTGCTCCTGCAGTAATGTCTAGTTTACTTTGCCCTTTTGACCTGTTATTCTTGTTATTCTTGTTTTTAGGCCATATGTTTTTACGTTCTTGATCTTGTGTTATTTATTACCCTTGGATGTGTTATTTTATGATATACGGTATTTGGATGTCCCTGCTTTTTGAAATGTTTCAGCTTTATAGCCCTGTTTTTATGTTTCCTTTTATTTACTGTAATTTATGTTGATTGTAACCTGGCTTGTAATTGCTGCCTTCTTGGCCAGATCACATTCGCAAAAGAGATCTTGTATCTCAAATGTCTTATCTGGTTAAATAAAGGTAAAAAAAAAAAAAAAAAAGATACATTTATTTATTCTATTATGCAAACCCAATGAGTCCTCTTTAAGTTTTTAGCTCTTTTTGCAACTGCTGCGCCTGTTGCTTAATGCACTTTTTATACTATTTTTTTTTAAGTTTTGTTGTGATGCTTTTAAATGTCCATTTTATTCTCTTCTTTTATTCTTTTATTTTCCTGTCAACCATTTTATGTGAAGCACTCTGTGTATGAAATGTGCTATACAAATAAACTTGACTTGACTGACTTGACTTGACTTGACAAACATAACGTGTACAATTCAAACGGGATAAAAAAACGTAGCGTATGGCTCCGTTCACCGCAATTCATATTTTTCACACGCTGGTACAGGAAGAAAAGCAGAAAGTGACTTTCACCTTGGCTCTCTATAACAGCTGCTGGATTATACTGAGGCAGTACATCATCACAGGTCATGTAGATTATTCTATCCTCTTTGACACTGCACTTTAAATTATTATACGCCTATTTCACATGCAGCCAAATCAGCCATTTTGTGTCGAAAAGGTAGGAAGTAAAGCAGGTGCAAGCAAGACATTGATTACAGCCCCCGACTTATTAAAACTGCTTAATAAGTCTGGGACTCTAATAAATAGGCACATTTACATGGACCATGGACATGGACATTGGGCTTGAAATAGGTGTAAAAGCCCAAACTGATTAAAAATGCTCCATATAAATATTTCAATCAGCTTAAACAAGCCCAAACCGATTTCAATCGGTTTGAAATTAACATAACGATTCCCACCTGGGACGCTGTGGGCGCTGGAGTTATGACCCCCCCATATCTTCAGTGCCTACTGCCCAGGTGGGCTATCTCGTCGAAAGGGCCTTTCTGTGTGGAGTTTGCATGTTCTCCCCGTACCCCCCAGGGGGTTCCTCCGTACATAACCCCCCACTAAGAACATGCAGAAGATCGTCATCCGACCAGTGACGACAACAACTGAAGTTGGTCCAATGAAGGTCCCCGGGCGCTGGAAAGAAATAGCGACCACTGCTCCTGGCCTGCCCCCTGGAGGAAAGGACAAGCCTGGATGGGTCAAATGCAGAGGACATATTTCACCGGCCACCGTCAGCATGAGTGTGTGTAGTGGCCGCATGCATGTGTTGTAGTGTGTTCGTGTGACAATAAAGACGGGCTGCCGTCTGAAATCGTTTCGTTTGTGTGTGTGTGTGTGTGTGTGTGTGTGAGAGAGAGAGAGAGAGAGAAAATAGATTTTCTCCCAACTACTTCCCCCATCCATTCCGTTTTCAATTATCCAAACTTAATTGGTCAAAGTTTAATAAAAGTTCCTCCTGCACCTGGGGAAAATAGTTGTTAATGGCTTCTATTTCTTTGTCCAATGTGTCAGAGCAAATAGATATTGAGAACAGTGCTGTTTCATTCCCCTTCTAAATCATTGTGAAGTGAAGTAGGCTGGTGAAACAGACGAAATGCACTGCCATGGCGCTTCCCGACGAAGCGCCATCTTGTTTCTAATCATAACTCAAACAAATTACCTCATTACCGCCAAAGTGCTGCAACTACAATCATTACAATATCACTCAGGAAGGAGAACGTACTCAGGGTGACAGCAGCCCAACCATCAGTGATGTATTGTAGCTCCAAGTCCTGTGTGAGGAATTGGTGCATAAACAAGTCAACAGTAGACATGATTATGCTATTCATATCACAAGCATATATATTTTGGCTGAGCCATTATTGAGGTAGCTATTGATAAAGTGTCTATTTGAAAAACTACGAGTCTTTCTGTGTGTCTGCCTCTCAATTTATTGTATCTTTCATCTATCAATCATCATCTGTCAGTAGGAGTTGTTGGGTCGAGCAATTCCAAATCACCTTGAGACTCCAGTACAGCGGTTCTCAAGCTCGGGGTTGGAACCCCCCAGCGGTTCCAACCCCGAGGACCCCCAACGACCAGTGGGTCGTGAGATAATTTCGGGGTGATTGCAACAATTTCTGGAGGTAATTTATGCTCGGATCTAAGTTCCTAAAGACGAGCATATTATTCAAAACCCAAATGTTGAACATCTACATAGTGTGTTCAGGGTTAGACTTAAAGGAGAATTTCGTTTTTTTTTAACCTGGACCCCTCTCCAGTGTTGGGACTAACGCGTTATTGTCGTGTCTTGAATGCACCGAGAGATGAAGAGATGAACCACAGAGACATGATGTCTATTTAAAGTATTGTTTTATTTGCATGTAATAGCTGACATGGCTCTCTAAGAGTCATGGAGAAAGATGGTCTTGAGGGTGTTCTTTCTAACCTCTGAACCTGTGTCCACTGTATTTAAAACTTTCTGAATTGAGCCTCCTCCTCCTCTCAGCTTGTCATACCCCACTCTCTCATCCAATCAGCTCCTTCCCTAAATGTGTATGTGCTCTCTGGGAAGCTGCTTCAGTGTGTCACCTGTCAATCAAACCCCCATCTGACAGCTGTCTCTTTCATCTTTGAAAGGGCCTGCACAGCTCCTTGCTCTTTCCTGCTTAGATGGCCCCACCAAATGGTTTTTATCTCCCTTCACGATGGCCTGCAGGGTTATTGCCCCCTTCTCCTGTCCTCTCACAAACAAAGCCACTATCTAGTGTCACAACAGAATGCTGCATGTCACTGCTTGAGTGCCTTTGAGCATGTGTTCATCCTCTCATAAACAAGGCCCCTGTTGCTCCTGTGTGTGCGTAGCCCTCTAAACTGTACTTTTGTGTGTAAACCTCCTAGTCACCCCCTGAGATGCTATCTAATCCTTTTGTTAAAACTCCTGTGTGTGTCTTCAGCTGTCTATTTATTGCTCCTTTCAAATGCTTCAAAGAGGAGCCTGCCTGCCCCTGCCTCACTAACCTCAATTCCCACTGATTTAGTTAACACTACACTTCATAACTGCCCTCCTCTCTTAATGATAAAATATAAGATAATATAAACTATTAAAGGGTCAATGGGCCATATACCACATAAGCCCCCCTTGGCAATGTAAAACTACATTGCCACAAAAAGCCACATTTTTATCATTAAGTTTCTGTCTGATCCTAGCCTGCTAACAACCCTTAGCCAATCCTAACCCTATTTAAATTCCTCTCCTCTCATCCTCAAACATGCTGTTTCCACTCAAACAATTCTCAGTTTCCTATTTATTGCTATTTATCAATGACCCTTGGTGTGGATCTTACTTAAATTCCCACACACAGGGATTACTTAAAGTAAGGTAAAACTACTTCCTTTTTTTTCTTTTAACTCTTAGCTCATTTTGTTCTCAAATAACCCCCTAAGAAGATCAAACATTTCCTCTCTGCTTTTCACATGCTCCACAAAGAGAAACCCTGATCATCTCCCACTTCTTCTCCATTGCTCCAATCATTTTTCTCTTTGCCAAGAATGTATCATTGCAGGATTTTCATAGATATGTCCAATCTCCTTTAAACATTAGTGAGGTATAATCTTCAATTCTGGCCAAATAATCACTCTTTCTAGAAAAAGTGCAAAAAAGACCAGTGAGATTATTACGCCTATTAAAGCAACTTTCAGCCAATTAGTTGCCATTTCCACATGCATTAAACTCTCTATTTTACGCCAGAATTTTATCATTTGACTATAGCTCTGAGACCTTCAAAAATAAGTCCTATTATAATTAACATTCTCTTATTACTAGCCATCCAAATTGTTGTCAATTCAATTCAAATTAACCTATACCATTACTTTTACAAATCTATATCTATTAGAGAAAATCTCCCTTATTGTGTAGCAAGTAAAGCAAATTGAAGTTATTCCACAACACAGAAATACAACATCAGAAACCATTCCATTACTGTTCTAAACACTCTATCATAAGATAACCCTTTACATTCCACTGAGCATCTAATATTCCACTTCACTTCTAATAACCATACTCAAAAGATATACTAAATCATTATCATAAGAATAGACATCTGTAACATCATCAAACATCTGAAATCATCAAGTACTCTAGCATCTATCATATAGTATCGCTTATCCATTCTGTCACTAATATATATCTTCTTTCAAGCATGCACCAACATCTTTATAATCTCCTGTTCCCATCATTCTCCAACATTTCTCCTTCATTATGAAAATCAAAAGACAGGTACATACATCAATCAAAACTATAAGCTTCCATTACCTCAGTCTATCCAGAACCCACACCCACAAACATCCTTATAATCAAGAATAAAGATATAACCTATCCCCAATCAAGAATAATACATTTTCTCATTTTTATTAGACACCCCCCTTTCAACTTATCTCATCTCTAAAACCCCATTATCCACGCTGCTGAGGAAGAAATATGTTAACACACAATTCACACAACTGTCAACCGACACTCTATCATTCTAAGCATCTTAAATATTTATTGCTCTCCCATTTTCTTCTTGGCTATTAAACCCCGCGCAAGTAGTCTCCTTCCACAGATTCTTGAATACTTACCAACCGGTCTTAAGATCACGAATGTATACGCATGTATTCTTCTTCTGGCATCCGCCTGCATAGTTTACAGTCCACATGTCTCTTTGTTATGTATGTATGTATGTAGTGTATGTTTTGGTGCATTGGGCCTTCTAGGGGCATCTCCATCTCTCTTGGCTCTGCTTCCTCTTTTCCAGGCTCGTACAGACTGCAGTGCACCCCTCTGCATACATGGTTCACTCTGGTATCAATCATCTCCTCAGCTTCCCGTTTGGCTCCAACTGCCTCTCCTTTTACATCTCTCTCGTCCAGACACTCTCTCTCTCTCTCTGATTCCATTAAACCCCTGAAACACACTTTACAAGAACAACATCCTACCTCCTAACCACCTGTTAAACTAGACTCAGACATAATGTATATTACAAGCAGTCACTCTATCTATCCTAAACTTTAAATGTCTTGCTAACCATCAGACTATTTGACATATTCATATTCTCTTTGTAAAGATTTTAATCATACATGGGAGACTCCAATCATCAAACTATATTTACCTCTCATATTTCACATTATCACTGGTGTAATTCCTCAACCATTTAATCCATAACATTATCATAACTTCCCTTTAGATTAACCTCTTACCATACATTACCCCTTCACTTCCTCATTTAATCATATGGTTTCCCTTGAAATCTCCATTCCATTATGCCGTCATCTCATTACATCCCATAACCTATTTCCTATTGGACAAACAGAAGAAACACACACACAAAACAACACCCAAAAATCCAATACAACCACCACTTGATATTTATATACATAATTAACTTACCATCTCTCACTAAAATGATTAATACTTATACTTACCCAATACTCAAAGGAACCTAATGTTTTTGTGATCAGAATGCTACCAAGATATCTCTCCAGTGGACTCCTAGCCTATTCTCTCTCTCCTCGGTTTGTCCGATATCAACATTGGTTTCCTGCTTTTATCCGGCTATTGTTCTCCTGTAAACTGAAACAAAACATCTCCCACAACCACAAAGACCCCACAGCTCAAAGCCCCCAATCTCCATAACAGAAATGACAACCAATGAACCAAATCATAATTGAATCTCCCCAATTTCATATGACTACATTAAATAATCACTTGATGTGTCCCATCACCTCCTAGCAGACTCTTCACATTAAAATCAACCATTGCGTGCACTCAATGACCAATTTTAACAGAATGTACTGCTAATCTATAATTTCAAAGTTGTCAAAACCCCTTAAATTTATGAATCAACCCAAACATATAACACTCTTGTTACACCTTCAATTCCCACACCTACTTCATAGTTATTCATGTTCATATCCACCTTGATGTTCTCCCATTTTTTCCCTTTACCTGGGCCGGGCCCTCAAAAATAATCATCATCAGATGCTTATACATACTTACCACTCACCACAACTGTAGAATTATTATTATTTCATACCCCCCTTGTTCCTCCTCTAATGTCATAAAAATGCCCAAAAACCTCTTATTCAAACAATTTGAACCATTAATTATGTACTCAGAACTCTCAGTTTGCATTGTTGCAAATTACCTGCTTCCTTCACTATTTTTCCATTCATTTTTTTTCTTATATTTTTTCTTCCAACTTCAAACCACCACTCATTCACACTGAAAAAGATGTCACAAATGAAATCCCACTCATTCACTTCACTCATTATATGATAAAACACACACTCTTTTTTTTTTTACTACACCTCAAAATAACTCTCTGCACTTCCACACCATATGTTCCACATACTCCCTAAAATATGAATCAACCTTCTATCACCCATCTATCGCCAATCAACTTCCTCTGACCCTCTTTAATTACCATCCTATAAATCATGACATCACAAATCATAAATCATCATTCAATCCCATCTCTTCAACATACCCTCGCCTTCATCAAAATTGCTTCTTACTACCAACTCCCCCAAACATATTCTCTCTCTGAAACCATCTGAGACATGTCCAAATAATATACCAACAACCCACTCAGATTCTATTCTCATATCTGTATCAACTAAATGCATTCATACTCATCAACAATAACATCATCCTCTATCTGTCATCCACCCATCACTCATGCAGTAAGAATCCTATCTATCTCACATCACACTCAAATCAACTCAAATATACTGAAACTTATAGCATGCAAAATCAGTCATTCACACCTCCATGTAATAATCCTCCTCATTATGTTTTATCATATTACAATCCCTCAAACTCATCCCCCTCATCCAACATCAAAGATCAGCTTATGTAATATTCCTCAACTAAACCACTTCATTAGTTTACACTGAAATCCCCATAACACCTTAATATCTCATTCCAGCCATCTGATTCTTTTTATTTTCAAACTCCAAAAGTTCACACATCCACATCCATTCAACCCACTATACACCAGACTCATCCCCCACGCAACATACATACATAAGCAATATCAGAGACGCTGCTTCTGAATACACAAATCTCCTTATAATCCCCTCATTAAATCTATAACTAACCAAAAGCTTCCTAAAGGCCCTCTTCGCTTATTTCTTGTTGTTCAAAACTAAACCCCCATTTCCTATCAGTGTCATTACGTCAACATTCAATACATAGGTCAGCAACTTTATCCTATGCACTCTCCCCTATACTAACCCCAATTTACTTAATTTACTTTTACTTAAGATGTCAACTTTTAAGAAATCACACCTCTCTCTAAACAACCTCCTAAATACAGTTATCTCCCCCCTAATAACCTACTTCAATCATTACACAATTTTGGATTTCATCAATACTCTATCAGCTACACCTTACCTAATTACTCAACCAGCAAATCGCACTTTACACTGCATTAACATTAACACTATCAACTATAAACCCCCTCTCTTGAGTCCTCAAATCATATATACTAAAATAATTTGCTAAAACCACAACACTAATAGGAGGCCTCAAAATCCAAATCAAAAACAGACTTTATGATCTTCAAAAATCCCCACAACTGCCCATCTTTATAATATAACTCAGAACCTAGTTCAGTGTACTATATATAACCTGTGTTTGCATCTATGTATCTCCTCATACATATAATACAATTCATCTTCAGTCAGTCTATCTCGTCTATAGGAAGATACACAGCAGACTTCTCAAATTTCCCCATAATTATTTTTGTCATTTTTAATTGCAATAAAACTTCCAAACCATACGGATAATAGAGCCATATTTTCAAGTTTACAACTCATTGCCAATGACAGCATTATCAACATCAAGATTTCATTGTGCCTTTTTCTTTCTCTTAGGGAGGGACCAGTTCCCCATCAGGTAATCATTGGGGAGGGAGTAAACCCCATACCTTCATAACAGCTGATGGGAGCATTTTCTTTTCAGCTTTACAACCTTCTGTCTTTTTGGCATACTTTAAAATGCAGCTCTAGATACATATGTTCCATTCAGTCTCATTGACTTCCTCACAATGCATATAAGCCCCCAATTAATCATCCACCTGTGTATCCACCTGTGTAACCAATGTGATGTAGAAACATATTATTTTATCACCTGTGATCAAAAAATTAACATACTGATGAGGTTAACTTTATCATTCCCCAAAAATTTGCTTCCCCCTATTTGTAGTCATATAATAACTGTTTATGTATGATGCATAACATAAAATGAATGACTCTGACACACAAGCTGTGTTTAACTCCTTAGTATTGCCTTAATCCAGTGTGTTACAGCCTAACTTCAATAACACTGATTCATCCAGGTCTCCCCAGCCAAGCTTATGGGATAGATGATAACATCATCTAACCAGACCCCATAACAATTTCAATATGATCACATCTATAATTTACATTCCACCCCTCTATTTCCCACACTAATGCTTCTATCAAAAAGCCACAAAATAATTTATCTTTTTAATCAATAGGGCCTCCCTTTATGAAGTAGTCAAATAGCAAACACCTGTACGGTTCATTAGGTATTATTCTATACTATATGCAGATATTAATTTCACACACTCAGGTGTGACAATCATTGGGACTTTACTCTATTTTACTTTTATTCTCTACAGAAGCAATCAAGTAATTAAAATTGCTCAATTGGATTGACTTAAACATTAAATATCAAATCATGTATGCCAAAAAAACCCATCTCAGTATATCTGACTGACTAACTTTGCTGATGACATCGTTTTTCCCTTTTTCCATAACTATTAGACTATCTCTCCTCCCTATAACACTGTGCTATTCTTAACCCCCCAAAACATCCTGAACGCTCAATAATCACTAAGGTTGCTGGTTCAACTCCATCCAAATATTCTAATGCAATCTCTATTCACTATCCCCTATCAATATTTCAACATGCATCATCAATTAACTCCCATTCAGTATACCCCCCATCCATCAAAACAGCCTAATAAATGATTTCCTAATCACTCAATTTAAACTGGAGTTCTTATATAGGCTACTAATTATCAAACCTCAGTTAATGTTCACCAGCCTAAATAATTTCATATACCATCTATCCGTGTTTCATACTCTGTTAGCTAACCCCCAGGAAGACAAACTCACTTCAACATGAAACACCCACACACAAAGAATTTACAACCTAATCACCAATGCCCTCTGCAATCACCCCCTAACTCATTCACCTCAATAAACAACATTCTCCACTCATCCCGTTCCAGCAATAAAGCAACTCATCCAACCATTCAATACTGAACATTCATTCACACCAACAATAGCAAGCAACCAATTCACTTCACAACTAACACAGAGCAGAGTAATTAATTCACCAATCTATCAATTTCCTCCGTTCACTCCTTCACAGCCTCAGGCTCACGCTGACTAGGTCTCTCATACGCTCACACATGCCCACTCGCTCTCTCTCGCTCCCCCACTCACTCACTCGCTGTGTAAAATGACTCCCCTTCACATGCGGTGTGTGAGTCAAGGATCACACTGTGAACTGATCACTCGTTTTAATAGCAAGAGCTGCATGCTGATGTGATATCGATCTGGCTATTTAAATTTAAAAATAGACTAAAGACTTTTATGTTTACCGTCACTTTTAACTGCTGACAGCTACTATGCAAACCCAATGAGTCCTCTATAAGTTTAGCTCTTTCTGCAACTGCCGCGCCTGTTATTTATTGCACTTTTCATACTCCTTTTTTTTAAGTTTTGTTGTGATGCTTTTAAATATCCGTTTTACTCTCTTCTTTTCTTCTATTTTCCTGTCAACCATTTTATGTGAAGCACTTTGAATTGTCTCTGTGTACAAAATGTGCTATACAACTAAACTTGACTTGACTTCACTTGACTTTACGCTACCGATACTCCATCACACAGGCACCGCTAGAGGCACGCTGATAGGCTTAGCATATAAACACTACGGCAGCTCACAGTAGACAAACATAACATGCGATTATCAAATCACCTCCCATTCTCTTAAATGGCTCCACACATTATTATCCTGCTTCCCTACCACTAAATAAGCTTCTTCACTGTAATACTATTAATCTTTACCAATAATCTTCCCAAATCGTAGCTTACAATAACTCACAACCGCTAATCCTAGGCTCCTGATTGCTGATTGGCCAATCTACTTCCTGCTCCACGCTGCAAAGCACTCTGGGTATTTGTAGTTTCAATGTCATGTCCTGGTATGAACTGCAGTCAACTGCTATGTTATGTTACCACCGTTAAGACATATGCCATGCTTGTTTACAACTTTGCCCTAGTTTGCAAATGTATTTTCTCCCCATCTAATCACTTTAATTATTAATCCCAGCCTATGTGCATCTCACTAAAATACACAGATATTTGCCCACTGATTTTCAAACCCACTACAGCTATAGAAAAAACCCTATTTGTGCTATATATTCTACAGTATACTGCTCCCCGCTGCATAGACTATTAAGCTAAAACGATAAGACATCCCTCTTCTTCTATGTCATAGATAACCGCATTGAATATGTTTAATGGTCACTTGAAAGCTGATTAAAAATAAAAACAACTTACTGCAATTAGCTTATTTATTACCACCACTACCGTACTGAGCAAACAACAGCCCTCACCATCTGGTCCCCTACGGCATCCCTGAAAGTTTCCCATTTGACCAAAACAAACAGAGTCTACAGTCATTAATCATTATTCTAATACAATATCCCTATACATTCCTATTTATTGAACGCAGCCCTTAGAAGAATATTCCCCACTCGCAGAAATCACCATAACTTTTTCTTGTAGTCTACTTCCCCTATCAATATTTCTTATTACTTAACACCTACTGCAGAGTGGCCTACAGTAACCATTCTCACCTATATCTAATAGCCTACTTCCCTACTTCCGTGTTTTGACTAAACATGTAACTGAATGGGACCAATAAAAGTAAAGAATAACCTCAGCAGTTGTTGCATTTGCCCTCTGGCACACTGTAATCTATCAGTTATTGAATGATATCCACACGAGCTGTACGTAGTAGCTACTGTTATTTATTCAGTCATCTTGAAGTCAGACAAAGTCACGTTAACTCTCGCGAGACTTGACACTAAACTACGGTGTCCTGTATAGCACATTCCATTTTAGCTTCGCATGAATCAGGATGTTACCGCAGTAACCCCAGAAAGTTGAATTCAGCAGTGTATTATAAACATGTAAATAAGTAAATAAACCCCAAACATAAACTGTTGTATACGTGGCCTAACTACACAACTAGACATTAATCAAAAGACTTCAGTTTAAGTCAGCCTCAAAGAATAACCGCAGCACACCGAGTTTATGACGGAAACCTCTCTTCCCTCTCCTGGCTAAGTTAGTGATGTCACAAATTTGTATAGAGCTCCAGGCTATCGAGTGGACTACAACTCATTCAACACCAATCAGGCACCCAATCGTCTTTATAACTGAATATTCACGGATCATTGCACACATACACATCATCATATAGACTACCACTTCAGCCTAACGTTCCCATACGCTACCAAACCATCATAGCAGCCTACACATAAGCCACATCCCTTGCACTCCACAGCCTCTCTCTCAAGACACAAACAGTCATCTCATCTCCCACACACACACGCTATAGCCTATCTGTAAAATCCATCTTTGACCAATATTTATTTAGCTTGATAAATGATTATTCCCCGAAATCCTCATTCACACACTAAAGTCATTCTTTTACACTATGACAAAATATGAATCCACTTTTCTAGGGCGAATAATCTATGGATTTAACAAAATATGACTGAAACTAATCACATGCTCTCAACCCAGGCTCCTCACAGCCCCGTATCCCCACGCACCATTCATTGTAACAACCTCCTATCAATTATGTAGCCGAGTAGGCTATTTCAGGTCTGCTTATTCACGCTTTGTTAAAATAATACACAATAGCGTCAGTTGTAACATTGTGACCAATCCATACACGCTCCTCAGATCATACATCGCCACGCACCATCATAGCTGTCCCATCCAGAATCACAATAGACGTTCATGCGCACATCACCACGCTCCACTCTCCACACACCAGTCCCTCATAAAACCATCAGCTCCCCTGCCTATGAATGACAAATATAATGCGCTGGCCAAATATATATTAATTATCTAGTCATTTTATAATCAGTTTCCTATTGGTCCGGTCACCACAAATTATAAACCCCATCTATTATATTCTAGCAAGATCCCCCGCTAAACTTATACTCTTATTGCTTATTTTGAAAATCTCAAAGGAAATACACGCTCGTATACTCTCGCCAACTTGCAACCAGCCATAAACAACCAACATCCCCTAATCCCTTTAGCGCTATTCCATCGCTGATCAAATAGCAACATTATATCTATATCTATTTACTGATAACATATTATATTTTCTTTACCTATCGACCACACCGTAACGCATTTTCCTCAGACGGAACGTAAATCACCAGCCATCATTTCCACCCGGAGCCTCTCAGAATGATGCACTCCACTGACTTATCTCTGCTCGCTAAACTAAAATTTAATTTATATTCAAATGTACTATTATCTCTATCTCAGCAGTCCTCTTTGATGTGAGGATATCGCGAACTACTACTCTACCCATTAGACTAAAAATATAATTTAATTAGTTATTATTTCGACCAGTATCTTACAAAGTTGCTACTACATGCTAAATGGCTAACAGCTTTAGCATCACGCAAACTGGTCTGGATCCTCTTCAGTTTCTCAAATCAGTCCTATTAAAATATACTAACATTACATGAATAACCCATAATATAGCCATGGGGCAACCTTTTATTGTACGCATTGGACTAACAATCTAGTTTATTTAGCCACTGTTGACTCCTATTTATCTATCATTATTCAACTGGTCTAGCCATCGTGGCAATCAAAGTACCCAATCTGATCTCATCTGATCTCATCTGATCGCGCTGACATTATAATATTAAACCCATTTAAAACATTGCTTTACTTTCATTTATTCCACCACTCACACAATCTGGCCAGATACACAATCAATCAATCATAGTCAATCATACTACACATAACACATAGCACATAGAACATAACACACAGCACATAACACATAACACAGCCTAAACAATAACACATTATCAAACGCGCGTTTCAATATCTCTAAAATCTCATCTCTTATTTCCATATCTCTTATACTCTGACTATTTGCTTTTGGGCCCAAGATCTATTTACCGTGCGACTTTTTCCAACTTTTTTAGAGTGAAAGACACTCCTTTTTCCATTTTAATCTTTCCAAAACTGCACACGTATTTTTGCCAAACGGTTTGTGTGATCCCACAATCAATCTATTTAAATTTGCGTTTTCTCAGTTGCCTTCCCAAATAACTACACACATTTTAACTATCTCCTATAGGCAACCAACGGCTTAATTCGGACCGCATTGCCTATATAGCCATAATTGATCAATCCTATGGATCCATTAAGCAATACCAATCAATAATTCTATTCACGCTTGGAGGGCGGAATCTAATTATTAATTGTTGTCCTAGTTTACATTAGACAAATTTACTAAAAACTAACAAACATTTCTACTAGAGCAAAACTTAATCAAAGCAGTTATTACACAATCACTCCCACACTGACTTCATTCTAAAAAACGATGTTCAGCCTGTTGGTTTCATTATGTGATTCCAAGTCTATATCTGTCTTCATTTACAGTAGCTAGCTAGGCTATCTGCCTTACTTATCAGATCCGACTCTGTGTGCCAGTTTAACCCTGAAAAGTCTCTCTTATTCTCACTAAAAACTAACAAACATTTCTACTATTCTAAAATCATTGCATTAACTTTAAACAGTTCAGTCCCATCTTCACTTCTCTCTCCCTACTAGCGTTCGTGCTGGTCGGCGAGACGGAGCAAACGCACAGCGCATCCCAATATTTTTAGAAATAGGCCTACTCACCTGCCGTGCAGTTGCTCCATCCTGGCCGCCGATTAACCATCTCCGTCTGGCTCGCCACTTTGTCGTGTCTTGAATGCACCGAGAGATGAAGAGATGAACCACAGAGACATGGGCCCCTATCGTTGCATCGGCGCAGTTTCTAGGCCGAGCGGCAGGCGCAGATCAAAGCAGTGGGCGTGGAAAGGCGCACTTGATATCGTCGTGCTGGCGCTAGATGCAGCCCAAAGCATTACAACCACGCCTTTTAGGCGTAAAATTATGCACCGTCATGCTCATTGGATAAGTGCAATAAACGAATCGCACGCTTGCCTTTTTAGCTCCAATTCCAGTGATCCCGCAAAACCAGACGAAAGCCAAACGCTCTGCCCCCCCCCCCCTCCCTTCATCCAGCCTGTCTGTCTGCATTATAGGCTATTATTCCATATTATTATGCTTCTCAAACCAATCTAACTGCAGTTTCAATACTGCAAGCATGTAAATACGCTACACTATAGCAAGATCAAAGTGAAAATAATGTACTAAACGCATCAGCTAGAAAAATATAGCCTATTAGATTGGTGAAAGTTTGTCCAGAAAGATATCGTTTTCTCTCCCCTGCTGCAGGTAGAATGATGCACATAAATATACCCTACATTATGTAAAGTCATTGCATAAATGTGTTTTTATTGTAAAACTAAATGTGGAGTAGGGCGAAGTTATTGGAGCGCACATCACAGTATAGCAGATGACAGTAGAAGCTTCCGAAGCGCGTTCCGCTGTCACTTACCTAAATCACGTTAAATCCACACAGGGTATATATAGGCTCAAGAGGACATATATGTTTCACATAGGGTGGTGTTTCATTTCATGTTTTATTTGGTCCAATATTGAAATGTTCGACAATTGCAGGTTGTCTTACCATTACACATTATTTTAGATCTACCTTTTATATCTATTTCGCCTCTATTTAGTAGCGAAATGGAGGACCCAATTGCATGCTGGGAGTGGACATTCACAGGCAGTAAACTTACAACTGCTATTTCCTATGAGAAGCTGGGTGCTGCTATGTGTTGTGTCTGTTTGAGCGAGGGAGTCAGAGAGAGAGAGAGAAGGGTGACTCAGAGGCAGAAGAGCACTGGCACACTGAATAGGCCTGGTTTCAGAGAGAGACAGAGAAGGGTGACAGGGGAGAGGCACAAGTGCACTGGCGCAGTGAATAGGCCTGGTTTTCAAAGGCGCAAAGCGCTAAATTTAAGGCAGGTGCCAAGATATCAGTACGCCGAGATTTAAGGCCGACACGCCCACTTCGGCGCATTCAGGGACTCCGCCACGCCCATTCGGCCTAAAGCGCATTTGGCAGCCTAAAGCCTATTGCTATTTTCCCGAAACAGGCGCAAGGCACGTTTTTTTGCGGTTAAGGCCCGTAATAGCGCCGATGGCCTGTGGGAGAATAGGGCCCATGATGTCTATTTAAAGTATTGTTTTATTTGCATGTAATAGCTGACATGGCTCTCTAAGAGTCATGGAGAAAGATGGTCTTGAGGGTGTTCTTTCTAACCTCTGAACCTGTGTCCACTGTATTTAAAACTTTCTGAATTGAGCCTCCTCCTCCTCTCAGCTTGTCATACCCCACTCTCTCATCCAATCAGCTCCTTCCCTAAATGTGTATGTGCTCTCTGGGAAGCTGCTTCAGTGTGTCACCTGTCAATCAAACCCCCATCTGACAGCTGTCTCTTTCATCTTTGAAAGGGCCTGCACAGCTCCTTGCTCTTTCCTGCTTAGATGGCCCCACCAAATGGTTTTTATCTCCCTTCACGATGGCCTGCAGGGTTATTGCCCCCTTCTCCTGTCCTCTCACAAACAAAGCCACTATCTAGTGTCACAACAGAATGCTGCATGTCACTGCTTGAGTGCCTTTGAGCATGTGTTCATCCTCTCATAAACAAGGCCCCTGTTGCTCCTGTGTGTGCGTAGCCCTCTAAACTGTACTTTTGTGTGTAAACCTCCTAGTCACCCCCTGAGATGCTATCTAATCCTTTTGTTAAAACTCCTGTGTGTGTCTTCAGCTGTCTATTTATTGCTCCTTTCAAATGCTTCAAAGAGGAGCCTGCCTGCCCCTGCCTCACTAACCTCAATTCCCACTGATTTAGTTAACACTACACTTCATAACTGCCCTCCTCTCTTAATGATAAAATATAAGATAATATAAACTATTAAAGGGTCAATGGGCCATATACCACATTATTAAGTAACGCGTTACAGTAACTAAGTTACTTTTTGCGGTAACGAGTACTGTAACGAATTACTTCATCAGTAACGTAACGTACTTACAATTATTGCGGTTTAAACATGCTCGTTACTCGTTACTTCACGATTCTGTGCGGGACCTACAGCAGCGAGGCTAGAGAGGAAAATGCGAGTCTGACGGCGGTCTGATGAGGAAGTAGGCTAATCGTGCGGCACTTCTATACTTTCTAATGTTACTAGACCAAATTCTGATAGTGAAACGGGTCATTTTGCGTGAGCTGTGTTGTGTACGGTAAGCGGTGTTCACTTCACACCGCTCGGCGAGTCAGCAGCATGGAGCCCTCTCCTCCTCGCTTCTCTCAGGCTGTCTGTCACCAGTGCCCTGCTGCACCCAGGCAAGCACAGCACTCGTCTCTCACTTACAGATTCCCCTCGCGTTGGAGGGTGTTCACGGTGTGTTTCGCGTTGTCATGAAATGGGAAGAAAAATGCCTGCAAGTCTCCTGCCTTTTGGAGATGAACTGCTATTAAAGGCAGCCGCGACGAGCGGCTGCTTTGAGGCTCTGCTCTGTCCCTATCTGCAGGCAGCGCTGGGCTCTGCTGCTGGGGACTGCCCCCTAGTCCGATACCTCACGAGTCCGATACCTCACGAGTCCGACACCTCATGGTTTTGGGTTAGGGTCTGGGGGAGGTTAGGTTTAGGCGTGCACTCCGCTTTTACAAACGGTAACCACGGTGTTTATGTTGTTCAGCCAGGATATTATAGACTACTGATACAGTTGTTAATTATACACTGCCAAAAGTGTACTGGCTACTTTTTGAAGGCAATAATAAATATGCCTCAATGCCTAAAATGTTGTGTTTTCTTGTTCCACTACTTTTCGTCATAGTGATAATGGGTACAATGCTCAAATTTGACAGTTGTCTTGTCCCACACTGTGCTACAGCAACCCCAAAATAATGTGTGTGCATTAATAAGAGAATTGAGTTAAAAAAAAAGTAACTCAAAAGTTACTTTCCTAGTAACTAGTTACCTGCAAAGTAACGAGTAACTTAAAGTAACTGAGTTACTTTTCAGAGCAGTAACTAGTAACTGTAACTAAGTTACTAATGTAAAGTAACTTGCCCAACACTGCCCCTCTCACATTAATTATTATCTGACGACTCACCCAGTGTTCTCCGCAGCGTTCTTGTCCGTCTTAGGCATTGTTTTGAGATCAATAGTGTGCAAGCCAGTCCTAGAACGGAGCTCCGTGGGGGCCACGTGGCAGCGTGCTTTTCATCCATGTAAATAGACAGTTTTATTCCCGTTTTCGACCCATATCGTCATAATCTGATCCAGAGCCCGGGGGAGAGCCCCTCCATTCTCCATTCTCCATTCCCGCTCTATTCTTCCCGGATCCCATTTCCTCCTGTCGGGTCAGTGAGACCAAATCTTGTCAAGTCAGTCCACAGGCCAGTGGCAGGAAAGTCTCGCGGGACTTTCCTGCCGCTGGCCTGTGGACTGACTTGACGAGAGTTGTGTCTCACTGACCCGAGAGGCAAAAAATGGGATGCCTGTAACTACCGCTGAAAAGAGCCCGGGGAAGAATAGCAGTCTGATCGTTCTTTAGGGATCAGTTTATGACGATATGCGTCGAAAATGGGAATAAAACTGTCTATTTACATGGATGAAAAGCACACTGCCATGTGGCCCCCACGGAGCTCCGTTCTAGCTCTGGCTTGCACACTATTGATCTCAAAACAACGCCTAAGACGGACAAAAATGCTGCGGAGAACACTGGTTGAGGGGTCCAGGTATAAAACAACGAAATTCTCCTTTAATTATCTCTGGGGGGAAAAACGTTAGTTTCCTAGATAACGAGAAAATTACTCTGTCCCCATTACTTTATCGCGAGGTAAGGATACAGTAAATCCCTTGAGAAAACAAAGAAGATTGTTACCACTGAAAAATGCTGCACTATAAGTCCTCAATTGACCTTTTTCATCAGCAGCCATTTTCTTTCTAAAAGGCAGGAAGTAACACAGGTGCAAGCAAAACATTAATGAGGGTTTCCAGTGTTGTGGCCCTTTGTAATATTAAATGGTTGCACCCATGATACTTCCTGCCTTTTAGACACAGAATGGCTCGAGATGAAAGAAGGCGAATGGGCTTCTATGGCAGAGGGAAGATCATCTGCATTTGGGGGCAAGTACGTTTGAGACCCACAGCTGTAATAGCCTATTGAAGATGACAATGTGGACTCCACATGCTAGTATTAACTCATCTACCTCAGTGGCAGAGAGAAGGACACCACTGTTTCCCCTCATTGCTCAGTGACCTTATTTGTCCACCTATAATGGACTTGCTATGGCTGCCATCTGTCAGAAAACCTGGTTGTGGGGGGGGGGGGGGGGGGGATTTACAGAGGGGATAGGGGGTCTAATGAGGCAGGAAAACAGTGACAGAGGAGAGGCCATGTTGAGGAAGCTGGCATCCATCTCTGTCTGCAACACATCACCTGGAAACACAAGCCCTGTGCGGTTGCCCGGGGGGCAGCACCAATCTCCAGAAGACACAAGTGAAATGTACGGAAGCCCATTGAGGACACAATATTCATTGTATTTACACCATTTTCCTGTGATAACAAGTGGATTTTCTCTTTTCTCAAGATAGTCTTGAGATTCTCCACATCTTAATCTATATAAAGTATCATCTGTAACAACAAGGCATAGCCTACTGCTGTTTCAGCCTGTGCCAGCCTGATTAAACAGAAATGTGATACAGTGATCGGTATTTATTTGTTTATTTAAAAGGATCCCCATTAGCTGCCGCCAAGACGACCACTAGTCTTCCTGGGGTCCAGACACATTATACATTACATACAAAACAGAGTAAAAAGCAGTAGTAAAATACAAAAGTTAAAAAAACAAGAAATAGTCAAGAGCAATGAGCGCAACAAACAGAGTAAAAACAGTTCAAAGACCAGATAGAAAATGAAACAAAAACAAAAGAGCTTGGCCAACTAGTCCTGTAGCTGGCCTGTAGCCCAGAAGTCAGTCAGTATATTACTCTATACTATAAAAACACAAAAGTACAATCAGTGTGTGTTTGATGGTGTATGAGAGTGCAAGTAGGATCTTAGCTTATTTTTTAAACCAACTCTCCCACAGATGGAAGAGATATTACCAGGTAGGCTATTCCAAGATGATATAGCCCTGTATATAACTGTTTTCTTCATATAATTAGTACTTGGTCTAGGCAAGGTCAAGTGACCCCCACTTCCACCTCTGGTTGAATATGTGTGAATAGTAGGGCTGTCAAACGATTCATTTTCTTAATCGCGATTAATTGTGCGATTAACTATAATTAATTGCGATAAATCGCGTCTTTGTATCGTATGTTTAAAATGCTATTATTTTGCATTGGAAAGCATTTTTTATTAGATATTAATCATTATTACCAGTGTGTCGTGATTGGGAAACTAATGAATGCAAATAAATGTACTATGTGATCTTGAATTTTAGATTTATTTTCAATTCAATAGAAGTGCAATGTAGAGAGGAGGTCACAAAATGTCTACAAAATGCATCTTGAATAGAAAATAAATGCACAATAATTGTAAACACTCCAAAACCGATACTTCCGGCGGCGGCGCTGTGGAGCAGTCGAAACCCAAAATGACACAGCCGAAGAAGGCTGTATCTGAGCTAAAAACTTTGGCAATTCCATGTGAATAATGGCTCGATATTGGAAACTGTGTATTGATAACGTGTATATCGCGTGAAGCCATTGGAGCCGACATCCCAGTGGTTAGAGGACCCGCGCATCCGAGACTCTGAAGGAATAATGAGTGAGGAGTCTCGCGCTAGCTAGCTGGCTGCTAGCTACTTTCAGGTGATCGCTTGCCTCAAACTCGATGTACTTCGTGATATTTTAATTCCGTTTTTCACAAAGTGCAAACTACGGCTCTTGACTTATCCACTGTGCCATTTGGGAAGTAAAACGATCCATTTAAAAGCGTATTGCTGTCGTTCTCTTCCATGCCTGCCTGCACAAGCAGGAGACAGGAAACCAAACGGCTTGACTACAAGTACGGGGCGACGAAGGGACAAAATAGCGGCATGTGATTAACGCGATAAAAAAAACGCGTTAAGATCGATGCGCGTTCACGCGTTAATGCTGACAGCCCTAGTGAATAGTTTAACTATAAATTATATTGTTGAACAGAAATGCCGGAGTTTGAGTATTAATAACTCTGTGAAAATGTAAAAGTAGGATGGCTGATAGTCGTTGCTCAACATTAAGCCATGTGAGTCGTGTATGCAGTTCAGCTACGCTATACTTGGGGGAGCACCCCAGGACCAGCCTAGCTGCCTTATTTTGTGCAACTTGTAACTTCCCAATTAGACATTTAGACGCTGATGACCATACAAGAGAGCAATAATCCAAGTGACAGTGCCAATGATGAAACAATCTGGCAAAGTAACAATGGTGTAACAAACAATGCACACTTTCTAGTGATTGTGACAGCTCTACCAATTTTGGCAACAACCTTATTGATGTGATCAGACCAAGACAATGTAGTCAAGCCAAAGTCCAAGAAGTTTTACTGACTTTACTTGCTGTATAATTTCACCATCTATCAGTAAATTTAGTTTAGGATTATGTGATAATTTATGATTAGAACAAAAAATGATGCACTTTGTTTTTGATATATTAAAGGAGAATTTTGGTTTTTTACACCACGGTCCTCATTTCCAGCTTAAAATATGATGTTTTACTCACCGAAATATGTTTGGCTTCATTCGGATGCCCACGGAAGATTTTGATCTCGTAGTATCATCCTCAAACAGGCTATAACGAGAGCATACGGGGCAAGGTGCTTACGCTCTGTAAATGTCACTTTTTCGGTCACACTCCGTTTGCTGTCCGGGTGTCCATCACATAACATCTCCCGCTGCTGTTGTTGTCGATATGTGGCATGATTCCACACGAGCGGTAATGGAATTGAAACGTCCATAATCTTGACATCAGATATCTATAATAATGCCAAGCTAAAAGCTAAGCCAACAACAACACAACAGAGAGCGAGTCAACTCTGATCTGCCCCGGATGTACTTCTTCTGTGGTTTCTCTTCTTCTACTGTAACCAAACAGAAGCGCTTCTCACTGCATCTCCCCAAGCACATCCGGGGCACCCGGACATCAAAGATAGCGGGCTGTCGGCATTCGGGAGCAGAGGACGGTTAGTTAGATATCTATTTAATGTTCTCATAATTATATTTACAACCATAACGAACCGCGATGTGACCGAAAAAGTGACATTTACAGAGCGTAAGCACCTTGCCCCGTATGCTCTCGTTATCCCACATGGAAAGAATCTATATGTACCCTATATGTTTTAATATAGGGCCACATATAGTTTTCCCATATATGGTGCATACATAAAATTGGCCGTTTTCCTATATTATATGTACATATATGTACCTATATGTATAGGTACATATATGTACCTATATGTACATATAATATAGGAAATCGGCCAATTTTATGTATGCACCATATATGGGAAACCTATATGTACATATATGTACCTATATGTAGGGTTTTAAATAAAAAAAAATAGCAACGCACACGGGATTCGAACCCCGTTCTCCAAGGTTCAAGCCGTGCGCTCTAGTGCTGAGCTATACATTTTCTTATACTAACCAGAGAGCCGGGCACATTATATACTCTCTCGCACACAACGTAGACCACAATTGTCAGCGATCGGGAAGTTATTTTATGTGATGCATACGATCGTAACAGACTAAAATGATGTTGTGTGTGTGTGTGCATCTATAGTCTGTAGGCTGTACGGCTTCAGAGGTTAACTTCATTTAACACCAGAGACTCAGGAGGTAGGCCTACACAGAGCCTCGTATAGTCTGTTACAATAACATAGTGTGCCCAGAGCACCTCGTTCCGCACTTGGTGCAGACCGGTGCAGACCGCTTTGGTCTAGTCAGTCACAGCTAGTAAGTACTTGCGCATGCTCGTTGCTGCAGGAACTGAATTCATTATTTTATAGTATTGCGCTAAACTATTAACCATAGTTGTGTCCTGGAAGCTTTTTGCTGGCACCACATAGCCTATAGTCCCATATTTATGATATTTCATGTGACATAAAATGCGTTGAAATGTAGTTTTCGTGTAGATCAGATTTCAACTCTCAGTTACACAATAAAAGACAATAAAATGCCAATTCACACACTATCAATATTGTCTCTATTCCAAACTACAACAAATGTTTTAACAATATGATGAACCAAATTGTGTTTTTTTACACGTTTACGTTGTAACCGCATTTTAGCCGGTTGAAAAGAGGGTGAAATTAGGTCTTAGACGTTCAAACCCAATATCACCCAGATTTAAACTAAAAATCAACGTTGAAAAAACGTTTTGTGCTCGCTGGGTATATATGGATTATGACACAGTGTATACAAACAGATTTGTAAATGACCTATATAGGAGGCATATACCTTGTATTGTGTACATATATGGCCTATATGTGGATATAAAGAAGTGAGACCTATATGACCTGTATTATGAACATATAGGGCCTTTATGTGTATATAAAGAAGCTATATAGGAGACATATATGCCCTGTATGTGCACATATAGTACCTATATGTGGATATAAAGAAGCTATAGGAGACCTATATGCCCGGTATATGCACTTATATGCACCTGAATCTGGCCTATATGCAACCTATATGCGGCATAAATGTGGCCTATATGCGCATATATGCACCTAAATCTGGCCTATATGCAACCTATATGCGGCATATATATGGCCTATATGCTCCTATATGCGCATATATGCACCTAAATCTGGCCTATATGCAACCTATATGCGGCATATATATGGCCTATATGCTCCTATATGCGCATATATGCACCTAAATCTGGCCTATATGCAACCTATATGCGGCATATATATGGCCTATATGCAACCTATATGCGGCATATATATGGCCTATATGCTCCTATATGCGCATATATGCACCTAAATCTGGCCTATATGCAACCTATATGCGGCATATATATGGCCTATATGCTCCTATATGCGCATATATGCACCTAAATCTGGCCTATATGCAACCTATATGCGGCATATATATGGCCTATATGCTCATATATGCTGCATATAGGTTGCATATAGGTTGCATATAGTTGCATATATGTTCATATAGATTCTTTCCATGTGGGATAGCATGTTTGAGGATGATACTACGAGCTCAAAATCTTCCGTGGGCATCCGAATGAAGCCAAACATATTTCGGTGAGTAAAACATCATATTTTAAGCTGGAAATGAGGACCGTGGTGTAAAAAACCGAAATTCTCCTTTAAGTACAAGTTTATTTGTCATTATCCAATTGTAAATAATGTTCAGCTCACTAGACAGAACCTGGTTGAGTTCTGAACAAGTGGGGGCCACATAATATAAAGTAGAATCATCTGCATACATTGTTAAATTTGCCTTATTAATAGCATAAGGCATATCGTTTGTAAAAATAGAGAACAGGAGAGGGCCGAGACAACTCAATTGCGGGACCCCGCAATTCAGGGCCCTACTACTCAATAGAGCTCCATTAAAGTATACTCTCTGCGACGTGTCAGACAGGTAGCTTTTGACCCACTGAATAGCAGAGGATTTAAAACCATAACACACAAGTTTAGAGGTTAAAATATCATGGTCGATCACATCAAAGGCAGCGCTGAAATCAAGTAAAACAGTACCAACAAGCATAGAGCTGTCAATCGAAGGGTTACATGCTGCCACTCCGACGTGCTGCCACTCCGACGTTCTGCCACTCCGAAATATCGGCACTCAGAAAGGGGGTCTATATTCCCCGTTTTTCACTAACCTCTCCCAGACCCAACGCCAAACCTAACCTCCCCCCATGCCTAAACCTAACCTCCCCCAGACCCTAACCCAAAACCTAACCTCTCCCACCCCCACGCCTAAACCTAAGGTCGGCATTGCGGCTTCTAAGGTGAACGACCGCCAGTCCGAATAATGGAAGTTAACGTTCGGAGTGGCAGGGCGTCGGAAAGGCAGAGGAACCCCCAATCGAAGTGAGCCAACTATCTGACATTTGAGTCATGGCGGTACAGGTGGAATGACAGGGCCTATATGCATGTTGGAACATGGTAGTTAAATCATTAGCAGAGAAGTAATGTTGTATTTGCTCATATACAATTTTTTCCAACAATTTGCTCAGTACTGGTAAAATGCTGATGGGCCTGCTGTTTGGGGTTACATGCTGCCACTCCGACGTGCTGCCACTCCGACGTTCTGCCACTCCGAAATATCGGCACTCCGAAAGGGGGTCTATATTCCCCGTTTTTCACTAACCTCTCCCAGCCCCCACGCCAAACCTAACCTCCCCCATGCCTAAACCTAACCTCCCCCAGACCCTAACCCAAAACCTAACCTCTCCCACCCCCACGCCTAAACCTAAGGTCGGCATTGCGGCTTCTAAGGTGAACGACCGCCAGTCCGAATAATGGAAGTTAACGTTCGGAGTGGCAGCATGTCGGAAAGGCAGAGGAACCCCGCTGTTTGGACCACAAAAGGTGGCTTTTGTGTCTTTAGGCAAAGGAATTATCTTTCCTACTTTCCACAGTTCTGGACATACACCACTAATCAGACATCTCTTAAAAATGTGACAAATAGGACTTGAAACATGTGCAGCCGAAATTCTGAGCAGCTTGCTATCAAGCTGGTCTGTACCGGCAGACCCCCCAACAGGCCAACAGCATTTCTACCTTCACAGTATCGACCTTATGAAATTCAAAAGTGCACGTCTTATCTTTCATTATGTATTTTTTTATAAGTTCGTCAGAATTAGACTTAACAGTGCTATTCATGTTTTCTCTGAGTTTGGTGACCTTGTTGACAAAGTAGTCATTAAAATAATTTGAAATATGTAGTGGTTTCGTCAAAAAGACTCCATCCGACTCTCAGAAGTACGGGCAGATTTCTTACCCATAATGGCTGAGTTTCCCAACAAATAAGCTTCTTAAGAGTTAAGAAGCTTCTTAAGGAGTTAAGAAGGCTCCAAAGAAGTGTTTCCCAAACGCCTTCTTAACAGAAGAGAGAGAAAAAAAAAGAAGGCTCTTAAGAAGCATCTTAAATGGAGCTGTCCACCATCTCGATGTGAGAGGTACTCTGCGGCCCACTAGATGGCACTCTGAGCCCACCAGTGGGCCACGACCCAGTGGTTGAGAAACACTTTTGTAGAATAACCTAATCGTGGTCATGTTAAACAAGAACTTCTTCTATTAAACATTATTTATTTCAGACATGGACTGCAGTTCAAATTGCTTTATATACACAGCACACAAGAAAATTGCGAGAAACACTACAGAATTTAACTCATTCAGGGCCAGTTTAGGACTGCCAATATTTAGCACAGGCCAAAGATTTTCATAATTGTTGGTCATCTTTCAAGACCTACAGTAAATTATCTATTAGCACCAGAGTGATTTGCAATACCTCAAAATGAAGATGTACGTCTCTGGGTTCACCAGGAAAAAAAAAGTGAGCTTTTAGCATGTTCTGTACTCTACTTATAGCCATTTATATACACCCTGTTTTCAGCCAAAAAGTCTCTGTGAGAAAAGAAATTGCAGAAAATGGCATTTATGTACACAGCACACAATATCAGGCAGAACTCGCTCTCAATTCTTTTATTTTGAACTGTATTGACATCAGACATGTAAATATTATTCATTATGACACAAATGACAAAAATATATATATATATATATATATATATATGAAGTGCTTTTTTTACATTCAACAATACAGTTTGCTCAGTGTGAGTGAGTGTACAGACAGACACACAGACAGACAGACAGACAGACAGACAGACACACCGACAGACAGACAGACAGACAGACAGACAGACAGACACACACACACACACACACACACACACACACACAATCCCCCTTTTAGATTTCTAACCCCACTTAGGATAAGCAATAACCACGCCCTGTGGTGCTGGGATTGGCCAGGAGCAACACTGGAGGGCACGCAGCCCTCTGTGTGAAAGCCATTTATGTAGTCTGGGCACCTTCCACCCCGCTTTTTGTCATGGGGGCGTAAACCCCGGACCCAGAATTAACACCGGATGGCAATGCGCCTAACAACGCCTTTGTTGCCGTTAGCTTGACGCGGTGATGTTACCTAAACTAGAGTCTGATCAAAACAAAGCTAGCGTTACATAAAACAAAACGTTTATGCAATATGGCATCTCCGCCACCACCGCCTGACACACCGGTCAAAACGGTGAAAGAGGATTCTGATACTTGGGTCAAATTGTCAAGTTAACGTGAAAGTTGACGAGCTAGAAACGCTGCCATCCGGTCTAGGGCGGGCTCTAGGCGGGAACCAGTAGGGTGACAAAATCAATTGTGGGCGGGAGCCAGGCTCTTTCTCGCCGAGAAGAGCCTGGTGACGCGAGGTTACCATTTATGTGGCGAGGCTGTGTGGAGGAGGAGAACAGCTTCTCCTCCTCCACACAGGAGAACAGCTTCTCCTCCTCCACACAGTTGTGACTCCGTCTCGTCTCTTTCGGGCTGGCACATAGGAACGGGGTCCAGGGACCAGGATCGATCATGTTGGTTACGGGTTTGACTACTGCGGTTTCGATGTCCGCTGCTGTGCAGCAAGTCGATCAGCTCTGCAGCGCGGCGAGGGGGCATTTCAATGGCGTTTCTCCTCTGCAACAAGGAAGCGCGTTTCCTTTCCACCTTCTTCCTAATTTCAAACAACAGCTGCGGTATGTGTTTGATAACGTGCTGTCGGCTTGAGTTTGAGGTTAGGGACCCGAAACTATGTCACAGGCTGGGTAAGTGTTTCAACTATGCGCTGCACTCATAAAAACAAAAACACGTCAAACACGTCATTGGCCCTCTGGGCTATTCCTGATAACACGTCAAAGACGTCATTGGCCCTGAATGAGTTAAGCAACCTTGGGTTCTGTGAAAGGTGCTACATAAATCCACAAGATTCTTATTATAAAAGGAATCCATTCTGATTAGAGGAATATAGCCTACGGTAAAACATTTAAAACACAAGTAACCATACTGTACATACAGCGGAGATTTTCAAGTGTTCCCCAATTTTAAACACTAAAGGGTGCATGAAAGAAAGGAAAAAGGGAAAAAGACAAGAGGAACAGTGGACACAAGTATCTCCTTTTGCCTTACGCGGCTGGATCTGCCAGTGTTTCGTCATTAAGAAGGTGTTAAGAATGTCCCAGACCCTTCTTACAAAACCTTCTTAACGAAAGATCATCTTAGTGCTAAGAAGATTTGGGGAAACGCAGCCTTCTTAACGGAAGATCATTTTAGGCTAAGAAGCAATCGGGAAATGCGTTGGCTTCGTTGGCTTCTTACGAGAGCCTTAAGAAGGGTCAAAGAAGCTTCTTATCGATAAGAAGCTTTTGGGAAACGTATGCCTTCGTAACGAAAGATCATCTTAGGCTAAGAAGCAATTGGGAAACGCGTTTGCTTCTTAAGGGGGCCTTAAAGGGATAGTTTGGTTTGTTTGAAGTGGGGTCCTATCAGCTAGATCGATACACTAACTTAATTAGGTACAGTGTTCTGGAGGCTGGGCGCATTGTGGAACGAGACCGCGCACTCAGCGCAGCAGCCAAATCAGCCTTTTCTCTGTAAGTACGGGGGGTCAACAACTAAAACGTAATTTAGCCACCTAAAACAACGCCCACCTAAACAAATCGATATCCGTGTACATGCACGCTCTATTTTGACAATTTTCAGCGCTTTACTTTTCCGCAAAACAGCAGTTTCATTCGGCACTGCTTTTTCTCCCAACCGTACAACTACCGTATTCCTCCGCTAGAAGCCTGCACAAAGCCGCAGCACTGGATTACTCCGCAGTTATTTGGGGGTATTTTATTTCTCCCAGTTTGTTAGTGAAGACACAACAAATAGAATACACGAACGAAAATATGAGTGATTTTGATAGCGAGGATGATATGCCATTCACCTTGGTGACGAGGATACAATTATGAACCAGAGAGAATACAGAAGAGGAACTTTTGCAGAGAGTGAACACGCAGAAAGAGAGATGCGCCTCCTGCCTAAATGCCGGGGTGCCCTGCAGACCTTTTTCACCATTCCCAGGATAAATTGTGGAAAACGTCCCAGACCAGAGAGGCCAGGTGACTTGTTGTCTCTAAAATAAGTCAGTGTTTTATCTCTCTTCTAAAGGCCTAAACATGGTCGTCCGTCCGCCTCGAATTGGAGCCGCCTCGCCGTCTGGCGGCGCCAGCGAGCCCTACATGCTCGGACGCCACTATGCCCTCCCTCCTCCTGTGGAAGCTCCATGTGAAAATGGCGGAGATTGTGTGCCAGGCAGTCTGAATGAAATTGAATGTAACGTTCCCAATTCTATGTATTAAATTCGAAAAAACCACCCTCGACATTAAGGCTAAGCCACACAACTAGTTCGTTATAATCTAACGTCATGCTTTGAAAGACGACTTTACGACAATGAGCCAAGGCAACGGCCAGTCACAACTCTCGTGCAGCTGACGTCACGCACGTATCGTCGGCGCTGAGTCACATTTTCGAGCAGCCCCCGTCAGCCGACGGCGCCCCCTCCCCGTAGGACGGCGCTCCACCCGCCGTCATACGGGGAGGGCGGGGTGAGGCTCTGACGGACGACCATGTTTAGGCCTTTAGCCTTCCTGTTTTGTAAACCACGGCTCTGTGCTCTGTGCTGGCTTTTAGCGGAGGAATACGGTAGTTGTACGGTTGGGAGAAAAAGCAGTGCCAAATGAAACTGCTGTTTTGCGGAAAAGTAAAGCACTGAAAATTGTCAAAATAGAGCGTGCATGTACACGGATATCGATTTGTTTAGGTGGCCGTTGTTTTAGGTGGCTAAATTATGTTTTAGTTGTTGACCCCCCGTACTTACAGAGAAAAGGCTGGTTTGGCTGCTGCGCTGAGTGCGCGGTCTCGTTCCACAATGCGCCCAGCCTCCAGAACACTGTACCTAATTATGTTAGTGTATCGAACTAGCTGATAGGACCCCACTTCAAACAAACCGAACTATCCCTTTAAGAAGGGTTAAAGAAGCTGAAACCCAGCCAATATCATTCAATACATTCCACAATTCTTTACTATCATTACCACTGTCAGAGATTATTTGCTGATAGTGAGCTTTCTTATTCACTTTGTTATTTTTAGTCACCTGATTTCTCAACACACAGTAGAGCTTTCTGTCAACAGGAGAACCAGAGAGAGCGGCAGCCTTTTTAGCCTTGTCCCTTTGAGACATCACGTTCTTTAAAGAGCTGGCTATCCATGGCGCACATCTGGCCTTAACTGTCAATTTCTTTAAGGGAGCATGTTTGTTAACACTTTTCATATAATAATCCATAAATAATTGCAAGGAAATATCAACGTCATCAATAGCACATACATCTGCCCATTTAGTATTCTCAAGATCATTGAGAAAATGGTCTTCCTTAAATTTCTTGAACGATCTCGAAATCACAACTTTGGGGCAGGCCCTAGGCAATTTAGTTCTCCTAAGCCACTTCTTAACATGCAGTGGAATCCGTATTATAACCTGCTCCTAGCCGGTTGGCCTGCATGTTAAACAACAATTAGCTGGCCTACGCGCACTCCCGCGAGTCCGTATCTTATTCACCTCGGCCGCCGGTGTAAGATCCGCTTCCATGCAAGCGCAGCTGCTGTTAAACAGTGGCAGGTCATTATCCGCAGATACGTCTGAGTGGGCGGGTGTGGCTCTTCGTGACTCACTTCACTTCACTTCACGTTCACTAGTTTATTAATTAATAAATCGTTCGGGCAATCGCTTATATCAACGAATTAAACGAGCAAACTCACGGTTTCCTCAAGTGCTGCAAACGGCTTTGAATTGTTTGGTAGAGCTAGGGATCCCAACGCGCTTCGGCTATGCAGGCAGGCAGGTCCGTGCATCACACCGAGGAGAGGAGACAGCTTACTGCTGCGCTGCTGATCCATGTCAGAAAAAGTGAGACATAGGCCTAGTGATCAATCAATCAAATCAATCGCGCTCATTTTTGGCACATTGCCACCCCTCGTTGTCGGAATGGACTCCGTTAAAACGGCATGTTTTTGAAGTCTCCAGATTTGTCGCTAACGTGTGAGGCAGCCATTTGAGGCAGGCAGTGTTGTGTGACTGTGCGTCCACACTGCGGAGTGGATAGGAGCTGACTGACTGATAGCCTATATCGAGACATAGGCTAGGCCTAGCCTATATCGAGACATAGGCTAGGCCTAGCCTAACTTTTGTGGGGAGAAATAAATTTAAAACTAGTCAGATATGACTTGAATGCCACTTGTAAAATAAATCACCCACAGTGATTGACGACATTTTTGGCACAATGCCAGGAATGGACCCTCTGTTAAAACGGCATGTTTTTGAATGGAGTTTGGTTACAAATTCGCTAAAGCTGTTTCCTATCACATTTCTTGTTATCGATACATGCTACCGCCCCCCGCCCACTGGCAGAAAAAACGGCTCATATCCAGTTGTTTCTAAACAAAGACCCCTCATGTTTAAAAAGGTAAAACCTGAAAATATCCTGCTCTCTCTAGCCTGACATGATCCAGACTTCATGTTTAAAAGGCACTCGAGAGAAAGCAACAAAATTATGATCGCTGAAGGCGACTGGGATTGAGACGGATGTGGAGCACATATTAGGATTGTTAGTGAAAATATGATCTATACATTTTGAAGTTTTAACACCAATGTTATTAACTGAAATTCTAGTAGGTTGGTCAATAATTTGCGTTAATCCACAGATGTCAGTTGTAGTTTTGAGCTTGTTCTTTAAAGGACAATTTTCAGTAAGCCAATTAATGTTAAAATCCCCAACACAATACAACTCAATATTGTATTCTGTGGCCCTGTCCAGAATGTCACACAGGCCACTTAAATATTGAAGATTGGCACTAGGTGGCCTATAGCAACAGCGTACAAGAATAGGCTTAAAGGACACTCCGCCCATTTTCAACCAGCTTTGTATCATTAGAACATCAGTAGTATATCAGAAAACTGTAAACGGTTTTGAAGTTTGTCATTTAATTTGACAGTTATTGAGTGTTAAAGTGTGGACCAGTGACATCACTGGTCCACACTAACTGAAATTAATAACTCATTAACTCAAATCAACTCTCAATAACTGTCAAACTATTCATCATTCATCTAGTTTGACAGTTATTGAGAGTTGATTTGAGTTAATGAGTTATTAATTTGAGTTAGTGTGGACCAGTGATGTCACTGGTCCACACTTTAACGCTCAATAACTGTCAAATTAAATGACAGACTTCAAAACAGTTTACAGTTTTCTGATATACTACTGATGTTCTAATGATACAAAGCTGGTTGAAAATGGGCGGAGTGTTCCTTTAAGGTGTGGGAGATGCACTTGGAGCCATATAGCTTCTATATCATTGGTCATTAAATCCTGTCTGAGTTTCACAGGGAAATGTTCGAATTGTAAAAGAAAATGTAAAGATAAATCGGATTACCACTGCTGTTACTGTTCAAGCAGTAGCTATTTTCAAATCTCTTCAATGTGATGATGCATTTCAGCTATTAAAATGATTTATTGATAATATTTGGTCATCACTGCTAACATTAATGTAAAGATCTTAGCCTAGGCTATCTTCATCATCACATTGAAGAGATTTGAAAATAGCTGTCAAGAGCCGTTTTAAGTGTGCGCACACTTAAAAAAATATATATAAAAAAATAATAATAATATATATATTTTTTTTTATTTACCTAAAACGTGCTCACGTTTTAGGTAAAAACGTGCGCATGCACACACACACACACACACACACACACACACACACACACACACACAGCACGGCACACATCCAGAGATGCAAGCATTACATGTCCTGGTCTGAACAACAGGTAATACAAATGCAATAAACCGTAGCTTAGGCCTACTTATGCAGATAACTTTGAAAACTATAAGAATCATAAAACGTTAGGGTTAATAACTCTGCTTGCTTGTTTAGCTACTAACATTAGATCTTCATGCAAAACACCTGCCAGCTAGCTCTAGTCCCAGGCAGCCGCGAGTTGCTCCTGGTTGGCTACATACAACACACAGAGCACACCACACGTCCAGAGATGCTTCCTGTCCTGAAGTGGTCTGAACAACAGGTAATAAAAATTCAATAAACCGTAGCCTACTTATGCGGATAACTTTGAAAACGATAAGAAACGATCATAAAACGTTAGGGTTACATGGTTAATAACTCTGCTTGCTTATGTTTAGCTATAACGTTAAATCTTCATGCCAAAGACCTGCCAGCTAGCTCCAGTCCCAAGCAGCTAGCCACAAGCTCCCCCTGGTCGTCGGCTACATACAACACACAGGACACGTCCAGAGATGTTTCCTGTCCTGAACTGGTCTGAACAACAGGTAATAATAATCATAAAACGTTCAGGGTTACATGGTTAATAACTCTGCCTATGATGGTGTTTAGCTACTAACGGGTTAGATCAACATGCCAAAGACTAGCCAGCTAGTCACGGGCTGCTCCTAGTCTCGCTTGCCAGAATATCTCCCTGCTTCTGCACCGGGAGATATCATGTAATACTGTGTTGTTTGTGCACTTCTATGTTTGTGCATCTGGCTAGATAGAGGATCGCTGCTATGGAAGATAGTTTGAGAAACTTCTTGATGGATCGGGGTGTCGGTGAAGAGATAATCGAGAAGCTCGCCACTGAAAAGTTAGGTAATGCTAACACTGTTTACTAATTACTACCACCTGGCTGTCGCTAACGTTACCGCTTGAATTTGTAACCCCCCTAGCCAATGTCGTAACGTTAAAATGCCCAGGTAATATTGACTCATCGGGCGGTGGCAGCACGGCTTCAACGTTATTATGTTATTATGACTTAGGGGTTTATACAGTGGAGATGACTTAGAGGCTTATACGATGGAGATGACTTAGGGTTTACACAGTGGAGATGACTTAAGGGTTTCATATGGCGCCTTACCGGGCACTATACTTAACTTTCGGGGGAAGGGGGGGGGGCACCACCCACGAGACGTTTCGTTGCCATGCTCGCCAATTGTGTAGGTGTCAGCTTTTAATTTTTTATTTATTTTAAAGCAGCTACGAGCAAGATTTTCAATTGTTATTAAACAGTATAATTATAATATTGATGCATCACATCTTACCTATAATAGTAGCTGAGACCAAAGCCGTGTGAATCGGACATTGCTCTCGTGATGATTATAGAGTCTGTGTCTGTCTACTAACCTCGCGTCACCAGGCTCTCTCTCTCTATCTGTCTACCGGCGGGCCGGATAAACCCGGAAGTGAAACGAAATGGTTTACATACACACAGTAAAGACACACAGATGAAAACTATTTAAACTCAGTAAAGCCATCATTTTAATACAGAGGCAATAGAGTCAATCTCTCTCTCCATCACACATGCACTCTTTTTGCCGGTTGTTTTGGATTTTGCACATGAAGCTTATTTTCATACGGTGTCACTAAATGTTTTTGTGTCTCATTAAAACAGTTTCCTCCTCAGTGTAAATGTGAGTCTTACCGCTCTCCTGTTACATGTTTGGACATTGCTCTCTATTTGGTTACATTTCCACTCATGCGCAGATGTAAAAAATAGAAAGAAATCTGACTAAACATGCTGCAAATAATTTGAAAGTTTAGGCAAAAACCTGCTGTGTTAAACAGGTTTCACATAATGAGAAAAGCACTCTGCTATTTACATGAAGACTTTTAATAATAACTGCCTTAGTGGGACTATGATGGGTTTGTTATTGTGCATGTAAATGCTCACAGCGGCTGCTTTTACCTTTGACCTCCCACTGCGCCGCTCTGCCACCCTGCAAGCCTTCCATCACTGGCATCACAGCCTTTAAAAACCAATGTTTATGTGAGAAGCCATCTTAAATTCATGAGGACTAGAGATGATATTTAATATTTTAGTGTGTAGTAAAAACAGACAGCTTGTGCGGAGGGCTGTTTTGTAGATTTGTAAACACTTTGGAATTTCTGTAAAATAGAGTCTTGATGTGACAGATCATTAAAAACGCATCATGCTGTCATCGAATGGGAACATCTACGTGTATCAATCGGGCATGTCTTTCACAGTGCTGAAAGCAGACAAAATCCTCCAAAATACACAATTTTCTCTGTAACAATGCATTAGATGCATCCCAATACTAGTTCTTTTCACATTATTCCATGCCTCCCATGAGCAATTTTACTTTCATCAGTCACAGTTTCTCTCCTCAAACAGATTTCAGATCATTACTGGAACAGCTGTGAGAGACAAAATTGCTTGGGAGAAAGGCATTTGGTGTAAATGCGTTCATCGACTTGATAGGATCCCATGGTTATTGTCAAGTGGAATTACCCCATCTACTGCTGAATGCACCTTCGGCCATTAGATTCCAATAGCTGAATTGAACTGATGTCAATGGCAAGAGACAAATGGTCAGATTTAATTCTTACCCCGCGTAAAGACAAATGAATGGAATAGAACCAATTCCCACAAAATTTAAATTAATTTGCATGAGGAGTAAGTGCATGTGGCAGATACATTTCCATAAGGCAGGGGTTTGGGGCAGCGCTTCAGGCACTAACTGTGCTTGTAATAACTGAATTACATTTCATTAGGAGGAGCTAATTTGAAGTGGAGAAAATTACTCTGACATGTTGGACGGTTTTGGGACATTGAAGGGAGACAGAGGGAGAATATTAAAGAGAGGCTGCTCAGTCGCACTGATAGATTCATGCTGCTGACCATGGATCAGCCACATCTATTTCTCAAGGTTACGGGGCAGGTGTGTGCGTGTGTGCTGTTGAAATTGCCCCACGTAGAATGAAATAAGTATTGTATTTGATAGAACTGAATGGTAATGTTTACAATATAAAGCCTTTTAACATGCAGCAATACATTAATTTTGATTAGGAATGCAATTTAACAATCTGAAACACATTTTTCAAGTCTTCTACTATGAAAGTGCTCCCTACCCTATTGGCACAAAACTTTATATTTTGCCTTGTTGAGAGGTAATAATTTGTCTTAACTCGGACACTCAGGCAGCAAATTTTGAGATTTTCAGTCAGATAATCACGTTTCCATAATTATCGCATGTGACTTTGGAGGGCGTTCATGTGAAAATGTCCAACTATAGGAAATTATATATATCTGATCATTTGCTCTAAGCATCAGAAGGGTTCTTAGAGCTATAAGGTTTCTTAGAAATTATATCTAGGAGTTTCCTCTGTGTTATTATAAACTAAATAGGATTATTATTACCATTATGTCATAATCCCCAATGTCACTCAGAGAGAATATTATGGAACTGTCTGCACTGATATGCTTCGCATGTACAACACTTAAAAAGCAAGTTTTTTTAAACAGCAATATCATTAAAAAACTTCAAATCATTATCTGACAGGCAGCCACAGTGGGGGCCTGCTGGCCTCCATCGATCTTCCTTCTCCATCAATGAAGCATATTCAGACTCCTAATTGGTTTTGACTAATCTCAGCTGCTCAGTGGTGTTGCTACAGAAGCCTTGTGATGGAAAACTTCAGTCGCAAATCACCCAGTGGAAGACATTTTTTTCTGTCAGCTCTCCTCCTCCCGTCCCCCCCGCATCACCATTTGACAGGCAGCCACAGTTTGAGCCAGCCCCATACCAAATCTCTCCCATCTCACCATTAGCAATGCATATTCACACTCCTAATTGGTTTGACTATCTCAGCAGGCAGCAGCTCAGCAGTGAGTCGTGTTTATCTGAAGCTGCAGTGTGAAGACAGCAAAGGCTAAATGGCGGATGAGATTTCCACTGTATGAGACAGCTTTGATTTGACCAGGCCAACCCTTTCTCACTTCCAACTCCTCAAATACTGACGTTTGGTCAGGCCAACCCTTTCTCACTTCCAACTCCTCAAATACTGACGTTTGGTCAGGCCAACCCTTTGTCACTTCCAACTCCTCAAATGCTGAGGTTTGGTCAGGCCAACCCTTTCTCACTTCCAACTCCTCAAATACTTGGTCAGGAGTCAGGACTAGGGTTGGGTACCGAAACTCGATACCACTATGCCACCGGTTGCTTTACGTCCGGTACCTATACCGGACCGAATTGCAACCAGATTTTGTTGCCTCATTTCGGTACCCTTCCGCCCTCTAGTGCTCCACTGTTGCAGGCAACACAATGTGCCATCATCACTAATTGCTTCATTGTTGTTTAAGAGTGAAATGGCTCCAAACAATACTTAATTTCCAATCTGTGTCCCTGTGTGCCCACTGCCCTTGCCTTACACAAGCTATGGTGCAGAGGAAGAAGTTGGAAGGAAAAGTAGTTCCTATACTTTGATATCGATCCGCCTGCGGCCATCCTATTCAGTTGCGTTCAGACGGCATCGCGTGAACAACAGGTAATTTGAGTGAGAGACAGGTTTGCAAGCTAGCTTAACACGTGTAAAATTTCCTAATTCTCTGCTTCCAGCTTCTCAAATGTGAAATTTCCTGGTTTCTTTAGATGTTAAATCGTCTCTTTAGTCCTCTGTGACAGTGTTCTCCCCTCTAACACACTACAGTTCTTCCATTTCAGTTTTAGCTGTTTTTCAGCACAGCTAATTCTCCCTCACTTCAGCTCACCTTCTGTGACGGCTTTTGACTTATAGGCAGCATTTATACATGTTAACCTCAAGTTTTGGAAGTTTGACCATGTTTAGCCATATCTGACGTCATAACAGTATATATAGGGTGGAGACTCTGGAGATGATGCACCATGGCTGCAGTTATGGAAATCACCCACTCCACGGGCTCCCAAAATCATGATTCATGACTGACAGTCAGACAGACACCGTCCACCCACCTATGCGCCATCGTGCAACTGTGCACCATCGCCTCATGCTACATCAGAGTTGCTTGAGTGGCATCTCTGATGACATCACAATTGCTCAAGTGACATCACCGATGACATCAGTGATGACATCACAATCGTGACCAACAATGCCGCCACACCGCTGCCACACACACCGCCACTCAGCCAATTTTAATTAAGATAATATTAGTTGTGTCTCTGTAATATGATACACTGGTTGATAGACTGGTTTGAATATGCAGTAAACCGTTGCATTTGCAGATAGGCCAGTACATGCCATATCTAATCATCATATTTATATTAGTAATTTATCTCTGGGGGGATTTCCACCAATACGAGGCTTCATTACTCGTTTAGACAAAGCAGTGATGTGAAGTCTGACTCAGTGCCTGAACTATGACGATTCCCAAGCCGTGATGCCCGAAAGCAATGATGATGATTATGATGATGTACAGTATAGAGATTGTCTAATCAAAAAGGTTGCTTAATCATGATCATACTGTGGTCTAAATGTGCATGTCATGATGTTTAAGATGGTTACAGAAACATCCAAAGTTCACATTTGCTAAATTTTAAACTCAGTTAAAAAATATGTTAACTCCTCAATAAAAAATAACTAGTGACCGACTGCCTGTGGTGTGCAGTTTTCTTTTTTTACCCATATGGTGGACTATGTATTTCAATGGGATGATATAAAAAACATTTTGTTTTGAGGAACATGGAATATGAAATGACTTTTCAATACAAAGATATTGCAAGAAACAACTACACCGGGTCATTTTTGACCAACTCATGCATCTAAGGGTTAATCTTGTAAAGTGTTGTAGCTTTGTAACTACCACCATTGGATTCCTTGACCCTGAAAATGTAGGTTTAGCAGTTAAAATCAATGTTCCAGCTTATTTAGAAGCCGAGATATTACAAAATGTAAATTTTATGGTGGCCATTTTGTAAATTCCAATATGGCCACCACATAGACATCTGGGCAAATGGAAACATTGATTTTCTGATTCCTTATACAATACCCTTTCCAAAAATGTATAGTTTACCAAATCTCCCAAAAATTCCCACAAAATTACATAGCGAACCTGACTAAACAGTGACATTACCTTACAGCCTGTGTTAAATCATCAAAAATGAACATGAAAAAGACAGCAGAAAAAAGTTTCAGTGGCTTCAGAACGCATGAGAGGCGGCTTCAAAACATATGGTCGGTCTCTCTTTAATCTTTTCTCCTATAAATGTATAATCTACATTTGTTCTTCAGGCTGTATTCAATAATATTATGATTGATTGTCTATCTGCCCCCGCCCCCAGTTAATGCCAGTAAATAGGAATAGGTATCTTTATCAAAATAATAATAATAAATATAGCCGCAAGCGGCGATTGACGGGCTCCAAGCATCCGGTGACCTGGGGGTTAAATGTGACATAATACACCAAATAGTGCACATTTAGTCAGAGTTGATTATGTGCAAAGGGGCACCAATTTTGGCAATTTTGTGTTGTGTGTTGTGATCAGTAAGGGTGTTGGGGTCAGTAAGGGCATTGGGGTCAGTAAGGGCGTTGTGGTCAGTAAGGGTGTTGTGGTCAGTTTAAGGTGTTGTGGTCAGTAAGGGCGTTGTGGTCAGTAAGCGTGTTGTGGTCAGTCAGGGTGTTGTGGCCAGTAATGGCGTGGTGGTCAGTAAGGGCATTGTGGTCAGTCAGGGCGTTGTGGTCAGTAAGGGTGTTGTGGTCAGTATGGGTATTGTGGTCAGTATAGGTATTGTGGTCAGTCTGGGTATTGTGGTCAGTAAGGGTGTTGTGGTCAGTCAAGGCGTTGTGGTCAGTAAGGGTGTTGTGGTCAGTAAGGGTCTTGTGGTCAGTAAAGGTGCTCTTATACTCGAGCAAAGCTCCGTGGGGGTGGGGCCCCGCGAGTCACCGTGTAGACCTCGTGCTGGGGCTGATGCCATTATACTCAGAAAGTGATCTGCATGTATTGTACAATGGTGAGAACAGCCCATGAAAAGTCGCAATGAAACGCTGTGCAGTACTGAGTGCGCTTTCACTCTCAAACGACCCCACATCAGCACATGAAGGACTCACCAAACTTGTTTTTACTGAAAGCCGTTTTTACTTCTCAGCCCTGATTGCCTACTCTGTGCTGCTTTTAATCTCTCTCAATCATGCTCTCAACACAACACATTTACTTGGTGAAATGACTAAAAACGAACAGTTGCAAATCTAAGTTTATAGCCTACCACATGGGTCAAGAAATGTGGCGAAAACACAGCTCAGTGTTCAGGGTTCAGTGGCTCGAAAGCAGCCATGTTTGGAGAGAAGCTTGCGCTGTTAGAAAAAAAATCAGGCACAACGCGAGCGGCCGCCAGAGCTAGCGAATAACCACGCCCAACAAATTTACGTAATTTGACGCGGCCGCCCCTCGCTCCACCCCCGCGCCCTTCACGGCAGGGTGAGCATAATTCAGCCTTAAGGGTGTTGTGGTAACTCAGGGCATTGTGGTCAGTAAGGGTGTTGTGGTCAGTATGGGTATCGTCCTCAGTATGGGTATTGTGGTCAGTAAGGGTGTTGTGGTCAGTCAGGGCGTTGTGGTCAGTAACGGTGTTGTGGTCAGTATGGGTGCTGTCATCAGTAAGGGTGTTGTGGTCAGTATGGGTATGTGGAACACATGGAACACACGGAACACGCAGACTTACTTACCCCTAATAATCAGAACAGTTAGAATAGGGATCCACGCACTTTGTGCTTGGACCCCTAATAATAATAATAATAAATATAGCCGCAAGGGGATCCAAGCATCCGGTGACCTGGGGGATATATGAGACATAATAAACACCAAATAGTGCACATTTATTCAGAGTTGGTATGTGCACAGAAACCAGGAAAGTTTGGTTGAGATCCGGTGACCTGACGGTTTCCAAGCAGTAGTAGTAGTAGTAGTAGTAGTAGCAGCAGTGGTAGTAATAGTAGTAGTAGTAGTGTTGGTAGTAGTGGGAGTGGTAGCAGTAGTAGCAGCAGTAGTTGTAATTGACCGGTTAATGAGTTGTGGGCAATTTAGTGTCGGGTGTGTTTCATTAAAAGTTTAGAGATTTATCATTTCAAAACGGTTTGACATATCTATCTAATAATTGGACTATCGTCTGTCTCTCTGTCTCTCTCTCTGTCTCTGTCTCTCTCTCTGTCTCTCTGTCCTTCGCGTATCTCGAGAACCGTTGGTCGGATCGACTTGAAACTCGGGGGGTGTGCTGATGGCAACCCGACGGAGTGCAGTGCCCTGTTTTCGTGCGATTTACATTCCGTCATTTACATTACGTCACTTCTCGAGAAGGACAGACATGTCGAGAACCGTTTGTCGGATTGACTTCAAACTTGCGCTTAGGGGGACCTGACAGAGTGCAGTGTGTGTGCGGGGGGGAAGCGCCCACGGGGTGGTGCATGGGGGACTAGCACTAGTCCAAATAATTTTGATAACTTTAAATCGGTCAGATTTCCAACCTACTGTATGTGCCAAGTCTGGCTACTCAGAGCATTATAGTTTCTGCTGTACATACAGTTTTAGCGGAGAAGAATAAAAATAATCGGAACAATTACAATAGGGATGCACGGACTACGTGCTTGGACCCCTAATAATAATAATAATAATAATAAAAATGACGGCCAATTCATTTATGGTGATTTGAGCGTCTATCGCCAATCTTTACCTTTAATCTTGACCACGATTGGACGATATGAAAATAGGGACAATCTAACATCCCTATTGGGAACCCCCGCTGTAAACCCTGTCTGGACCAAGCTTTTGAACGGAATTGAGTCTGACACCCATTTGCTTCTCTCTGTATCTCTCTGTCTCTCCCTCTCTCTCTTTCTCTATCTCTGTCTCTATCAGACCGAATCGCCCAGAACAGGAAGTCCATTGTGTGTCCCATGATTGATGTTATCGACCACGGCAACTTTGGCTATGAGGCGCAGGCGGGGGACGCCATGCGAGGGGTATTCGACTGGGAGATGTACTACAAACATATCTCCATCCCTCCAGAGCTGCAGAAGGATGACCCTAGCGAGCCTTTTGAGTGAGTGCAGGATAGGAAGTACAACATACTGGAGAATAGGGGTGGAGCCAGGGGCTTGTCTGAGAATGCATGTTAACAGAATGTGGATTGAATTGGAATGACAGAAAACACAATTGCATTCCATTAAATTCCAATAATTCCACTTCTGAGAGTTTGTGTAAAAATTATGAATCAAAACATTATGAATCAATTAAAAGATAGATCAAATACATTCAATCAAAGTGTATAGAATTACATATTCTGCATCAAATACCACTTAAACGGTCCCTTTAAAGCAGCTACGAGCAACTTTTTCGATTGTTATTAAACAGTATAAATTTAATATCAGTGCATCACATCTTACCTCTAATAGTCGACGAGACCAACGCAGAGTAGTCTCGCTTGAACCCCGAGTGAATCGGCCAGTGTAGTCTGTCTGTGGCCAGGGAAGATCAGGAAGTGAAATGAAACGGTTTGCAGCAGCCACTTCGGCCATAACCAGAAAATAACTTCCAAAAAACCTGTTAGAATATAACGAGAGATGTTCGCGAGAGTCTGCGTGGCGTTCACATTGTTTATGCTGCGTTGCTAGGCAGCGCAAACGGCGAGGCAGGCAGCTGCGTTTCACTTCCGGGTTTCACTTCCGCGTTTCACTTCCGGGTAGCCGGGCCGGCGGTAAGGAGAGAGAGAGAGAGAGCCCCCTGTTGACGCGAGTTTAGACAGACACAGACTTAATAATCATCCAAGGGAGCAATCTCCGACACACACGGCTTTGGTCTCGTCGACTATTAGAGGTAAGATGTGATGCATTGATATTAAATTTATACTGTTTAATAACAATCGAAAAAGTTGCTCGTAGCTGCTTTAACATTTTATGATATTCAGTAGGAGTGCTCAAAAAAATTGATTCTTGAAAGGATCGCGATTCTTAATGCCACGATTCCTGGATCGATTCCAAACTCCCAAGAATTGATTCTTCTTTTTTTACCCTCTCTCTCTCTCTCCTTCCCTCCTCCCCCTCCGCGCTGCTTCCCCACCGTTGCTCGCCCTTTCCGGCTTCCGTAGGTCGTAGTTGTTGCTGCTGGTTGCAACAGTGTGGGCCAGCAGTAGGGTTGTCAAAAATATAGATACTTTGCGTGAAGGACTGAGCCTTAATGGTACGCGTTCTACCAGGTAAGCCACCAGTGGGCCCCAACCCATCTGATATATTGACATTAAGCTGGTTGAAAATTGGCAAATTCCTAAACGATAATTCTGGTTATTTTCAACTTTTTTTGCCGTGATGACAATTGATTGTGATGAAAATATCAACCTGATCGCACACAAATACATCAAATGAACACCATTTGTTAATGCCATATGATGCCTTGGTGGCACGTAAAGTGTTAAAAATCAGTTTTCCCAGCATAAAATGGTTCCATGAAGGAGACACGGCTATAAACCAGGATCAGATGGCAGCCTCATGGGCAGATGAGTTTGACTTCAATGCCGACAATTCCCAGTCCAATTCCCAGCTTGTACTGTACAGGAAGTATATTTTTGTCAAATCTTTTAATTGTAGCAAATGTTTTTCTTATACCCAAAGCTTTTCACTAACCTTAACCAGAGTTGTTTTAGTTGCCTAACCCTTAGCCCAAACCTTAGCCAACGTTGTTTTACTAAACTTTACTGTTAGCCAAGCTTTCGCTGAAAATGTCATGTCCGATTTGTGTTATTGTCACAGAAGTCAGTCTGTGGTGGAGGAACGTCACACAGTGGACATGTAAATCACATTGACACATACATCGGTTCATCTGAACATCTCCAACAGCTGAATTAAAACATAGTAACACGCTGTAGTTATGTGTAAATAGCTGTGTGTTTGAGAACTATATGACATTTCACTCATAATATAGTCCATGTGGTGGTTTTTACTATTTGCTCACACTGTTTTGCTTGTTTATTTTGCTTGCTTGTTGTCTGCCTGTCTCCCTCTCTCTCTCTCCCTCCCTCTCTCTGTCACATTCTGTCTCTCTCTCTCTGACTGCTTCACTTATTGATCTTGTTGTTTCTCTTGTGGAGTTATCAACACGATTCCCATTGTTGCTTCGCTGGATCTGCTCATGCAGAAGTGCTTTATTCACTCCACATGGTTTTGCGTTTACATTGTGAGATTTTCAAAATATAAAGAAGTCTCAGACAAAACACACAAAGCATTCCTGTGGCCTTGTAATGATTGTGTCAGATTGTAAAACAACAGAAAGGTAGAAATGATTTTTGTAAACTCCATAGACTCCATATCATCCTTTTCACATTTGAAGAGGGGGAACCTGCAGAAAGCTGTCTGTTAGTGTGTAGCTCTAGGCCCAGTGTTTCTCAGGATGACAGTACAGTAGCTGCCCTGCTCGCCTTTAATTGATCCTCCTAAAAGAAGGCGAGGAGAGAGAGCGGAGAGGAGAGATGGAGAGAGGAGAGAGATACTCAGGCACTTCCTGCTGGCAGGCTGCCTCCAATTTACACCTGATGAAAAGGGTGGTTGCCATGACGATTCGATGTAAGTACAGTTTGTGTGTTGTATTTGTGTTCTCATCACGAACGGATGTCTTCACCTGGATAGAAAGATGAAGGAGGCACCAGGGTGGTCTAGTCTATTCCCTCGCATACGAACACGAGGGCCACAGGTTTGCATCCCCGTTGGTACCCCCGGCTTGGTCCGGTGTCCCTACAGACACAATTGGCTGTGTCTGCAGGTGAGTCCTGGTCGCTGCACTAGCGCCTTCTCTGGTCGGGCTTAAGGGTTTAAGTGATTTTAGGGATAGGAATCTCTTTAAGGGTAGTGGTTTGGGAATGAATGTAGTCGGTAAAGATTCTCAAAAGTATAGTGTAATAAATGTGTGTCGTCCTTCTGCCTCAGGTGTGCAACAGCTACTGTAATGTAACAATCAGGCTCTCTCTCTCGGTCTCTGCTTCATTGGCATGAATGTCATAAGAATGATATTGCCAAAGGGTCTAAGAACAACGAACTAAAAAAGCATACATTTCATCCAACCACAGTAATTGAGTGAGTAAATAGTTAATACATTACTATATGACAAAATCAAGAGATAAACAGATGAATATTACAAATTGGAAGGTGAAAAAATAAAACACGATAAACTACTGGTGTTTGGAAGTTTGTGTGCTTGCCTTGTGTGAAGTTTGCTGGATCTTAGGTAAGGGCTCACGGGCAGTGATCGATTAGAACCACAGATATGTCTTTCAAGCTTTAATGAAGTATCACAGGCAGAAAGTAAGGCAGAAGCAACATACAGAGTAGCTTACAGATTGCAGAAAGGGAAACGGGTAGGGATGGGTACCGTTCACATTTGAACCGATACCGGTACGATACCGGTACCTGGAATTCGGTACGGTACCCAAAACGGTACCATTTTCGGTACTTTACATGCTCTAATAAAAAAAAATTATAATAAAAAAAATTATAATAATCCAAACTTCTCAGAGAGAGCGGTCGGTATTCACTAAAGCCTTCATATCTCAGGCTCTGTAGCACATATAAACAAAAAAAAAGCATTTGAGAGCTTAAGGCTGGGTTCACACCGGCGACCCAAGCCTTGCCTATGCCTTGCCTTTACCCACGCTTTTAAATAGGCATCCGTTTTAGTCAACGAGGCTGTGTACACCGGCCGCCTGAGCGTGAACCCTGCGTGTACCCACGCCTTGCCTGTGCCTTGCCGATTTTATCGTTTAGGCGTGAGTTCTATTTTCAAGCTGACAAGGCAAGGCAAGGCAATGTTAATAAAGATTATGGCAAATGTAACCCTTCCAAAAAAAAAGCCACGGGTTTAAGCTCTCAAATGCTTTTTATTTCATGTTGATAGCTACTATACAGGCTGAGGAAATACGTTCTGTTGAACCCTTGACAATTACTGCAGCAAGAGTAACGTTAGCGTTTAACGTCGTTGTGAAGACAGTGAAAAGCCCCGTTATCTAACAACCACAACGGCAGTGAAACAACTTATCCAGCTAACGCTAGCTAATTAAATAACGTTACCTGATGTTGTAGAAGTCGATGCCTCTCTCAACGTTACAGCTGAGGAGGTGCTGCTAACGTTAGCTGCGGTGCGGTAGGCTATCTGCTTCATTCACCCTCAGCCTATCTAAGACGTTACAGTCTTCAGCATTTAGCTAAATATATCTTGTGTTTGACCATGCTCCCTCAAGTTTGAGGTGTTTCCCTCGCCAGCTTTGCAATTCACATCACAAATGTTGCAACCAGTGTTGTCTGAGTCTATCTTGGTAACGTGTAGCCACATTTTTGGGTGGTCCTGTTTGTTGATGTTTCAGGTGTGTGACTGACATAACGCGCTCTCGCATGTTGCCTTAAGGTTCCGTCGGAATTTCTATTTTACCCACTCTCTTCTATTACTCAGATGCGTTCAAGTACCGAAATGAGATACCGTTTTATTTCATGTGAACTGATACACGGTAGTACCGCCCCCTTTCGGTCGGGTACCCATCCCTAGAAACGGGACCATACATATAACAGAACAACACCTTTATACCCCCCCACATTCGAGGTATGACATCGTTGGTGATGTCACAACATCCCGGGAGGTATGACATCATCGATGACCTCACAAGGTGAACCCTGACATCGTCCATCATCATTGCATCGTTGGCTCCTTGGTTCGGGGGCGTCAAGTGCCCCAAGAACAGGCCTGATGGTGGGCCATTACGGAGCATTTTCTACAGCCGCCCTCAGTTTCCTGTGGGGAGTCTGTATTCTTCCAGAAATGGCCCTCCAGTCCCACCAGGTGTAGGCAGGGCTCGGTTGATTAGTCTGGCAGTGAGGGGAGCTGAATAAGCTTGGCCACCGGCCGGGTGTAGGTACGGGTCTACACTTTGTTGTCCAGTCCAGGGGAAAGTTTGGTGACTCTCCCCATCGGCCAAAGTGTGCGCAGGAGCTGGGGGTCTATGATCATCCTGACACCTCAATGAGGGATGTCCTGAGCACCTCCTCCACAACCAGTGGTGCCCCAAGGCCTGCTTCACTGAGCGAATCTCTCGCTCCCAGCAACTGCTGAAGTGAGGGGCCTCTGGTGGCTTGAGTTTCCAGTTGAGGAAACTCAGCTGCGTGAGGTCAGCGAGGAAGCAGTTGTGCTGCGCTCGTTGGAGGGAAGCCTCGGCCTTACTGTAGTCTTTGGCCGTTAGTGCCTCGTTGGCCGCCCCGTGGAATGTCGGCGTGGTATCCTTGATAAAGGCACCGAAGGCCGTAAACTCATCTGGCATGGGGGGGGCAACGTGAGGCCACAGTAATTTGGCTTCCTCAACTCCTCGCTATGATCCGAGGTTGTGTGGAGTTGGGGTGTCTCTGGCCAGCGATCTGGGCTGAGAAGAAGGAAGGGGGGTCCGCCACCCCAACGGCTGGTGGTGAGTGCGGGAAGGGGCTTTCCCCGCGTAATGTCGTCCGCCGGATCCTGGGCGGTATCCACATAGCGCCAGTCATTGTCCACCGTGAGCTCCTGGATCTCCGTCACTCTAGTGCCCACGGACACCTTGTAGCGGCATGATGGCTGCAGCCAGATGAGGACGGTGGTTGAGTCGGTCCATAATACAGTCCGCTGGATGGGGATTGTCAACTCCATCTTGAGTACCTTGGCTACTTGCGCTCCTGTCAAGGCGGCGCACAGCTCTAGACGTGGGGTGGACTGTTGTTTCTTTGGAGCCACTCTTGACCGCGCCGGGACCGTCAGTCCTGTGATACGCCACCGAACCATATGCTTGCTCAGATGCGTCACAGAACACGTGGACCTCCCGTCTGCCGATGGGGGAGTCCAGGTCAGGGCTAGTGTTGGTTCGCGATAGGGAGATATCCTGCAGTTGCGCGGTAGCTCGTCCTCCCACTCTTCCCAAGCCTGCAGCAGTGTCTCGGGTAGGACTGGGTCATCCCAGTCCCGTTTGTTTTCCCATAGGTGTTGTATGAGCAGGGCGGGATGGATCTTCCCGAACTGATGGAGGGGCAGATTCCTCCGGCGACGGAATTTCTCCTGCAGGGCGGTGATGGGGCAAGTTTGCTCGCCTAGACTAAGGTTCGGTTCCGTAAAGGCTCTCTTGGTGCGATAGGTCTGCTCTGGGCAACTTGCCGCGGAGACGATGAAGGAGATGGCCGCCCTGTGAAGCATCTGGGGCTCCTGCCTCACCGTCCGCAAAGGCATGTCCTCTGGCTGGCCTGTGAGGCCCAGCTGCTGTGCTGCTGAGTGTAGGAGCATGGTCCACTCTGTGCCGTCGTCCATTAAAGGAGTAAAGCTGCGAAAATCATGAAGGACTGCACCCACCCTGCCAATGGACTGTTTGCCCCTCTCCCCTCTGGTAGGAGGCTACGCAGCATCAAAGCCAGAACCACCAGGCTCAAGAATAGCTTCTTCCCGGTGGCTGTGAGAATTATGAACAATGCATAATCACTCTAACGTTATATCCTTTAGTTTTCTCGTATCTAATTATATACATATATATTAATATCTTTTATATATAGTACATAGCATGTATTATATCTATATATGTATATATCAAAATGCTGCTCGTGCAATATACTGCTGCTATTTCTCATAACGTTTACCTTATTATTACTTTTTTTACGTATCTAATTATATACATATTTTTTTATATATATAGTACATAGTATGTATTATATCTATATATGTATACATTTAAAATCTGCTGCTCCTGTAGTGAATGCTGCCACACTCCTCGCACTTTAATGCCGCCAGCTGTGAGCGAAACAAAATGAACTTTAAGTGGCTCCGTGTTGAGCGAAACATGCACTTTAAACTGTTTTCCTTGCTCTTACACCAGGTATTATGTTGTCTTTATGATGTCTCTAACTTATGTTTTTATATTGTTTTTCTTTCTTAGCACTCAGTTGTTTTTATGATATTTTTATGATTTATGATATCCTAGTTAATCTAGTTGATCTATCCACCAGGACCTTGAGTTCATATTTCGTTCCCTCTCATGTTTCATGTTTTGGAATGACAATAAATATCCTTGAACCTTGAACCTTTATGGCGCATGTGTCCAGCCTCTGGTCCCCATGTTGGGTCACCACTTTGCAGACCTTAAGGAGGGCATGACGGTTTCCCCATGGCGGTTTCCCAATGTAGTACGCCCCCCTTCCCTGTTCCCTCTGAAGGAGCAGGTTGGCTTGATCCATCTGGGGGAGCCGGGTGGCCTCTTCCTTCTGGGGGAACGGGCTGGGGGCCCGTTATTGGCTTCCTCTGCTCTGACTTCTTGGCATCCCTAGAGGCCTTGGCTGGAGTTGTCTCCATGAGCTCGTGCAGGGCCAGGAGGTGAATTCTGGGAATAGGCAATTGTGATGGCCGGCTGACTGTGCCCCGTGCTGTTGGTCCCAACGTTCGCCATGCCTACCTGAGTGTGGTGTATTCCAGTGGCGGGCTCGGCGGGGCCGTGCCCGTTGCACTCTACTGCATGCTCAGGGTCGGCGACCTTTGTCGGCGGATGTGTCCTGGGTGCGGGTGTTGGTGGCATTGGCAATGGCCATTGCCCTTGTCTGGGCAGTGGAACAGGGGGTTCCATAGTTTGGGTCGTTGGCTCTGGAGCTGCCGTGCTGACCTGACCCTGGTCGTGGGAGGTGCAGGGCACGGGTGAAATGTTGAGCCAGGGTGCAGGCACCGGTGAAGTGGGTGGCACCCTCCGGGGCTCCTGCTCAGCTTGGCTCAGCAGGCGTCTGCTTCTATCCAGGCGGCGGATTATCTGCTCTCTAGCTTGGAGGGCCTTCGCCTGGAGCTGCTGGGCTGCTTCTTGGGCCCGCAGAGCCTCTGCTTGGGCCTGTTCTTGGGCCCGCAGAGCCTCTGCTTGGGCCCATTCTCGGGCCCGCTGAGCATATTGGGACCTTTGTTCCTGCTCGGCCTTCAACCTAGCATAGCCCTGCGCCATTACGGCTTCCATCCTTAGGATCTCTCCATGAGATGTCGCTTGCTGTGCCTTCCTCCTAGCATGGCCAAAGGCCGCTAAGGCTCTGGCCTTGATCATTAGGAGCTCTATACGGTTCTCCGCAGCTTCCTCTGCCTCAAATTCAGCCCTTGTGTGGGCTACCTGAGCAGGGAGTCGGTTTTCCTGCTGAGGGAGGGTGGGCTCCTTCTCCCCTGGTCGGAGCGCCCGGGAGTCTTGGGGACCCGGCCCCTGACTCTTGTATCCAGACATTTCGGACTGCTGGGAAGAGATTGCTCCTCTGGTTGGTGGGGTGCCGGATCCAGAGCGAGCTCACCTGTTCCATCTCCTCGGATCCGGCTCGAAGGACCAGTTTTTTAGGAAGTTTGTGTGCTTGCCTTGTGTGAAGTTTGCTGGATCTTAGGTAAGGGCTCACGGGCAGTGATCGATTAGAACCACAGAGATGTCTTTGGTTCGGGGGCGTCAAGTGCCCCAAGAACAGGCCTGATGGTGGGCCATTACGGAGCATTTTCTACAACTGGCAATGCAAGAACGGACGGAGACAAGTGTGAATACAGGCAGGAGATTGACCATCTGGTGATTTGGTGCAGTCAAAACAACCTCTGCTAAATGCTCAAAAGACAGTGGAGGTTATTGTGGAGTACAGTGGAGTCCTTCCGCTTCCTGGGAACCATCATCAGGCAGGACCTGAAATGGGAGCTGAACATCAGAGCTCTCACCAAGAAGGCACATCAGAGGATGTACTTCGTGTGGCAGCTGAATACATTCAAAGTGCCAAAGACAACAATGGTGCACTTCTACACATCCATCGTTGAGTCAATCCTTCCCTCCTCCATCACTGTCTGGTACGCTGCTGCCGCTCTCAAGAAGTCACCCGGTCAAGTTCCGCATCTCCTCCTCACTTACAAATCCCTTCATGCACTCGTCCCCCAATACCTGTCCGACCTCCTCCACCAATACACACCATCCTGGAACCTGCGGTCCTCAGACATGGGTCTGCTGTCCATCCCCCGTACCAGACTAAAAACTTCAGAGCCTTCAGCATGGCAGCCCCCACCCTCTGGAACTCTCTTCCTCCCGAAAGCTGTAACGCCCTGACCCTGGACACTTTCAAAACAACCCTCAAGACCCACCTCTTCACCATGGCCTTTCCCCATTAGTTAGTTTTAGTTTAGTTAGTTACTGTAGCCATCCCCTTTGTCTTGTTTGTTTTGCCCCTCTCTCCCTTGGTCCCCCCCCCCCCCCCCCTTGCCCCCTCTCCTGTAAAGCAACCTTGGGTTTTATGAAAGACACTATAAATTCAGGTTATTATTATTATTTTTATTAAGGACATCAACAGACTGCAGCGCAACAGGATGCAACCTGCCATCCCTTCAGGACCTGCACACAGCCAGAACACTGAAGCGGTCTCGTAAGATCATGGCCGACCCATCCCACCCCAGCCACAAACTCTTCGAAACACTCCCCCTCGGCAAGAGACTGAGGTCTGTCAAGACCAGAACCGCTCGCCACAAGAACAGCTTATTCCCAACTGCCATCGGCCGCATCAACAAGGCCCTGAAGCCCCCTCTATCAAGGATCCTACCAACCCCCCACAAACCCCACTACCTCCTGAACTCAGTTGAAACCCATCACTGACATGAGCACCCTTCCCCCATCAAACATCACTACACTCGTTACATTAAAGTATTATAGCTGCTTCTCCTACCAGAACTTCTACTCCATTAGATTATTCTTCTTAACTACATCTAGCATCGCTTAGACTCTAATTCCTATTTAATTGAAAACCTATTTAACTTGGACTGTGAATCCATATTTAATGCCTACTTGACAGTCCTCCCACTCTTACAAACATAAACCCACATCCTACCCACCCCTTTCCCTCCCTAGATCAAGAGCACATACCAACAGAAAAACACCAGAAACAAAACAAAACAAAAAGAAAGATCCAGTGTCAAACATAGGTTGTAGTAGCAATAGGCTAGATGTTCAGGTGACAGGTCAGAGTAGTTATTTTACATGCACAATGAAAGGAGACCACACTTTGAGAAATTTTTCATACGACCCCTTCAGTGTATGTCGTATTTCATCAAGTTGAAGCAAGGACAGCACCTCCTGCATCCATCTCTTGAAAGGGGGGTGTTTGTTGAATTTCCAATTTGTTAGAATCAATCTGCGTGCTATGAGGCTGCTGAATGCCACCGCTTTCTTTTGTGCATTTGTAACAAAAGTTTCCAATGGAATCACACCAAAAATGGCGGTCAATGAGTTGGGTTCAAGAGACGCATTGCATAGAACAGAAAGGCATTCAAACACATCGGACCAAAAATTAGTTAGCGAGGGACAGGACCAGAACATGTGGCCTAAGCAGACTGGGTTACTGCATCTAGGACAGGTGGGACTAACATACTTTACTTTACTTTATTTCATTTAGCAGACACCTTTCTCCAAAGCGACGTACAGAGGAATAAACATAGAATCAGGTAAACAGACATTGTAGTCAGCAATAATAATAAAGATAGTAATACAACCGGTGAACATTGATGCCAGCAATAGTAAAAGGATAATAAATAAAAACAAGGTTAATCAAGTCCAATCAAGTCCATGAGGAGCAAATAAGGATGGAAGAAGGTAGGGTTAGGGGGGAGTAAAGTGGAGAGAAAAAAGATGTGTTTTTAGCCTATTGCGGAAAATAGGGAGTGACTCTGCCGTCCTGACCATGGGGGGGAGCTCATTCCACCATTTGGGGGCGAGGTAGGAAAAAAGTCTGGATTTTGAGTGACCCTTGAGCCCGCGAAGCAAGGGGGTGCGAGGCGGCCTACGCTAGTGGAGGGGCGGAGGGAGCGGTGAGAGGTTTGGAACTTGACCATGGGTTGAAGGTATTGGGGGGATTTTGAGTGGACAGCTCTGTAGACAAGGACCAGGGTCTTGAATTTGATGCGTGACAGGATGGGGAGCCAGTGGAGGTCTCGGAGGAGGGGGGTGACGTGGGAGAATTTAGTTTGGTTAAAAACGAGGTGGGCTGCAGAATTCTGGATGAGTTGAAGGGGTTGGATGGCAGAGGAGGGGAGACCGGCTAAAATAACGTTACAATAATCGAGACATGATAAAACCAGGGCGTGGACTAAAACTTGTGTTGCTTCTCTGGTTAAAAATGGGCGGATTTTACAGATGTTGTAGAGGGAGAATCTGCAGGAACGTGCCGTTGCTGTAATGTGAGCGGAAAAGGAGAGTTGGTTGTCAAGAGTTACACCAAGATTTTTGGCTGTTTGAGAGGGAAGAACGGTGGTATTGTCAATGGATATGGAAAGATCGGATAGGCGGGAGTCTTTGCCGGGGAAGAAGAGAAGTTCGGTTTTGTCTGGGTTGAGTTTGAGATGATGAGAGGACATCCAGATGCTGATGTCATTAAGGCAGGCAGAGATACGGGAAGAGATATGGGTGTCAGAGGGGGGGAAAGAGAAATAGAGCTGTGTGTCGTCTGCATATGAGTGATAGGAGAACCCGTGGGAGGAAATGACGTGGCCAAGAGATCTCATGTAGAGAAGAAAGAGGAAAGGACCTAAGACAGAAACCTGGGGGACACCCGTGGTGAGAGTGCAGGGGTCAGATAGAGTTACTCTCCAGAGGACCTGAAAAGAGCGCTTAGATATGTAGGAGGAGAACCAGGAAAGTGCAGAGCCGGTGATACCAAGGTCGGATAGGGTGGAAAGTAGAATTTGGTGGTTCATGGTGTCAAAAGCGGCGGACAGATCGAGAAGTATGAGAACGGAGGAGAGTGATGAAGCTTTGGCGGAGTGAAGGGCGGAGGTGACAGAAAGAAGAGCTGTTTCAGTGGAATGTGCAGGTTTGAATCCAGATTGCAGGGGGTCAGAGAGATTGTGAAGGGAGAGATAAGAAGATAATTGGCCGGATACTGTGTGTTCGAGTGATTTGGAGATGAAAGAGAGGAGGGAGACGGGCCGGTAGTTGTTGATGGCGGAGGGGTCGAGGGACGGTTTCTTGAGAAGTGGTTTGATTATGGCTGTTTTTAGGGCAGAGGGGAAAAACAGAGGAGAGGGAGGAGTTGATGAGGGAAGTGAGAAAGGGAGATATGTCAGGGGAGATGGACTGTAGGTGAGATGAGGGTATAGGATCGAGGGGGCAGGAGATGGCACGGGCTGATAGAATGATTTTGAGGAGAGGGGAGAGAAGGAAGACATAGAGGCAGGGGGTTGTGAGGAAGGGGAGGGGGTGAGATAGGTTGGTGGGGGAAATGATGAGCTGATGGCGGCGACCTTGTTAGTGAAGAAGTCAAGTCAAGTTTATTTGTATAGCACATTTCATACACAGAGGCAATTCAAAGTGCTTCACATAAAATGGTTGACAGGAAAAGAAAAGAAAAGAAGAGAGTAAAATGGACATTTAAAAGCATCACAACAAAACTTAAAAAAAAGAGTATAAAAAGTGCATTAAGCAACTTCATTAAGCACACAGGAAAATAAATGAAAAGAAGAAATAAAATGGACATTTAAAAGCATCACAACAAAACTTTAAAAAAAGAGTATAAAAAGTGCAATAAGCAACAGGCGCGGCAGTTGCAGAAAGAGCTAAAACTTATAGAGGACTCATTGGGTTTGCATAGTAGCTGTCAGCAGTTAAAAGCGACGGTAAACATAAAAGTCTTTAGTCTATTTTTAAAAGTAAGTAAGGTTGGGGCAGATCTGAGGTCTTCAGGCAATTTGTTCCAGCTAGCAGAAGCATAGTGGGTAAATGCAGCCTTCCCGTGATTTGTTTTGATCCTAGGGACAGTTAATAAGCTGGACCCTGTTGACCTAAGAGTTCTAGACGGTTCGTAGCGTGGGAGCAATTCAGCTATGTATTTTGGGCCTAGGCCATTAAGTGATTTATAGACTAATAACAGTATTTTAAAATATATTCTCTGACACACTGGCAACCAGTGTAAGGACTTAAAGGAACACTCCGCCCATTTTCAACCAGCTTTGTATCATTAGAACATCAGTAGTATATCAGAAAACTGTAAACGGTTTTGAAGTCTGTCATTTAATTTGACAGTTATTGAGTGTTAAAGTGTGGACCAGTGATGTCACTGGTCCACACTTTAACACTCAATAACTCAAATGAATAACTCATTAACTCAAATCAACTCTCAATAACTGTCAAACAATTCATCATTCATCTAGTTTGACAGTTATTGAGAGTTGATTTGAGTTAATGAGTTATTAATTTGAGTTAGTGTGGACCAGTGATGTCACTGGTCCACACTTTAACACTCAATAACTCTCAAATTAAATGACAGACTTCAAAACCGTTTACAGTTTTCTGATATACTACGGATGTTCTAATGATACAAAGCTGGTTGAAAATGGGCGGAGTGTTCCTTTAAGAACTGGAGTGATATGATCAGCTTTCTTAGTCTTCGTTAGAACTCTAGCAGCAGCATTCTGAATGAGTTGAAGTTGCCTAAGTTCTTTTTTGGAGAGACCAGAAAAAAGGCTATTGCAGTAGTCTAACCTACTATAAATGAAGGCGTGAATTAGTTTTTCTAGATCCTGTCTGGACATGTATCCCCTAATTCTTGCTATATTTTTAAGATGATAAAAAGCAGATTTTCTAATTGACTTAATGTGGGAGTTAAAGTTGAGATCGGAATCAATAATAACCCCAAGATTTTTGACTTGATCCTTAGGCTTCAGGGATAGAGACTCAAGGCGTACAGTGATTTTAAGCCTTTGTTCTTTGGGGCCAAACACGATCACCTCAGTTTTGTCTTTGTTTAGCTGTAGGAAATTCTGGCACATCCAGTTATTTATTTGATCAATGCACTGGCACAATGATTCTATGGGGGCATAGTCAGCTGAGGAAAGAGTTATATACAACTGAGTGTCGTCTGCATAGTTATGATAGGCTACTTTGTTTTTTTGCATAATTAGGCCTAGAGGGAGCATATAAAGGTTGAAGAGAACGGGCCCCATAATGGATCCTTGAGGCACCCCACAGGTCATCCTAGTTAGGTCAGATGTGCAATTGCCAATGGAGACGAAGTACTTCCTGTCTTGAAGATAGGACTTGAACCACTGGAGGACCGTACCCGATAGCCCAACCCAGTTTTCCAGTCTGTCCAATAAAATTGAGTGGTCAACAGTGTCAAATGCAGCGCTAAGATCCAGTAGCACTGTCAGGATTGGTGTTAACCTTGCTGATGGTGTTAGACATGTGGATCTATTCGCGGGTAGTTGATGGCCAAGGCAAACTTGGTAAGTGAAGTATCGATGAGTAGGGAAGTTGTGGAACTTGATAGCTAGGTCTGCACGGTTCGAGGTTGGGAACGGTTGCAGAGGTTGACGTGATCTTAGTTTAGTTTATGAACCACTACTGAGGGCCTGCAGGAACGGGCCTTTATAGATCCGAATATGACATCACCTGTGTTATGACATCACCAGCGAAAGGCATGAAAGACACTTATGAATCATGACATCATCAGTGATCGATGACATCATAGTAGGAATGACGACATCAAAGTAGGAATGATGACATCATCCTAACAGTACCCTCCCCTCAACGGACGCCACCTGGCGTCCAATGAGGCCATCAAGGATGGCATCTGGAGAACAGAAAATCCGCAGGTGCCGGTGGAGGTGCTCTTCAGCAGGTGGTCAGATGCAGGTGGTTAGACCCCAAAGGGGGTGTAGGAGAGTGAGGTGCTCTTCAGCAGGTGGTTAGATGCAGGTGGTTAGACCCCAAAGGGGGTGTAGGAGAGTGAGGTGCTCTTCAGCAGGTGGTTAGATGCAGGTGGTCAGACCCCAAAGGGGGTGTAGGACAGTGGAGGTGCTCCTCCCTAATACTGGATATCGAAGCCATAGATAGACCGACACGTAGACAGAAATTCTACCGGCTCCGGTGGATCCTCTGGAGTCGGCCATCCCCCGGGGCACGATCCAAACATGGGAGGCTGGAGACCATCAAAAGGGCCAACGTCGCGGTCCGGCGGTCCCCACCAAGAACTGTGCCTCTGACGCAACAGTTGATGATGACACAACACTTCAAACTCTGCGGGCTCCGAAGGTGGAGTCTCAGAGGATGCTCCAGACTTGGAAGGAGCCAAAGGGACTGCAGGGGGGGGTGTCGCAAGCTCAGAGAGCGGGGCTCCCGAAGGCTCCCCACAAACCAAAGGCTGAGCCCCAACCAATGCCGCCGTCTCCGAAGGCAGAGCCACAGGGGGCTCCGACTCAGCGAGGCCCGCCCTCCCGACCTGTAGTTTGGGCAGGACACCCACCGTCTCCTTCTTTGGACGCCTCTTCTTTGCTCCTGACCGAGGGCTGACGACACTACGGGGACCTCCCAGCATGAAGCTGGAACCTAAGTGTGGGTCAAGGACAGGAATTGGCTGCTGCTGAGGTACGGGTTCAGACTCGGCGAGGGGAAGGTCCACAGGTTGTGCCTCAGGACCAGCAGACTCGGAGGACCCCTGCGGGGGAACGGAGCTGATCTGCAGGCAGTGATTGAACTTCTCAATGAGACGATCGACAGTCTTCTCCAACTCCTTAACCCTCTTGGGGACACACTGCCACTCCTGGGTGCTGCAGAGAACGCTGCCCAACCGTACAGATTTCGGGGCTGGACACGTAGAGTCTTGATCCAAGGGCCGGCGAGCGGTGGGACCACTTACTGGACGCCGGGAGCAGGAGGAGAGGTAATGCCCGGCTCGACCACAGTACAGGCAGCTCCGGGTGTCCAAACGGCGCTGCCTCTCCTCTGGTGTGATGCGAACCCTGTCGGTCAGATCACGGTACAGATGGTTGCTGGTGTTCAGATGTGGCAGTCTTTGCTTTGGGATGACACTAACCCCCCCCCCAGAGTATGCGCTTAGGAGCTGGAGGCGGCCGAGCGGCAGGGCTAGAAGCAACGGCCGCTGTAGCTGGGGGGGTAGCAGGTCTGGAAACCTCCGGAACGACAGTGCGCTCGGAAGCCGGGGCAGGAGGAGCGGCAGACTGCGGAATGACACCCTCAGGAGGATTCAGTCCGTCGAGACGATCTAGCCGGTTAACCAGGAGGGCGTGCCGATCCTCGGCCCTGGAAGCCAGAGTCTGGATTGCGCTAACCAGGAGGGCGTGCCGATCATTGGCCTTGGAAGCCAGAGCCTGGGTTCCTTCAATCAGGAGCTGAAGTATTTTTGCAAATTCCAGTTGGTTGGCCAATGGCATCTCTTGCATAACTGTCGGCAAGTCTCCGAACGTGATAGGATGAGTGGAGACATCAGGATGAGTGGAGATATCCAGCTGACCGCCTGGTGGGTCAGCTGAAGCGACCGGCCGGGTAACTGGCCTCTCGGGAGCCTCCTCCTTGATTGGGGTACCCGCTAAATCCATTTCTGAGTGGTTCATACTGTTAGGATTGGTGTTAACCTTGCTGTTGGTGTTAGACATGTGGATCTATTCGCGGGTAGTTGATGGCCAAGGCAAACTTGGTAAGTGAAGTCTCGATGAGTAGGGAAGTTGTGGAACTTGATAGCTAGGTCTGCACGGTTCGAGGTTGGGAACGGTTGCAGAGGTTGACGTGATCTTAGTTTAGTTTATGAACCACTACTGAGGGCCTGCAGGAACGGGCCTTTATAGATCCGAATATGACATCACCTGTGTTATGACATCACCAGCGAAAGGCATGAAAGACACTTATGAATCATGACATCATCAGTGATCGATGACATCATAGTAGGAATGATGACATCAAAGTAGGAATGATGACATCATCCTAACAAGCACTAGAATCGAATTTTTGCCTGAGTCTGTGTTCATTCTGATGTCATTTATGACTTTAGTAAACGCGGTTTCAGTGCTGTGATGGGGGCGAAAGCCTGATTGGAGTTTATCTAGGAGATCATTTGAGGTTAGGAATCTATTGAGTTGTAGGTAAACAACCTTTTCAATTATTTTGGCTATAAAGGGGAGATTAGATATTGGTCTGTAGTTACTGATTACCGATGCATCAAGGCTACGCTTTTTTAGTAGGGGTTTAATAACTGCAGTTTTCAGGGACTCAGGAAAAGTGCCGGTCACAAGGGATCTATTAACTATTTGCAATAGGTCCGACGACAGACAGTTATAAACGCTTTTAAAAAAGCTTGTTGGAAGGGTATCGAGACAGCACGAAGATGATTTAAGGCCTTGCACAGTTTCCTCTAAGATGTCGTGGTCGATAACGCTGAACGGGGACAAATTTATCGAACTAGGGATCTGCAAGTAGGATGATGTCACAGCATTTCTTGGTGTGGAGCCACTAATAGCCTGCCTGATATTAATAATTTTATCCATAAAAAAGGCAGCAAACTCATTACATTTGACAGTAGAGAGGAATTCAGGTGCTACACAGAGAGGCGGATTAGTCAGTATATCAACTGTGGCAAATAGTGCGTGCATTGTTCACATTTTTGTTAATTATCTCGGAAAAGAACGATTGTCTCGACCTTTTCAGTTTGAGGTTGTAGGAGTGAAGGCTTTCTTTGTAAATATCATAGTGAATGTGAAGGTTAGTTTTCCGCCATTTACGCTCAGCTTTCCTGCAATCTTTCTTTTTGCATCTAACGGATGCAGAATTTCGCAGGGTGCTTTAATTTTGCCAGACAGCAATTTTAATCTAACAGGCGCCACACTATCAATAGTATTCAGAATTGTTGAATTGAAGTTATCGGTGGTTTACAGAAACGTAAAATGCCAACATTTTATTCTGGCGCTAGCTGTTTTTTTGTTTTTTTTTACTTTTTTGCATCACAAGGCCTGTACAATATGTTTATATGACTTTACAGTGATTCTGATTCTGATCAAGAGGTAGGAGCTGTGCTGAACTGCCACACACTGTGCTATTTAATTCCGCTCTGTGTGCTAGGATATTTCATTTGGTTTCCTTTCATTAAGATCCCCATTAGCCGATACAGTGCTGACAGCCAGTCTCCTGAGGTGAGGAGATTGCCAGGCTCTCGTGCTAATCCTGTGATCCCACACACAGCCAGGCTGCTCTCCTGTGAGACACAAGCACCTGATTCTCTGCTACAGTAAATGCAGAGCAAAAGGGGAGAAATCTCCCGCTCACACAGGAAGGACTTAAACACACACCCGGTGCAGAGACAGCATGCCTCACATACTGTGCCGGGCTTGAAATACATCATACAAATGATATGTGGACTGTACACATCACCCTAGCAGGTTGGCATTTTAATGATGTTAAAACTAAACATTTCTCAGAGGCAGAATTAATCTCATAGATTGAGTTAAACCTCAAAGGGCAGAGCCAATGAACAACAGGTTTTCAGAGAAGTTAGTTAGCTACAGTAAATGGCAAACCTGAAAGGCAAAAGAAAGAACTTAATCATAATATGAATAAATACACAAGTTAAACAGGTTGTTTGCATTAAAGAGTCTTAATCGCCATTTGAGAGGTATTACATTTTGTAGCTATTGTGCTGATGGTGTTAAATGAGCATAATGATATTGGGCCCTATCATCCTACAGGCGCTATCGCTTGTGCACCGGTTTGCGTGCCTCTTCCGCAGGGATGATAGCAGTCCACCTTGCGCAAGTGCCAATTTGCGTTCCAGGTGTTATGCCGACTTGTGCACCCCCGCCACCAAACGCATCCCCACCTTATGGGAGCATTGTAATCATTTACAGAAATTTAACTGTTTAAAAATGATATAATTGTCTGGGTAGTTAAAACAGCCCCAAAATATGGTGGGGATGCAATTCTCAGTGGGGGTACGGAACTCGGCACGGCACCGGCGCAAATTGGAGGCGTGCCAAGTCATCTGTGCATGGCGCAAACGAGATTTGGGCGGATTTAACCACCAGAATTATTCACAGGTGTGGCAATAACACAATAACAAGATCACATCCCTGTTAAAAACATGATGTGATTTGATGCAATTCGGGTTCTTTTGTTGACTGGAAAATAGAAACGTGTTTGCAACGGGGAAACAGGGACATTTGATTGCCAGCAATATTGCAGATCATCAGGCCTTGCAAAGACCTGCGTAAGGCACTGTACAAGGATGCAGGAAACGGGGGAGACCAAAGAAAAGATGGGAGGATAACATCCAGGAGTGGACTCAAAATGGTGAAACAGTGAAAGCTGCCGAGGACAGAGAGATGGAGAGAGCTTGTCAACAGATCGTCTGTGGTGCCCCAACGACCCTCCGGATTATGGAATAGGTGAAGGTGAAGGTAAATATTGCAAGTAGGCTACAATGTCCAAGTTTTCTCAATTAATTTGCCATTAACCCAGGGGTTCCCAACCTTTTTTGGCTCGTGACCCTATGTTGACGTCGCAAAAATCTAGGGACCCGCGACATTCAAATTCCGGTACACCATCGATAATGTCATCAGTGACATCGTCAGTGATGTCACATAGTATGCTTCTTTCCCCCCGCAGAATTCTGACTTTAATCTGATAATTCTGACTTTAATCTGATAATTCTGACTTTATCTCAGAATCCTGATTGTTGATTAAGGCTATTGGTGCATTGATGGAAGCCTTTGCAGTATATAGTGACATTATGTGACATTAGTAATGTCACATTATGCAACACTGTTTGGATGTCACCTGCAATTACCACTCATCGCCATAGGTGTCACCCAAGAGAACAAAGCTGAAATCTTAGAGATTATCACTTTAAACTCAGCTAAAAATAATAATGATAATAATAATAATAATAATAATAATAATAATAATAATAATAAAAATCGCAAGTGACCCTAATCATCTTCGGTATTATTAAATTGTGTCTGGTGTAAAAAAGAAAAAGAAAAGAATCAGGCGACCCTATTTGAATTGCAGGCGACCCCACTTAGGGTCGCAACCCTAAGGTTGGGAACCACTGCATTAACCCCTCTTTGCGATGTGATAAAAGTTTCTCAGTGAATTATAGTTGATTGTCTCACTGAATTATCTGCTGTTACCCAATTTTAGCAGCAGAATTTGATGTCCTGGCATTTGGCACGTCCGTGCATAATGACCTATCTAAAAGGAATTCCCCTGCATTGCACGTCACAGCGCAGAGAATACTGGTGCGCCAAGCGCAGCGGGGTATTTTTGTGCTAAGAGCTGCTATTAGGTGCTCTTAAAATGTAGTGCACGCAAAGTATTTGCAGCATTCTGACGATAGCAGAAAGCAAGCATTTTGTGGGTTTGTGGGGCACGCCTACCCCATGCACGCACATGCACGCCCAATTATAACAGCCGTAGAGGTAATAGTGCGGCAGGGAGAATACAAATGTGCTTGTACACGCCCCTAATTTGCATTGCATACTGTGTTAAACGAGCGCAAAACAAGCGCAAATGCAAAATTACCGCTTTTGCGACGATAGGGCCCATTGTCTCATATCGATCACACACCCCTGAATTTAATCAATATCGTATTGTGGCAGACTTTGTGATCAGCAATTATCGTATCGTTGTCCAAAGAATCTATATAGTGGACAGAGATTTCTGTCCATACTCTGCGTTCATTTCGTGCGTAATTCTGGACGTTTTCTGAAAGCTTACGGATATGGATGAAACAGAGCAGTACCACACACACACTCAGGCACGTGCACACATAGGCTTGAGCCCCTGCCTTTTTTTCAGTCTGTAAAAAGTGCCCTTTCCTGACCATGAATGCAGCATTTCTAATGGTGCTTTGTATGGAAATTGCCCTTTCCATGCCGTCACTGAAGGCAGCATTCAAAGAGAAATGCCTTATCCGAGCTCTCTTGGCCTTGAATGCACCATTTCTAATAGGCCTCTGCATGGACCAGTGTTTTTCTAAGCCGCCCCTGAAGGCAGCAGCCCAAAAACCGCACGTGGCTTGCCCATTGACTGTTGAGAGCGAGACGGCCCGTCCCCGCCCACTCCAGCAGTGCGCACTCAGCCACATGCAGACTGAACGACAGCAGCACATGGTGCACACTGACAGATATATCAGTCAACGTGAATCAGGTATGTATGTTTGTCAAAACAAAAAATTATACAGAGCCACCCCTCCAATTTCGGCGGTGCATGCAGACCAGCATGCAGCAGCCTGTAATGCCGTTTTACACCCCGCCAGCCCTGAGATGTCGAGATCACCTCTACCTGGATGTTAAGCACCAAACTCAGCCTTCATGTGCTAGGAGAGAGCCCCCAAAACATGGAAGTCACCTCGATGCTTTTTTATGCTTTAAAGTCTGTGTCTATGTGCCAGGGCACTGAGGGCCCCTGGTCTGGAGGGGATGCAAATCACATCTTATGGTGGTCTATGTAGCAAAAACGGAGTTAAATAACTGCAACTGTAATTCGGCTTTGTCTGATATCGATATGTATGTATGTATGTGGTATATAGGCTACTGTATGTATATGTATGTGGTATACTGTATTACAAGCCTCACTCAGTATCGTTCAATGTTTCTCCCTGTGTTGCTATCTGTTGTAGTGTACAACAACCTAAAGGGAGAAAAGGAGCAAATAAATATTGATGCTTAAATTATTTCACAACAGTATTGCAGCAGCATGCAACTTTTATATACTAATATTATTCAGTTTGTGGAGTTATTTTTCCGTGACAAGTATCATCCTAAAATGAGATATTCCGCTAAATCTGGTTAACGCATGGAAGTATGTGGGCAGTGACGGTTACACCGTTTGAAACTGGTGCATTTATTTTGGTCTGAGTTTTTGTTTTTGTTGTTGTTGTTTGTTTGTTTTTTAGCAAATTGCCCCTCAGCTAGCTAGCTTTCATAAAATGCTTAGGTGTTGAAATAAGCGGTGCAGGTCCCCTTCTCTTCCACCCCCCTCTCTCCTCTCTCTGACACTGTGTGATAGCGTGCCAAATCTCGCCAATGAGGAAATGAATTCTCCATTTCCAGATGTTTGTTAAACTGTGTGCGCGTGCATGAATGTGTGTGTACATGCGTGCGTGCATGTTTTAACGGCTTTGAAACGCTATTGTCCTCGAGACGAGATGCTCCCTCTCTCGCTCTCCACATGTCTCTGTCTGTGTCAACCGGTGAGCTGGGAGAGTGTCCTAGGCTAAATGTCATCCACAAATCTCCCCCAGAGATCTCAGATCTCGCCTACAAACACACATAGAAGGGGCCTCACCGCTTAAAAATAGCAACACAAAAAAAAAATCTGCTCTTTTAAAGTTTTGGTCCGAGTGAAAGGTTATAGTCTCCCTCCCGATTCTAAACATTAGCTGAAACGCTTGGTTTGAGCAAGTAAAACAAATGTATTACTTTAAGCATTTTACAAAATAAGATGGCAGATGAAATCCCTTGATTTGTATGCTTAACCCGGAAGTGGGCGTGACTCTCTTGGCCAGAAAAACTTTGGTTCTTTGGCCCCGCCCACAGATATTTAACTCAATCAATTAAACTAGTTCTGCCTCCAGAGTAAGCTGAGGCTGTCAACAGACTGTGTGGAGAGCCTGGTTTCTAATAGTTAAGTTTGAGATCTGAGGCCTATACCACGAAGCAAGATTAGTGGCATAGCGAGGTAACTTCAGGTTTAACCCTAGGTTTGCCATACCACAACGCTAGTTAACTTCTTACTGAGATAGATCACCATAGCAACTTATGCTCTATGGCAAACCTTCTCTGTAGCAGGTTAAGTTCAGAGGATAAGATCAAAACCCATGAAAGACCCACCTTCTTACCAATCAGCTCTCTGGAAACAGCGAGTCGCCATTCATATAGGATCCCCATATGAAAAATAGATTGCATTCAAATGGGGGGGGGGGGGGGGGGGGACTAAAAAAGAAAAAAAAACATATGGCTCCTGTTGAATTAATCAAGGACTGAAGCCTAAACTTGTTGCAGGCTACATTTAAATTAAGCCCTACTTACCACTTTGGAATGTTATGTTTTTATATATTCATTTTTGTGCTTCCAAGTAGGCTAGATACGTTTGACCCCACTGATCGATTGCAGCTGAACGGTGAGTGGAGAAATATCACTAAACCGGCGTAAAAAGGTTACATAAATGTCTCCAAAGCGCACGGTGCCATGTGCGCAACGGGGCTGAGGCTGACGTTGGGTTGGACATGGTCATACATGCCAGAATAGCCTACTCTAAGCAATTTAATATGGGATCGCCTGCACACAGATTATTCATAGCTAGGCTACTCCTGCATTTAGGCCTGTATGATGTGATTGAACTTCATATTATTTCCAGCATAGTCCATGTATGAAATATGGAGATATGCGACTCTGCTGCCAATATATGTGTCCACAAAATAGTATATTTTTTATAAATTAAATATATGCCCACACGTACCGTGTCGATTCAGTTCAGCAGCCTTTTTTAATTTTATTATCATTCTTTTTTTATTGATAGCCTGTTATAGGAATTATTCCATCAGTACGACCAAACACATGAGATCATTAATATTCATTGAGCCTAAATGGTCTAAATACGCCTACGGATTTTGGAAATTTAGACTGAGATAGATTACACATTACTTCCACTCGCAAAAAAGACATGCAGGTTTTATTCCCACTGAGCAAGAATACGTCCAAAGAACGTCATATGAACGTAAATTTTGGACGTCCCAAAGAGCTCCACCGAGGAGCCAGACTGGAAGTTTTTATGACGTCTTTTCATGACGTCTTCTGAACCTCCAAAGTTTGACATCCATAGGATGTCATCAGAATTACTTCTTCTGAACGTCTAATATTAGACGTTCAGAGGATGTCTTCTGAGCGACGTCTTATTAACGTCCAATGTTTGATGTCCAGAGGATGTCTTCTGAACAACGTCTTCTGAACGTCTTTGTTGGACGTCCTAAAGACGTTCAGAAGATACGTGCAAAGGATGTCTTCAGAACGTCTTTGTCAGACGTCTAAAATATGTCTACTGAGGAGCCAGAATGGACGTCTTTTTATGACGCCTTGTCAACGTCTGTTGTTGACGTCCTGAATACCTCTTTATAAAAGTTTAAAAATAAGTTCAAATGTGGTTATTTTTTGGACGTCTTGTAACGTGACGTCTTTTTAGACGACACCTTTTAGACCTCCACATGTATACTGGTATACAAGACAATCTATACAAAGTTGGCCTTACTTACAAATAACAATTTCTCAAACTATTTAATTATCACTTACATTTATTTGAACGTCATAATCCAGGACAGACAACAGTAATAGTAATAACATTAATATACACATACCGTAAATTCCGGACTATAAGCCGCGGCTTTTTTCCCGTTTTTTGGCCCCTGCGGCTTATATAACGGTGCGTCTTATCTATGGATTTTTTCAGAAAAAAAATTTCAAATACAAATAAAATCTCTCTTTTTTAGCACTCTTTCTACCTATAAATCCACTTCTGTTTTAATTTCCTCTGTTGCCCTCTTTTCACCACACCGCGGACACTGTGTGCACTGTCGAAATAAACAAAGGTGTTGTGTTATGTTGTTTTGTTGAAATGTTACGGTAATACGGTAAATGGGAGCTTCCTCAAACAGCCAACAATCCCCTCTGTGCGTGAACCCTTACATATGGTAATTACGGTAAGCAAAGTTCATCAGCCCGGAATCACAACAAGACGAGCAGTCTGTCTCTCACTTACCATGGGGAAGGTACGCAGAAATTCACACGACGCAGCATTCAAGCTGAAAGCAGTCGAACTCGCACTAAAAGAGGGAAATAGAGCAGCCGCGCGTACTCTGGGCATAAATGAATCGATGGTGAGACGTTGGAAAAAGCAGCAGGAGGAACTGTCTCAGTGTAAGAAAACAAAAAAGTCCTTCAGAGGCCACAAAAGCAGATGGCCGGAGCTTGAAGATTCCCTTGAGGACTGGGTGTTGACCCAGCGAGCAGACGGCCGAGGCGTTTCCACGGTGCAGATCCGACTGAAGGCAAAAACAGTAGCCACCGAGATGAAAATTGAACATTTCAGAGGTGGGCCATCTTGGTGCTTTCGTTTCATGAGACGAAAGGGACTGTCTGTCCGGGCGCGGACGACTGTGTGCCAACAACTCCCTCCCGACTACCAGGAGAAAATCGCAAACTTCGGCGAATACACACAAAGGAAGATCAAGGATCATTCCATCGAACCGGAGCAGATCATAAACATGGATGAAGTGCCCTTGACGTTCGACCTGCCACTCACTCGCACTGTGAACAAGAAAGGTGAATCGTCGATCACGTTAAGAACCACAGGTCACGAGAGAACCAACTTCACTTGTGTTCTAGGCTGCACAGCATCTGGAGCGAAGCTGCCGCCAATGGTGATTTTCAAGCGGATTACGATGCCGAAAGAGAAAATGCCCAGTGGTATCTGCGTCAGAGTCAACAAGAAAGGGTGGATGATGGAAAGTGTCATGAAGGAGTGGTTGTCTCAGTGCTACGTCCAGCGCCCTGGAGGATTCTTTCACCAAAAGAAAGCGTTGCTCGTCCTGGACAGCATGAGGGCTCATATCACCGATTCGGTCAAAGCAGCCATCAAGAAAACAAACAGCATTCCAGCTGTGATACCTGGGGGCACGACCAAGCATCTCCAGCCACTCGACATCAGTGTCAATCGCGCATTTAAAGTGGCGCTGCGCATCGAGTGGGAGACGTGGATGACGAGCGGGGACAAGTCATTCACAAAAACAGGGCGAATGAGGAAGGCAACTTTCGCACAAGTTTGCCAGTGGGTCCTGACAGCGTGGAGGAGTGTTAAGACATCCACGATCACCAACGGGTTCCGAAAGGCTGGACTGCTGCGTGACGAAGAGGAGGACGCCGCCACAGCTGAGGGCCTTCAGAGGCTGTTCGATTCGGACAGTGACGAAGAGGAGTTCGTTGGTTTTGAGAGCGACAACGAAGGAGAGAGAGGAGTGGTTGACGAAGCCACCCTGAACCTGTTCGTTTCCGACACTGAAGTTGAGGACTTTGCTGGTTTCAGTACGGAGGAAGAAGAGGAAGACGAGGAAGACGAGGATTAGTGACTTTACTTTGACTCTGTTTACAGCCGTTTGCTGCACCTTCATCTAAAAGATGAAGAGAAGGATTACGGTACCTGGTTTTGTTGGCAGCACCTTATCCTTTTGAGGATTGTTTTTTGTTTTCCAGTTATTTACTGCACCTTAACCTTTTGAGAATTGTTTTATTGTTTTTACAGCACTTTATCCTTTTGAGGATTGTTTTATTATTATTATTATTGTTTTATTTTTTATAGCTACGGTATTTATTTTGTTGAAATGTTAATAAATGGGAGCTTCTTATAGCCTATAGCCTACCCTACCGTAATGCTTGTTTTGTTGAAAATAAATGGGAGCTTCCCCAAACAGCGATCTCTTTCCCGACATTCCTCTCTGTGCAGAACCCTTTCATATGGTAATTAAACATCAAAACACCCGCGGCTTATAGTCCGGTGCGGCTTATAGAAGAAAAAAATAGTCAATTTTGGTGCTGCGGCTTATAGACCGGTGCGTCTTATAGTCCGGAATTTACGGTATATACATATCGATATATTGCGATTTCCTACTTTTTCAACTGCAAATGATGTCCCCAAAGGAAAACTTTGTCAACATCTGGTTTATATAAGAACAATTTTCCAGTCTGTACATCTGACTTCAACCATTTTATTGCAGCAACATTGTCAAGTTGACAGACCAACAACTTTCATAAAGTCATGTCATAGTTGCATGCACTTGACAAACTGAACTGTTTGTTGCAGTCTACTTACGGTCCACCTTAACTGGATGTGTGGACTACTGTACTTAGGTAGCTTTTGAACAATGCTACTTCACTTCACTTCACTTGCACAAAACATCTTGTGCAGCCCATTCAGTAACTAGGGAATTTGTAAAATACTGTTATGACAAAACTGTTACTGTTAAAACAAAATGAAAAGATGCTACAGTTTGTTTACTGCTGGCCTTGGAACTAAAGTTTATAAAAAAAAAAAAGAAGAAAAAAGCAAAAACCTCCTATGAATGACCTCCCTTTCTGGCTGGTGCATGTTTGAGGTGCTCTGCAGCATGTTGGCGGATAACCTCCTCCGTTGCATCCTTATTCCATTTCAGTACAGCAGCTGCAAGAGTTGAAAAAGACAAAAATTATAAATGTGCAATTTTAGTCTAATTCTCTTGTGCTCTGGCCTCTGGGTTGAAATAGGTATCGCTGTTATCTACTTGGAAGAAAGCAGAAGTTCAAATAATAAAAACAAACCCTAAAAACTACATCAAGTGTGTTTTCATTTTCATCTCTGTGGGCAGTGGTGGCCTAAAGGTAGGAAGCAAGCTCGTGACAAGAAGGTTGTAGGTTCAATACCAAAAGAGTGGGTAAAGTGAAAAGCAGCACTTGCCCCTCCCTCATTACCACCACTGAGGTGACCTTGAGCAAGGCCCTTAACTCTGACCGCTCCAGTGCAGCTGATCAGTGGCCAGCAGATCAGACTGTGGTTGCTGGTCAGCTTCCAGGTGTGAATGTGTGTAAGAATGTGAACAGGGTACTCTTGAAAAAGAGACCATTGCTCCCCCTGTATAACATAAAAAAGGTAACAGTTTTCTTCCCCTATGCAACGTGAAATATGGGCTTACCTTTTAGTGCTCTGTAATGGTTGGTGGTCTCCAGACCCATCTTCTCTTTTTTCCCTTTCCCCTTCATATTGAAGTTGGCCATGAGGGAATTATTGAAGAGCCTGAAGAAAAATAAATGTGATTTACACAGAGGTGGGAGTAAGTCACACATATGCAAGTCACAAGCAAGTTTCAACCTTTAAGTCTCAAGCAAGTCTAAAGTTAATGTGAGAATCAAGCAAGCAAGTCCAAATCACTGCTCTATGTAAAGACATTGTTCAGGCCGGGCAAGCAGATGACAAGTCAAGCCACACTGTATGAAATTCTGACCCGTTTCCACATTTAAAGCTGCTGTAAGTGATTTCCTCATTTTGCATAGTTCCGGTGGCATTTTCAGCACTGCAGTTAGCAGTCCCCCCCTACAGCATTGGCTTTCGGCCTGTGAACACGCACAGAGGACCGCCACTTTGTAGAGTTCTGTCTCCTGATTGGATAAGGTGGGGAGGCTCCCAGAAAAAAATCAGTTTTGCTGCGGGGCGGAGGGACTGAGAGATCCATGTCATTGACCAAATAATTTATATTAGTGATAGCTGTCAGAATGTCGAGCTGTTTTACACTTATTTTAACCAAAAATATCACAGCAGCTTTAACTCAATTAAAACACAGTGGTCAGATGTCTGATGAGAGAGAATGCAGATGTCTCTGTGTGTGTGTGTGTGTGTGTGTGTGTGTGTGTGTGTGTGTGTGTGTGTGTGTGTGTGTGTGTGTGTGTGTGTGTGTGTGTGTGTGTGTATGAGAGAGAGATTATTGAAAACAGTTCATGAAACATACCGGTCAAGGACTTTGTGGACACAGTCCTTTAGATCCTTCCCTCCAATTCGGGCAAGTTGCAGCACCTGGAAAAGGTCCATTAAAAAACAATTTTCAGAATATTAAAGACCCCCTAAAGTCATGCTTCAAGATCTGTATAAAATACTTTGAATAATAATTTGTGTCTGATGGTTTTTCCCCACAAAAAAGTTAAAACCCCTCCGCACCCTCTTCTCTACTGTCAAGAAACGAATCCAATCCCCCGGACAACACCACACTTTGCTCCCCTGATCTCAGCAATGCCTTCCTCCACTAACAAAATCTCCCAAATCAATAGCTACTGCCTCCATCACCAACTCCTCCACCCCCACCCCCACTAATCTTCCCTTTGGCCGATTACACGCCCCCCTCTTCTCTGCAACATTAACCTGCAACATGCTCTTTAAATCCCGACTCCAAACCTACCTGTTATCCCAAGCTTACAACCTCCCCTACCCTTAACCACCTCTTCCTACCTCGCCACCCACATTTTACACCTCCCTCTCTTCTGTCTGGCCACTGTCCCTCCCACACACTCCCTCCTTCCCCTCTGTTTCCATATATCCCTAATCAACGTGAGTTACTTGTATCTGTTGCCTGTTGTTATCTTGTTTTCTATGTACTCATACTGTGTCAGCATCTTAGGGTAATTGAAAAGCACTTTATAAAATAAATGAATTATTATTCTTTATTATTAATTATCTTGTTAAAATCCTTAAAATGGCTTCCCCTCCCTCTTTTTCATTTAAAAATCCAAAGCAACCAATCAGGGTTATCTAGATTCTAGAACATAACTAGCCAATCACAGCATACAACACATGCTTTTCAACACATTCTCACTCATTACAAAGTGACGACAAGGGTTCCTGACCGATTAAAAATGTGTTAACTGCTGAATACTGGACAGGGATTGGCTCCAGGATTCGTGATGTCACGAATCTTGCCTGTTGAAAACGGCCTTGGCTGGGTTTCCCAAAAGCTTCTTAGCGCTAAGAAGCTTCTTAGACCCTTCTTAAGGCTCCACGGGAGGGGTCTAAGAAGCTTCTTAGTACTAAGATACTTTTGGAAAACCCGGGCCTTTTCAGTTAGCTCTGATAAACGTTCCACTTTCAGCAGACGATTGTGGAAACAGCCTTCTAGTGTCAAACTCTGCACAGACATCATTCTGCACAGTGAAGCTCAAACATCTAACAAGAAGAAAAACTGATTTTTTACTTTAGGGGGGCTTTAAAAATGTACTTCTTCAATGCTATACTCCAGTAGGCCTATATACACTCGTTCCCCATGAGTGCACTGGAGCAATGCATTTATCCATTAACCGAAAACATTTGGAACAAGGGCACTACTGTTATTACTTTCAGACTCTTGTTAATCCTACCAGGTTATTAAAAGTGTTGCTGTCCTCAAGGTGTAGCTCCTCTCTCTGGAAGTCCTCCATGGTGTCCAACCTCTCCACATGGGTGGCTGAAAGGGCAGGCGCACTTCGGCAAAGGTTTTTGATGTCCGTGTGCATGTCAAACAATTTCTCCAAGACTCTTTTCTGAAATTCTGAAATAAAAAAGAACACAAATGTTGATAGTGATGACTTTCTGTAATAGTCATTGAGGATGTTCGACTGAGTGTAAGTTCTGTATTTTACTAAGACCAAAACTGGCCTAACTAAGTAGCACAACGTTAATTGCTAATGTTAGCGCAGTTGGCCTGCCGACAGCCATATCTGGAATAAATACAAATATATTTTCTTAAGCGGTGCAGAATACTGCATTCGCTTCTAGGAGTGACACGTCTTTTAGGGGTCACCTGACCTAACCATAACTCTAGGGCACAAACCTTTTGTGCCCAAGGCACACCTGTATTCATATCATGAAAAATAATCTGGAAATGTTTTTTATTTACTTCACAAATGTATTTACTTAACTAGTGACATCATTTTAGATGTTTCATAATAAGTCTATAGCTGGTTGAGTCCCCTTTTAGTTAGGCAGGTTGTCACAAAATCCCACGGCACACCTGGCCTTGCCTCACAGCACACCATTTGGGAACCACTGCCCAAGGGGTACGCATCCCCCAGTTTGACCTGCATTCATCAACAACTACTACATCCCCATATACAGTGAAAGGAAAGATATTGCAGTATCCCTTTAATTATCTAAATTCAGCAATTGAAACAATTAATGGTTTGACAGCTCAATTTGAAACACTTTAGCACTTACTTGCTTCGGGCATTGGGAATCCGGCTGGTGCCCTCTGAGACCCTGCATCTGTAGTACATGTAAAACAAAAGTGTTCAGGAAATTACCAAGTGACATTTCTGAGAGAGAACAGATTTGGGCCCCAAGACGCAGTTGTCAGAAGTTTGCATACACTTAGGTTGAGGTCATAAAAACTAATCCAAAAGATTCCACGTTCAAAAAATGTGTTTGCTCAGCCGGTTAGAACATGTAATTTCTGCATGACAAATATTTAAAAATAAACTTTTTTTTAAAGACATTACTTCACTTAAATGACAATATCACAATTACAGTGGGTCAGAACTAATCATTGAATTGCAAAGCGTTTTGATGGATACTTGAAGCAGGCTTTGAACAACTCACCATGCCTCAGCCTGACACTGTCCCCGCCCCTGGAGCTGTTGTTTTGCCTGGATCCACCACTGTCCCTGGAGCTGTTGTTTTGCCTGCCACCACTGTCCCTGTTTTGCCAGGGGTTGACACTGGGACTGTTTAACCTGGTGCTGACACTGTGCCTAGAGCCATCTGTGGGCCTGGAGCCACCGCTGAACCTGGGGCTGACACTGTGCCTGGAGCCATCTGTGGGCCTGGAGTCACCGCTGGACCTGGGGCTGAGTCTGTGCCTGGAGCCACCGCTGGGGCTGGGCCTGACCCTGGGACTGACACTGGGCCTGGAGCCACCGCTGGGGCTGGGGCTGAACCTGGGACTGACACTGGGCCTGGAGCCACCGCTGGACCTGGGGCTGAACCTGGGACTGACACTGGGCCTGGAGCCACCGCTGGGGCTGGGCCTGACCCTGGGACTGACACTGGGCCTGGAGCCACCGCTGGGGCTGGGGCTGAACCTGGGACTGACACTGGGCCTGGAGCCACCGCTGGACCCGGGGCTGAACCTGGGACTGACACTGGGCCTGGAGCCACCGCTGGGGCTGGGCCTGACCCTGGGACTGACACTGGGCCTGGAGCCACCGCTGGGGCTGGGCCTGACCCTGGGACTGACACTGGAGCAATCACTGAACCTGGGGCTGACACTGGGCCTGGAGTGCCTGGAGCCACCGCTGAACCTGGGGCTGACAATGGACCTGGAGCCATCTCTGGACCTGGAGCCATCTCTGGACCTGGAGCCATCTCTGGACCTGGAGCCATCTCTGTGCCTGGAGCCATCTTTGTGCCTGGAGCCATCTCTGGACCTGGAGCCATGTCTGGACCTGGAGCCATCTCTGGACCTGGAGCCATCACCGTCATGTGTAGAGACTGAAAAACACACAAAGCATGTTCTTAGATTTAACATCACTAACACGTATCACAAACTAACAGGTGACTGGTTTAATGTGACAAATACTCACTTGGTGTGATAATTTCCCTAGCCAGGCCACCATGTTCCACCGGGATGGATAAGCGAGGATTTTCAGAGCCTGAAACATTTAAATGACCCTGTAGCTACTTTCAACCTGTGTATATTAAATAATTAATTACTATATTTATTAAATTGTGATCAATACTCACAAGGAGGCTTTACTTTTGATGGTGGAGGGGGAAAGGGGTCCATGCTCTCCTGCTCCTCCTCCTCAGAATCTTTTAAGAGTGCAATTCAAAATGTGATATAAAACATGTTCAGGCCCAGTTTCTCCCCAATAAATACAATTTCAGATTCCTAAATTAATTGATAAAACATACCAACAACATAATCATCCAATTTTGGGTTACGTTTTCTTTTCCTCTTCGTAACCACCTCGTCCATGTCATCATCTCCTTGGCTGGACTCGGCTTGGCTGGTCTGATTGTAGTCATTGCATTCTTTTTCCTCAGCTAGAATTAACATATTTCAACTGTAAAAACCATTTGACCCAGCATATTTTTATTTTTTTGCTGAGGAATGAAACCATTCATTAATCAAAAGCTACCTGATCTTGTTTTTATTTTGATAAACTGGAAGGTCATCCAGTCATCCTCGGGGTTCTGCTTCTTCTTGAAAGCTGCTTCTAGTACCTTTACATTCTTTGAATTTGGCCATCGCACGATTTTCTTCTTTTGGTCTATCCAATTTTCGGGAACTGTACCCTCTGTCTCTTTTCCATTCTCCACCCACACAGCCTTGGCATACATGATCTGGAAAGGACAGTATATGTTACTTTCAGGTTTGACATTTTAATTTATCCACAGCAGTTTGTAGTGCTGGAGATTTGTATCATGTGCTAGCCTGCGTTAAAGAAAAAGAATATCCAATTGATATTTAATCAAATCTGCTCTATTCATAAATCCCAATATCGATATTTTAATATAATGCTTTTTCCCGTGGATGCATGCAGTTTTAACCCTGTTACGAGATTTCGTCTCCATGTGTAAATATATATATTTTTAACAATACACCAGGTTAGAGGGTTCGTTGTACAATTTACAGGAACAGTTCTTTGAGAATCTCTAATATCCAAGCCAAATTGGTATTGTAACTGAAATATCGAATGTTAACGTAAATTGATTCGGGACAGTGTGTGGGAATCGCATTGGGAAATCAGTGGTGACACCCACCCCTATTTGTACGGTCCCTAGGAATCAAACCCAAGACCATTATTGATATCACCTTGTTCTACCAATTAGGCTACACACAAACACATTTCTACAATAATTACCTATGACATTATTATGAAATATTTTTCATTGCAATCATTAACATGTTACTGAGCAGGTCAAGATGTTAGTGTGCAGGTCAATATGTTACCGTGCAGTTTAATGTGCAGGTTAAGATGTTACTGTGCAGGTTAAGATGGTAATTAGTTAATGAAGAGAGTTTAGAGTTAAATTAAACCTTTACAAGTGGTGTTCCACACCATGGCGAAGGGGTATGAGGACATAACCACCAGTTTCTTGCGGGAGGCAGGCCACCTTGCGGAAGAGATCCTTTTCACGCAGTAGTCCTCTTTCCATTCGGCCCTGCACATTACCTGTGCATACGATATTTAGGAGTTTGGAGCTGCATGGTTGTTCAAATAATGGTGAAGTGTGGCGCTGGTGCAGAATTTCACACATCAAAGTGCCGTCTGCATTCTTTGCCCGAATGAAAGCAAAGCTCTCATCTCTCAAGAGAAAACAACGGTCTCTTTCTTTGACAGAAACAAACACTTTAGGCTGTGTTTTGCACTCGTCCACTTCTGCATGTTCCATTTCTGCCAAACGCCTAGTGACCTGTTCCAGGGGGCTTCTCCCACTCCTCACATACTTCTTGATTTTTTGCAGGTAGTTCTCAAAAGGAAAAGCGGAAATGTCATTTAACGAACAGTTGAAGTGTCTGACATCTTCATGAAGATGGAGTAGTCCATGTACATTGTACACAGCAAAGGTTTGGCCATAGAGATGAGCACAGCACTTGACAAAATGTTTCAGTAGTTCATTGGCAAATTGGAGATAACCATTCCGAGTCCTCTCATCTGACTCCAGCAGGATCGACATGGCCACAGTCAAGGACAGGAAATGTTTGTATCTTCCAGGGGACAACACAGTTTTTAGTACCACAGGTCCTGTGTATAACAAAAACTGCCGTAGTTCGGTGGCCTTCCACCTATCCACTTCATCTAAACCCCGGGGTTGCCGAGCAAATTCACTTGGCATCTTCCCTCTCAGCGACGTCAGTTTTTGGGTTATTTCTTGCCTTTGCCTGACAGATAAACGACAAAATCTTGGGCCACGACTAGTCAAAAATCTTAACAGTCGTCGGACTACTCCCAAGCTTACCATATGCATGTAATCTAATACGAATGAGCTGACACAAGGAATTCCTGACGCAATGAAGGGGCTGATACCGTTTTGGTGGGTGCTGTACTCCACTCTACTGAAAACTTCGTCTGTTCGAGAAGTGCATACCGGTTTATTGAAAACGATTGTCTCCTCGACACGAGCACCTCTGATTATACATCTCTCACAACTCTCATAGGCAGTATGACCCTTAATACATTTGAGATATGCCCTTGCTGGCGCATCACAGATGAGAGCTTCAATATGGACTGTGTAAGTCTGGCCTTCATAAATTATCCCAGTGTCTTTGAGATGTTTGTACTCAGTCAAAAAATCATGAAGATACTCCTCAAGGGGACGAGGCTTACGTTTTCCACTAAACATAGCTACAATAAATGGATCAAAATGGTTCAACTTCGCTAGTATTGGCCAGAATTCGATACCACTACTTTTGAAAAGCGGGAGGCCATCAATGTTTACACTGAGGTGTAAGACATTACTCTCGGTGCGACTTAAAAAGCGGCGGATCCCCTTTTCTAAGCCGTAGTACATGTACTGCCCGCCACATTTAGCCTCAGATGCTTTATTTTGTGGTGTAGAAAGGAGTGTCCTTGGATCAATAGGCAACAGATGCCCCTGCTTCCTTAACTCATTGAGTGCCAGCCACTTTTGGAGAACGGACGCTCCCAGTGCCAGAGTTTCAGAGCGTTTTCAGTGATTTCTCGAGGCCCACAGAATATTGTGTGATATTACTATGTAAACACTGAACACGCACAAAGAACGATGAGACTCTATTCTATCATCTGCAAAAAAAAGTTTATTGATCCCATTTTCCGTTCTTTAGTTATGAGCCGGAGAAGATAGCTTGATTCATCCAAAAACAGCATTTTTTTTCTAGAAGCTGAGATAATTGGCCTTTTGTGAAATTAAACATTTCAAGCACATCACTGACTCTGAAGCTAATCTTTTCTAATGTAGTCACACCTCAAAAATAATTTCCTTCAATAAAACAGTTTAGGCCAGGGAATTTTGTTTGGCAGAATAATATTTTTAGCTACAACCAGCAGCGCTGGCCCCTGCGTGCGCTGCTGGTTGCAGCTTCTTGCTGGTCTTGATTTGCTGCTGGTGGGCATCGGATATTCTGGCTTGCGTTTGTCAATCCTGTCCTGCTGCCTGGGTCTGTCTGGGTGTTGCGTGCTGCTCTGCGTGCTGCTCTGCGTGGCCCCCCCCCCCCCCCGCCCCGCCCCGCCCCGCCCCGCCCCGCCTCGCCTCAACTGCACACTCCTCCTCCTGTCTGTGGTGGCTCTCTGCTGAGTTTGCTGTGCGCACAGTGAAGGGTGCGCAACATCCAGTTTTTTTACAGCGTTCCGCGTGTGTTTGTCACTGGCAACGATGCTTCCAGTTGAGAATAATAACAACTCCACGGTGTGGATGTGCGGATGTGCTGTCGCAACCGACACGGAGCGGCTCAATTGTGGGAGCAGATTGGCTGCTGCAGGCACAGCTGCAGTAACGTGCTTCAGCATATCGATGCATACGGATGCGATGCGATTTCCGTTTCCATAACGACTTCTTCTTTGTTTTTTCCTTGCCTTTCTGTTATGTGGAGAGCACTGTCGCCACCTAAGGGTTCTGTAAAATAGGTTATAGACCTCCAATAGCTACAATAGTTGTACCAGAGATGTATCAGGGATTGATCCACGTCCCACCGTCAAAAAACGCAATTGACGACAATCGTCGTCTTTGGCACTCTACGTCAGTATTTGAATTGACGACAGCTGTCGTCATTGGCATTCAATGAGTTAATATGGCCAATAATTCTTTCAAAGATCTGTGTGTCTCTCCATTTTTGATGGCCCATTGTTTTAAGTCCTCTTCAAGATTCACATTATCTGCAGCTTCATCATTTAGTCGGTCATCGGTAGAGTCTTGGTCCACTTCAGTGCTGCAGTCCAAAATGTACAAACTATTTGGAGTCCCAGGTACGTCGTCACTGTTGAAACGATTTGGAGTCCCAGGCATGTCACTGTGGAAGCTATTTGGAGTGGCAGGCACGTTGTCACTGTTGAAACTATTTGGAGAATCAGACACATTGTCACTGTCAATCCCCATGAGATTCTCATCACTGTCAGAATCTTGGAGAAGCTGTTCAATGTCTCGTTTTCTTTTTCGCCATCGTCTCTTGTAACCCTTCTTGTCCATCTGGAAAATACGGGGGGGGGGGGGGTGGGGACCATATGAACATTTAATTTCACGTTGATCCCGTCCTAATTATTCGAAATGAACGATATGATCAATTAAAATAAAACTCAATATAGCACTAAACATACTAGAATAACTTTACCCTACACTTTGTAAACTAGCAACGATTCCTCGCCCGCCCTGCAGCTCGCCCACTGCGCACCGCATACGCAGCTCTGCCGCTATGCTGCCTTGTCTGCCCTATTGGCACCAGGAAGGATGACATCACTGATGACATCATCATTTTGATTTCTGATTTAACTTTTTTAGTTCAAGGACACAGCGGTCAAGCTGAGACAGCTTCAGCCATGTCGATGACAATTGCCTGGAAAGGTGTGGGCTCCCCCTTGTGGCAAATGGGAATTATAAACAAAACTGGAAATCAATTAGGACTGTGACTTGCTAGTGAGCAAAGTTCCTCCTCTTTTTCAAGTCACTCATGAGTCTGGGTGATATTCATTCTCATGTGACGATATCTTCACGATCAATGGAAATTCACTGCAACACAATTATCTTGAGTGTTAAAGGAGTAGGGGGCACAAGACCGGTGAGGGTGCTGCATTTGGTTAAGACAATACCTTGAAGTACAGGTAGAGGCTGAGACTGCGGCAAACTGGAGACTGCAGGCAGAGGCTGTAGGCAGAGGCTGAAGCTGGAACTGTGGCAGACTGACAGAGGCTGGATGGAGGCGGTGGCTGCAGCGGAAAAAGGTCAAGCATGAAAGGTCACCAAAACAAAATTGGTAGGGAGCACCCCAGAACCAAAGCAGACAAGTTATGAGACTTAACATTGGGTACCTTGAAGGACAATGACACTATCAAACTGGAGACGGCAGGCAGAGGCTGAAGCTGGAACTGTGGCAGACTGACAGAGGCTGGATGGAGGCGGTGGCTGCAGCGGAAAAAGGTCAAGCATGAAAGGTCACCAAAACAAAATTGGTAGGGAGCACCCCGGAACCAAAGCAGACAAGTTATGAGACTTAACATTGGGTACCTTGAAGGACAATGACACTATCAAACTGGAGACAGCAGGCAGAGGCTGAAGCTGGAACTGTGGCAGACTGACAGAGGCTGGATGGAGGCGGTGGCTGCAGCGGAAAAAGGTCAAGCATGAAAGGTCACCAAAACAAAATTGGTAGGGAGCACCCCAGAACCAAAGCAGACAAGTTATGAGACTTAACATTGGGTACCTTGAAGGACAATGACACTATCAAACTGGAGACGGCAGGCAGAGGCTGAAGCTGGAACTGTGGCAGACTGACAGAGGCTGGATGGAGGCGGTGGCTGCAGCGGAAAAAGGTCAAGCATGAAAGGTCACCAAAACAAAATTGGTAGGGAGCACCCCAGAACCAAAGCAGACAAGTTATGAGACTTAACATTGGGTACCTTGAAGGACAATGACACTATCAAACTGGAGACGGCAGGCAGAGGCTGAAGCTGGAACTGTGGCAGACTGACAGAGGCTGGATGGAGGCGGTGGCTGCAGCGAAAAAAGGTCAAGCATGAAAGGTCACCAAAACAAAATTGGTAGGGAGCACCCCGGAACCAAAGCAGACAAGTTATGAGACTTAACATTGGGTACCTTGAAGGACAATGACACTATCAAACTGGAGACGGCAGGCAGAGGCTGAAGCTGGAACTGTGGCAGACTGACAGAGGCTGGATGGAGGCGGTGGCTGCAGCGAAAAAAGGTCAAGCATGAAAGGTCACCAAAACAAAATTGGTAGGGAGCACCCCAGAACCAAAGCAGACAAGTTATGAGACTTAACATTGGGTACCTTGAAGGACAATGACACTATCAAACTGGAGACGGCAGGCAGAGGCTGAAGCTGGAACTGTGGCAGACTGACAGAGGCTGGATGGAGGCGGTGGCTGCAGCGAAAAAAGGTCAAGCATGAAAGGTCACCAAAACAAAATTGGTAGGGAGCACCCCAGAACCAAAGCAGACAAGTTATGAGACTTAACATTGGGTACCTTGAAGGACAATGACACTATCAAACTGGAGACGGCAGGCAGAGGCTGAAGCTGGAACTGTGGCAGACTGACAGAGGCTGGATGGAGGCGGTGGCTGCAGCGGAAAAAGGTCAAGCATGAAAGGTCACCAAAACGAAATTGGTAGGGAGCACCCCAGAACCAAAGCAGACAAGTTATGAGACTTAACATTGGGTACCTTGAAGGACAATGACACTATCAAACTGGAGACGGCAGGCAGAGGCTGAAGCTGGAACTGTGGCAGACTGACAGAGGCTGGATGGAGGCGGTGGCTGCAGCGGAAAAAGGTCAAGCATGAAAGGTCACCAAAACAAAATTGGTAGGGAGCACCCCGGAACCAAAGCAGACAAGTTATGAGACTTAACATTGGGTACCTTGAAGGACAATGACACTATCAAACTGGAGACAGCAGGCAGAGGCTGAAGCTGGAACTGTGGCAGACTGACAGAGGCTGGATGGAGGCGGTGGCTGCAGCGAAAAAAGGTCAAGCATGAAAGGTCACCAAAACAAAATTGGTAGGGAGCACCCCGGAACCAAAGCAGACAAGTTATGAGACTTAACATTGGGTACCTTGAAGGACAATGACACTATCAAACTGGAGACGGCAGGCAGAGGCCGAAGCTGGAACTGTGGCAGACTGACAGAGGCTGGATGGAGGCGGTGGCTGCAGCGGAAAAAGGTCAAGCATGAAAGGTCACCAAAACAAAATTGGTAGGGAGCACCCCAGAACCAAAGCAGACAAGTTATGAGACTTAACATTGGGTACCTTGAAGGACAATGACACTATCAAACTGGAGACGGCAGGCAGAGGCCGAAGCTGGAACTGTGGCAGACTGACAGAGGCTGTGTGTATATATGTGTATATATATATACATACATATATATACACACACAGGCACTGCTTCCTGGACTAGCTCTTATCCCCTGCCTGTCTGCTCCGACTGTTTTTGTTTTATTAGCTCTGTCTGTCTGCTATGTTTTTAACTGTGTTTTAACTTGTTTTCATTTGTTGTAAGCAGTGGCGTGCCGTCCATTAGGCGAACTAGGCAAATGCTAGGGGCGCTTCAGCCGTTAGGGGCGCCAGAGAGGGTAAAAAAAAAAAAAAAAAAAAAAATTACAAATACATTTGTATGATAATAGGCCTACTATTATTTTACAATAGTAGACAAAAAATAAGCAGCACAACGTCTTAAGTCTTTAAATAATAGTGAAATCATTTTCTAATTCTGCCTTTCTGGCTGCCTGGGCTGCAGCACTTTCACCATGGTCCCTAATCCATACCACCCCACCCCCTGCGCGGCCGCGCCCCCTTCTACCTGCTCAGAGCTTTTTCCCAGAGTGGGGGAAGGGAGCTGGAAGGTGGGTGCTGAGGGTGCTGCAGCACCCCCTGGTGGCAAGAAATGGGATTTTCGAAATTGTTGGATTTGGCTGTCTTGTGTTTATACCACCAACAAGATGCATTAAAAAACAGTTGGGCTTCCCAGCTCTAATCTTATTTCATACGCTCTCTCTTCAAAAGTGTTTGATTTTCATCATAATCTGGTTTTCCATAATAATAATAATAAGTTCAGTGTTTATGCCTGTGTTGCTGTCTGTTGTAGTGTAAAACGACTAAAGGGAGAGCAGGTGCTTACATAAAAGTGAGTGAGAAAAGGAGAAGATACTGAATAATGACATCACAACAGTATAATCCTAATGTTAATTTAAAATTTAATATTCTTCTAAATATGGATGAAAGTCCAAAAAACGTCACCTCACAACACTGAGAGTTCCTTCCTTACAGCACCCCCTACCTAACAGTACTTCCAGCGCCACTGGGGAAGGGCCATTCTGAGCCTGCACTGCAGTGGTGGATTAGCTGCGATATAATTTTTATTATATTTTCTTTGGGGGAGGGGGGGGGGGGGGGGGGGGGCACCAGCAAAAATCTTGCCTAGGGCACCAACTTGGTCAGGCACGCCACTGGTTGTAAGTAACTTTGTATTCATTTTATCCCCTACCCCCATCCCTCAAAAGGCTGTGCCTTCTGCCACGTCGCTGTTGTAAATAAGAATTTGTTCTTACTTCTTAATGACTTACCTGGTTAAAGGTTAAATAAAATAAAAAATAAAATAGCAACATGCACAATTAAGATAACAGCTCGAGGCTATTTCAGGAAATTATCTTACCAAGGATGATCACAGGAGTTACCTAGCTGGGAAGGAATCAAAGGGATGATTATTCATGATGAGCATCACACTACCAGTCCAGTATTATTAGATTTCCCTAAAGTAAAGTACAATTAAATGAAAACGCATGTTTGAAACCCTATAATAATTAGAGATTCACTTCAGTTATGTTTATAACCCCTATCACACAAGCATGTCTCAAAAGGCTCAACTGTTGCGTCACTGATACTACAACATGCAGGGCTCTTGTGCCTCACGTGCGCCATGCTGTGTCAATCTCTCCCCCCTCATCAGGCACGCACACACACACGCACACACACACACACACAGAGAAAGATGGAACTACAAAAACACAACGCTTTTAATTCATGTTGAGTGCTTTCCACGTGTTCAGAATCATTTTATTTTGAAAATCCGACTGGAAGGCGTATTGTTTTTATCGCTAGTCTAACATGACTGTTTGAAGCCAGTCAACCATCAACCACCAGTCAAAGCCGATGGCTTTGGATTTGGAGATCAAGCTAGCATCAGTGCTGCTGATGGCAGCTGCCTGCGACAGTGTTTTGGTATCAACCTTGTTAATCTCGCTATATTCTTCATCACAGCGGGGCATTACCCACTGTGTGGTTCATTACCCATTTTACTGACGTCCTCACTAATCACACGGCTAGCTGTTTACATGGCTAGCTAGTTATTAGCATAGCTCGCTGTTAGCGATCATGGGTGTTCTCTCTCTCCCTCTAAGATGTAGCTTGCTCGTAACATTACTTATTTGCGGGAGTGTGCATGGGATAAAGTCTCCCGCTAGTGTTGATGCCCAGTGTGATGGCACATGGCAGAGAAACGTGTAGCTGCGTCGCGTGTAACGTTAGCAGGCATTGATTTTGAAAGCAGAAAAACACAAGTAGCCTAAATATTCACAACGATAACGTTAGCTTAGCAGCTGATTGAAGCTTGACTTGCTTGAACGTGGCCTAGCGAACTCAACATTAAACAAAAGCAAGTTAGCTCATGTTAGGCCCTGTGTCCACCTAGCTTCTTTTTCCGACGTTAAAAGCTGGGAGTGCGCTGGGGAACGCTGATCCCAGCGCACAATATACAAGGAAGCAGTCTGCAAGTAACGTTAGTTCAGCTTGATAGCTGACAGCTAGCAAGCTAACAACACAGGTAGGCTACGCTATTAAAAGCAGTAAGCACAACACTCACGCTGCATGGGGGCTGACTTTACCGCTTAACGCTGCAACACTACGCTCTCCCCCCATTGGAAACAATTGAAAATAGACGCTGGAGCTGATGAAAAGAAGCTAGGTGGACACAGGGCCTTAGCCTGTAAGCCAGATGCTGTCTTAGTAATAACCTCATATAGCATAAGATAATGCAGCCGCTAACGCGCGAATTAACACAGCAGGTTGAAATCGTGTACAAAAACGACACATGTTTTTGATTAATATGCTTTATCTATTCCTTATTTAAACAGAACTGAACAAAAGAGAACACTAGGCTAATTCCTTACCTCTACTGCTGTAGCCTTGTCTTCCAAGCGGGAGCAGAGAATACTTCTTTCCAAATCCGCGGGATTTGACAAAATGGAATCTCCCTACATGCAACGCGCCGTACAACCAATCACTGCTGTAGCGTCGTGCATGACGTCATGACGTCATGGCCATGGTGACGATTGGGTGATTGTTAACACAAGATAAGTAACTTCTCAGCTGTGTCTGGTCTGGTGTTATATAGCGACTAGCTTGCCGCCAACGCTAACATTCTGAGATCACTATCAATGTCATTTACTGTGACATAAGCTAAAATTGTATATTTATGTTGTGATGTTTACAGAAGCTAGCTAGCTATATGAAGTCACTTTGGCAAGATGTTACTCAGTGTGGTTCTCAAAGTGGGGTCTGGGGACCCCCAGGGGTCCTTGAGGGGGTTCCAAGGGGTCCGCAGCAAGTATTAATTTTTTTTTCAGTAATTCCATCCATATAACACAATGACAGAATGTATGGCTATTTTGGTCATGGGTTTCATACAGTTTCTCTAATAAAACATATAATCCCAGGGGCCCCGGGGACAAAATCTTATCAAATGGGGGACTGTGGTCTAATTTATGTCCGGGTGCTTGACATGACGGTTTGAGAACCAAGTAAGTCATTAAGTTGTAAGTCATCTGCTCATGCTGGTTGTATCATGAAATGGTAGTAGTGTAACTAGCCTGTCTGTTTGTCTGTCTGTCTCACTGTCTGTTTCGTGAGGCGGACATTTTCACAGTGTATGTGTCCCTGGGGTTTCAGTGGTCCTCCAGTGTGATGGCACCAGGCTCTGGCAAACTGCGCTACGTTCTCATCGCCTCCATCGTCAGGGCGCTGCCGATGGACATCATCTGCATTTGGTGGTGCTCTGCATTACCAGGTGAGTTACACACACACAGATCCTAACAAGCCTGGATGTAGTGTTTTGTGGGTTGTTGTTTTGGGCTATGGAGCCTGGAGCCTAAGGCGAAGCAACTGAAAGGTCACGTTGAATACTACTGGCACAGTCACCTCCCTTCCTAAATTTAGACAGAGGTATATTTACATCTGTCATTGTAGAAAAGTTACCCAAGGACTCAATCTCCCACAATCCTCCACACCTCCTACTGAACGGTACCCTGCCTTCACCTCACTCACCTCAATAGACCCTTTTCACGGGGGGCATTTTGTGTCGAAAAGGCAGAATAAACACAGGTGCAAGTGTCACGGGTGTGTGCGTGACTGTGAATAAGAGCGGATTCTACTGGGGAGTGGTGCTGGCCCAAACAGCATACACAGACAAGAATGGAACATTGGAACAAATGGGTTTTATTACTAAAATATAAAAAGAGAAAAATGTGCCTATTTAAAAGAGTCCAGTCTCCGTGGGACAACGTCCAGCCTCTGTTAATCCCGAGCAACTGTGTTGTCTCCCTCTCGTCCGGTTCCCCGTCCTCTCCTGACGTCTCCAGCTGACGATGAGGGTATAAAGCAGAGCAGGGCTTAATGCTTAATTCCCCAGATAAATGACAGTTCAGAAATGGTAGGATAACTCACTAGGACTGGTATTTTGGATGAGCCAAGTTAAATAGTGGATAAATGCACTGCAACCCAATTCACTGCAAAACAAATGCAATACGTCTATTGCATGTAAATCACTCGAACGTAATGTGCACGACACGCCTTAAGGGCTCCTCCTCGTTCCGTGTCGTAGTAAGCTATAGTAGTTCCACTGAGCGTTCTTGTTACTGTCAATGTCTGGGGTTAGGCTTGCGGGCAGACCCGCGTCGTCTGTGCACGGAGCTGGTCACAATCAAAGATAAAACAATAAAAATGGAGCGGGACTTAACTGAAGGAGGGGGGAAGCGCACCTCCACCCCTCCGCTTTCCCACGGCGTGTCTCCCGCTGTCGCTCCTGTTCTCTCTCCCTCGCAGCTCGTGCGAGATAGGGTCGCAGCGTTCCTCCGGCTACTCCCACACTTCCAGGCTCAGGTCGGCTCGCGCTCAGGTCTCAGGTCGGCTCTGGCTCTCCCGCTGCCACAAGCTCTGGCTCCTCGTGTCTGTTCTCGCGTCCGTCCCAGGCACAGCTGACACACTGATTCTGCCGCACACTGACTCTGCCGCACACTGACTCTCTGTCTCTTGGTTCGTCTGGAGGAGGAATGGCAGCTGAAACACAAAGAGACTGAGGAGCCCTCACCCCACCTGCGGCTCACAGTTCATGGTGGAGCGACTTCCGGGGCCTTCACCCCCTCTCCCTCTCACCCGTGCATCAGCCACGGTGCGACCTCAGGTACGCGAGGGAGAGGAGGTAGCTTGGCCATCCCAGCCGAAGCCGCTCCCACCAATCTTACCTAAACCGCAGGCAGGGCTGAACACTGCTCCCCAGCTCCGCCATTCCTCCTCTCGACTCTGGCACGTCAGTCCTCCATGTCCAGCACGGCTCTCTCTCCGACTCTGTGTGTCGCACACCAGCTCTGCATCTCCTAATCAACAATCGGGGGTGTTACGACTGTGTCGTTTTCTTTTCTTATTGTACTTTGTTATTTCTAATTAAAGGTAGATTCGTAAATGGACTTGAGTCCAGTCCATTTACTCATGTGCTATTTCTCCTGACATGCTTCCTGTGTGTGGGTGTTGCTCTCAGAGAGAAGTGTGTCTTTGGTTCAGTCTTTCACCAGGTGCAGCTGGTTGGAGAATTGGATCCACTAATCACCTGCAGAGACTGCTGATTGGATGGCAGCCCTGTCTGTCTGCCTATAAAAGGCGTCATTATTCAACATGGCGATAGAGCTGTTCTGGGATGTGTGAGGCCCAGACTCTCTCATCCGCACATCATCATTCATTACATTGTATTTTCTTCATTGCATGTATTGGCCTGTGTTAATTCATGTTTTTCTTGTTGTTTTAGGAGCGATGCGCCTGTCTGTGCTAGGGACCAGTAGTGCCGACCGGTAACATCAGGTAATAGTAAAGTGTTGGCCTGCTGGACCAGATCCTCTTGTCAGCTAGAGCGTATCGTCTCCTTTTTCTTTTTATGATTTGAAAAATAAACATGTTTTTGGTATATTTGAACTTGTTTCTGTGTATTTCATGTTCTGGTCCCAGACCTAGACTTGGGGTCGTAACATGAATTGGGGGCTCGTCCCGGTCTTGTTTTGCTCTGTCATTGAGAGCAGAAAAAACCCGCAAACCTGCATTTCACTCGGTTTTTGTTTTTTTTCCTTGCTGTATGGGTTAAAACAGTAAAATAATTGCAAATTCCAGTGTGGTGGTTGGAGGATTGTGAATGGGACATGTTAATCTGTTTTTCTTTGTTACAGTTCATCTGTGAGCTGTGAGCCGTGGGTAAGTTGATTGACAGTTTGTAGTGTATCGTAGTTTGTACTGTATTGTGGTCATGAGTGTTGTAGATAAATTTGTGCAGTCGCCTGAGTATGACTTTCTGTTGGAGTGCACAAGAGCAGACCTGGTGGCTATCGCTCAGCATTATGGCATTGTTGTGCCTGGAGCTGCGAGAAAGAAAGCAGCAGTATTTCAAGTGGTTGTGGACACATTGGTGGCTAAAAATGTGATTGTTGCTCCTGAGGCCGGGGGAGAGCGAAAAATAGAGGAAGAGGAGCTGGATGAGTCACTAGATGGCAATGGTGAGAATATTCCAGCCAACCCTCCCTCTGATTCCGCTTTGTCTAGGTCCGGGGTTAGCAGAGAAGATTTGGAGCTAACTTTGGAAATTGAGCGAGTTAAACTTCGGCGGGACGAAGTGAAAATGCAGCAGGAAATTGAGCTTGCGCACCTCCGAATCAAGGAGAAGGAGATCGAAGCCAAAGATAGAGCCTCTCGTGCCACATCCGTTCAGGCAGAGAACCTGACGGGAGATCTGTTCAGCCAGCCAGGACTGGTGAACACACACGTCCACACACCCACTTTTGACATCGGCCGACAAATTGCTTTGCTTCCACCATTTAGGGAGGCAGAAGCAGACTCTTACTTTGGTGCTTTTGAGAGGATTGCTGGAGCTTTGAATTGGCCAAAGGACAAATGGGGTTTGCTCTTGCAGTGCAAATTAATAGGAAAGGCTCAGGAAGTCTGCACAGGGTTATCGATAACTGACAGTCTGAACTATGATCATATGAAGGCGGCTGTTCTGCGCGCATATGAGCTAGTTCCAGAGGCATACAGACAAAAGTTTCGATCAACGGTAAAAACTGCTAATCAATCTTACGTAGAGTTTATGCGTGAGAAAACAATGTTGTTTGATAAATGGTGTGCAGCGTGTAAAGTCGTTGATTTTGCCCAACTTCGAGAATTGTTGTTGTTGGAGGAGTTTAAAAACTGTATCTCAGAGAGAGTGGTTCGCTATTTAAATGAGCGAAAAGTTGATACTGTGTCCGAGGCAAGTGTGTTGGCGGATGAGTTTGAGTTGACCCATAGAGCCAGTTTTGCTAATGTGCGCCGTGAACGTGGGGATTTCGGGCGTCGGGAGCGCGCCGAGAACGCGTTCGTGCGTAATCCAAACGGTAATGCGTCCGTGGGGCGTAGTGGTTTTTCGTCTTCAGGGGAGAATGGAAATGGTCAGAAAGTGCCATATAAACAGTCTTTTGTTTCAGGGTCACCGCGCTCGAGTTACAGTGGACGGGAGCGCCGGTGCCATGGTTGTAACGAGGTGGGACATTTAATAGCGGAGTGTACGAAAAAAGAAATCGTTGTTACCAAACCTGTGGTGTTTACGCAGGTAGTGCCTTCTCTGTCTTCAGACAGGGAGACTGACGGTGATGAGGTGGCGCTTAGCTACCGTCCCTTCGTTTCCAAGGGCTCAGTCTCGCTGTCAGGTAAGGACACAGAGCAGGTACCAGTAACCATTTTTCGGGACACTGGAGCTTTCCAGTCGCTTGTACTGGAGGGAGTCTTGCCGTTTTCTGAAAAGACGTCATGTGGTTCTGATGCATTGTTGTGGGGTGTAGCGTTGACAGAATTCCGTGCACCTTTACATACAGTTTTCTTACGATCACCGCTCGTTACCGGGCTGGTTAAAGTAGCTTTGCGTACACGATTGCCAATGGATGGTATTACGCTGATTCTGGGTAACGATTTGGCCGGTGAGAATGTGTATCCTCCTGTGCTTGAAGTTAGAGAGAAACCTGTCATAGTATCTGTTACTGAAAATGGGGAAGAGAGATTTCCTGACTGTGCTGTGACGCGTGCACAGGCGCGTAAATTTGATGATGTATTGAATTTGTCCGACTCATTTTTGTTTTCTGAGGAAAAAGATCTGAAGTCTGACATGTTGAAGGTAAAGTCTGACAAAGTTGATTTTTTGTCTACTGCAGCAGCGAGTTTGAGCTTGGAAGTGGATCGCAGCATGTTTGTGCAAGCACAGCAAGCTGACCCAAGCCTGTCCACTTGTTTGACAGCGGCGGGAGCGCACAACTCAGATACTGTGAGTATGTATAGTGTCCAGGATGGAGTTTTGGTGCGTAATTGGCAGCCGTCTGCTGATTCTTCACGTGTAGACTGGGGTGGGGTACAACAAGTACTTGTTCCCCAGGAGTATAGACCTCAGGTACTTAATTTGGCTCATGATGGTGATGCAGGACAGCTAGGTGTCCGGAAGACGTACCATCGTATCTTGCAGTATTTTTTTTGGCCTGGCTTAAAGTCAGATGTAGCGCGATTTTGTAGGTCATGTCATGTGTGCCAGCTTTGTGGGAAGCCTAATCAAACTATCCCACCTGCTCCATTGCGCCCTATTCCGGCGCTGGGGGAACCGTTTGAGCACATAATTCTTGATTGTGTGGGTCCACTTCCAAGAACAAAATCAGGCTGTGAATATCTTTTGACTTTGATGTGTGCGGCAACACGTTACCCAGAAGCAGTGCCATTGCGCAATTTGAAGGTAAAATGTGTTGTCAAAGCTATGGTGAGTTTTTTTTCTACATTTGGTTTGCCAAAGTCAGTGCAAACTGATCAGGGTACGAATTTCATGTCCAAATGTTTCGCTCAGGTTCTACAGACACTGTCTATAAAACATCACAATTCTAGTGCTTATCATCCTCAGTCACAAGGTGCTCTGGAGAGGTTTCATCAGACGTTAAAGTCTATGATCAAAAAGTACTGTCTAGAGACAGGCCGAGATTGGGATGAAGGCCTGCCGTTTCTTCTCTTGGCTGCTAGAGAAAGTGTACAGGAGTCTACTGGTTTTAGTCCAGCAGACCTTGTATTTGGACATACGGTACGCGGTCCGCTTCGTGTGTTAAAGGAGAAGTTCCTGTCAGAAACTGCCAGTGTTCCCACAAATGTATTGGATTATGTGTGCAAATTCAGAGAACGTTTGCACTCTGCTTGCGAGTTAGCTCGTGGTGCATTGGCAGATTCACAGGTAAAGATGAAGGAAAATTATGACAGAAAAGCAGGTAAAAGAAGTTTTGCTGTAGGTGATAAGGTGCTTGTTTTCCTTCCTCTGGTAACTTCTTCTTTGCAGGCGAAATTTGGTGGTCCATATGTGATCGAGAAATGCCTGAGTGAAACAGATTATTTGGTAAGTACACCTGATCGTGGAAAAAAATCTCGTGTTTGTCATATCAATATGATAAAAATGTATGTATCTCGGAATGAGAAAGATGTGGGGATTTCTGGTGATGGGAGTGGGGTAGTGCTGCCCTCTGCTGTGGCATCGGTGTCACTGAGTCCATCCCAACAATATTCTCCAGAAAATGATGGTCTGCGAAGTATTGGGTCTGGTTCTGTTCGTCTGCCTAATTCAGAAATCCTGGCCATTTTGCCAGAGTTTCTGAAGGAGTTGGATGAAGTGGCAAGAGCAGACGTGATTGCTTTGTTGGAGGAATTTTCTAGTTTGTTTCCTACTCGTACTTCTGTGATTACACATGAAATTGATGTGGAAGGGCATGTGCCCATTAAACAACATGCATACAGAGTAAATCCAACTAAACGTGCTCTGTTTAAAAAAGAGGTAGAATATCTTTTGACCAATGGATTGGCAGTGCCAAGTTGCAGTCCATGGAGTTCACCATGTTTGTTGGTGCCTAAACCTGACAAGACATCACGCTTTTGTACTGATTATCGTAAAATAAATAATGTCACAAAGGCTGATTCGTATCCGTTGCCACGGATGGAGGATTGTGTTGACAGGGTTGGAGCAGCAAAATTTGTCACCAAATTGGACCTTCTTAAAGGCTACTGGCAGGTCCCATTGTCTGCACATGCCTCGGAAATTTCGGCATTTGTAACACCAGATGGATTCTACCAGTACACTGTAATGCCGTTCGGGTTGCGTAATGCACCGGCCACTTTCCAACGTTTAATGCACATAGTGCTGGCCGGTGTTTCAGATACAGATGTATATCTCGACGACATTGTGGTGTACTCCAGTAATTGGGAAGACCATGTAAGGACCCTTAGAGACGTTTTTGGGCGATTACAAACAGCTGGTCTTACATTAAATCTGGCTAAATGTGAATTCGGGAAAGCGACGGTAACGTATTTAGGTAAGCAGGTGGGACAGGGACAGGTGCGACCTGTTAATGGAAAGATCCAGGCCATTCTGGATTATCCTGTTCCAGGCTCTAGACGTGCGCTCCGCCGTTTTGTAGGCATGGCCAGCTACTATCGTAGTTTTTGCAAAAATTTTGCTGACGTGACTGCTCCTTTAACTTCTATGACCAGTGTGAAACTGCCATTTGGGTGGACTCCGCCCTGTCAACAATCTTTCCTGTCTTGTAAAGCTCTCCTTTGCAGTGCACCGGTGTTGGCAGCCCCGGATTTCTCGCGGCCGTTCCAGCTGGAGGTGGACGCGAGTGATCTTGGCGCTGGGGCGGTGTTACTGCAGGAAGATGAGCAAGGTGTTGTTCATCCAGTATGTTACTTTTCAAAGAAATTCAAGGATGCTCAACGCAATTACAGTACAATTGAGAAAGAAGCTCTTGCGTTGTTGTTTTCCTTACAGTTTTTTGAAGTATACATTGGTTCAACACATTTGCCTGTGATGGTATATACTGATCATAATCCGCTTGTGTTTGTGAATCAGATGAGGAACGCTAACCGGAGGTTGATGGGGTGGTCATTACTCCTACAGGATTACAACCTCGAGATCCGACACAAAAAGGGCACAGACAATGTTTTTGCGGACGCTCTTTCGCGCATTGAGATGCCTCCTTGAATTAAAGTACGACCTTTAGATAATTTGGTGCTGCATTAACGGGCACAGATAGGTAAAGGTAGGCCTGCTGGACCAGATCCTCTTGTCAGCTAGAGCGTATCGTCTCCTTTTTCTTTTTATGATTTGAAAAATAAACATGTTTTTGGTATATTTGAACTTGTTTCTGTGTATTTCATGTTCTGGTCCCAGACCTAGACTTGGGGTCGTAACAGGGGGTAATTGAGGGAACCACCCACAGAGCCCCGTCCGCTAATCACAGCCATTTTGCCCAGAATAATTTAGAAAGTCCCGCGAAATAGAGAAACTCCCCCTACAAACAGTGCCACCCCCAGGTTAACCATGGCACCCACCTTTCTGCCACACACCCATACATCACCCTGTGACACAAGCAAAACACTAATGAGGGTTTCCAAATTCCAATCATGGAAGTTGGAAACCCTCATTAGTGTTTTGCTTGCACCTGTGTTTACATTGCCTTTTCGACGCAAAATGGCACCCGTGAGGAGGGTCTATTACACAATTGCACACAATCCCGACTGATCACCTCCAAGGCATGCATGTGCAACTCTTGTGGTGTAATAGTAACACGTCCATCCTGGTGGAAGATTCAGGTTCAATTCCTGGTGCGAGTGTGTGACTTGTTGGTCAAATCAGTCTTTCATTCAAAGGACTTTTTATTGTGAGTTGGACACACACAGCCCTCATCCATCCACTCCACATCCTTATGGGGTCATCCCTATGTTCCTGGGGTCCTATGTTCCCCGGGTCCTATGTTCCCCGTTTTTGTGGGACCGGGGAACATAGAACCCTTTCTATGTTCCCTGGGAGAGGTTAGGTTTTGGGTTAGGGTCTGGGGGAGGTTAGGTTTAGGGTTAGTGAAAAACGGGGAATATAGAACCCGGGGAACATAGAACCCGGGGAACATAGACATGATCCCATCCTTATCCTTAAGCACTTAGAAATGATCAGAAAGTATGGTTGACTTTGCACATGTGTGGAATGCTTCCCTACTAACAGGTGTAGTGTTGGCGAACGCAGCCCCAGGCCTGACTCCTCTCACCAATCACCTAGGCTCTGAGTATATACGACATCCATGAGCATTGTTTTCCCTCTCACTGCTGCCATTTGCCCTGTTCAGGCTGACAAATTGGGTCCTAGAGTGCTACATTGTTTTGTTCAGATGGCTAACCCCCTGTGGGTGCTCCTGTCTGTTTTGCTGTTGTATGACTGTTTGTTCTCCCTCTTGCTCCTCATGTGCCCTGATTGGAGGTATGTAGGCAGATACTTTGGGAAAGAAGCTATATTGTGGTCTTCAAATGTTTAACTTTTAGCTTCCTTGCTGGTGACCCCTGTCCATATCTTCATAGGCTACTCGTAGACTCATTACTAACAGTGGTGAGTAGGCCTTGAGTAAACACTTTGAAATAGACAGTATTTTGTATTCAGGTGGATGACTATAATGACAATAATGTCTCTTTTGTAGGTCTCCACCTACTGCTATAACTTGTCTAATTATTTGGTTTAATCTTGTTTGTCGTTCTTTTTCTGTCTTTGATTTAGTGGAGCTGAGTGCCAGTCATCTGCGAGGCAGGGAAGGCGGGGATGCTAGTAATTCCGGGTGAGGACCCTTCACTGTGGTTAAAGACACCGGGACACATGATTGGTTCACCTGTTTGCAGTATGAGTGTGTTTAGGTTGCTGTAACTTAATGTATGGTGAGTATTGATTGCACCCCTGGACACACCCTATAGTCAGGCCTCAGCCTACTCCAGTTTTCTATTCTTTGCATTACCAGTAGCCCAATGAAATTGTAAAACAATACATTATTAAAATAGTTTTGTAATAAAATTATGCTGTTACTACTTAAATCACATATTGTGTTTATTTACTGACTGTTACTTTTAGTTTTTCAGCTACTTTCTTCAACATTCTTATTTGATGCATGGTTTTCAGGATTTTTAAACGGGAGGCTCCTCGCTACCTCTCTGACTACTTTTGTAAAGTCAGTGAGGTACATGGCTACTCTACAAGAGGAAGCACCTCCAACATTGTTCCCCCCAAATTTAAAACTTTAAAGGGTAAATGTACCTTTTCTTACTCAGCAGCTATTTTATGGATCAAACTCCCTTAGAGTATAAAGACCCTTAATTCCAGGTTCTCTTTTAAGCTTGCCTTGAAAAAATGGCTGGTTGGCTCCCAAATGGGTTCCTAACCTTTTATTTTTTTTCTTTTGTCTCCTGTATGGTCGCAGTTTTTAAACCCTAGGTAGGTCTTTGATTTATTATATGAGCTGGTCTCTATCTTTTTATTTATTGATTGATGCATTTTTTGTTTGTTATGTAAATAACCATTCAGTCAATGACTAATCAGTCATTGAATGTATGGTTGTGTGTAAAATGTTTTCATTGTTTGTGTTGTTGTTGCCCGCGCACACACGCGCTCTTACCTGTATACATATTCACTCCACTTGTCCCACACAAATGACCACATGGAAACAAGCCCTTGGGCTTTATTGTGTTTTATTCCTTTTGATCAATATTTTTTGTTGTATTGTCTTGTACAATTCTGCTATTATTGTATCAATAAAGTTATCAATCAATCAATCAATCAATCAATCAAAATAAAATAATTTATTTTGAATCATGTCTCTGTCCCCTCAGTTGGTTTTCTATCTTGTTCATATATCAAGTTATTTCCCCCTCACTCCGCCATTATTTGGCGCAGTCGGCATGGATCACTGTTAAGGCAGAGACATGTAGTCATTTTTAGTTTGTATACCGGTTCATTCTATTACATGTAATTGTACTGTAATGGTTTGTGTGTGGCAAAACGGGAGTAGGTCCTGGACGGATCCCTCAACTGCCAACCAGTGCTCTCCTAATCTCTTCTGCTCTGTTTCCTCATGGAGGAGGACAAATCTGCTCGTATGGTGCCCATCTACAACATATTAAAAGGGCGGAGCGCTACTATGTTCAGAATACCTTTTTTATGATTATTAATATGACATAATAAAAAAAAATCTATTTTTTTTGTTTTTTTGGGTATATGTACGTGTAACCACTCTATTGAGTGTAGAATTTGACGAGAAATCCAACGAGACCACTCCCGCGTCGATCCGGGCACCGGAAGTGGTCGAAACGCGACTTCCGGTATGTGGGCGTAGTTTTGACTTCCGTTTTTTTGTGGGCGGAAAGAGGAGTGTGAGAGGAGTTCCCACAAGAAATTTCAGCCCCCTAGGACTTATAACCTAGGAGTTATAAGCAACCCTAATTTCAAGATTTTTAAACGATTGCGCCTCGATAGCTCCTCCCCCCTGGGGACCCCCGGTCCAATTTTCACAGGGTGTACTCTATAATAGGGGGGCTACAAGCTCCAACCGAAATTGGAGCGCCAGGACCTCCAGGGGAGTTGATTGATTGTGAAGCTTTCAGACTGATGGAAGGTGTCAGGGTTGTACAGCCTGACAGCTTCCATCAGTCAGAAGCCCTCGCTGAAGTCCTAGGGGGCTGAAATTTCTTGTGGGAACTCCTCTTTAATTATGGATTCAGCTGGCAAAAAAACGGAAGTTTTAGCCAGATGTTCAAATATTGAACTGCATTTCTACATCCAAGAGGGGTCAGAATTTGACGTACAGATACTGAACCTGATTTGCACATTACGCAGATGTCTAAAAAAATATCCTAGCCAGACGTTCAAATATTGAACTAAATTTCCACATCCAAAAGGGGTCATAGTTTGACGTCCAGATACTGAACCTGATTTGCACGTCGAGCAGATGTCTAAAAAAATATCCTAGCCAGACGTTCAAATATTGAACTAAATTTCCACATCCAAAAGGGGTCATAGTTTGACGTCCAGATACTGCACCTGATTTGCACGTGGAGCAGAGGTCCAAAAAATTACGTTCAAACATTGAACTATATTTAGACATCCAAGAAGAGTCGTAGTTTGACGTCCAGAGACTGAACCTGTTTTGCACGTGGAGCAGAGGTCCAAAATATGACGTACAAATATTAGACTACTTATTTAGGTCCAAGAGGGGTCGTACTTCGACATCCAGATAGTGAACCTGATCTGCACGTCGAGCATACGTCCAAAGAAATGACGTTCAAATATTAGACTTCATTCCTACATCCAACAGGGGTCATACTTTGACGTCCAGATACTGAACCTGATTTGCACATCAGTCGGACGTCCAAAGAAATGACGTTCAAATATTAGACTACATTTCCACATCCAAAAGGGGTCGTACTTTGACGTACATAAACTGTACCTGATTTGCACGTCGAACAGACATACAAATAAGGTCCTGCACCGACCGACGCAATATAGACATGATATGCACGTCTGGTGGACGTCTCATGTTTGCTGGGTTGACTTTATGTAGGAATATACGTGGAGGCAGAAACCGCTCTTGAAAGAAATGACTGATGTGAATAAAAGCGGTCACTTTAGACAGTCATTCGGGAACAGACTAATAATATCCAACACGGATTTTGATTGTGACATACAGTAAAGCTTCACTTATTTGCGCTTTGAATGAATGAGGAAATAGGCGTGTCTGGCACTGTAAAAGCTGGAGCAGTCCATATTGCATTGTGATTGGCTAGTTGTTAAAAACCATGCCTCGTTTGTGTGCACAAGCTCCTGTGCACGAGCATTTTCATGTGCACGCGCTCTCAGATGGATTAGAAAAACCTGGATCAACTTACCGAGTTGATAACCATGTTCGTGGTATCGTTCCGCTGGATTGAAATGATCTGGTTAAGCCAAACTAGATCAAGGGACAGATCCCGGATCTGCTTATCCTACATTCGTGGTATGGGCCTCTGGTCGTCTTGGTTCCGGTTCCGGATCTGGTTGTTTTTAGCTCCAAATGGGCTCCAAACGCTTTAATTTTTTTTTTTTTTTTGGGGGGGGGATTAGCTACATAACTAGATAACTTGCATCATTCCAAGGTTCAAGGATATATTGTCATTCCAGAACATGAGACATGAAAGGGAACAAAATTAGTACTCAGGGTCCTGGTTGGATAGTATCAATACTGACACTACTACTACAACAACAATAATAATAATAATTATAGCTGCTGCGCAGCAATGGGTCGTGGCCGGGCAAGTCTCAAGGCTTTGAGCCTTGAGCCTTGAGCCTTGAAATCAGCTCAGAAGTGTCAAGTGTCAATACAAGAAGGAAGGTTGGCCATAATGACAATGAATCAGCACTTCCTGCCGCCCTTCAAAATAAAACAATTTAGAAGGTACAGGTACTGAATGCTGCTATAGCGCCCCCTAAAGGCGAAATGACACAATATTTATCCTATAGGCTCAGAGTACATCCTTCCACACCTGGACCAAGGTTGGTTAGGATCGCACGTTGTGTTCTAGAGTTATGGTGATTCTTGTGAAATTGGCCCCACCCACAGAAGTTTGGAAGTCGATTATATCGCAACGGTGTGCTTTTTTCAAATACCATGAAACAGTGTTGTGCAGGACACTCATCACATGATGTGTGCTTTGGTTTGGTGAAGACTGGACAAAATTTCAAGGGGGAATCGCAAAAAAACAGTTTTGGACCAAATTCAAAATGGCGGAAAATCTAGTCAGACGGAAATGGGCGTGGCCTAGATGAGTAGATGCGGAAGGACCCAAGGAATCCAGGGAAAAAAGAAGTTTGATGATAGACCATACGGTTCAGAAGTTATGGACCAGAATGTAAAGAGGGCTGTTATAGCTCCACCATCTGCTCAATTTGTGTAATTCTTTCGTGTAGAATAAAAGGCCCCTCTGTGCACCTCCCTACCAAGTTTCGTAGCTGTAGCTGTTATGGTTTCTGAATTACAGCTAATTTACTGCAAGATTTTTCGAAACCCCATGCAAGTCAATGGGGAAAAAAAATATTATGACATCACAATTGCTCGAGTGACATCAGTGATGGCATCACAATTGCTTGACTGACTGATGACATCACAAATACAACCTAATTGCCAAAGGTAATTAAGGTAATTAGGCTATACACAGGGCCAGAATTCAACGTTTTGATGCACTGTGGGCTCAATTTTTGACCGATCGAAAATCTGGTTTGATACTTTTGTGTAGAATGGTCTAACGATGCAGATACTGAAGTTTGGTGTCGTTTGAAGAAAAAATTTGGGAGGAGTAGGGTTTAATTCGTTTTTGCAGTTTTTCAGTCTTTAGACTTCATAATTGGCCATAGGTTGCATTGTACAAAAGTTTCCCCTCATTTAGGCGCACATTTCGGTGAAAGTTGCAAAGCCGTAGCACGTATGCCTGATTTTTTATGAATTTTTTAAGTTTTAAACTTTAGACGGTCGCTGTCGTGCCACCGTTAGGACTATTGGCCCCAAATTTGTGTCAAAGACGTTTGGCATGGGACTGGACCTTTGTGCAAAGTTTGGTTAGTTTTCATCCATGGGAAGTCGAACTTCCCGGGAGGATGAAGAATAATGGCAAATACAAGAAGTGGCCTGGCCGCTTCGCTGGCCCGGCCACTAATAATAATAATAATAATAATAATAATAATAATAATAATAATAATAGAACGGCAAAAAAAAGGAATAGCGCATTAAACACATTTTAAAACCAACATTACAGAGAGGCATACATAAAGATTGTAAGACACATAGACAGGTGGCCAAATGGGCCTGATTGCATCATGCCCTGACATTAAAAACAGAGGGGGAGTCAGTCAGACAAAGTGCAGTATGTTCATCTCACAGTATGGCGGCATTATGCACAGTTAATCAATCTTATTTATGCCCTACCACTATGACACCCGTTTTCAGAGCGGAGCACAGACCGTTTCCACTCTAGACCGGTTCCATTAAAGGAAGACGTTGGCGATTGTCAACCCACTTTGTATTATTATAATGTCGGTAATTATGCAGATGGCCAGCCTTTACCTTGTCTTCATGTCTCCCTGCACCGAGAGCTCTGCAGTTTATTCCAGGCACTTCCATGTTAGAATGTCAAGAATGTTGCAAAATGCAAAGCGTCATTCTGGACACGGAAGTGTCCTCGCCCGCCCTGCAGCTCGCATACGCAGCTCACCTGCTGCGTGGCCTCACCTGCTCTATTGATTCTTCCTCTTCTTCTGTGTTTTATGGCAGTTGGCATCCTTTATGTTGCAGTACCGCCTCCTTCTGGATTTATCTATCCACTGTTTCCTTACATTCTGTCCCTCTGTCACTCCCTCCACCTGTCGCATAACAGTGATGTCACTGGCTTATATAAGATGATTTATGACAGCATGATGATGTCACAATGCCTATGACATCATCAGTGATGTCATGAGATGATTTTGCGCTTATGACATCACTATGACATCATCAGTCGGACAAACATTGAAACCACACAGAGAACATAGAGATTGCCCACTTGCCCCTTTTATAGATATAGATAGATAGATACATACATACATACATACATACATACATACATACAGTCAATGCATCAAAGCTAAACTCAAAATCAACCACAGAATAGTTTTGTTGCTGCTGTTGCAGAAATTCAAGATTCAAGATTCAATACTTTATTGCCATGTCAACTGAGTTGATTGGAATTTGTTTCAGTGCAGCTCTAAAGAACATACATAAAAACAGACATAACAAATCACAGATTCAGACACAAAAGAGAATAAAAAAAGTGAAAAAAAAACACTACATAAAATATGGGAGAGGCTGAAATAGATAAAGTGCACAGTTTTACAAGCAGCATTTGTTCATAAAAGCAGTTTCGAGCTGCCTATAAAGTGCAATTCAAGTTCAAGTTCAATTCAAGCATACGGATTTAAGGTGCGATTTAAGGTGCGAATGCAAAGAGGGTCAGAGTTCAGGAGGCGAACCGCCTCAGGATAAGTGCTGTTCCTGAGACGGGAGGTCCTGCACCTCAGAGACTGAAGCCTCCTACCTGAGGGCATGAGTTTAAAGAGAGAGCTAGCAGGGTGGGAGGGGTCGGCGATCACCCTCTGCATCTTGCGTTTGGTGCGTGTGGCATAGATGGAGGAAACGGATGGAAGGTCGTGGCCGGTGATTTTGGACGCTATGCGTACCACCCTTTCCAACCGTTTCCTCTCAAGGGCGGTAGTGTTGCCGTAGCACACTGTGACTGAGAAGGTGAGTACACTCTCCACAGTGGCTCTGTAAAAGTGAGCCATTCACTCTGTTATATTACATGTCTGAACATAATGTGAGACATAGAAAGTTTAACAGTTTCACACACTGGTGAGTGGGATGATCAATTAAACAGTGGTGTCATTACTGTGGCAACTCACCTGCTTACTGATGCTTGTTTCCATGACAACCTCATTTAAATGAAAACTAACTTCATAGTTGTTGATATGAGTGAGGACTTTTCTCCCGAAGCTACCCATCTTGCACTAATGACACATCCACCTCATGCTTGTTCTGAAGCTCTGGAGGACTTAATGATGCCAAACCAGGCTGCACAGATGTGAACCATCTGTGACTTTAACAGCATATTGTCAAAGGTCAGTGAGATCAGATTGTGTGGGAGGCAGCACTAACATCGAGTCTTATCACGACTAGTTGTGTTCTGGGCAGAGTTAATGAATGCAAGTATTACCATGCATTATTCATAAGCGAAACTCTGACTGAACTGTGGATTTTTTTTATTATTATTTATGGTTACACATCTCGAGTTTTTGTTGCACTTTTTTTAATCGATGTAGGATTTTGTCTAGCAGTAATATGTATTATTCATGCATTTGAAGTGCATTAAAGCCATGTGATCATCTCCATTTCACCTAGGAGAAAAAATCCCGCCTCCCTGCTCTCTCTGTGTCTCAAACACTCCTCTCTCTCCCTCTCTCTCTCTCTCTAGGTGTGGATGTGTGGTGGTCGTATGGAGGACATCCCATGCTCCAGGGTGGGTCACATCTACAGGAAGTACGTCCCCTACAAGCTCCCTGGTGGGATCAGCCTGGCGAGGGTGAGTCTCAACACTGCCTCAGTCTCAGTACAACACTGTCACAGCAGATCAGTGTTAAAGCGGCCGAGACTCAATACTTTATTTTTTACTTTATTTTTCACAAAACATAATTTTGGTTGTTTATAGCACAATGTCTGTCTGTGTAGGGCAGAGCATGTGAGCGGAGCGGAGTGGAGCGGAGCGTTGAGCGAGCGGGGAGCGGAGCGGGGGGATTTTGGCTTGAGCGGTGAGCGGGGACCAGAGTGGTACCGGAGGGAAAGTTGGAGCGGCACCGATCACCCGCTCAGTCCCACTCCAGTTTCGATCACATGTTCGAACCAGAATGCATCGGTGCGTGGCCATGTACACGCCCACTATTTTCTTGCCAGCTGCTGCGAGAAGAGAAGGAAGAGAAACGAACATGCAGCTGTTGTAGTGAGCAATGTCCGTTGCCCAGGTGTTTAAACGCAAATTAAAACACCCTGGCCTTTTTTATTCTTTTGAGCGGAGCGGAGCGGTGAGTGCAAGCGGGTGAAATCTGTATTGAGCGGGGAGCGGTCTGGAGCGGAGCGGCCGTGAGCGCTGGAGCGGGTGGAAAGGGCCGCTCCGTGAGCGAGGTGCGGTAATTATCACCGGTCCACTCCGCTCACATGCTCTAGTGTAGAGGCACAAGTGTGCTTCCCATAGCGAGACATGGAGTGAACTGATTTATATGTAATTTTCCACAGCTGTAAGGTGCTGGAAAAGCTTGAAAATGCACCTTGAAAAAGTTTGAAAAGTGCTTGAATTTGACTTTGGGGTGTACTGTATTATGTTATTAGTGGCCGGGCCAGTGAAGCGGCAGGGCCACTTATTGTATTAGCCTGTATTATTATTCTTCTCCCGGGTAGTTGGACTTCCCATGCATGAAAACTAACCAAACTTTGCACAAAGGTCCAGTCCCATGCCAAACGTCTTTGACGCAAATTTGGGGCCAATAGTCTGGTGAAGTCTGTAGTGCCAATAATGGTGGCACTACAGCGACCGTCTAAAGTTTCAAACTTTGAAAATTCATAAAAAATCAGGCATACATGCTACGGCTTTGCAACTTTCACCGAAATGTGCGCCCAAATGAGGAGAAACTTTTGTACAATGCAACCTATGGCCAATTATGAAGTCTAAAGACCGCAAAACTGCAAAAACTGTAAAACTAATTAAGCCCTACTCCTCCCACATTTTTTGTTCAAACGACACCAAACTTCAGCATCTGCATCGTTAGACTGTCCTACACAAAAGTATCAAAACAGATCTTCGATCGGTCAAAAATTGAGCCCACAGTGCATCAAAACGTTGAATTCTGCCCCCGTGTATAGCCTAATTGCCTTAATTACCTATGGCAATTAGGTTGTATTTGTGATGTCATCAGTCACTCAAGCAATTGTGATGCCATCACTGATGTCACTCGAGCAATTGTGATGTCATAATAGCTCAAAGCCTTCAGACTTGCCACGACCCATTGCTGCGCAACAGCTATAATTATGATTATGTTTTTGCCCCTGATTCTCTTGTCTTTACAACCCTGCTGTGGTGTGTCAGTGTGTCTCTATTCATGGCAGTCAGTCCGACTTCTTGATTATGGAAAAAGGCATACCCCAAGGTTCATCCCTAGGTCCATTGTTATTTTCTATTTTTATTAATGATCATACATCTGCTCTAATTGTCATATTCACCTATGCAGACAACACTGTGATCTATTCCTCCAATACTGATACAGCACACAGACGGCTCTTCAGACTGATTTTGACGCTGTTCAAGAATGGTTTTCTTTTAACAAACTTTTACTAAATAAGAAGTCCTACAGCATGTTGTTTGGCCTCACATCTGATTCTCTGGTTGTAACAAATAACTGGTCAATCACTTTCTCAGATGGGACTCCACTTGAGAAAGTGGAAGAATTTAAAGTCCCTGGAAACCAAAATCCACAAAAACGTTCTAACTATGTTATTTAGGGTCTTATGTTAGTAATTGTGTGCCTCCGAAATTATTATACATTACTTTCAACCCAAAGCCTTAAAATCGACACTTTTCTACAAGATTCTACAAGGTACTTCCTCATTGAAGAGAGCAGTGCGCGAGGTGCTAAAATGCAGGAGCTTATGACGTCATAAGCTCTATATAACCTTTGTACGCGCGCGCAACTCGCCCTTCTCCTTTTGTCTGTTCTTTGCCCCCAATGACAGCACTCCCTCAGTGTCTCTCCCTCCCACTCTGTGCCGAGCGCTATGCTGCTCTCTCTCTCTCTCTCTCTCTCTCTCTCGGGACTAGTGTGAGAGAGAGCACAGAGAGACACACAGCCTGGTGACGCGTACGGCAACCATTTTAGGGCATCCTCGTCAGTCAGAGTATAGGCTATCGTTCCTCAGTCTAAAGCGTTGTCAGTTGTCATGTCTCCTATAGTAAACCGTCGAGTGTGCTCTGAAACACCTTCAGTCCTCACACGAAAACGCTGTCATTCCTCCTGCCTCACTAAAAACGTTGTCGATCCTCCTGCAGACTAGTTGTCAGACATCACTCAAACTAGCTGTCAGGCATCACGCCTCGCACAAAAACGTTGTCGATCGTCCTGCAGACTAGTTGTCAGACATCACTCAAACTAGCTGTCAGGCATCACTCCTCACGTCTCACACAAAAACGTTGTTGATCGTCCTGCAGACTAGTTGTCAGACATCACTCAAACTAGCTGTCAGGCATCACTCCTCACGTCTCACACAAAAACGTTGTGGATCCTCCTGCAGACTACTTGTCAGACATCACTCAAACTAGCTGTCAGGCATCACGCCTCGCACAAAAACGTTGTCGATCGTCCTGCAGACTAGTTGTCAGACATCACTCAAACTAGCTGTCAGGCATCACTCCTCACGTCTCACACAAAAACGTTGTTGATCGTCCTGCAGACTAGTTGTCAGACATCACTCAAACTAGCTGTCAGGCATCACTCCTCACGTCTCACACAAAAACGTTGTGGATCCTCCTGCAGACTAGTTGTCAAGCATCACTCAAACTAGCTGTCAGTCATCACATGAAAACGCTGTCATTCGTTGTTTTTGGTTGTTCTTCCGTGTGGGGAAAGAATGCCTGTGAAGTTAGCAACAATTTTTTACAACTTCACTTCCGGTTGAATGCTTTTGCCTTTCAAAATAAAAGCACACGTTTTTTTATATTTACAATAGATTAAAGTAGTAATCTATGAGACCCAATAGAATTAACATAGTAACACTAAGAGGAACATCTAGTTTAAATGACAATAGACTATATATATATTTATATATATATATTTATATTTCTTGAAATTCTTTCAACACAAAGACCGGAAGGCTAAATTTGGACACATGTAAATTAAACATAAAAAGTTAAATGGCTTTAAGGTAGATTCCTAGGATACTTCTTTATTGAATGGGAAAGCTTATTTAATTATTTAATGGTAAACTGTTGTTCCATCAGGCATAAGGGGCCCTATTCTCCCACAAGCCTTCGGCGCTAAAACGGGCCTTAAACGCAAAAAAACGTGCCTTGCGCCTGTTTTGGGACGATATCAATATGGCTTTAGGCTGCCAAATGCGCTTTAGGCCGAATGGGCGTGGCGCAGTCCCAGAATGGGCCAAAGTGGGCGTGTCGGCGCTAACTACCGGCGTAGTGCTATCTTCGCACCTGGCCTACATTTAGCGCTTTGCGCCTTTGAAAACCAGGCCTATTCAGTGCGCCAGTGCACTTGTGCCTCTCCCCTGTCACCCTTCTCTGTCTCTCTCTGAAACCAGGCCTATTCAGTGCGCCAGTGCTCTTCTGCCTCTGAGTCACCCTTCTCTCTCTCTCTCTGACTCCCTCGCTCAAACAGACACAACACATAGCAGCACCCAGCTTCCCATAGGAAATAGCAGTTGTAAGTTTACTGCCTGTGAATGTCCACTCCCAGCATGCAATTGGGTCCTCCATTTCGCTACTAAATAGCAACCAAATGAGCCGAAATAGATATAAAAGGTAGATCTAAAATAATGTGTAATGGTAAGACAACCTGCAATTGTCGAACATTTCAATATTGGACCAAATAAAACATCGAAATGAAACACCACCCTATGTGAAACATATATGTCCTCTTGAGCCTATATATACCCCTTGTGGGTTTAACGTGATTTAGATAAGTGACAGCGGAACGCGCTTCTGTGATGTGCTATACTGTGATGTCCGCTCCAATAACTTGGCCCTACTTGACATTTAGTTTTACAATAAAAACACATTTATGCAATGACTTTACATAATGTAGGGTATATTTATGTGCATCGATCATTCTACCTGCAGCAGGGGAGAGAAAACGATATCTTTCTGGACAAACTTTCACCAATCTAATAGGCTATATTTTTCTAGCTGATGCGTTTAGTACATTATTTTCACTTTGATCTTGCTATAGTGTAGCGTATTTACATGCTTGCAGTATTGAAACTGCAGTTAGATTGGTTTGAGAAGCATAATAATATGGAATAATAGCCTATAATGCAGTCAGACAGACAGACTGGATGAAGGGAGGGGGGGGGGCAGAGCGTTTGGCTTTCGTCTGGTTTTGCGGGATCACTGGAATTGGAGCTAAAAAGGCAAGCGTGCGATTCGTTTATTGCAGTTATCCAATGAGCATGACGGTGCATAATTTTACGCTTAAAAGGCGTGGTTGTAATGGTTGAGGCTGCGTCTAGCGCCAGCACGACGATATCAAGTGCGCTGGTCCACGCCCACTGATTTGAGCTGCGCCAGGCGTTCGGCCTAGAAACAGCGCCGATGCAACGATAGGGACCAAGATGTCCAAACAATGTAGGGTGTGTGCAGAAAACATTTGACTTCTCCAATAGCCTTGGTTATGGCCTCTTGGAAGACATCCAAAGAATAGCAAGTAGAGGTGATACACATTAAGCAAAATGGAAGGTTTTGGTCTTGTGAAGTTATTTGCAAAATTTAGATACACAAGTCATGTGTATGAGTGATGACGTCAGCTGCAGTTAGGAAGAAACAGTTAAAACCCCCAGTTCCATCAAAACATTATTTTCTATCCAAATAAGTAAACAGTTTGACGGTGCAGTAGTTTGAGTGCTCTCCTATTACAATTTATTTATTTAAAAAGACAATGTATCTTTTCCATTTTTATTTTCAATTCTTGTTTTTGTCAGAGGTTAAGACAGATAATTCACCAAAATTCAGTATAACAGTTGTCCTTTGTAGGTCAATAACAGGTGATTATAATCCATTGGCAGGTGACTATACTCAAATGACAAAAGCAGCCAATGAGCTGTGTATTGTGAAGCACCATATTGGTAGGAAATGCATGTGACATCATGGAATGCTATGAATAGGCTAGGCTACAGTTCAAGGCCCAAGTGTCCAGATTAAAGGTTCATTTTAATACAGTGAGTAATCATAACACAGTGGAATTTGACTTTGTCCAATATGCATATCAACTCTCCCCTATATATAACTTTTCGAATGACTGAGATAGTATAGAGTATTTTAATCTGTTATGCGTCTAAAAGTAAAATGTGAGAGCAAATGGCATAACATTCCACAACGTATTTTGTACAGTGACATTCCAACAAGACCATAAAAATAAATACTTTCCCCTGTGTTTCATGAAAATTATTTGCCAAGATGTACTACAGAGATTAAAGTAACCAAATAAGTCAAAATCTCAAAATACTTGATAAACTCATTTTCATCACGTGAAGGCTTTATGTAATTTCAAAACGTTAAAAGATGCAGCTTGACTTTTTCAGACTTTCACAACTCTTGATGTGGTTGACACGTGGGTCAAAGTTTGCCTAGCTATTTTTATAGCTTTTTCTAGGCTTTTATTATAGCATAAGGCGGCGTTCACACACAACGCGCTCATTTGAGCTGCCAGCGTCTTTCTGCAATTCATTCTCTATGTAAGGACGCACTAAACGTGCTCCTCATTCAAGAACACACCTGGCATTTAAACGCTGCTATCTAGTTTTTTTGGCAGCGCGCTCTGGGTGTTTTTAAGCTGAAAAAAGTAGAACGTTTGGAGGAAAAGCGCCGTGCTCGTCTTTTCACTCATCCAACCTCTTCTCCCAGAGGGATCTTCACCCTCCGCTGCTGGTAGAATTGGCAATAATCTGGCTTTCATGTTGACGGTCAACAACATCAAACGGACAAAACCAGCTGGATACCGTCCGTGTGGTCGTTGTGTCCTAAACTGTACTGCACGCGACTGCAGGTAAAAACAAAACGAAGCGCACAAAAAACTCTCTGTGCACAATGGAAGCGCTCTCAACATGATTTACATAACGTTACATGAAAAAAGCACCTTGGTCATGAACGCCGCCTAAAGCCATTGGTGAGTTCGCCTAGCACCTATTTTTAAAGCTTTTTGGTTGCTCTTGTTCTGTAAAGGTGTGTTGTCTGGAAAAACCCTTCACGTGGTGGGATTTTGAAATTTTTATTTTTTGAAATTTCCATAAAGTAGAAACTCTCCCGTATAGATGTTTTAAATTGACAACAAAAACATTCTAAATTGAACCCCAGCTCACTTCCTGTTGCAGTGTTTGCTATGGACTGAAAAGAAGGGGGGGGAAGCATTCCAGTGGAGGACTGACCATTCTGTGAAATGTTTCTTATTACATTACAACGTGTTAACAGGTTTCATCTGGTTTGCTTGTAATTTCAAGTTTCATGTGTTTTCCCTCTCTAGACACTATAATTTGAGATTGATTTCTGTTTGCTCAATCTTCTGTAATTGATGTGATATGCATACTTGCACAAAGTCAAATTCCTCTTTGGCATTATGATTACTCAGTCTATTACAATGATCCTGGAATCTTTGGGTGGACACGTGGGCCTTGAAATCTAGCCTAGCCATAGTATTCCCATGATGTCATGCATTTCCTACAAATGTTTGTTGCTTGCCAATACACAGTTCATTGCTTTTGTCAGTGTAATCATCAGTTATTTTGGTGAATTATCGGTCTTAAACTCTGACAGAAACAATCATTGAAATGATACAGTAAGAGCTAACCATTGAATAGGTGAGCACTCACTGCCATGTCAAAACGGTTCACTTATTTGGATGGAAAATGAATGTTTGATGGCCCAGGGGTTTTCTGGTTTACAAATTGGATGTTTGCTTACAGTGTACCTGGTTGAAAACTCACGCTTTATATTGTTTAGCCCATGACTGCTTATATTTTCTGTTTGTGGCTCAACCAAAAAAGTTTTGCCACCCCTGTCTTACACCGATGGCCCAGCTCCTCAACATGTCCTTAGGCTGCTGGTTATGTTTGGTGGTCATCAACAAGACACTTGTGTATCTAAATTTTGCTAATAACTTTTCACAAGACCAAAACCTTCCATTTTGCTTAATGTGCATCACCTCTACTTGCTATTCTTTGGATGTCTACCAAGAGGCCATAACCAAGGCTATTGTAGAAGTCAAATGTTTTCTGCACACACCCTACATTGTTTGGATGTCTTATGCCTGATGGAACAACAGTTTACCATTAAATAATTAAATAAGCTTTCCCATTCAATAAAGAAGTATCCTAGGAATCTACCTTAAAGCCATTTAACTTTTTATGTTTAATTTACATGTGTCCACATTTAGCCTTCTGGTCTTTGTGTTGAAAGAATTTCAAGAAATATAAATATATATATATAAATATATATATAGTCTATTGTCAATTAAACTAGATGTTCCTCTTAGTGTTACTATGTTAATTCTATTGGGTCTCATAGATTACTACTTTAATCTATTGTAAATATAAAAAAAACACGTGCTTTTATTTTGAAAGGCAAAAGCATTCAACCGGAAGTGAAGTTGTAAAAAATTGTTGCTAACTTCACAGGCATTATTTCCCCACACGGAAGAACAACCAAAAACAACGAATGACAGCGTTTTCATGTGATGACTGACAGCTAGTTTGAGTGATGCTTGACAACTAGTCTGCAGGCCGATCGACAACGTTTTTGCATGAGACGTGAGGCGTGATGCCTGACAGCTAGTTTGAGTGATGTCTGACAACTAGTCTGCAGGAGGATCCACAACGTTTTTGTGTGAGACGTGAGGCGTGATGCCTGACAGCTAGTTTGAGTGATGTCTGACAACTAGTCTGCAGGACGATCGACAACGTTTTTGTGTGAGGCGTGATGCCTGACAGCTAGTTTGAGTGATGTCTGACAACTAGTCTGCAGGAGGATCGACAACGTTTTTGTGTGAGACGTGAGGAGTGATGCCTGACAGCTAGTTTGAGTGATGTCTGACAGCTAGTCTGCAGGAGGATCGACAACGTTTTTAGTGAGGCAGGAGGAATGACAGCGTTTTCGTGTGAGGACTGAAGGTGTTTCAGAGCACACTCGCCGGTTTACTATAGGAGACATGACAACTGACAACGCTTTAGACTGAGGAACGATAGCCTATACTCTGACTGACGAGGATGCCCTAAAATGGTTGCCGTATACCAGACAGAATAAAGTCGAAATGTTTAGATTAAAGTCGAAATTTCGTGAATAAAGTCGACATTTCGTGAATAAAGTCGACATTTAAGCACCAGGCAGAAGAAAAAATACATCAGAGAAGCAATTTTTTTTTCCAAGAATAAAGTCGAAATGTTGAGATTAAAGGAACACTCTGCCCATTTTCAACCAGCTTTGCATCATTAGAACATCAGTAGTATATCAGAAAACTGTAAACGGTTTTGAAGTCTGTCATTTAATTTGACAGTTATTGAGTGTTAAAGTGTGGACCAGTGACATCACTGGTCCACACTAACTCAAATTAATAACTCATTATATCAATTCAACTCTCAATAACTGTCAAACTAGATGAATGATGAATAGTTTGACAGTTATTGAGAGTTGATTTGAGTTAATGAGACAAATCTGGTTGAAAATGGGCGGAGTGTTCCTTTAAAGTCGAAATTTCGGGAATAAAGTTGAAATACTGTAACGAGAATAAAGACGAAATGTTGAGAATAAAGTTGAAATTTTGTGAATAAAGACGAAATGTAAAAAAAACAAAAAAAACACCATCAAAACAAGGTGAGCGACTGGAAGGAAGGAAGCTGTCTGACGGTGTGCATCCAGTCTCCATGTCCGACTCAGTGGTAGCGTATATCCTTGGAATATTAACGTGAGTTTCAACTGTATTCTTAACTGTAAGCTGTATCATATCATAAACGTAAAGTCTGCTGTATCATATCATAAACGTAAAGTATATTCCTTTATGCTTTTAACAATAACGTTTACTGACCTAACAGAAACCCAGCCAGCACATGGTAGCTAATAACGCTAGCTAACTACAGAAACTCTCTGTTTCAGTCTTGACAGTCTTCAGCTATCAAATCCAGGACACCAGTTCCCTGGACCTGGCAAACCTGTCGGTCATCGTGACAGATTTTCTACGAGACCGGGGTGTCCCTGAGGAAGCCCTCACACTAATGGAGGAGCAGAAGGTAAGCTACGTTGTGATGCACAGATATGCTACAGAAGTCAAGTTGAGGTTAGCCACGTATCCCTAAAGGTTAGCATAGCAAATGAATGAATGTATTCTCTGAAAATACAATGGTGTAGCCTCGACGCGGGACTCAGCCTACATTCTTGAATGAATGCTGGGTAATGGTGTAAAAGCCATTTGAACTTAAATATTGATGTATTTGTGTAGGCTGCTATAGCTTATTTTCACCACAAGGGTGTAGTATAGATCCATTCACTTGATCATTGAAATCATTGTGGTGGTGGAGAGCACACGGCAGTTTCTTTTGTCTCGCCCAGCATCAAGCAAGATCGGTAAAGTAGGCTACTGTTTTTGTATATTTTGTAATTGGTAATAAATGGGAATATCATCCAAAGATGAACAGTATTTGGACATTGTTTATTTTTTTGGATAGGAAGGAAGAACATTCCTCCAGCCACCTACTTTACGTGACTAATTACATTTTGTTCTTGGATAGTCACTACACTGGTAATCCACATGTAGCAACCTTTCAGAAAAGTACATCATATTAACTAGGGCATGATGGTCTCCATTCCATGTGATTTAGGTCCTGTCAATATAAAATCCAAGTTTCATTTGCATTTCGTTCTCCTGCTTTTTCGGCCACCATTCTTAATTAGGAAACTACTAATTTAAAGTTGTGGATGTGTGGCTATTTATGATTTATGATCGGATATTATAACAATAATGCATAATGGGAGGTGAATAAAAGACTATGCAGTGACATCCATACATACTTTGACAGATAGATTTTTTATTTTTGCAGGGGAGGGGGTTCAATATTGATTACTTTGGATGTGAGATGATGCCACAGAAATAGAACATGGTTAATTACCTATTAATTAGTTAAAAGGGGACTTTTCAAAGTCTGAGACTGTGGCGCCTCCACTCCGACACAGCTTGGAAAAAGGTGCCCTTAGTGTACTTGCTTAGTTTCGCATAATTCCTGGATGCCTATGGGATCATTATTGTTATTTGAGCCAAGATAGCCTAATATACTGTTTGACATGAATTTAGACTACACCAAACACATAAAAAGGTACCATGTCTGAAGGCATTTATCGGTATTAGTTTCTGTCTCTGGGAAATTTCACCTAAACTACTGTATCTCTGAACTATCTCATTAAACAAATCACAAACATTTAGGCTATTCTATGTGATCTCTTTTTGGTAACCAATGTAATCTTTTTTCACTTCCAATCACTGAGCCTCCCCTGAAACTGTTTGGACCCCTTGCTGGGGAGTCCTGTCTCCTACTTTGAAAACATCAGAGTTAATATACCACTAATGTCATTCCATGGAGGGCATTTGAGTTAGTACACACTGCCAGCTTTAATTAGATTTTTTTTTCAGCCATAAAAATGGACAGCTTGTCCATTTTCTAAAGTTGTACTAAAATAGGAACCGACTTGACCAGTACAGTAACCAAAAATGTTATATTACTTAGGTTAGACAATTCCTGAATCTTACAGTTAAGGGTGAAGGTGGTGGCACTGTCAACACAGTGTACCTATTCTGTTTAAGATTTCAGAGTCTTTTGGGCTGCAATATGGTGATGTACTCAGGCTCTGTATCTTCCAGAATTTTCATTTTATTTTTTAAGTACTAATTCTTGATTTCTCAGACTACACAACTTAGGGGGTCAGTTATTGTGCATTTTGCGATAAAAGCACCAAATTTGGAACATATCGAGATCTGGATATCGGGCCATTGCAGATTGTCTTTCTGATGACCATGGCAGCCATTTTCCAAGTTTGTGACAGTTTATGATACAACATTAAAAAACGTAATATGAACATAACTTTGGGGGTTTCAACTATCAACACACAAATTTGGTATACAGACTTTGGGGATTATAAATGAACATGAGTGGTTGGTTGAAAAACATGGCTGCTTCTTCTAAATATTTTAATGACACAATTATTGTCATCTCACATCCAAAGTAATAAGATGGAGCTAAAACATTGCACAATGTGTCCCTGTCAAACTGCTTGTTGAGCTCAATGTCTATTGTAGTTTTGCATTCCTGGGCAACATGTGTGAAAGTATTGCAGTGCCTGTAATATTTTACCCTTATCATGGTTTTCCTTTGCTTCACAGATTGACATAGATGTCATCCTGCTTATGGACGATTCAGCTTTGGCCAACTACATTCCCTCATATGGAGACAGAATTGCACTTTTCAATTTCTGCAGAAATCAAAAGCCTGTCTCAAAGCGAAAATAGGGTCTACTTGAAAAGCTCAGGGAGAAAATGAAGCCAAGAAAGGAAACCAAAGACAGTGAAACGGAAACCAAAGACAGTGAAACAAGTTAAACAAGTCAGAGCAAAACAAGGAGGAGGCACTAGAAAGGTTGCTATGGACAACAGTGGTGGATATGATGACATCCTGAAAGAAGGGAAGAGCCTTTTTTTCCCAAAAGGTGTTTCAACTAAAGGCCACGAATCAGAATTCACATTTGATGTGTGGGACTTTAAACAAAACACTTTTTCTGATGGAATCTCAATTGGTGCAATATATGCCACTGTCACCAAGCTGCGTTTCTATATTGCCACTCAGCCTAAACCACAGTCGGGTGAAGATGCCCCTACCAGTGACTCTGAAGACAAAGGTGATGATCTTAGCTTTGAGGGCGGGGATGAAGTAATTTAAGTTTCTGAAAGTGAATCTCTGTCTCTGAAGTCCAGTTACTCTGATCAAAACCAGGACCAGGTCAGTCTGCCTCACCAAGTTGCCACAGATCATTCAACCGCTACAAATCACCCAGTCAACACAGATGGTCCCAGTGGTCTTAGATTTCCGTTTTCTTCTACCAGAGGTATTACAGGAAGATGTAGTTGTTCTTGAAGACTATGTAATACCGGCATATGAAATATCTGACCCTGAAATTACATTTGGCCCACAATCAGATGCTGAATTTGATGACAATGACACACTGATTTATGAGCCTGAAACACTTGACGATGCACCTCAAACAAAAATGATAACTATCCACCATGCAAATTGCTTCAATGACATGATTGAAGCATTTTCCGACCCAGACACACTGACCACACCACTGTTAGTGAGACGATTGCTCCCAGATAATTCTGAGGAACCTGGTACTGGGTCAGGAGTTCTTAGAGATGTCCTTAGTGCTTTTTGGCATGATTTCTATGATCGTTGCACGCTTGGGACAACAATGAAAGGTACCCTTCATCAGACATGATTTCAAGGCTGACACCTGGAAAGCCATCGGCCGGATTTTCGTGAGAGGATACCAAGATAGCCACTACCCTCCTATCAAACTTGCACCCCCCTTTGTTGAGGAGCTGTTATTTGGAGCAGTGTACAGTGACCTGACAGAAAGCTTTCTGCAGTTTGTAAGTTGCCAAGAGCTCGAGATCCTCAAGCAAGCTTTACAAGATTTCTCCTCTGTTGAAATGGATGACATTTTGGAGATTCTCGACAACTATGACTGCAGAAAAAAAGTCTCAGCAGACACCCTTCCAGCAATTCTGATGGAAATTTCTCACAAAGAACTTGTGCAAAAGCCAATGTTTGTTATTGATTGCTGGAGGGAGATCACAAAACCAAAGATCACTCTGAATTATGAGAAGCTGACAAAGATGTATGCTGATCTTAAACCCACAGCCAAGAAGGTGTCAAGCCTGTTGAAGTTCCCAACGGATATGACAGCAAAGCAAAAAGAGGTGGAACATCATCTCCGAAGGTATATCAGGGAACTGGATGAAGAAAAACTTGGAGCTAACCTCTCCCAGCCCCCACGCCAAACCTAACCTCCCCCGATGCCTAAACCTAACCTCCCCCAGACCCTAACACAAAACCTAACCTCTCCCACCCCCCACACCTAAACCTAACCTCCCCCAGACCCTAACACAAAACCTAACCTCTCCCACCCCCACGCCTAAACCTAAGGTCGGCATTGCGGGTGGTCGGCATAGGGGGTGGACACCGACATGATTGCGGCCATGCTATTTCCGAGCCAAGGTTTCTAAAATGACAAGAACCACTGTCTTACTTAATTGACACAAAAAGCGATGTTATTATTCTTGCACTTCGAAACCCTTTTATAGGTGTAGTTTGTCTTCAGGTCTCCAGCATTCATGCTAAGGAGCCTATAAATTGGACAACTGTCAGATGCTGTGATTTTATACCAATAGCCTATATTTCTCCACTTCTCTGTATAAGGGGACTTCACAGTTTTCATAAACTATGTCTCAGGTTAACAATAACTGCATGTCTACCTCTGAGGTGCTGTAGTGATAATGGCATCTTTGTGTATTGATAGATTTGAGTAAGCTAGAGTTTCTCAAAAGTATGTATTGAAAAATCAACACCGTCTCTTAGAAAAATGTGAAATATTTGGTCCACAGCCAAAAACATTTATTTTCACAATTTCCAATTTTAAATGTAAAAGTTTTTTTTTGAATGGGAGTTTATAGAGGGGTGGGAGAGGTTAGGCTTATGCGTGGGGGGTGGGAGAGTTTAGGGTTAGGCAATGGGAGAGGTTAGGGTCTGGGTTAGGTGTGGGGGGTGGGATAGGTTAGGTTTAGGCGTGGGGGGTGGGAGGTTAGGGTCTGGGTTAGGTGTTGGGGGTGGGAGAGGTTAGGTTTACGCGTGGGGGGTGGGAGAGTTTAGAGTTAGGGTTAGGCAATGGGAGAGGGGTCCCCGGGGGGTCGGCCCCTTGGGGAGACAATACAGTATTTACCTCCTCCATACAATATTTACCTCCTTATCACTCACCCAAACCAGCTTAATAGTGGATTGAGTGGTGTGATTATCAAATGAAGTCCAAACTCAGTCTGACCACATGTCAGTGAACAATTTACTACTGTCAAGCAAACCTTAACAGTGATATTGAGGTTTATTTTCTCAGTGTGTTAATGTCATTTTGTGCAATTCTGTTTTTGGTTGGCTACCTCAATCTATTTTTCCAGCTCAGTCTCTTAGAAAAATGTGAAATAGAGACGTCCATGGCCTAAAAACTTTTTTATTTCACAAATTCGGCTCAAATTGTTAAATGGAGACATTTTTTGGGGGGTTTGGGGTTAGGGTCTGGGTTAGTGTTTGGATTCGACAGTCTGAGCTCTTCCTGGCCTAAATTCTTACAAACTGAAACCAACATGCACTTGTGAATAGACATTAACTTTTGCGAGTACTCGAGGCAGCTACAATGAGCTAAAGGGAATACTATACTAAATTAAATATTTACATTCCTATGGTTTTAGACAGGTCAGTCAATATTTGTGAATGTACGGTTTTATGTGAGATTTTCCCATTTAAATGCATGTTCAGCATTATATATTTCTAAGTATGTTCAAAGTTGTGCAATGATTGATTAGCTGCAAGAAGAATATGTTTGTGCCTTAAAATTGCCTTTTGTGGATGTAGTTCAAGTGCACACAGGCCCTCCACAGTCATGCCATAACTATTTAACAAAGGAAAGGACCTTAAAGTGTTAGTTCCCTTTTTTTGAACTGGGGTTGTATGAGGTATTAATCCATGGTCAGTGTATTACCTGCTCATCGTTTTTGTGGGTTTTTTCGCTGGGCCTTTTTTAGGTGGCTAAAATAGCCTACATTTTGTTGCTAACCCTATCCACAACAGTGCTTAGCTCCAAACTGGGAGTGTCCCAACAGAACATAAATCTGCAGCCAGGCCATACACTGAATATGGATACTTATCTCATACAACCCCACTACAAAAAAAGAACTGTCCCTTTAAACGGCAAATGTTTAGTTAAGTAGTTAAATTTTCATTATTTTTTGTGATTTTTTTAACACAAATTTGTGATTTTATACCAGTTTCTTTTCTTTTATAAAAGCCACCACAGGTATAAATAAAGCATGTTGGAGGTTAGCCATGTGTTTGACTATGCTTAAGATTTTCTGTAAACAAGGTGATGTATTGCACAGGATGAGGGACAAGATTTCCCACACAAAGTAGTGGAAAAAAACATCCGAGTTTACTAATAGCCAAAAAAGGTGTTCGAGTGTTGATGCAGTTTTTGTTGCAAATGTAAGTCATGTTCATGATTTGATATTATAAAGTGCATCAATTTCATTTGTGTCATCTTTTTAACTGTTCATTAACTCATTGAGTGCCAGCCACTTTTGGAGAACGGACGCTCCCAGTGCCAGAGTTTCAGAGCGTTTTCAGTGATTTCTCGAGGCCCACAGAATATTGTGTGATATTACTATGTAAACACCGAACACGCACAAAGAACAAGGAGACTCTATTGTATCATCAGCAAAAAAAAGTTTATTGATACCATTTTCCGTTCTTTAGTTATCAGCCGGAGAAGATAGGTTGTTTTCACCAAAAACAGACGTTTCAAATTAGAAGCTGAGATAATCAGCCTTTTGTGAAATGAAGCATTTCAAGCACATTCACTGACTCTGAAGCTAATATTTTCTGATGTAGTGACATGGTGTAGTTGTGTGGTGCCCTGCGTACCCCACCCCCCTCTCCCCCCCCCCCCCCCCCCCCCCCTCAGCTGCAAACTCCTCCCCACACTAACACACAGCCTAACACGCACCCAGCGTCTATTTTCGGAGCGCTCCGTTTTTGTGCGCCGGCTCCCAGCGCGACAGCGAAAAGCCAAACCGGACTGCTGAGAATGGTTTGGGCCTTCGGCGTCGGGTGCTGCTTTTCTGGCGGCTAATCGTGTGGAGAAACTATGCAGCAGAGACAGAGGGGAGTTGTGGGAGCGGATTGACTGCTGTTCGCAGCTAACGTTAGCTCCAGCCAGAGCAATCTATACGGCTCTGGCTCCAGCATCGGTTTCCGTTTCATCACGGGGCTTCTTCTGCTGTTTTTCCTCACCTTTCTCTAATCTGGAGAGCACTGTCGCCACCTAATGGGTCCGTAAAATAGGTTATACACCTTCAATAGCTACAATATTTTTACAGGAGATGCATGAGGCTTTGATCCACGTCCCACCGTCAAAAAACGCATTTGACGCCGATCGACGTCATTGGCACTCAACGTTACTATTTGATTTGACGCCGATCGACGTCATTGGCACTCAATGAGTTAAGTACAGAAAATCAGAAATGGAGGCTAGGTTTACCCAGGCGAGGAAATCACACTTTCATTGTGTGGCCTAAGTGGCTCTGAAATAATGAAGCCCACACCAATGATTCTCCTTAGCAAGGCTGGATTAGCATGGGCCTTGTGGCTATGCATTTTTAAAGGTCCCCATAGCCTACCTTAAAGGTCCCATTCCGTGCAAAAGCTGTTTTTACTTGTAAATGCATATATACTGCTGTCAGCCCTCCCTGTAATGAGTGGTCACACGCTCAGAACTGCCACAGTTGGATTTGTCCCTATCCAGCGTCCCTCTGCAGTCTCCTCCAAGCCACACCCCCAAACGCTTCGTTTGCCCAGAGGGGAATCTGGGGGAATCGGGACGTCACTAGCTTCCTCCTGCATACTGCGCGGGTCTCTCTCACACAAGCTACCTGCACCATTTAGTCTATAGCCACAAAATTAACACTTCTAGCTGGAGCGACGCCAACTGTACGTGATCCAGCAACTGCAGAGGTGCATTCGGTAAGTCTAGGCATTTTGAGATGTCCTCTTTAGCGTAGTACCGTTTAGTTAACGATAACTCGCAACCTAGCGTGCTGGTCCACAGACGCTAATCTGATTGGCCGCTGGGAGCCTGGGGCGGGCTCTCCCTCAGCGGCCAATGGGAACTGTTAGTTCTGAATATATTATAGAAACAGGCCGTTCTTGGGAAGCACCAGAAGAGGGAGTGAGAACTCCGTCACAACAAACGGGTTTGCTATATTTTCGACAGATTAATCCAGAATCATGTTTTATGGACCAGAGACACACGTTTTTAAGAGGTTACAGCTGCACGAATTGGGACCTTTAAGAATTGGCCACAAAGCAGTTACATTAATGTAGCCTACTTTTTGTTAAACATGACCAACACACTACAGCAGTAAAAACAATGCAGCCTACTAGGTGTGAGAAAGTGTAACCTCTGTAAACTGGTACATGGGTACACTAGAGATTATTCATGTCAGAGAATTCTTTGTGGTTGGAGGGTTGTTTAATTTCCATGAACTGAGTTTAAATATCATCCCAAATAACCAACATTAGCATGAACAACAGTATTGATATAGGGAAAAATCCTTACAATTATGATATTCAACCATATCACACAGCCCTGTTTTTGGTGTAGCCCCCACCCCCCCTGCACAAAAATGTATGGCGAGTGCCATACCTTGCCATAATTCCATGTCTCCTTCCTCTCATAGCACACACACTCACTCACCCACTCACTCACACGCACACACACACATCCACAGAACTTTTGTTTATTTTTTCCCTCTAAGCCTCGGGCCCCTTCACGTCCTGTGCCCGGCCGGGGCTTAGCCCTGGTAAGCCCACATTAAACCAGAGCTGCTCCTTAGTGTACAGAAAATTGTCCACCGTCAGATATTTAACAGTATTTCAGTTGTCAATGAAGTGTACAGTTCAGCAGCGGAAAATGCATCTAGGAGCATCCCATCCTTGTTCCTGCATCAGAAGACAGCAGAGATCAAATACAGTCTCATCACATGGGTATTGGCTTTTGGGGGTGCACTCCTCCTTACAAACGGCTCACTCTTCAATGTCGAATGTCTTGAGATTGTCCTCACCACCATACATCTGTGGAAGCGTGTACATCAAAACAGGGCGACCTCCAATCACACCATGGCCTGCCTTTGCTGTTATCTTGTGTGAATTCCAGGTTGTCACAACTTCATCAAGTTCATCCCGCATTAAAAAAAAAAACAAATTATTAGACAACCCACATTTTCTGCATTGTAGAATAAGCTGTAACTATTATGTGAGATATATGTACCTATGTTTTATTTGCTGGAGGAATGCCAGTGGTAAATGTATAGACTTAAAACTCTCTACTTTAAAACTATAGGCCTACTCATTTTTTCAGTAGGCCTATTTGCCTATTGCCTAACAGTCTCACCACTGACTAGCAGCATAGGAGCGCCCCAGGGGTGCGTCTCCAGCCCCTTCTGGTACGACCTCTACACCCACGACTGCGTGGCGACTCAAACTTCGAACACCATCGTGAAGTTTGCAGACGACACAGCGGTCGTGGGGCTGATCTCGGGGGGCGACGAGACAGCCTACAGAGAGGAGGTGGGGGCCCTGGAACAATGGTGCCAGGACAACCACCTCTCTCTGAACGTCTCCAAGACCAAGGAGATCATTGTAGACTACAGGAGGGGGGGGGGCACACACCCCCCAATCACCATCAACGGCACAGTGGTGGAAAGGGTGGACAGCTTCAAGTACCTGGGAGTCAACATCCACCAGGACCTGACTTGGGCCGGCCACACCGCCACTGTTGTCAAAAAGGCCCAACAGCGAATACACGGACTCAGGCGCCTGAAGAAATTTGGGCTAAGGCCAGAAATCCTTACGGACTTCTACAGAGGCACCATTGAAAGCCTGCTGACTGGCTGCTTCACCACCTGGTACGGGAACTGTACCACCATGGACCGCAGGGCGCTACGGAGAGTGAGACGCGCGGCCCAGCACGTAACAGGAAGTGAGTTGCCAGAACTGCATGAACTGTATAAACAGCGGTGCCTCAGGAGGTCCCTGAAGATCATCAAAGACACAAACCACCCCCACAACAGCCTGTTCTCCCTGTTACCCTCAGGGAGAAGATACAGGGTTCCAAAAGCACGCACAAATCGCTTGAGGAACAGTTTCTTCCCGCAGGCCACGAGACTCCTTAACATACACAAATAGTGTTGTAGCCGTACTGTACCGCACTGTAGCTGCTACCATAACGTATGTCTAATGTTTAATTGTATGTTTAATAAGGAATATGCTATTTGCACCTGTATGTCAAATACGCCAAATTTAAAACGCCGAGTTTAAAGCCCCAATCAGTAAGATTTTTGACATTTTTTATTGTAATATAAGACCTTTTTAGTCTTAGGACATGGTAGATTGACTGGTAATAGGGAGACTCTCGGCTTTATTTATCCCACACCGCCCTCCATTGGCCAGCACTGGGACTAAGCAGTTTGCTGTCAGCGTCCCGTGTCAATAAAATCGAAAAAAAAGAAAAGGATGTGCGCATGCGCTGTACAGCGTAAGCGCTGTCTGCCTGAAAGCAAGGAAGTAACTCGATTCGGATTTGCTACGAAAATGATGTTTCACGGAACTATGGATTATTATTTCATCACGTGGTGAGTACCCGATGTCACAACATGTACATAGAGCTTTCTGGCGCTGTGTTTTGTTGACTTTGAACGGCGATATCGTTATCGATACTAATGCACGCAGAGGGCGCAGTTGGAAAAGTTACTGAATGGGGCTTTAATTGTATGTTTAATAAGGAATATGCTATTTGCACCTGTATGTCAAATACGCCGAATTTAAAATGTTTAACACATTCACTGCCAGCCGTTTTTTTTTTTACTGTAGGTACTGTAGCTTCTGCCAGAGTTTTTTTTTTGAGGATTCTGGCTCATTTTACAAGAGCCGAGGATTATTTTCTGCTTGGACTTTGTGAACACAAAGTTCACAAAAGTACTAATAGAATGTGTGCTTTCTCTGTCTAAAAGAGTTAGTTTGTAGACTTAGTAGTTATGTAGATGTAACCCAGTAGAGAATTGGGTTCATAATGTTGTTTTATTTATTATTTTTATTATTATTTTCTGATTAGAACAGTGATTCAAAAGTTGCTTCTTTACCGATTTTGTTTTATTTAGATACATTGGTGTCACCTGTGTTATGTCATGACATGTCACTTTTCTGCCAGAGCAAGATTTAGAGGTTGACCCAGACGAATGCAGCCTTCTGATAGAGTGAAACGAGCAGGACACGCCCCTCCTCACTGCTGCCTGCAGTGAGGATACAACCCCTTCAGTTCAGAGCAGCGGAACAAAACAGAGAGAGAACGTCAGAGCAGCTACCTCGGTCAGAAAACTAATTGATTAAACCGAGATAAAGTGATTGAAATTGATCAGTGCATCGAGTGTACCGTCAAAGGACACTTGTGTAAGCAGTAGAGGAGTTGGATTGGCGACGGAGGGCGGAGGTTGAGTTGCTTTTCAACACTTGTTTGGTGAGTTAGCTGTTGTATTAGCATACCACAGCACGAGGTGCTACGTGATACTTTGCGATTCTCTCATGATTTTCATTGTCAATCTGTGAGTTTGACGGCATTGTTTGCTGCTGTGGTGTTCAGATCGGAGAGGGGAACGGAGGACCTGGGTGCCAGGAGTTGTAGACAACTTTTGGCGAGCGTCCTGGTGAGTTACAGTACAGCCAAAACGATGTGCTATGTGGCTACTTGCTAATGAGGGTGGCTAACGTGATGTCAGCATGTACAGCCAAAACGTGGTCTCAGTCTATCCTCTAAATGTGAAGTGACACTACTGTGATGTTAATGTGAAGCAACATGTTTTGTTTTGATATGATGATTGTGAATAAGTTAGCTCATTATTTTCTTTGATGTTTTATTTATTCATTTTTGTACTTTTATGTTACAAGATTGTTTATTGTGTGCAATTGAAGTGCAATTGCACAAGAATGTGAAAAACACATGATAATGTGATCTAGCAGCTATGTCCACTATTTAGAGGGACAGTTAAGTAATTTTTGTTAAAAATGGTTGAACATAATTCATGGTTCATTCATGATGGAAATTCATAGTAAATAGTAAATTCATGGTTGTGCTTAAAAAGCAGGAAATTCATGATTTAAAGGAGTACATAATTATCTTAGGATGTTAAAATATAATTAATGATTTGGGTTAAAAGGGATAAAAACTGTCCATACCAGATAACGACTTTACACTTGAAGTTAAAATTAATTAATTCACTATTGTGCTACAGTAGTGTTTTGAGAATTGATAAGATTCACTGATTCATTGATTTATGGCCATAAGAGAGGAATTAGTGGATCAAGATCGTAATAGCCTTGTTTCTACACAGGCTAGGTTTTTGAGATCCATGGAAATTGACTGGATGTTGAATTGGATTCTTCCTGACGAGGAAGTGGCGAGCCAACCATTGACCCTGAAATCACCCTGACCGCCTCCTTGCCCAAGGAGTCGGACCCCGTATCACCCCAGAGGATTCGGCCTGCTTCATTCTTACCAGTGTGGTAGGCCCGTGGAACCACATTAGATCTGTGAAACACAGTGCACTTAAAACTTTAAAACCCGACTGACTAAAAGGATACTGACTTGACTGAAGAGAACTGCACTGGAACAAGTGACCAAAGAGACACTTTCTTGTCCTAAGGGACATTGCACTATTTTATTTTATTATTAAGTTTTGGGTCCTAGGTTAAAGCACGGTTGTGTGCTATATTTTAGGGAGCCGGCTTAGGTAGGAAGGGTTTTTGTACACTTTTATTTTGTTTTCCTACAATAATAATTGTTTATTAACCATACCCGTGGCTCCAGTCGCTTGTGTGTGTCAATTATTTCAATCAGTAATTATATTCTTCCCAGAGTTGAACCTACAGAACTGGTCCATATATCTTAGAAGTCTATTATATAATCCTAATTTGGCTATACAGACAAAGAGACGGTTACATAGATATTAGCCGTTGAGTACAGCATGGTTTCAGCGTCTGAGACTGAAAGCTGAGATAATCGCAGTTTTGTGAAATTCAATCAAACAGGCAGAACAGTCACTTTAACCATTTATTTTTGGCATCAGTGAGAGATCAGACATCTAAACAATATAGTTCTGAACGCCCTCTCCTTCAAACTCCTCCCTCCGTGGGCGTGTCTGGTGGCTTTCAGCAGCGTTTGTCACAAGCGAGTTTCTACTGCCTGTCTGAGCAGTGAGCAGCCTCCCTCCCTGGCGGCCCCCTCGTCGGCGAGTGTGGATGGGGCTCACTCGTTTCTTGGGTTTGAGAGCTTTGATGAAGCTTTGTGCGATTCTAGGCTTTATGCTGCGTGTTTCAAAGTGTGTTTTCCACCCAGTCTATTTTTGGAACCCCCCACCGTTGTGCGCCCGTGTGCACCAGCGTGAAAGCGTTTTCGCCTACAGTATGAGAATGAGGCTTGTTCGTTTCTGGGTTTTCGGTTGAGCTCAGCTGGAATGAAGCTGCGTGCGATTCTGCGCTTTCTGCTGGTGTTTCAAAGTGTGTTTCACCCATAATCTATTATGCAAATTTGCAATCCCCCACCGCCAGCTCCCAGCGCGATAATGCGCGAAAGCGAAAGCGTTTTCGCCAATCCATTTTACAGTATGAGAGAATGGTTTCCTCGCGCGTTTCCCTGCAGTTTTGGCTCCGCTTTTTCTAGTCTGGAGAGCACTGTTGCCACTTAGTGGGTCGGTGGAATGGGTTGTACACGTTCGGTGGCTCCAATATTTTTATAGGAGATGTGGGGGGCGTTGATCCACGTCCCACCGTCAAATTTTTTTTTTTTTTTTTAAGACGAGATATCTCGTCATTGGCAGTCAACCGTTGGATTTTGTAAGACGAGATATCTCGTCAATGGCAGTGAACGTGTTAAGCACGTCTAAAGTATGCACATGACATGTGCACCTATGTGCAGTGAATATGCCACTGTCTCTGACTTGTCTTATCACTATACTGCCTTATTGCTTGTTGTGTCTCTTGTTGTTTTTGCACTCATGCCCTGTCACATTTGTACTATGTTGTAAACGGAGTCCTCAGCACAAGAATTTCACACGTGATACTTGTACCATGGAGTGACAATAAAAATCTTGAATCTTGAATCTTGTCTTTATGTTGCATGGTTTACTGATTTTATACTGTAGGCTATATAATAGGCTATAAAATGGTCAATCAGTTGTGTCATTCTGTATGTGTGTAATTAATATCTTCTGGTTATGAATTTAGTCGTGTGTGTGTGTGTGTGTGTGTAGGTGTAGATGTAGGTGTGTGTGCGTGCGTGCGTGCGCTAGGGGGCGCATCTAATAAGGGCGGATCTAATATGATATGTGCTCTGATCAATAATGTTTTTGACATGTTTAAATTGGTGCAGGACAGGTGCAGGTGAATGAAGGAGAGGGGGACAGACAGGATATGTCACATGTGTATATTATGGATAAAGGAGCCAAAGGTAATGAGTTTGCAGGCCTACCTGAACAAGATTTAGGAAGCAGAATTGGATCAGACTTTCATCCAAGAAATCCCCGGAGAAATGCCGTCGTCTTGGAGAGTTCGGAAACGGTTCATCCAAAACTGCGCACTTTGTCTCCTCAAGATCCCCCACCACGATTCAATCCGCTAGTTTGCGGTGCTGCGTCCATAGATGAAACTTCGGTTTCTTGCAAAAGAGCCAGTGTGATTTCTGCGCAAAAAGACAAGCATATTTTCGACGTGCCCATTCTCCGTGCCTCTGTCAGCGCGCAGTCGCTCCGGACATCCTCCCATGCGAGCAATGGATGTGATGAAGTAGTCTGCTATTACTTTTGGGTCGATGTTTGTTCTGTAGGCCTCCATCCACAAAACATAGCGACTAAAACCATCAATGCAACCACTGATGGCAATGCCGTATGGCTTCAGTTTATCGTACCCATCCATATGCCAGAGCGCATTGGGACCTTTGCAGCGGTAATGCCTGCGTCTCAGACGCCGCGCCCACCTATCCTCCACACCCTCAGGATCAATCAACTTGATCAATTGTCTTACTGTATCTTGTGATACAACGTAGCCTCTCTGTATTGCACGTAGGTGTAACCATCGATATCCTTGCATCTGTCCATTTCCAGCTATTTCAGTTTGCAAGAATGCGGCCACCTCCTCCAAGTTTGTATTCTCCTTCTGAACAGCCGCAATTTTCGGCACAATCTTTTCAAAGTCCTAATACTTATTAACACACTGTGTTTGTGCGCTAAAAGAGAGAGGATTTCCTTGTTACTAAAAACAATTCTGAAGTACAATTTCACTAATTCATCTATGCACGGCATTTTGCAGAGACAGTCATATGCGCACTAACGCGATTGAATAGGCTATCATCATTTCGTCTTTCACAAAATGGTATTTCAACTTTATTCACGAAATTTCGACTTTATTCTCAACATTTCGTCTTTATTCTCGTTACAGTATTTCAACTTTATTCACGAAATTTCGACTTTAATCTCAACATTTCAACTTTATTCTTGAAAAAAAAAAAAAAACTTGCTATTCTGATTTATTTTTTCTTCTGCCTGGTGCTTAAATGTTGACTTTATTCACGAAATTTTGTCTTTAATCTCAACATTTCGACTTTTTTCTCCTCTTGTAATTTTTGATTTTTCATCATGCATGGCCCTAAATCTCCGTCGTACATTTCAGCTTTGTGCACGGCTCAAAGGGCCAAATATGCACCTTCAAATTAGGAAAAAAGATATGGGCCTAGGAGTTTCATTACAAAACAACACATGCAGCATTCATGAAAACTGACACAAGTAACTGCCATGACAATAAAGTCAATAATAAAGTCATGAGTTACAGTATCTTATAAGAGGAACTCTTGCACTGAAGCAAAAGAAAAATAAAGATTAATTCATTACAATTATTGCAGATGCAGTTAATAATGTTAAAGACCCCCTAAAGTCAAGTTTTAACATAAAACACTCTACTTCACCAGGGCTCAAGACTAACTTTTTACACTAGGTGCACCTTACTTTTTAATGTAGGTGCACCAGCACATAATTTAGGTGCACCCAAATTTTTCACCACGCCTTTTGGCACCGCAATAATACATTTTAAGCGTTACCTTCTTTGTCATTTTGTATACATATTGGCAAATTATTAAATGATACAATCAAAGACTTTCATGTCAATAAACGTCTGTTAAAGTCACTATCACCAACTGAGTTAACACAGTGGGGATTGAGCCTATGGCCCACTGATGGAAGCCTTTGCATTTTAAGTATTGCAGCATTTATGAACTGGGTGTCTGTGATGTGATTATCACCTTACATTATGCTGCTAAGTTGAAAAAGTTAGGAGCACATTTAAGGACACAATTACAATTTAGTTTAATTCAATTAACTCATTGAGTGCCAAACACTTTTGGAGAACGGACGCTCCCAGTGCCAGAGTTTCAGAGCGTTTTCAGTGATTTCTCGAGGCCCACAGAATATTGTGTGATATTACTATGTAAACACCGAACACGCACAAAGAACGACAAGACTCTATTGTATCAGCAGCAAAAAAAGTTTATTGATATCATTTTCCGTTCTTTAGTTATCAGCCGGAGAAGATAGGTCAAAAACAGCAAAATCAGGCGTTTCCATCTAGAAGCTGAGTTATTGAGCCTTTTGTGAAATATAGCATTTCAAGCAAATCACTGACTCTGAAACTAATATTTTCTGACCTGAAACATCTGAACAGTAATTTCCTTCAATATAACAGCACCCCCACCCCACTCTACTGCAAACTCCTCCTCCGTGGGTGTGTCTCTGGTGACTTTGCTCGCTCTGCTGCTTGCGGATCCACGTTCGGATGGGTTTCGGTTGTGAGCTGGGATGAAGCTGTGTCCGATTCTGGGCTTTCTGCTGCGCGTTTCAAAGTGTGCTGCACCCAGAGTCTATTTTCGGAGCCCCCCACCGTTGTGCGCCGGCTCCCAGCGCGACAGCGAAAAGCCTATGAGAATGGTTTCATCACGGCTTTTTCTGCTGTTTTTACTCAACTTTCTCTAATCTGGAGAGCACTGTCGCCACCTAATGGGTCGGTAAAATAGGTTATACACATTCAACATGCCCCAAAATTTTACAGGAGATGTATTAGGCATTGATCCACGTCCCACCGTCAAAAAACGCAATTGACGAACATACTCGTCCTTGGCACTCTACGTTACTAAACCAATTGACGAACATACTCGTCCTTGGTACTCAATTTAGAGTTAAAGTAGGCTACCGTTCTCATGATGCACTATGAAGGTCTTACCAGATAAGAATGACTCGATAACCATTTATTTAGTCATCTGTAGTTTGCCTAACATTATGTAATGGTGGTCATGATTGTGGACGTTCACATTACTGTGATTCGTGTAGTGACATATCCCACAGTGTGCTGAAGTCTCACTGTGCACTGCAGACAGTGAAAAACCATAGCAGATAGCTGCTCTTATATGGTCTAACATTAATAGACAGCATAGTCATATTGTCAACAACACATTTTAGCGATCTTGAATTACCTGTTGGTAACGTTAGTAATCCCAGAATTTGCTTGATAGTTAGCTAGCATCCTGCTAGCGATGCTAACATTAGACGCTAAGATGTCATTTTTTTATTTTATTTAGCCTTTATTTAAACAGGTAAAATCACATTGAGACCGAAGTCTCATTTACAAGTGTGACCTGTTCATACAGCAGCTCATACAACAAGTTACACATGTAAAGACAGCAACAGTACAATCAACCATCAAACCATAATTTAAAAACAACATAAAACATAAAGTGCTGAAGATGGGGGGGGGGTAGAGAAAAAATGTAACCTTGAGAGCAGGAGCAGATCAAGGAAGCTCTCTCCAAATTACTCAACAATAATTTAAAACTTGCGAGGGGGATCAGACTGGACAGCTTCAGAATCTGCTGTAGCGTGTTCCAGGTGGAGGGGGCAGAGTAAGAGAATGCCTTTTTTCCACGCTCAGTATGAACTGAGGGGATGGGGAATAGGTGATGAAGTAAGCGGTGCTTATTTTGGGGGTCGGCAAAACTCCGATGGTGAAATAAGTTAGTTTGTCACACAATAAATCACACTCGTTTGACTTAAGAGGGCATGTAAGTTGTATCCTTCACATTCGCTAACCAGTCTTTGAACTGAAATCTTTGAAGAAGTTGGGATCCGTGTCTGAGAGAAATCGCCTGGCTGGTTCGATGTTTATCCGTTCACCTGCGTCGCGTTGAAGCACTTTTTACAGACTGGCTTCGTTTGATGTGTCCGGGCTTGCCTTCGCTGTCAGCAACGTAAGCAAAATACTTCCACATTTCGCTTCGTGCATCTGCTTACAAGCGTTGGGCGGCTTGCAAGACTCAAACAAGCCTTTGCCATTTTCGCTGTTTGTGTCCCTGTCGGGCTGGACTGAAGGACTCTGGCCAGAGAGCGAGCAGAGATGAATGCGTCTGCTAAATGTCTCCATCTGCTGGATGCTGTTTATCATGGTACGCTGAGATTTATTACTGGCCGTAAACCCCTTACACATCACTGCATGCTGTATTCTTTAGTCAACTGGTCATCCCTCTCCATAGCCGTTTTCACACATGCGCTTTTTACCGTTAAATGACCGGAAAGCGGTCTAATGCCTTGGAGTGTGAAAGTTGTTTTCCGGTATAAGCGCGACCCCGTCATCGTGGACTTTTCACCAGTTTCTAGGTTGTCATGAGAGCGGTATGGCTGCTTCATGTGTGGGCGTGCTCCACCCCCCCCCCCCCCCCCCCCCCTCCGCATCATCAATTAAAATACCTAAGTATTTATAAGAAGCCACAAGCTCAATAGGGGTACCCTGCACTGACATAATGCAGGGGAGAACTGCTGGCACCTTCTTGAAAGAAAAGAACATGGCTTTTGTTGGGGTCATCCCTATGTTCCCCGGGTCCTATGTTCCCCGTTTTTAACACTCTCCGTAACATTTGGGGTGTCTATCCGCTATGCCGACCACCCGCAATGCCGACCTTAGGTTTAGGCGTGAGGGGTGGGAGAGGTTAGGTTTTGGGTTAGGGTCTGGGGGAGGTTAGGAAGGGTTTTATGTTCCCTGGTCCCACAAAAACGGGGAACATAGGACCCGGGGAATATAGGACCCGGGGAACATAGGTACGCTCCCCTTTTGTTTTATCTGCATTTAACACCAATTTGAGATGATACAGGTGTGACTGTAAAACGTTAGGGTTGTGCTACAACCCAGGTTTTACGAGTGAGAACGAGAGCTCTCACTAGTGCCTACTTCGCTGCGTACGCAGCATTATGGAAGACTGTCATTTTTGCTCCAAAAATTACTTTTACATTAAAACCTGACCACGCCCCTTTAGGTGACGTGGTGCCCCCCTGGGCTGACTGGGCCTCCCACCTCGCCCCCGTGACTACGTCACGGCCAGTCACCCCAGGGGCCGCCACTCATTTCTTCCAGCCAGCTGAGATCCGACGCACCCAGAGACGCATCGACGCAGCAAGGCTGGGTAGTGAGAGCTCTCGTTCTCACTCGTAAAACCTGGGTTGTAGCACAACCCTAACGTTTTACTTCGTTTCGAACTCAAGCTCTCACTAGTGCCTCCATTCAACCGACCTTGCTGCCGGGAGCACCCCACAGGGCGACCCGAAAGGCACCGGTGAACCACGGCCATACGGCAACGTTTATGCCTAACCGTCTGACATATTAGAGTGGCAACGATACTACTTTCTTGCCACCGACAGCACCGCGTGCGCAAACTGCGAACCGGATACGTCGAGACTGTAGTACCTGACGAAAGTGTGATGATAGGATCATGAGGCCGCGGCACACATGTCCTCCACCGACACACCGCGCAACAACGCAGAGGATGTCGCAACACCTCGCGTAGAACGCGCCTTGATACCCTCCTGGGGAACCTTGCCCACGGCAGAGTATGCCAACGCGATCGCCTCCACTATCCAGTGTGATAAGCGATCCTTGGAAAGGGGTCCGCCCTGGGCCCTTTGCCCAAAGCAAAACAACAGCTGATCTGTAATGCGTAAAGAACGCGTCCTGGCCACATAGGCCGAGAGCGCCCTTACGGGGCACAGCATGAGCAAACGTCCCTCCTCGCCCGTCTCTAACTGAACGGCGGGGAACAGAATGCTGATAAGTCTATGACCATAGACCTAAAGCTGACATTAATAATCTTAGGTTGGTAAGCCGGGTTAGGTCGCAACGTAACCCTGCGCCCATCATTACCACACAGGCCTGCTGCACCGAGAGGGCAATCAGGTCACCAACTCTCTTTCCTGACGACAAGGCCAGCAGCAGCGCGGTCTTTAAAGACAGAACCCTTAAATCGGCGGAGTCCAAGGACTCAAACGGATGACCCGTTAGCCCGTCCAGCACCGTAACCAGGTCCGATTTGGGGGAAAAAACGCACCGCGACGGCGGGCGCAGTTTACGCGCCCCTTTCATGAGGCGCAAGACCAAAGGGTACGCCCCCACGGGGCTCCCTTCAATTCCCCTATGGCACGCAGAATCGCGGCTACGTACAGCTTAAACGACTGCGGGGACTGACCCGCGTCAAGCAGGCTCTGAAGGAAACAGAGAACTGGTCGCACACTGCAGTTCACTGGATCCACGCCCTTACTTGCTGCATAGTGCATCCCACATTATCAGGCAAGCCCTGGGCTAGCAACTGGTCCGGTTCAGGAGCCAGACCGCTAGCTTCCACCTCCCTGGGGAGGGGTGGAACACCTCCCCCTCCGCCTGGGATAGGAGATCGGCCCGTACCGGCAATGCCCAGGGCGGATCTTGCGCCAGGGAGACCAGGTCCGCAAACCATGTCTGCCTGTGCCAAACAGACTAAAACGAGCCGGAGGCGCTGTTCCCTCACCCTGTCCCACACCTGACGGATCAGGAGGGGTCGGGGGAAACGCATAGAGCCCCTCCCTTGGCCACGCGTGCGCTTTTAGCGCGTCATGACCTAACGGGGGCTGTCCTCCTGGATCGAGAACCACAGTGGGCAGTGTGTCGCGCGCCGCGATGCGAGAGATCGACGCAGGCGCGACCAACCCTGGCCCAAACCTGTTCCATCACCCGAGGGTGGAGGCACCACTCCGTATAACGGGGATTGCCTCGAGACAGCAGGCCGGTCGTAACTCCGCCGTCCCGGCAGATAGACCGCTGACACTGAAAGGAGACGGGGAAACACCCACAGGTGAATCCCCGCTATGGTTCAGCGCCCCCGACCGCACACCGCCCTGTTTGTTCAGGTGGGCGATCGCTGCCCTATTGTCCGAGCGAATCAGCACATGGTGCCCATGTGTGAGCCGCTGGAAGTGTTACCTCCGCAGGCCGGGGGGACTGCGGAGGCAACGTTCTCTTTCGAGTCTGGCCGCACGCGGACTTGTCCGGCAGTGCGGTCCCCAAGAGAGCTCCCAACCAACAATGGGCCCACGGCGCCATTGATGGTGGGCTTGTCCTGAGGCAGAGCCCGGCGAATCGCCTTCAGCTCTAGCACGTTTATGTGGCGAAGCTCCTGAGCCTCCCACCGGCCGTTCGCCGAAAAATGCCCGCAAATCGCACCCCCTCCCCAGAGGGAGGCGTCTGTGCGAATTACCATCCTGAGCGGGACAGGGCCCCACCGAGTACCTCTCGAGAGGTAACGGGGGTCCGCCCATATAGCCAGCGCCTGCCAGGCCTGACCTGTCAGAGGAACCCTGCGATGACGGTCCCCGGCCGAGTCCAGGCGAAGCCTGAGAACCATATTTGGACCACGAGAGCATGTGTAGCCTCCCTAGCGGGAGCACATGCAGTGCTGAGGCCATCAGGCCCAACATTACTGTGCACTGATGCACTGACACCGAGGGCACAGACCTAACGTCCTTGGCTTGCTGTCCGAACCGTGCGCGCCTGTCGCTCTGGCGAAAGGCTCGCAGGAAGTATAGCTCGAGCCCCAGGAAGGTCGCCGCCTGCGCTGGGACGAAGCAACTCTTCTGCCAGTTCACCAAAAACCCTAAGGTTTGCCGGTGATCGGTCACCACTTTGGTATGTTCCGCGGCACAGACCCTCGAGTCGTCACGCACACCGTGAGGGTTCGTGGGCTCAAAGACATGCCGAATGGCAAGCCACAGAACTCGTAAGCCTTCCCCCGGAAGGAGAACCTCAGGTATTTCCTGTGTCTCCTGACCATGTGGACATGGAAGACCGCACCTTCCAGATCCCTGGAAGTAAGAAATCCCCCTGTCTCAACTTGAACAGGCGGGGAAGAGAGCATTCGGGATGGGACTTCCTCAGCGTCTTGTTGAGACGCCGAAGGTCCGATTTTGGACGCATGGAGCCGTCCATGGCCTCCTCCTCCACGGCCAGATCGGGGGTCCCGTCGAACGTGGGTGGGCAAACTGTGGCGCGTATCCCCTGTGGAGGGTGCGCCGTAATGGGGACGGGGGAACATAGATGCTCCCAGGCATCGAGCCTGTTGGACAAGATGGTCTCTTGTGGCCAACGGAGCGGAACCCGTTCCACCACTCGGATCATACTCTCTCCCTCAATGTCCCCAAAGGAGACAGTGCACGGTCATCAAAAGCAGAGAGCATATGAACTGAATCAAGTCTCTCTGCCCGCTTCGCGCTCAGAAGAGTATGGATAGCGAGACTGAACATTTTAGAAACACATTTCTCAAGTTAGAAACTATAGAAATGATCCCTGAAATATAGTCATGAGCATATTGCTGGGCCCCGGGACCTTTCGATCCGGTGCCCTGATGGGGGGGCGGGACGTGAGAGGCTACGCCCCCCCGCCGCATGGACAGTTCCGTAGAAGCTGTGCATGCTGGGGGAGAACTTCTTACGCAAGCTCCGCCTACTGACGCGCTGTTGTATCGAAGTAACCCCCCCCCCGCCCCCCCCCCTGCCGTGCGCCTTTCGCAGGCTGGGGGGACTGCGGAGGTAACGTTCTCTCTCGAGACGCATGTGGACTTGTCCGACAGTGCGGCCCCCAGACGAGCTCCCGACCAGCAATGAGCTGTTGGCGCCATTGATGGTGGGCTGTCCTAGGAGCCTCTAGCCGAGGCCAGGCCGTAGCCATGGACCAAGGCGAGCCTTGATGCTGGGTATGAGACCCTGGGCGAGCTCCCGACCGAACTCAGGCCTTGGGCACCGAGGACGGTGGGTCTAAAGCTACAAGCCGCAGGCTGGAACTAAGCCCAGCCTTGGTGAGCCAACCGGTGGGCTTGACCTGGGCGCCGCCAACCGAGGCCAGGCCGTGGCCATGGACCAAGGTGCGCCGTACCCCCAGCCAGGCTCCCTGCACTTGCAGGGGGCACCCCAACAAGGGAGTGCGACCCATGGAGAGCTCCCAACCACCCCGGGCCTTGGGCACCAAGGGCGGTGGGCTTGTCCTTAGAGCTACAAGCCAAAGGCTGGCACTGAGCCCAGACCTTGGCGAGCTGTAAGCCCTGCTGGACACGTAGCGCCAGCAAGGAGCAGTATGTCTATTGTAGCGGAGGTATCTCGCGCCCAATGTACTTACTAGCACACAGATACTAACTACACGGGTGCACGCCAGCTATCTGCAAAATGCTATCGTTCTGTGCTAAACAGTACTAATATTGCTATCTGCACCTATGCAAGGCAGGCTAGCTTTAAAACTTCTTTGAGAGCGGCCTTGGCCAGCTCTCAAGAGCTTAGCTGCGGACCAGACCGAGGGTTCAAGGCGCCTGTGCAGCGTGCTCGTGCCCAAGGCCGAACACGCACTTAACGTGCCGATTCATACTCGGCCAAGTAGTTTTACACACGGCCCATCCCCTCCCTGACCTTCCCTGCTCAGTAGCAAGAGGAAGCTAACCACTAATAGCAAGCTCCCGCAGGGCGCACCCTAATAGCGGGAGTACCGCTTAAGCAAGCTAGCAAAAAGCACATGCTAACAGTAAGCAACCCGGAGGCTAGCGAACGTGCGCGTGCAATGGTAACGTAAGCGGCAATAGCCCATCCCGAAGGGGGGGCACCAATACCCACAACCTGTTAACCCGAACAGACGTGGAAGCCACTAGCTAAGCTGGCATAAGCACTGAGAGACAAGCGTGCGCTAACACAAGCCTGCGCACAGGCCGGTGCAGCGCGTCTCTACCCTGAGTAACACAGGGAAGCAAGCGTGACCGCGAGCATTAGGCCAGCGGCCCGCGAAGCTAGTCAATCTCAGAAGAAACTCCTCAGAGGGAGTTGCAATCTAGTAGATGCTAATTGCACGAGGCAAGCAAACACTTAGCAGACAAGCAAGCTGGCTAAGATGGCGTAAGTACTGAGAGAAGCGGCCCACACAAGGTGCGGGGCGAGCTCAACTAGCTAGCGAATCGCCCAGCTAAAATCTCAGACGCCAGTAAAAGCTACACTACATTCATGTAGGTCCCAGCAACGCCTGTTCAAATTCATTGTGCCGGTCGTAATCGGCCAGCGTAGCCTCACAGCTAATACAGCACCTAGCTGTTCCCCCCTCTCTGTGTCTAACAGGAAACGGGGTTAACGTGCAAGCTAAGCCTGCACCGTAAGAGCTGGAGTACTACACATCGCTAGATACTGGCTGCACGGGGGCAAGCTAGCTACCTAGCTAATTCACTGAAGAGCATTACTACTCTCGCTTAAGGCGCGCCCTACAAGAGGTAGCTGGCGCGAATACTTAGCACACAGACACTAACTGCACGTGTGCACGTTAGCTATCTGTGCTACAAGGTAGTCCAAGCTAGCTGCACTGAGCAAACTAGCTAACTATCTAACGCGCGTGCTCTAAAGCCGGCGTTCCTAAAGTACCTAGCAACAGAAGCAACCGCACGAATGCATCTAGCTATCTGTGACAACTGTGCTATTTAGCCTGTTGTTCTAGTGCTAACGGTACAAGCTATTCTGCATGTATGCAAACCTAGCTAAAAGTTATGAGTGCAGACCTGAGTCTTGCGCTCGAGCCAAACAAACGTTAACCCAGCCGGGGAAACGTTAAACGTGCACTGTACGGCGACAGTGATACAAGCACTGCGCAGCGGCAGTATTATAAAACAACAGTTAGCAAGAAGATACTCTTAGCTTGGATGACTTGATCCGATGCCGCTGGTGAAGAGAACAGGAACGGGTCCCCGAATCCTGATTTATCTCGTCCACGCGAACCTCTCGAAGGCGGGCAAATTAACCGGAGCGAGTCTATTTGTCCAAACTGAAGAGCGCTGACTTTCTAGCTAACCGTGGAGCTTAAGAAAACGACGTCCTCACACTGGCTGGAAGAAGCGAAGAGTGGCGGCCCCTGGGGTGACTGGCCGTGACGTAGTCACGGGGGCGAGGTGGGAGGCCCAGTCAGCCCAGGGGGGCACCACGTCACCTAAAGGGGCGTGGTCAGGTTTTAATGTAAAAGTAATTTTTGGAGCAAAAATGACAGTCTTCCATAATGCTGCGTACGCAGCGAAGTAGGCACTAGTGAGAGCTTGAGTTCGAAACGAAGTAAAACATCAAAAGCAGACTGTAAGCATTCAAAAGCAAGGGCAACAGTGTTCACACAACAATACAGAATGGTATCATCCGCATAAAGATGAACAGAGGCATTTATATTACGACCTACATCGTTTATACAAATGATCAAAAGGGTTGGCCCTAGCACTGAGCCCTGTGGCACGCCACTTGTGACATCAAGGACACTGGAGGAGAGATCACCAAATTGAACACATTGTCTACGGTTTGAGAGGTAGTTTACAAACCAACCAGTGGCTTGAGTAGACAGACCTATATCTAACAAACGCTGGTATAAGGTAGCATGGTCAACGGTGTCAAACGCTTTGGACAAATCTATGAAAATAGCGGCACAATGATTTTTCTTGTCGAAAGCCTCCACAATGTCATTCACAACTTTAGTAGCAGCAGTCACTGTGCTATGGTGCTTCCTAAAGCCAGATTGAAGAGGAGATAAAATGTTATTTAAACAAAGGAATTCCTTGACTTGCTCATTTACTAGCATTTCAAGGACCTTGGCTAGGATAGAGAGCTTGGAAATGGGTCGGTAATTATTTCAAATTTGTGGATCACCGCCTTTCAAAAGTGGGAGCACAAAGGCAGTTTTTCAGACCTCCGGAATTACATTATTAAAGATAGACAAATTAAAAATATGTGTTATCGGTTCAGCTATAAACTCGGCAGCCAAATGCAGGAAATAAGGCGGAAGTTTGTCGGGGTCTGCCGACTTCCTGGGGTCTAGCCAGCCAACCTAACGTTAGTCAGAACTCGTCTACTGAAGCCGTAGCTTTGTCTCCCGCGTACAAAACCACCATCTGACACATTTTTATTCCATCTGTTTGTGACTCCGATTCCGGTACGAGTGAGTCTGGCCAGACACCAGTAATCACGAAGGCTGGCTGCGGACTGTCCTGTGTTCTACTAGCGATAAATGTGATGTGACTTCCAGTCGGATTTTCAAAGTAAAACGATTCGGCCCAAGTCTAAAGCACTCAGAAGCAATTGAAAACATTTTATTTTTGTATTTCCCATGTCTTTCTATGTGAGAGATTTAGTTTGACCGCGCCGCACGCTGTGGGACAAGAGCAGGGTGAGAGAGAGAGAGAGAGAGAGAAAGACCAATACATAACACGCACCAGTGCGTGTTATGAAAATATTTATGCGCACTGGCAGATTTTAAGGTGGGAAAATGCATGTACATAAACGCACTCTGGAGCCCTGTTCACTTGACTCTAGTTTGTCTTTGGTATCAGTTTCACAGAACAAATACAAGATCATACAAAACAATACATACAACTACACGAAAATGTTTTGAGTGCAATAAAAACAGGTGTGTGGCATAGTGCAGAGAAACACATTCGAGGTCAAATTCCTTTCGTTTTTTTTCTTACACTTAAAGCCCCAATCAGTAATTTTTTAGAAAATGTTTACTGTAATATAAGATCTTTTTAGTCATAGGACATGGTAGATTGACTTGTAATAGGGAGACTCTCGCCTTTATTTATCCCACACCGCCCCCCATTGGCCAGCCCTGGGACTAAGCAGTTTGTCTGCCACGTACCGTGGCAAGATGCGCGCATGCGCTCTACAGCGGCAGCGTTGTGTTCCTGGAAACCAGGAAGTAACTCGATTCAGATTTCCTACGAAAATGATGTTTCACGGAACTATGGATTATTATTTCATCACGTGGTGAGTACCCGATGTCACAACATGTACATAGAGCTTTCTGACGCTGTGTTTTGTTGACTTTGAACGGCGATATCGTTATCGATACTATTGCACGCAGAGGGCGCAGTTTCTCCAATAGCAAAACTGGAAAAGTTGCTGAATGGGGCTTTAATGACCAAAGGTGCTCTGCTGGCAGCTGCCAGTTTACACAAAGAGAAAACACTGTTTTCCATTCCACGTGTGACGCCTAGAAAAGAACATTCAGTTCCAAAGCATGATGTCAACTTAAAGGGGCCCTATTCATTTCTTAATTTTGTATCATATATATGCTGTTACAATCTTGGATGGTCATATTAAACGTGGGCTAAGCTTCAAATAAATAGGTGAAAGTGTTTGAATGTTACCCCCATGAACCCCCCCCCCCCCCCCCCCCATTACATCCCATACACGAGATTATGCGGGATTTGTGCGAGAGCCACGGGTCTAGGTGACGTCAGCTAGTACTTGTTGCCTTGCCAACCTGGCTGTCAGACTGGCTAGCGCATACACCAGTAGTCTCATGGAATTCTCAACGGATTCAGGACAGCATAAGCAAGGAGACGACTTGGAAGTGAGCAAGGATGTAGGACTGAAGTGGTAAATTCTGAAAATATGCGTCTCATTCCAGCATCGGTTGTACTGCGAACCAACCTGCTGTGCTAGGAAGCGCTAAGCAACGTTAGCGCTTCGTCGGCATTGTTGGCTCTCTGCATAGCGGGTGGACCCCCAGGCGTAACGTTACGGCGGCCGTGGTAAGTGATGCCCTGCTCGGCCAGCCGCCGAAGGAAATGTCCCGGCGCAGCCCGGGCCTAGCGGAGCTGTTGATAGCTAGGGGGATGTTGATATATCAATTAGGGGTCGACCGATATGCTTTTTTCAGGGCAGATATCGATATCGATTATCGGTAATCAAAATGACCGATAACCGATATTTGGAACCGATATATATTTGCAATAAAAATAAACATCTTGGTGTCAAAATTTTGAATAACACAACCCGTTGTTGAAATGCATTTTCCTCAGTTTATCCAACTGCAATATTAATTGAAAATATTCACATTATTAACATTAAGCAGTGTGTGTGTGTCTGTGTGTGTCACAACCTATACCTGTTCCCATTTCCATGTGTATGCTCAATCTACTGGAGACTTGGGAACATTATCAAGACACAGCTGTGGAGAGAAGGGTGTATTCACACCTCTGGGTCGTTTGCTTTGTTTTCCGATTTAGGGGCTTAATTGATAGCCTACAATTGTTGCATTTGTACTGTAGCAATGTGGGGTTTAGGGTAAACATGGGATTATCTTGACGACGGGTTTAGTTACAGGGGTGTTATAGTTGCTATTTCCTACGGCACTTGAGCGCGCTATAGACGGGCGTGAGGCACGTGAAGGGGACACTGAGTCACATGTGGATGTTCTCTCGCTGGGGATTGGTCGAGCGGGGGGAAATCATTTTGTCTGTCTGGAATGTTGTGCTGATGTTTAGAACGAACAAGCTAACGGAAAATAATGGGTGGGAATTGCTCCATGATTTAGTGGCTGTAGGTCAAAGCCGTAACAGTGACCTGGTACTGAAATAAATGCACAGATTGCAAGTCGATCTTCGCCTCCTTCCTCCTTGATCACAGTCAGAGTGTGGATCATTACAGTACCTTGGTTCGTTTGTGTTAACACAGCCACAAATCAAATGGTCCAAATAGTATTGCCAAGCCTCCTGGATTGGCCAGGAGACACTCCGGTAGGCTAATAGCCTCCTGGGATGGAAAACATAATTCCCAGAGATTTAATATGATTACTATAAGAATGCGTTTTGTTACATTGTAGGCTATGTCGGGCATGCGCCATGTGAGGAGAGAGAGAGAAAGAAAGAGGGGGGGATCGAGAGAGCGAGGGATAAAGTTATTTATTTATTTATTCATGTATGTATTTATTTAAGCTATCTATCTGGAATTTGGAGATAGAAGATCAAAGACCCTCGCAACTTCTGCTATAACTATCAGGGAGATTTCAGAGGATTACGCATATGAACACCTGTCCTGTCATGAATAAAATATTAATAAATAATTTAATAGCCTACGGACATTGCGAGGAAGACACACATGCAATCAGTCTGATTGTCTGCATCTTATCACAAAGAAGGCTGGCTCTGATTACCACGACTTGTTTTCATTTATTTAATGGAGACCAGAGGTAATTCGTTGGTCGAGTTCAAACTGCTGATGTGATGATCCCCCCAAAATCCCCCAAAGTTTATCCATGCAAACGCACAAGTCGCCAAAACAGGATTTGTTGTTTTAAAACGATAAAAATGCTCGCTCTTCAGGCCATTACGCTCAGCGCAGCTGATTACAGCAGCTGGTGTATCCAAAAATGTGCACTGTTAAAGTTGTGTCGGATCACGTTCTCACCACAAACAAACCCAGACAGAGAACAGAAAGCTCCGCTCTAGAAATGCCTGGGGAAATGTATTGTAGTGTTCCTGGTATTTCATGAGTCGGAGGGTTCTTGCTGGTACAGGGTCCTTTATTTACAGTTAGTCATATTACAACTCTAGGCGGTTGTCACGCACATAGCTAGCTAGCTGCTTTTCCCTTTGGCGGTATATGGAGACTGCCCCGCGCATGCTCTGTCTTCCCGGAAGTCTCCCACATGCATAGTGTTCCCCCCAGTAACACTCCCCCACATCAGTTCCTATCTGTAGTCGAGACACTTCTATTGCTCATCACATTATGTGTAACACTGGTTCGCTACATACTCCCCGCCCAACAATAAGGCCAGCTCCCACGCTGGCACCACAACCCACACATCCCCCTGTACCAAAACACACCCAACATCTTCTTCTTTTTTTCAGCAACTTTCTTTTTTTAACCACATTTTATATTCCATTCTCCAGCTTCTCCCACATCTTTCATCCCCCACAATATCTCATGCCATTTTCATTTTTTTTCATTTTTTTTCTTACATCCATTTCCAACCACCATCATCCTCCTTTTTTTTTTTTTTTTTTTAATAACTCTCAAAGTCCCGGTATCGTCCCGGAGCCCGTGGCTCTCTACGCGGCCGTGTTACTCCTTGTGATTCTGTCTCTGCGACTTCAAGTCCCTGGGTGGTGGCCGTCTGGTCATAACCGGACGCCCCTCTCTGTGGAAACAGATTCCTTCTCCCAGTACGTCTAGGTGAGACCGCTGGGCGGCCGAGATCTGGGGGAAGGGTGCACCCCCCCCGGTACGGGGCCAACCTGTCTCGGTGGAGTACCTTCCTGCCACCAAGTGGCATCTGCACTCGGTACACCACCTCCTCCATTCTCTCCAGGACCCTGCATGGGCCTGTCCAGTGACAGTCCAGTTTAGGGCTTCGCCCTTTCTTCCTCCGGGGTGCGTACACCCAGACCAACTCCCCCCCCTGGAAATGGTTTCCCTTCGCCCTCACATCATAGTTCCTTTTTTGTCTCATGCCCGCTTTCTCTAGCTGGCCTCGAGCAAAGTTGTGAGCGGACTCTAATCGATCTTGCAGCCTCCTGGCGTACTCTCGCCCCGGTGCCGCCCAGTGCGTCCGGTGGTTTGCTGAACGCCATTTCTGCCGGTGTCCGCAGTTCTCGGCCTAACATGAGCAGAGCGGGTGTGCAGGAGGTGGACTCTTGGGCGGCAGATCTGTAGGCCATGAGGATGAGAGGCAGGTGCGTGTCCCAGTCTTTCTGGTGCTCCTCGGTGAGGATGGCCAACTGCTTTTTCAGTGTCCGATAGAATCTCTCCACCAGGCCATCGCTCTGGGGGTGCAGTGCTGTGGTCCGTGTCTTTTTTATGTTTAGTTTCTCGCACATGGTGGCGAACACTCGTGACTCAAAGTTCCTCCCTTGGTCACTGTGGAGGGTCTCCGGTGCTCCGAACCTACTGAACATGCCCGTCACCAGTGCGTCGACCACCGTTCCCGCCTCCTGGTCGGGCAGCGCGTATGCTTCTGGCCATTTTGTGAAATAGTCCATGGCGGCCAGGACGTATCGATTTCCACTGTCTGTGCGCGGAAACGGTCCCATCACGTCCACCGCCACCCTCTCCATGGGGGCTCCTGCTGCTAGGTGCTGGAGCGGGGCGCGAGACTGGTCTAACGGACCCTTGTACGCTGCGCAGGGGTCGCAACGTCGACAAAAGTCCTGCACGTCTCTCTTCATCCTCCCCCAATAAAAACCCTGCCTAATGCGACGGAGGGTTTTGTTTACCCCAAAGTGCCCGGCCCCTGCAGTTCCATGGCAGCTCCTGCACACCTCCTCTCTCAACGTCGTCGGCACTACTTTCCGCCACTTGCTCTCTCCCGTCGCTGGCTCCTTCCAGGACTTCATCAGCACCCCGCTGCTCAATCTCAGGGTTTCGAACTCTGACCACAGCCCCTTGGTTGCGTCGGTGACCCCTGCCACCTCTTCCCACGGCGGCTTCTGGCCCTCTTCTACCCATTGTAGTACTGGCAACAGCTCCGTGTCGTTTTCTTGATGAGCCCTCCAATCTGCCGCTTCTGCCATCCGCAGCACCTTGCACACTGGTCCGTCCCCCGTATGGTTAGGGCATATCCTCGCTTCCTCTTGGAGCTCCCTCTCCCTTCCCTCTCTCTTCTCGCAGTACACACACCCCCTCTCTGCGCAGGGTCGTCGTGACAGGGCGTCTGCGTTGACGTGGTGTGCCCCTGCTCTGTGCTCTATGGTGAAGTTGTAGTCTGCCATCCTTTCTAACCAGCGGCACACCTGCCCCTCCGGCTCCCGGAAGGACCACAGCCACTGCAGCGCCGAGTGATCAGTCCGTATGGTGAACCGAGGCTGTCCCAGGAGGTAGTATCTAAAGTGCCGTAGTGCTTCTACGACGGCGAGGAGCTCCCGGCGTGTGACGCAGTAGTTTCGTTCTGTTTTACCAAACGTCTTGCTGAAGTACGCCACCACCCGCTCCCCGTCCGGCCCCGTCTGGGACAGCACGGCCCCCATACCCCCATTGCTGGCATCAGTGTCTAGTAGGAACGGCAGTGTGGGGTCTGGTGCTCTAAGCACCGGAGACTCGGTCAACGCTTTCTTGAGGGCTTCGAAAGCTAGGTGGCATTCTGTCGTCCAGTGGAAGTCTGTGTTCTTTTCTTTTAGCCGGAACAGTGGCTCTGCGATCTTAGAAAACCCTTTTACGAATTTCCTATAGTATGAGGCTAACCCTACGAAGCTCTCGAGTTCTCCTTTGTCTCTGGGGGTGGGCCACTCTACGAGCGCCCGTGTCTTCTCTTCCAGGGTGCGAATACCCCCCGCGCCGATGCCATGCCCTAAGAACTCCACCCTCCTCTTCAGGAAGTGGCACTTATCTGGGTGTAACTTCAGACCCGCCTCTGCTATCTTCTGCAGGACCTTTCGCAACGCCCCCACGGCTGCCTGAAACGAGCCCCCGTGTGTCAAGATGTCATCTAAGTACACGACGCATTCGGTTTGGGGAATGTCTCCCAGCAGTTTCTCCATTAACCTCTCGAACGTTGCTGGCGCGTTGCACAGACCGAAACTGAGTACTCGAAACTGCCACAGCCCCCTCTCGGTGCGGAAGGCGGTCTTTGGCTTGGCATCGTCGCAGAGGGGCACCTGCCAGTACCCGCTGCGGAGGTCTAGGGATGAGAACCATGATGACCCTCCCACCGCATCTAACAGCTCCTCGATGATGGGCAGCGGGTACGCGTCTTTTTTAGTCACTTTGTTCAGCCCCCTATAGTCCACGCAAAATCGCATCTTCGAGCTATTTTTCTTCTTCACGAACACTACCCCCGACGCCCACGGGCTCTCTGACGGCTCAATGATCCCCGCCCGCAGCATGTTCTCTACAGCTTCATTCGCTATGTCCCTCCTCGCTGCTGGGACTCGACGGGGATACGACCTGATGGGCAGCGCCCCCTCAGTGTCTATTTGGTGTTGTACCAGGTGGGTACAGCCTAGCTCATCATCAGACATCGCGAAAATGTCCTTATATTCCTCTAGTACTCGCCACATGTTAGGAAAGGATTTTTCGTGCCGGTCCAACCTAGACAAAACTGCCCGCACCGATCAGAAGGTGTTGACATATGTTAATACCTGTCCAGCGTGTCCAATTAATTCCAGATATATGAAAAACCAATATGACAAGCAATTCTGATATTTAGAACATTATTTTATATAGAGAATATTGCATAAATCATGATACAGAGCAAGTCAAGTGATACCAATTACCCCTCAGAGATCTCCGGGTGGATTTCCAGTGGTCTTTCCTAACAGCTGATATGTAGCAGATCAAGAAAGAGACATTTGAAAACCGACCAATTCATTCTCTTGTGCGTGGGCTTATAAAGTGCATTTCCTTGGGGGCGTTGTCTTCTGGTATGGGCTTGTCTCTCCCCGAAGGCTCCTCCTCCATCTGGTGACACCCTTCACTGCTGGGCTGACATTGGTAGTTAGGCGAGCTCCCCCTCTGTCACTCCTACTTGGTAGGCGTGTTTTCTCCTCCTCTGTGGTCCGCATCACGTGACGTGGCTCTTCCACAGGAGGTCACATGCACTAACCCTCACTGAATACTAGTCATCTATTTTATTTCCTATCTACCAAAACAACTGTCAATATATTTGCTAATATTACCAGCTTGATATATTTAAATTCCTATTTTAACTCCTATAATTTGGGTCAGCTAATTTAGCTATTTTTCTCTATTTAAAATCCTATAGCACTTTATCTATGGTTATTTTAGACTAGACAATCTAATCTACATCCTGGATAGAATCAAATTCAACTATATTCAGTCTGAAGCTGGACCAATTTTCATACAGCTCAAACCCACTATCTCTTGGTCTAAAACCACCTCTAGGAGGTGTAAAAAGAGAAGAGATAGTTTCAAATCTCAACACAACAGAAAAAGCAGCTTCATCCTTATTCTGATCAGGACGAGGATACTTATTAATTAGCAATTGCCATTTATCAACTAATTTGACGACCACCTGCCAATTCGGTCGGCAGATGCAACCTTAATATCCTTACTATTTTGACTATACATTTATTTCCCAACCTAAAGTAGCAGCAGTAACAATAGGCTAATATTTATCTAAATATTATAGCCCTCCTTGTGTAGCAAGTAAGGCAAATTGAAGTTATTCAACACACAAAAATACAACATCAGAAAACATTCCATAACTGTCCTAAACACACTCTATCATAAGATAACCAATTTACATTCTACTGAGCATCTAATATTCCCAGAGACCAAAGCCTGGCCATATGAGATTCGAACCCGGGACCCTCCTCCCACAATGTTCTGTGTCCTTGAGCAGGTCCTCTCCTCTGGGGGAAAGGTCAGCGCATGGTCAAAACATCACTCATTAGCTTCCAAAATACATAGTGCTGTTTCCCTCCTCACAGAGATTCCGCAACCTGCGGGCCCCGTGGAATGTCCCCCCACTTCTGTTGACGTTATCGTATCCATTTGTCCCACAGAAAACCTATAAACTTGTAATGTTTTCCAGACCTGCACTAAACAGGGCTCAACATGAAAGCTTGTCGCAAATAAAGCATTGTGCAACTTATCAGCTAGACCATTTGAACATTAACCTTACATCAAGGTCGAACACGCTAACCAGTCGGCCAAGGAGACCGTCCCCTTGTAGAGAGGGAGAAACGTTTATCTTTCAATTTGAAGTGAAATTTCCTCTCAGCAGCTCACCCAAGGACCTAAATGTGTATTTCAGGAACAGAACATTTAACACATAATAAAAGATATATTTGAATTAGCAAACGATAACATCATCTCTGTAATTGCATATTTTCACATCAGCTGGGCCTCCATGGTGAGGTATCCTCCCCCTGCTGAATCCAATCTGGGCTTAATGAGGAAATGTTTGGTTATCAATTAGAAAAAATGAAGATCTTATCAGGATACCAGGGATCTAAGGAGAGAAATCCTATCAGCCAGGGGCGTGGTTTTGGGGTTTGGTGCAGGACAGGGGTCTGGGTTGGGGGTGGGTTTTGGTGCGGGGCAGGGGTCTGGGTTGGGGGAGGGGCTTGGGTTGCTGGGTGGGGCTCGTGCTCCACAGTGACGCGATATACAGTGATGTTATTGACGTTAGGTCGCTCCCCTGGAGCGGTGGGAGGGTGACCCATCTGAACCACTGGCCCCCCTGCGAACGTCAGCGTGCTCTTCCCTAGGTCTACTGTGCATTGGTTTAGTGTCAAGTAGCCCTCCCCCAAGATACAGGGCCCCGCCATTTCTACTACCCATACGGGAAAGTTCACTGTCTGCCCCCCACTGTTATCATCACGTACCCCCTTCCCCTCATCGGCATCAACTCACCGGATACCGTCCTCAGCAGCTGTGCCGCTGGCTGCTCCAGAAGCGTCCCCTCGGGCATCATGTTGACGTTCACCAGCGTTGCCGTACACCCCGTGTCCACCAGGGCGACACAGTATCTCCCCTGCAGGTAGACTGGAACATGGCAGCCGTTCATCGTGCGCGGCCCGCTCTGCATGCTGACAGCTCCGGCGATGTCGTCTACTTCGGGGGGAGGCGGAGCCCCACCTCCCCATTGATGTCGGTGGGCTCCCTCCCGCGACGACGTGGCTACGGGGAATATGACATCGGAGACCCGTCTCGCCCCATCTAGACGGGCCCCGTGCCGTTTCCCTGGTTCCACGTTCTCTGGCGGCACTCTGCTTGCCGATGTCCGGGGCGTCCACAGCCCCAGCAGATCATTCTCCCTCTGCCCCAGCCACCGTTCCCCGGGGTGGGCTGTCGAGCGGGGACGGGCTGCAGCGTCGCGCTTCGGAGCAGTTGTTCTTTTAGCTGCTGCACCAACTCGGACAGTTCTTTCACCATGTTGCCTTGCTCCGCCAACGCCATCTTCCACGCTGGCTCTTCTTGTAACGGGCTCTCCGCCACCATTCTCACCACGGGGACAGCTCTCCCCGCGTCGCCGCCCATGGCCCAGCCCTCTACTGTCTCTCTTTCAAACGCCAACTCCAGCGCCACTTCCAGTGTCTTTGGCCGTTGCAGCATTACTTGATCTCTTAGACTTCGCGGCACGATTGCTTGGATAAAGTAATTTCTGGCTAACTCATCCAGTGACTCTGGCGGCAGCCGGCTGTATACGCGCCGGCTGAGGATCTCAATGTCTGTTGCCAGTGCCCGCAGCGACTCCCCCGGTCGTCTACGCCTGTTACACAGTTCCGCGACCACAATGCCTTCTTCTTTGCATTGGCCGAAACGCCTCCTCAGGGCCGCCATCACCACATCTAAGTCTTTTGTATCGGCCATCGCCGCCACACACGTTATAGCTTCGCCTTCGAGGGACATCACTAGATGGCTGGCTCTCTCCTCTCTCGACCAGCCATTCATGTCTGCTGCTACGTTAAACATTGTGCAATATGGCTCCCACTCGCCTTTACCGTTGTATTTCGGCGGCGTCACTTCCTTCTTGCCCCGGCGGGCGCCGTCCCATGTCGCCTCGACCCGTGCCACTTCCCTGTCACTGGCCCGCAGGCTAGCCTCGCTGGGCCGCAGCATAGCCTCCATGGCTACGGCGACAACGTCGTCAGGCTCGGTCTTCACTCTCACCAGCCCCCGGCTTTCCGCTCCTTCTCCCGCTTCACTGACCCGCGGGCTAGCTTCGCTGGGCCGTGGGCAGTGGCGTGCCTGACCAAGTTGGTGCCCTAGGCAAGATTTTTGCTGGTGCCCCGCCCCCCCACAAAAGGCTGTTTAATAACAGCCTTTTGTGTTGTACTGTATGTAGCCTATACAGTAATTATGTTTTTGTTTTAACTACAAACATAAATAAATGTCAAGTTACAATGGGCATGACGCTTCTGATGTCACCGCTAAAACTGCTCAGAATCGCCCTTCCCCCAATCTGGGAAAAAGCTCCGAGCAGGTAGAAGGGGGCACGGCCGCGCAGGGGTGGGGTGGTATGGATTAGGGACCATGGTGAAAGTGCTGCAGCCCAGGCAGCCAGAAAGCCAGAATTAGAAAAATGATTTCACTATTATTTAAAGACTTAAGACGTTGTTGTGCTTATTTTTTGTCTACTATTGCAAAAATAATAGTAGGCCTATTATCATGAAAAAGTATTTGTAAAAAAAAAAAAAAAAAAAAAATTTTTTTTTTTTAACCCTCTCTGGCGCCCCTAACGGCTCAAGCGCCCCTAGCATTTGCCTAGTTCGCCTAATGGACGGCACGCCACTGGCCGTGGGATAGCTTCCGTGGCTACGGTGGCAGCGCTGTCTAGCTCGGGCTTTATCCCCACCAGCACCCGGCTTCTTACTGTCTGCTCCGCTTGGATCTCTGTAGTAGCGGCTGCGTCTACCCAGTCTTCCTCTTCTTCGGATGCCTGGCTGTCTGCCCCGGTTCTTTCTCTTCCAGCTTCTCGTTTGATTCTTCTCCGCTCTTTCTTCAGGAACTTGTTCACCATCTCGCCGATTACGGAGGCAATATTCACCGCTTAACTTCTGACGCCAATGTAGTGTTCCTGGTATTTCATGAGTCGGAGGCTTCTTGCTGGTACAGGGTTCTTTATTTACAGTTAGTCATATTACAACTCTAGGCGGTTGTCACGCACATAGCTAGCTAGCTGCTTTTCCCTTTGGCGGTATATGGAGACTGCCCCGCGCATGCTCTGTCTTCCCGGAAGTCTCCCACATGCATAGTGTTCCCCCCAGTAACACTCCCCCACATCAGTTCCTATCTGTAGTCGAGACACTTCTATTGCTCATCACATTATGTGTAACACTGGTTCGCTACAGTATTTTGTGGATGCTACGGTTTGGATCGACAGCTTCGCAACAACCCTGGCCATGTGGAGCTATGCTACTGAAGAAGACGTAATTAAACTAGTGCCCCGCTAGCAATAGCCAATCTGCCCACCGCTCCAGTCTGTCCAGTCCACTCGCTCAGACACAGGCACACTGAGGCACACAGGCAGCCGAGAACTACTGAAAGAAGGCAGGGAGGATTTCATCTGAGAAGCACTCTGATAGGCTATTACTCAGTGTAACCAATCAGATAGTGCTGTGGGCAGGACATTACTTCAGCAGCACAGAACTGACACAGAGGCTGCTGTGAGCTGCATCAGAGCCAAAGTAGCGCATTTTTTTATTAATTTATTATATCGGCAAACGGCCAATGAAAATGCTGATACAGATAATCAGCAAAATGCTGAATATTGACCTCAATAATCGGCCATGCCGATAATTGGTCGATCCCTAATATCAATTGATAGCTTGCTTGTTACGTCCAAGTCACGTTTTTCATCGATGGTCAAATTCGTTTCGACAATCCGTTGCTCGCTGATATAATTGTTTTACAACTACCAAATTTAGTAGCCAAAGCAGAGATCGGCTGTGTGTTTCTGTTATGCATGACTATCTATCTATCTATCTATCTATCTATCTATCTATCTATCTATCTATCTATCTATCTATCTATCTATCTATCTATATACAGACAGACAGACAGACAGACAGACAACAGATATTGTAGCGTTGCGTCTGGCGTGTATGGAAGCAGGAAGAAACGATGATCGGGTTTATTCCCTGCCACAGCAAAACGCAGAAGAAGACTAAAACAGAGCGTTTCAGACAGAGGGTGAACTGAAGGGGGCCGTGAGAGCCAGTACAAGATAAACAATGCGTTTTTTTTTAACTATGAATGATGCAATAAGCTACTCTAGTGGAGGCCAACAATAAAATAATAATACATTATACAGTATTAGCAAAATATGGGCCCTTTAAGTGCCATCAACCTCTCTCTCTCTCTCTCTCTCTCTCTGATTCTATGCTCACCATTAAAATGCAAATAGTAACATTGATGTTGTGTTTAAAATGACTTTGAGCGACTCAACATTACAGGATCGCAGCACAATGGAGAATTAATTAGCTCCACACTGTAATAATTGAACATGGGCTTCCATTCATGCAAGGAGTAATTTATATTTGATCTGACCCAATATAACTATGTTTCTGTCTTTTCTTTGGTCTAAGGGACTGTTCGTTATTTATGAGAGGGGGGGTATGGTGCAGAAAGGGGGAGGGGTATCAAATATTTTTTTGAGTACTGGGGAGGGACTTGTGTTTTTTATTTTGGCTTTAGGGAGGGTTATACAACATTCATTTTTTGTATTTTGTATAAATGCGTTTTTTCATTCCAAAATTCGTGTTTACTCCCCTATTTATATCTATGGTTTACCTGTATGGTGACTGGACTTGGTATCTCCCATTCCTTCCTTTCACGTAAACCGCTGCTCCTATGCACTGTGTACAGGCCCTCACTCGGTCCTGCTGTTTGCTTGGTGCTTGGTGCATTGACTGGAAACGTTTATCATCGCTTTATATTGTTTCAGAGCTGGAATTGTTGACACATATGCAGTTGGCTAGACTCAGGGCCGGTTCGTACATATAGGCGACAGGCGACCGCCTAGGGCGGCACTTGGAGGGGCGGCAAATTGCAGTAGGGCCTGGCTCATTTAGTGGCAGCGGCAGGTTTTGTGGCAGCAGATAATGGCAGGAGTTGCTGCCAGTACCTGTAGGGGCACTGTTTCTGGCAGGTTTTGTGGCAGCAGATACTGGCAGGAGTTGCTGCCATTACCTGCCAGTACCTGTAGGGGCGCTGTTTCTGGCAGGTTTTGTGGCAGCAGATACTGGCAGGAGTTACTGCCAGTACCTGTAGGGGCGCTGTTTTCCAACCTGCCGCGGCAGGTCTGACCTGCCGAGGCGGTTCCGACCATCGAGATAAATATGTGGAGGGATAAAATAACACTAATAATTTATAAAAAAAAAAATTTTGTTTTAGTTTTTCTTTCTCTGTTCTGTTTTGTGGGGATCTGGGACCGAGATTTGGGGAGGTGAGGGAAGGGGAGAAAAATATGTTATATGAAAATGTCATGATTGTTTTGAATTAAAAAACAATTGATCAAAAAATTTATCAAGAAATAGGACTTCAAGGTGTTTCTCAAACTTTTTCCACAACACCCCCCCACCTCCACCCCCATCAGAGTGAGAGTGCTGTAAATCAGCTGTGGCCTACTCTCCTCCTCCTGCTGATTTTGAGTGATTATTGTGAATGTTCTGATTAATAAATGTAAATAAATGATTCTTTATTTATGATGATAGTTTAATTTAGTTGTAACAGTGTTAGTCCGGGCATAGGCGCCGATTTATGTCTGTGCCAGTGGGTGCCCATGCTTGTGCCCGTTGCCAAACAACCCCCCCCCCCCCCAGCCGAGCCGACCCAAACGTGATAAAGCTGCAGTGACGCAAACGCACACATTTCAGCACCATAGGAGATTTAACAGCGACCTACACACACACACACACACACACACACACACACACACACACACACACACACACACACACACACACACACACACTTCACACACCACTTCAGTTCGACACAATAGGAATAAGCGACCGAAGCACTCACCCACACACTCATTTCAGCACCATAGGACATGAACAGCGTCAGCGGCCCACACAGACACATTGAGAGATCAAAGGTTTTAACCAACATTAACATACACTACTACACCTCATATTATGAGGCTCATAATGCACGGAAAATAATAATTATGCCACCGGAATTATTTAGAAGATAAATCATAGATAGCTCAATTACACACCAAGCCCCATGTGGCTCAGAGACACCACACCAACACAAGCCAAACATAATAGCCTACTGTACACATTGCACTGTCACAATTAATTGACCACCAATATTAGGCCCGCATAGCTATTAAATAGAAAAGGTTTTATTTTTTCACTCACCATTGACGTTATTTTTTCTTTATGAGGAAAGTGTTGCCCCTTGGAGTTGAGCGTCGGATGAATTGTTTTATGAATCGTTCTAATGCTTTAGCCCAGGAAAAGCCTTCTTGTACAAAAGCCTTCAAAGATTCTAGATGGGGTGATGTGGAGGGAAGCGGAGCCCCCATGTTTTTAGCTGCAGTGCACACCTCACAAAATACTTTGTCCTTTGTATAGGTTATCCATGGGAATTTGGTTTTCCAGCTAGCTTGATAAGTCCGCCCTTTCTTTTGTCCATGATCCCTTCTGCCATATGCCTTCTGCAGCCCGCCGGCTCACCAGTCACAGTCGCAGATGATGAAGTACTTGGCCTCGGCGCGGCCGCGGTGTTACTAGACTAGTAGACGTAGTCCCAGTCGCACTGGAAACCACGCTGGTTGTTGTGGAACTGGAAGTCGTTGTGGTGGTGGTGGTGGAAACCCCACTAGGTTTAATCAAAAATCTCCTCATTTTGTTTTTGGCTAGTTCTAGTTGTTGTTGATAACTGTCAGTCTGTCTGTCACTCTCTGTCAGATACCGCTCAAGTCCACAAGTGTGTTAACGTCACTACGTCAGCAGGGTCACGTAGAGTGCACTGACTCATGCAGCCAATCAGATTAACGGGCTATGTTTGGATCAACTCGTTTTGCAACCCGGGGCCGCCGGCGGGGCTCGGGCGGGTTGAGTTTGCTATCATGTAAAATGACTCGACCCCGCCCAGGCGGCCCAGCCCCCACAGCCCACAGCCCAGAGCCGAGCATCCACGGGGAAATGATGAGGGGAGTGAGAGAGAGAGAGAGAGATATCTGCCTGTGGCACAGTAATAGGCATCTATCTCTCTCTCTCTCTCCCCTCATTTCCCGGTGGGTGCTCGGCTCTTTCCGTGGGTGCTCGCGCGACCCGGCACCCACGTTTTCGGCGCCCTTGAGTCCGGGAGCCAAAGGCTGTTTTTTTGATGAACCTTGTTTCGTCTGATAAAGTTTTTTTCTCTGCTGATTCTTGTACCTTGGGGGTACCTATTCAAAATACAGGAGGGTGCCCGGTGAGCACCCTTGAGCATTTTTAGATATTAACCCCTTAAGTGCCAAAATCCCATAAAAATCGGGATTTATGAGATTTCATGCAAAATCAAATGCATCAAATTTGCTTTCTCCAATGTTTATTCATAAAGGAGCAAGGATGTCATGTATAATGTAGCCTATTTGATTCCCACGCCATGTGCCCCCCACCCCCAATAAAAACATGAAATAAGCAGAGGACTTTTAGTCTGATAAATCACTCCCAGGTGTTGAAACGGTGAATGTTTGCGCAAGTGTGTGTGTGTGTGTGTGTGTGTGTGTGTGTGTGTGTACGTGTGTGTGTGTGTGTGTGTGTGTGTGTGTACGTGTGTGGGCATGTGCGCATGTTTCACTGCGGCTTTGAGCTGCGACACTTTCTGTCTCCACTCTCAATTCCATGTACAGCCGGGGGGAGGGGTCTAGGTGCACTGCTCAAATCCTGTGTGCACATCTCGGCAGGGGAGTTAGGGAGTGGCCAGCCAGGGGTGGCACTGGCCACCCCTGAAATCTAATTGGCAACCCCAAAATCCTGAGGATGCTGGCATCTGTGGCCAACAATACTGTCTTTCAGAGGCTGTAGCGGGCTTATTTTTAAGCTAGAGTGAAGTTAGGCTAAATTTTGGTGAGGGACAACTTTCTACATCCTTCCTAAATGCCACAATCAGTGCTACCCTTGCTTGAGTCTGTGCCCCACTTGGGCCACCCCAGTCACGATGGCTGGGACACTGCATCTCACCTCACACACATCTCGCCTCAAACAGACACACGTCACTTATAGATGCGGCTGTGCCGCTTAAAACGTCTTGGGGGTAGAGATATAACGGTATGAGGTACAGGAGCATCAAGAGTCACACAAACAGACTAAAAAACTGCTTTTTCCCATGGGCCGTCCGGACTCTAAACAATCACAGCAGCAGCCGTTAATTCTCTGTTAGTGCAATACATGAACTTGTGCAATACAATACATCAACGTGCAATATTATCTTACTACCTCAGCAGTATATTATTAGTATTTTATTATTGTTTTGTTCCAGCTTTTTTGCCCCGCGTCTAGGTGTCAAGTGTCCTTATCTGTTTTTAATGTTGTTGTTGTGGTTTTTCTTAAATATGTTTTAATTATTTACGTCTGATTTTAATGCACTGTCAGCTGAAGCACTCTTAATTTCGTTGTATGGGTAACTGTGCAATGACAATAAAGGCTATTCTATTCTATTCTCCTGTTCGGACCCGCAGCTCCTGTCTTTGGCCGCTGCAGCAACAGCTTCCTCTCCCTCCAGACGTCGCAATTCCTCCTCACTGTAGGCTATGGGCTCAAGTGGCCACATAGATCAGAATCCACCAGTAGCCTACACTGTTAAAATCATCTTCGTCCATAACCATTTCATCAGGAATGTTGCCTTTTTGCTATTATGGTTAAACAAACTGTGATAGTTTTTAGCGTGTGTAAACAAGATGATGGCAGTCTGTTTTGGTCAGGGCTCTCAGGTGGATGAGGCTCCACGTTGGCCACCTCTTAAATGACGAATTACAATCTGTAGGACAGGGCAATATCATCAACGCCCAGCAAGGTTTGGCGTACTTTTGAGTTGTTTTGAGGACTTTGAGGCTTGGGGGTGAATAATGGACCAATCTGTGAAATGTTATTAATGTGTTAGTATTGAATGCCAGCACAAGCACAACCAAGAAGGTGTTTTTAAAAACATAAAGTGAGGATGAGATTAAGGATGAGAACAGTGCTGTACACCACAAAATACACATATATCCACAACGAAATAAATACTGTGACAATGATCAGCATGTGATAAGACTGCAGTTCTAGTGTTTTACTCTGACGCAACGATTGGTTGATTTGACTAAAGGCTACCATAACATCTTTATTTAAGATTTTATTTCGATAATTTTTTGGGATGGTTCCGGGGCGGCGATGTCATTCTGCTACTGCTGCGATTTTGTTGAAAGTAATGCAAAAGTAGTGTAATAAGTAATGAGATACTCTACACAGACAGAAAAGTAACTCATTACTTTCAAATGAAAGTAACTAGACTAGTAACTACCGACTAGTAACTACCCCTACAGGTACTGGCAGGCAGCAACTCCTGCCAGTATCTGCTGCCAGTAGTTCAAACTGGCAGCGGGAAACAGCGCCCCTACAGGTACTGGCAGCAACTCCTGCCAGTATCTGCTGCCACAAAACCTGCCAGAAACAGCGCCCCTACAGGTGCTGGCAGCAACTCCTGCCAGTAGTTCAAACTGGCAGCGGGAAACAGCGCCCCTACAGGTAGGCTACTGGCAGCAACTCCTGCCAGTATCTGCTGCCAGTAGTTCAAACTGGCAGCGGGAAACAGCGCCCCTACAGGTACTGGCAGGTAATGGCAGCAACTCCTGCCAGTATCTGCTGCCACAAAACCTGCCAGAAACAGCGCCCCTACAGGTACTGGCAGGTAATGGCAGCAACTCCTGCCAGTATCTGCTGCCACAAAACCTGCCAGAAACAGCGCCCCTACAGTTACTGGCAGGTAATGGCAGCAACTCCTGCCAGTATCTGCTGCCACAAAACCTGCCAGAAACAGCGCCCCTACAGGTACTGGCAGGTAATGGCAGCAACTCCTGGCAGTATCTGCTTCCACAAAACCTGCCAGAAACAGCGCCCCTACAGGTACTGGCAGGTAATGGCAGCAACTCCTGCCAGTATCTGCTGCCACAAAACCTGCCAGAAACAGCGCCCCTACAGGTACTGGCAGGCAATGGCAGCAACTCCTGCCATTATCTGCTGCCACAAAACCTGCTGCTGCCACTAAATGAGCCAGGCCTCTTGTGCGCCTTCACTTGCAGCTCTCCAAATATTCTCCAGCGCTCTGCCTCTTCCATGCTCTTCCCTGCTAGATCCATTCTCTCCCCGCTGTCCGCGGCACGAACCGCCCGCCCTACTATGTCTCTGATTGGCTTACCCTGATATTCTTACCCTAACCCAACCAATCATCACTCCTCATGCCTAAACAAGCACTACTACTAGCCAATCAGAGGCAGAGGAGGGCGGGTCATCATGCCTTCTCCATCAGCTTGATTGAGGAAAAGGCACACGGAGTAAATGAAATGACATAGCCTACAAGTAGACTAATTTACTATGAGTTATTAACTTTAGGTTAAGGTAGCCTAGGCCATGTGCTCATATGTGTGTACCAGTATTAGTGTAATCAGTAAATTAGCGCGATATTTCTAACGTTGTTTCTGGGTTCCAAAACAATCTGTTTCCCTGTGCAGTGCGCACTTTGGCTGCCCATTCATTGGAGAGACCAAAATTCCAAGATACAATATCTGAAGTTTCTCAAAGTTGAAACTACCTCTGCAGTAGTAGCCTACAATGAAACAAGACAGACTTAATGGACTGGCAACAATCTCCATATAAAATGAACTGGCAGAGAGAATCCTAATAGAGGATGATTGGATTTATTTAAAGACCTCCCGCTGGTGTCCACTTCTGAAAGGTAAACAAGCTTTATTTGCCAACAGCTCGTAACACCAACTCGCCTTTGTTGAAGTTGTGAATCTGCTGATGATATAGGCTATAGGCTAAATACATTGTGAGTCTTATAGGCCTATTACTGTGCTTGCGCCGCCGTAAGCACATTCCGTGTTTTATGCACATGAGAAAGTGGTAGATAAGAGAGATTTGCATAGTTTGAGGGTCTGAAAAATGTGATTATTTGGAAAATAGCTGTGCTGTATCATGACTGCTGTGGTTATTGGAGTTATTATGCAGACCTGTGCAGACCTGTGGCGTGTTATTTTTGTAGGTAGGCTATATGGATGTGCAAAATGCCTGCATATTGCGTCATGCATACTTTGATGCTGGTATGGCATAGGGCGCTATCAAACGTAGCCAAATCATCGGAAAAGGTCATATTTTCTTCAATACTACCTTTGGTGTGAATATTGTTATGGAATCAGGATAATAACGTGCGTAGCCATTTAAGAGAATGGGAGGTGCTAGTGATTTTACGTAGCGAGTGAGTGGTGGAGCGAGAGAGAGCGAGTGGGCGTGTGCGTGCGTCAGTCAACGTTGAGAAGTCAAGGAAGAGGCTGTGAATGAATGAATGGACGGAGAAGTCTAACAGCAAAGTTAGCACATAGAATAATAATACTGTACTGTACGGAAGAAGTCGGTAATAAATGCAACAACGTCTCAAGGCTAAAGGTGTGTCCCGGTGTGCTGCTGTGTCTCCCGTCTGATGTGTATTGTGGGTGGTTGGTCCCGAAGCTAAAAGTAAACTATACTTCGGCCCTGGAGGAAAGGAAACCTCCCCTGTGCTTCTCGACTATGGTCTGGGGGCAGAAGCAGGAAAGATCTTCCAACAATATGATAAAGTGTGGTTATTTATGGTGGAGGGAGGGTCATGCATTTATCTCCAGTCACTCAGGGAGGGACATGGAAAAATATTTATAGATCTGGGGAGGGTGAAGGAACAAAACGAAAACAAAGTCGCCCCTGCACCATACCCCCCCCTCTCATAAATAACGGACTGTCCCTTACTTTGATCCAAAGTAACACTTTTTTCAGTGCATGTGAGGATGCAATTAGTGAAATGTTGTTAATACAAACAACACACCTGACTGTACGGAACAACATGAATTATAAAAAACTCTCGTAAAAAAAACTCTCGTAACGGGACAAGCCCCGTCTTTTATTGTCACACGAACACCACAACACATGCATGCGGCCACAACACACTCATGCTGACGGTGGCCGGTGAAAAGTGTCCTCTGCATTTAACCCATCCAGGCATGTCCTTTCCTCCGGGGGGCAGGCCAGGAGCAGTGGTCGCTTTCTCGTACAGCGCCCGGGGACCAACTTCGGGTGTTGTCGTCACTGGTCGGATGACGATGACGATCTGATCTTCTGCATGTTTTTGGTGGGGGGGTTATATACGGAGGAACCCCCTGGGGGAGCACGGGGAGAACATGCAAACTCCACACAGAGAGAAAGGCCCTTACGACGAGATACCCCACCTGGGCAGTAGGCACTGAAGATATGGGGGGGAACACAACCACAGCGCCCACAGTGTCCCAGGCGAGAATCGAACTCAGGACCTTCTGACTGTGAGGCGACAGCTCTACCACTGAGCCACCGTGCCCCTTATTAACCAAGCTGTTAGCTTAGACCACAATACAATCAAACAGACCACCCAATATGGTGAGCGCTGGGTTTATCTGTATTTTGTATGTGTGCGTGTGTGTGTGTGTGTGTGTGTGTGTGTGTGTGTGTGTGTGTGTGTTTTAGTCATTGCCCTTGCCCAGTTAAGATGGTATGGGAAGCATATGAAAAGTGTTGATTTTGGACTATTTGATTTCACTTAATGTTTATTTTTAATTCTGAAAAAAAAAGAACATGCCCATCTCTCACAATTTCTATCCATCTCTTCATTTTTCACTTAATATTTCCTCTCCTCTCTCCGCCTGTTGGAAAAACTCAGTGTGTCGCACCAGGACCTGAGTCCATCTGTGCACTTCCTACTAAAAAGCAAGCGAGAGATTGTGCCGCCCCATTTCCTCTCGATTAAAATGTCAGCGCATGTGGCTACGATATTCCACTGGGGCTTTTCTGCTCAAACAAGACCTTGAAAAACAAGACAAGGAGAGAGGAAAACCTCCACAGTCACAAGCCTCTGTGAGTATTTTTGTGTGACTTTGCACGTGTTACTTTCTGTGTGTGTGTGTGTGTGTGTGTGTGTGTGTGTGTGTGTGTGTGTGTGTGTGCAGAGTCACAAGATCAGACAGATAGTAAAAGGGACAGCCCCCCCCCCCCCCCTCTCTCTCCCAGCAGCTGTGGAGGACCTTGCAGAGAGCAGGGTACAAACAGCCGAGGGAATTGAAGTCCCTGAAAAGCTGTCGTAATCATTCAACCCTAATAACCAGGAAATTAAACTGGACACTGCATTAACCTGCCATTCCACTGGAACATCAATTTCCTCTCTGTAACATAGAAGGGCTTTCAATTTGATTCAATTAATTTCAGTTCAATTTAATTTGATTTTCAGTTAAATTGAATTGATTCAATTCAGCTTGACTTATCGATACTGTTGCAAATGAGTATTGTATCTGTTACAAATGTTTTGTCTCAGTACTTATCGAATGCTATCCCATTATTTAGAAAGTTCAATTTTCCCATTATGTGCTTTGATAGAAATAGGGCCCGACCGATATGGGATTTTTCAAACCGATACCGATGCTGATTTTATTCAATAAAAAATTTCCGATACCGATATTATCGACCGATATTCTTTACGCGTAATACTGTACCTAAACACATTTTTTTGCAGTAATGATCCCTAAAAATATGGTTATCATTAGGGGTGCACCGATCACGTTTTTTGCCACCGATCACCGATTGCCAATCACCTATGAGAAATATCTGCCCAACCGATCATCGACCGATCACCGATTACCGATTACCGATCACCGATCACCGATATATATATATATATATATATATATATATATATATATATATATATATATATATATATATATATATATATATATATATATATTTATTTATTTATTTTGTAAGCAGCTATAGCAGTCTATTATAGAACAGTTTCCATTTTACATATAGGCCTACATTTCATGCATCAAATTGAAAGTGCAGCACATTTTCTTTTTTTTCTACATCAAGCAGGATATTTTAGTTTAAAATTACAATATTTAGTTTTACTTCGTTTCGAACTCAAGCTCTCACTCTAGTGCCATCTTGCTGCGCACGCAACCATTGCAAGAATATTATTTTTGCTCCAAAAATTCTCTTTATATAAAACCAAACCACCTACCGACAGGTGGCGTGGTAACCCTTGGACTGAGGCGGCCACCCACATTAATTTCCCCTTGACAACGTCACGTCCGCCCAGACCCCAGGAGGCCACTCCTGGTTTTCTTCCAGCCCGCTGTTAGACGTATTATTGAAAGCTTCGTGTGCTAACTTAGTTTGCGCTCTCAAGCCGAGCTAATTCCGTCTTATTGCCCGACTAAACAAGGCGTTCGGTGGACGAGATTCTTCAGGCTTCGGGGATCCGTTCCTGCATCTCTTCACCAGCGGCAACGGTCACAGCTCATCAAAGCTAAGAGTGTCTCGCCTTTTGTTGTGTTAGCACTTTTTTTTTAGCACATATTAAAACATACAGAAATACTGAAAGTTATCAAGATAAACAAGAAAAGAAATGTGCAAAGTAGAGGCAACAGACCCGCAAGGGCCTATACAAGGCTATAACATCATAAGTAGAAACAAAATCAGCAAGTATGAAATAAAGGCTACCGCCGTGTAGCTTGCATGCGTTCACCCCGGCTGGGGTAATGATTGAATCTGAGAGTATTAGCTTAGCGATTATGCTAGCTAGGTCAGCTTGGTTCACACGAGTGTGTTGCTGCTTATCTCAGTTCTTAACTCATTGAGTGCCAGCCACTTTTGGAGAACGGACGCTCCTGCCAGAGTTTCAGAGCGTTTTCAGTGATTTCTCGAGGCCCACAGAATATTGTGTGATATGTAAACACCGAACACGCACAAAGAACGATGAGACTCTATTGTATCAGCAGCAAAAAAAAGTTTATTGATATCATTTTCCGTTCTTTAGTTATCAGCCGGAGAAGATAGGTCAAAAACAGAAAAAATTGGCGTTTCCATCTAGAAGCTGAGATATTGAGCCTTTTGTGAAATATAGCATTTCAAGCACATGACTGACTCTGAAGGTAATATTTTCTGATGTGACACGTCAAAAATAATTTACTTCAATAAAACAGTGAAAACAAAGGAATTTTGTTTGGCAAAATAATATTTTTTAGCTGCAACCAGCAGCGCTGGCCCCTGCGTGCGCAGACCCTACACCTTCTTGCTGGTCTTGATTTACTGCTGGTGGGCATCAGATAGCTTGTTTGCCTGTCTCTGTCTAACCGAGCCTGCTGTGTGGGTGTTGTGTGTTGTACGCTGCCCTGCGTGCCCCACCCCCCTCCTCCTCCTCCTTCGTGGGAGTGTCTCTGCGCGACTGAGTGTCGCTGCGTTTGCTCTCGCTCTGCTTTTGCTCCGTCTGCACTGAAAAGTGCGCTGCATCCCCCCGCTTTTTCACAGCCTGTCCCGGCTCCCAGCTGAGAATAATGTAACTTTTCAGAAAGAGGCTGGTGTCGGCAACTAAATCATATGGAGGGGCTATTGCAGCGGAGACGGAGGAGCTCAATTGTGGTGTCAGCAGATTGACTGCTGTTCACAGGCACAGCTAACGTTATGCTTCATGCATATCGATGCAATTTCCGTTTCTTCATGACTTCTTCTCTCTTTTGTCCTGGCCTTTCTCTAATCTGGAGAGCACTGTCGCCACCTAATGGGTCCCTAAAATAGCTTTTACACATTCAACAGCCACCATACTTTCACAGGAGATGGATCTGGCTTTGATACATGTCCCACCGTCAAAAAACGCAATTGACGACTTTAGTCGTCTTTGGCACTCAACGTTACTAAAGCAATTGACGACTAAAGTCGTCATTGGCACTCAATGAGTTAACTAGATAGCTAGCTTGCATCCGTGCAAATAGCATCTACTAGTTATTTCTCCTCGGCCGAGGAGTTTATTCCTAGAGTGACTAGTAAGCTTTGGCTCACGCTTGTCTTTCTTGCGTACGCTAGCTGAGCTAGTGGTTTTCACGCTTGTTCTCTTAGCAGGTCGTGTTGCCGCCTTCCCTTCGGGTCAGGCTATTAGCCACTTTGGTTAACATTGCACGTGCATATTCACTAGCCTCTGGGTGGCTTACTGGCTAGCTTCTTCACGCTAGTTTATTAGCTTTCTTACGGTACTCCCGCTAACCGGGTGCGGCCTGCGGGAGCTTGCTGCTAGTTAGCTTCCTGCTTTCTCATGCTATGAGCATGGAGAAGGGAGAGTCAGCGAGGGGGTGCGCGGTGTGCAAAGCTACGTTGGCCGACTTTGACCGGCACGATGGGTGCGTGTTCTGCCTTGGGCACGAGCACGCTGCACGCATACTTTTAAACCCTCGGTCTTGCAGCCTCTGTGCTATCTTCAAGATAGCCGTGCTGCATCATAGAGCTAAGCTCTTTGTTGAGGAGGACATTCCTCCCAGCGGTACGCCTCTCGAGAGGAGCGTGTCCGTTGAATCTCTCCGTCCTGTCGTGGGTGAAGCTCCTGCTGCCGAGGGCCTTCAGGGCCAGTCCGAGCGGGACAAGCAGTCTGAGTTTAGGTGGGGCAATGAGCCCATGCCTCAATTCATAGAGCGGGGTGAATTCCCCCAGGTACGACCCCCTAGTCGATACCCCCCAGGAGGAGCTTTCCGGCGGGGAGGAGGGCTGGGACGGTGCTACCACCATCACTACTAATGCGGAGGAGGAAGCTCCTGCCTCAGTGCTACAGGGGTGCTTTTTTCAGGCACGCCAGGCATCCCGCCCGCAGCGCCGCATGCCCGTCTGTGAGGACGTGGTCCGTGCCGTGCAGACAGGGTGGGAAAGGCCACGCCACATTGCGCGGGCATGGCTCCGTGGTCTGCGCTCGACGGTGAGGAACGGCTGGCATTCTCCAGAATCCCCCCCCTGAAGGAAATGGTGGCGTCTCATCTGGCCTCCACCTCCGGCAAGCCGACACTGCCTTCGAAGGCATGCCAGCTAACGGCCAAGCTGGCCGAAAAGTCTTACTTACTTACTCAGAACAGTGGTAAGGTAATGGCCTTCTCTGTTCGCACGCACCGCCACCTCTGGCTCAACCTTACACAGTTGTCTGAGCTGGAGAAGAAGAGGCTGCTTTCTCCTGAGGGCCTTTTCGGGCCATCAGTGAAGAACATGGCCCAGCAGCTGGAGAGGCAGCAATGGGACTCCGCTGCGGTCAGGTCCCTCATGACACGACGGCAACGAGGGGATGGCTGCCGGTTTCCGGGGGCAGAGCGTTCGTTGAGCCGCCCTTTGGGGCCTGCCGCTCCTCGAACCGGTCGGGGCCCCTCAATGGCTACACCCCACCCGGCCGCAGTGGGCCCATCCAGGTGGGCATGGGCCGCAGCAGAGGAGAAGGCAAGCCAGGGGAAACATGTGGCTGAGGATGGCCACACAGGTGCGTTTTACAGACATTTTACAGATGCCTTAGAGCTGGGTATTGGTTCAAATTTCAAGAATCGATTCGATTCCGATTCACAAGGTTGCGAATCAATTAATAATCGATTCAATTCGATTCCGATTCTATTAATTTCAATATCGATTTGGTTAGTGATACCAAAACGCACAGCGTCTTCGTCAGAGTCAAAAACGGTTTTTGACTCTGATGAAGATGCTGTGCGTCAAAACGTTAGTCACTGCACCTTATTAAAATCACTTTCCAGTGAATTGAGTGCTCCAGGATCTTCCTTCTGTACTTATTTGTACGTCGACAGAGAAAGCTTGGTCATGTTTTAAATCTGCCTTCCTTTCGGTTGTAGACAAGCTTGCACCCACAAAAGTGTCCAGGGTCAAAGCAAGAACGGAGCCCTGGGTCACTGCTGAGATTCTACAGGCCATCAGGCTCAGAAATGACAGCTTCTCAGCTCTTAGAAAACTGTAAAAAATTAAGGAATGACGTAACTAACATGATTAAAATGGCAAAATTGAACTATTTTAACGAGAAAATAGCTGAAAACAAAAATAATCCTCAAGAATTGTGGAAGTCTTTAAAAACACTGGGTTATAATAACACTCAAGACTAAAACTACCAACCTTAACCTGAAAATAAATAACATTTCTGACAAATTGAATGTGGCAAATTGTTTAAACCTTTTTTTACAACTGTTGCCAATGCTACCAGTTTGGTAAACAAACTGCCGATTCACTCAGGCCGATATGGCGTGCAGCACATCCAGGCCTTTTACAAGGAACTCGGTGTGCGAGAAAATGATAAAAAAAAATCTGAAGTAACTACTGAAGAGGTATTGAAAAAGCTCAGTACGCTTCAGCCAACAAAAGCCACAGGCCATGACAACATTCCCACCAGATTTCTTAGAGACTCTGCTACCATCATTGCTCCCATAGTAGCCCATATTACCAACCTCTCTATTAGCCAGGGTTACGTCCCGCAAGACCTCAAGCTTGCTAGAGTAACCCTGCTATATAAAAAAGGAAGCAAATTGGATCCGGGTAACTACCTCCCTGTTTCAATCTTGTGTTCCATCTCAAAGGTAATAGAGAGGTTGGTATACGACCAGATAGACAATTACCTGTCAGAACATAAATTACTTTTATCAATTTCAATCAGGTTTCAGAAAATCTCACTCCACTGACACCTGTTTACTGTACCTGTCAGATTACATCAAACGTGAGGTAGAAAGGGGGAACTACTGTGGGATGGTTATGTTGGACCTGCAAAAAGCATTCGACACGGTCAACCACTCCATCCTGCTTGACAAATTAAGAGCGATTGGTTTTGATGGCACATCTGCCAACTGGGTTAAGTCCTACCCGGAGGGAAGAGAACAGGTGGTTGACATCAATGGCACCCTGTCCTCGTCCCTTCCAGTAACATGTGGGGTCCCCCTTGGAAGCATTTTGGGGCCTCAGTTATTTTTAATACTGTATATGTGAATGACATGACATCTGCATGTGACTGCAACTTGTTCCTGTTCACAGATGACTCAGCACTCCTGGTCTCGGACAGGGATAAGTCAAAAGTTGAGAATGTCCTGAGTAGTCAACTGAAAAATATTTTCTCTTGGCTTTATAATAAATTGTCTCTGCATCTTGGAAAAACAGAGGCCATACTCTTTGGGTCTAACACCAACCTAAACAAATCCCCGGGCTTTACAATCAGAGCTGGCGATAGTATTATTGGAGATAAAGAGGAGGTCACTTATCTGGGTTGTATCCTAGACAACCAGCTTTCCAGTGAAAAAATGGTATTAAAAGTGATTACTAAGGTCAATCAAAAAACACATTTTTTATTTAGGATTTCTTCGTTTATTAATAGGAATGCTCTGAGGACCCTAGCTGGAGCCCTCATTCAGTGTCACTTTGACTACGCTTGCACTTCATGGTACAGTAACATCTCCAAACCATTGAAGACAAAGCTTCAGACCTTCCAAAATAAACTTGTGAGACTACTGCACAATTTCCACTCCAGGACTCATTTAACCCCAGCTCACTTTATCAGTCTGGGATGGCTCATGCAGGGTTGAGGAAAGGGTACACCAGCTTAAAATGTTTCTGGTTTTTAAGGTACTCAAAGGAACAGTCCACAATTACCTGTTAAATAGTTTTAATAAAGTAAGTGATGTCCACAAGTACTCCACAAGAGGGAGCTCCTCGGACCTGGTCCCCCCGAAATTCAGGGGTAAGAATGCATTATTTTACTCTGCAACTATAATGTGGAATGCCCTGCCAATTAGCCTTTTAAATTCCCCTCTCAAATTTTAATCCACCCTAAAATCATGGCTCTACAGCTCTTAATTTGGTTTTTATTTATTTTATCATGAGTTGTTTTTATGTGTTTTTTGGTTTTAATTTCTTTTAAAGGTAACCATCCAGAGACTTACGCACATCCACTGGTTGGTGCTGAGCTCAACTGTACTAATTTCTTTTAAAGGCCCATTCCGTCAATTCTCACTCTTACTGACGCCGGTGGCCGTTAGAGTAATTGCAGGCAGCGTGTGAACGAGCTGACGCGGGGGCACCATACTCGCATGCGCACAAGCAGTTGCCTGGCAACAGCAGAGGTGTTGGTTGCTATGTAACGTTAACTCATAACTCACTTGAAAACGTCAACCTGGACAATTTATCGGTCAGATCAGCCTCGAGATGCCCAGGAAGGATTCTGGATGAATTAGGGGACGTTATTGTGGCATGTTTGGTCATGTTTTGGCTTGCGTTGGCTGCAGGGAAGTGGATACTCACGTTAGCACAAGCCAGGAAATAGCCTGCTCCCCCTGTATGTACGGTACCGTCTAATGCCTGGAGTTGGCCAAACTGAACAATCAAACAATGTTTCATAAGCATAACAGTAACGTTAGGCATATTTACGACTGTTACATTCATTATCCACACAAGACGGTAATCTTATTAGTGGGGCTGGTGGTAATTTCTATAAATGTAAATTAATATTAGTTAGCCGCGATTAGCATCAAGCTAACGTTACTATGTGCAGTCCCACTGCAGCTAACTGCAGTCAGAGCCTTCTCCCCCGGTACGTCTTGACCAAACTGAACAGTCAAACAATGTACCGTAAGCATAACAGACAGTAGGCTAACGTTAGGCATATTTCCGACTGTTAGATTCATTATCAACACAAGACAGTAACATTATTAGTGGGGCTGGTGGTAATTACTATAAATATAGCTAAATCTATTAGTTAGCCGTGTATAGCATCAAGCTAATGTTGTGGTTATAATAGGCAGACTCACCACCGCAGCTAACTGCAGTCAAACAATAATGTTCCATGATTATAAGCATAACGGTAGTAACGTTAGGTTTGCATTACTTCACACAAGACGGTAATGTTAGCAGAGTGTCTGACCAGGTGGTCAGATACTTGTACTACGGAGTGACAATAAAAATCTTGAATCTTGAAAATCCATTAGCAAGCAGCTAACGTTATCTGGTCAAAACCACATTACAGTAGCTACAAGCAGCAAGTTCCCTTCAAGGACCGAAAACAGTCCTGACTCTAGTTTCCCCCCGATGTCGGTCACATTGCTGCTGTCTGGCTAGACGGGCTTCATTAGATAAATATTTATTTATTTATTTAGTGTAGACTTTTTCTGGAGTCTGTGTTGTTGTTTCCTTTTGCTAGCAGCTAGCGACGAACGTAACGTTAGCCATTTCCTGTTAGCCGTCTAGGACAAGAGGCAAGCTCGTGAACGCGCAGACGACACATCCTCTAGCTGTGGCAGGAAATGCTAACCCCTTCGAAACTGCGGTATTTCCATGTATCTTCTGAACGGCTGGTCGGAGAGAAACGCCCCTGGTCGCCATTTTTAAGTTACGTCAAGGCGCATTCACTCATTGCCAATAATAAACACTTTGTGCACATTTATTTCTCGCCAGAACCGACGGAATGGGCCTTTAACTCATTGAGTGCCAGCCACTTTTGGAGAACGGACGCTCCCAGTGCCAGAGTTTCAGAGCGCTTTCAGTGATTTCTCGAGGCCCACAGAATATTGTGTGATATTACTATGTAAACACCGAACACGCACAAAGAACGATGAGACTCTCTTCTATCATCTGCAAAAAAAAGTTTATTGATACCATTTTCCGTTCTTTAGTTATGAGCCGGAGAAGATAGGCTGTTTTGAGCAAAAAGACAGGTTTCAAATTTTAAGCTGAGATATTCAGCCTTTTGTGAAATGAAGCATTTCAAGCACATTCACTGACTCTAGCTAATATTTTCTGATGTAGTGACGTGGTGTAGTTGTGTGGTGCCTGTGTGCCCCACCCCCCTCTCCCCCCCTCAGCTGCAAACTCCTCCCCACACTAACACACAGCCTACACGCACTGTAAATGACCTTTAGTATGGTCCAGCATTTCATGTTTGTTGTTTTTCATGTTTATTCATTTTATAAGTATTCTCATAAGCTTAAGTATTATATTCATCTGTTATTTTTGATATCAAGGTAAACGTGTATTTTGTGCAGTAATTCCATAGGGCCATGAGAAACTAACGTGTGTAACTGCGCCACCCTGTGGCACGAATTGGCAAGTACATAGTTGCATTTAATTCACGTTTGTGGTCAAAGGCTGCGACGTTTATTTTGAAAGAGTCAACGGGAAACGGATAAAGTATGTATGTGTGGTAAAAGACAGAAGAAGTCACGTCGTCAAGTGTGTCCGCATGCTGAAAGGAAAGAAGGAATAACGTGAAAATTATAAGCTATTTTGGTTTAGCACCTGGCTGATAAGGGCACAAGGTTTGTCATGTTTCCATTTCATGTAGTGTTTCATCTGCAGCCATGTTTTGAAGCCGTTCTATTCTGTTGGGTTTTATTGCTAATATGTTTAGGCTAGCATGACTGCTACGTTAGCTTCACTGTATACAAGGCAATGTGGTCTGGGAAATTGGTTGGTGGAGTTTGCAATGCTATCAAGAGATGCAGTATTTGTGGGTTTTACACTGACTGTAATATTATTGCCCAAGGTTAAATATGCACTTGCAACTTAGAATACGGTATAAATATATTTCTAGTTAGAACTAAAATGTACTTACCTGAAGTCAAATATACTTACCAGTAGCACTCCATCAGAGATTGTCATAAGCTAAAAAGGGATTAAAAGGTTAAAATGTGATATTTCATGATTGGAATATAAATAGTGATTTATTTCAGTTAATGCTAAAAGATGGTAATGTTTGTATTTTATTTTCTTTCCGTAGCTCTTACGGTGTGTTACACTGTGTGTGTTATGGTTCACGGACAAGGTTCAACTTCAAGTTTAAAATAAACACTTTAGTAACCATCAGTTGGAGAGTCAGACCATCATTCAGCCGGGGACGCTACAGTAAGAGCTTCACCTCATCGGTCCCATCACGCTCCAAAGATGACTTCAGAGGGACACGATGTGATGGTCGCAAAGGATGCAGCAGAAAACTCACCTCTTGACGACAGAGACTCTCATAAGGAAATGGACGTCAGCAAGGAAAGCGAAGAGGAGGACCTTCGCCGCTCAGCTCGCCAACGGAATCCCACAGAGAGGATGCTTGAATTTCAGAGAGAGGAGGCTCACAAAAAGGAGAAAAGGATCATACATCTTTATGAACAATGGAAGACACTAGCACGTAAGGCTAGGGAGCAGCTAAAGGTGGACATTTCCGAGAGTGAGATTGCAGATCTCATAGACACAATACATAAAGGACAGGATGATGTCATTAAAATCTATATGGAAATCAGAGATCACTTCCCTCTATCCAATGAGACGAGATGCCGTATCGATACCTGTGAGTCATTGACAAAGGAAATTGTTAAGATCGCTTATGAAAGGATAGCAGGCCTTGATGGAGATTTTGATGCTGAAGTAGTAAGGCAACGTCTCCGTGAGCTGCTTAAAGGAGATCATGCTCACTCCATCTACGGATCTACGGCTTCACGTTCAAGTCAGCACTCTGTAAACTCTGTCGTAGTTGCTAGAAGAACAGAAGCTGCAGCAGAGTTAGCAGCAAAGGAAGCAGAGTATGACATGTTAAAAGAGGAGGAAAACCAAAAGGAAAGGATTCACCTCCTGGAGCAAAAACAAAAGGAAAGGATTCGTCTCCTGGAGGAACAGCAGATGAGAGAACAGGAAGTTCAGAGACATGAGCTGGAAGTTCAGAAACGCGAGCAGAGACATGAGCTGGAAGTTCAGAAACGCGAGTTGGAAAGACTAAAGGCAGAAAAGGATATAAGAGCTGCACGAGCTAGACTGCAAACCTATAACCAAGAAATGATGCGGGAAGCAAGTGTCTATTATGCTGATGACAGTGGGGACCAACAACATGTCTCTCTGCAGCAACCTGTGTCTTCAACCTCCTATCATCAACATGTCTCTCTGCAGCAACCTGTGTCTTCAACCTCCTATCCACATGTCTCTCCGCAGCAACCTGTGTCTTCAACGCCTTATCAACAGCATGTCTCTGCACAGCAACAAAGGCCTTCAGCTCTCAGACAGCAGCCCATTAATGTAACAGTAACAGCACCTCCTCCACCAATGACAGATGTGACGTATCTGGCTCAAGCAATCCAAGATAGCATAACTCTGAACAGGCTCCTGGCGCCAGAACCATCTATGTTCACGGGTGACCCGATCCAGTTCATTGAGTGGAAGGCTTCTTTCACATCTCTCATAGACAAAAAGAACATTTCTTCAGCTGACAAATTGCATTATCTGAGAAAATATGTAGGAGGATCAGCTCGAAAGATACTTGATGGCATCTTTTATAGAAGTGATGAAGAAGCCTATAAAGATGCATGGAAACGTCTCGAACAAAGGTACGGTCAGCCTTTCTTGATACAGAGAGCATTTAGAGGAAAACTGGCAAACTGGCCGAAGATACAGCCAAAGGATGCAGAAGGACTAAGGGCATTTGCTGATTTCTTACACTCATGCCATGAAGCCATGCCTCATGTTAAAGGACTTGACATTCTGAATGACTGTGAAGAAAATCAGAAACTCATTCAAAAGCTACCTGACTGGACAGCATCAATGTGGAACAGAAAAGTCACCCAAGTCATGAAAGAAAGGCAGGAGTTTCCTGACTTCCAGGATTTTGTCGATTTAATGTTAATGGAAGCAGAGATTGCCTGTAACCCCATAACCTCGTTCCACGCTCTCCACTCGTCAGAGCTCAACTCAGACAGGCGTTATCCAAGAGAAAGGAATCTTAAATCCTGTGTTTTCCATACACGGACAGTAACAGAGACTGAAACTCAGGGGCAGTCAAGAACGGAACCGTCATGTATGCTCTGTCAAGACAGTGAACATCGCCTGCATCGCTGCCCTGAATTCAAAAGGAAATCTCTCGATGAACGACGGAAGTACGTGAGAGAAAAGAAACTCTGCTATGGTTGCCTGAAGCCAGGCCATAACGCAAAAGACTGCCGACACCGACACTCATGTGAGAGCTGTAAAGGGAGACATCCTACGTTACTCCATGACGACAGCCACACTAGAGCACAAACCATGGCAGACTCAAATCAGAACAGCACAGATGAAGCAGCAACCACATTGTCTCTCAGTGTGGAGACTGAGGAACCATCCACTAACACCACAATGATTGTGCCAGTGTGGGTTTCCTCCATCAGCAACCCAGGTATGGAAAAGCTTGTTTACGCGCTGCTTGACACCCAAAGTGATACAGTCTTCATTAACCAGGAAGTTAGCAATAGCTTACAAACTGAGACAATTCCTGTAAGGCTAAAGTTAACTACAATGATTGGAAAGGATGCTTTATTGCACAGTCACAAGGTCTCAGGTCTCAGAGTGAGAGGCTACACCTCCACAATCTTCATTGATCTCCCTCCTGCCTACACCAAAGATAACATACCAGTGAATCGAACACACATTGCTACCTGTGAAACGGCAAGGCACTGGAATCATCTCAGCAGAATTGCAGATGAAGTCCCACCACAGCTGGAGTGTGAAGTTGGTCTTTTAATAGGCTACAACTGCTCAAAGGTACTGGCACCACGGCAAGTGATCCTGGGAGGAGATAATGAGCCCTACGCGGTTCGCACAGATCTAGGATGGAGTATTGTGGGTTGTTCATCACCACACCATGACTCACCAAGCATCACCAACATGTGCCACCGAGTTGCTGTCAAAGAGATTCTTCCAGTGACTCCAGTAGATGCAATCAAGGTTACTGACTCTGACTTTAAGGATGACAGGACAGATGGAAAGAATGTGTCTCAGGATGACATCATCTTCCTGAATATGATGAAGGAAGGAAGCAAGAAAAGCACGAAGCCAAGCAGATCTACAGTCAAGGCAGATAAAAGGAAGGCCCATAAGAGGGTCAAGGCACCTTACACAGAGACCCAGGAGTCTGCAAACAGCATCAGTGTGGTGGTAAAAGATGAGCCGGAGAAAGGGAACCTTACTGCACAGCAGACATCGGTGAAAAGGCAAAGGCAAAATCATGAGCCCATGGAAGCCCCCTCATCTCTCAGCACTACACCTAGGTCATTGAAGAGGAAAAGGAAAGTAAAGAAGGATAAGGGAAATACAGTCAAGAAAAAGGAGAAAGAAACTAATTCTGTCAATACTGAGCATATCAAGGAGGCAAAAGAGCATAAAGTCGAATCTAACAAGGATAAGATGGTGGATAGAAAAGAAGTAGATCTTCCTGGGGCTGAGCTAATAAAAGAAAAGAAGACTAGAAAGGATCATCTTTGTGAGGCCAGTCCTGCTAAGCATATCGATGAAGACACTTCTGCAACTGTATCAAGTGAAGATGAGAAAAAACCTAAGAGGACAAGGAAGGAGATACCTCCAGCTGTGGATGTTATCACAGGGATACAGATAAGAAATCCTCCTGAAGTCAAAAGGATTCGGACACAGACATCAGAGCAAATTAGTCTCTCTGACCACTCGTCAAGGCTTTCCTCATGGATAGAAGCTACTGAAGCTGTCACTCGTCTCAACCATCGTGTCAGAGATAAGTCGACAAATCACAGCACTGTACAGGAACAAGAGGATGCACGGTGCATCATCATAAGAGACTTACAGAGACAAGTGTATCCAGAAGAGATAAAGTTACTCAGTAAGGGAGCTTCACTTCCTCCTCAAAGTAAACTGCATGAGCTTGATCCATTTCTTGATCAAGATGGACCCCTCAAGGTGGGAGGAAGACTAAAAAACGCATCTCTCCCTACTTCACTGAAGCATCCAGTGATTACATCAAAGGATCATCCCATTACCAGGACAATAATGGGTGACACCATCATGGAGAAGGCATATGATCTGCCTCAGAACGAGTGGAAGTCGGACGGAGTTGTAGAGAAAGTGACTGATAAAGATGGACTTGTGAGAAGAGTAAAGATTCGTATTGGAGACCAGAAGATGGAAAAGGAGGGACGGCGTTCTGGCAAGCCATATGTAGTCGAACGACCGGTGCAGAAGCTGGTCGTGCTCCTAGAGACTGTTTAATCACCCTCTTCACTCTACAACCATATCCTTTACATCTAAAAGTTTGATTTATGGACATTCTTATAGACTCGAGCCTTAAGAGTTGAAGGTCATATTGAGTTTAGAAATCATTCGTGCTTTACATTCCTTTCATAAATAGTGAAACCACTCGTGATTTGGTGGGAGTGTAAATTACCTTTAGTATGGTCCAGCATTTCATGTTTGTTGTTTTTCATGTTTATTCATTTTATAAGTATTCTCATAAGCTTAAGTATTATATTCATCTGTTATTTTTGATATCAAGGTAAACGTGTATTTTGTGCAGTAATTCCATAGGGCCATGAGAAACTAACGTGTGTAACTGCGCCACCCTGTGGCACGAATTGGCAAGTACATAGTTGCATTTAATTCACGTTTGTGGTCAAAGGCTGCGACGTTTATTTTGAAAGAGTCAACGGGAAACGGATAAAGTATGTATGTGTGGTAAAAGACAGAAGAAGTCACGTCGTCAAGTGTGTCCGCATGCTGAAAGGAAAGAAGGAATAACGTGAAAATTATAAGCTATTTTGGTTTAGCACCTGGCTGATAAGGGCACAAGGTTTGTCATGTTTCCATTTCATGTAGTGTTTCATCTGCAGCCATGTTTTGAAGCCGTTCTATTCTGTTGGGTTTTATTGCTAATATGTTTAGGCTAGCATGACTGCTACGTTAGCTTCACTGTATACAAGGCAATGTGGTCTGGGAAATTGGTTGGTGGAGTTTGCAATGCTATCAAGAGATGCAGTATTTGTGGGTTTTACACTGACTGTAATATTATTGCCCAAGCGCTTGGGGTTCTATCACAGGTACTTTGCCGTGCCCAAGAAGGACGGTTCCATGTGTCCGATTCTGGACCTTCAGCGTCTCGACAAGATGCGTTCTTCCATGTCCCCGTGGTTCAGAGGCACAGGAAATACCTGAGGTTCTCCTTCCTGGGAAAGGCTTACGAATTCTGTGTCCTGCCATTCGGCATGTCTTTGAGCCCACGAACGTTCACGGTGTGCATGGAGACAGCCCTGGCTCCCCTCCGCGCGAGTGGGATTCTCGTCTTCCTCTATCTCGACGACGCTCTCATAGTGGCGAACTCGAGGGTCCGCGCCATGGAACACACCAAGATGGTGACCTGCAGACCTTGGGGTTTTTGGTGAACTGGCAGAAGAGTTGCCTCGTCCCAGCACAGGTGGCGACCTTCCTGGGGCTTGAGCTGGACTCTCGGGCCATGCTGGCCCGCCTTGCGCCAGGCTCGCACAGTGCGGATGGAAAAGACGCTAAGTCTGCGTCCCTCCATGTCAGTGCATCAGTGCACCGTCATGTTGGGGCTGATGGCCTCAGCGGTGCATGTGGTCCTGCTGGGGAGGCTACACATGCGCCCGTTCCAGATCTGGTTTCTCAGGCATCGCCTGGACCCGGCCAGGGACTGTCATCGCAGGGTTCCTCTGGCGTGTCTGGCCCGGCAGGCGCTAGCCATATGGGCGGACCCCCGTTACCTCTCGAGAGGTACTCGGTTGGGCCCTGTCCCGCTCAGGTTGGTCATTCGCACCGACGCCTCCCTCTGGGGATGGGGTGCAGTGTGCGGGCGCTTTTCGGCGAATGGCCGGTGGGGAGCTCAGGAGCTTCGCCACATAAACGTGTTAGAGCTGGAGGCGATTCACCTGGCTCTGGTTCACTTCCAGCGGCTCATACATGGGCGCCATGTTCTGATCTGCTCGGACAATACAGCTGCGATCGCCCACCTGAACAAGCAGGACTCTGGTGTGTAGCCCGAGAGGGATGCTTAAAGAGCATGGTGCAGGTTAGACACCACTTTGCATTAATATGTGGGACTTTTATGTAGCAATTAGGATTCTTTTGTTTTTTCCCCACACATAGCTACATCTAGACTGGTTTTTGTGAAGCATCTGGCACGCGCACATAAAAACCCACAAATCAGCAATAACACCTGTGACGATTGTATTACACAATAAACAATAAATGTTCCCTCGGATCATTACCTCCGTACGCCCAGTGTCTGTCCCGGTCTGTCCGTCCGTCGAGAGGCCGCTCGCTGCAGTACATCACCTCCACTCGCAGGTAAAACTCCTCCCCTCTGGAGCTGAAACTGCTCTCCTCCTGAGCCCCAGCAAGTGCCACTTGTGTCCGTCCCGACGATAAAGTTATCCACCTGAGACCATTCTGCCGCTGGGTTACACAAGCTGAGATGGTCGGTCCGCTGTGCGGTCTCATGGCTCTCCAAAATTATATTTCCAAATAGGCATTATTTTGTAAAACTGATTGCATATTGGGGGTCAACTAGTTTTACTACTAGTTACGATTGACTACTGAAAGTATTAAAACTTCATATTAACCATAGATAGAGCCCAATCAAACAACAAAATAGTTGCCTTGGGGGACGGAATGGCTTGGTTTTCTCTGCTCCTTCACTGCCAAAATGCATTCTGGGCAGTGTTGAATTATCGTACCAGAGGGTGAAAATGATCATTGTTGGAGGTAAATTATCGTACAAATATGATAATTGTCATACGTCTGGTGTTTTGGAAAGTTTTCTGCTGTACACATTGACTGTATATTATTATTATTACAGTAAGTACAGTAGCCCAATTGTCGTCACAGGTGTTATCTGCACAGATTTGATCATGTGCATTATAATGCCATCTTTTTCTCCATATTACTGCACTGGGGGCATGTTTTAATTTAGTTTTAGTTTTTTGGGGTATTTTCATAAGAATCTTGAGTCCTAACTGTAAATTATGTTTTATTTAATTTTTTTACCTGCACCACGTTCTTTAATAGTGGGTATGCAGTTGGGCAGATTCATGGAAGGTGGGTGGCTCCTGGAGGTGGTCTCCCCTGGAGAAGGGCCCTCTAATTCAGGGTAGAAGCAGGCTGGACGGTGGGTGCAGTGAGGGGGCTGGCTGTCCTGGGTCTCAGAGGCCGACCATGGAGCTCATAGCGCGGGTAGGGACAGGCTGGATGGTGAGGGTCTGTCCTGGGTCTCAGGGCGACCATGAAGCTCACAGGGCATGTAGAGGGAGGCGGGGGGCGCTGTCCTGGGGCTAGGAAACCGGCCGACTGTTTCGGCTAATATTAGGTAACGTTAGCTTGCTTGCTAGCTTGCTAGTAGCATACAGTAGCTAGCCAATTAACCACCCAGATCAACCCCGGGAATGTGATCAATGTTGGGGGGGAATTGTCTGTCAACATCGGTCATGAATCATACAAACATTCAATCATCCTAAAGACAAAGGCCCAACATATCACATTTTAAATTTCTGTCCGTTTATTAAGGGACTTATTTCCAAAGTGTACAATATTATGCAGAATATACATCCCCCTACATGGGACAATACAAGGGCTGCTTGGGAACTGGACATAGGAGAGAAGTTCTCAGAAGAACTATGGGACATCATTATTTCACAAATTCATTCTTCATCCTTCTGTGTGAGACTCAATCTAATACAATTTAAAATATTTCATCGTTTGCATTTCTCTAATGATAAATTATCCAAAATATATCCATCTGTCAGCCCAGAATGCCCAAGGTGCCACCATGCCCCGGCCACTCTAGGGCATATGTTCTGGTCCTGCCGAGCTCTGAGCAACTTTTGGTCCAACATTTTTGAGTGTTTTTCATCCATAGCTAACACAACACTGAGTCCTAATCCCCTCACTGCCATCTTTGGTGCAGTCCAACCAGAAGTGAGCCTCCGAGGTCACAAAAGAAATGCAATTGCATTTGCCTCTCTTCTGGCCCGCCGACTTATTCTGTTTAATTGGAAGGCAAAAAACCCACCGTCCTTTAAGCAATGGACTCAGGAAGTGATGTCAATGTTGAAATTGGAGGTCAGATATACTGTACGTGGATCAAAGGAGAAATTTTATGAAACCTGGTCAACTTTTATTAGTCACTTTGAAAGTATAACCTTTGACTGAATATTATCTACCTGGCATACATACAAACGCTAATGACAAAGCTGGCAACTATTTTATTTTATTTTATTTTATTTTTAATTTTATTTTAATTTTATTTTTCCTCTTTTTCTTTCTTTGACTGTGTTTGTTTGTTTGTTTGTCTGTTGTATGACCCTGGATGGGAAGATGTGGGTGGGGGAGGGTATGGGGTTTAAAGTGTATTGATAACATTTCAATGTAATATTGCTTCATTACATAATGTGAAAACTTAAATAAAGTTTGTAAAAAAAAAAATCATCCTAAAGACACTAATGCACACAAGCATATAGAATATCATATACCTACCCCGATTTAAAAAGAAAAATATTGAGTCTTATATTTTGGAAGGAGTGGGTCTAGAAATGTTCTCCGGTCTGAGAATGTGTATCCGGCAGGGTCTGAGACTATGCAGGGTGGGCGGCGCGCCCTGCTCTGCAGTTAGATGATATTGCATAGCCCAGCCAATAGTGATGCGCGGGCAGAGATGGGCAGTATTTGAAATACTTGTATTTGAAATACGTATTTCAACTACTTTTTTGTATTTTGTAATTTGTATTTGGCTGGGCAGAGAAAAATGAGATGTAATTTGTATCAAGATACTTTCAGATCTTGTATTTTGTGTATTTCAAATACCGTAAATTCCGGACTATAAGCCGCACCGGTGTATAAGCCGCACCTTCAAAGTTGACTATTTTTTTCTTATATAAGCCGCACCGGACTATAAGCCGCGGGTGTTTTAATGGTATTTTTTTTTTTTTTTTTTTTTTTTTTTTTTGTGTTTTAATGTTTAATTACCATATGTAAGGGTTCATGCACAGAGGGGATTGGGAAGCTCCCATTTATTAACATTTCAACAAAACAACATAACACAACACCACCTGTGTTGTTTTTTACAGTGCACACAGTGTCATACAGTGTCATACAGTGTGGTGAAAAGAGGGCAAGAGAGGAAATTAAAACTTATTATAGTTATATAGGATTTATAGTTAGAAAGAGTGCTAAAAAAGAGAGATTTTTTTTTTTTTTTTTTTTTTTTAAATCCATAGATAAGCCGCACCGTTATATAAGCCGCAGGGGCCAAAAAAGGCCAAAAAACGGGAAAAAAGGTGCGGCTTATAGTCCGGAATTTACGGTACATAAAATACATTTTTCTTTTTATTCTCAAATTGACACATGTAAACATTCACACAGGTTTAAACTAAAGATGGAGAAATTAGTTGTACTAAAAACAACTAAGTGAACTAAACTGAAACCTGATATGAATAAACAGAGAAATTACTTGTACTAAAAAACAACTAACTGGAGTGAACTGAAACCTGATTTGAATAGGAGAAATTAGTTGTACTAAAAACAACTAAGTGAACTAAACTGAACTGAAACCTGATATGAAAAGATGGAGAAATAAGGTGTATTGAAAAACAACTAACTGAACTGAAACCTGATGTGAAAAGATGGAGAAATTAGTTGTACTAAAAACAACTAAGTGAACTAAACTGAAACCTGATAGGAATAGATGGAGAAATAAGTTGAAAAAACAACTAACTGAACTAAACTGAAACCTGATATGATTCAGAATAGATAGAGAAATAAGTTGTACTGAAAAACAACTAACTGAACTAAACTGAAAGCTGATATGATTCAGAATAGATTGAGAAAGAAGTTGTATTGAAAAACTAACTAACTGAACTAAACTGAAACCTGATGTGAATAGCTGAAGAAATAAGTTGTACTGGAAAAAAAACAACTAACTGAACTATACTAAAACCTGATATGAATAGATTGAGAAATAAGTTGTACTGAAAAAAAACCTAACTGAACTAAACTGAAACCTGATTTGAATAGGAGAAATTAGTTGTACTGAAAAACAACTAACTGTCATAAACCTGATTTGAATAGATGGAGAAATTAGTTAAAACTATAACTGAACACCAAAGTACCCTAATGAAAATCAAAAATGTCTTTCTGTTGCTACAAGGATGTCTGAGCTTCACTGTGCATAATGATGGCTGTGCAGATTTTGACACTAGAATGGTGTTACCACTGCTGATAGTGGAAAGTTGTATTCAGTGAGTGATTGTTCTTTAGTAATTATGTTCTAGATAGCCAGGTTGTTTTGGATTTTGTTTATGAAGCAGAAGGAGGGGAAGTCATTTTAAGGATGTAAGGATTTCATGGAAGGCCTTTTTTGTTTGAGATGCAGTTTCTCATCGTTCCTCTCACCGATTCACAATTTCACAACCTTAGACAGGATGTGCATCAGGGCATTCAATTCCTGAAATGTAACCTTTTCTAGTTGTATAAATATGTTTGCACGTTAAATAAATACTGTGACGACAAGTTACTGACATGGTGGTGAATGTGAAGTTGTTTAAAGGGGACCTACTATGCCTTTTACCTATTTCAGTTATTTATATATTGTGTTATGATGTCAGATATCTATGGCTAAATATAGTCAAAGTTCCAAAACTTGAGGTTAACATGCAGAAATGCTGCCTTTAAGTCAAAAGCCCTCACAGAAGGTGATTAACAGCTGAGCTGAAGGAGAAATTAGTTCTACTGAAAAACAACTAAAACTAAAATGGAAGAACTGCAGTGTGTTAGGGAGTACACATACTGTGACAGAGGACTAAAGAGAGGATTTACTGTCTAAGGAAACCAGAAAATTTCACTTTTGAATAGCTGAAATCAGAGAATTAGGACATTTTCCTTAAAGAAATGTCTCTAAATGATTAATAGATCATCAAAATAGGCAATTAATTTAATATTTGGCAATTCATCTATGAATTGACTAATCGTTGCAGCTCTTTATAAGTTTTTATAAAATGTATTTTCATGTATTTTCAAAATACAAAATACGTATTTGTATCTCAAATACATTTTCAGACAGGTATTTTGTATTTGTATTGTGATACATTTTTTGAGCAAGTATTTGTAATTTGTATCAAAATACTTTATGATGTATTTTCGCCCATCTCTGTGCGCGGGTCACCCAGAACCTGCCGTGTGCAGGCTGGGTTCGCAAATTGTGAAAATATTGCCGGCGCGGGGGGGTAGGGCTGGGCGATATGACGAAAATCTCATATCCCGATATAGGTCATTTCATATCCCGATATGATATATATCACAATATAGCATATTTTCTGTAAATTCTATTTATAGTTTATATAAAATTACCACATGGCCATTTATTTATGTAGCACACTGTAAAAACTACAAGTTCCTCGAGGAACCTCTAGGTTACTCCAAGAACCTAGGGGTTCCCCCAAGAACTCAGAAGTTCCTCAATGCTCCTCAATGCTCTCAGAGGTGCCTGCAGGAACCTTTACTTTTTACGCAGTATGAAGATGGTTCCTCAAATAACCCAATTTGAATTAAGGTTCCTGGAGGCTCTTTAGGCTATATTTTGATATCATATGATATCCAAATATAGTAGCCTAAAGATATGTATGACTTGTGAGTATCTCTGGTATATATACTAGAGATACTCACAAGTCATTTTTGCAAGTCCAAGTCAAGTCTCAAGTCTTTGAGCTAGAGTCCAAGTCAAGTCTCAAGTCTTTACAAGTCGCAAGTCTTTGAGGTCAAGTCTCAAGCCAAGTCTCAAGTCACTGTATGTGTGTATAGTCCCCATCTTTATCATACTGTGAGGAAGTTTTTGAATTTATCTCACTGAAATCAAACTTTACTCTGAAAAGGCTTTCTTCTCCCAAGCATGTCTTTGAGTCATTGAAAAACACTATAAACTAATAATAATAATAATAATTATTATTATTATTATGTCATCTATAGTGGTTATTTGCATAAAAACACAGTTTGATTAGGAAATGATTGTATCTTTTTTTAATAGGTAGCCTATGTGCTTTGATTTAATAAAATGATTTAATAAAACTACCCGCGGATCTATCCGCGGGTAGTTGAGGGCCAAGACACTCTCCAAGAGTAGGGGAGTTGTGGAACTTGATAGCTTGATAGCTGGGGCTGCACTGTTCGAGGTTTTGGAACGGTTGCAGAGATTGCAGAGGGGTGATGTGATCCTTGATGTGAGTTTATGAATCACTGGCGAGAGCCTGCCGGAACGGGTCTTTATAGATCCGAACATGACATCACCTGTGTTATGACATCACCAGCGAAAGGCATGAAAGACACTTATGAATCATGACATCATCAGTGATCGATGACATCATAGTAGGAATGACGACGTCAAAGTAGGAAAGATGACGTCATCCTAACAGTACCCTCCCCTCAACGGACGCCACCTGGCGTCCAATGAGGCCATCAAGGATGGCATCTGGGAGACAAAAAATCTGCAGGTTCTGGTGGAGGTGCTCTTCCGCAGGTGGTTAGACGCAGGTGGTTAGACCCCAAAGGGGGTGTAGGAGAGTGAGGTGCTCTTCAGCAGGTGGTTAGATGCAGGTGGTCAGACCCCAAAGGGGGTGTAGGACAGTGGAGGTGCTCCTCCCTAATACTGGATATCGAAGCCATAGATAGACCGATACGTAGACAGAACTTCTACCGGGTCCGGTGGATCCTCTGGGGCCGGCGTCTTGAAGCAAGGCTCGCCCGAGACCAGCCCTCACTATCGTACGGCTCGAAACATCTAGCCATAGCGGCCTTCAACAAGGTGAAATCGCCCTTAGTCTCTGCTGAAAGGCCACTAAAAAAGTCCCGAGCGCGGCCAGACAGCAGTAATGGCATAAATTCTAATCTTAATTGGTCATCCCACCCATTCACCTTGGCAGCAAGCTCGAAATGTTCAGACCAGTCCGACCAATCGCGGCCGGTACCAGTGAACGTTTCAGGCATGAAAACTGGGCGGGGGGCCGAGATGCGGCTAGGCCCTACGGGGCCCGCCCCGGCACCCTGTGGGGCTGCCTGCTGCAGAAACCCCGGGGGGGCTGGGGCAGGAGGCTGCGGAATGACGCCCTGGGGGCCTAGCCCGTCGAGACGAGCCAGCCGGCCAGCCAGGAGGGCGTGCCGATCATCGGCTTGGGAAGCCTTGAAAGCTGCCTCCCTCTGGCCGTCGAGCACGTCCCGAAGGATGTTCGCGTAGAGCGCCTGCTCCCGTCGCGTCTCCGCGAGTCGCGCGCCCAGGTCAGAAATAGTAGAAATCAGTGCTGTTTGGAAGGTGTCGCCTGGTGGACCACCTGACGTGGCCGGCGGGGAAACTGGGGTCTCGGGAGCTTCCTCCTTGACTGGCGGAAGTGTGTCCGCTAGATCCGCTTTGGAGTGATTCATACTGTCAGGATCGGTGTTAGACATGTGGATCTATCCGCGGGTAGTTGAGGGCCAAGACACTCTCCAAGAGTAGGGGAGTTGTGGAACTTGATAGCTTGATAGCTGGGGCTGCACTGTTCGAGGTTTTGGAACGGTTGCAGAGATTGCAGAGGGGTGATGTGATCCTTGATGTGAGTTTATGAATCACTGGCGAGAGCCTGCCGGAACGGGTCTTTATAGATCCGAACATGACATCACCTGTGTTATGACATCACCAGCGAAAGGCATGAAAGACACTTATGAATCATGACATCATCAGTGATCGATGACATCATAGTAGGAATGACGACGTCAAAGTAGGAAAGATGACGTCATCCTAACACTCAATTTGTAACTTGAGTTAGCCTACTTGACAAAGTAACTGGTAGGCTACCCCTTATTAGTATACCGCCGATGTAGCGTCCACAGGTCGCTCCGTCTGCTAAATTTTTCAAACTACTCGATAAAGTTTCGCAAATGAAATTTCAAATGTACTTACGGAGCGAAAAGGGTTGTGTGAACCTCGGCGCATGATGTTGAAACAATAGCGCCACTAATAAACATGTTTAATCCCTCACTGAAACCCGGGTCTCATTTCCTCTAAATGAATCAGCTACAATAGTTGGTGGGCCAAGACCGTTTTTCGTGTTGTTGATAGATCCCCATCGAAAGGTTACACAATATTTTATGTATGATGTCAAATAATTCTATTAAGTCTAAAACTGTTTGTTGGCAGCTCTGGTTTGATCGAGGTTTTTTGATAAATGTATATTTTAATCGTCACTCTACCCAGGCAAATCGTGGATAGCTGTAGTTGATGAACCAATCAGTTTGTGTCATTCAATCGCGTGCGGCTTCAACAGGACCCCGACATGAAAACATGAGCGGTGATGAGTCGGACTGACACGCACACAGTCTACTGACTAACCCAGTCTACTGACACACACACACACACACACACACACACACACGTAATGTATAAGCTAATATCGTTATGTCATTGTCAGTCCGAGCCGGTCACCCAGAATGGATGAACGAACAAACACGTAATTAGCTAGCATGGCTGGAGAAGAGTGTTGCATGCATGTAACAAGCTGCTCTACAAAAATTATATGCTTTTCAGTAGCAAGTTGGACAAAATTTGTAGAAACTTCACTGGAATGGGTGAATTTTAATACCAAAGAAAGCCAGATTGCTCTCGCCTTCCTCAGAAGCAGTCTACTGACAGCTGAGTATGACATGTCAACCAGTCGTTTTTACACAAGACGCTGTCTAATTGTTACGAAGACATGATGAACGTCATTGAACTAAACTACCAGTTCAATCAGGAGAGACTAGAGACCAAAGGATGAATAAAGTGATATTTATTACAATAAAGTGAATAATTTACTACAGAAAGAATGATGAGAATAAAGTATTGTTATTAGTCTTTGGCGGTTAGACACCGCAGGGAGATCTTGAGAGAGCTGCACCAGCCCAGATCAGCATCCAGATATATCCCCCTGCAGTGTCTAGATACTGGTGGTGCTGGTGATCTCCTTCTGAGACTCATGAGACTCTTCCGACTGAAGAATGGGATAGGTCTGCGATGACCGGGAGGAGAAGGGGAGGAGGAGGGTGCGAGCCTGACAGCAGCGATGATTGAGAGGCTGAATGAGACAGAAACAAGCATATTTAAGGAACCCGCCTCCAAGCAATTGGCTTATGACTGGGTTGTGGAGCAACGTGATAGGCTTACACTGGAGGTGTGTAGGGTGAGAGGTGATGAGAGCAGTGATGTGACGCTATGCAATTGGTTAACAGAGACTGGGCGGCAACCAGCTGATTGTTCATTGAAACCCGGAAATTGACAGCTTATTATGATCTTGTGAGTAGATATAAAGTGAATTAAGGAAGTGTAAAAGATATTAGTCTTCCTGCTTGAACTTACGTTGAGAACTACATTTGTCAGTGTTGGAGAAGCCACTTGGAAGGCATAGCTTTTCAAGCTACCAATAGGGATGCAAATAGTCACCTTTAGGTGACACTCACCTTTTTTATTACAAAATAGGGCTGGCTGAGTAGCCTACTTTTGTATCTGCCCTGGTATCCGTCAACTTTTTCACTCTCCATGATGAGTCTGCATCCCTGTTTAATCAATCACTAACACTGGAAGAGGTTTAACAATACTACAGCAAAGTGACCTTAGGGAGAAATGTAGTTTTGGTTAGCTAAAGCTGCTTAGAAAAGGTTGTTCAATTTACTTTGAGAACACACGAAAATTATAACATAATGAAAATGTAATACAAACAAGTCACAAGCAAAAAAAAATCCACTGAATTTAGTTTATTGCAAAAAGTGCCCACTTCACAGGTCATACATAAACAAAACAAAATACCCAATATTCTTGGGAAAGTGCAATGAATGTCAGCTTTGGTTTTGTACACAATGTCCATCAGTGAGACTGGTCTTTGAGAAAGTAGAGTACAGCAGGTTGGGGGTATTGCAGAAAGCAGGATTACTCAGCAGTGTTGGGGGGTAACACATTACAAAGTAACACATTACCGTAATCACATTACATTTATCTGCAAAGAGTAGTAAGTTACAAAGTACCTGTGAGTTAGAGGAACAGTGCCCAAGACCGTTCAATAAAATCAGCTGAGCTGAACCTGTCATGTGTCGAACAGCCATGGCTAATGCACAATGTTTGGGCATGAGCCATCTCCCTTTCGTTGTGAGGTTCATCATATCCTGGCAAGTTGATACAATCTTCTCAGTCTCCTCTTCGCCTACATTCACACTTTCATTGCCAGTAGCAGGATCTGTTGTCATGGCTGTAGTCCAGGCAATGAAGTTGAAGAGCTTATTTGGGATCAGGTTTGAGGCAGCTGACATTGGAAGTTGCTGTGCTGTTGGTGGCCATGTGAGTTTAGGGGTTGTTTTACACTTGTCCACTATAGCATCTCTCAGTGTCATGGCTGCATGAAACAACAGTCTTGTCTCATTTGTCTCCTCAGTTTCAATTGTTCTCGTGTCATCTTCATCTGATGATGATGACGATGCTGATGACAAAGATGATCCAGCTCTGGCATCTTCATCTTGGATCATTTCATGTGGTGTCAAATCCTCAACATAGACAAAGTAATGTCTTGATAACTTCTGAAACTTCAGAAAATGATATGACCTTTGTAGTTTAACTTTTAAGGAACTAGATTTGTAGGAGGAGATGTCAATTTCTTCTGTTTCAAAGACACATTTCTTGAACATGGCATTTAACTTTGATAGCTTGACCACCTTCCGTTTCCTCAATAATTTCTCCTCCACCACTGTTGTACAGAAATGATTGTATTGTAGTTCTTTGGTATTGACTGGATGACACTCCCCCCAGCCCCGGTCAGCATCTTGGAGCTTGTCTACTGCAGCTGTAAAAAAACACAATGTGTGAATGGGAGATGTACAGTACATGCAGATTGAACGAGCTACCATGTACAGACATGTCATGTGCCTTTGTTTGGACTGTGAGAACATTCCAAACTAGGCATACAGTTGTTTACAGACAAATAACAATTTATTATTGTGATTTATTCACACGTTAATATTTGTCAAACCTATAACTGGCCAATGCAATCGAGCAGATCAATGGCTAAATTCCACTGAGCGAAACTGCGGCATATATGTTTTCGGATCAAGGTTGATTTTTGCGAGTTTTAGCCTGTGACAGTTATACATTGATTGACATAAACCAATGAACGTAGGCAATGTCTGTGGTGAAGTGACGACCAGACAGGCGCCACACAGCAGCAGCCCAGCCTTTCTGAACATATGAGTAACCACATGATAGGACACAAGCCACACCTAAAAAGTTGATTCAGAGGGAAATCAATGTTACGACAATGAAATTACACCAAGTGCGAAGTGCAAATGCAGCTATATTAGCTCAAATATGGCACATATTTTGAAAGAATCTGGCGCTCCTCTCGTCATCACCAGCTCGCCACATACCCTCAGGTTGCCAAATGCGCACAGCTGGCATGGTGTTAAAACTGGTTATTTCAGTTATTTCTTCTGATATTATTTCACGTCAGACAAACGGATAGCCTCTGCCCTGGGTCAATCAACTCTCTGGGACTGAAACTGTCCAACAGAAGTAGATCTGAAAACGGACTCCGGTGCCAAGCAGTGAAACTCTTCATGCTCTCCTCTCCTCTCAAACATGTTGCCACTGCTTGACATTAATTATTATTATTTTTTATGCTGCAATGGTTGGATGAGAACCTGTTTAACCGCAAAATCACGTTCGGTTTGGATTTTCCTAATGCTTATTCACGTCACTGTTGGTGTGTGGCCTTAAGTGTAGCGTAGGCGGATTTTTGGTTTTGTTTTACCAACTAAAAAAAGAGCCGTCTAAGAATGGAAATCACATTTTGAAAGGAGAGTACATGATCAAATCAACAATAAATTAAATTACATTCAGTATTACAGTTCAGTTAAATTGCTTTTTGGTTTGTTGTTTGAGGATAAAACATTTTAGTATGAAATGTTGACATGATTAATGTTATTAGGTCATCTGCAGTTGCTGTTAATCTGTAATAAATGTCAACTCTTCCACTTGAATCTGTCTAGTCTGGTTAATTAGAAGATGCACATGGCCTACTCTAACACAGTCCTGGGTTATCTAAACATGTCCACTACGAGTCTACTAACGTTACAACCAAAGAGTGTAAAGTTAGGTTTGAACGTTATACAATCGTTTAGAATTAATTAATGGTAACTAGCGTTAGTAGCCTGGTATCCAGCTATGCAAATAGCTTTCCTACTTCTTATCTCTGTATATTGATCTGATGGCTACGCTGCATACATACACTAAGAAGACAAATTCCTCATGTAACTTGCATACTGTGGCAATAAAAGTGATTCTGATTCTGACATTCGATTCATACACCAGGCTAGCTAACAAACGTTAGCTCTGTGGTAACAAAACACAGCCAACCCTGCGGCCCATGTCACACCCCGGCCCACAGTTTACTACACAGCGGTAGGTATATTTACCGTCATTCTGTCTCCGGCTCTGCCTACTCCTCGCCGGCCTGGCTCTCGCTCCCCCCTGCTATGTTGAGGTGTCTCTCTCGGCTGTTAGCCTGCGCCGACTGTGGATAATGAGAGGTTAACGTTAGCTCCGACCCGGATGGGTGTGTTTTCCTGCCCGTCTCCGTGGCCGGTTGCCAATACTGACTGGATCAAATAAGTACCAAAGTACTGAGTATTACTATTACAAAGAAAATATTAATGTGAAATGAATTGATATGAAATCAAACGGCTTACCTCAGCTTTACCTCCTTGCTTCCCAGCCACTGTGTATCAACTGTTATTTTACTTCCTGTTGACGAATGTCATTGGGTGATTCAAGTCAGGTGACGCTAGGACGAGCATTTGATTGGTTTTTGCGATAGCACTGACTAGCGTTTCCCTGATCTAGTAAATTGACGTTTTCATTCAATTGCGTTCGATTTGAGGCTGCCAACAAACGGAATCGTGTTCAGAAGAATTTTATTTAGTTCATATGAAAAAAGCATCTAACCTCAAAATGGGGATCGATCATCTCAAAAACTAAAGCAGATAGGAGCCTTCGGCCCGTCATCTACAAACACTCGTCTTCTTCTGCGCTGCTGTCATGGGTGGTGCGCATAGCAACCATAGCGCTCGCTATCACTTCCGGCCCCTGGCGGTCGGAAGCGGTATTTCAATCACATTACACATGAAGTCAGAAGCCCTCGGCCACGTGAGAAATATGGATGTCGACAAGCTATATGGGAAAAGTGCGTGCTTTGGTCTTTTTGGAAATTTAATGGACAAGGTAATAAGCCTGATTTTTACTTCTATTTCCCTACTGATGATTACTGTTAACTACTACTTGAATAATATTGTTGTAAAGTAACTAAACTCTACAATCTGTCATGACTTTGCCAATGTTTTTTTTTTGTTTTTTTCTATTTTTTATCCCATTTTATCCCCCATTAGTGCAATTTTTTTTTATTTATTTATCCTGGTTGCTACTTCATCCTCTGTCGATCAGGGAGAGCCGAGACTGATTCCATGTTTCCTCCGAGACATGGGCAGTCAGTCAGCCACTTCTTTTCACCTGACAGGGGAAGCTTCACCGGTAGGACATAGCACGTGGAAGGGTCACGCTATTCCAACCAGTTCCCCTCCCTCTGAACAGGCGCCCTTAACGACCAGAGGAGGAACCACACTAGCAACCAGGATATTGCATGTTTTTGTGAAGGGGGTTCCTATATGAAGGAAACCCCCGGGAGGCACGGGGAGAACATGCAAACTCCACACAGAAAGGCCCTTTTGCAGACCCCCACCCAGGCAGTGGGCACTCGAGGACATGCGGACGGGCACGCATTCCTTCAGCGTTCACCTCGTCCCCAGGTGGGAATCGAACCCACGACCTTCGAGCTGTGAGGCGATAGTGCTTACCACTACACCACCCTCTCTTTGCCAATGTTTTTAATGTCATGTGTTTCTATTAATGTTTTTTTTTAAATATTGTGGGGCCGGTAGTACATGTCTCCAATTCAGCTATAAAAAAATAGTAACATACAGCCAGCCATGTGATTATTACAGTAATTTTGTTAATAGCTTCCCCTATTTTCCATTGTTTATCTTTAAAGCTAATTCTATCAATATCTAATTTTCTGTAGCTCCATTGTTGAAAAGGACACATTAGCATTACTTATGCATGTCTTTCATAGATATGCCCTGGGATGAAACACCTGGTCCTTGTTGTTAGCCCCCTGAAGGCATTAATGACGGACCAGGTGAATAATTGGAGGGCGAAAGGTGTGTCTGCGGCTGCAGTAATGAAGGGCATGGACAGTGAAACAGTGAGAAGTATGTTAGACACATTTTTATTATATGCAATACCTATATAACTATATACAAGATTTAACATTCACAGGAGATAGCTCATCCCTATCTAGTGGATAGACTATGTTTATATATTAATAAGCGATGGTGCAAATCTGTCATTGTCCGGGAGAAAATCTGTACTGCCGATATAGAGCTGCTCTCTGTGTCACTCCGTCCACCTTATCTGCCTCTTGAGTTTCCCCAGCTGTTTGTGACAATTGTTTATATTCATCCGAAGGCGAATGAGAGCAAAGCCTGTGAAACTATCTATCAAGTTGTACAAAGACTCCAATCCATTTCTCCTGATGCTCCCAATATCATTCTAGGGGACATGAATCACTGCACTCTGAAGAAAACACTCAGAGACTTTCATCAGTATGTCACTTGCCCAACAAGACTCAATAAAACACTGGACTTATGTTATGGCTCCATCAAAGGTGCATACAAATCCATCCCCCTCCCTCCTTTAGGTCTGTCCGATCACAATTGCATCCATCTAATTCCTGTCTATCGTACAGCATTAAAACGTGGTAAGGTGCAGACTATCACTGTTAAAGACTGGAACGATGATGCCTGTTTAACTCTACAAGGTTGCCTTGACTCCACTGACTGGGAGATGTTTCAAGAATCCTCTGTAGACATTGATGAACTGACTGATGTTGTTAGTAGCTGGTCCCATTATTGTGAAAGCATTGTGATTCCAGATAAAAAGATTAAGATCTTTCCTAATAGTAAGCCCTGTGTGTCTAAGGCCCTTAAAATGCTCCTTAGCCGTAAGAGAAAGGCCTTCAGAGAAGGAAAACTGTCTGAGATGCGCAGCCTGCAGAAGGAGATTAGACAGGAGATATGGAAAAGTAAAAGGAAATACAAGGAGAAAATAGAGTCTCAACTCCGTACAAATAATCTAGGTTCCGCCTGGGACAGTATGAAATGTATTACTGGGCTCAAGGTAGGTAGTAAGAAGAATATCCAGTTAAATGGTTTTCAGTCTGATGCTGATATGGCTCAGAGTTTTAATGACTTCTATGGTCGATTTGAGACTCGCGATTTTAGTGAGAAACACTCTGTGATGAGAGACAGTCTCCTTCTGGCCCCCCCTTTGAACCCCTTCTTCGACGAGCAAAAGGTAATAAGATGTCTCAAAGGGTGCAAACCTAAAAAAAGCCCTGGCCCAGACAACTTAAGCGGGTGTATTTTAAAGGTATGTGCTGAGCAATTAGGTCCCATTTTCAGCCATATTTTTAATCTGTCACTCCGCCAGCAGAGGGTGCCGTCCCTTTGGAAAAAATCAATTCTAGTTCCTGTTGCCAAGTGCACCAATCCAAAATCACTTAATGACTTCCGGCCAGTGGCCCTAACCTCCCTGGTCATGAAACAGTTTGAGAGGCTAGTGAAGGATGAGCTAGTAACAAAAACTGACTCTTTGCTCGATCCACTTCAGTTTGCCTATCGTGCTAATAGAGGCGTGCAGGATGCTACAGCCACCTTACTGAACCTCATATTCAAGCATCTAGAGGGCAGTAAGAATCACGTTAGGCTGCTCTTTGCTGATTTTTCATCAGCATTTAACACCATCCAGCCACACATTCTGGTCGAGAAATTAACCAGCTTTTTCGGTCTGGAGAAGTGCCTCGTTGGTTGGATTCTAGACTTTCTAACGAATAGATCTCAGCAGGTGAGGGTCAATGGGATACTGTCCAGTATCTTATTGTCCTCTACCGGCTCGCCCCAAGGCTGTGTTTTATCTGCTTTCTTATATATTCTATACACCAACGACTGTCGCAGCCGTTTCGCCAACAGATTCATCGTCAAGTACGCTGACGATTCTGTCATCGTCAGTCTGCTTGACGATGATGATGTAGGACACGGCCAAGTCATTGACGACTTCGTTTCTTGGTGCGAAAACGCTTCCTTAGAACTCAACGTTTCCAAAACGAAAGAGGTTTGTATTGATTTTCGACGTTCCCCCCCTGTTCCCCAGAGCAGTTTTGTCAACGGTCAGCCTGTTGATATAGTGACAGACTACAAATATCTGGGTACGGTAATTGACAGCAAGCTGAAGTTTGATCTGAATACCGACATGCTGTGTAAGAAAGGTCAGCAGCGCCTTTACTGCCTTAGGAAGCTGGCCAAATTTCAGGTTGATAAAACTCTGATGAAATTGTTCTATAGTGCTTTTGTGGAGTCTGTCATATCATTTTCCATAATCTGCTGGTATGGTAATCTTTGTACTAAAGACAATAACTCCCTGGGGAGAATAGTGAAGGTGGCTTCAAAAATAGCCAGAACCCAGTTCAGAAGCCTGGACCAGATCTGTAATAAACAGGTGCTGAAAAAAGCTGAGTCCATCCGATCAGATGATGCCCACCCTCTGAGGTTCGAATATGAGCTGCTTCCTTCCGGGCTCCGCCTTCGTGCCCCCATAGTTAAAAAGAACAGGTACAGAAATTCCTTTGTGCCTGTCTCTATCAGAGCGTTGAACGCTGCTGGGGTACAAATGTAATGTCTCCCCATCTGCCGTTGCTGTTATTTTGTTATTTATTTATTTTATCCTTTTATTCTTTTATCTTTATTTATTCTTAGGGGTACAATACAGTATATCTGTATTATATACTTTGTCTGCCCTTTGGTCTGGACTGAGGTTTTTTCTCTTGTGCTTTAATACAATGATACATTGTAGCTCTTTCTTGTGATATAAATGTGCTGCTGTGAGCGAACTGCACTTTGCTACTATGCACTTTATATCTCTACTGTGCACTTTAGATCGTTGCTACTGTTGTCATTTGCACTTTAACTATTGTGTTGCACTTTAACCTGCTGCTCTAGACTGTTTTTACAATGTTCTTTTTGTCTTATTTGTTTTTATGTATGTACTTCGTACTACGCTTTCTGCAATCCAATTTGCCCTTTTGGGACACTTAATAAATCTTGAATCTTGAATCTTGAATCTTTTTGACAGGTGTCCTGGAAGGAGAAGAGACACTTGTATTCATATCTCCTGAATGACTCTTCGAGGAGCCATGGTGGTCGTGGATCAAGTCCACCAAAGACAAAATCAGTCTTCTTGCTGTGGATGAAGCACATTGCATAACAGCATGGTTAGTATGAGTACACAAGTATTCTGAACAAATTAAAAATATTACTCTCTGGTCCTAATCATATTGTCCATTATAGGGGATACACATTCAGGGAGGATTATTTGAAGGTACCCCGTGTCTGTTGTGCTCTGGCATGTCCGCTGTTGCTGTTAACAGCAACAGTCACAGAGAGCATGGTGGAGGATGTGCTTCAGCAATTCCACCTAACCAAGGACAAAGTGGAAATAATTGCTGCCCTACCTGACAGGTATGTAAGCACATACTGTACACTATCAAGCATAAAAAATGATTACTGTCAAAATGAAAACAATCTTTCAATAATTTCTCCTGTTTTTTTCAGGCCAAACATACATCTTTCAATGATGAACTGTTCAGGCAATTTTTCCAAAGAAGTGGACTGGCTCATCTCCGATCTGAGAGAGTTTGGGCGGGAGCGTACCTATGTTCCCCGGGTCCTATATTCCCCGGGTCCTATGTTCCCCGTTTTTGTGGGACCGGGGAACATAGAACCCTTCCTAACCTCCCCCAGACCCTAACCCAAAACCTAACCTCTCCCACCCCTCACGCCTAAACCTAAGGTCGGCATTGCGGGTGGTCGGCATAGTGGATAGACACCCCAAATGTTACGGAGAGTGTTAAAAACGGGGAACATAGGACCCGGGGAACATAGGGATGACCCCGTTTGGGCTTGTTGCACCCAAAAGCATCATTTAGTGCAAGTAAGTCTTCATAATAAGGGTGCATGGAATAGGAATTGGTGATTTATTAATTGAAATTAAGTAATCAAAAGCAATCAAATACATACAATAAAATAATGACCCTCAATTAATGTACTGTGTTAATGTGTGTAGTCACACTGTTATACCGAATAATCATAATTGGTACTATGAATTTATGTCTCCATTCTACACAGTACCACCAATGAAGTCAGCAAAATTTACCGGCACTTGTATAAGGGGCTTCAAGATGGCTTTTGGAATGGTGGGGAGCGCAAAGTGGAGAATAAGCTTGTAGAAATGTTTGTCAAGAACACTGATCCGACTACACAGCAGAGGATACTCTCCACATTCCCAAAGATCGATAGCCACATCAGATGTGTCATTGCCACTATCGCCTTTGGAATGGGTGTGCAGGTTGAGGATATCCGGAGGATTGTACACTGGGGACCACCCAAGAATATCCTCAACTACTGGCAGGAGGTAGGACAGTGTTCCCGTGATGGAGCAGAGGGTAGAGCCACCATGTACATATATAGCAGATCATGCAACTCCAGATATGTGGATTCCAGCATGATCAATCTCATTGACCAGGCCAAACAGAATCAATGCATAAGGAGACTGGCATTGGAGTCCCTTTTCATACCTGAAATCGGCAGGGACACACTGGGAGCAGCATGCAGGACAGATGTTTGCTGCAGTGTGTGTGATTCTGCAGTGCAGTAACAGGTTTGTGACTGTACTTTACGAGTTTGACCTACTTTTACATGAATATTAATTTTAAATGGAGACAAAGGTGTTTCCTATTCTAATATCTCACCAGTATTTATCCTATTGACAGACTCCGCCAGTCATCCATCTGCTCAGCAAGGCTCCTTATCATTCTCCCCATCTTCCTTGGATCCTTGATGCTTTGGCGGTAGCTGAAATTCTCAAAGCCCTTGTGGATCATCCCAGGAAAGAAGGTGAACAGCTTGTCCTTCTTATACTCCTGGACGAATTTGGCAATGTCGGCCTTGATTTTTTTTTGGAACGAGGCTGAGCCAGAATGGTGCGTGGCAGACTGTCCGATTCCAGAGTTTTGGAACAGACGATCTAGTTCTTTTCCAAATGAACCTGTCATTTGGGCACATGGGTCTATCTGTTTGTCGGTGTACATTCCCCTCGATCGCAGGACCATGTCTGCAAAACATCATCATTCATTATTACTCAGCTAAGCTATTGTCACAGTTCGGGAATCACATTTCAGTTGTTACATTGTAACATCATATTAGTAACCTTGATGAACCTTGTGTTTATTGTACATAATGTGTAGTATCTGTATGAAAGGTTAGCAAAAAAATGCTTACCTTTGAATTCATTGTTCTGAAGTTCATTGACAAGGTCTAAGCCGATGTTCCCTCCCGGTTGGCCACTCAGATTGGCCACACGGTTCCACTTCAGGTCTTCTCTGACTCATTCGGGGTAGAATCCCTCAATCCCTAATGTACAAAAACTGCTATTAATCTAACAATAACTAGTCTTTATAATAAGCACATTATACATTTTTATAAATACATTTATGGCATTTTGCTTTTATTGACTGGACAGTAGATAAAGACAGGAAATGTGGGAGAGAGAGAGATGGAAGGACATACAGCACAGTGCCCAGGCCGGATTCAACCCTGGGTCGCTGCGATAAGGACTAGCGTTAACATGGTTAGCGACTTAGCCGCTGAGCCTCCAGGGCGACCCACACATTAGACATTTTTAAAATGTTACCTGTCAGTAAGTGATGCCCAATAATAAAATACTTTGGGTGCCGTCTTCCCCAGAACAGGACCACGTCGGTCTTCCAGAAGTCAGTAATGGCTTCTCCATCTCCCTCCCTCACAGCATCTTGTCTTGCGTGTTGTACAGGCCCTCCCAGATAACTGCTTTGCTGTAATTCAGCACGTGATCCTTTGGCTGTGATGCATTCAGGCAGTCACCTGAGCAATACCATGCGGCTATAACACACAAACATAAGGAAACATCATTATTTAATAAAAAATATGAGTAATATAATAGTTGATGACCGCTGATTTCCACATTCTTACGTTGCTTGGCTTTGGCCTTTTCTGAGGTAGTCAGGCACTCTTCGTGGTACCACTCGCTCCTTTCACACTTGTCCATGAGGGCAGGCCCGGACTGGCCATCTGGCAATTCTGGCAAATGCCAGAAGGGCCGCTGTGATTTTGGGCCGCTCTGGGCCGGTCTGACCGCACGTTTATTGATCCCCCTCAATGCAGCCGAAGTACGCTGTCAGTCAGGTCAGCCCAAAACACAGTGGAAAGAGAGATGGGCCGGCCCATTTTGACAGGTGAGTTCTGTCAAGTGGTCATCATGGATATTGCATGGTCTGATAGGCGGAGACACCAACCCCCCCTTTTCCAAAAGTAGACTTGGGCTGCTCCGTGCAGCATGTTCCTCCTGTCAAATGTCAATGTAATTAGGGTACATCACTCAACGCGGCCGCGGGGGAATAGATGCATGTCAAATACTGAACGTAAACAAAGCAAAAGGTGAGAGAGACAAAAGAGACAAAACACGTAAGTCTTGAAGCCAATGCAGAAAAATGTTGCATGTGTGTTTTTGGCTGCTGTACTATGCGTGATTGAATGTGTTTGTATAGAAGTGTTCTTAAGAGACTATTATTGCTGCCTTGGTGCGGTGCCTCATGCCTGCAGTTGTTGGCGGGCCATGGCCAGTGCATGGTGTGAACTGTGAAAGCTGTGTTGATTAACGTGGTCTGAGGAAAACAAAGCTCCTTCATGCTATATGACCTATAACACAAGAGAATAGAGTAGTCATTGTAGTATGCTGTCCTCTGGTGCATTAAACGTCACAGGTGTTTTTTTCTCTACTCCAGCCAGGTCAAAATGCAAAGAAAAATATCGTCATTCTTTAAAAAAATAATAGAAACTCCTCCCAGCCCTGTCTTCAGTGAAGAGGACATAGAGGTTGATGCAAGGGGCAAGTTTAGTGATAGACTATTTTTCCTTCATGGTAATGCATGAAGATTTAATTTGTGTGGTCTCCCCTTTTTTGTCATGTCCATTGAGCCTGGACAGTGACAATGTACAAAGTCTGGTGATTATGGATCTTTCCAGGAGGCTGAAGAGTTTGGAAAATAGCAGTTACATCTGCTTAATTTAAAATGAGATATTTCTCTAAATCTGGCTTCCAACCCCCCACATTCGCCCCTGGTGGGCTGGTCTGGACCTACTGCCAGGGCCTCTTTTTGGTCCCAGTCTGGCCCTGCATGAGGGCACACTGAAACATCTGTCCACCTGACCTTTTTTTGCAGACACAGTACACATACGAGCCATCCTCTTGGCACTCTTCACTGCAGAACCAGTCCTCATCTGCGCTAGGTGCAACAGCCAGCTGAACACAGCTCTCGTGGAACCAAGCGCCCCCGCAGAGATTGCTGCAACACTGAATCATCGTTTCTCCAACCTTTTCTGAGGTAACAAAAACAAAAACACATTATACCAGGGGAGGATGGTCCTACCCTACAAGTGCCTGAGGGGTGCATGCTTTTGTTCCAGCCAAGTATTTGATTTATTAACCGTCTTTTATCCAGACTTCTAACAGTCTTTAATCCAATCCCAGCCCCTTTGGCTCCCATGATCCCCGGGTTCTTTCCCCTAGGACTCCCGGACCTTTTAGGGTCCACACCGGTCAGTCATGATAATTCTCTTAAGAACTTCCCTTCTCCACAAGTACAGTATGGGTAGATCTCATGGTTCCCATTTTGTGGTTCTTCTGCCGCAGTAGCTGCTGTCTTGATGTCTTCAAGACAAGGCGGCATCCAGCAGAAGTCCACAACTCTCTGCGCAGTCTTGTAGAGCCAGTCCATCTGTGCCTCGGGGTCGTCTGGGTAGTCAGCTGGTCTGTCGTTCACACTTCTCATGTTGGACATGTCAGTGACAAGCAGTGTGATGTACGCCCCTACCACAAACTGGGTACACATTTGAAGTCATTCAGTTTAATCATTTAACATTTTTGGAGTTATAACATTGAAGCTATCTCATTAACTATTAATATGTATATAAGAAGCTACATGGACCCATATGGATCTAGATTTGTTTAAAATTTTATATTACCAATACAAAATCCCAGACATGTTGAATGTTGTCCTTTACTTCTTTCCGGAGGGATTTGTGTGAGAAGAAGTATTTGACTTGGGATAATGTCCCTCGTGCCTCCACACTTTTGTTTGTCATCAGCAGGTCCATCATATCCTGTAATATTGAATCATATGGTTTTATTAGACCAAGTTTCTAAAATTAACATTATTGAACTGAGTAAAAAACTAAACTCAAATAGACTAATTGTTAATATTAGAAGTTGTCTACATTCTCTAAAACAAGAACCCACCTGAAAGCAAATGAATTCATTGTGGAACTCCTGGGGAGCTTCCACAAGCCCTTCAAATCTGTAAGCCGGTGTGGCACCATTGGCCCTGAGTCGACGGCAGTTTAGCATTCTCTCAATGGTGAGTGCATCTCCACAGCAGAGAATTGGGTATGGCTCCCCAGCCACTGTTGGCACGTACTTGTGCAGCCCATCCATGATATTGATGACTCCGTTGTTTGAACTTGGATTTTCTGAGACCACGCCCAGGCTGACCTGTTGACAAAGACAACGTTGTGGTGAGTGGAGGGAGCAGGACCTAAATGCAGGCAGGCAGTACAGGTTGAGTGTTTAATCCAAAAAACACAGGAACACAGGGAGCAACACCAAACATTGACAATGAATCGACACGGAACAAAAGAAACAGGAGGGCTTATACCCAGCTAGCAGGGAATGTTCCCACAACATTGGCTAACATTCCCTACCAGTTCTATAAATGTTTTTATGTTTTTATGTTTTATATTTATATTTTTTAATCTAATGTTTTTAATCTAATGTTCAGATAACATTTTAAGGATGTTATTAATTTAAACTAATGTTCCTATAATGTTACATGCTAACAAAGGAAGAACGTTTTTGGTGCAACATTCCAAGGGTGTTTTGGGGATGTTGTTGAGGTAACAGATTATAGATTGTTCTTCTATAAAACATTCCCACAATGTTTAATGATAACAAAGATAGAACATTCTCAACACAACATTCTTAAAGTGTTTTCAGGATGTTATTCAGGCCTCAGATTAGAGAACATTTTTTTACAAAATGTTCCTAAAATGTTAGATGATAACAAAGGATGAACATTTTCAACAGAACATTCTGGAAATGTTATGCCGATATTTTGATGCCTCAGATGACAGAACGTTGTTCATAGAACGTTTCCACAACATTAGATGATAACAAAGGAAGAACATTGTCAAAGCAACATTTTCAAAATGTTTTCAGGATGTTATGTGTTGTCATATAATGTTTCCACAATGTTAGCTAATAACAAAGGAAGGACATTCTCAAAGGAACATTTTTAAAATGTTTTGAGGATGTTATGTGTTGTTATAGAATGTTCCCACAATGTTAGCTGATAACAAAGGAAGGACATTCTCAAAGGAACATTTTAAAATGTTTCCTGGATGTTAAGTGTTGTTATAGAATGTTCCCACAATGTTAGCTGATAACAAAGGAAGGACATTCTCAAAGGAACATTTTTAAAATGTTTTCAGGATGTTGTGTGTTTTAATATAATGTTCCCACAATGTTCGCTGATAACAAAGGAAGGACATTCTCAAAGGAACATTTTTAAAATGTTTTCAGGATGTTGTGTGTTTTAATATAATGTTCCCACAATGTTAGCTGATAACAAAGGAAGGACATTCTCAAAGGAACATTTTTAAAATGTTTTCAGGATGTTATGTGTTTTTATAGAATGTTCCCACAATGTTAGCTGATAACAAAGGAAGGACATTCTCAAAGGAACATTTTTAAAATGTTTTCAGGATGTTGTGTGTTTTAATATAATGTTCCCACAATGTTCGCTGATAACAAAGGAAGGACATTCTCAAAGGAACATTTTTAAAATGTTTTCAGGATGTTGTGTGTTTTAATATAATGTTCCCACAATGTTAGCTGATAACAAAGGAAGGACATTCTCAAAGGAACATTTTTAAAATGTTTCCAGGATGTTAAGTGTTTTATAGAATGTTCTCACAATGTTAGCTGATAACAAAGGAAGGACATTCTCAAAGCAACATTTTCAAAATGTTGCCAGGATGTTATGTTTTTTATAGAATGTTCCCACAGCGTTGGCTGATCACAAAGGAAGGAAATTCTCAAAATAACATTTTCAAAATGTTTCCTGGATGTTATTTTTTTTTATAGAATGTTCCCACAATGTTAGCTGATAACAAAGGAAGGACATTCTCAAAGGAACATTTTTAAAATGTTTTCAGGATGTTGTGTGTTTTAATATAATGTTCCCACAATGTTCGCTGATAACAAAGGAAGGACATTCTCAAAGGAACATTTTAAAATGTTTCCTGGATGTTAAGTGTTGTTATAGAATGTTCTCACAATGTTAGCTGATAACAAAGGAAGGACATTCTCAAAGGAACATTTTTTAAATGTTTTCAGGATGTTGTGTGTTTTAATATAATGTTCCCACAATGTTAGCTGATAACAAAGGAAGGACATTCTCAAAGGAACATTTTTAAAATGTTTCCAGGATGTTAAGTGTTTTATAGAATGTTCTCACAATGTTAGCTGATAACAAAGGAAGGACATTCTCAAAGCAACATTTTCAAAATGTTGCCAGGATGTTATGTTTTTTATAGAATGTTCCCACAGCGTTGGCTGATAACAAAGGAAGGACATTCTCAAAATAACATTTTCAAAATGTTTCCTGGATGTTATGTTTTTTTATAGAATGTTCCCACAATGTTAGCTGATAACAAAGGAAGGACATTCTCAAAGGAACATTTTTAAAATGTTTTCAGGATGTTGTGTGTTTTTATAGAATGTTCCCACAACGTTGGCTGATAACAAAGGAAGGACATTCTCAAAGCAACATTTTCAAAATGTTTTCAGGATGCTATGTGTTTTATAGAATGTTCCCACAATGTTAGCTGATAACAAAGGAAGGACATTCTCAAAGGAACATTTTTAAAATGTTTTCAGGATGTTGTGTGTTTTTATAGAATGTTCCCACAACGTTGGCTGATAACAAAGGAAGGACATTCTCAAAGGAACATTTTTAAAATGTTTTCAGGATGTTGTGTGTTTTAATATAATGTTCCCACAATGTTTGCTGATAACAAAGGAAGGACATTCTCAAAGGAACATTTTTAAAATGTTTTCAGGATGTTGTGTGTTTTAATATAATGTTCCCACAATGTTAGCTGATAACAAAGGAAGGACATTCTCAAAGGAACATTTTTAAAATGTTTTCAGGATGTTACGTGTTTTTATAGAATGTTCCCACAATGCTAGCTGATAACAAAGGAAGGACATTCTCAAAGCAACATTTTCAAAATGTTTCCAGGATGTTAAGTGTTGTTATAGAATGTTCTCACAATGTTAGCTGATAACAAAGGAAGGACATTCTCAAAATAACATTTTTAAAATGTTTCCAGGATGTAAGTGTTTTTATAGGATGTTCCTATAATGTTAGCTGATAACAAAGGAAGGACATTCTCAAAGGAACATTTATCAAATGTTTCCAGGATGTTATTGAAGCCTCGGATTACAGAACATTTTTTCTAAAATGTTTCCACAATGTTAGATGATAACAAAGCAAGGACATTCTCAAATGAACATTTTAAAAATCTTCTCATGATGTTATGTGTTTTTATAGAATGTTCCCACAATACTAGCTGATAACAAAGGAAGGACATTCTCAAAGGAACATTTTCAAAATGTTTTCAGGATGTTATGTGTTTTTTTTATAATGCTCCCACAACATTAGCTGATAACAAAGGAAGGACATTCTCAAAGGAACATTTTTAAAATGTTTCCAGGATGTTAAGTGTTTTTATAGGATGTTCCTATAATGTTAGCTGATAACAAAGGAAGGACATTCTCAAAGCAACATTTTTAAAATGTTTCCAGGATGTAGGTGTTTTTATAGAATGTTCCCACAATGTTAGCTGATAACAAAGGAAGGACATTCTCAAATAGTGGGGGGCCTTGGGGATATTTTGGTTCAGATTCTTCCAAAAGCACCAAATTTGGCACAGATGTTGTCCATACCATACTTAATCAAATTTTGCCGGGCACCAAGATAGGTGCCCCACGGGGCCGCCATATTGGCAAAATCCAATATGGCCACCACCCCAAAAAACGAAAAGGGTTACAATCATAAATTATACCACTTTTTAGGGGTTTTCTGGGTCGTAGAATCTGATTCTGATGTTATTTAAATTATTTGAGGTCAAGTCTAACCCTCAGAGTTAGCATAAAGGTCATTTTGGGGTAAAATCCAGTGTTTCTGGTGCGTCAACGCAGATTCTACCTCCAAAAAAGTATTTCTCATTATAAGCTGTAGCCTACATGTATATGTCACATTAGTTTGACATCTCATCATTGGATGTTTACCCCTTAAGGTCACTAAAGAAATCAGTGAGGATTAGATTCAGGAACAACTTATATTGAAACAAAATGATATCTGCAGTGTGCATTTATTCATCAAAATACAAGGATTGTTAATATTTTAAGGACCGAGAAGCAGAATGCTAGAGGCAGGTGTAACAATGAAAAGCCCCGTGGGGCACAAAACTAAACATTCCAACATGTTCTTAATGAACAACAGGCAGGTAGGCGGTCTAGCAAGCAGTCTGACAAGCAGACAGGATGGCTGACAAGCAGGCAGGCAAGCAGGCACAGTAATCCAAGAAGCTGAGGGCAGAAAGAAATGTAGGTCAGCAGAGTCAACAGATCCAGGGGTTGTCGGAAATTAGGTGTATAAAATAAATAAATAACAATGTGAGAGTTAGGCTACAGAAAGCGGCTTTACCATCCTGAGGGTGGAGCAGGGCAGGCAGGGTCAGGAGAGGTGCAGGGCAGGGCCATGCTGAAGGTGGAGCAGGGCAGGCAGGGTCAGGAGAGGTGCAGGGCAGAGCTTTACCATGCTGAGGGTGGAGCAGGGCAGGCAGGGTCAGGAGAGGTGCAGAGCAGAGCCGTAGGGCAGATGGAGGCTGTAGTTACTGGTGATTGTCGCTGTTGTTAAGGCACCCGCCTTCACATTTGCAGAGGACTGTGCATCTGACACTGGTACGGTTGCATTTGCACCTTCCCGTGCATGCCTTGAGGCAGCCGCAGTGCACGAGAAGGGTACATGCTGCTGATGCATCACTGAGAGTGGTCCATAGTGGTTGCCATGTACCGGTGCCATCTTTGTGCCAGCCCCACTCACTGAAGTCAGGAATTTCCTGCTGGACTCACTCGGGTGGCCTGACTCCAGTAGAAACTCGCCTGTAAGAGCGCTCGCTTGATGTGCTGGAACAGTGCGGCTTGGGTAGGTGGGAGGCTTTCCAACGACCTGCTTCCAGTGGTGAAGAGGTGATGTCTGGCCTCATTGACACCAGCTGCACCACACCCCTTGCTGTACATCAGTATGACAAAGCGTTCGATGGTCTGCATATGGACAGACTCGAGACTGAAGAGGTCAGGGTTATGAGTGAGAGCCACTAATGTGTCGGTGAGGCCCGGTGTGCTAGTCCAGGCTGCCCAAGCTGTCTTCTTGCCACATCCAAGAAACTGTGAAGTCTTGTCACACCCTGTTAAGCTGTGGAAGAGGGATAGTGCCAAGGACTTTGATGGACCAAGATCAGAGTAGATGGTATGGACTGGTATGTCACGATACCTTTTACGACTGTCAAAACGACGACATCGCTGTCTACTGTGCGAACATAGGCTGTTGTATGACCCTGCTCTGCCGCATGTGCCAGATGCAGGAGGATCCTGGTGTCTGCCTTGTAATGGTTACACATCTGGGGCCGGTTGCACCAACTGGTCTTACGACTGGTCTTAAGCTAAGTTGGCCGTAACTTTACGACCTAACAGCTACGCCGGTTGCACCAACAGGGCAAAAGCCTTCTTCTCACTAAGACCGGGCGTAAATATTACGCTTAGTCCAGAGCAGGCGTAAGGTGCAGTCATGGGTGCAGTATAGACGGTTTTCACCTGTGTGTTGCGCAATAGCTACAACCCCTGGCTGTATTCAGACCCCAAGCATATCTTGTGCGTTTGATGTGATGCTCATTGAGCGCAGACTGTGCGCGACCGGATGTCAGGACCTCAGCCTTGGACAGGACGGTGACCCAGAGTCGAGCAGCAGCTTCCCAATCATTAGATGCATCTTGTCTTCAATGTGCAGCGCGCCCATCATTGCAACCAGCTTGTCTTCTCCCAAAGTGTGGGGATATTGCCATTGGAGCAGTTTGATGATAGCATACAGTGGCTGATCTGCACGGAGGACGCTAATCTGGCCTGGGTTGAGGAACTCAGTGCCCTGCATTGTCAGTTCCATGACTGTTTACCAAAGATACATGCTGTTACTGTTTGTCACGTTTTGTCCCCTCCCCTGTCTCTAATAGACACGTTTGAAAATCTAACATTATAGGGCAAAACATTATTTCCGAAAATAATAATAATGAATAAGTATAAAGAAGTTGGATTTAACCCCAAAACGACCTATGCTAGTGACCTTGAGGAGTAAACGTCAAATAATGAGATGTCAAACTAATGTGACATATACATGTACAGTACAGCTTATAATGAGAAATACTATTTTGGAGGTAGAATTTGCGATGACGCACCAGAAACACTGGATTTGACCCCAAAATGACATCTATGCTAACTTTGAGGGGTAAACTTGACCTCAATTCATTAAAATAACATCAGAAGCTGATTCTACAACCCAGAAAACCCCTAAGAAGTGGTATAATTTATGATTCTAACCCTTTTCGTTTTTTGGGGTGGTGGCCATATTGGATTTTGCAAATATGGCGGCCCCGTGGGGCGCCTAGCAAAATTTTATTAAGTATGGTATGGACAACATCTGTGCCAAATTTGGTGCTTTTGGAAGAATCTGAACCAAACGGCCCTTATAATGCCCTAAGGCCCCCGACTAAAAGGAACATTTATCAAATGTTTCCAGGATGTTATTGAAGCCCCTCGGATTACAGAACATTTTTTCTAAAACATTTGTGTAAAATGTATGACGTTTGGCTGATTGTTGACAACCAAGTAATAAGTAAAGTCATTGTATTACTTTTTAAATGAATAATCAATAATAAGTAACTAATTATACTTCCCAAACACTAATTCTCAGAATGTTTGGAACTGGCTCACATTAAAATAACATGTCTGTCTGTCCGTCCGTCTGTCTGCCTGTCTGTCTATCCGTGTGAGAAGGTAGCAAGGTGACATTGACATTTAGGATCTTAAAATGTACTTTTTCTCTCTCTCAGCACTGATCTCTATTTGTCTGAAATTTCAGCTCTTCAAATAAGATCAGTAAGATCCAAATTAGCCTGCCCTGCACAAACACAATCATGTGTCTCAGACTCTCAGTGATCAAATTCAAGTATCAGCTCCATGTAGCCTACTGTATTCAGTTCTCAGATAGATAATATTGTGTAACTGCTAAAACTCAGAAGGTGGCGGTATTGCACAAAATGCTGTTTGCCAACCGCCATTAAACAGAAGAAGAAGAAGAAGGTACTACCCGGGTCCATACTATCAACAGGAAAGACAGATCCTCAACAACAGATTGGAGAGCAATAGTATCAAGCTGGATTTAAAAGCAATATTGCAGTTGAATTCAGGGAATGTGGGATATAGGGATATATTTTCATTTCTAGAAGAAACTGGGCTAAGTAAAAGAATATAGTCAGGATAGTGTAGTGTTTTAGGAAACCATTCTGATCCACACTCCATTTCAGAAGGTGGCGGTAATGCACCATAAGTTGTTTGCCAACCGCCATAATACACTAGAAGAAGAAGAAGAAGAAGGTACTACCCGGAAGTGACCAGGCCAGCACAGCACAACAAGTTTCGTTTGAAATTCGAGCGGGCGTTTCACCGGAGGGTAGCCTGCCGCCCGGGATACGGTAATATTGACAAAACTAGTTGCTTATAATGTATTTGAAACTGTATGTCTTGTATAAGCAGACGGTACCGAAGTATTTTGGTGTACCCCGAAACGCAACATTATGTGTGTTTTTCTATCAGCTAGCATACGTTAGCTAACGCTAAAGCAGATTAGCTTGCATTAGCGCTTATTCTCTAGAGACTGCTTTACACAACGTTACCAGCGTTATTTAACGCTAGGTTAGTCCGTGAGACTGATGTAACGTTAATGTTACGGTAAGTAGTTAAATCGTTTTAGACTTATTTGTGAATTGCATTTACTCAAAGGGTGAACAGTATACAAAACAATGCTAGCTGACGTTAGTGCGGGAGTCAGTCTGCTTAGCTAGCTGCCAGAGACAATCAACTACCAATGGGTTGCAACTACTGTATAACGTTAGCTGCTAACTCAATGCTAAGTTACAACTCTCTCCTGTTCACAATTTAGGCAGTGATGTCAGGAGGATTTTGTCTGTCTTGAAGGGGTGATCATGAAAGGCTACGACAGAAGGTAAGAGAAATAAGGTTACTGTTGTCACTGGGTTCTTTCTCACACACCCTAAAATAGTAAATGGCATGTTACCCTGTCTATTTTGTCATGGTTTATCACAGAACAGAGATTATTTTCTCTCTCTCTCTCTCTCTCTCTCTCTCTCTCTCTCTCTCTCTCTCTCTCTCTCTCTCTCTCTCTCTCTCTATATATATATATATATATATATATATATATATATATATATATATATATATATATATATATATATATATATTGCAGGGGATTCATCCCCAGGGGAGCAGAGTGATAACTGCAAACTCCACACAGAAACTCCTTTTTGATTAACCCACCTGGGCAGTAGGCAGTGAGGACATGGGGACAGTACAAAGACTGCTTCTAAACGGTTGTTTCACGCAAGCAGTATCATTTTAACAGTGCCGGCTAAATTACTGGCTTCACTAGGCGGACTATCATATCTTCGGATCTGCAATCGGAGGTCGGATACGAGTAGGAGAGCTTTTTTAACAGCGTGTTCCACCTATTGAGGATTTGAACGCTGTGTGACGATGACCGCTTTACGAGAATATTATCGGAGTACAGTAGCAGCGTCACGTTATGGGGCTAGGGGACAGTCAGCTTCTTAGTGTATGTAAAATTCTGACACACTGGAATAGTGATAATATTACAAGTGAAATAATAGACTGTAAACTCTCAATTTCGTGGACCCTCTCTTAATGCAAGTGTGTGTGTAGAGAGAGCTATCTCACTCTCTTTCTCCCTGCAGAATCATATTAGCTTCCCCGTGGCCTGGCAGCAAATGCTTTATGGACCGGGGCCCGGTGGGTGGGAACCACTGGTGTAGAGGTAAAAGCACTTGCCTACCACCGCGGAGTCCCAGGTTCAACTCCTGCCAGAGGTACCTCTGGCTTGGTCAGACATTCCTAAAGATTGCCCGTGTCTGCGGGTGGGAAGCCGGTAGGGTATGAGTCCTGGTCGCTGCACTAGCGCCTCATCTGGTTGGCCGGGCCACCTGTTTCGGGGAATGGGCACTGGGGGGAATGGCATGATCCTCCCATGCGCTACGTCCTGCTGGTGAAACCCCTCTGGCTGGCGCAATGACCGTTATAACAGGGAATTGGCCAGGTACATTTGGGGAGAAAATGTGAGAAAAATCCAGAAAAAGAGATTCTCCAGAAGATGCTGACAAAAAAAAGTACACTCATGAGTACTACAGATAGAAAATGAAGTTTTCTGACTGCAATCTTATCTGACTTGGTTGTCCAGCTTAAGGCAGTGTGTCCAGAGGCTGCTCTGTGTGGGCTGCGGCATGCTACCCCCACATTATCTCCTCGGAAAAACTAGTGCTCGACACATCAACTCCATCTGAGACTTCTCGTCCGCAATGGCAGAAATGGTGCCAGGTATGACCAGGATAACTTTATTTTATTCTAATTGATAATTATCCTTGCTTTTCATATATATATATTTTAGGATAAAAACATTGTTTAAGGAAAACAGCAGGGGCCTGGTGCTTGCCTGTGCTTCAGCTTGGCATATACAGCATTGTAGCGATCCTCGGTCTGGAGGTATAAAGCAAGCACATTGGTCCTTGGCCAACAGGATTGTCACTTTGTTCTGATGGTTAACGTTGCTGGGCTTGTAACTAGTGAGAGAGATCGAGGGTTCAAAACCAGCCTCGCCTGTGCTGTTATAGTATATATCATTCTTGGCGACGTGTTCCTGTTTGTGATTACAAGTTAGTCATTTGATGATGGCAAGCATTAAGGCCAGCCCAGGACATGCTCCAGTGAGGCACTGCGAGGTGGAGCTCATTTTTTGACAATTTGACATTTTAATTGTTTAATTTCCATAAATTAGAAACTTCCCCTTATATATAACTTTTTGAATCACTGACATAGCTCTCTCAGATCAAAAGTTATGAATATTTGAATCTGTTATGTCTAAAAGTAAAACGTGCGGGGAAATGGGTTTCAACATTCCACAACATATTTTCTAGAGTGGCATTCCTCCAAAACCATAACAAATACTTTCCCTTGTGTTTTATGAAAATAATTATTCACCATGATGTACTATGGAGATGAAAGTTACTAAATCACTCAAAATCTCAAAATACCTGCTAAACTTGTTTTCAACCTTCTTTGGCTGTGGTGGCCTCCCACAGCTTGAGAAAAGTAATAGGAAAATTGATCGTCTGGCTTCATTGAGTCCCCCCCCCACCCCCAAAAAAAAAAAAAAAAAACATGATAGCAGTTGTAACTTTGAAATTACAGCACAATTGTCCATATATCTTGGTATATCAGTATACAGTATATCCAATTAAAAGCCACTTATGAGTACAGATAGAAAATGAAGTTTTCTGACTGCAATCTGACTTTGTTGTCCAGGTTAAGTGTGTTCAGAGGCTGCCCTGTGCACGCTGCATCGTCACTACCCCCTCATCACTCCATCGCCATCGACAACAGATACAGCTGCCCAGAGGTATGACAGTACAACTGTATTTTATTTAAAAAAAGCTGAGGGACCTGGTGCTTGCATGTGGTTGGAATACAGTATATATAATATCTTCCCGTTTGTGATTCCCAGAGCGGTCATGTCACCTGTCAAGGGCCTGTACCAGCCACCCACCCTCTGCTGGGATACCAGCCATCCACCCGCTGCTCAGCGCTGCCCTGTGTAGAGCATCCTGCCCACTCTCAGCAGACTTCCCCCAAGCAGGGCTTAAATAGGAAGAGACTAAGGTAGAGTCCTGCTCTGGATGTCTGTTTTTCTTTGCACAGATCCCCATGTCTTATCTTAATCATGGAATATTTCAAATGTGATACAGTTGCCATACTCTTCAGGTGCTTCTAAAAGCTGTTGGGAGTAATTGTTGGTGTGGGTGTGTGTTTCTAGATGTGCCCTCTGTGTGTTTGCTCCAACCTCATCTTCACTGAACATCAGATCATCCTCAGTCTGACTGACCTCACTCAGCCTCAACCCAAAGCACACGCCACTAACGGACTCGTCAACATCAGTAGGTGAGTTATCCCTTTTTATATATATTTTTTTCTCATTTCCCCCAATTGTACTTGGCCAATTTCCCTCTGCTGCCCCGCTTGCTGCTCCACCCCCTCTGTCGATCTGGGGAGAGCCGTAGACTGGCACTATGCTTCCTCCGACACATGCACATTTCCCAGCCGCTTTTCACCTGATAGCGGGGAGCTTCAGTGGCTGGATGTAGCACGTGGGAGGATCACACTATTCCCACCAGTCCCCTTCCGCCCCGAACAGGCGCCCTGACCGACTAGAGGAGGCGGTCGTACAGCGACCTCATGCCCTTAATCTGGCTTCCCGCCCGCAGACACAGCCAATCGTGTCTGTATAGACGCGATTGCGTCATCGCAATATGAACATGCGCAATAAACACATTGCAAAGACTGCCTGAAACGCAATGAATAACAAAAGTGGTTTTATTTACATGCGTCATGCATTCGCACTCAGCATCTGATCATTTTGTCTTGTGTTGTAAATCCAGCGCACACCGTCCCCTTGCAACAGTGCACTCCGCCCCTCTGCCAAAGCCCAAACACCAGCACACCAGTGTGTAGTTTCAGCTAGAATTGAATTTCTTTATTCAGTGGGCATAGGCTATGTTTGGGGTCTATGTTACCATTATTAAAGCAGAAAGACATAGGAACTGTATAGCTAATATGCATACCGTAAAATACCAATTATTAGCCCGGGCGTTAATTGACAAAATACGTAGCCAGACCCCGCGTCAATATGGGACCTGCGGCAGTTTGGGACCTGCTTTAATTATTTTTGTACAAAAATATTGCTCAGCAAAGATTGTGAATAGTATGAAATTGTTTATTTAAACCATTTATTTTATTCAGTTGGCTACAGCCCCCCACACGATTGCTTGTCTATGGGGAGAGCCGCGCCTCCCTCTCAGCGCAGCAGAGCATTGCATGCCAGTTCTGGCCTGTACATGAAATCAAATAAAATTTGAGCTGAACTGTGACCTACCGGTATTTACCACTAAACTTTCTCCGCTGAAGGTGAGAGAACATGATCATCATGTGAGCAGATTATTTGTTGCATGCGCTGCCTCCTCCGCTGGCAGGGGAAACATTATAGCCTATCATACTCACATTTCTCAATCAGAGATGTCAGATTTGTAGGCCTACAAAAATCTTCAGAAAATGCCTACACAATTTTCATAACTGTCAGGTGTTGCTGGAAAACGAATTTTTAAAAAGTTCATCACTCACAGAGCCTACCCTCTTCAGTAGCGCACATGTGAAAGTGCCGTGAAATACCAATTAGAAGCTGACTTCTATGCCCGCTGGCAGGGAAACATACCATAGGCACATTTCTCAAAATAATTATTACACCAGAGATGTCGGTTTTAGTGTATAAAAATCTTCAGGAAATGCCTACACAATTTTCAGAATCATCAGATGTTGATGGAAAACGAATTTTGATCAGCAAGTTTCGTGCATGTGTTTTTTTTTCCTCGTTGTTCCTCGTTTCCTCGTTGTTCGTCTTCTTCATCCGATTTTTCTTCTTCGTTGTGTTTGGGAGATGCATTCCACAGGATGTCGCAAAGGTAAAAAGAAAACATTGAAAAAACTAACCGAGCGTCAAATTGGGACCTGCTTTTATGTACAAAATATGTATCCAGACCCCGCTTAAATATGGGACCCGCGGCAATTTGGAAGTCGGCTTCTAATTGGTATTTTACGGTACTTTAATATCTGTTTATTTATCGCAAGTCGTATCGTCATCGCTATATTGAACAATGTTATCGCACATCGCAGATTTTCCTCATATCGTGCAGGCTTACCTGCGACCCTCGTCTTGGTAGGCAGGGAATCTACCGCTACACTACCCGGATGCCCAGTAGGAGGAAATATTAAGCAGGAAGTATATGCTAATTTATTTGTCAGCTCATAGTCATCTAATTCTAGGGCTGGCCCGAATAAAAACATTTGGGCTCCGGATATTCGGTGGTAATCAACAGTGAATATTTGGATACTTGAGATGCAACACGCATCTTGGTCTACTTTCGTTTCGCGTTTCTCCCCCAGACCATGCTGCCACTGGGGGAGAAACGCGTACACACAGTGGTTATCCTATAGAAAATGACTGAAAGATTATCTAAATATATTAGGCTATAAGCTGTGTTGTGTTCTGTGTGCTGTGAACATGACTCTGGAAGGACTTAACTGCAGCCACACGATCCATCAGAAAGGATAGCTTTCTGTTGTTTTGGAATGTCAATGCCATTTAAAAATAAAATAAAAAATGCCTCTAATTTGCGGTGACAAATCTGTCCGTCCAGAAAAAAGATGTGGCCTGTGTGTTTCAGTAGCAGACTACTGTCTCTGCACACCCAGCACCGCCGTTAAGAACTAAAGTAAACACTAGGGATGCACCGATCGATCGGCACCGGAAATGGCCGATTTTCACGTGATCGGGCCCGACTGGTGACCGGCTCCGGTCAGTCCACATAGCCGATTCTCTGCGCCGGTCGGCTTTCCCCTTTTTTTGTTTGGTCAAATACCTGCAGCTGCACGATGCATGCATTCACGTGACGTGCCCGCACCACAAGCAGCCAAAAGGAAACATGCCAGCATGTCATCCTCATTGTGGAAATTGTACAGTTTGTCACACATGCAAGTTGAAAATAAGCCGCGGAGGAGCAGGGTACATTGCCGAGTCCCGCTCGGCTGGAGTCCACTCCGGTCTGAGCGGCTCGCTTCACCTCACCGGCCCCTCTCTCTCCCCAGCCACAGTGCAACACAGCCGGCTTGGCGAAGTGAAGGTAGGCTACTATCCAGCCCTGTGTTACATTCCCTGACCAGCTGCAGTCCACGTCACCGCTGCCTGCTGCAGATCAGCTGCTGCTGCTATCTGTCAGTCAGTCACGTTGTAACGTGGATACAGGAGAGGAGGACTATTTGTTTCGTATTGCGAATAGAACGACAAACATAATAATAAAACACATCAGACCAGTGTGCAAGCTTTACTGTGCGTGATGATTTTTTTTCCGGATGGCGGATTAAAAGAAACTGACTCAGTGTGTAAACTCAACTCAAACTCATTTCCTCATCTACAGCCAAATCCACAACTGTAGAGTGGGCATGGCTTCGAAGGTCTCTGGGCTCCAGACCTATAAGCTATAAACTCCTTGTCCAGGGATAACATTTTGATGTTTATTTATTTTTATTCTATTCGTTTATTTGGCAGGGACATATACAAAAAAAACATTAAACCCCATAGGGGAAGAGATGCTTTGTAACAGATTTAGCCATAGGCTACTTTCCATCTGGAGCCCCTCATGCAAATGATAAGAAATGTGACATGAATCTTAATTTTCTATTAAAGCAAAGTAAAAAAATTAAAAAATAACCCGTCAATTATTGTTCTTGGAAAGAAAATCGGAATCGGCCAAAATTGGTATCGGCAAGTCAGACTATTCGGAAATCGGAATCGGCCAAGAAAATGGCAATCGGTGCATCTCTAGTAAACATGTGTAGTGCCGTTGGTTAGGTTTAGGCAACAAAGCCACATTGTTAAATTTCTACCTCTTCTCTTACAGTTCCTTGACCTATGCGTTCACTATAAAAGCTTGTCTTGCATTAATTTGTCTTTTTCTTTTCTCATCCCCTCAGCCTTGTCGGCGGACAGGTCTTCCGCTCCGGTGCAGAAGGACAGCAGCCTATGGGAGCAGATCACAGCCTGCGTTGTCAGCCAGCGATGCTGGACAGTCCGAAGTTGAGGGTCAGCATGAGGAGAACCCAGACCACAGACCACTTTTTTCAAATGACAATGAGTAAAAATTCTTTTTTTCCCCCTTAATGTGACCAGCCTTTATAATGTGAACAGCTTTGTATGTTCTCTAGCTAGTTCCACAGTCTCCACACATCTGTGACAGTTCACACAACTTTAACACTACAAACATATATACATCAAACACAAGTCAATATACAAGTAATGTGATGATGTCGTTTTTGAGATGTTATGGTAAAAATGAATAAATGAATGAAAAATGTTATTCTGTTGAAAGATGTTTGAATATTCATGTATGATTGTATTAATAGTCCAATTACAATAGGGTAAATTGTCAGTCATCCTAGTGACCACAGTGTCAAGGATCACAGTCAGGGATTTTACCAGAAAACATTTATATAATGTTTTCAACATAATTATTCTTGCAGCGGAATGTTGAAAACGTTCCAGTCCAAAACCTTTTTAAGAACATTTGGGCATAGTATTCTAACAATGTTGTACCTTAACATTTTAAGAAGGTTATCACCAAACATCTTTAAGATGTTTTTAGAGAATTTCATTCTACCTAGAACATTCTGGGAACAAAAATAAGTTATTGTTCAAAATGTTTTAAGAACATTAGGGCATAAAGTTCTAGCAATATTGTCACCAAACATTTTAAGAAGGTTATCAACAAACATTATTAGAATGTTTGTAGAGAATGTTATCCTAAAACATTCTGGGAACTGAAAGAAAACTACCAGCTAAGAACGTTTTTAAGAACATTATGGCATAATGTTCTAGCAATGTTGTCACCAAACATTTTAAGAAGGTTATCAACAAACATTTTTTGAATGTTTGTAGAGAATGTTATCCTAGAACATTCTGGGAACTAAAAGAAAACTACCCGCGGAGAACGTTTTTAAGAACATTATGGCATAATGTGCTAGCAATGTTGTCACCAAACATTTTAAGAAGGTTATCAACAAACATTTTTTGAATGTTTTTAGAGAATGTTATCATAGAACATTCTGGGAACTAAAAGAAAACTACCCGCGGAGAACGTTTTTAAGAACATTATGGCATAATGTGCTAGCAATGTTGTCACCAAACATTTTAAGAAGGTTATCAACAAACATTTTTTGAATGTTTTTAGAGAATGTTATCATAGAACATTCTGGGAACTAAAAGAAAACTTGCCGCGAAAAATATTACAAGAACATTTTGCGTAACCTTCTCAGAACGTTCTTAGAACAAAAAATTTCTAGCTGGGTACACTGGGAGAACAATCAAGGTGTGCGACAAGACATAGCGAGACACGAGTGCAGAAAATTACTTATTAATTAATAATAATTAATATAATTTATTGTCAATTATTAGAGAATGTGAGTGGATTCAAAGTGAACTTACAACAGAGCTCTTTTCCTGCATTTCTTTAGTGTAGGCGTGTTGGATGTGCCTGACCACTCTGGATCTGGGGCCACTCAGGGCTGGTACGTTGTCAGTGATGATGCGCATGGCAATTGTTATCATTCGCTGGCGCAAAGACTCGTATGTCTGAACAGTTCATACAGAAAGTATATACAGTTGCATCATTAACATGACATCAATGACAGTATACAGGTACACATACTGTTTAGGAAACTATATTAATTATGACCTATTATTTCAGGCTGCACCCATCTCACCCACCTGCTGAGAAGGAAGGACGTTTGCTGGTGGAATGTCTACAGCCATCATCGCTGGACCTGCTAGCTGGCTGAAATTCACTCTGTAGCGAGTGCTAAACTGGTTTGCCCATAGCAAGAACTTGTTGCCTTGCAGACTGCTCTGGTGTTTGGCATGAGCATGCATCTGTAATTGTAAATGTTTTAAAAGTATCAGCTTTTTATTTTTGAGGAATTTTTTGTACTTGAAATTAGGGCTGTACGATTTATCGATTTTTAATCGAAATCCCGATTATTTAGTAAGGACAATTTTTAAAATTTTAAATCGAAAAATCGATTTTCAATTTTTTTTTATTTTTTTTTTAGATTTCTTTCTGGTTGGTACTCTGGTATAGTAATTCAATCATGAGAGGCCAGTTGGTAGGATTTAACAAACTTTATTTAGCAATCGGCATGCATGGCAAATACTTTGGCGCATGACTCCATTAGCCAGTGGCGCTGCTCTTGAGGCAAGAGGAGGGCATCTGCGTAGGCTAGGAAATCCCCCCCCCGTGGGGGATCAGGAGTCACGACTCGTTGGTGGCGGACTGGGGAGGTGGGTGGGGCAAAACAACGCTTCGGAGGACGGCTTCAGGGGAGATGGACTGCCGTGAAGCTAGCTGCTGTTATGCCAGAGAGAGAGAGGTGACGTAGAACCCTTGCTATATATATGAGAATTAACTGACGTCATATCTGACGTCATTACGGACGTCATACTAAGACTTTGACTGACCACGTGTTACGAACCGGCCTAGGGGAACCGGTCCGCAACACAAAAGTGCCCCCACTCTTCCCACTCCCAAGAATGGACAGCCAGAACCAGGATAAAAAGTTCACAAAGTAACAGTTTATTTTGACTCAGAGCAGAGAAAATGCCAACACAACAAACAAAAGGAACTAAACCCCAACCCTAAACTTACCTACCAAAATAAAAGGATGGGTTAAACAAAATACATGTCTCTTACCTAATCTCCTACAAAAGAAACATGAGAAAAGATGTTGCAAAAACAAAAGAGGCTTCACCCTCCTACATACTGCTACTTTGCTTAGATAAATAATTTACAGTGCAGTTACCATTTACAGAAGTTAAAAGTTACTTTAACACAAAAGCATCCATGTCTATAAGCACTAAAGCACAGGTTCAGCATCGTGGCTGCCATTGTTGGGAATGTGGAGAGCCAACCCGTTCTCACTCCGAGCGCGTAGCATATTGACGCTTTGTCCCGTCCCTTGTGCGTCGCTTGTTACTAACATGGTACCCTTGAGCGACACATGAAACGACTTGGGCTTTCCGACTAAACTCAATGCAAACCCATGGAAGTAATCTTTGACGCTTATGGCAACTGCTCCCCCATTAGCCTAACTGCTCCCCCGTTAGCCTAACTGCTCCCCCATTAACGTCTGGAGGAGCTAACCTCTCCCAGACCCTAACCCTAAACCTAACCTCTCCCACCCCATGCCTAAACCTAACCTCTCCCAGACCCTAACCCTAACCCTAACCTCTCCCACCCCATGCCTAAACCTAACCTCCCCCAGACCCTAAACCTAACCTCTCCCACCTCCCACGCCTAAACCTAACCTCCCCCCAGACGCTAATGGGCGAGCAGTTGACTAATGGGCGAGCAGTTAGGATGATGGGGGAGCAGTTGCCATAAGCGTCAAAGTTGACTTCTATGGGTTTGCATTGAGTTTAGTCGGAAAGCCCAAGTCGTTTCATGGGTCGCTCAAGGGTACCATGTTAGTAACAAGTGGCGCATAAGGGACGGGACAAAGCGTCAATATGCTACGTGGTCGGAGTGAGAACGTGTTGCGAGAGCAAGGGGCAGGAGGATGGCATCAGCTGGCTTAAATGATCTCCACCAGCCAATCAGTCATCAGCAGCCCCATCACCTGACCAGGCCAATCAGGGTGGACACCACCTGCAACTCATTTCTCAATCACACACTGAAGCACACTGCAATACACACACACACTGAAGCACACTGTAATACAGACACTGAGGAGGAAAGGATTGGTGAACATATGACAACCAAACATATGACCCCGGGTCATAACACCTTCCCCCCCAAAAGAAATCAAACATTTTCCCTAAATAAAAATTTTGATTTTCCCAGACTACCTGAACACACCAAGAATATGTACCTACTGTATACAGCACACAACCCCACCAAAGTCATCTCAGGTTAGCTCACACTAAATCTCACAGAACAGGTTATCTAAACCTCACAGGAAAAAAAAAAAAACATGCCAGGGAAACTGCAACGAACAACCCCAAACCCTTCTGTCCCGTGCGTCCCCACCCTCCGACTGCACCCCCCTGCTAGAGAACAGCAACTACCTGTAAACAGGCGCCACGTACTGCCTCAGTTAAAAGCTTGTGAAGCATATACAGTCGTTTGACAGAAACTAACTAAGGGCGCTTCCAGATAAAGGTGATGTTCAACCGTCTCCCCCAGCACTAACACCACGGGTGTTATCACAATGCACAGAGTCTGTGCGTTGGCGTCCCGACACACAGAGCCTGTGCACCCACACACTGTGCGTTCACTACACAGTACACTTTTAGGCCGTGCCTTCACTACACAGCACACACTACACGCCGTGCGTTCACTACACAGCACACACTACACGCCGTGCGTTCACTACACAGCACACACTAAGTACCAAAATGGGCACAACACAGGGCAAGTCAAAATGAACCCAAAACCTTCTGTCCCCTGTGTCACCGTCAATCGAATATGCTCCCCTCTGCTGGAGAACAGGGCAACTAGCGGTGATCAGGCGCCAAGTCCTGCCTCAGTTTAAAGCTCCTGAAGCATTCACGGTCGACGGACAACGAACTAAGGGCGCTTTGGGATTTCAGGTGGAACTTTAACCCTCCCACAGCAGAACAAACCCACTGAGATAACAAACAAACCCCCCCAAATTTAAACAAGCTACAAAAGCTTGTAGCAACCAAAAACGACGACGCGCACATTTCTTCCTCACAACCCATGTCTTGGTGGCAGTCCCCACGAAGGACTGTGGGTTTATCATACTTGGAGTCATCAGATTTGCCTGTTAACCTCAAAGCTTACGCGGGAAGAGGGCGGGAGTGGAGCCCCAGAGGACTGAGGTGCGTTACCAGACTGGTGTCTTAGGCGCATAACCTCAAGTTCCAGTTCCTTCCTTGATATGAGAGCCACTCGCAGCTCCTCCCCCAACATACCCACCACTCAGGCAGATCTGTGGCAGAGTCAAACGCCGCTGATGGCCCCGCCTCGGTCGTCCCCTCTATGATCGGCTCCACCTCCGACAAACCTCTCTCCCCCAGCTTTGCCACCATGAGCTTCCTGAGCTCCATGCAAAGGCACCTGTAAAACACTCCATTAGCCACCAGCACAAAGACTGCCCACCAGACAAAAATATATATACTCACCGACGACGTGCTGACGAACGAGAAAAGCGGACGAGCCCCCAATTATGTTACGAACCGGCCTAGGGGAACCGGTCCGCAACACAAAAGTGCCCCCACTCTTCCCACTCCCAAGAATGGACAGCCAGAACCAGGATAAAAAGTTCACAAAGTAACAGTTTATTTTGACTCAGAGCAGAGAAAATGCCAACACAACAAACAAAAGGAACTAAACCCCAACCCTAAACTTACCTACCAAAATAAAAGGATGGGTTAAACAAAATACATGTTGTAGCGATTTGTGATATTAGAGTTACTATAGCAGGCCTTTGGTACTTGTTTTGACATGCTAACTCGTTATACCGCTGGTTATGGTCCTCTAGTGATAAGAGTAAGAACTGAGCGTACCATGATTCATGAAAAAGAATGGAATATGGAGTTATGTTAGGCTTGTTTTAATTATGTTGGTAACAATGATATATCTCATGCCCTGTTTTACTTTTAACCCTAAGACATTATACTGGTCCTGCTTAAATGTGTAACAGAGTGAAATGTACTCTTCTCTCTGAGAGAAGATATGTGCCGAAGGCCTAATGTTTGACTATGCAAAACCTTTTGAAGAGTGAGCAAACGGAGTGTTGGCCGCTATATCAGGCCTTTAACTGAAGTAACCCAGTAAAATGATAAAATGTTTCTATGCATGAAGAAGCCTATCCATATATTTTATTCATGCTATAATCCTTTTACTCATGTTATATTCTGCTGCAGTAATTGCTGTGTTATGCTTAGATTGAATGAGGGGAGAAAAGCATGTTGGCTCCAGCTCTCATGGGAGAGGAGATATGATGTGGAAAGGAGGGGAGGTTGTGTGTGAAAGGTTGTGTGTGAAAGGTTGTGTGTGAAAGGTTGTGTGTGAAATTAGACAAAGCACTGTGTCTGGACTTTCTCTCTCCCTGTCAAAAGAGGCGATAAGGATGGACGATACACTCTACAGCATGACCAAATATGGCGGAAGGCCAGCTAACTAAGTGTATGTGTGTGTGTAACGTTGGAGCGTTTTGCAGAGATAATTGGATATTTACTCTGCTCCAAGGCTTTTAGAGCTGTGGGAGGGGGGTTGATACCAGGCACCTGTGCGGTACGCTCGACACTATATGAAGAAATGTATCTTTGCTTAGATAAATTAATGAAAGGACCCATTTGGATTCACCAGCTGCCTACAGATAAAATGATGAGGCCTGTCAGATAACAGAAGGGAGGGTGGGTATAAATTATACCCACCCAATTATAATGTCTACTATCTATGTAGCATAAGGTTCATGAAGGGGCCGAGTGAACTCCAGGACACTTAAAACAATTGGACAGGGTCCAGCAAAAGTTCTAGCCCATCCATTGGAGGAAACAAGTCACATTTCTCTGGGAGGGGGGCGACTAGATAGTGTAACCACTAAAACCCCTAACTAGTCAACTAGTGGGCAGGGAGCCAGAGCAGGCCACCTGCCCCAGCCGTCACATGACCAAAATGAGCTCATGAGAAACGAGCACAAAAGTGGGGAGGTTTCTGGCATATTGCCAGATGGAATATCGACTATAAGTATGGGACGCTCTCCAAGAGAAATCAGATCATCCCAGCTCTTTTGAAGACTGCTTTGTATCCAGACCTTGGTAGCTTTTGCTAGCAAACTTTTGTACTTTAGACTCTGTCTTTTGAAAACTTGTAATACTCTAACTTTTGATTTTTTGAACTTAAATAAATAATTTTTCTTTTAAACTCGATCCACCTTCCTGTGTCTCCTGATTCGTCGATCTTTTGAGGTCTCCAGGCTACCAGCCTTTTATTCTTCATAGATCAGTAAGTACCACAGCTTATATACCTGGCCCCTTTGGGGCTACGGGATAACCTAGGTTATCCCCTCCCTTGCTTGTGTTGTTGCAATTAGTGTGAGCCATTGCAGTGAATGAGTGAACCGTAACACTTATCACTCGATTTAAGGTAGAACATTTCTCTAAGGCTTCAGGCTGTATACATCTGCACCTAGAACGGGAGAAAGTGCTCCAGGTGACTACTGACTGGTGACAGACTTTTTTAGTCTGACACGCTGAGGGTGGTCATCAACGGGGTTTGTCTGTTGATAGGATCCTGATGAACAGAGCTCTGGTCTGAAATACTGGTGATTGCTAATCAAAGAATATTTGTTGTGTGAATCAGCGGGTATGAGAAATAAGAGTAATTAAACACTGCTATCTATGAATATAAATTTATAAATAGAAAGATTATTTGTACTCTCAACTCCGGTGCTTCCGTAGGCCAGTAGGGTAGGGGACCACGTTCGACCGATTAGAGCTGGATTAGCGAAGCCGGAGTCTAAATATAAAGAGCATGAGGTCGGAACCTAGAACGACTGAGTAGAGGGTAACTGAAGGAACTCTCTTATACCGGATGAGGGTTTTCTCCCCAGGCATCAAATGGTGCTCAAGGAGATAATATTTTGGTATCGCCTCAAAAATATATTATTGAGTTAATATATTTAGATACTTTAAAATATTCCATAAGTGACCTGAAAGGTCGTGTCTAGGGGTCCCTTTTATTCAACAATGTCTCTTACCCAATCTCCTACAAAAGAAACATGAGAAAAGATGTTGCAAAAACAAAAGAGGCTTCTCCCTCCTACATACTGCTACTTTGCTTAGATAAATAATTTACAGTGCAGTTACCATTTACAGAAGTTAAAAGTTACTTTAACACAAAAGCATCCATGTCTATAAGCACTAAAGCACAGGTTCAGCATCGTGGCTGCCATTGTTGGGAATGTGGAGAGCAAGGGGCAGGAGGATGGCATCAGCTGGCTTAAATGATCTCCACCAGCCAATCAGTCATCAGCAGCCCCATCACCTGACCAGGCCAATCAGGGTGGACACCACCTGCAACTCATTTCTCAATCACACACTGAAGCACACTGCAATACACACACACACTGAAGCACACTGTAATACAGACACTGAGGAGGAAAGGATTGGTGAACATATGACAACCAAACATATGACCCCGGGTCATAACACCACGTCATACTAGAACTTGACTGACGTCGGATTAGATTATGCATGAATGGCCTTCTGCTTGAAATATGGTCTAGAGACCTCACTTCAATCATGAGAGGCCAGTTGGTAGGATTTAACAAACTTTATTTAGCAATCGGCATGCATGGCAAATACTTTGGCGCATGACTCCATTAGCCAGTGGCGCTGCTCTTGAGGCAAGAGGAGGGCATCTGCGTAGGCTAGGAGATCCCCCAAAAGGAAGATCTGATTACCGGAGGTTAATTGAGATCTGCGGGCACCGGTAGTTGATTGTACTTTTCTGGCCTTCGACCTTTTAGCGACTTACAGCTATTTGCGGCTGGCGCTCCCAACTCGTTCGGGCCTTCGATCTTGGTACATTAGTAATTGGTTGTACTTTTCTGGCCTTCGACCTTTTTAACGACTTATGGCTACTTGCGGCTGGCGCTTCCCAACTCGGTCGGGCCTTCGATCTTGACCCCCCTACTTGCGTTGCGGCTGGCGCTTCCCAGCTCGGTCGGGCCTTGCGCGCCGCACGACTTGGCCTTCTGACTGACCCTGACTCTCTCTCTCGACTCTCTCTCTCCCCCAAAAATTATCCGGGAGATTTATCGCGCCTACTGGGCGCTGTGCTTTTCGGGGAGCCACCACCAACGAGACATTTTGGCACGGAGCCCGGGACACTGTTTGTTGCCATGCTCGCCGATTGAGGAAGGAGGGTTCTTTGGGCCACGGTATGGCCGCCTGCTCCGGGCGGGTGTAGCTGGAGAGCTGATGAAGACCAGCTGGAGCGTCCGCTTGAGGTGCTGGATGACTTAGGGGTTGGTGACTTAGTGACTTAGGGGTTCCCAACTTGGCCTGGGTGACTTAGTGATTTCCCGACTGGGCGCTGGACTTGGATGACTTAGGTTGGTGACTTAGTGACTTAGGGGTTCCCGACTTGGCCTGGGTGACTTAGTGATATCCCGACTTGGCGCTGGACTTGGAACACTTAGGGGTTGGTGACGGGGTTCCCAACTTGGCCTGGGTGACTTAGTGGCTTCCCAACTTGGCGCTGGGGCCAGTCTGAGGCCTGAGCCTGATGTAGCGAGCCATGGGGAGTAGATTGTTTCCAGGAGTTAGGATGACTTAGGGGTTGGTGACTTAGTGACTTAGGGGTAGGTGACTTAGTGACTTAGGGGATGACTTAGGGGTTGGTGACTTAGTGACTTAGGGGATGACTTAGGGGTTGGTGACTTAGTGGCTTAGGGGATGACTTAGGGGTTGGTGACTTAGTGGCTTAGGGGATGACTTAGGGGTTGGTGACCTAGTGGCTTAGGGGTGACTTAGGGGTTGGTGACTTAGTGGCTTAGGGGATGACTTAGGGGTTGGTGACTTGGTGGCTTAGGGGATGGCTTAGGGGTTGGTGACTTAGTGGCTTAGGGGTTCCCTTAGGGGTTGGTGACTTAGTGGCTTAGAGGATGACTTAGGGGTTGGTGACTTAGTGGCTTAGGGGATGACTTAGGGGTTGGAGACTTAGTGGCTTAGGGGGTGACTTAGGGGTTGGTGACTTAGTGGCTTAGGGGATGACTTAGGGGTTGGTGACTTGGTGGCTTAGGGGATGGCTTAGGGGTTGGTGACTTAGTGGCTTAGGGGTTCCCAACTTGGCCTCGGTGACTTAGTGACTTCCCGACTTGGCGCTGGACTTGGATGACTTAGGGTTGGTGACTTAGTGGCTTAGGGGATGACTTAGGGGTTGGTGACTTAGTGGCTTAAGGGATGACTTAGGGGTTGGTGACTTGGTGGCTTAGGGGATGACTTAGGGGTTGGTGACTTAGTGGCTTAGGGGTTCCCGGCTTGGCCTCGGTGACTTAGTGCTGAACCGAATTGTACGATGAGGGGTCCGGAATCCGAATCCGGATCCGGATCTTCCCCCCAGAGGTTGTCGGCTTTTAACATGTATGGTTTTTTTTTTTTTTTTTTTTTTTCCCCCTCTTAGTTGTGTTATTACTATTGTTATTAGTGGGCGTTTAATGATAGGATGATCGGATCACAGACCAGGTAAATTGTCAATCAACTCGCTTTATTTAATCAAACACAAGGGACACCTACAGTACATGTGGTGTTTACAGCGTAATGTAAATCAATATTTCTTGTTTGGTGGGGGGCGGGTCCTTTGCGGGCAGCGGGAGCGGGGGTGGGCGTCCCCGCGCAGGTGCTACATGCGTGCAGGAAATTACATTTGGGATATGTGCACACGTTTTCATTGAAATATCTGCAAAGGGAGTCGGGGGAATGGGCATGCACCTGGGAGGACACGCTGGTGTCGGGCGCCCAGGAGGGGGCGGGGGTGGGGGCGGCGCCGGACTGAAAGGCCGCCTTTGGCCAGAATTGTGCAGAGTGCCCCGGTTCGCCGCACGAGTAGCAGGTGTTCGCCGGCCGCCCGCTAACCAGCGACGTGAAGATCTGCATGTCCATGATGGACCAGTTAAGCCGCGTATTAGTCTGAGTGATCATCAGGGCAGCTTTAGCGGAAAATGCTTTATGATATTGGTAGAATAGTTTACCGTGGTTGGAGTAGAGGTCCCCTATTAGCGCTAGATATTTGTCTAGCTCATGGCGGCGCTCTGGGTACACTTCGCAAATCACGTCGCGGTAAACACCAAACGTGTTCAGGAAGTCACATAAGGAAAGGTCTTTGGGCAGGCGGGGGTCGGACGACTTTAAATAGACAGGGGCATCTGGGTCACCCGTAGCCTTCCTTTTACACTCGGGGGATGGGAGGAGTATGCTAACTAAATTAATGTCTCTGCCCTGCAAAATCTGGGACCTCAGCCTGGGGGAAACATTGGCGCAGGGAGAAACAAAAGGCATACCAAATGGGATGGTGGGCGTGGCGGACGCCAGGGTGTTCATCTGGGCGGGTTGGGTGGTGGTGGGGAGCACGTCGGCTTGCTGCACGGGCGGGGGCAGGATCGGCTGCTGCGCCAGCTGGGCTGCGGCGAACGTGGGGGGAATGGGGGGGGGGGTTTCCAGGGCCCTCAGACGAGCATCTACTGATCTGCTAGCATCTAGCAGGGACAGCAGAATGGCTCTTGACGACCCCTGTCGGCTCGGCGGAGCTACGAATGGGGCCGTTTCCGCTTCCGGGGCGGTGGCCTGGAGGTCAGTGCGACCAGGAAGGACATGGCGTCTCGCGGCGGCCCCGCGGCCTGCATTTCCCCGGCGTCTCCCCGCTCTCGGGGCGGCTGCCTCTGCTGATCTTCGTCCGCGGCCTCTCGCACGTCCACGCCGAGCGGCCTCCCCCTCCGGCACGCTCACACGCGTTCTTGGGCGTTCAGGCGCACGCGCCGCTTCGTCTTCTGCTCTCCTTCCACGGGCTGTCGCAGTGGCGCGCCCCGTGCCACGGGAACGCGCGCCGGGCCTTTTCATCGTGGCTGCGTTGGCGGCCTGTGGTCCGGCCGCTTCGCCAACGTCTTCGTCAGACGTCTCGGAAGGCAAGTACGCGCCGTGGCCGATCCGGAACAGGGTCTCGTTGGCTAAGCTGTCGTCGCTGTCCATGGACTGCTCTGGCTCGGAACTCGACATGCCAGGAATGGAGTGGGAAGCGTTGAGAGATCTGCGGGGAATATCTGCGGGGAATTTCCACGGGTAGAGAAGGTTTGAGGGTGCTGATTCGGTCTCCAGATATGGTGCAAAACAACGCTTCGGAGGACGGCTTCAGGGGAGATGGACTGCCGTGAAGCTAGCTGCTGTTATGATCGGCCAGAGAGAGAGAGGTGACGTAGAACCCTTGCTATATATATGAGAATTAACTGACGTCATATCTGACGTCATTACGGACGTCATACTAAGACTTTGACTGACCACGTCATACTAGAACTTGACTGACTTGACTGACGTCGGATTAGATTATGCACGAATGGCCTTCTGCTTTAAATATGGTCTAGAGACCTCACTACTACTGTAAGACTGATTGCCACTGCCAGGTTCAGTGTTAACTGATAATAATTAATTAGTACAATTTGAGCACTGTCATGCAATTCTCATTGCAGTTATATTAATTAGTTAAAGAAAGTTGATTCAACAAAAGACTCATATCTATTCCAGTGAATCACTTCGTTATTATTGTTTGAATACCAAAAAGATTAAAAAAAGAATTTTTTTTGGTTAGAAATGTTCAATAGTATAAAAATCGAAAATCGAAAATCGAAAATCGATTCTTTTTTTTTTTTTTAATCTGAGATTTTATTTTTAGGCAAAATCGCCCAGCCCTACTTGAAATGTTCTTCTTTAGAAGCAACACAATATTGAAACATTTTTTAAGTACCTGAACATTGTCAAAAGTCAGTGAGTAGGCCCTGGCCCTGGCCCGCTGGGAATCACTGCTGGTGTTTAGCCTCCGTTTAACTGGTGCTTTCTGAGAAAGAACAGTAATTGATATTGTATTACATTTTTTATTATTATTTGAAAATGGATAATGTACACTTATTCAATTAAAACGTTTACTTGTTTACATCACATACCTCCACCTCCACCTCCTTCTTTTCTTCCAAAGTTTCAGCTCTTTGTCGTGCTCAAGGCGCATTCTGTCCACATGTCCTCTAGCAGACTGTTTGGACTGGCAGACACCAAGGCTGTTCAATGTCAGGAATGTCTTCTCTGTGCAGCCTTGTCTCCACATGTCCAGCCCTATAGCTGACTGAACAAAGTTTTTCCTGATGGAGGAGGTGAAGATGATAATGGAGAAAACCACCTCTTGTCCAGAATCGTTGAAGCTTCCTCGGTCGTCATTTTTCTGAGGACACTACAAGAAGAGCAGTATAATATTAGTTTAGAAATTGTACATTTTATAAACTTTAAGACACAAAACAAATCAATACTGCTGTGCACGTGTGTGTGTGAGTGAGAGTGAGTGTGTGTGTGTGTGTGTGTGTGTGTGTGTGTGTGTGTGTGTGTGTGTATGTGTGTATGTGTGTGTGTACATGCGTGATGGAAGCAATCTGTGAGGGGAGTGATGTGTTGCAGGTGTTGTGAGTCCATGCTGTTGCAGGTGATGGGACAGTGGAGATGTCATCATAGTAGCATTGTAGGTTAACATATTTAACAATTATTGACAAGCAGTTGGCTTATTGTGTCATACCCGGTATTTTCAAGATCATTATCCCTGAGCAGATTTTTCAGTTTATGGGGCTGCGGAAACATTGCCTGCATGCATGTCAGGGTAAAGGGTGCCTTCTCCATAACCCAGTCCATTGACTTTTCCCAAGAAAAATCTTGCAGGTTATCCATGGTCAGGCTCTTGGAATAAGGTCCATCCAAATCAGACAGCAACAGCGTCTTCTGAAAATCATGCATTGTTCAGTCAGCCATGCATATAGGACTACCTGTATCAATGTAACAACACCATGCTACCAGGGGTGGAAAGAGTACCAACAAAATCTACTTTTTTACTTCATCTTAATTTTACTTAAGTAGAAGTAAAAATCTACTTAAGTAAAAGTAAAAATTACCTAAATTAAAATGTACTACTGTCCTTGGAGACTAGTTGGCAACACTGGCAGTTAGCGAGGGTCAACAGATTGGACAGTTTTTGGTACACAGTTCACAGAAAACTTGGTGAAACTTTGGACGTTCTTTACTCTGTACTCTGAGGCTATTTCAAATGGAACAAAGTACATTACTTAAAACTAAATGTACTTAAGTAATAGTTAAATTACTGATTTTAAAAACTACTCAAAAAAGTACAAGTACACAAAAAACCTACTCAATTACAGTAACTGGAGTAAATGTAATTAGTTACATTACATTACGTCATTTGGCAGACGCTTTTATCCAAAGCAACTTACAGTATCTGTTTTTGTCACAACCAGAAGTCAACTATGCAACACAATCTAAGGCAACTACAACTTTTAAAGGAAAAAGAGTAGAAATACAATATATGGCACTACATCTTTGAAGGAATAAAGTAGCATTAGTAGTTACTTTCCACCCCTGCTAATATAGAATAAATAATAATAATAATAATAATAATAATAATAATAATAATAATAATAATAAATCCTCTTTCTAACACTTACCTCTGCCTTTATCACCTCAGTGACACATTTGTAAATTGCAGCTTTTCCACAGGTCAGCAACATCAGTTCTCTAATTGCTTTGACATAATTTCTTGTATGCAAGGCATTGATTACTCTGGACAATGGGCCAGACCTCCCAATAAACCTGCTGCATCAAGAGCCCTTTTCCCACATGCGTACCGGAAAATTACCTGTAAGTCAATATCGGACATTTCCCTTCACACTTCGGCTTGCGCATGTGGGAATCTATCAGCAAATTTTCCTGTATGTTGGGGGGGGCGGGGGGAGGGGGGAGCTTATTTGGGGGGTCGGCAAAACTCGAAATAAGTTCGCTTGTCAGTTGTCACACAATAAATCACACTCGTTTGACTTAAGAGCAGCGTCAAGCCGCCAGCGTAATCAACACAGCCGATTTCCCCCTCCCCTCTCTGCTCGAGAGCAGCAGCCACGGACAGACACAGCGAATGACACAGCAAATGCACAAGCGAAATGTGGAAGTAGTTTGCTTTGATGTGCGCGAATGATTAGTTGATGCACTTTGAAGAAGTTGGGATCCGTGTCTGAGATAAATAGTTGCTGGTTCGATGTTTATCCGTTCACCTGCGTCGCGTTGAAGCACTTTTTACAGACTGGCTTTGTTTGATGTGTCCGGGGTTGCCTTCGGAAATCAGCAAGCTGACATACTGCTCTTATTAGGCTATCACAAGATCATTTCGCCAGTTTGCTTTAATGTGCGCGAATGATTAGATTATGCCCGCTGGAACATTAAGCAACGTGTGTAGGCTACTCCTCGCCCATGATTGAAGGACCGCTGTCGCGGAAAATGACTGGAACCGTTTCCACTTGCGTCTCCTTAAGAGCATACCGCTCTTCTGACTGGCACGAAACTGGTGAAATGTCGGGGACGACGGGGTCGCGCTTATACCGGCACGGCGCCTTTCTCACATGCAGGCATTAGACCACGTACCGGTCATTTTGCGGTACAAAGCGCATGTGGGAAAAGGGCTTGTGTGTGTCTTCTGTAGGTGTTGATGTAAATGGCGACCGTCGAGGGGTTTCAGGAGTCTTTCTTGGTGTTGCTGTCCTTTGTTTGGCTGCTGCTGGTGATCCTCTGAGGGATGGCGACCGTTGTGGGGTTTGAGGAGTCTTTCTGGGTGTTGCTGTCCTTTTTTTGGCTGCTGGTGATCCTCCCAGGGCTTTTGTTGGTGTTCTACAAAATGTCCTTTTCACCACTTTTTTCTTTGTTTTACTTGCGAGAATCCTTACACAATTAGGACATATGTAGGCTTCTGCTGGAGACACATTTGGAAAAACCAATCTAGCTGTGGCCAGACTGGATAATGATTTAAGCGATGTTCTGTAGAATCCTTTCGTTTTTGTTTTAATTTGTTCTTTGCAGTTGCTGCATGTAGGCTCCGACATCGCGAACACGAAGCCTGCCTGCGCTTCCAAAACTCTTCTGAGCGCATGAGCGCATCTATCTCCTAAAGTGCCACTTCCGACCGCCAGGGGCCGGACGTGATAGCGAGCGCTATGGTTGCTATGCGCACCACCCATGACAGCGCAGAAGAAGACGAGTGTTTGTAGCTGATTAATTTTGAGGAAATGAGACCCGGGTTTCAGTGAGGGATTAAACATGTTTATTAGTGGCGCTATTGTTTCAACATCATGCGCCGAGGTTCACACAACCCTTTTCGCTCCGTAAGTACATTTGAAATTTCATTTGCAAAACTTTATCGAGTAGTTTGAAAAATTTAGCAGACGGAGCGACCTGTGGACGCTACATCGGCGGTATACTAATAAGGGACTGCGTAGCGTAAGCTAGGTTAGCAGTCCAGATAGGGGCTACTGGTAGGCTATAATATTACTGAAATCCTATAATACTTTATATTACTGAGTTACTGCTAAAGGTTATATATTACATGTAATGTGTTTGTTACCCCCAACACTGCCATATACACTAGTTGCTCATGAAACTGGCAAATGTGAAGGAACTACAGTATATTTCCTCGATTAATGGGGACTGATCTTTGCTTTCAGACATGGCTTTTCTTTCTGTCAGTCCGGTAAGTGGCTGCCAATCAAATCAAAAGAAGGAGAAGCCATAGCTTCTGGATGAAAGCAGCGCGTGACAGCCATGGATGTATTTCTCTCTCACTTTTGCAAGCACTGAAGCAAAGCAGACAAGGCAGGACGGTAAGTACGAGCAAGACAGGCAGAGGTTAATTTAAAACGTTTGAAGTTGAGTTTTGTCTTCATTCCGTCTGAAACAATACGTTCATGGGGATAAAACGTTACGTCGCCTACACGTTTGGTCACAAAATAACCCCCACTTGTTTGCTAAATTAATGGAAATAACTAGCTAGCTAACTAACGTTAGCTAGATAGCTAACGCTAACATTAGCTATCTAGCTTACCTTTTAAGTTGAAAAGGCTAATGTATACTTTGGAAAGACTGGTCCGGTAACATTACTATCATTCCTCTTTTCAACTGGGCTGCAGCTTGCATAATTTAGTTTGCCATTTTGTGTGGGTGGGACTAGCTTAGGCCAGCGGTAGTGCCATCTATAGGCTACTATCTAGGTAAAGTTCCCCACTTGTCCCCTGAGTGCATTACTGTAGCTACATCCCAGCCAAACGTCTCCCTCAAGCAATTGTCCCAACTTTCTGCACCATCAAACAATTCTCTACTTATAGCCTAATGCAATACTCCCAGAGTTGTTAGTGAACTACAACCCTCTCAGTTAGACTCCTTAATAAAGGATATATATATATATATATATATATACATATGTATACATACATACCACTGGCGCCGGAACAAGGGGGACATGGGGACATTTTGTCCCCCTTAAAATTTGGTCCCCCTAAAAAAACAAAAACAAAAAAATGTAATCTGAGGGGGCAACTGCCCCTGACGCTTAGAGCCCACTTTACACTGTTTACACAGCCTGTGATGCTTGTTAAAGCCGTGATCGTTGTGGGATTATTACACCTGAGACAGACAGACCCAGGGATCAAGTTACAGAGAGCCCACTTTACACTGTTTACACAGCCTGTGACACTTGTTAAAGGACGGCTTTCCCGTGGGGAATATGAATATATATAAAATCTCACGCCCCTAAGGTTTTCGAATCCGTTGAAATTTTTGAAATTGGTTGTTCACAGCCAGTGGCCCAGCCGACGCGTTTTACGTCAGAGGGGCCAAGTCCGCCTTGCGGAAGTCGAGCACCTATGAACTACAAGTGTTGAGGGGGTGTGCCGCCATGGTTCCGCCTCTAGAGGTCCTCCACGCCCCTTCAGAGGTCCTGAAGAAAAACAAAAGACAGCCATCTTTTTTCACCGCATAGACTAGGCTAGCTATTGTTAGCTCCCCATAGCTCCTTGCAAATAACCATATCTCGGGAACGGAAGCACGTACAGACACGGGACTGGCGGCATTGGAAAGCTCGTCAAATTTTACATCTAGTAGAAGGTGCGTTGAAGTTAGGGAATCAACGCTGAGTGTTGATTTTGATTTTTTATTTTTTTACATGAAATAGTTACAACATCAGATGCGTGTAACTCCTAGGAAAATGCCTTAAAATGCATGAATTTTTTATGAAGACATCTCCCGACATATATACTACCATTTAAATTTGGTGCAATTTGGAGGCAATTTTTTTTAAAATTCTTGTTCTACTAATGTTTTTATGTCGAAGCCTTCTTCTTCTTCTTCTTTGAGTTTTATGGCGGTTGGCAAGCATATATGTGCATTACCGCCACCTACTGGAGTTTGACATGAGCCAAATGCCTGAGGGGTGGGCGTGGACTCGAAGGCCACGCGACCCCAGTGCATTGTGGGAAGTGTAGGATTTCGGGTCCCCGCACCCGCCCCTCCCCTCCACCAGCCCCCCCCCCCCACACAGAGTGGATTTTGGTTGATAGCTCAGGCTGTGAACAACCAATTTCAAAAATTTCAATGGATTCAAACTCCTTAGGGCCGTGAGATTTAATATATCTTCATATTCCCCACGGGAAAGCCTTCCTTTAAAGCCGTGATCATTGTGGGATTATTACACCTGAGAGACAGACAGACCTGTACTCTGTACTGCACTCACTGTCATTGGCTGCTGCTATAATCATATACGGTTATTGTTATTTTATTTTTGTGTTGAGATGACACTGTGTTTCGAAGTGATAATAATAATAATAATAATAAGTTCAGTGTTTCTGCCTGTGTTGCTGTCTGTTGTAGTGTAATTGTAAAATTACCTAAAGGGAGAGCAGGTCACCAAGTGAGTGAGAAAAGGAGAAAATATTGAATAATGACATCACTACAGTATAATCCTAATGTTAATTTAAAATTAGATATTCCTCTACATATGGCTAAAAATCATCCAGACGTTAAAAAAAAACTCAATTTTTCTTGCAAAAAAAGATAAAAAAAAAAAAAAATCTAAAAACAAGGGAAAAAAAATCCCCCTAATTGCAAAATTTCCCCTAATTCCGGCGCCACTGATACATACGTGTGTGTATATATATATGTGTGTGTATGTAGGTGTAGAGAGAGAGAGAGAGAGAGAGAGAAGGCTATCTTACTATTATTTAACATGCATACAGTCACTGGTGTAATTTTTTTATCTTTGCACTAACTTGCAATTATTGCACGGTTGCACGATTAATATGCAATAGAAATTTGATTTAAACTGCAACTGCACACAAAAAAGTTCTTGAACACCACATTGTAAAATCATATGTCACATACTGTATTTGTTGTGTTCTTTTCATAGGTGGTGAAGGCTCCTACACCTCTGCTGCTGCTGAGTGGGAACCCCTTCAGTGCCGAATGTGAAATCTCCCTCCACATGGATGGAGTTGACTTTGCAAGGCCAGATGACATCTCAAAAGGATTTGGTGCCCTACTGGGGATCTACTTCATCTTTGGAGTGAAGTATCCAGAGACTGTGAGAAAGACTCAAATTTTGCACCAGAGGAAGTGTGTGTGTGTTGGGGGGGGGGGGGGGGGGGGGGGGGGGTGGCGGTGTCATTTTAGAAAGAAGCTACTGGTTGAAAATTTCACTTGAATGGCAAGTCCTGTTTGCCAATTGTTTCCACCACCATCTGCATATTTCTCAGCACGACCCATGAGAGCCCTTTAACAGCTTTGTCCATGTTGAATGCTCGGTTTAGAACAGTGTTCCACTCAAATTAAATAACTGAGCTCTTGTAACAAGTACTGGGTGATTTGGGAGCTAGACATGAGTTTAAAATGTGTTCTAAAGTGGTTATTTATGTTTACAGTGTGCAATTTTTGTATATTTTTGCACCTGGTGTAAACTGGTTTTTGAAGTGGTTTTGATGAAAGTATCTGCACAAAGCTTAACTGTCCATTTGCTTTACCCTTCCCTGGGAACTGGTGCATATAAGGCATACAGAGCTCACTATAACCATTATAAGGTTATACAGTAGTGTTGTTATGGTCACCAACAGCTGTGCTTCATTGGTTGACTTAACCCTTCATTTAACCACCCTGGTTACATACAAAAGCTATACAAAGTGTCACTTTGGAATGTTTTTGTTGACAAAATAATTTATTGTATTTTTGTAGTGTCTTATCCCTGTGTAATGTGTATTTATTGAGTTTATTACAATTCTGAAAAATAAAACCTTGTTAAAAGACAGCTGTTGTTTCATCACCATCAATTATATTATTATTATTATTATTATTATTAACAATAATAATAATATTATATTAAGAACATCACAGCAGACATTTTTAAAGGTTCTTCAAAGAGCTTCAAAAGGTTCCTCAAGTAACCCCAAGAATGGGTTCTTCGAATAACCTTTTCTTGAAGGTTCCTCAAAGCACCTAGGGGTTCCTCCACAGCGACAAGCTGAAGAACCCCTAAAGGTTCCTCCAGGAACTTATAGTTTTAACAGTGCAGTTAAACCAGTTAAGATGTTGTCAAACCTCACAAAGGATACATGCATTCAGAATACAGATAAGCATGGCTATTCTTTACAACACAAATAATAATAATTAGTTGCAGGGCAGTAGAATGAAACACAAACTGAACCACACCACCAGTTCCATTTTCAAAGAGGACACTAGGATTTGCTATTGATGTGTTTGATTTAAGCACTAATTTGGAATCACTAAAAGCAGCCACTAGGCGGCAGTATTTATTTAGTCAACGTCAAAATACCTACATGTTCAGTAGAAGAAGAATAAAACGGCAGAAGAAGAACAACGTTAACCAACACAACTCACACAGGGAAAGCTAAAAGCTAAAGCTAACGATAGACGTTTTGTTGTCGGCCCTCAAGGGATTTCCTTGGGATGATGAGAGGAGATGTTTTGCCAGGTTTAACGTTAGGAGGACACACGCAAATATGGATCAAATGCAGACTTAACACAGCGCAAATGCCTGTAGGCTAGGCGGACAGAGTGGAGGTAACATCTCCCTGCTCTTTAGCCTACTCACCGGCTGATTTGTGCCACTTATAAAGGGATGCAAGGGGCTTGTTGACACAGAGTCTGGTGCGTGTGTGGACTGTGGACGTGAGTAAAAAGCAAAACAGAATGAAGAAAGCACAGCGTCATACAAATGACGGACAATATTGCCGTAAAGACTGTGATTTGCAACACAACAATATAAAAGATAGAGCATCATATCAGACTAAATACATTTTCTATCGTCCAGACGAAATATATCGTCATATCGCCCAGCCCTAGGGTGGGGCAGGCTCAGAACGTGACAGCAGCATTATTAAACATAGCCCAATTAAATAACGTGCATACAGCATCAAAACAAGAAGAGACTGAACTCTAGGCTATAGGCTACCTTCGAGTTTTCCCCATAGTGGTATCCGTAGCTTTTGTTCAGCAGTAGGCGCCAAAACACTCCTCTTTTGAGGAGATGAGGCGGTCAAAAAGAACAGTAGCCTAGTGCCTAGTCTGCCGACACCTGATGACATGGCTGAATGAATCAAGCAGAAGATAAAGGATGGTAGTGCTAAAGTCAGACGCAAAGAGGACGCAAAAAGCAAGGTTTGGGAGAGATTCGGGCAGGTTGTGCTGTCAGATGACACTGTAACAGACTACCGTAAATTCCGGACTATAAGCCGCGGCTTTTTTCCCGTTTTTTGGCCCCTGCGGCTTATATAACGGTGCGTCTTATCTATGGATTTTTTCAGAAAAAAAAAAAAAAAAAAAAAAAATCTCTCTTTTTTAGCACTCTTTCTAACTATAAATCCACTTCTGTTTTAATTTCCTCTCTTGCCCTCTTTTCACCACACCGCGGACACTGTGTGCACTGTAAAAATAAACAACGGTGGTGTTGTGTTATGTTGTTTTGTTGAAATGTTGTAATACGGTAAATGGGAGCTTCCTCAAACAGCCATCTCTTCCCGACAATCCCCTCTGTGCGTGACCACTTACATATGGTAATTACGGTAAGCAAACGGCCACTCGGGCAACAACTCCCTCCCCCGACTACCAGGAGAAAATCACAAACTTCGGCGAATTCACACAAAGGAAGATCAAGGAATATTCACAACAAGACGAGCAGTAGAAGCAACACTCTCACTTACCATGGGGAAGGTACGCAGAAATTCACACGAGGCAGCTTTCAAGTTGAAAGCAGTCAATCTCGCATTAAAAGAGAGCAGCCGCCGATCAAACAGAGCAGCCGCGCGTAACCTGGGCAAAAGGGACTGTCCGTCCGGGGGAGAACTACTGAACAACTCCCTCCCGACTATCAGGAGAAAATCACAAACTTCGGCGAATTCACACAAAGGAAGATCACGGAATATTATAGGAGTGTGAAAACATCCACAATTACCAACGGGTTCCAAAACGCTGGACTGCTGCGGGATGAAGAGGATGACGCCACGGGGACTGCCCCCTAGTCCGATACCTCACGAGTCCGATACCTCACGAGTCCGACACCTCATGGTTTTGGGTTAGGGTCTGGGGGAGGTTAGGTTTAGGCGTGGGGGTGGGAGAGGTTAGGTTTTGGGTTAGGGTCTGGGGGATGTTAGGTTTAGGCGTGGGGGTGGGAGAGGTTAGGTTTTGGGTTAGGGTCTGGGGGAAGTTAGCCTCTTTTTTCGGACTCGTGAGGTGTCGGACTCGTGAGGTATCGGACTCGTGCCATGGCACCTGAAGGAGAGAGGAGAGTGGTTGACGAAGCCACCCTGAACCTGTTCGTTTCCGACACTGAAGATGAGGACTTTGGTGGTTTCAGTACGCAGGAAGAAGAGGAAGACGAGGATTAGTGACTTGACTTCTCTGGTTACAGGTTTGCTGCACATATACGGTAGCCTATTGTTGTGTGATTTTGTCTGGGGATTAGTGACCTGACTTTTGTTTTGTTTTGTTGAAATGTTAATAAATGGGAGCTTCCCCAAACAGCGATCTCTTTCCCGACATTCCTCTCTGTGCACGAACCCTTTCATATGGTAATTAAACATCAAAACACCCGCGGCTTATAGTCCGGTGCGGCTTATAGAAGAAAAAAATAGTCAATTTTGGTCCCGCGGCTTATACACCGGTGCGTCTTATAGTCCGGAATTTACGGTACGTTATCTGCTTGGAGTGTGAGGCTTTATACAAATACGACGGACACAAGACTGGTACGTCAAGCCTGATACGACATGCATGTGGATCAGCGGCACGACCACAGCCCAACAGGCCGATTCAACCTAGCCAGCCGGATCCAACAAACCAGCCCTTATTGACAGCCTTCCTGCGCAACAAGGTGCCACTTGCAGCGAAATCTAAATTTGTGGACGACTGTGTGCAGTTTTGCTGCGCTGACCTGCGCCCATTCGATGTGGTGTCCGGTAAGGGATTTACACGTGTCGCGCAAGGATTAATTAATATATATTATGGTGCAGTGGATGCGGACAGTGTCCTTCCTCACAGGCAGACCATCTGTGACAGAGCAAAGGCGGAAGCGAAAACAGGAAAGGCTGCTCTCTGTAAATCTATCAACAAAGCACTGGAATGTGGAATTGGCATCACGACTGACATGTGGACCGACAGCTTCAATATGAGAGCATATACGGTGCTGACGTGCCACTTCGTCACAGAAGACTGGAAACTGATGAGTCGAGTGATTTCTACCTTAGAGTTTGACTCGACACTGAAGAAAACTGCAGTTAACATCCATGACCAAATCAGCAAGGAACTCCTGGAAATTGGCACAGTCCCGATGTGGCATCGTAAACTGAAAGCACACTGTGAGCCTCAGTGTGTGGATCCCATCCAGTGGCGTGCCGTCCATTAGGCGAACTAGGCAAAAGCTAGGGGCGCTTGAGCCGTTAGGGGCGCCAGAGAGGGTAATTTTTTTTTTTTTTTTTTTTTTTACAAATACTTTTTCATGATAATAGGCCTACTATTATTTTGTAATAGTAGACAAAAAATAAGCACAACAACGTCTTAAGTCTTTAAATAATAGTGAAATCATTTTTCTAATTCTGGCTTTCTGGCTGCCTGGGCTGCAGCCAGGCCCGTAGCTACGATTGAGTTCACCGAGGTCATGACCCCCCCAAAAAAGGAAAAATAGCCCCAGCCCCCAGATCTATTCATCTGTCATTGATGTTTTAATGTGACAGTTTTGATCAGAAATGCAACAATTTGCTTCCTCTCTGTGTGCTATAGAAGGAAGAAAGATAACTCACAACATTCAGATTTTGCATTGAGGCTAGATTGGGGCTAGACTTTGGGGACAGTTCTATTGAAGTGCATGGGTAAGTAACTACCCTGTAAGTGATGTTTGTGTTGATGGGCCATTGTGTTTAATTAAGCAGTATGCAGAATATAAATTATATTATCTGGGGAGACATTTGTATCATTTTAAAGCAACAGCACAGTTAAAGAGGATATTAATCTAACATGATGTCTGTAGTTCTTTATAGATCTAGCCTCTTAATTTAGCTCTCAAAGTGCACCAGATTGAAGCATTTTACTTTAAAATGGACAACATTTTCTATCCGGGGGGGCACAGCCCCCCCTGGGACCCCCGCACCACGCTAAAATGACCTCGGTACTTCTCAAACTCTGGCTACGGGCTTGGCTACAGCACTTTCTCCATGGTCGTTACTCCATACCACCCCACCCCCTGCGTGGCCGTGCCCCCCTTCTACCTGCTCGGAGCTTTTTCCCAGAGTGGGGGAAGGGCGATTCTGAGCCTGCACTGCACAGGCAGCAGTTTTAGCAGTGACATGATGTCAGTTTGTGTGACTGTATAAGTATTTGTGGTGGAATTAGCTGTGATATAATTTTTATTATATTTTCTTTGGGGGGGGGGGGGGGGGGCACCAGCAAAAATCTTGCCTAGGGCACCACTGATCCCATCTACATGCAACATATCCACCACTGTGCAACAAAGCTTCTAAAGGAGAAGTTTGTGATTTCCCCGACTCATAAAATCGCCACCTTTCTCTCACCACGTTTCAAGACCCTGAAAATGCTCCAGCCAGACGAAAGGTTGGCAGTCCATGGAGAAGCACGAAGAATCTACATGCAACATATCCGCCACTGTGCAACAAAGCTTCTAAAGGAGAAGTTTGTGATTTCCCCGACTCATAAAATCGCCACCTTTCTCTCACCACGTTTCAAGACCCTGAAAATGCTCCAGCCAGACGAAAGGTTGGCAGTCCATGGAGAAGCACGAAGAATGACAGCAGCCCTCATCCCAGCTCTGCAGGCCCAGTCTGAGGCCCGTGAGGGGCATTGTAAGCTAAAACTGTAATAGTTCAGCCTGTAATATTTTATTATTTTAGCTTGTAATTAACTCTTTCAGCATAATACTTCAACCTGTAATACATAAATAAATTATAAATATATAAATTGTACAAATACGATAGCCTATATATAATAAATTAATAAATATGATATAATAAATATATATATATATATAATACATATTTATTTATGTATTACAGGTCAAGGTTTAAAGGTTAAAAAGCCTTTATTGCCATATCAGAGTTAAAAATAACACTGCCCGCTCGCAGGGCCTTCAGGCCTTCATCCCTGCGGCGGTGTTATTTTTAATTCCGATATGCACTAGAAAAAAAAAAAATATATATATATATATATATATATAATACATATTTATTTATGTATTACAGGTCAAGGTTTAAAGGTTAAAAAGCCTTTATTGCCATATCAGTTAAAAATAACACTGCCCGCCGACCGGTTTCAGCCTCGCAGGGCCTTCAGGCCTTCTTCAGGCCCTGAAGAAGGCCCTGCGGCGGTGTTATTTTTAATTCCGATATGCCCTAGAAAATAATTATTATTAATAATTATTATTTTTAACCTTTAAACCTTGACTGTATGAGTGTAGTGCCTGAATAAAGCTGCTTATTCATAGATGCTGATTATTATTGGGTTAATTTGTGTAGCATCGGTGGAGGCACTCCGGCCACATCACGCGCCCCCGCGGAGGATGAGACTCTGGAAGCGCATGCACTGAAGAGACGGAGGCTGTTCATGCAGTGGGAAGACACCCCAGACCTGATCGAACCAGATGAAGTTGAGCGTTACCTGCATGCTCAATTCAGTGTCGACGAGTGCCATGAGGACCTCCTTGCCTTTTGGAGGGATCATCGCACCTCGTATCGTCCCCTAGAGCGGTGCTGTCTGTTCCAGCAACAAGCGCATCCAGTGAGCGCACTTTCAGCTCAGCTGGCCGTGTGATCGAAGCACGCCGAAACAGGTTAAATCCTGGAACTGTGGACTCAATTCTCTTCATACACAGTGCAGCCAAACTGTAGGGATAGTTATGTTCTACAGAGTTCATGTTCAAAGATCATAATGATCTAAAAAATAATGCTATTTTGTAAGAAAAGCACCTTAAGATGTGGAGAATACCTTGTGTGGGGGGGGTGAGAAAGAAAGGGAGATAGTTCATGTTTATAGCTAGTAGCCTATGTTAAGAAATTAAGCGTTCAGAGAATAGTTTGTTTGTGTGAACGTGATATGTGCGGGTGTATGTTAAAACAGGTAGCCTATTTGTTAATAATAAATTAACGTTTGGATCTCTGTGAGAGATACTTCATGTTTAAAACACCTATTCTTTAAGAAATGCACGGTTAAGATGTGAAGAATGTACTGTGCATGAGAGAAGTAAAGACGTTCCTCATGGTTACATGTTTAACATGACAATGTTTTGCTGCTGTGTGCTGCATTGTGCATGCTATGCTCTGCTGTTTGTTCGCCAATAAAGAACAGGTTTGGAACAGTTTGTCTGTTTATTTAACCGTAGATCTTCTCAGGGGGAGTACAGAAGCATTTCAGCACCTTGGAGAGCGCCACAGCGCTTTGTCCCGAGTCCAGAGACTAATAAATTGTCAGTTTGCGGGTTCCTGGGTTGGGGCGGGCTCGGCATTAAAGCCGATTTTAGCGGGGCAGGCGGGGCGGGCTAGCTTGAGTGACGGGTTGGGTTGGTGCGGGCTTTAAAAAACCCTGACCCACGCATCACTACCAGCCAATAAAGCCTGAACCTGCATCGACCAATCCCAAGCCACTGAGTCCAACAATGGCAGGGCGTAGCGCGCCGTTATTAACTCATTCCCAACCAGAGGTTTGAGAATAAGTCACTAGCCACCGCCAGGGTTTTTGATCATTTTCATAAATTTTCCAAAGACCCACAGAATATTTCCTTATATGACTATGTAAAATCTGCATATCACAAAAGAAAGAAGAGAGCCTCTACTTTCATAGGGAAAAAAGTTTGATTCTACCTTCATCCGTTCTTTAGTTATCAACAACTGAATGTAGGTCGTTTTCGTGATTCTATTATCACAGAAACTATGGGGCCTTATCCTTGCCTCAGCCTGTCGCTGGCCTGCGGCAGGCACCTGTCATAAGATACGTGCCACCAGGGCTTACAACGTTTGTGGGGGGAAACCTGTTGCCACCTAGTGAGTGGCACAAAGTCAATGTTACAGTGTGACTAACGAACAAACAAACGGCAGGAGACCGATCCAAAGTCCACCGATTTGGTGGGGGACAATGGTGAGTCTAAACTTATTCAGGAAACTGGATGTTTTGAGCGTAAAGTGAAGTGAAATTAAAGAAGCTCTTGTAATATTTCTCCTTGTCCTGCGATGTTCTACATAGGAGACGTCCTTGTTTACTTTGAGCTCTACTCATTAATAATACCAGACTGCTGGCTGACCTACTACAGAGCCAAAAAATAGTCTGTGTGTGCATATACAGCATGTGTGTGTGTGTGTGTGTGTGTGTGTGTGTGTGTGTGTGTGTGTGTGTGTGTGTGTGTGTGTCAGTTATGCATGTATTGGAGACAAAACGCACAGCGATGATGAATGTGCAGTAATCCAGCGTACAGTGTGTGGCTCATAAATGTAGCCTCCAGCATCCAGAAGCCTATACGATCCCCATTTCTCTGTGACAGGGCCGTGAATCTCCGCCAACTTTCCTTTCAGGTGCGCACTTTATCTTCTTGGGTTTTTAGCAGAGCCCATCAGATTGAGTTAGGGCAAGCTAAACCAGAGGAGAACCAAAAGCAGCGTTCCCACACCTTGTTAAACATCAAATGCAAGGACTTTCTGGTCCAATTCCCTCAAATTCAAGGACCCAACATGGCATAGTTTGACGGATCAAGGTTAATTACTCTTAACAACACAGAATTGTTATAATGAGAACTAGCAGGATTTACAGAAGTTCACACACAAAAAGAGAGAGAGGCTTGAATGTCTGAATGCATGTGACTGTCGCACTTTCATGAAACCTGGAGGCACAGACGGCGGGAGACACACATGCAGACAGCGGAAACGTACCCTATTTACTAGTCTCTCCCCAGACTCAAATATTATGTTGAATCGCTGCGCTCCGCATACTACATAGTGAGTCTGTGCCACTTCATAGCCACTGCTGGGGTTTGAGGGCACGTCTAGGGGGGTGAAATTGAATAAGTGACAGCACCAATGAGAGTGCAGTTTGAAAAATGGGCTGCGCCTCCCATGCCGTCACTGATCGCAAAGTCGTTACTGATTGGTGAAGACTGTCTGAATTCACCACTGGCCACATGAACAGTTCACTTCCGACCCCAGCTGGCTGAGGGGAAGCGTCCCAGACCCAGCGAGACATCTGCAGCATGCAGTAACGTTAGGGGTGGGTGATATGGCAAAAATAGGATCACGATCCACAATCTTATCACGATTCTTATTCATCTTGGTTTTTAAGACTATTTTGCAAGTTACTGAACAGTACAAGTACATCCAAACTAATTTCAGGGTTCGTACGGTCATGAACAACCTGGAAAAGTCAAATTTAACTCATTGAGTGCCAGCCACTTTTGGAGAACGGACGCTCCCAGTGCCAGAGTTTCAGAGCGTTTTCAGTGATTTCTCGAGGCCCACAGAATATTGTGTGATATTACTATGTAAACACTGAACACGCACAAAGAACGATGAGACTCTCTTCTATCATCTGCAAAAAAAAGTTTATTGATCCCATTTTCCATTCTTTAGTTATGAGCCGGAGAAGATAGGCTGTTTTGAGCAAAAAGACACTTTTCAAATTAGAAGCTGAGTTATTCCGCCTTTTGTGAAATGCAGCATTTCAAGCACATTCACTGAGTCTGAAGATAATATTTTCTGATGTAGTGACGTGGGGTAGTTGTGTGGTGCCTGCGTGCCCCACCCCCCTCTCCCCCCCTCAGCTGCAAACTCCTCCCCACACTACACAGCCTCACGCACCCAGTCTATTTTCGGAGCGTTTCGTTTTTGTGCGCCGGGCGGCTCCCAGCGCGACAAGGAAATTCCAAACCGCACTGCAGGGAAAGGTTTGGCCCTTCGGCGTCGGGTGCTGCCTTTCTGGCGGCTAATCGTGTGAAGAAACTATGCAGACAGACAGACAGAGGCAGAGGAGCTCAGTTGTGTGCGCGGATTGACTGATGTTTGCAGCCAACATCAGCTGCAAGTCAGAGCCATCTATATGGCTCTGGCTGCAGCATGAGCGGTTTCTCTTTGATCACGGGCGTTTTTCCTGCTGTTTTCGGACCTTCCTCTAATCTGGAGAGCACTGTCGCCACCTAATGGGTCGGTAAAATAGGTTATACACATTCAACATGCCCCAAAATTTTACAGGAGATATATTAGGCTTTGATCCACGTCCCACCGTCAAAAAACGCAATTGACGACAATCGTCGTCTTTGGCACTCTACGTTAGTATTCGAATTGATGACAACTGTCGTCATTGGCACTCAATGAGTTAAAATACAATTCCCAGAAATTGAAAATTGAAAGTTATAGAAAAAGTTTGGGAAAAGTCATGGAAGTTTGTTTCATATTTCATGTTAAATATTTGCATGTCGTGAATTTTTTACGCTGAATTTACAATAATTCATGTTTGGGGTTTCCAAACTTTTTCATCATGGGCCTCAAAAGATACATTTTTTGTCTCCCTGGGACCCAAAAAAAACATACTGTAATGAGTTGCCATGACAAACAGTTGGCGACCCACCCCCCACGGGTCCACGACCCAAATTGGGTCCCGACCCATAGTTTGGGAAACACTAAGAAATAATAACGTTCACAAGCAGGCACGCGCTCAATAACGACATTACCTGAAAACTAGTTTGGTGGTGGCCTGACACACTTTCCATAAACTCAGTGAGGGAGGCAGGCAGACTAGCCGCTTGGTTAATGGAGAAATAGGCTGCCTGCCTACATCATGTCATGGGCAACTACAACAAGGCAAGCCCTGGCCAAGCAAAATGCAGGTTGTGTTGCCGCAAAACATTCAATATTTTGAACATGAGAGAGGCAGCGGCATTAACGAGCCCCACACGGAAATGAGGCAAACATCAAGGGCGCTGCTGCTCGTCAAGGTAACTTACTGTCTGCAACTCCCATCACTGGACTGGGTTTCTTACCAAGGGAACTGCTATCACGTCTCTCTCTCGTCAGCTAAAGTACCAGGCAGCGTGACGAAAAAAAAAATTAAGTTTGAACTGTGGACGCTGACGGCGGATAATTATTATTATTATTTAACTCGTTCAAAGATGCCAGCCATGTGTGTGTCTGTGTTCACATGACAAGTCAAACCAACTCCTCCTGTGTGTTGAGAAGGGGGGGGGACTTTGGAGTCGTCTTTCAGACATACAAATGCAATTGATAGAATGTGCACTGCATGTAGCGCGATTCTAACGATCTGTCTGGAAATGCAGATCGTGGAGCCATTCTAATAGTTAACGATCTAAGATCGTCATATCGCCCACCCCTAAGTAACTAGTGTATCAGCGTAAGAACTCTCATGGGTCTGGCGTTGAGACTACCTATTTACTAACATTAAAGCCCCCCTGAAGTCAAAAGTGTGTTTTTCTTTTTCTTCTTCCTACAGTTATTTCAAGACGTATCTAAGCGTCCAGCTCTCAATGACATTACACCTCGTGCACACGTCACTATTCCTAAGCTAACTACTCAGCACTCGCCCTCAACAGCACTCAACACAAAGCCGCAGTCACTTAACACTCAAATCTCACCCCTACAGCACATCCAGAACCACAGAGACAGTACTACTAATTTATTTACCTAATCTACGTTTCCCTAACAATTTTATCCTATTACAAGAGTTCTCTGATTACCTAGGCTTATAGCAACTAGACAGCTAGCCTGTCCCCAAGCTCTGCACTCTTATCCGTACAAACCTCTTTGATGGGCCAAATATAACCCTGGAGCTTCCCTCTACTTAATCAGAGACCTCCAAACTGGTCGGGAGGCAACCTCCATTCCAACATACCCCTATTACGACATGCCTCTATTACGACATGCTTCTATTACGACATGCCCGACGTGCCCCTATTACGACACATTTTAGTACCGCCATTCTGACAGTTTAGGTTCGCCAACATAGCCTACATGCCCACAACAGTGGGGCTTACAAGCATTAACACATGTAAGAGGAGAAAAATACTATTTTTTAGAATAATAATGTTTATAACATGACATAAAGTCCAGCGGCTGCGGCGGCAGTACCGCAGAGGGACCAGGACACTGGAGGAGTATTGGGAGGCTGTCCAGTGCAACATTGTCCAGTTCGAATGAACCACCATCACCACCACCATCTCCATCATCCTCCTGCATATAATTAGTGTATTTAGTGGTTAGTATTAGTGTTAGTGTGTATAATTAGTGTTATTAGTGGTTAGTATTAGTGTTAGTGTGTATAATTAGTGTTATTAGTGGTTAGTATTAGTGTTAGTGTGTATAATTAGTGTTATTAGTGGTTAGTATTAGTGTTAGCGTGTATAAATAGTGTTATTAGTGGTTAGTATTAGTGTTAGTGTGTATAATTAGTGTTATTAGTGGTTAGTATTAGTGTTCATGTGTATAATTAGTGTTATTAGTGGTTAGTATTACTGTTAGTGTGTATAATTAGTGTTATTAGTGGTTAGTATTAGTGTTAGTGTGTATTTGTGTGTGTTTTAAGTAAATACTTCCGAATTGCATTTCATTTTTTTTGTGAAATTTTATACAAGCACTCATAATGCCCCCGCCCCCTCTTAATTTGCAATGGTATGCGTTGTACTCCTACAACTATGTCACATGAATGTTGCATTAGGTTATTATTCCCTGCATTACCTGTATATATTCAGGTAGCTGTCCATGGTGCTGAAGGCAGCAGATAGATAGATAGATAGATAGATAGATAGATAGATAGATAGATAGATAGATAGATAGATAGATAGATAGATAGAAACAGAATCGAAAGTCCAAGCAAATTGGGTCAGTGGGGATTTTGGGAGAGACTGGAGAAGGGCTTTATGTCTCACAGCAGCTGCGATCACCTTGTTTCTCAAGTTTGAGGGCTACATATATGCCTACAAAGGGGGTCTCACAGGATCACAGTAATCAAGGAACATATCAGAGCCGGGGCGGGGCACATGACCGGGCCTTTAAACCCAATAAAGCTTGAGGTTATATCGCTTTAACATAGCCTACATGCCCGCAACAGCGGGGCTTACAAGCATTGTAAGAGGAGAAAAATACTATTTCTTAGAATAATAATGTTTGCTTGCAGCAGGGTAACAGATTTAATGTCCGCCCCGACTCAGGTGTGGGGATCTTGTCTCTCGCTGTGCTGTAGGAGCAAACCGTTTTTTGACCGCAGTAAGATTACAACTTTAAAAAATGTTTGAAAGAAAAGTAACCAAAGAAATTTGTAAATATTTAAGATTTCGTTTCTACAAATGGTAATTTGAATTTGGAAACATGTTTTGTTGACCTTTTTGTAATAAATTATTTGAGCCACCTGTAGCCTATATTACATAGCCTATACGCTGTTTGACACACAATCCAAAGCGTTTGATTGTCACCTTCAGCAGTCCCGCTATCCGTGTGTGTGTGTGTGTGTGTGTGTGTGTGTGTGTGTCTATAAATAAATAGAATAGGACACACACACACACACACACACACACACACACACAGAGCGAGAGAGAGAGAAGTAGAGAGACCACCGGGGAATAGGCTACTGTCCTTCAAAAATGTTGGTGTTTCCCTTTAACACCTACTAAGGGCAGGTGATTTAAGCTGTAACTCATGTGTTACGTACGTCCCCTTTCTTTTACTTCCTCTTCACTTTCTTTACTTTCCTATTGGTGAAGGCATTTGGTTTCATATATATTATGAGTGGCGGCTGTATGGAATGTATTGGGGATTATGTATTTGTCCCTTTAACTCTCCTTGGGACTTCAAGAAGATGATGTCATGCCCTGGAGAGTGGCACAGGTGCTGTGCATTACAGAGACAATAAAGATGGCGTCTAGCCCAGGACAAGCAGATGCTACAGGTGGCACATAGCAGTGCTGCAGAACACCTGTGAGGTGAGGTGAAAGGGGAGAGCCAGGCTAAGTACTGGTTACTTCCAGGTACCAACCTGACATTGAGCAGGAGAGCTCCGTTAGATGGGAGTGGGCGCTTCACTACGCCCAGCCAGTTATTCGGAGACCAACTGCCGTAGTCATTGGAGAGTTCTGAGGACTTCAGGGAGCGTTGTGCAGAAGACCGACGGAGACCCGAAGGAGGACCTTCTCCATTCAACCACCCTCCTCACACTGAACAGTTCCAGGCCGAGCGGGCTGGCCGTGTTCGGAGTGACACAACGCCGGTGCTGGCCCAGACTGAGGTCCGACGGAAGGCCATCCACACGCCATACCGTTGTTTCGGACCATCTGGTAGGCCGCCAATCTTTGATTAATAATATAAGGAAACCAAATGCCTATTTCTTTCTTATTTCTTCTTCCTTGCTTGCGTGGGAATTAGCTGTATGACTACATAGCTGATATCATTTCTGATCACACTAAAATACACGTCCGCTAAGAGTTTGCGAGCCAATTGTGTAATATTTCTAACTATCATACCATCTAGCAATCTCGCGCGTTCGTAACATGGGCGCTTGTCCGGGGATGACTTAAAATAAACACTGAGAATATTATTTCTTTGTGAAATAACCGGGACAGTTAAAAAAAAAAAAACTTTAACTAAACCCTACTTAGTCACGGTTTGGTTTGGGGGCTCTGAGCTAACGAAACAAGCTAATGATAGCATTTGGGAAGCTAACAAAGCAAGCATGTATTAATAATTTACTTGTAATTTAGCGGTAGTTTAACGAGTTACAGCCTGGCGTGCTATTTGAGGGGAAAGGCAAGAGTGAGTTGGATTCAGCTCGGGAAGTCGGATGTGACTAGGTTTATATCACGGCTACGAGGATTAGCGACTCGACGCCATAAACATTTCCCCGCATATAGCCGTTTGGGAGTGTAAATAAAGAGCTAGTTTGAGTGAGGTGATAGTACATCACACTGTGTGGCAGTACATTTCTATCAATAGTAGTTGTGGTAAACAAAACGTTTGCGTAGCCTGCGGAGCTCAGTGACCGTGGCATTTTGACGTAGCGTTAAGCGTGTGATTTTGGCGTTGATTTTTGCGTAACGTAGTTGTGAATACAGCTGTGTTTACAAAACTAATTGGAGGTAAATTTTGTGGCGCTGTAACTTTGTGTGCATAGCCTAATTTTTCTTTTCAGTAGCTGGTTGACTGTGGCATGTGTAGTCATGGCGGAGTTCGATGTGAATATATTTTGTGGCAGCAAATTTGGACGTGCTGAGTTGCGTAAGCTAAGAAAGGAAAATCTAATTGAAATTGCTGACTATCATGAGTGCCCCGTTGCTGGGGGGATGGAAAAGCTACACATTGAAGCAATGCTTATTGAGGAATTAGGAATAGATATAGCTGAAGCAGCCGAAGCTAAAACAATCGCTTTTGAGAGAGAGATGGAGAATGCTAAAATCGCTTTAGCGCAAGAACAGGCTGAAGCAAAAGAACGGGCCGAGGCTCAACAGAGAGAGATTGAGTATTATAAGAATGAGTTAGAGAAACTCGACAGGGCTGCAGATTCCTCTAAATTAGTCCACAAAGATGTACAGGAGAAGCGATACTATAACTCATACGGAAAACGACATGATGAGTCGGATACAAAATTCTGTCACTGCTGTAAGCAGTCTGGCCACGTGATAAGTGACTGTGTTAGTCGTAAGCTGTCGTATGTTGAAGTGATTAAAGCAGTTGAAGTGATCACCACATGCGAAGTTTCGGACCATCTGGTAGGCCGCCAATCTTTCATTAATAATATAAGGAAACCAAATGCCTATTTCTTTCTTATTTCTTCTTCCTTGCTTGCGTGGGAATTAGCTGTATGACTACATAGCTAGGGATGGGTACCGTTCACATTTGAACCGATACCGGTACGATACCGGTACCTGGAATTCGGTACGGTACCCAAAACGGTACCATTTTCGGTACTTTACACGCTCTAATAACAAAAAAAATTACAGTTGTAAAAAAAATAATCCAAACTTCTCAGAGAGAGCCGTCGGTATTCACTAAAGCGTTCATATCTCAGGCTCTGTAGCACATAGAAACATAAAATAAAAAGCATTTGAGAGCTTAACCCTTTGGCTTTTCGTATTATATTTGCCCTAATGTTCATTAAAAAAATTTTTTATCTTTAACCCCAAAAAATAAAAATAAAAATATTCTAATGCATTTTAAGAAATGTTAATAAAGATTATGGCAAATGTAACCCTTCCAAATAAAAAGCCACGGGTTTAAGCTCTCAAATGCTTTTTATTTCATGTTGATAGCTACTATACAGGCTGAGGAAATACGTTCGGTTGAACCCTTGACAATTACTGCAGCAAGAGTAACGTTAGCGTTTAACGTTTAACATAGTAACGTTTGCAGTCGTTGTGGAGACAGTGAAAAGCCCCGTTATCTAACAACCACAACGGCAGTGAAACAACTTATCCAGCTAACGCTAGCTAATTAAATAACGTTATCTGATGTTGTAGAAGTCGATGCCTCTCTCAACGTTACAGCTGAGGAGGTGCTGCTAACGTTAGCATGTGGTGCGGTAGGCTAGGCTACTGTATCTGCTTCATACACCCTCAGCCTATCTAAGACGTTACAGTCTTCAGCATTTAGCTAAATATATCTTGTGTTTGACCATGCTTCCTCAAGTTTGAGGTGTTTCCCTGGCCAGCTTTGCAATTCACATCACAAATGTTGCAAGCCAGTGTTGTCTGAGTCTATCTTGGTAAAGTGTAGTCACATTTTCGGGTGGTCCTGTTTGTTGATGTTGGTGTGTGATGTACTGACGTAACGCGCTCTCGCGTGTTGCCTTAAGGTTCCGTCGGAATTTCTATTTTACCCACTCTCTTTCTATTACTCAGATGCGTTCAAGTACCGAAATTAGGTACCGTTCGTTTTTATGTGAACTGGTACGGGGCAGTACCGACGTATTTCGGTCGGTGCCTGTAAAAGTACCGAGTTCGGTACCCATCCCTATACATAGCTGATATCATTTCTGATCACACTAAAATACACGTCCGCTAAGATATTGCGAGCCAATTGTGTAATATTTCTAACTATCATACCATCTAGCAATCTCATGCGTTCGTAACACATGGCTACGTTGGAACTATTTCAGTTTGTGCAGCCATTAAAACTTTAGAAATGGCTAAACTCAGACTTTGTGAGACACTAAAACTAGGCTACGTTTGAACTTACACACACCTGGTGCAACCCAGTGCAGGTTAGTTATGTAGATCTATCCCTGCAGCTCACTTGAGATTAAGGGTGCTTTCTCAGTGCGGACACCGGAACGGAAGCGATCACACTTGTCCCCAAATTGACCCCATGGCTACGTTGGAACTATTTCAGTTTGTGCAGCCATTAAAACTTTAGAGATGGCTTAGTCTCGGCTCCCAGACGTTTGGTCAGCTGCGCCACCAAACGTCTGGGAATTTCACTGTCAGAAACTGTCTGTCCGAGCCCGGCGAGAACCGCCGGCAGCAGACACGCCTACATTTATTATTAGAATTTTATTTGGTAGCGTCAATGCCATTTATCATAGTCCTAACACAGAACGCATGAACCTGATATGCTCCAAACAAAATTTATAGCTGTGGTTTATTTTACAATCATTTTTCCTACCCGGAAGTGGTCTGCTTGCTACTGTGTGAAGTCATCAGCAGGCTCTGTAACGTTAGCCTCGGGAGTCGGGTTTATCGCTGGGGGAGCTGCAGCTCACTTGAGATAAGGGTGCTTTCTCAGTGCGGACACCAGAACGGAAGCGATCACACTTGTCCCCAAATTGACCCCAGATTGATGAGTTCCGGACGCGGAACAGTGAACCATGACAGGGTCCACTTGAAAAGGTGGTCTGGGGAACGCTTGGGCGTGCCCAGGGATGGAACACTTGCGAATGTGAACGCCAACTGTACCGAACCACATAGACAACACACGGGCGAGGATACAGTCCAGGCATAGATGATGACGCAAGTGTACTCACGCAAGTGTTCCATTCCGTTACCGAGCGTTCCCAGTGAGAAAGCACCCTAGATTCACCTTCCTCAGACAGATGCATCAGCTGCACCATCTGCCCAACCCATTAAAGGAGAATTTCGGTTTTTTACACCACGGTCCTCATTTCCAGCTTAAAATATGATGTTTTCTACCCACAAATACTTTTGGGTTCATTGGATCCCCACAGAAGATTTGTCGCACCGAGTACACTCCTCAAACACTCAAACAGGCTAGAACGGGAGCCTGCGGGGCATGCTGCACGCGCTCTGTAAATGACACTTTTTCGGTCACATCGCGGTTCATTCTGGTTGTAAATATAATTATTTAGCTAATAGCTAGAAGCTAAGCTAACTAGGGCTGCCACAAACGATTAGTCGACTAATCGGATAAATTGCAGCTTATCGCACAATTACTCAATTGCTCTGATTTAGCTATCATCAAGTTGTTTTAAGCATTTGCCAACTAGAAATAAAGACAATTAAGATGATAATTCACTCAAAAATAATCTTTTAATGAACCTTAGAGCATGTAACATTCATTTCTGGCAATGGCATCATACTTGTATGTACTAGTAAATGTAATAGTGCAGTGCAAATTGCAAAACAGACCGTATATCAAAATATCAACAAATAAATTTTTCAAGTACGGTATCAAACACATTTTTAAATGTAAGTAGAGGTGTGCAAACTGCTGAGTAAAATGAGGTAGGCTAGGCACTAGAAACAAAAAGAACAAAAATAAATACTCGTCTCTGGCATCAAACATACATTTTAAATGTATTGAATAGTGCTGCAAAATCAAATGAGGTAGGCACTATAGGCAACTAAAGTTAACAGCAATCATCCACAAAAATAAATACTTCTAGAGAAAAGGTTTGGTCTCACTCAAATTAAATATAACAAAAATAGTGCATTTTGTGCTCACTGCTTTGTGCACTGACTGTAGTCAACTACTAGTATACTGTATAGTATACTAGTACAGAGGATAGACAGAGGCACATCCATGTTGATGATTTAACAATCATTCATCGTGAGGAAAGTCAGCATTTCCACATGTTCTGGAGAGAGGCTTTCTCTCTTTTGAGAGCAGATGTTCCCTGCTGCAGAGAAGATCCGCTCGGATGGGGTGGAGGTTGCAGGGATGGACAGAAACGTTTTTGCCAGCTTTGCTAGTGTGGGGAAACGCCCCTCATTTTCACGCCACCATTTGAGAGGGTCGGCCTTTTTGGATATTGGGGCCTCTGCGAAGTACAGCTGAACTTCATTTCTCACTCTTTGGATCATTTGGTCCTCCTGTGTCGCTTCTTCCTCGCCCTCACTCTGACTGTCTGTGTCAGACTGAAGGAGGCTGTCCAGAGCTGACTTTTCCCCTCTGTCTGGAAGATTGGCGTTCCGCTCTTGTGCATCCCGTCCCCCATGTGTCCCAGGCCCCTTTGCTTCTTTGATAGCAAGCACTTCAACATTCGCCCGCACCCTGGTGCCATCTACAGAAGCCACAAACTTCAGCTTTCTGTATCTGGGGTCCAAGGCAGCTGAAACAACAATTGTGTTCTCTTTCCCTGCTGAGATGGTGGTCAGACTTCCCCATTTATCTGTTATCTCTTCTCCTGCACTGACCATGAATGCTTTTCCTGGCCGTGTCTCAAGTTGGCTTTGTTGTATGGACCTCTTCAGCCCGTTGACCACCTGTGGAAGACCTGAAGCAGTTGCGTACTGCTGTCCACTAAGGTAAACGGTAGCAGTCTCAAAAGGCTCCAACCCTTGCTTCAGCTATTCAAGCAGCTCCCATTGCTCTGGCTTCAAGTCGAAGTAGTGCTTGCCCCTTGGAGTTACCCCAGGATCTGAGAGAGTGGCAGTGACAGGCCAGCGCTGTTCCAGGAGTCTCTGTACCATGTAGAACGTACTGTTCCATCTTGTACTGACGTCCTGGATCAGTGAATTTGTCGCTACCTGCATCTGCTCCTGTTTCTTCTTGAGCTTTGCACTGGCCAGCTCGCTTCTCTTGAAGTGCTCCACTAGAGACCTTGCAGCACCTAGCGCTTTGTTGATGGCATTTTCTTTGAGGCCAGCATTAACTATGAGCTGGAGTGTGTGCCCAGCACAGCGGATAGAGGCCCATCCATGTTTCTCTTGCAGCATTCGCATTGCTGCCACCATATTGGACCCGTTGTCATGAACTACTGCTTTTATTTTGCCAGGCGGGATGTCAAACTTTTCTACCACCTCCTCCATCCATTTCATGATGTTTGGACCAGTATGCCTCTCCTCAAGAGGCATGGTGGCAAGGTTGACGGTCTTCATTTGCCAATCTTCACTGAGGAAATGGCAGGACACACCAAGGTACGCCTCTCTTGCACGACTAGTCCACACATCAGCAGTCAGGGTGAGGGAGCCTTTGACATCTTTGAGGGTCTCCTTTACCTTAAAAACATCAGAGGTGATTTTATTTAACATTTTGAAGTGAAAAGACCCATACAATGTAAAGTATCAGTAAGTAACAGATCAGTTAGATTTTATTAACAATATTGTGGCCAGTTCATGCATCAACTCAAGATTTAATTTTATTAAGCATTCATGAATGCATTCATGAATGCTGTTGTTATATAAAATACAATAAATTTACATTACATTGCTGTGTCGTTTTGTTATTTATGCTTTAACCAAGATTAAATTATTGATCACTCAGACAGCAAGCTCTTAATATTATTTATTTGTGAAATGTGTTAAATCGTGTGTGTGTGTGTGTGTGTGTGTGTGTGTGTGTGTGATAGAGACTTACCTTCTGAAAGGCTGTAGCATATTTCTTCTCCATCAATGTAGTGAAATGCGTTCGGCCTGGAAAGTAGTTGTCGTGGTATTCTGGGTTGAACTGCTGAATCATTAGTTTGAATCCTGTATCGTCGACCATGGACAAGGGTCTCATATCCTTAACCAGCATGTTTAGGATCGATCCGGTCAGGACAGTGGCTTGCTGGGGTGTGCATGTTGGCATCTTGGTAAGATAGCTAGTCATCGAACGGTTTTTCTTGGCACTGAAACGTAATAAGACAACATTTTAGCTATTTGGAAAGTATCACATTTCCAGTATTACCGTCAGACTCAGCAGCACATGATCGTCGCTATGACAACGTTAGAGCGAGGCTTTTAACGTTACTATCGTTAGCCAATAGCTAACATTAGCAGCTACAACTTAACGTTAGTAGTGAGCTAACAAGCTAATTAGCTTACCGAGACGAGCCTTCATCCCCATCGTCTTCATCCGCCACAACATGCTTCCTCTTTAGATGCTCAAGCATCATGCTTGTGCTGCCATGAAAGGTGAGTTCAGCTTTGCAGATCTTGCATTTTACGTTCTTTTTCTCAATATTGTGGGTAAAATGTTCCCACACTTTGGATGTACGCGGACGGCTAGTAGACATATTGTTTTTGTTTTTCTGGTGATGTGCGCACGCACATGCGCAGTACCAGTCATCCGGGGAAAACTACGTGCCCCGGATGACCGGTACTGCGCATGTGCATCAAAGACAGGAGCCACAGGCCAGGCCAGCCAGTGAGGACGGCACGGCAGCAGCTTCAGGGAAACAAAACAAACGTTTTTTTCTTTTTTTCAGCTCCAAAAAAAACATGCGATTACGTCGACTACCAAATTCGTAAAAGAACTAATAGAATGTGTGCTTTCTCTGTCTAAAAGAGTTAGTTTGTAGAGTTAGTAGTTATGTAGGCATTAGCACTTGAATACAGCATGGTTTCAGCGTCTGAAAATTTAAGCTAAGATAAATAGCTTTTTGTGAAATTCGATAGAACAGTCACTTTAACCATTCATTTTTGGCATCAGTAAGACGTCAGACATCTAAACAATAGTTTTGAACAGTAATTTCCTCCATAACAGCAGGAAACACCCCTCTCCTTCAAACTCCTCCCTCCGTGTGTGTTCTTCTTGGCTGCAGCGGGCGTGTCACAAGCTCGTTTCTGTTGCTGCTGCTGCTGTGCCTGTCTGCTGGCGGCCGCTGGGCAAGTCTGGATGGGCTCGCTCGTTTCTTGCGGTTTCGGTTGAGAGCTTTGATGAAGCTTTTGCGATTCTGGTCTTATTTATGCTGCGTGTTTCAAAGTGTGTTCCACCCGTAATCTATTATGCAAATTTGCAATCCCTCACCGCCAGCAATCAGCGCGAAAGCGAAAGCGTTTTCGCCAATCCATTCTACAGTATGAGAATGGTTTCATCGCGCGTTCCCCTGCAGTTTTGGCTCTGCTTTTTCTAGTTTGGAGAGCACTGTCGCCACTTAGTGGGTTGGTGGAATGGGTTGTACACGTTCGGTGGCTCCAATAATTTTATAGGAGACGTGGGGGGCGTTGATCCACGTCCCACCATCAAATTTTTTTTTTTTTTTTTTAAGCCGAGATATCTCGTCATTGGCAGTCAACCGTTGGATTTTGTAAGCCGAGATATCTCGTCAATGGCAGTGAACGTGTTAAGATTGTTTGTTTAGAGGCTGATGGAGGTATTGAGGAAGCAGTGGGAAGGAAACAAGATGAAGGTTGGGTGGGCCAGCTGTGATCAGCATTATGGGAGAGAGAGAGAGGGAAGCTAATGGTTTTTGGATTGCAGGGAAAGAAATAGGTTTGTAATTGAGAGGGGAGCTGGATGTGCTAGCTGTAATCAGCATTCAGAGTTGCTGTTCTCGCGTAGCGTAACGTCACTGTTACGTTCTACATTTTTTGCTGTTCATCCGTCATTAACGTGGTGAATTAGGTGGTTAATTCTCAACAATGTTGTTCATGTTTGTTGTATGTTGCTACATACCAAACGAATCGTCTGACTCTTGCGCATCGAACCATGTCTTCCTTTTTCGGATCAGATCAACAGAGCAGAAGTTATAGACGTATTTGTACAATGAGTCCTGATTTTTTTTCCCGAGGCGAGATAGTATCACTACTGTTCAGTGCGGTGTCGCACCACCATACCAAGATATCTCATAGTAAATCTTGCATGGAAAATGAAGCTAAGGGTCTAACGAACAAAACTAGCTATTACATTTAGTCACCACCACATCCTAACTGCGACAATCATCAATAAAAGCATATTTGCTTACTTTGCAAATCCGTGAAGAAGATTGTTTTTGTTCGGTTTCCTGTTAGTTTCCTGTGAAAACAAAGGCGGAAGGACGAATTACGACCTATTTTGGAAACTAGATACTCTCTGGAACAAAACTAGGTCTTCCGCAATTTGCTGTGGGCTCTATTGGCTACACAGTGTGTCAGTCAACTCAGGTCGTGCTCTGGTTGGATGTTGACAAATGTGGGGGCATGTTCTGCGTAAACGTCATATTCATCGAATCCAATGGCAGATTGCTAAAATGTGACTGACCAGTCTTGTAGCGAATTAAATTACCTTTCCAACGAGTGGTCGAACTCTTTGTTTGGGTGAGGGGGAGGGGCATTTACACCCCTGCGTCTAGCAAAGAAAGTTTTGACTTTACGCATGGAGTTTTGAATAGCGCACGGGGCAACAACAACAGCAAAGTCAAAGACAATTCTTTTGGTTTTTCTGATTTGTTTTATTTGATTTACAATGCCGAAAGCAAAGAAGAAGACTCATTTTCTTGACACAAAGTCTCATTTTACAGTAGAGGAGGCTCCAGTGATGTCGATTTCTCTGAATCAGAATCAGGATAGTATTGACTCGAGGAAGAAGATGGTTTGATCCTATGCTCGATCGGTGAGTATACATGCATTTTCAAAATGTTTTATGATATTATTCAATAATGAAAATGGCATGTGAATGTGTGGGACACATTCACATTGATGGTAGGCTACTTATTTTCATTACCCTGATTTATAACACTGAACAAATAAATACATAAATAAACATAAATAATTTCCAGCCAGTCAATGACTTTATATGAATGCTATGTTGGAGTGTTCACAGTTCTAATCTATCTTGGTATAATTGTTTGACTAGAGTAAGATGATGGGTGTCTATTTGCATTTCAAATGGTTCACCTGGATGTGGGGGTGGGTGGGGGTAGGCAGGGAAGTGGAGACCTGGCAATATGGGGGTGGGGGGATTTTATTCAAAATGCAGTCTTTCCCTGCACTCCATAAAATGGTGAATGGTTGTTTACTATGATTTTTTTTGTGAAGCAGAAGTGGAGACATTGACTGGGTGCCAGAGACATCTCACAGAGGAAGCGTCGGCCCCCACTGGCCTCTACCTCCCCCGCTGATCCTACTGTCCCCACCACCCCCGATGCTACTGCGGATGGCATGATGTTGATGAGGCAGATGTTGAGCCACCACAGCTACAGTTCAGGCCTGTCAGAACACCTGGACCACAGGTTACCACCACTGCACAATACAGTGTACTGCAGCTGTTTCAGCTCTTCCTGTCTGCCTCCACACTGCATTCTGTGCAGAAATTGAGTACACCCAGACACAGAATTATAGTGGCCAGAGCCATAGAGAGAGGGGGCTTGGTGAAATACTTTTTTTTATTATACTGCACACGTGTTTTATTATATTGTACACGTTTATAGTGTGCACATTGGTCAATTGACAGTTCCTATGTGCAATTGTGCTTTTTTGAAAGACAGGGATGCAAACTAGTCACTAGGTGACGGTCACCTTTTTCATACCAACATAGGATTATTTTTGAGGGGTTTTATGTCTGCCCTGGCATCTGTAACCTTTTTCATTTTCCGTGACTTTACATCCCTGCAAAGAGTAAATAAAACTAGTTGTACTCAAGTTATTTGGTTTGACTCTATTCTTCTATTTCTATAGCCTCAGCCAGGAAGGATTTATGACATCACAATTGCTTTTGGACACTTTTAGAGAGACTTTGGGTAGCTAAGATTTGAAAAAAAAAAAAAAAAATCTAAAATACAACAAAGTTGTTGTTATGAGTAATTTATGTGATATTGTTGAAAAAAAAAAAAAAAATATATATATATATATATATATATATCATATGCCTCTAAAGTAATTTGGTTACCAGGTGTCCATGAGTCTCCAAATGGCTTTTTGGAAATCCGCCTAGGTATCTCCCTACTAAAACCACTGCCAAATACTCATGTTTTGATATTTTTTCATCTCCTTTGAGTTGTGATGTGGTAAGGCCTGTGGCTATGTCTCCATTGGGTTTCTAGCCATAAATACAACAACCACAGGTAACTGTTTACACTGTAAAAGTGTTTTTATTCTAGGCGAGAATCAACCACTGTGTTTGAGCTGGTGTTACTCAGGGTGAGTAACACATAGAGTCATTCTGACACTTGGAACAGAAACTTCAAAGTCTTACCTTTCAGAAATGGTCAGGCAGTTGTCTGTAACCCTAGCGGTTCAGCCACAGTAAGCATTTTAGTTTGGGTATGTCGTTTTCACCATTTTCTTCAGAAATAGGCCCCTTTAGAAGGGGTTAGAGGCTGATGGAGGTATTGAAGAAGCAGTGGGAAGGAAACAAGATGAAGGTTGGGTGGGCCAGCTGTGATCAGCATTATGAGAGAGAGAGAGAGAGAGAGAGAGGGAAGCTAATGGTTTTTGGATTGCAGGGAAAGAAATAGGTTTGTAATTGACTGGATGTGCTAGCTGTAATCAGCATTCAGAGTGGCTGATGAACCGACAGAGAGAGAAAGTGGCAGACACACACTCAAAAGACACACTTACACACACACTCACACATGCTGACCAGGGCCCCAAGAACAACGCCGGGCTGTGAAGCAAATTGAACATGGTGGCCAAGCTCGGTATTGCAAGTCACGTGACGCCATGCAGCCCAGAAAGAGAAATTCTCATCCACTTACATGGGGAAAGCAGGAGCTGTTAAACCCAGGAAAAAATTTACCAGGTGTCACTGAAAGTAAAAAAATACTCTTTTAATAATCAAATATTTTTTTATGGGCCCATTTTTCTTCAGAAGCCACTAAGAGTCGTGACTCGTATACGAGGGATCAGCCTGACATCACACCCACCCAGAAATGCGGAAGCCCGCAGCAGTTAACTTGTATGAGTTGTGCCAAACAAACGTTAATATCTGAAAAACTATAAATCACTTCACTTCACAATCACTTATATTTTAATCTCTTGAGACAAGCTATGTGAAAAGCTGTGTAACAGTGATCGCAGGGGGCAGACTCGCACGGGGCAGGCTCGCATGCGCTTTACCCGATCAAAATGGAGTCGACCTGACTGCTGTGCAGGGTAGGAAATTAACTTTTTTTGCCCCCGTGAAATATGTTTCGGGGGCATTTTTTATACATTTTTTATCAAATGTTGGGAAATACCTTGCCGTAGTTCTTCTATGTTGCATGATAGACCAATATTCAATATCTTGTATCCAATCGTATTTATTTTATTATTTTATTTCTGAAAGTAAGCAAAAATACTAGACAGCTTTCATTGAAACAAGCTGAAACAAGATAAAACATCTGTTAGGCCTATATGTTTCTTTACTCTTTCCGTTCCATAAGCATAACAGGGGTCACCACAGTAGGCATCAAGAGTTTTTAAGGGCTAACGAGCCAAAAGGTTGAGAACCACTGGTCTATAGTTAGCAGATAGTGCAATCATACATTCTGATCTGATAGATGCACCTGGCAAAGGGGAGGCCAGGCTTCACTGTGCAATATGCCTTAACCAGACATATTTACACACCACATCTTCTAAATGCAACTGGGATACATCATCAGTGATGTAACCTGGGGTCGTTGGGTGTTTCGGGTCTCACAACATCATACACCCTCGCCCAGGTGACCCAGCCGAGGCTAATTACGCCTCGGCTTGTATCCCAGCAGAAGCCACTCACGGATCTGTCCACTTAATCTTCCTCTGCAATCTTGCTAGTGGACGGGTCCAAGAAACCCCAATCCGCTGCTGTGGAACTACTCTGCAGGGATAGGAACATCTGTGCATGGAGAGTCTAGGCACTGTGGTTCTCCTGGCCGGGCTTCTCCTTTGTCTCACCAGGTCTGCATCCTCCCGGCGGCAGGGGGGACGCCTATAAGACACAGGCCTGCACGCTGCACGTCATAGTTTTGCGACGAGCAATTCACACTTCCGGGGGATGAATGGTTGAGAGGATTTCCCTGATCCACTAGAAAAATCCATAACGCCCATCCATCCTGGATTACGTTGGTGCTTGCACAGTTTTTCAGTAGACTCACCGTGGCGTTTTTGGATTTCTTCCTCACGAAAGAACCAGACTGGGTTGCTAACCCAACCTGTACCGGGTGCTGTCTCTTTCCGGCCCATCAAATTACTTTCCAGTAGTCACCAAACTATTCCTGGTTGTCACCTAGTCTATTCCTAGGCGTCACTGGTTAGGGGGCGCCAGAGTTCAATAGTGCAATCATACATTCTGATCTGATAGATGCAATATAAAAGATGAATATGACCAAATTAAAATTAATACAATTTTGGGTCGATACCAATTTGTTGTTGTTCTTGTTACTTATTCCCACTTTTGTGACAGGGAAACAAAAACAATCTTCATTATAAACAAATAACTGAACTATCGTCTTTCAGCCCTTCACACTATCTTTGGATGTGCACAAATGAATCATACAAATTTAATTATGGAACAAAATACCTTTAATATAACATTTTTCCACACACCAAAGATTCTTGCTTGAAAAATAACTTTCAAAGCCTTATTCGTCTGCTATACAACTACCTACTCAATGTTGAATGCCTCAGATTAACAACAGCGCTTAGCAATGGTGGGTTTTTATTTTGAAAATCCCGACCGGAGGTGTTGTCGTACAGTGCTTGGTTTTCTCTTTTTACAGTCTATACAGTAGTTTTCACACAGCGCTTTATTTTGAAAGTAACGGCCGGAGGTGTTGTGTAGTTGTCGTTGCTAGTGTTGTTGATATGGAAATGGACAATTTAACGCGCACATCATTACATCATTATCCCGTCATGGAAACCTGTAGCCTACATGCATGCTGGATTGATTGACAAATGCCGGCGGCCACGGTGTGAAAAGGAACATTTAGCAGAGAGGGGAAGAGCGTGGTTCGGTTTTAACGTTATACTGTCTGTGTTCGCCACCCTGTCTCTGTCAGGGTCTCTGTGTCTCTGTACTACTGGTGCGAGGACAGGCTTTGCAAACAGTAATTTTAACATACAGAAAGTTAACTCGTTTATTTTATGAGGGCAAAAAAAGCCCCCGTCATCCCAATTCCAAGGGCAATTTCAGATTTTTTACAGGCAAAATGCCCCGAGCCCCCGCTAATTTCCGACCCAGCTGGTGTGTAGTCCAAACTTACCATTTTCAGCGTGTAGCAAGTTGCTACTTGCTACTAGCAACGAGGTAGAGTTGTTATTGTTGTTTCATAACGACAGGGGGATTTGAGAGCGACACGCAGGGAGCTGAAAGGAAATCCATTAACTCATTGAGTGCCAAGGACGAGTATGTTCGTCAATTGGTTTAGTAACGTAGAGTGCCAAGGACGAGTATGTTCGTCAATTGCGTTTTTTGACGGTGGGACGTGGATCAAAGCCTAATATATCTCCTGTAAAATTTTGGGGCATGTTGAATGTGTATAACCTATTTTACCGACCCATTAGGTGGCGACAGTGCTCTCCAGATTACAGAAAGGTCCGGAAAACAGCAGGAAAAACCCCCGTGATCAAAGAGAAACCGCTCATGCTGCAGCCAGAGCAGGCTGATGTTGGCTGCGAACAGCAGTCAATCTGCGCACACAACTGAGCCCCTCTGCCTCTGTCTGTCTGTCTGCATAGTTTCTTCACACGATTAGCCGCCAGAAAGGCAGCACCCGACGCCGAAGGGCCAAACCTTTCCCTGCAGTCCGGTTTGGCATTTCCGTGTCGCCCTGGGAGCCGGCGCAAAAAAACGGAGCGCTCCGAAAATAGACTGGGTGCGTGTTAGGCTGTGTGTTAGTGTGGGGAGGAGTTTGCAGCTGAGGGGGGGAGAGGGGGGTGGGGCACGCAGGCACCACACAACTACACCACGTCACTACATCAGAAAATATTATCTTCAGACTCAGTGAATGTGCTTGAAATGCTGCATTTCACAAAAGGCGGAATAACTCAGCTTCTAATTTGAAAAGTGTCTTTTTGCTCAAAACAGCCTATCTTCTCCGGCTCATAACTAAAGAACGGAAAATGGGATCAATAAACTTTTTTTTGCAGATGATAGAAGAGAGTCTCATCGTTCTTTGTGCGTGTTCGGTGTTTACATAGTAATATCACACAATATTCTGTGGGCCTCGAGAAATCACTGAGAACGCTCTGAAACTCTGGCACTGGGAGCGTCCGTTCTCCAAAAGTGGCTGGCACTCAATGATGGGCAGAGCCGGTCGGTTGGAGCCAATGGCAGAGCTTGCAGGGAGCGAAAGGGATTTTCTTCCGCCTTGAGTTCCGTTTACACAGACATGAAACGAGCCTGCCCTCAGAGGTTAAAGATTTTTTTATTTTATTTTTAACCGATGGGTTCCCAGATTGCTTATATTTTGACATGAGTGAGAGCTGAGGCCTATACCATGAAGCAAGATTAGTGGTTTAGCGAGGTAACATCAGGTTTAACCCTGGGTTTGCCGTGCTATGACGCTAGTTAACTTCTTACCGAGATATATTTCCATAGCAATTTATGCTATAGAGTTAACCTGGTCCAGAGCAGGTTAAGTTCCAAGGATAAGATTAAACCTTAAAAGGCAAGAACCAATGCGCTTCCTGGAAAAGGAGAGAGCCATTTAATCATACATCTCCAAAGCGCCCCGTACGTGTGCTGAACTTCAGTGGCGAAATCAAGCAAGCTGAATAACATTGAGACAATCTGCATTTTTTTGCCAGGCCTCCTTTCTGTGATTATTATGTGCAGTGTCTGTGATTATTATGTGCAGCAGTGTTGCCTTTGGTTTTTATTACATCTTTGAATTCTTCATATTTCCTTAATCCTAACCCTAACCCTCATTTTTATTTGCTGCAAGCACGTTTGACCCTGCCGATTGCAGCTGAATGCTGCGTGGAGAAATATCACTAAATCACCTGTGTAAAAAGGTTACCATAAAGCACATGGTGCTCTGTGTGCAACGGAGCTGCTATTTTGATAGGTAATTTTTTTATTCAATGAAAACTACGCCCGCACCGTATTGATTCAGAGCCTATAACGTTAAATCTATGATCTAAATAGGCCTACGGATTTTGGAAATTTAGAGTTTACACTTCCACTCGCAAAAAACACTGCATGCGGGTTCTATTGAGTATATTAATCTGCTGTAGGCAGAAACGGCAGCAGAGATCAAATGACTGAAGTGAATAAAAGCGGTAACTTTAGACAGTCCTTCAGTAACAGATTCATATCCAACGCAGACTTTGATTCTGACATGCAGTAAAGCTCCGTTTATTAATACTTTGATGTGGCTTTCAATGAATGAGGAAATAGGCATGGCTGACACTGTAAAATCCGGAGCTGTCCATATCGCATTGTGATTGGATAGTTGTTACAGAGCACGCCTCTTTCATGGGCACGAACTCCTGTTCACGAGCATTTTCAGGTGTGCGAGCTCAGAGGTGATAAGGAAATCCTTACCTAAGGGTCTCATTATAAAGTTACCCGTATCGGTAACACTTTATAATAACGTTCAGTCGTAAGCCTTTAGTTAATGATGAACTAATCACTTACAAAACATGAATATACATTTGTAGATTATTAATAAATGCTATGTTAACATATCACAAATGTGTTGTAAGTCATCTATAAACTTTTAGTAAATGTGTTCCTCACCTGTTATAAATTATGTGTAAATCATTTACAATTAATTTACAAGGCTTTCTGCAATCCCTAATCTAAAGTGTAAACCATTCATCACACATAAATGTGTTACATACAAGGGGGTAGCTCTGTCAAAATTGAAGCCAATGCGGAAGTGCACTTAAACCTGCATTCTTTCGAATGGCCTGCAGGGGGCGACCCATTGCTTCTGTGGACTTATGTTTTTTGAGGCCTCACATATGGCATTGCCATCTTGGATCTCGACACAAGTCCAGGGGTTTCCCACAGAGCACAGCCTGCTATTGGTCCGTGATCGGCGAGCTGTGTGATCAGTGGACAAGCGACCTGTCAATCACGCCCCAAAACATAGTCTGCAACTACAACATAGTCTGAAACTAGCGATTGAGACCATAAGCGCATTAGGAAAGTGTTTACTGAGGCCATACTTGAGGCTTCAAAACAGAAGTCCACAAACCAATGGGTTGCAGGCAAAGATGACACTTCCGCATTGGCTTCAATTTTGACAAACAGAGCGACCCCCTTGTATGTAACACATTTGTGTGTCATGAATGGTTTACACTTTAGATTAGGGGATGCAGAAAGCCTGTCAATTAATTCTAAATTATTTACACATCATTTACAACAGGCGAGGAACACTTCATTTACTAAAGGTTTATAGATGGCTTACAACACATTTGGATATGTTAACATAACATTTATTAATAATTTACAAATGTATATTCATGTTTTGTAAATGGTTAGTTCATCATTAACTAAATGCTTATAAATGACTTATAACTGAACGTTATTATAAAGTGTTACCCCCGTTTCCACCCAGTGACGCGGTTTGTTTACCAAAATGCTGATCGGCTGATCCCTCGTATAGAGCTCTATTTTCTGGGCCTCCATGAACGCGCATTCATGAATGCATTATGGCCATGGGCAGTGTTGGGGATAACTCATTACAAAAGTAACATATTACATGTAATATTACTTTTAGCAGTAACTCAGTAATATAACTTATTACCAATAGGATTTCAGTAATATTATACCAGTTACTTTGTCAAGTAACACAAGTTACAATTTTTTTTTTTTTTTTTTTTTTATCAAAGCACATATTCAAATACGGATACAATCATTTCCTAATCAAAATAGTGTTTTTATGCAAATAACCACTATAGATGAGGAAAAGGATAACATTTAGAATTTTGGATGGTTTACACTGACTTCAAGATCGTGGAAATTATTTTTCCGGGGTGGCGATGTCATTCTGCTACAGCTGTTATTTTGGTGAAAGTAATGCAAAAGGAGTGTAATAAGTAACGAGTTACTCTACACAGACAGTAATATTGTAAAGAAGTAACTCATTACTTTCCAATAAAAGTAACTAGTAATATGTAGTATATTACATTTTGAAAGTAACTTGCCCAACACTGGCCATGGGAATGCAGAACACAGCATCACTTCCTTGTTGTGGCCATAGGTTGTGGCTAGGTTAGCTCAGCTGTGTTACAGCTGTCTTCTTTTATTAAAGGTCCAAATTCGTGCAGCTGTAACCTCTTAAAAACGTGTGTCTCTGGTCCATAAAACATGATTCTGGATTAATTTGTCGAAAATATAGCAACCCCGTTTGTTGTGACGGAGTTGTCCCTTCCTCATCTCGTTGCGTCCCAAGAATGGTCTGTTTCTATAATATATTCAGAACTAACAGTTCCCATTGGCCACTGAGGGAGAGCCCGCGCCAGGCTCCCAGCGGCCAATCAGATTAGCGTCTGTGGACCAGCATGCTAGGTTGTGTCCACAACTAACGTTAGCAACGCTACACTAAAGAGGACATCTCAAAATGCCTAGACTTACCGAATGCACCTCCGCAGTTGCTGGATCACGTACAGTTGGCGTCGCTCCAGCTAGAAGTGTTAATTTTGTGGCTATAGACAAAATGGTGCAGGTAGCTTGTGTGAGAGAGACGCGCGCAGTATGCTTGAGGACCATCGTGACGTCCCAATACCCCGTCTGGGGAACAGAGCGTTAGGGGGCGTGGCTTGAAGGAGACTGCAGGGGGAAGCTGGATAGGGACAAATCCAACTGTGGCAGTTCTGAGCTTGTGACCACTCATTACAGGGAGGGCTGACAGCAGTATATATGCATTTACAAGTAAAAACAGCTTTTGCACGGAATGGGACCTTTAAGATATGAAGTAACGTTATTTTACAGTATAGCCAGTATAGCCCACCGGAATGTTTTCAGATAAGAACTGATAACCAAAAATGGAGGTTTGGGATTAAGGTGTTTTCTGTGCTTTTATGACATGGAGATAGAGACAACAAGCTAACACTATTAGCCTTGGTTTGTAAGGTAGATACTCCGTTGTGAATTATGTTAACTTTGTGTTCTGTTGTGATTATATTGTCTAATAAACGATTTTAAATTATCTGCCCTGTGCGCAATTCCTATACGAGGAATCAGCGTGACGTCACCGCAAATCCCCCGGAACCGCAGCAGTTAACTAGTATGAGTTGTGCCAAACAAACGTTAATATCCCCAAAACTATAGCCTACATGACATCGCTTATATTTTGAGATGTTGAGTGAGAGCAGAAGTAGCTCAAGGGTCTGATGTATAATATATGCATGTTGTGTTAAAAGTTGTGTGAACTGTCGCAGTTTTTAAAATGTAAACAGCACATAGCCGGGGTTAGAGTGAGCACTTAAGGCTGGCTCGTGTTCATAGGGTCCCATTGCAGTTTTCCCCCAGTGACGCCGTTTGTTTACCAAAATGCTGCTCAGCTGATCCCTCATATACCTTGTGCATCTAAGATGGCATCTTGCTTGTCACTTTAATCTAATGAAGAGTGTCATGCTCGAAACGTCACTCACTTTTTGGTGTAATAAATAACTGAAATGGAGCGCTGCAGTGTGCGAGCAGTTTTATTCTTTTTGTTTCACTGTTGCAGTTCAGCTCAGGATCTGCCCCTGCCTGCCTGTGTTTGGAAGTGCGTGTTTCACTCTTTTTCTCACCGTTTTAGATGGTACCTCTTGTTTGTTTGCTTGTTTGTTTTTTCGTGTTGTGTGTTTGTGACAATTTCGCTTTTGTTTCCATAATAGGTTAGGGCTACTGCTATTTTTGTTTTATGTATAGTCATTCATGCTCTAATTTATATGTAATTTTCTTGTTGATATTATGTCATTTTAAATGTGTTTTTATTGTTTTGTGTGGACCCCAGCAAGACTAGCAACCACTCTGTGGAAGCTAATGGGGATCCGAATAAAGAATAAAGAGTGCACATCGGAGGGGGAGCGGGGAGCAGCTGGTGGCTTAGCTTCAACGTGAGACCCAGCCTTCATTCTGAGTCTCGAGGGAGCACCCCGATATGGGGTTGCAGGTTCCCTTCAAATGGTCTTACATCTTCACTAATGTACCAATCACAATAAAAGGTTATCTGAAAAGGATGGTAATTGGTGTTCCCAAATATTGCATAGTTATCAATAGATACAGTCGGGCATGTAATTTATTTATTATTGATTATTGATTATTGATTATTTATTTATTTATTTATTTATTTATTTATTTATTTATTTATTCATCATTTTGTTTGAAGAGTGCATTTGTTCTTGTGTGACCCTCAACACAGGCTTTGAGAATCACAGGCCTACTATCAAGACCACCACCACAGTTCATGGATAGATTTAGCTCTCTCCTGACTATTCGTGGCTTGTGTTGTATTAGTTCTCATGTGTATGTCACTTTGGATAAAAGCTTCTGCCAAATGGGAAATTGTACATTGTAAATTGTAATGTAATTTGTGGCCTTCAAGGTATTTCAAGCCACTTATATAAGGTAAATGACACTGTCTGTTCATGACTGCCATCACAAAGTGAGGAGCCCCATGCTGTTCTTGTGATTGTCAGGGTCCTCGCATGGTGGCAATCAGAGACGCCATCCTGCATTCACACTGCGGGCAACTTGATTGATGGGTTGTCTTATGCAACTCCATACATACTGTAGTTAAATCACACATTGCTTGGGTATAAGCAGGGAAAGTTAATATTTACATCAACACAGCAGCAGTAAAAACAGCCAGGGGTCTCATTTACCAAACTGTGCGTAGGATCCCTACTAAGGATTAACTAAAAGAACCGTGACTTTGTGCACACCTGCATGCAATTCCCCTATTCAGTTGATAATCAGGCTCATTTACTCTATTATGCATCATGTGGGAAGTGGCATTGACCATTTATGGTTGGATTGGGGCGGATCCACATGCACAATGCCCCATTTGGATTGTGATTGATAATGGGGTGATTGCTGCAGCAGGTCTCCCAAAATGTACCTAAAGCCCCCCTCCAGTTTTTCATAGCTGTACAACCATTGATGTTCTATGAAAACGTACATGTGCGCGTGCTGTGTGAACACACGTCATCATTTGTGTCAAAGAACTTAAATTGATAAGAACCGAAGCTAATACCTTGTTCCACCCGTTATTCCACTGCAGCACAGAGACAGCAGCGCTGTGTGTGTCTGTTCCCTCTTTGTTAAACTTGTCTGGTCCAGAGCGGAAACACCGGAAACAATCGCCGCCATGACAGTTGCCCACATTTCTGAGAAAAAACAACGTTTGAGTCACAATATTGTTATAAATATCAACAACCAGCCAACAGATATCAAAGCTGGTGGGCATTATGGAAAATGCATGTAAGTGTTTCACAGTTACAGTATATCATGGTCATTCAGTGGCGTTTTACTGCCACATGTCGTACGTAGATCACAGCTAAAAGCTAGCTAATCCCAGAGGCTAACGCCAGTTATTTACAGTAACTCTATACGGTAATGTATTATCTGAAAATCATACGTCAGTTACAACCATGTCTGATCAGGTTACATGCTGCTATTCCGACATGCCTCTACTTAGACATTGACGTCTAATTGTCGGAGTGGTGGCATTTCCATTTTTTTTCAAACGTGCCACTACTACGACAATTTTTTTCCCATTGTCGCAGTAGCGGCACCTTACTTTTTTTCAAACATTCCGCCATTCCGACATGAGGTAATTAATATAAATGTCATTACTAGGCTATTATCATCACAAGTTGCATTGCGAGTTTTCGCCTGCGACTTGAATTGATAACCACTGATTTCCATAGGCTATAGGCTATTTCTTTATTTTACAGGGGCAGCCAGTCAATCGAGGCTCGTTTTGATTTGAGATGGGAGGATGAGCTCACAGCAGTTCACAATGCCCTCTGAAAACCACATACAGTAGGCTACATAGGCTACACAGACGTGGCTTCGTTCACCCTCTCCCCTCCCCACACATGCACACAATAGGCTACTATTATTATCAAAATATAAAAAGAAAATAAATTGAAGGACAGTAGCCTATTCCCCGGTGGTCTCTCTGCTTCTCTCTCTCTCGCTCTCTGTGTGTGTGTGTGTGTGTGTTTGTCCTATTCTATTTATTTATAGACACACACACACACACACACACACACGGATAGCGGGTTTCCGCTATAAGAGAGAGCGAGAGAGAGAGATCAATATTTGCAACATTCACGCAGCACAAATTGCCTCTGCCTATATAACCCACAGCCATGCACAAGTTCTGTAAAGCCATTCAAATATATTGTTTCATTTGCTTGATATAGCCTAGCCGCAGGGAAAGTATAGACTAAGTAAGAACTGGTGAGAAACTGCTGGCCGCCACCTATTAGCTGTTGGTGGAGGTGATTTCTCCGCTAAAGAAAGCCATTAATTAATTATTAAAGCAGGCCTATTTGTTTTCGTTGCCTATATATTTTCGTTGTCATATTAGGGTATCCGTTCCATTCATTTTATGAAGTTAGAATTTAGCCTACAGTTAATGTGTTTTTGAGTTTGGTATTAGGCTATTGTATTTGATAAATAAGAGCCGCAAGCTAAAACAGACAGCCAGTGTAAAACAGTTTGACCTTTTTTTCTATCACAATCCAGTCATATAAAAGGAAAAATAACACGTACAAATATATAGTTAATTTCCTCTGCACCTGTCGGATGCGACTTGGATGTGCGTGTTTTTAACTGTTTTAGATCAAAACAGAACATGCGGAGGAACACTCATATGAATAGTGATCGCCGTAATCAAAATTACCTGACAGCTCCATGGTGCTGAAACAGTGCACCGCAAGCATAATGGGCGAAGAAAAAATAAAACAAAATAATAAGTGTTATATCACTACGTGGCCGACAGATGCTTCTCTAGCCTGTATAAATGTTACAAATTGCTATAAAACTTTCGTATCGTGGCTGTGCCAGGAAAACGTGAGGCATATAGCCTATACTGCGCCATAGCACATCAGAAACATCCATACACAATAAACACAATAAATACTGTTGTTTCAAAGTTAAATTGTGTATTTATTTCACATTTAAATGCGGCTCTGAAACTGGAACTTTTGCAAGCCGAACCACATATTTTCAAGATGTAAATTTTTTTTGTTTTAATTAAATAAAAAGTCAATTAAAGAAAATAATGTGCTTTGAGTCATGTACAAAATATGTAGCTTATATATGTGTGTGTGTGTGTGTGTGTGTGTGTGTGTGTGTGTGTGTGTGTGTGTGTGTGTGTGTGTGTGTGTGTGTGTGTGTGTGTGTGTGTGTCTGTGTGTGTGTGACATCACTACTTTTGTGTGGAGTACCTTTGCAATACGACACATTACATACATTGTGACTCAAAACTAAACTTAAAGGAGAATGGATGGTTATGATGTAAAAAGTACAAAAAGGCACGCACATCCAGTGAAGGGTTAAAACCAGGTGCAGGAACGAAGTGCAAGTAAGTAATACAAATAGAGTTCGCACACTGGCAGCTGCTCCCAAATATTTATTCGGAGACCACAAAAAAAGTGACGTTTCGGGCAAAGCCCTTCCTCAGACATGATTGAAGTGTAGGGACACACCCCTTAAGTACCCTCGCAGGGGTCACCTGACACATCATGTGATACATACAGTAGAAGAGTTAAACATACAGTGCCCTTGTTCGACCAGTATACACAATAATCAAATAGCAACTGGCAATCAAAACGTAATTGTCTCAAAGGACAAGTAATATAATGGAAGTTTTCAGAACAACTTGAATATCACATAAATTAGGGTTATCAGGTATAAACCGTCATAATAAAATGTAATATTTAAATGTAACTAACCCCAAAAACACTTTTTCAGCTTTTAACCAATATATATGACTTTGGGGGTGGTGTGTGAAGAATGCTGGTCAAAATGTTCACATTTGAGACCAAACTGTTGCCATTTTACACACGGAGACGGAGATTCCTTTTTTGTTACCATGGACATTGAATCTCTCTACACAAACGGACCTTTTGAAGGGGGATTACAGGCTGCAGAGTTTTTCTTAAATAAAAGGACTGACTGCACCCCCAGTACTGAGTGTATTGTAGACCTTATTGAAATTGTGCTCACCTCTAACTTCTTTTTGTCTGGCTCTGACTTTTACCACCAGGTGTCAGGCACGAGCATGGGGGCTAAAATGGCTCCTAGCTTCGCCTCCTTATACTGTGGACTCATGGAACATGACATCATTTTTAATGAGCATCGCAACCTACATCTATTATCAGCAACTGGAAGAGGTATATTGATGACATTTTCTTTGTGTGGAAAGGATCTGAAACACAACTGAAGGAGTTCCATGACTTTATCAATACCAACAGTCATCATCTGAAATTCACAATGGAATATGACAGGCATAAGATTAACTTTTTAGACATTCTTGTATACAGAGATGCAAATAATTTGGGCTCCAACCTATACCGTAAAAGTACGGACAGAAACTCCATTCTTCATGGACATTCCTTCCATCCAATTCCACTCAAAAGAAGTCTGCCCATCTCTCAGTTCAACCGCATTCGCCGTATCTGTAGTTCCGATGATAATTTTCCAGCCCAGGCTGCTGACCTAGAAACTCGTTTCCAACAGAGACAGTATAAACATCAATGGGTCACACATGCACGTCACCGTTTTGAAAATGTATCACAAGCAGAGTGTCTCAGCCACACCAGATCCAGAGCATCTGAGTCTAGAGTTAATTGTATAATCCAGTATTCACCCCTTGGCAGGGAATTCCAATCTATTATTCAAAAATACTGGCACATTATAGAATCTGATCCAGCTCTCAAGTCCCTTGACACACCACCTCGGATGGTCTATAAGAGACCACCTAACTTAAAGGGCCCATATTTTGCTAATATAATGTATTATTATTTTGTTGTTGGCCTCCAGTAGAGTAACTTATTGCATCATTCATAGTTGAAAAAACTCAGTTTATCTTGTACTGGCTCTCACTGCCCCCTTCAGTTCAGCCTCTGTATGAAATGCTCTGTTTTAGGTCCTGTGCTTGAACCCCCACCCTCTGGAAAATACTCCAGGAGGCAGGAGGGCAGCGCGAGGAGTTTTTGTGTTTGGCCCCGGTAAGGGATGCCCTGCTCGGCCAGCCGCCGAAGGAAATGTCCCGGCACAGCCCGGGCCGAGCGGAGCTAGGGGATAGATAGCTAGGTGGATGTTGATATATCAATTGATAGCCTTGCTTGTTACGCCCAAGTCACGTTTGTTATTGATGGTCAGATTCGTTTTGACAATCCCTTGCTCGTTTATATAATTGTTTTACAGCTCCCCGCCCTGCCCGGCGAGCTTCACACTCAAGCCACAACACAACAGCTAATGTAGCTAGTTAGCTAACTTCCCAAATGCTTGTGACTATAGTGTGCCTCTCCTAGCAAAGGCTACACGGACCAAACCAAAATGAGGACTTGGAGAAGTCAGCAAGTTGGACTAACGTTACAAGTTCTGAAAATGTGTGCCTTCGTCATTCATCGGTTGTTCATGTCTATGAAAGGCAGCTGGGCTGGTGCTAGGCTAATAGCAAGTGCTAACGTGCGCTTCCTAGCTGCTAGGTACAACCGATGATGGAATGAGACACATATTTTCAGAACTTACCACTTCAGTCCTACATCCTGGCTCACTTCCAAGTCGTCTCCTTGTTTTGTGTGAAAGGCAGATACGGCCGAGACGAGTGGAAATTAGCAGCGCTACTGTCGTGTCGGTCGGCAGTGTACTGGAGAAATGTCAACACAGGGAAGGGTGGGGGCTAGAAGGTGTGTGCGCGCTGCGCGCCGGCCGGCCGCAACGCTTTGTTGCCAGGGTAACAAGTCCTACCTGACGTCACCAAAACTATGGTTCTCGCACAAAATCGGCATAAATCCATGTAATCTCGTCTACGAGAGTTCATGGGCGGGAGGGGGGGTTCATGGGGGTAACATTAAAACACTCACATATTTATTTGAAGCTTAGCCCATGTTTAATATGACCATCCAAGATTGTAACAACATACAAAATTAAGAAATGCATAATATGGCCCCTTTAAGAAACCTGCTTGTGAGAGCCTACCTCCCACCGCCAACCCAGCCCCACTTCTTACAGTCTATCCCTCATGGTAACTACAGATGCGGCAACTGCACTCACTGTAACTTCACACACAAAGCCAGCACTTTTACTCATCCACGTACAGGAAAACCCTTTAACATCAAAGGAGTGATAACATGTAAAAGTAATAATGTAATCTATATGCTCAAATGTCCGTGTGGCCTCGCCTACATAGGTAAAACCACCAGACCACTTAAGACCAGAATCTCAGAACACAGATCCAACATCCGTAACAATGACATCAGAAGCCCAGTGGCTGTCCACTTCACACAAGCCAGCCCATAATGTTTCTTCTCTTAGATATTCTGGCATTGAACTTGTCAAACACCCTGTACGTGGAGGTGACATCAACTTTCTACTACTTAAAAGAGAGGCCTTTTGGATTTTCAGCCTGGACTCGAGCCCCAAAAGGGCTGAACGAAGATTTTGACTTGCGGCCATTTTTGTAGTCATTTTTGTAGTCCTTTTGTAGGTGTGCTTGTAGGTGTGCTTGTGTGTGTTAATCTCATTATGTCCACATTGTAATGAATATTGCTCTGTCTAGTTATCCCTGTCCTGTATCATTTTCTTCACAGCTGTGGTATCTTCATATACTTTTTTACTACTACAACAATTGTATTATGAATACAATGCATACAATTATGTTTGGCGTTGAAGGCTCCGCTCTTAGAATTAATTTAATATTTAATTTAATATTTAATTAATTTAATTCTCCCTGAACTCGGCTCAGCAAGCATGCTACGCCGAGCAGGGAGAGCAAGCAGAATCCCCCATGGGAATAAAATATTCCAGATACATTTAAACCATAGAGTAAAAGAGGGAGCCAAGCAAGACATGGAAACATGTTCATTTTTTGAGCCATGCAGACTCCAGAGCTACAATACATGATAGTATTTGATCTAAAAGGTGGAGGCTGGGGTGGAGGTGGCAAAGCGTTGCCAGCAGCCGCAACGATCAGCAAGGTGGGGAACAGATCAGTGAGTGAGAGGCTGCCATATTTAAACGGACCGCCTTGTTGTGAGAATGACTGTGATTGGAGAATTGGTTAAACGGTGAACCAAACAGAGGCTGTCAGCTGGTACAGCTGGGGCGTAGCCTATGACATCATGTCTTAAATGAACTAACGCAGGCTTCATTTCATTCAAGAACACTCAAGTCATAGAATTAACCATTTATTGTATTATGAATACAATGCATACAATTATGTTTGGCGTTGAAGGCTCCGCTCTTAGAATTAATTTAATATTTAATTTAATATTTAATTAATTTAATTCTCCCTGAACTCGGCTCAGCAAGCATGCTACGCCGAGCAGGGAGAGCAAGCAGAATCCCCCAAACAACGGAACTCGACAACGCCAAGCATGAAACGCCCATGCGAATGCATCAGCCAGACTATAGAAGCTATGTGTAGCAGCAGCATGCTGCGGACCTCGGGTCACCTTGAAAAGAGATACACCGAGTAACTCAAAAGAGGCCCATACTATGATTAAGTGAATTACCTATGTGAGGCAGTATGCCACTGCCGACCTTTCAATTAAATAGGCTGAAAGCTTACAACCACAACCAAAGGCCATTCTACCATAAGTGAACCATTTGACCATTTGCGACCCTGAGCTATGAGTGCAATGTTGTTCTTTGTGCGAATGCATCAGCCAGACTATAGAAGCTATGTGTAGCAGCAGCATGCTGCAGACCTCAGGTCACCTTGAAAAGGATACAGGCATGTATCTTAGAGAGGCCATACTATAGTACAATTAAATGAACTACCCATGGGTAGCAGCAGCATGCTGCGGACCTCAGATCACCTTGAAAAGAGATACAACCGAGTAACTCAAAAGAGGCCCATACTACGATTATATGAACTACCTATGTGTGGCAGTATGCCGCTGCCGCCCTCACAATACATAACCCAAGAGGTCATTCTACCAATATGTGAACAGCAGTATTTACTGTAAGTGAAGCAGCACGCCTGCTGCGACCTCAGCTGCGTCCCGCTTGGGAGAGAAGCAAGCCTGCAACCCCTGAGGTCATATTACCTACATCAGTACGATGAACCCAGCCAACCACTTTCCAAATGCAGCAATTAACATAATGGCCGTCTCCTCAGGTGTTTAGTGCTCATGGCCTTTTGAGCTGAGATGTCGTCATTGACCGAATATGACGTTTGTATGGTGCAGAAGACCAATGTCCCATTGCTTTGAGAATAGATGCTGAGACGTCTCAGCTGCAGAGGTAGACGTGCCAGTGCAGGAGTGAAGAGAGCAGCTGACGAGGGAGTCCTTGTCATTTGCAGAGGAGACAGCGGCGGGAGGTCGCCTTCCCTTTGAAACTCAAGTCAGGAACAGAGTTAATCCTGCCCCACGTCAGGATCTCATGCGGTATGGATCTTAGAGGATAGACAGATCAAGTATTTGTTTGAGAGATAACAGTTGAGCCTTTAGCATCCCTGTCTGTTTAAAATAAATAAAGTGAATAAGAAATTTAGTATTTTGTCACTGGTTGGGACAGCAATGGAATATTTAATTATGTCAAATAAAATCAATCCCCCAAAACACACTTGCTTCCTGCTGGATCAGCGGCAGTACTGCACCAGCAGGTGCTACTTGCTGGAACAGCAGCAGTACTGCACCAGCAGGGTCATCCCAAGAGTAACCATACTGTATGCCTAGCCTAGCCTGTTGCATACCCTAAATGCACTTTACCTATGAGAAGCAACAAGCATTCTGCTATTCTCATTGGGTGCTGAGAGCCCTTCTTGATCAAGTGAGAGCTGAGCGAGCATGACCTACCCCTTGAATGAACACTGGAAAGACACATAGCATCTTTATCCAAGAGAAATATTTTACACATTAAATGACTTAATCTATGAAGAGATAAGCCTGGCACAGATATAAGCTGAACACTTCTCAGATGGCAGAACATAATGAGCTGCAATTTCCATATTAGATATTGAATGAAACTAAAATAAACAATGAGCTGCATTTAATATATTTGATATTAATTAACTATACTCCATGTGCAGAAATATCAAGCTTAGCTTTCACTGAGGCCGCAGCCGGCATCCCGTCTTTGGTACTTCGCAATGCACGCTCTGGCCCATGGAACATCCTGAATTGAAAGAGATTCTTAAATATCTTATTAAATTTTCTTGCAATTGACAGTGATGACCGCAGATGAGAACCATGAATATCAACTGCTAATTGAATGTTGTGATGATAGCCATATTACCTATACTAATACTGAGAAACTGACTTGACTTCCTCCTGATTGACAGCTGTCTTCAATGATTAAACATACAGAAAATAACTAAGGATAGAGGTCAGCGGCAGAGTCATGATTAACTTAAACCAAGATGGTTATCTGAGAAGTTCCACTGTTTTATCCTATCCAGCAGAATCCCTTCTAACTTTAACATAATGCTGGCCAAACAATGGCCTATAGATGTCCAAGTTACTTTACCAGCTTTGACCTTCATGACAGCATGCCATGATGTTAACCTGACGCTGCCAGATGGACGGTATAGCTCCACATAGGTTTCACTAAACCAGTCGATCTGGGAATGAAGTAACCAGACCCGTTGACGGAGGCGGGCACTTTTTCCAAGCTACTTGGCAGGTGATTGGATGACCCATCTGTCTATCACCGCTGGTGGGTGTTAACTTCAACCAATCAGATCGCCGAAGGTGCCTGTGGATGATCTCCGTGGTATTCATTGATTGAGTCCTCACGGTCGTAAAGTCACCTTCGAAGCATTTAGTTAGATTATAACGAACTAGTTGTGTGGCTTAGCCTTCCCAAATGTTGAGGGTCGTTTTTTAGAATTTAATACATAGAATTGGGAACGTTACATTCAATTTCATTCAGACTGCCTGTCACTTCCGCGGCGGCAGCCATGTTGACGAGTGAAAAGAACTACCAAGACCATGTATCCACCGCCTGAGCCCGCCTACGGCTGCCGCTGATTCGTCGGGCCGGCATGGCTCGACCAATCATCTTAACTGCATGTGCGGGTCCAGACCGTCACGGAGAACCAAATGAAATGTGAGTTCACATGACGGGCGGTTTACCAGGCTACCATGATGTAACTAGTAAACAATAGCAAGGAGAGGAGCCATCCTCAACATGAATGTGTTCCAGCAGAAATGGACTAGCCGCTAGCTTGTTGTTGAATATCTTGTTCATACTCCAGTCCTCAGGGAGGAGGACTCACCAGACAAGGAACTCTATAACAGACTGGCCGTCCCAAGATGTCGCGTGGAGAAATACAGGTCACCTACAGGTGTATCCCCTCCTATATGAGGAGACTCCTAAATGACAGTGGATTTAGGACTTTTAACATGATGAAGATGAGATTTTAGTCTAGAATTGCAAAGTATCGTCTTTTAGCTTGATTTGATCTTACTGTTACAGCAAAATAGGTGACGATAAAGACAATTGATTTTACCGACCTCTAAAATCACTTTCAGCTAACCTACACCTGCAGACTGACTTTTTGTTACGATTCTTGATATTATTTGCTTAGACAGATCAATGTACTAAAATGCTGTTGCCATACTCAGCAATATTAATTATCCCAAAATCCTTCTGGAGCTTAGACATGAATCACCCCTTACTTGTGTTGTAATATAAAACTGATGAGTTATACCTTAGAGTATTGAGCTTCTTGTGCTCAACACGCGCCCTTGCATCGGACTAACTGCCATAGCCCAAGATGTAAAGCTTATCGAGCGTCATGTGAAATTCAGCCGCACATGCTTAGCAATCATCCTTACAAGAGCTTGGATGAAGCTGAGTGATTATTGAACTCGATAATCCTCACAATTATTTCTCACCAAAGGTTCATGCAGCTTTTTATTTTATTTTATTATTATTATTTTTTTTATTATAATATAAAAAAGTACCAACCAAATTTTATGGACTCAGACTATATCGACACATCTTAATTGTTACTGTAAATTCAATGTAAAATAAGCTTATATCCCTTATACCCGCAGCAACGATGTAAGTCATTACTTTATATTTTACCAGCTGCTTCATATTACTTTGAATGGTTTGATCAGAATTATTTAATGCTTACTAATTTCCAGAATACATAACAAAGCACTTTATCCATCCATCTATCGTTTTATAGACAGAAGTTATTTTTAAGTTTCATTTGAAAAAACCCAATTATGAAAATCAAGCACTTCCAATGAATATATTGATAAAGCATATTCCTGAACATGGTTAAGAAGCATTTCCAACTTAATCGCTGAAATTGAGCTGCGCTTGAATTACAACCACTGAAAACACCATCCACTGGGGTGATTTGCATTGATGCAGTTACAATAGGACGCCACCAGAGTGCACCGGGGCTCAGCTAGAGGCACGAGATAATATAGCAGAATGTAATATATAGAATAAGAATTACATCGTGCCAGCGTTGTGCTGATGAATACCTGCCAGTAAACATCGGTTTGATATTGCCTAAATCAATCTGTTAGCAAACAGATCAACATGCCAACATAGTAGCTTATCCACCAGGCTACATGAAATGATGATATGCTTGATTGAATACTCAACTTTAGAACGCAGCCATGAGAGCAATGCAACTCCATTTCCCAGCGTCCTTGTCGGTGAGGTGACGTCACTCAGGAGGGCACCCGCACCTGACGTTGATGCTAGCTAACGTTAGCTGCTAGCAGCAGAAGCCGACAGCCCTGGCTTGGCTGTTTGAGGAACAGTCAGAACAAACACGACATCAACATAATAGCTTAAACCACTACAAGAATATAGGCGCCCGGCCACCAGCTGGAACAGGGTTACATGCTGCCACTCCGACGTTCTGCCACTCCGAAATATCGGCACTCAGAAAGGGGGTCTATATTCCCCGTTTTTCACTAACCTCTCCCAGCCCCCATGCCAAACCTAACCTCCCCCCATGCCTAAACCTAACCTCCCCCAGACCCTAACCCAAAACCTAACCTCTCCCACCCCCACGCCTAAACCTAAGGTCGGCATTGCGGCTTCTAAGGCTGGGTTCACACCGACGACCCAAGCCTTGCCTATGCCTTGCCTTTACCCACGCTTTTTAATAGGCGTCCGTTTTAGTCAACGAGGCTGTGTACACCAGCCGCCTGAGCGTGAACCCTGCGTGTACCCACGCCTTGCCTGTGCCTTGCCGATTTTATCGAATAGGCGTGAGTTCTATTTTGAAGCCGACAAGGCGCGTGCAGGCAGACTTCTTCTGTCAAGCCATGAAAGAAAAACGCACAATATCCGTCGGAAATGGCAAAGTCAACTGAATTTCAAAATAAAATGGAGTTACTACAACAGTGTGAGCAGAGAGAGAGAGAGATTGACGGGTGGCTATCACGTGGGGCTTTCTCCCCGTCGGCAAACAAATCTTCATGAGAGAGAATAGCGACCGAAGAAGCAAGATGGACAATGTTGTTGTGCCAGCACATATTCTTGCAAGATCACCTCTCTAAAATGTCCGACTATAGTCAGACCTGGTTATACATATCCAGCATCAATAGAACATTAAAATATATCCGATTTATTTTACCTAGAGGCTACCCATGACAATTCTGGACAACACGTGAAAAAATACAGTCGGGAGAGAGGAGAGGCGCTTGTGACTCGGCTCCAGGTTCGGCGTGCAAAAGGCGTGCGGTGTGATCGCAAAAGCGTGTAACAGGTTCACGCCCAGCTCGGCGTAGGCGTGGGTTGAGGCAAGGCAAGGCATAGGTTGTCTGTGTGAACTAAGCGTAAGGTGAACGACCGCCAGTCCGAATAATGGAAGTTAACGTTCGGAGTGGCAGGGCTTCGGAAAGGCAGAGGAACCCCCTGGAACAGTACATGCTGAATGCTTTAACCTATGATAGCATACACAACTGAATACTCAGCTTTTAATGAAGAAACGCAGCGATGGGACTACATTTCCCAGCGTCCTTATCGGTGAAGTGACATCACTCATGGGCGCACTCCGGCTACCGTTGTGTTTAGCGATAGCTTGCTAGCAGTAGCATAGCCAGCAGCCATGGCCTGAAGTTGTTCTTTGTGGAAGAGAGACGGAGTTTCCAAAACCTGGAGCGCACATGCCTCTCACTGGACGATTGGCGCGGCAAGAACAGACTGGTCTTCATCCGGCGTAACGTTTATGATGGGAGACTTGCTCTTTAGCAGGGGAGCTAACCGCTTAAAGCAGAAGAGAAACAGCAGAGCAAGTGCAGTTCTTCCTTGAAAACTTGTGCGTGGAGATGGAAAGTGTTTGCACAACTTAACTGCACAACTTAACAGCTCTTCGTGGCTGCCCCCAGTCAGGATGCGGAGATATTGGCTAGACAGCTTTGAGGATCTTAATGCCTGCCCGGTTTTATCAATGGAGGAGCTCCGGTCCCGTCATCGTCATGAGAGATCCTTCCTCCAGAAACAGTAAGTGCAATGAACAATAATAAGAATCCTACTGAACTTCATACCTGGCTAGATTTGACATCCAAACTCGGCACGGCAGCAATGAAAGTAACAGCGTGAGATTAGCAAAGCGTTGCCAGCAGCCGCAACGATCAGCAAGGTGGGGAACAGATCAGTGAGTGAGAGGCTGCCATATTTAAACGGACCGCCTTGTTGTGAGAATGACTGTGATTGGAGAATTGGTTAAACGGTGAACCAAACAGAGGCTGTCAGCTGGTACAGCTGGGGCGTAGCCTATGACATCATGTCTTGAATGAACTAACGCAGGCTTCATTTATTTAAGCATAATTCTTAAGTCAAGTCAAGTCAAGTCAAGTCAAATTTATTTATATAGCACCTTTCATACACAAAGGCAATTCAAGGTGCTTTACAAAAAAATAATCGAAAAAAACAAGCAGCAAAGCAATGCATATATAAAAAACACAGCCGACAGTTTTAGTTAGAATATATACTCAAATTAACAAACATGAAACATTATTTCTGTTTTAAATAAGTTACAATGCATTCTTCAGTATTATTATTACATGTACAGTCCATTTGTTGGAAATGTACAGGAAAAAAAATTTAAAATTACAGGCCGAATACAGGTTTATTCTGCCGGGCTGGAGAGAGGCAGTAGTTTAGTAGCAGTTAAAGGCAAGAGTAAACATAAAGGTCTTTAGCTTGGATTTAAAAATAGGCAGAGTAGGGGCAGATCTAATGTGTTCAGGGAGTTTGTTCCAGTTATGAGAGGCATAGTGGGAGAACGCGGCTTCACCATGTTTTGATTTGGTCCTCGGGACAATTAGTAGACCAGTGCCTGAAGATCTCAGGGATCTGGATGGTTCATAGTGTAGAAGCATTTCAGAGATGTAGTGTGGGCCTGACCCGTTGAGAGATTTGTAAACTATTAGCAGAATTTTAAAGTCTATTCTAAGATTTACTGGCAGCCAATGCAGGGATTTGAGAACTGGTGTAATGTGTTCAGCTTTCTTGGTTCTTGTTAGAACTCTAGCAGCCGCATTCTGAATGAGCTGTAGTTGTTTAATAGCTTTTTTGGGAAGACCATTGAAAAGACTGTTGCAGTAGTCTAGCCTGCTACAAATGAAAGCATGAATTAGTTTTTCAATATCTTGCTATATTTTTTAGATGATAGAAGGCAGATTTTCTTATAAGCTTGATGTGGGAGTTGAAATTTAGATCAGAGTCAATAATAATGCCAAGATTTTTTACCTGGTCCTTTGGCTTCAAAGATAGGGATTCGAGGTGAGCAGTAACTTTGAGCCTATCTTCTTTTTTTTTTGTTCAAAGTTTTTTTATTTGTTTTCTGTATAATATACAAAATACAAAATACAAATTCAAATACACTTGACACTTTTAAACAAAAACCCATCCCACAAGAACCCCTGGCCTATTACACCACATACATACATCACAGTATATCAATACACAAATACACACAAAAGAAAAAGAAAGAAAAGAAAAAACATACAACAACAACAACAACAAAAACAGATTAATGAAAATAAATATGAGAAAAGGGGGGGGTAAATCTATATATTTGAAATGCTTTTAGCGTCCATTTTCTCTACCTGGTCCAGGACTGGCTGCCAGATGGTATAAAAGTCGAGGGCACAACCCCTTGTAGCGTATCAGATTTTTTCTAGAGTTAGATGATACATGAGATCTCTGACCCAGTGATTAAAAGTTGGAGGAAACTTGTCTTTCCATTTAAGGAGTACAAGTCTTCTGGCCAGAAGTGTACCAAACGCTATCATCTTTTTGCTGCATTGGTTGAGGGAGAGATCATGCGGTATCACACCAAAGATTGCAATTATGGCAAGAGGTTCAATGGATATTTCCAGTATATCAGAAAAGAATTTAAATATGGAATGCCAAAAATCTACTAATTTTGGGCAAAGCCAAAACATATGTGATAAAGTGGCTGGGGTTGTTTGACAGCGATCACAATTGGGATCCATGTCTGGTGTAAATTTTGAGCCTATCTTCTTTAAAAAAAAAAAAAAAAAAATTGTATTGTATTTTGTTTTTTGTTTTGTATCTATCTGTAGTCCAGACCTGGCTTTCTCCCCCCTACCTGTCACTTTGAACACAGCAGGGCCTCTATAGGCCTGATTCTGCTCTCCCACACAGTGGGGCTGACCAAACTAGTGTTATTTATAAATGCATACATTGTTGTATGTAGACATTTTGTTTTTCTTTGATAATGGAACTTGTGTGTTGTGCATTGCTTGGTTCTTTAATTCTTTATATACTGTAACTGAATTTTGATATTTCGTTTATTGAATGGACTTCCGGTCTCATTGTATTTAAACGTCATTGCGCCTGACACAGCAACATGCTGAAGAAGGCCGTTAGGCTGAAACGTTCGTGCTGTACCTGCTGAAAACTGGAATAAATACAACGAAAGGATGTTTGTGTTCGTCAGCCCATCAAAACAAAACATTCCCTGCACTGTATAAATTTGTCTCGAGATGCATGTTTTTCCAAAAACTTAAAAAAAAAGTCACAGAAAGAGCAAGCAAGAACAAAAGGAATAAAATGATATAGTTACACTTCAGCAGTTTCTTGCCCCTGTCTTCCCACAGCACCAGACTGTCTGTGCAATGGGAGCGAGAGAGAGAGAGAGAGAGAGAGAGAGAGAGAGAGAGAGAGAGAGAGAGAGTGAGAGTGTGTTGTGGGACCAGAGGAGACAAATAGATTTAGAGTGGGTATGGCGCTCTCTCTCTCTCTCTCTCTCTCTCTCTCTCTCTCTCTCTCTCTCTCTCTCTCTCTCTCTCTCTCTCTCTCTCTCTCTCTCTCTCTCTCTCTCTCTCTCTCTCTCTCTCTCTCTCTCTGCCTCATGAGTCTTCGGGGGGATGCTGATTGTGGATAATTAATTGATATAAGAAGAGAGCAGAGGTCTATTTTCAGCAGAGAAGGATCCCTGCTGGGAAAATGTTTGATTTGGCTTGCACACACCACAAGGTGGAAAGTGTTGTTTTGATAGTAAAAAATTGTCAATGGAGGGGTTGGGGGGTTGGGGGACGAACAAATTATGGTCGCTTATTTTGTGTGTTAAAGTATTTTGGGTGATTTTCAAACCAGTGGTTCCCAACCTTATTTTAAAGTTGAACAATTAGAACAGCTTGAGTTACAGATGTTACTCATCTAATTTGGTCTTACTGCCACATTTCCAAGGCTCTGCCATGCTGCCGCACAGCAGTGAGGGGGGCTTGCTGTGCTGGCGTGGCACAGCAAGGTAAATGGGATTCTGTCTAGTTTATTATCATCCTCCACCAGCTCGCCTCAGGATCGTGTTTTATCTGCTTTTCTATATATCTTGTATACCAATGATTGTCGCAGCCACTATGCTGACAGATATAGTCAGCCTGCTCAACGATGATGAAGTTGGCCACGACCAGATCATTAACGACTTTGTAACCTGGTGTGAGGATGCCTTTTTACAGCTCAACGTTTCCAAAACGAAAGAGATGTGTATTGATTTTAGACGTTCTCCCCCTGTTCCCCAGGGTAGTATTGTAGATGGTCAGATAGTTGACCTGGTCACTGATGTATGCGTGTAATTTCTGAGGAGTTAAACTCAGCGGACCTTTAGTAGAGAAAGGAGTTTTGTTATGTTTATTCCTTGTGCATTAGTATCTGTCTTCTCCCCACCTGTTGTCCATGTTCCCTTGTTAGTCTGACTTAATTCCTCCCACCTGTTGCCTATGAGTCTCGTTAGTCTGCCCCATTAACTGAGTTCTCCCCACCAATCAGCTCTCCCGTTTTGCCCCCTGTGTTCCTACCTCCCCAGCTGTCCCTCATGTTCCTGATGATTGCTTTGTGTATATATTGGGCTCTATCGTTGCATCAGCCTATAAACTGCGCCCAACGCCAGACGCAGCCCAGAGTAGTGGCCGTAGACCAGCGCACTCGATATTTTGGTATTGGCGCTACACGCAGCCTTAAGCATTACAACCATGCCTTTTAAGCGTAAAATTATGCACAGTCTGCTCATTGGAGAAGTGCAGTAAACGAGTCCCAAGCTTGCCTTTTAAGCTCCAATTCCACGAAGCAATCCAGTAAAACCAGACAAGCCAAGCGCTCTGCTCCCCCCCCTCCCTTCATCCCGTCTGTCTGTCTCCATATATAGGCTATTATTCCATATTATTATGCTTCTCAAACCAATCTAACTGCAGTTTAAATACTGCAAGCATGTAAATACGCTACACTATAGCAAGATCAAAGTGAAAAGAATGTTCTAAATGCATCGGCTAGAAAGAAATAGCGTATCCCTATGATGAGATTAGATTGGTGAAAGTTTGTCCAGAATGATATTGTTTTCTCTCCACTGCTGCACAGGTAGGATGATGCACATAAATATAGCCTACATTATGTAAAGTCATTGCAGAAATGTGTTTTTATTGTAAAACTAAATGTGAAGTAGGGCCAATTTATTGGAGCAGACATCACAGTATAGCACATGACAGTAGAACCGCGTTACGCTGTCACTTATCTAAATCACGTTAAATCTACGAGGGATATATATAGGCCCAGGATGACCTATATGTTTCACATACGGTTGTGTTTGGATTTCGCGATTTTATTTTGTCCAATATTGAAATGTTCTACAATTGCATGTTGTGGTAACATTACACATTATTTCGATCTATTTCTATCTACCTCTCTATCTATTTAGGCTAATTTGGATGCTTTATTATCTAAATGTATTAGCCCAATGCATGCTGGGAGATTTCACATGTGTGGCTGTGGCAGGGAAGCCAGGCAGTGAACATTTGTTTGGCCAGAATGATCTTGTTTTCTCTTGCCTTCACTGCACAGGTAGGATGATGCAACAGCCTCTGAATATCACGGGCTCAAAACTGTCATGTTAGAAAAAACTGTCATGTTGTTATACTATGTACGGTATAACAACTTATTTTTCGGACTTGCCTGTCTGAGCAAGGGAGTGAGAGAGAGAGAGAGAGAGGGGGGGACAAACTGAGATCAGCAGAGCCGAAGCTGTTCCTGGAATATCCGCGCGCACTGAATAAGCCTGGTTTTCAAAAGCGCAAAGCGCTAACTCCAGGAGGGAAGATATCATTAGGCCGGTATTTAAGGCCGAAACGGCCATTCTGGCCTATTCTGCCACTGCGCCACGCCTATTTCACGTAAAGTGCATTTCGGGGCGTAAAGCCATGTTGCTATCTTCCCGAGGCAGGCGCAAGGCACGTTCTTTTGCGTTTAAGGCCAGTTTTTGCGCCTGTGGGAGAATAGGGCCCATTGTCTCAGTCTGTGTGTTGTCCTTGTCGAAGTAATTGTCTATCTGTCTCCGGTTTGGTATGTATCACCCTGTCCTAGTGCTCTGTGTATTTTGACATTTGTTCCTGAGTATAGCCTAGCCTCTGGCTAGTGGATTTTGTTATTTTGTATTTTTGAAGTTTTCAGTAAAGACTGTTTTGCTCCAACAAACCTTGCCTGCATTACCTTGCCTGCTGCCTTCTCCTCTTCTGCATGTGGGTCCACACACTACACGATCTAACCTTACCTGACAGCTGCTGAGGGAGGAGAGGGAGAGAAAGATCTGCATTATTACACACATGACTTATTTTTTTGACCAATTGTTTTCATGTGTATTGAAGGGTAAGGTGCAGTGGACGGGGGAACAAAAACTATTTTTCTATGAGGATGAGCAAAATAGAATATAGAAAAATGAATGGGGAATGAAATACCTTGGGTCCCATGCCGAACCCGGAAGAGAGCATGACTTTGGCACTCTATTGTCTGGCACCGTGCAGAATTTAGCAACACATAACAGCCTTTGGGCTCTATCGTTGCAACGGCCTAAAAACTGCGCTTAGTGCCAGGCGCAGCGCAGATTAGTGGGTGTGGACCAGCGCACTCGATATTTTGGTGTCGGCGCTACAGGTGGCCTTAAGCATTATAACCACACCTTTTAAGCATAAAATTATGCACAATCTGCACATTGGGGAAGTGCAGTAAACAAATCACAAGCTTCCCTTTTAAGCTCCAATTCCACGGAGCGATCCAGTCCGGCTTCAGAAAAGCCGAGGGCTCTGATCTCCCCCCCTCCCTTTCATCCCCGTCTGTCTGTCTCCATATATAGGCTATTATTCCATATTATTATGCTTCTCAAACCAATCTAACTGCAGTTTAAATACTGCAAGCATGTAAATACGCTACACTATAGCAAGATCAAAGTGAAAAGAATGTTCTAAACGCATCAGCTAGAAAAATATAGCCTATCCCTATGTCATGATGAGATTAGATTGGTGAAAGTTTGTCCAGAATGATATTGTTTTGCTACCTTTTCTCCTCCCCTGCTGCACAGGTAGGATGATGCACATAAATATAGCCTACATTATGTAAAGTCATTGCATAAATGTGATTTTATTGTAAAAGTAAATGTGAAGTAGGGCCAATTTATTGGAGCGGACATCACAGTACGACATGACAGTAGAACCGCGTTACGCTGTCACTCATCTAAATCACGTTAAATCTGCAAGGGATATATATGTTTCACATAGGGTTGTGTTTTGATTTCGATGTTTTATTTGGTCCAATATTGAAATGTTCTACAATTGCATGTTGTCTTAACATTAAACATTATTTCGATCTACCTTTCTATCTATTTAGGCTCATTTGGTTGCTATTTATTGTCGAAATGGATTACCCTCAATGCATGCTGGGAGATTTGGTGAACATTTGTTTGGGCAGAATGATATCGTTTTCTCTCGCCTTTTCTTCTTCCCCACTGCACAGGTAGGATGATGCCTCTGTAGGAACAGCCTCTGAATGACGGGCTCAAAACTGTCATGTTATAAAAACTGTCATGTTGTTAAAACTGTCATGTTGTTATACTACGTACGGTATAACAACTTTTTTTTCCCATCGGACTTTGTGCCTGTCTGAGCGCATGAGAGAGGGACAGAGAGAGAGAGAGAGAGAGTGTGAGATCAGCAGAGGAGAAGCTGTGCGTGGAATATCCGTGGCGCACTGAATAAGGCCTGGTTTTCAAAAGCGCAAAGCGCTAAATTAAGGCCAGTATTTAAGGCGAAACGCCCATTCTGACCTATTCTGGCACTGCACCATGCCTCTTTGGCGTAAAGCGCATTTCGTGGCTTAAAACCATGATGCTATCTTCCCGAGGCAGGCGCAAGGCGCGTTTTTTTGCTTTTAACGGCAGTTTCTGCGCCTAAGGCCTGTGGGAAAATAGAGCCCTATATATCCTAGATAGACTAAGCTATCCAGCACCGCCAGTCTTAGACCCCCATTGAAAACAAGGAAAAAAGCCTTATGAGGAAAAAACACTGGAAGAAAACTGAGTCAAAGAGACCCGGGATGACTGAGTGTGCAACAGGTGTCGGGATGAACATCAGAACAACATGGACCATGACAATAGCTGTGTTTCCATTACCCTCAGAAATGCACAAAATCTAAGTATCGCAATAAAAATCGGGTAATAAATTTCGAAAAAACCTCCCAAAATATCGCAAAAAGTTTTTGCGCTCTCATGAGGTAGTTTTTCAGACCTGTCGATATAGCAGTATATCGCAAAAGTGTAATGGAAACACATTTTCCGCATTTGCACATCATGTGACCCATTACCAGTGACCAAAATATTAAATAGAACATAGAAATACAATAATTATCATTAAATCATCATCAAAAAATTTCATTCATGCTGTCAGGACTGTAGCATACTGTTGACCAACTTGCATCCATCCATCCAGCCGCAAGGGGTGAGTTGAACCTACTACACAAATCATATGGAAACGTATTTATAACTAAGCCTGGTGGGTCTGTGTTTGTAACATGGTGTCATTCATTCACCAAATAAAATAAAATAAAACAATTACAAAAACTGTTTTACCGACTCATATATCCATTATTACACGTTTAAATGCTGTTTATGAGGATTAATGGGCGATTTATGTTGTAAAATGTGGGCGCATGGGATTCTGGGTAATATTTTGGTCGGGGTAGCAGCCTAATATTTTGATCACTGGCACCATCTACTGGATGATAATGGAACATGGATCGATGATTTGTTTTTTTCAATGTTTTGTGCGAGCTGTCTTCGTCTTGTTTAAAATAGTCACGGCAGCAGCAGCAGCAACCGAAATCACAGTGCCAACACCAAGGAGGTCACGCAAAGGCCGTCCATCTTCCTTAAAGTGGAGTCTCGCGAGAAGATATTTTAGATCTCGGAGACGGGACGTCAAACTCAACTTCAATGGAAACGCCTGCAAGTCGCAATTGTACTTTGTCGAAATTGTATAAATATCGCAATTATTTTGCGAAAAACTGTAATGGAAACACAGCTAATGACATGAGGAAGAACAGCAACCTTTCTTGTAATTTGGGGTACACAGACGAAAAATGGCCAAATTGAAATTATGGCAAAAATCAGAGGGTGTGTCAATTCAAAATCTGATTCAATCAGATTTGGATGGATTCAAATAATTGTTTACTAAGGGGCTGCCTTTGTTTGTGTGTGTGTGTGTGTGTGTGTGTGTGTGTGTGTGTGTGCACTCACCTTTCTATCCAACAGGGCACCTCGGCGTCATTACACTTTCACTAACAGGGGACCACCAAACTAACAGGGGACATTTTTTAAGTCCCCTGTTGGACATGCTTTAAATCATGCTAAAATCATGTCTAAAACCCTCTGGTAAAATTTTTTTAACTTTAGCCAAGAGGGGACAAAAATGTGTGTGTGTGTTTAAGTCCATACTCACCCTTACAGAAAACACACATGAGTTTCACATGTGTCCACATGAGTTTCACATGTGACCACATGTGCCATATGTGGACACATGTGAAACTCATGTGGACACATGTGGACATCATGTTACCACATGTTATAACATGTGGTAACATATTATAACATGTGGAAAACATGGTATCACATGTTATAACATGTGAAAAATATTTTGCCACATGTTATATTATGTGATCACATGTGGAGCGGATGTGGAAATCATGTTACCACATGCTGTGACATGTGGTAACATGTGGAGCAACAGGTTTTCCACATGTGGAGCACATGTGGAAAACATGTGGAGCACATGTGGAAAACGTGTAGAGCACATGTGGAAAACATGTAGAGCACATGTGGAAAACATGTAGAGCACATGTGGGAAAACGTGTAGAGCACATGTGGAAAACATGTAGAGCACATGTGGGAACCAGGAGAGCACATGTGGAAAACATGTAGAGCACATGTGGAAAACATGTAGAGCACATGTGGAAAAATGTGTAGAGCACATGTGGAAAACATGTAAAGCACATGTGGAAACCAGGAGAGCACATGTGGAAAACATGTAGAGCACATGTGGAAACCAGGAGAGCACATGTGGAAAACATGTAGAGCACATGTGGAAAACATGTAGAGCACATGTGGAAAACATGTAGAGCACATGTGGAAAATGTGTAGAGCACATGTGGAAAACATGTAAAGCACATGTGGAAACCATGTAAAGCACATGTGGAAAATGTGTAGAGCACATGTGGAAACCAGGAGAGCAGATGTGGAAAACATGTAAAGCACATGTGGAAAACATGTAAAGCACATGTGGAAACCAGGAGAGCACATGTGGAAAACATGTAGAGCACATGTGGAAAACATGTAGAGCACATGTGGAAAATGTGTAGAGCACATGTGGAAACCAGGAGAGCACATGTGGAAAATGTGTAGAGCACATGTGGAAACCAGGAGAGCACATGTGGAAAATGTGTAGAGCACATGTGGAAACCAGGAGAGCAGATGTGGAAAACATGTAGAGCACATGTGGAAACCATGTAGAGCACAGAGCACATGTGGAAAACATGTAGAGCACATGTGGAAAACGTGTAGAGCACATGTGGAAACTAGGAGAGCAGATGTGGAAAACATGTAGAGCACATGTGGAAAACGTGTAGAGCACAAAAAAATAGTAATTAGTGCATCAAGTTGCTAGAGCGTAATGCAAACATTTGTGTGTTCTTCTGTTATCTTCTGGCAACAAGCTTGCAGGTGCACATGTGTGTTAGAGAAGCAAATGGAAATTAAATTAATTGAATGAAAATACAATTAGGCCTATCAAAAACTTGGGGACAATTTTTGCACCTTGATCATGTTTTTTTGTGTGCATTCTGAGATTTCTTGGAGCATATTTGCCCTTGCCCCTGGCTAATTTTTCCTACAGTGTATCAGGCTACCATGAAAACATAGGGGTCACCTTTTATGTCATCAATCATGTTCAGGAGATTTGATGCAAAATAACTTGGTTATGGTGGAAGATATAGGCCAATAGCCTATGTCAATGGGTGGAAGGTAAAAAGGTAAAACACAATACAAGAGGCTAATACAATCCTGTATAAATCAGTAGTCCCTTAAAATAACCTTACATATAGGCTACATTGATTATTATTATTATTATTATTAGCCTATTAGTTATCATTATTATTATTATTACCTTCAAGCTATGTTATTTTTTCTACTGTTAACAGAGAGGCGTTAATTAAACTCTAAGTCAGAGCAGTGACTAATTTAATTTCTGATGCCAGTTTTCCTAATTCAATTGGAACTATTTTGTTTGTTGACAAACTAGTAGTATCACTACGCATTGTGCGCAGTGGAGCCTCCTCAGTATGATCTGATATCATGACATGCACTGACAGCGCGGGTCCGCGAGACCATCTCCAAACTTTGCCGCCAATCAGCAGCAGCACCATTCATCAGGACACACTGTGCTGCGCGAGCGCGGTCCTCTGAAAACAAAACGAACAACTGGCGGCTTGAAGCAGATATTTGAGGTGAGTGAAGTTAACTAACTTGTCTAACAAGTGTGTTATTTATTGCGACAGAAAGAGGTTATTCACGCATCACTTGCAGTTGCTTGCTAGTTGCTTGTCAGAGGGAGAGAGGGGCTGAGGGGGGAATTGATAGGCAACTTTTTACCGTGTAATATAGAGCCATGCTGCCGAGTCATGCTAGTTAGCTGCTGATGTACGCTAGGTTTGCCTGGTCATCCACGTAGCATAATGTACCCTAAATGTCTTAGACTCTAAGTTAGAGAGAGAGAGAGTGAGGAGCCGAGCGCAGGACGATACGGGAGGAGATGGGAGATGAGAGCGAGGAGGTCAGTGCCGTGTGTGGAAACATACACATGAGCAAAGTGCACACAGACATACAGTAGGCTACAGGCAGACTGGATACTTGGTGAAAGAAGAGCGGCCAACTAAGAATCTTTCCCACTTTATACAACTGCTACATTTTTAACCTTTATTTCTCCAGGGCAATCACATTGAGATTTCCATCTCGTTTTACATAAATTTTCTCTCCTCCGAGCTTGCGAGACTTAACGAGCCAGTTACATGGCGTTGCATTCTTAGACATTGCTGTTTGCTTTTATTTGGTATGTTACATACAATTGGCTAAATTATTAGTTAATTCAGAGTTAGATGATATTGGAGAAGCCAGCCATTTTATTTTATTTTATTTTTAGCCGGAAGTTTTGATATGGCCACACAACCGGGTAAAATCGGCGTGGCTACATAAGGTGAATACAACTGCTACATTTTTAACCTTTATTTATCCAGGGCAATCACATTGAGATGTCCGTCTCGTTTTACATTAAGGGGTTAAGGGCCTTGTTCAAGGGCACCTCAGTGGTGGTAATGAGGGAGGGGCAAGTGCTGCTTTTCACACATGCTTTTCTAATTGACACTGTCTCTTTGTCTATATACTGTGTTTGTGTGCAGGTGTTTGATAATGACATTGTGGGACAAACAGCCAGTGGAGGACACCCAATCTGTTAAGTAAATTGAGATTTTTTTTTCTCCAAAAACCTATTCCTGTTGTTCCTGATTTCTGGAAATAGACATTGCTGTTGAGTTTTCATTTCATTTTATTTTATTTTATTTTGTGTGTGTGCTTTGAGCACCACAAGCCAAGTGCCATCCAGTTCCATTGTATTAAAGAGAAGGCAGACATTTCTATGGCCGATTTGGTCTCCAAAACTCAACAACTCACCAAAACGGTCTAGATTGACATATGCTGTGGGTGGCTCTAGTTTTAATTACAGGTGACTGGTTTGTTAAATAAAAGATTTGTGCACATAGCTGATGCCATGAGCACAAGGAACCTCAGTGCATTTTGCCTCTATTTACCAATTCTTTTTTTTTATTTTGCAATTTTTGTAAATGAAATTTTCAGTGTAGTTGATCACTTTTAAAGTAGCTCATGCTTCACTTTTCTGTAGCACGTTTTCAAACAGCAGTTGAAATATTGACCAAAGAACATTGTTACTTTGCCACTAATTTATCTGTGTTTGCTTTTCAGTTTGATACAAAGAGTGGCTCCAGAACCAAAACCTGGGTGAAGCAGATGTGGAAGCTCGAGTGGGGAAGCCTGGATGCTACATCACAGAGAAAACAATGGACATAAACAAACAAACAAAAAATACTACTTAAAGGGACACTCCACCAAAAAACAATGCTGATTTTGCACATAATCTCACACATATCCAAAAACTGTAAACCGTTTTGCAAGCATACATTTAGTTCGACAGTTATTGAGAGTTGATTTAAGTTGTGATTTGTGAATGATATCACTGGTCCATGACTTAACTCAAATCAACTCTCAATAACTGAAATTAATTAATTAAATGAATGCCTGCAAAACTGTTTACATTTTTCGGATTATGTGAGATTTTGTGCAAAATAAATCAGCATTGTTTTTCAATCGAGTTCTTTACTTCTGACTTGACTTAAGGCCTTTGCTCCTCAAGGGATCATAGGCCATTGACAAAATGTCCTCCACCTCACTCCATCTCCCCAATTGAGCCCGCTCCCAGACATTTCTGCCTGTACACCTCTTCTCCAGCTGTTCCTGGGGTGACCTCTTTTCTTCTCAGGTGATGTTGTCTGTTTTGTTGTGTTATTGTTAATTAGTCAGTAGTTTTATTATTTTATTGAGTTTAATTGTAATGAGTCTTTAATTGTCTTCACCACGTTAGTTGATTTGAGTCACACTTTTACTTTTAATACTTTTTACATAAAGACAGGTACAGGCTGACTGTTCAGGTGCACTGCTGTTCTCTCTCCCACTCCCTCTCTGTGTTGCTTGTATTTAATAAATAATTATATTGTTATGTAAACCTGAAATAGTCTTCATTTAACTAGTTCAAGAAATATTACTTTTGTGATGTTTATCTGGTCTGACTACTCTCAGCATGGGGTGCTGGTTAACAAGCATTCAACCATAGACCAGCATGTTGTGTTTGACACCAGCAAGACCAGCATAGCTGGTGTATGCTGGTCACACCAGCATACCAGCAGATGTTGGTGTGACCAGTATACCCATGGGAATTACATGGGTTTCACATGTAATATCATAGGTTTCACATGCAAATCCATATGGGATACACATGGGTATTGATGTGGGTTTAACATGGGAATTTACATGGGTTTCACATGTTATCCCATAGGCTTCACATGTAATCCCATGGGTTTCACATGGGAATTCATATGGTTTTAACATGGGAATTTACATGGGTTTCACATGTTATCCCATAGGTTTCACATGTAATCCCATGGGTTTCACATGGGAATTCATATGGTTTTAACATGGGAATTTACATGGGTTTCACATGTTATCCCATAGGTTTCACATGTAATCCCATGGGTTTCACATGGGAATTCATATGGTTTTAACATGGGAATTTACATGGGTTTCACATGTTATCCCATAGGTTTCACATGTAATCCCATGGGTTTCACATGGGTATTGATGTGGGTTTAACATGGGAATTTACATGGGTTTCACATGTTATCCCATAGGCTTCACATGTAATCCCATGGGTTTCACATGGGAATTCATATGGTTTTAACATGGGAATTTACATGGGTTTCACATGTTATCCCATAGGTTTCACATGTAATCCCATGGGTTTCACATGGGAATTCATATGGTTTTAACATGGGAATTTACATGGGTTTCACATGTTATCCCATAGGTTTCACATGTAATCCCATGGGTTTCACATGGGAATTCATATGGTTTTAACATGGGAATTTACATGGGTTTCACATGTTATCCCATAGGTTTCACATGTAATCCCATGGGTTTCACATGGGAATTCATATGGTTTTAACATGGGAATTTACATGGGTTTCACATGTTATCCCATAGGTTTCACATGTAATCCCATGGGTTTCACATGGGAATTCATATGGTTTTAACATGGGAATTTACATGGGGTTCACATGCAATCCCATGGGATTCACATGCAATCCAATAGGTTTTACATGGGTTTCACATGTTATCCCATAGGTTTCATATGGGTTTCACATGGGAATTTGTATGCATTTACAAATGGAATTTACATGGGTTTCACATGTAATCACATAGGTTTCACATGTTATCACATGGGAATTTACATGGGTTTCACACATTTCACATGTGAAAACGTTCCAAAACCACATGCTTTCATGGGAAAAGCACATGTGATCACATGTGTTCCACATGTGATCACATGTGAAATTTCACATGTTTGCACATGTGAAAATGCACATGTGAAATTTCATGTGGAAAAATCACCTGGGCAAAATCACATGTGATCACATGTGATCACATGTGATTATTGCACATGTGAAGTTCATGTGGTTTTTCTGTAAGGGCAGCACCGCTCCTGGTGGCTGGAGCAGGAATTGTAATGGCTCATTCACACACGTCGGTTTTAACACTCCTATAGTGTGAATGGCTTTCAGCCCCGGGCATTGTTTCAGACTGTAGAGTGCCTAATACACAGGCTACTTTCTTTCTACTTTGAAGAAACCAATTTAACACTTTCTATGAAGACCACATCTATAATGCATTATAAGGGCAAATGTATTTGGTGTTTTTCTTACTTTGAATTATATGTATATAGCTTTTATACCTTGAGTTTCCATTCCTAAAGCAGGCCAACTTTACAGCATGTTTGTGTGTTGCATAATAATCACTTATGATGTAGCATAGATGTAATGTACCGTAAATTCCGGACTATAAGACGCACCGGTGTATAAGCCGCGGGACCAAAATTGACTATTTTTTTCTTCTATAAGCCGCACCGGACTATAAGCCGCGGGTGTTTTGATGTTTAATTACCATATGAAAGGGTTCGTGCACAGAGAGGAATGTCGGGAAAGAGATCGCTGTTTGGGGAAGCTCCCATTTATTAACATTTCAACAAAACAAAACAAAAGTCAGGTCACTAATCCCCAGACAAAATCACACAACAATAGGCTACCGTATATGTGCAGCAAACCTGTAACCAGAGAAGTCAAGTCACTAATCCTCGTCTTCCTCTTCTTCCTGCGTACTGAAACCACCAAAGTCCTCATCTTCAGTGTCGGAAACGAACAGGTTCAGGGTGGCTTCGTCAACCACTCTCCTCTCTCCTTCAGGTGCCATGGCACGAGTCCGATACCTCACGAGTCCGACACCTCACGAGTCCGAAAAAAGAGGCTAACTTCCCCCAGACCCTAACCCAAAACCTAACCTCTCCCACCCCCACGCCTAAACCTAACATCCCCCAGACCCTAACCCAAAACCTAACCTCTCCCACCCCCACGCCTAAACCTAACCTCCCCCAGACCCTAACCCAAAACCATGAGGTGTCGGACTCGTGAGGTATCGGACTCGTGAGGTATCGGACTAGGGGGCAGTCCCCGTGGCGTCATCCTCTTCATCCCGCAGCAGTCCAGCGTTTTGGAACCCGTTGGTAATTGTGGATGTTTTCACACTCCTATAATATTCCGTGATCTTCCTTTGTGTGAATTCGCCGAAGTTTGTGATTTTCTCCTGATAGTCGGGAGGGAGTTGTTCAGTAGTTCTCCCCCGGACGGACAGTCCCTTTTGCCCAGGTTACGCGCGGCTGCTCTGTTTGATCGGCGGCTGCTCTCTTTTAATGCGAGATTGACTGCTTTCAACTTGAAAGCTGCCTCGTGTGAATTTCTGCGTACCTTCCCCATGGTAAGTGAGAGTGTTGCTTCTACTGCTCGTCTTGTTGTGAATATTCCTTGATCTTCCTTTGTGTGAATTCGCCGAAGTTTGTGATTTTCTCCTGGTAGTCGGGGGAGGGAGTTGTTGCCCGAGTGGCCGTTTGCTTACCGTAATTACCATATGTAAGTGGTCACGCACAGAGGGGATTGTCGGGAAGAGATGGCTGTTTGAGGAAGCTCCCATTTACCGTATTACAACATTTCAACAAAACAACATAACACAACACCACCGTTGTTTATTTTTACAGTGCACACAGTGTCCGCGGTGTGGTGAAAAGAGGGCAAGAGAGGAAATTAAAACAGAAGTGGATTTATAGTTAGAAAGAGTGCTAAAAAAGAGAGATTTTTTTTTTTTTTTTTTTTTTTCTGAAAAAATCCATAGATAAGACGCACCGTTATATAAGCCGCAGGGGCCAAAAAACGGGAAAAAAGCCGCGGCTTATAGTCCGGAATTTACGGTAGTTGAACCTTGTTTTTTGTAAAAAAAAAAAAAAAAAAAGAAGAAAAAACATTATAAGATAAGTGTTACTAATTTAGCTTGGTAAATATACGTATTCACTTTCTTGTCAGGGGTTAGGTGTGAAGATCAATGCCACTCTCATATTTATCACTAAATACAAAGCCAGCAGGCTGATCAAGTAAAACAAAACAAAACAAATGCAAGACATGATTGCTCTGATGGCCTGTGTTTTATAACTGTGGACAGCGCCAGCTTAGCTGTTTGCCCCTGCTTCCAGTGTTTGTTGATGCACATTACAGAAAAAACGTCCACACTTGTATTATGTCGAATGACTGGAGCCCACTGTTGGCTGTTATATAATGACACAAGTTCCCTCTTAGATATGATGTAGCGACACGCACACTCCAGCATGGATGAATACAAAAGTAACAAGATAAATTAATACCACTCATGAGAAAAACATTATCTCAACTAAATAGTCTCTTGAAAAATGATTTGTTATTGTGTTTTTTGTAACAAGTCCGCATAAATCTTTACCCCACAATGCAGACAAACACAGACACTCTGGGTAGCCCTTCATGTTAATCCAGTGTGAAGTTTATAGTTAGGAAATACACTAAAGTTGAACCTTGTTTTTTGTAAAAAAAAAAAAAGAAAGAAAAAAAAACATAACATAAGTGTTACTAATTTAGCTTGGTAAATATACGTATTCACTTTCTTGTCAGGGGTTAGGTGTGAAGATCAATGCCACTCTCATATTTATCACTAAATACAAAGCCAGCAGGCTGATCAAGTAAAACAAAACAAAACAAATGCAAGACATGATAGCTCTGATGGCCTGTGTTTTATAACTCTGGACAGCGCCAGCTTAGCTGTTTGCCCCTGCTTCCAGTGTTTGTTGATGCACATTACAGAAAAAACGTCCACACTTGTATTATGTCGAATGACTGGAGCCCACTGTTGGCTGTTATATAATGACACAAGTTCCCTCTTAGATATGATGTAGCGACACGCACACTCCAGCATGGATGAATACAAAAGAAACAAGATAAATTAATACCACTCATGTGCTCAGTCTACACTTATAGGAATGCAATTTGCTTGTTGATGCACATTATTGAAAAAACAAATAATGCAAGAGATCTTTTAAATGGTTGTTTTAATGAAAATGTATTCAAACATCTAAAGTGAACAAGACAACATTATCAGTGCCATTACCCATTCCATGATTACATTTGTCTGGAGTAAAAATAGAGTCACACAAATGTCACTTGCTGCATAATGCCTCTCTTCAAACCCCTTGGCTGACTGAAGACCCTAAAATTGTGGTCTGAAAAATAAATCCAGAATCAACCGACATGGTCTTTCAGACCCTGGGCAATATCATTAAAAAATATATAATTTCCCTTAGGGGTCAAATGAACGTTGTCAATTAAAAATAGCTCAGGTTTGTCAAACACTATGTCCGGATGAGGTACAGTCCTTCCATTAACACATTAAAAAGTGGGTTGTTCCAAATTAGACATGAAGCTAAAGAGGCCCCTTTGATTCCAAGCCTTTTATGAATTGTTCTAGCGATGTCACATGAAAGCTTTATGATGGCATTGTCTAACTTTAAGGGAGGGTGAGGATGATGACTCAAACTCCTTAATGGATGTACTCATTAGTGTATGCCTGTAGTCCACAACTCGTCATCCTGGCTATTGAGACACAAACGACCCATCGTCAACTTCCCCCACCCTGCAACAATCAAGGACTGGGAAAAACAAAGCGTGGCACCAGACAAGCTCAGCAGGCCAACAATATAGAAAAGAGGAAAAAAGGAGCTTACTTGGATGCTTTAGAGAAGGTTTAATTACGAAGTATAGTACATCTGCACAAAAACAGTTGAAACAATGTACATCTTCAATAGAAGTGGGGCACACAAAAGCCACGGGAGTTTTTGGAGCGCCAGCTGAGAGAACTTTCAACCAGTAAGACAAGTATAAAAGCGGCAGATAACATTACTAAGAAGGGGCTAGAAAGTCGTACATGGTGAGCTACAGAGTGGCTAAGACTGGGAAGCCTAATTCTCCCCGCTGCTGCAGATATGGCTGAGACAATGCTGGGGGTGAAAGCCAAACGCACATTACAAACGATGCCTTCGTCAAACAAAGTGGAGTTTAACCACAAGCCACTGCCAGACTTTTGGATTGCACTGTGCACAGAGTATCCTGCCCTCGCACATCGTGCTGTAAAGACCATAATGCCCTTTGCAACAACATATATGTGTGAGCGTGGCTTTTCTGGCACTGGCATGAAAACTAAGTTCAGGCACAAACTGTGTGTGGAAAATGATTTGAGACTGAAACTTTCTCCCAATCAACCCAAAATTACAGAGTTACTGTATGTGCGTCAAGTCAAGCACACCCCTCACATTAGTCTATTCATTTTTATTTTTTGTATTTTTTCCAGAGAAGTCATTTGTACTTAGCTGATGTGCATGTCACGTGTTATCATCTGGGATTCAAAGTAGTCACATTTAGGTGACAGTCACCTTTTTTAAATCCCAAAGTAGCTCTTAAGATTTGAGTTGTTTGTTCCTGCCCTAGTGTGTGTGTGTGTGTGTGTGTGTGTGTGTGTGTGTGTGTGTGTGTGTGTGTGTGTGTGTCTGTCACCTTTAAAAAAAAAAAAGCGAATTTGTTTGCATCCCTGTGTTATGAGAGGGCTTTTTACAAGGCTGAATGAAGAGAAAACCTTTTTCCATATTTTATAACTTTTCCGTAGAAGTCATTCATACTGTGCTTGAGGTATTGTGCATGTCAGTTGTTATGACAGGGCCTTTTTTCCATATTTGATTTGAGACTTTTCCAGATAAGTTTGTGCTTTCGGTATTATGCATGTCTTTGTTATGAGGATATTTTTTTCATATTTTATGTATAACTTTTCCAGAGAAGTCATTCATATTGTACTTGAGGAAATGTACATGTCATTTGTTAAGAGGTCTTTTTATGGGGCTGAATAAACAGCAAAATTGTTAAAAACACTGTCATGTCTTCATATTTAACATCATATTTTGAGTGATGTGTGAGTGATCGCAATATACATTGCCAAAAAAAATGGCAATGTCAGTTTTTTCCAACATCGTGCAGCCCTACTACCAACCACACAGTCTTCTCAGCCTTCCCCCAAACTATTGTATCTACTAGTAGTAGCAAATAAGACATACGGTATACCCCCCTCCCATTTCTCCAACTAGCTTGTTGATGTTCTGATGCACTATTCACATACATGAATAGATCATGAATACATCATTGTAGTGTGCCTGCTGATTTATGAAAACAAATAAAAAATAAAGGCTACATGTAAAAAAATGGCCACAATTTTTTTTCCGCAAGGTTTCCGGCAGAGCAGATCTCTCATTCAGTGGACCTTAATGTCCAAATTAATAGATAAAACACACACAAAAAGTATAGCATGCCAAGTCAGGCTCAAGGCATTTTCTTGAGCTTTGGGCCTGTGGATCTGTGCTATTGAGACACATCTAACGACCCTCGTCAGCTACCCTACCCCCACACTGTCAAGGACTGACACAGATGACGCCTAGACGACAGCTAGTCTTCCTGGCGTCCAAGACAATAGACTTTACATGACAAGCTATAAAGTAAAATAGAAAAACTAAAAGGAAAATAACAGAAAAATAAAAAGCAAATCTAAGCCAAGACAGACAATAGACAGACAGACAAACAATGTTCAGCTAGCCTTCTAGCTGGCCATAGTCCCATTCAGATATGTTCATTACATCTCTATGCTTTAGAAAACAAACAGCAAGGAAGAATATTGTGACAAAAATCATAGTGTGTGAGATACTGTGTGTGATAGGTGGGATCTGAGCATCCTTTTAAAAACTGCCTTCCCGTTGATGGAACTGATATTGATTGGTAGACTGTTCCAAGACACGATAGAGACCTGTACATGACTGTTTTCTCCATGTAGTTGGGTTTTGGTCTGGGTAAAGTCATCTGACCACCACTCGCCCCTCTGGTGGAGATGAAAGCAGGTTGTACGGATACCGTAAAATGCCAATTAAACACCGAGTCCCAAATTGCTGCAGGTCCCATATAGACGCGGGGTCTGGATGCATATTTTGTACATAAACGCAGGTCCCAAATTGTCGCCGGGTTATTTTTTATTTAATTTAATTTTTTATTTGCGACGTCCTGCTGAATGACATTGCGACCTGCCTTAAAATAAATTGTTATCCCCAATCTTTCCAAGTACCTGTATATGAGGGCATACCAAAAAGCATACGTGGCAAAGTGAGGATGTGGCACACGGAAGTGAATAGTGATGTAGAAAGACGTCACTAATAGAAATATACACCATAGAGCAACAATGGTTAAACGGAGCTATACCTACTAGAAAATACATAGAAAATACATAGGAAATACAAAGCCTATAATACGTCATGATCAAACAAGCAAGGGACTCAAATGTGTCAGATTAAGGCCTAAACATGGTCGTCCGTCCGCTTCGAATTGGAGCCGTCTCGCCGTCTGGCGGCGCCAGCGAGCCCTACATGCTTGGACGGCACTATGCCCTCCCTCCTCCCACCCTCCCTCCTGTGGAAGCTCCGTGTGAAAATGGCGGAGATTGTGTGCCAGGAGTCTGAATGAAATTGAATGTAACGTTCCCAATGCTATGTATTAAATTCTAAAAAACGACCCTCAACATTTGGGAAGGCTAAGCCACACAACTAGTTCGTTATAATCTAACGTCATGCTTTGAAAGGCGACTTTACGACGATGAGCCAAGGCAACGGCCAGTCACAACTCTCCTGCAGCTGACGTCACGCACGTATCGTCGGCGCTGAGTCACATTTTCGAGCAGCCCCCGTCAGCCGACGGTGCCCCCTCCCCGTAGGACGGCGCTCCACCCGCCGTCATACGGGGAGGGCGGGGCGAGGCTCTGACGGACGACCATGTTTAGGCCTTTAGTCAGTACATAAGAGAATCAAGCACAAAGGTACAAGTACAGTACAGGGGAATAAGTTTACAGGAAACATGACAAATCAAATATGACGAGAACTACATAACTATGGGCTTCACTTGTATTGGGAGTAAGGACGCCCCTAAACCCCAGTGTGTTGTATGTGCAAAAGCACTGTCGCACAACTCTATGAAACCTTCGCTCTTAAAACTAACCATGCTCATTTGAAAAACAAGCCACGGGAGTTTTTGGAGCGCCAGCTGAGACAACTCTCAACCAGTAAGACAAATATAACAGCGGCAGATAACATTACTAAGAAGGGGCTAGAAAGTCGTACATGGTGAGCTACAGAGTGGCTAAGACTGGGAAGCCTAATTCTCCCCGCTGCTGCAGATATGGCTGAGACAATGCTGGGGGTGAAAGCCAAACGCACATTACAAACGATGCCTTTGTCAAACAAAGTGGAGTTTAACCACAAGCCACTGCCAGACTTTTGGATTGCACTGTGCACAGAGTATCCTGCCCTCGCACATCGTGCTGTAAAGACCATAATGCCCTTTGCAACAACATATATGTGTGAGCGTGGCTTTTCTGGCACTGGCATGAAAACTAAGTTCAGGCACAAACTGTGTGTGGAAAATGATTTGAGACTGAAACTTTCTCCCAATCAACCCAAAATTACAGAGTTATGTGCGTCAAGTCAAGCACACCCCTCACATTAGTCTATTAATTTTTATTTTTTGTATTTTTTCCAGAGAAGTAATTTGTACTTAGCTGATGTGCATGTCACGTGTTATCATCTGGGATTCAAAGTAGTCACATTTAGGTGACAGTCACCTTTTTTAAATCCCAAAGTAGCTCTTAAGATTTGAGTTGTTTGTTCCTGCCCTAGTGTGTGTGTGTGTGTGTGTGTGTCTGTCACCTTTAAAAAAAAAGTGAATTTGTTTGCATCCCTGTGTTATGAGAGGGCTTTTTACAAGGCTGAATGAAGAGAAAACCTTTTTCCATATTTTATAACTTTTCCGTAGAAGTCATTCATACTGTGCTTGAGGTATTGTGCATGTCAGTTGTTATGACAGGGCCTTTTTTTCCATATTTGATTTGAGACTTTTCCAGAGAAGTTTGTGCTTTCGGTATTATGCATGTCTTTGTTATGAGGATATTTTTTTCATATTTTATGTATAACTTTTCCAGAGAAGTCATTCATATTGTACTTGAGGAAATGTACATGTCATTTGTTAAGAGGTCTTTTTATGGGGCTGAATAAACAGCAAAATTGTTAAAAACACTGTCATGTCTTCATATTTAACATCATATTTTGAGTGATGTGTGAGTGATCGCAATATACATTGCCAAAAAAAATGGCAATGTCAGTTTTTTCCAACATCGTGCAGCCCTACTACCAACCACACAGTCTTCTCAGCCTTCCCCCAAACTATTGTATCTACTAGTAGTAGCAAATAAGACATACGGTATACCCCCCTCCCATTTCTCCAACTAGCTTGTTGATGTTCTGATGCACTATTCACATACATGAATAGATCATGAATACATCATTGTAGTGTGCCTGCTGATTTATGAAAAAAAATAAAAAATAAAGGCTGCATGTACAAAAATGGCCACAACTTTTTTTCCGCAAGGTTTCCGGCAGAGCAGATCTCTCATTCAGTGGACCTTAATGTCCAAATTAATAGATAAAACACACACAAAAAGTATAGCATGCCAAGTCAGGCTCAAGGCATTTTCTTGAGCTTTGGGCCTGTGGATCTGTGCTATTGAGACACATCTAACGACCCTCGTCAGCTACCCTACCCCCGCACTGTCAAGGACTGACACAGATGACGCCTAGACGACAGCTAGTCTTCCTGGCGTCCAAGACAATAGACTTTACATGACAAGCTATAAAGTCAAATAGAAAAACTAAAAGGAAAATAACAGAAAAATAAAAAGCAAATCTAAGCCAAGACAGACAATAGACAGACAGACAAACAATGTTCAGCTAGCCTTCTAGCTGGCCATAGTCCCATTCAGATATGTTCATTACATCTCTATGCTTTAGAAAACAAACAGCAAGGAAGAATATTGTGATAAAAATCATAGTGTGTGAGATACTGTGTGTGATAGGTGGGATCTGAGCATCCTTTTAAAAACTGCCTTCCCGTTGATGGAACTGATATTGATTGGTAGACTGTTCCAAGACACGATAGAGACCTGTACATGACTGTTTTCTCCATGTAGTTGGTTTTTGGTCTGGGTAAAGTCATCTGACCACCACTCGCCCCTCTGGTGGAGATGAAAGCAGGTTGTACGGATACCGTAAAATGCCAATTAAACACCGAGTCCCAAATTGCTGCAGGTCCCATATAGACGCGGGGTCTGGATGCATATTTTGTACATAAACGCAGGTCCCAAATTGTCGCCGGGTTATTTTTTATTTAATTTAATTTTTTATTTGCGACATCCTGCTGAATGACATTGCGACCTGCCTTAAAAAATGTTTTATCCCCAATCTTTCCAAGTACCTGTATATGAGGGCATACCAAAAAGCATACGTGGCAAAGTGAGGACGTGGCACACGGAAGTGAATAGTGATGTAGAAAGACGTCACTAATAGAAATATACACCATAGAGCAACAATGGTTAAACGGAGCTATACCTACTAGAAAATACATAGGAAATACAAAGCCTATAATACGTCATGATCAAACAAGCAAGGGACTCAAATGTGTCAGATTAAGGCCTACACATGGTCGTCCGTCCGCTTCGAATTAGAGCCGTCTCGCCGTCTGGCGGCGCCAGCGAGCCCTACATGCTCGGACGCCACTACGCCCTCCCTCCTCCCACCCTCCCTCCTGTGGAAGCTCCATGTGAAAATGGCGGAGATTGTGTGCCAGGCAGTCTGAATGAAATTGAATGTAACGTTCCCAATGCTATATTAAATTCTAAAAAACGACCCTCAACATTTGGGAAGGCTAAGCCACACAACTAGTTCGTTATAATCTAACGTCATGCTTTGAAAGGCGACTTTACGACGATGAGCCAAGGCAACGGCCAGTCACAACTCTCCTGCAGCTGACGTCACGCACGTATCGTCGGCGCTGAGTCACATTTTCGAGCAGCCCCCGTCAGCCGACGGTGCCCCCTCCCCGTAGGACGGCGCTCCACCCGCCGTCATACGGGGAGGGCGGGGCGAGGCTCTGACGGACGACCATGTTTAGGCCTTTAGTCAGTACATAAGAGAATCAAGCACAAAGGTACAAGTACAGTACAGGGGAATAAGTTTACAGGAAACATGACAAATCAAATATGACGAGAACTACATAACTATGGGCTTCACTTGTATTGGGAGTAAGGACGCCCCTAAACCCCAGTGTGTTGTATGTTCAAAAGCACTGTCGCACAACTCTATGAAACCTCTCTTAAAACTAACCATGCTCATTTGAAAAACAAGCCACGGGAGTTTTTGGAGCGCCAGCTGAGACAACTTTCAACCAGTAAGACAAGTATAACAGCGGCAGATAACATTACTAAGAAGGGGCTAGAAAGTCGTACATGGTGCAGAGTGGCTAAGACTGGGAAGCCTAATTCTCCCCGCTGCTGCAGATATGGCTGAGACAATGCTGGGGGTGAAAGCCAAACGCACATTACAAACGATGCCTTCGTCAAACAAAGTGGAGTTTAACCACAAGCCACTGCCAGACTTTTGGATTGCACTGTGCACAGAGTATCCTGCCCTCGCACATCGTGCTGTAAAGACCATAATGCCCTTTGCAACAACATATATGTGTGAGCGTGGCTTTTCTGGCACTGGCATGAAAACTAAGTTCAGGCACAAACTGTGTGTGGAAAATGATTTGAGACTGAAACTTTCTCCCAATCAACCCAAAATTACAGAGTTACTGTATGTGCGTCAAGTCAAGCACACCCCTCACATTAGTCTATTAATTTTTATTTTTTGTATTTTTTCCAGAGAAGTCATTTGTACTTAGCTGATGTGCATGTCACGTGTTATCATCTGGGATTCAAAGTAGTCACATTTAGGTGACAGTCACCTTTTTTAAATCCCAAAGTAGCTCTTAAGATTTGAGTTGTTTGTTCCTGCCCTAGTGTGTGTGTGTGTGTGTGTGTGTGTGTGTGTGTCTGTCACCTTTAAAAAAAAAAAAAGCGAATTTGTTTGCATCCCTGTGTTATGAGAGGGCTTTTTACAAGGCTGAATGAAGAGAAAACCTTTTTCCATATTTTATAACTTTTCCGTAGAAGTCATTCATACTGTGCTTGAGGTATTGTGCATGTCAGTTGTTATGACAGGGCCTTTTTTTCCATATTTGATTTGAGACTTTTCCAGAGAAGTTTGTGCTTTCGGTATTATGCATGTCTTTGTTATGAGGATATTTTTTTCATATTTTATGTATAACTTTTCCAGAGAAGTCATTCATATTGTACTTGAGGAAATGTACATGTCATTTGTTAAGAGGTCTTTTTATGGGGCTGAATAAACAGCAAAATTGTTAAAAACACTGTCATGTCTTCATATTTAACATCATATTTTGAGTGATGTGTGAGTGATCGCAATATACATTGCCAAAAAAAATGGCAATGTCAGTTTTTTCCAACATCGTGCAGCCCTACTACCAACCACACAGTCTTCTCAGCCTTCCCCCAAACTATTGTATCTACTAGTAGTAGCAAATAAGACATACGGTATACCCCCCTCCCATTTCTCCAACTAGCTTGTTGATGTTCTGATGCACTATTCACATACATGAATAGATCATGAATACATCATTGTAGTGTGCCTGCTGATTTATGAAAAAAAATAAAAAATAAAGGCTGCATGTACAAAAATGGCCGCAACTTTTTTTCCGCAAGGTTTCCGGCAGAGCAGACCTCTCATTCAGTGGACCTTAATGTCCAAATTAATAGATAAAACACACACAAAAAGTATAGCATGCCAAGTCAGGCTCAAGGAATTTTCTTGAGCTTTGGGCCTGTGGATCTGTGCTATTGAGACACATCTAACGACCCTCGTCAGCTACCCTACCCCCACACTGTCAAGGACTGACACAGATGACGCCTATAGACGACAACTAGTCTTCCTGGCGTCCAAGACAATAGACTTTACATGACAAGCTATAAAGTCAAATAGAAAAACTAAAAGGAAAATAACAGAAAAATAAAAAATAAAAAGCAAATCTAAGCCAAGACAGACAATAGACAGACAGACAAACAATGTTCAGCTAGCCTTCTAGCTGGCCATAGTCCCATTCAGATATGTTCATTACATCTCTATGCTTTAGAAAACAAACAGCAAGGAAGAATATTGTGACAAAAATCATAGTGTGTGAGATACTCTGTGTGATAGGTGGGATCTGAGCATCCTTTTAAAAACTGCCTTCCCGTTGATGGAACTGATATTGATTGGTAGACTGTTCCAAGACACGATAGAGACCTATGTCTGTTTTCTCCATGTAGTTGGTTTTTGGTCTGGGTAAAGTCATCTGACCACCACTCGCCCCTCTGGTGGAGATGAAAGCAGGTTGTACGGATACCGTAAAACGCCAATTAAACACCGAGTCCCAAATTGCTGCAGGTCCCATTTAGACGCGGGGTCTGGATGCATATTTTGTACATAAATGCAGGTCCCAAATTGTCGCCGGGTTATTTTTTATTTAATTTAATTTTTTATTTGCGACATCCTGCTGAATGACATTGCGACCTGCCTTAAAATAAATTGTTATCCCCAATCTTTCCAAGTAGGCTATCCCCTGCAAGATGCTCAAGTATTACCCTACGGGCGCATGTACCGTTGGTTGGGAATCACTAGGCTTTATCTTCACATTTAATTGTCATCCTCTTCAATTAAATCCCTGGCCGCACAGGGTTTTAATCACCAAGTTGACGTTACTTACGGAGTCTAGAACACATGCCATGCAGTTCGGAGAAATAGATTCACAACGGTTTAACAGTCTGGTGAGTATAGAGCTGCATACCAAATGACAGACATGATATGTGCACATTCGACGGATTCAGAGCGAGATTCATTTTTGGCCTATGCATTGATTGATTGATTAACTTCTTACCCGACATGTTGTGCCCGTGGAAACAATAGCACGACAACTACAGTAGTTAATTTCAGTCCTCTTCCTCCACATGTGCTGCGCATGCAGACACGCGTCCGTCAGTGCGCCCTGCTGCTGCTGTCATCTGCTGAAACTCCGCACGGGGAACATGACTTTAAAAAGTTTGATATGTTCATTACATCTCTATAGAGATGTAATGAACATATCTGAATGGGACGACTATGGCCAGCTAGACGGCTATCTGTACTAGATATTTCATATGAAAAGACGTTATTTTGTTTTTGTCATACCTGACAGTTTCGACTGCTCACTTCCTGCAGTCTTCCTCAGAGACGTCATGTGATGTTGCTGTGACGTATATATGGATGGTTTATATGGGTTTGGCCATCCTACCTACATAGGTAGGATGACCATGTCCCCTGCTGACCGATAGTTTATGGAGGACTGCATTCCAGGTATGCGGGATGAGGGGGCCTACATGCTCTCGCATACCTGGGATGCAGTCCTCCATAAACTATCGGTCAGCAGGGGACATGGTCATCCTACCTATGTAGGTAGGATGGCCTAACCCATATAAACCATCCATATATACGTCACAGCAACATCACGTGACGTCTTTGAGGAAGACTGCAGGAAGTGAGCAGTCGAAACTGTCAGGTATGACAAAAACAAAATAACATGAAATATCTAGTACTGTAAACTAAGTCAGACGTCATGTAGTCTCGGTTTCCAGACGTTTGGTGAGCGGCGCCAACAGCGCCACCTAACCACCAAACGTCTGGGAATTTACTGCTCCAAATCTGGTTCATTGAGCCCGGCGAGAACGGCCGGCAGCAGACACGCTTACATTTATTATTAGTTCCAATATAGAGCAAGACTCTGATGTGCTGCAAAGAGAGTTTATACCTGTTGTTTATTTTACAATAATTTGTCCTACCCGGAAATGGCCCGCTTGCTACTGTGAAGCGCTGTGAAGTCATCAGACAGCAGGCTCTGTAACGTAGCCTCGGGAGTCGGGTATATCGCTGGGGGAAAGACCTCTAGCCACCGGGGCCGGATGAAACACGTCCTATTAACAGGTTATGTTTGTTTCTAAGTGATTAATATGTTTCTCCGCAAACGCGACAGCACCGGTTCTGCATGAGCGTCACTGCTCCCAGAAAGCAGGCCCACCCACAACACTCATGATTGGCTCTCCGATGCAAGGCTTCCAACAGCACCACCTAATGTTATGAAAATATTTAAATAGTAATATTCTCAGTCTTACAGTAGTGAAACGGATTAAGACTGAGAGCTGAGTCTAGACGTCATGAACCTTTTTGGATTATTAGAGGGCTATCTGTCTGTCTATTGTCTATCTTGGCTTAGATTTGCTTTTTATTTTTTATTTTTCTGTTTTTTTTCCCTTTTTGTTTTTCTATTTGACTTTATAGCTTGTCATGCAATGTGTATTGTCTTGGGCCCCAGGAAGACTAGCTGTCGTCTAGGCATCAGCTAATGGAACATATTGTCCCCTCTTTGCTTGAACAATGTGACTTGAGTTAAATGCACCAATACTCAAACTCCTTAAAGGAGAATTTCGTTTTTTTTTAACCTGGACCCATCTCCTGGCATTAATTATTATTTGGCCACTCACCAGGCGATCTCCGCGGCGTTTCTGGCCGTCCTAGCGTTGTTTTGACATCAATAGCGTCCAAGTCAGTTGTAAAATGGAGCTGACTTGGGGCCAAGTGTGAGCCTGTCTTTCCTGCATCTAAATAGCTATTTTTATTCCCGTTTTCGCCAAATATCGTCATAATCTGATCCCTCAAGAACCACCACACTGATATTGGGATAACGGAAGAGACTGGAAAGCAGTAAAATACTTTGTGCACAACAAAATAACAACTACCAAGAGAAATTGTTAATGTTATGTGCATAATGCTCACATCATATCAGTGTTAGTGTGCGTGAATTCTGAGCGCTCGCATCATGGAGCATCAGTGTTAGCGTACGTGAATTCTGAGAGCTTGCATCATGAAGCATCAGTTGTAGCGTGCGTGAATTCTGAGAGCTCGCATTATGCAATCCACGGGCTCAGTGTGGACATCGTGGAGGACTACAAGTACCTTGGTTGTACATTGACAATAAACTGGACTGGGCTAAGAACACCGAAGCCCTCTACAAGAAGGGGCAAAGCCGTCTCTACTTCCTGAGACGGCTGAGGTCCTTCAACGTCTGTCGGACCATGCTGAGAATGTTCTATGAGTCGGTGGTGGCCAGTGCCTTCCTGTCCTCTATCGTGTGCTGGGCCAACAGGCTGAAGGCAGCGGACGCCAACCGACTCAACAAACTGATCCGTAAGGCTAGGGACATTGTGGGGCTGGAGCTGAGCTCTCTTGACAGCGGTGTCGGAGAAGAGAACGCTGACCAGGCTACGCTCCATCATGAACAATGACTCTCTCACCCACTCCACGGCGTGCTGGTCAAACACAGGAGCACGTTCAGTGAGAGGCTGATCCCACCAAGATGCACCACAGAGAGGCACAGGAAATCATTCCTGCCTGTGGCCATTGGACTCTTTAACGCCTCACTAAGAGCACCTCGGAGACACTCAGTCTCAGAGAGACTGAGTCAGCCGATAGGATAGCTGTGCCTAGTTAAGTCACACGCAATGTGCAATTTGATTTAATTTGATTTGACTTAATTTAATTCCTGTGTGCAATAATTGCAATTTGACACGTACTGTACATAGGTTGTAACTACTTATTACCCTATTTGATCTTATTTGATCTTATTCTATTTTTGTTTTATTGTATTTTATTGACTCTGTTTTTGTTGATATTTTCATGTCTGAGTGCGAGCAACTGCAACTTGTCCCAATTTCCCCCCGGGGATTATTAAAGTCTTTCTGATTCTGATTCTGATTCTGATGGAGCATCAGTGTGAGGGGAGATTTTTCATGTGATAAGCTGTCTTTATAGTTAATCATGTGGAAAGCCATGTCTGTCGTTAGGAGTGCAGCAAGAGCAAGTGAGAAACTCTCAGTTTAGGAGTGTGTGTGTGTGTGTGCTTAAAAGCACATTTTACAAGTTACATTTATACTGTATATTTCAACTAATATTCTTATTTATACTATTCTTGCATTTTAACATAAAGATGCACATATTTTTATGTACTTTGTTATATTATAGTTTTGTTCTATTATTATTGTTCTATAGTTTGTTATATTGTGGTATAATGTACATATTTTTACACACATATTTTCTATTTTCTTACAATTTATCTATGCTTATATATATTTCTATGTTAGAATGGGAGTGACCCAATTTCCCCCGGGGAATCAATAAAGTTTTTCTGATTCTGATTCTGATTCTGATTCTTGCCAACCAACACAGAGTTAAGCTGAATACAAAACACTGGAGAAATGTAAAAAAACAAACAAAAAAAAAACAGGTAAAGCGTTAATTGACATCCAGTGCCTGTGAAAACTTGTTACAAAAAACACAATAACAAATCATGTTTCAAGAGACTATTTAGTTGAGATAATGTTTTTCTCATGAGTGGTATTAATTTATCTTGTTTCTTTTGTATTCATCCATGCTGGAGTGTGCATGTCGCTACATCATATCTAAGAGGGAACTTGTGTCATTATATACCAGCCAACAGTGGGCTCCAGTCATTCGACATAATACAAGTGTGGACGTTTTTTCTGTAATGTGCATCAACAAACACTGGAAGCAGGGGCAAACAGCTAAGCTGGCGCTGTCCACAGTTATAAAACACAGGCCATCAGAGCAATCATGTCTTGCATTTGTTTTGTTTTGTTTTACTTGATCAGCCTGCTGGCTTTGTATTTAGTGATAAATATGAGAGTGGCATTGATCTTCACACCTAACCCCTGACAAGAAAGTGAATACGTATATTTACCAAGCTAAATTAGTAACACTTATGTTATGTTTTTTTTTGTTTTTTTTTAAACAAAAAACAAGGCTCAACTTTAGTGTATTTCCTAACTATAAACTTCACACTGGATTAAAATGAAGGGCTACCCAGAGTGTCTGTGTTTGTCTGCATTGTGGGGGAAGCCTGACGAGGGTCGTTAAGGCCAGAATGTGTGAAGGCTATGGAGGTCCCCTCTTTTATAGCTAGACCTCACTCATGGATCCAAGTCCCCTCTTGGCAATTTCTTTAAAAAAAATCAAAAAGCACTTTTGCAGTTATATTATGGAAAAGGACCTTAAAAGTAAATTTTCTATTCTATTTTAGTTTTTTTTAAATGACCAGAAACAGAGGTCCACACTTAGTGGATGCAAAATGACATGTGTGTGTGTTAGTCTGCTGTTGTAAATCCCATGCTTCAGCAGCCTGCCAGGTCATCTGAGGCAACAAACGCCATCATGACACCCCCCCCCCCCCCCCCCCCCCCCCCCCCCCCCCCCCCGCCGCCTCTCTCCTCATGGGTTCCATCAATCAAAAATAAACATTGCCGGCACATTGATTCATACATAAAAAACGAAATGTCTGCAGTCGCCTGAACAGCGCCGACCCTGTGCAGCTTAAAAAGCAATGCATTAAAATGTGAGCGGGGAGCGGCGACGTGCGCAGGAGTGCGCCGGCCCGGCTCTTCAATCACAAAGCTCTGTCGCTGACAAGGAACACCAAACGACTTTTGTGATTCATTTGGAATGCTTTGGTAATTCTACATTCTTTGCTGTGCTTGCCCATGTCTGAATTTCTTTGGCATACAGCCATTTTCCAAGGGAGGGAAATATGTGCATGGATTATTATTACTAAGTAATTTGTGTTAACTACCCTCTGGACTCAAATCAGTGCACAATGCAGAGTGCAACAAGCCATAAGTGACACTGACGATGGCTTGAAGTTTATTCTCTCGTCCTGCACATGTTGTTGAAATAATTACTTCTGCCTAGTGTGCAACTTACAGCATCATTCTGAATGTATACACCTTTTATATGTAATTCTGTATTTTGAAAAGGACAGGACTAGGACTGTGGAAAATCCCCTCATTTCACATTCCTCCCACTGCCTCCTCACTGCTTCTCTTCACTGCTCTCTGGATGGGCGGAGCCCGAGAGCTAATAAGGCCAGTCACATCACCTGTGGCAAATCCCTTCTGCTGCAAACCATAGTAGCACAAGCTGGCTGGCCTCCACTGGATTCCACACCTTCACCTTTGCTGTGTAAATGATTAGTAAGTGTTCCTTTTAGTTGACTTTGCTTTGGTAATTTATGAGCATTGGTTGCACTGCTTAAGTTCCTTTAATAGTTATTTCTTTATTTGGATATTATATAATTAGTAATTGTTTGGAGTTAATTGTTATGTTGAATCACTATGGATTTATAATATGTTATTCTTTCTTTATCACCAGCAAACCAGCAGCATCAACAACATATGGTGTCACAATAAATATTACTGGTGTTGGAATCCAAGCCTCTGCTGTCTTCTGTCCTGGCCGACAGGCCATTGTGTTGGGCCCTACCTGGAACCAGGCCTTAGACCTGAGCTGCACCCACCCTCACCACCATTCCATACAGTTGATATTTTTCATGGTCCTTCTTCGGCGGATATGGCCAATGCAATGGACAACAGCACACCATCAAACATGAGGCCAGCCCGTTCTCACCAGCCACCTGTATATCTGGCAGACTACCAGACTTCATTCCCCCCCCGGCCTCCCAATCCTGCCATTCATCAACCTGCAGAGCCACATGTCATCAATCAGCCCTCAGAGCCTCCTGCTGAAGTGACTCTGAAGCCTACATCTGCAAATGTGGAAAGTTCTGTCACCACTGAACACCATCCACTTCCCCCAAATACCACCACAAACGGAGACATGGAGCAAATTAAGGACATGATCATGGGCCTGGGACAGAACGTCATGGGCCTGGGACAGGACGTCAGGGGCCTAGGACAGAGGATGGATAGGATGGAGAGAGAAACATACTCAAGATCTAACTCTTCACGGACATCCCCTTCCTTGAACCTGGGACCCTGCAAGTATTACAATCCCCCTTTTTTAGGCCAAGAACTGTATAACATACTCAGGACTCGTAGTGACTTCAATCTTAGTTCACCACCTCCACCTAGTCGCTTTTGCTCCCTTTCAGCCCCTGGGTCTTTGAAGTCAGCAAGGCCTAAGTCAAGTCAAGCTACACAGACCAGTGGGCCTCCTCCTGTGCAGCATGTATGCATTGGAGAACAAGCAAGTGAACATTCTAGTATGCAGCAATTAAGTTCCGGAGCATTAATAGAAACATCTCATATTGAGCCGTCGTTGGATTTGCCAAATCAGCAGCTTATGGGTCAGCACACTGTGCACAGAGATATTGTCTCTATACCAGCGCCTTATTTCCAAGCTCCTTCTTACCAGGCAGTGCCTCCGCCCAAGATGAACATTGTCACATCGGTAGCAGTTGACTTGGTTAACCCTTCCTATGCACAGGCTCATGTGTATTCTCAAACTGCTGGGAATCTTCCTGCCCCTCCTTACCGGCAGCCTCCTGCTCCTTTGAATGCTCCACTGCCTCAAGTTGCTGCAACTAGACCTTCTTACCCGCAGCCTCCTGCTCCTTTGAATGCTGCACCACCTCAAGTTGCTGCAACTAGACCTTCTTACCTGCAGCCTCCTGCTCCTTCGAACGCTGCACCACCTCAAGTTGCTGCAACTAGACCTTTTTACCTGCAGTCTCCTGCTCCTTCGAACGCTGCACCACCTCAAGTTGCTGCAACTAGACATTTTTACCTGCAGCCTCCTGCTCCTTCGAACGCTGCACCACCTCAAGTTGCTGCAACTAGACCTTCTTACCTACAGCCTCCTGCTCCTTCGAACGCTGCACCACCTCAAGTTGCTGCAACTAGACCTCCTTACCAGCAGCCTCCTGCTCCTTTGAATACTCCATCGCCTCAAGTTGCTCCAACTAGACCTCCTTACCAGCAGCCTCCTGCTGCTTTGACTGCTCCATCGCCTCAAGTTGCTCCAACTGGACCTCCTTACCAGCAGCCTCCTGCTGCTTTGACTGCTCCATCGCCTCAAGTTGCTCCAACTGGACCTCCTTACCAGCAGCCTCCTGCTCCTTTGACTGCTCCATCGCCTCAAGTGGCTGCAACTGGACCTCCTTACTTGCAGCCTCTGGCTCCTTTGAACGCTCCATCGCCTCCTCCAGTTACTGCCGACCATCCTTACCTGCATCCTGATGCTGCTCCTCCTTTGAATGTGCAGAGTACAGGCATAACTCCTGTGTTACATCCAATTATTCAGTACCCAGTACCACCACCAACATCACTGAGGTCAAACAGAGTCTCACATGTTGTGACCCCTTCCTTTCCATACTTCACTCGGGATGATCCCAGACAGTTTGCCCTGCTCAAGATGGCTCTTAATAACCTTCTGCCCCATGATGAAAGTGAGCAGTTCAAGTATCATGTGTTATTGGACCACTTGAAGTTAGACACAGCCTGTCGCCTTGCTTTGGCCTATGCGCACCATTCACTTCCTTACACCAGAGCTATGGCAGCATTGCAACAGAGGTATGGTCAGCCACAACAGCTGGTACTGAGGGAAATAACCGCCATCCTGAATCTTCCCTCTGTTCGTCCTGGTGACTCAATCAACTTTGGTGACTTTGCAATCCGGGTCCGAGCCCTCGTTGGTATGCTGCAGTCATTGGAGAATGGAGAGGGAGATGCGGAGTTGGCTTGTGCTTCGCATGTCCAGCAGCTTTTGGGAAAGCTTCCTTCTGATCATGTTGCCAATTATGCCAGATTCACCCGTGCAACCAAACCAGGTGTTCCTTATAACTTGGTTGACTTCTCTAACTGGTTAGAAGACGAATCAGAATGCCAAGCTATGGCTACCCAAACACGAGTGAATCAAAGGGGACCTATGGAGGAACGGAAACCTGCAAAATTTAGCTATCCAAAGTCCAGCAACCCAGTGGTGACCATGTTTCATGGAACTAGCCATCCCCAAAACCAAACTCGGCAACCTGTATGGGAGACTACTACACGTCCAGTGTGTCCTTTCTGTGGTGTCCCTGACCATCACTTAAGTATTTGTCCAGATTTTCGTCAGTTATCTACAGATGCAGCGAGCACATGGATCCGGGAGGAAGGGCGTTGCTGGAGATGTGCGCGGGAGCACAGAGCCTCAAATTGTGACCTGAAAAAGCTTTGCCCGAAATGCAACGGAAAACACCTTGGAGTCCTCCATGAAGTGAACCTACCGCCAGGGGAGTCAAGCTCTTCTTATCTTATTCACTCCAGCTGCAGTTCAAGAGTCTTGTTGAAAGTGGTCAGAGTTCTGCTGAGCTACAGAGGAAGACATCTTGAAACATATGCAATATTGGATGATGGTTCGGAGCGAACTATGCTATTAGCCTCTGCAGCCAGAGCTCTTGGTCTTGATGGGGCGGCTGAGTCTCTGATGTTGAAAACTGTCTGCCAAGGGACTGAGACTCTAGCGGGGACTGCAGTCTCTTTCAACATTTCCTCTGCATCAAATCCAGACAAGAAGTTCATGATAAGGAATGCTTTCACTGCAGAGAAATTGGGTCTTGCCCCGCAGTCATACCCTTCACCTGTGCTCCAAAGATTCAAGCATCTGCATGGTTTACCACTTGATTCTTTCCAGAAGGTTCAACCCTTACTCCTGATTGGTTCTGATCACCCTCATCTTGTATGTCCAGTGGACCGGGTTCGTTTGGGTCCAGGCGGTGGCCCAGCAGCTGTTCACACTCGTCTTGGGTGGGCTTTACAAGGGCCAACGACATTCCCTGAGGATCACTTTGGCACCTCAGCTTATTCATACACAGAGACCAGTTTAGAGATCCAGAGATCCAGCAACTCCCAATCTCCTCATGGGGCGGCTGGAGTGGTTGGTTCCTCTTACACAGATCAAAGATGACGATCCGGACCCTCTTCATCCCATCTAAAGATTTTCCTATAACTCAAATATAGTTCCCTAATTTGAGGGGCGGCTGTGGAAAATCCCCTCATTTCACATTCCTCCCACTGCCTCCTCACTGCTTCTCTTCACTGCTCTCTGGATGGGCGGAGCCCGAGAGCTAATAAGGCCAGTCACATCACCTGTGGCAAATCCCTTCTGCTGCAAACCATAGTAGCACAAGCTGGCTGGCCTCCACTGGATTCCACACCTTCACCTTTGCTGTGTAAATGATTAGTAAGTGTTCCTTTTAGTTGACTTTGCTTTGGTAATTTATGAGCATTGGTTGCACTGCTTAAGTTCCTTTAATAGTTATTTCTTTATTTGGATATTATATAATTAGTAATTGTTTGGAGTTAATTGTTATGTTGAATCACTATGGATTTATAATATGTTATTCTTTCTTTATCACCAGCAAACCAGCAGCATCAACAACATATGGTGTCACAATAAATATTACTGGTGTTGGAATCCAAGCCTCTGCTGTCTTCTGTCCTGGCCGACAGGCCATTGTGTTGGGCCCTACCTGGAACCAGGCCTTAGACCTGAGCTGCACCCACCCTCACCACCATTCCATACAGTTGATATTTTTCAAGGACATATGGACATTGTGTTGTGTTCCAGTATTTTATATACCTGTGCTTGAGGATGGTACACTGACACTTGAGTGTTAGGTGCTCTTGCTCAGGGACTCTTTGGCAGCGCTGAACTGGCAACTCTTCAACACCTCCACAGCTAACTATCAGCCCTTTCTAAACATGTAGTGAACTCCTGACGATATCCAGACATCACTTGGATGGCCTGTATGTTTAGAGACGGTAAAAAATAAATAAAAAGCTTGCACACTGCGTGGGCTCGTTTCAGTGTTTTTATTTTAACACCCAAAAAGTGACGTTTCGAGCATCAAGCTCTTCATCACTGATGCGTGTTCACCTTTGAGCTCGGCACCTGCCCAATCTGGATTCGGATGTGCGTGTTTTCTCCTTGATACTGTATGTTTAGACACAATTCGTCCGTTGTGAGCGCACTCCTGCGAACAGGGACATTACCCACACAAGCCCCTGGTACTATGTCCGTGTCGCTCGCAGAACGGCTCTTGTTCAGAAGGTAGAGGCTTCATGTCCAGAGCGAGCGAGTGGGCATGTGCTTATAGCCTAGATATGTTGTACCCCTGAGAATGGGGAGAAAAGTCACAACACAGTGATATGTGGTGTTTCTTCATCAGCGTATTTACTGGAATGAATCAAATATATATACAGCTTACAATCATACAAAACAATTACATTTCGGTATAAGTATGACATATGACCATATAAACTTCAACATTAATTATTCACAGCATTCTTTTTATACAGTATTATCTGAGACAATTCCCATTAAATAATAGCCTACTGTTATATTCACTGTTAAATAATATGTACCTCAGTAACACCGCAAAACAACTCACATAAAATAACAATACTCAAAGTATAGCCAACTCAGTGCAAAATACATGACAATCTCTTCACTTGTAAACACAAAATGGCGAACGGACTTGGTGCAGTCATGACGAGCTGAGTTAACAAGCACTGAAACCACATGTTACCAAACTCGGTAAAACTTGTCTTTTAACTGGCTACAAACGTCACATGCACAGCTCTAGACACTCTAAACAAAGTAGGAAATGATTACAACTTGTTTCCTCCGTGAATTACTGACAGACATACCTGAGAATGGGGAGAAAAGTCACAACACAGTGATATGTGGTGTTTCTTCATCAGCGTATTTACTGGAATGAGAGAAACAGCGCGACTTCCCCTGGTACGTGCATGAAGACAAAAGCAATCGATCTCAGATGAACCCAAAAGCAATCAATCCAAGACCAGCCGATCTAGATCACTTTACAGACCACAAATAATACTGTTGTAGATTCGTTTTTAACCATAAAGAATGAAATAACAGATGAATGAATTAAATTATCTTTTAACATTTTAGCCCTTTTTAGCACAATGAGTTCTTACTCTTTTAAAACACATTTTATGAGCTATTTTGTATCTTTTAATCCAATGATCAATTTTAAATATTATTGGACCATGAATTGACTGTGTATACTTGTAGTAGCCATAAGTGTATTATCTTTAGCTCGTAACACACTCCCCCTCGAATTAAATGTTGTCCTCAACATTCCAACCTTTGACTTTTAGTGCAAATAAGGGGTTTCTCTTCTCAAACAAGGGGTTAAACCACATACCATCAACAACAATACAGTGCAATGTTTCAACATCCTCATACAGTGCAATGTTACAGACTGGAATTCTTTTCTTATACTATGGTCCTCTTCGACCCATACTGTACACTTCGTTATTACACATTTGTTAACACAGTCCTTCGCTGCCTCGTCAACAAATCTGTTTAAGCAGAATGTCCAAGGAACTATATTCTCTGCTATTACAGATCCATGTGTGTGGTGTGATCGGCTGAAAGTCTCATGTGAATGTATATTCCAAGCGTCACCACAGTCCATCAATGTATCTCACGTTCAACAGTCCATGTGAATGTGTGAATTCGGTGTTGTGAGTGTAATGTATATGCATTTACTCAGTTCAGTGATGTGCAAAGTGTTTACTTCCATGTCTCTAATCCCGGAAGTTTTGGAAGCGATATGGCTGCACAGTGTATGTCCACGGTACCTGAAACTCTGCATGCGGTGGCAGTGTCCTCAGGTTGTAACAGGCCGGTGTGCCAAGCCTATCATACGTAAAGAGCTTGGGCCGTCTGTGCTGTCGTCTGGTTCGTTGACGCTCCTCGCCGCTGGGATGACATGGCACAGGTGAGTAGACAGCACTCCCCTCAGGTAAGTCCTCCACATCACTCTCTTCTCTCTCCACAGGTACATCCTCAACATACCTCTCTTCTCTCTCCACAGGTACGTGCTCCGTTTGAGTTGCTGCCGCTCCGTCCTTCTCCGGCCCAGGTGACATGCTTTCAGGCTCCACAGGTGTGCACACAGGTTCCACGGTCTCAGGTGAGTAGGGTTCGGGTTGTTGCTGCAGTGGCACTGGATAATACTCATCATCGTCGTCGTCGTCCTCCGACTGCTCTACTCCGTCATTGTGCTCCACTCGTTTTTTCTTTGCTCGTGGCTGTGCTGGTGTTTCCAGTGGTAGATGGTCACAAGGCAGGAGAAGATTACGATGTAAAGTCCTTGATCTCCCTTTTCCTTTCTCAGGTCTGAGTTCATAAACAGGGATATCTTACTCACTTGACGCACGACTGTGTGGATAGCATCCTCCCAGTGGTTTCTCAATTTGCCTGGACCACCACGAGGAGTCATGTTTCTGACTAAGACGCGATCACCAGGCTGTAACACTGAGCTTTTCACCTTACTGTCATAATGTCTCTTGCTCCTCATGGCAGCTTTGTGAGCATTTTCCCTTGTGATCTTGTACGCCTCTTCCATACCCTGCTTCCACTTTTCCATGTAACTGTGATGGTTGCTGTCTCCTTGCTCTGGGGCCAAATTGAACAACATGTCCACTGGCAACCGTGGGGAGCGACCATACAACAAGTGGAAGGGGGAGAAGCCAGTCACCTCACTGCGAGTACAGTTGTACGCATATGTCAGTTTGTTTAGTGAGTCTTTCCAGTTGCTCTTTTGTGTGTCTGTAAGCGATTTCATCAACTGATGTAGAGTTCTGTTAAATCTCTCGACTTGTCCGTTCCCTTGGGGATGGTAGGGAGTAGTTCTCGACCCAGCAACCCCACAGTACTTTTTCAATTGTGCGAACAGTTGGTTCTCAAATTCACCACCCTGGTCATGGTGTATTCTTGTTGGGAAGCCAAATTTCAGTGCATAATCATTAAAGATTTTGTCTGCAGCTGTTTTGCCTGATTTAGAAGTTGTGGCGTATGCCTGGGCAAAACGTGTAAAATGGTCAACGATTACAAGAATATATTCATAACCACCCTTGCATTTGTCAAGGTGTAAGAAATCAACTGACACGAGCTCAAACGGTTGAGTGGTGACAATGCTCGTCAGTGGTGCTCTTGTCTCACGGCTTGGCTTTTTGTGTTTGAGGCATACACATTTTCTCATGACATAGTCCTCTATCTCTCGTTGCATATAGGGCCAATAAAATCTGTCCCGTATCAAGGATGTAGTCCTGTCTACACCTTGATGGCCCATTTCATTGTGGAGTTCTCTTAACACTGTACTTTTATGTTTTTCAGGAAGCACCAGCTGTTTTCTGTTGACAGTGTTTCTGTACAACACTCCACTCTCATCAACCTCGAGTTTCTCCCACTCTCTTAGGAGACATGTGACCTGCGAACTGAGCTTTTTTAGTTCTGGACCGGACGGTCTTTCTCCGGCCAGCTTGTATTGGATCACTGGCCCGATTGTAGGATCATTGATTTGGTCATGTTCAATTTGTTTTGTTGTTAGCGGAATAAGGGACGTGTCTGTAGTTATAGCCTCACATTTGACTGAAACGCCCATGGACCATGACGCACTGGACTCATCCTGATTCTCCACTGCCTGTGTGGTTGCTCCAATAACATCATATGACATTTCTTCAGAACACGCTTTCATAAATGTTTCCACATCTAGGGGCATTCTGGACAGACCGTCTGCATCACCATTTTCCTTGCCAGGGCGGTATTTAATTGTGAAATTGAAGTCGGCCAGTTCTGCTACCCATCTACACCCTGTTGCATTTAATTTGGCAGTGGACAGTACATAGGTAAGTGGGTTGTTATCACTATAAACCGTAAAGAATGGGGCATAATATAGATAATCGCGAAATTTCTCTGTGATCGCCCATTTGAGTGCTAGAAATTCTAATTTTCCTGAATGTAGATTGTAATTTTTCTCTGCTACAGTTAAAGTACGGGAGCCATAAGCAATTACGCGGAGTTTTCCCATCTGCTTTTGGTATAATACTGCACCCAGTCCCTGGTGCGAAGCATCAGTATGTAAAATAAAGGGCTGTGAAAACTCTGGGAAACCTAAAACAGGGGGCTGAATAAGACAGTCTATCAGCTGTTCTAAGATTGACTGATGCGTGTCACTCCACTTAATGGGTGTGTTAGATGGGACTCCTCTAAGATTGTGTTTTGTTTGACACTTTCTTTTCTTTTTGTTTTGCATGGTCTCAGTTTCTACTGGGGCTTTACACAGGTCATATAGTGGACAGGCTATACGCGAGAAATCTTTGATATACTGTCGGTAATAACTCAACAGACCCATGATTGATCTCAACTCACCAACAGTACCTGGCTGTTTCTCTTTCAGGGCCCTTACTGCAGCAGTATCGGCAGGGTCCATCCTGTTTCCCTCTGCAGACACGATTCTGCCAAGATACCGTACTTCTGCTTTAAACACGTCACATTTTCTTGGTTTCAGTTTTATCCCATGCTCTCTCAGCCGTTGCAGCACTCTCCTGAGATCGTTTACATGGTCCTCAAATGTTCTGCTGAAGACAAGGACATCGTCGAGGTACGGTACACAGATGTCATCCCGTAACCCCTCCAAACATCCTTCCATGCAGCGCTGGAATGCTGCAGGCGCATTCATGAGACCAAACGGGATTCTGGTCCACTCATATAGGCCCCAGGGGGTGACAAAAGCTGTTAAATGTCTACTGTCCTTGGCCATGAACCCCTGGTGGTATGCCTTACCCTGGTCCAGTAGTGAAAAAAGAGTGTTTCCTCCCAGGTTGTCCATAATGTCCTGTACTCGGGGGATTGGGTGACGGTCTGGGTGAGTTTTCTTGTTGAGCTCTCTGTAATCTATACATAAGCGCAGTGTTCCATCCTTTTTTCTTACACAGACTACTGGGGAAGAGTAGGAAGAGGTGGACTTTTCAACCCATCCTTGCGTTATCAAGTCCTGCAAGTAGTCTTTCATCTCTGTGTATAAGGGCTTTGGTACAGAGAGATATGCCCTTGACACTGGCTCAGTATCCTTTAGTGAAATGTTCATTTGTAAGCTTTCCACACAGCCTATGTCATCATCAGACCTGGAGAATGACTCTGACTCTTCTCTGAGCATTTGACTAGCTAGTTGTCTCTGTTTCTCATCAAGGTGAGCCAAATCAACAGGAGGATCCCATTGTTCGTGGGCAAGGGCGCTTTCACTGGAGCTCTGGGCCTGGACATGGTTGATGGATGCAGTTGGTACGTGGTCTGTTTTATATATGTTGGCCGGGTATACTGATTGGACTGCCTGCACACTTCCAATAACAGTTCTTCCTGACAGTGTAATCTCGTGGTTAGTGGGGTTTTGCACACTAATAATAATTTTAGGGGCCATACCTGCTTTCACTGACACAAGAGTATCGCAAAACTCTAGCCCTTCTGGCCACTGGGGGTCCTCATAAGGCTCGAAAATCAGAGTCTTATTCTCTCTGAAAGGGCGGGCCTGTACTCTACACTCAACTTGAATGGAGGTATGTTTAGGCACACTGACCCTCTCGTTCGCTGTCCTCACATTATGTTCACACATCTGTCCGATGCTCACTGCATTAATAAAGGTTTTTGCTTTATTTTTCCTAAGGTGAGGAAATGCCAATTTTACTGCCTTCACAAGTTTCTGTTTGTCTCCATGTTTTTCCTCATCTTGTAAACTGTCCAGCACAAGCCGTTCAATGACATTAAAGCCAATAATAGGACATTCTTGTTGGTTGCCTTTTAGCACTAGCATGGGTATTAGCAACTCATCATCACTAGCAGTAAGCTTAAAGGACACTTCGAGCCAACCAATGTATGGCATTTGTGTTCCATTGGCCGCTTCAATTTGTAAAGGGTCAAGTGGGTCAACTAGCTCTGCTACATCTCTTAGCGGCACATCAGGTAAGTGACTTTGTTTCCATACCTCATCTATAGCACAAATTTGTGACCCTGTATCCCAAAGTGCCTGAATCCTCTGTTTATGCAAGAAACAATTGATAATGCTCTTCTTCCCTACCAAGTCCCTTACAGTAGATGTCTGCTCTGGAGCATTTTTTTCTTTACGTTTGTGTTTCTCACTTGAATGTGTCACCTGTTTTTTCTTAATACCTGCACATTTGTATGGTTTACAGTGTATTTTGTGTGTAGGCCAATGGGTTCCCTGACATTCTGTTGAGCAGTATAGCGTGGTTTTACACGCTGCACAGCATTTTAGTTCCCCATTGCCTTTTTTACAACTGGCACAAATTTGGGACCTGTCTATGTTGCCGGTTGCTCCATGTCCCGTGGAAGCAACCCCTATTCGTTTAAAGAGTGCCTCCTAGCTGGTTCTGCTGCCCTCTGCGCTTTACAACCTGCTCTGAAATGTTCGCTGCTCCCGCACCTAAAACAATGCTGACAATACTCTTCACCTGCTTGAATACAAGCATAACACCTGGGGCGTGGGCGGGGTACTGAGTAGTATCGCTGTGGTGCAAACCTCTGTTGGAACTGAGCCGTTTCCCTCATCTCACTCGGGCTGAATGCTGGTCGGTACTCCCTCACTGCTGTTGGCGGCTGCTGGTAGTAGTGTGGCACAGCATTGGGTTCAGTCTTATAAGGTGAGGGTTGTGGGGTTGAAAACACTGGATACGGGGCAGGCACATTTGCTGGTTCTCTGCTTGGTGGGAGATGCTGTGGGGGTGCAGGGGTGGACCTTTGAATGGTTTCTCTGATTTGGGAGACCTCGGCTCTCAAATTGTCTTTCAACTGCACCATGTCAGAGCGCATTTCTTTGATTTCAGATAGCAGATTCGGGGGCAGAGTAGCTGTGTTTTGATGGGTGGTGCCCTTCCTTTCTGCTGGGGCTTCGCTGGACTGGACAGTGTTTACATTGGTCACTCGTGGTGGAGCAGAATGCTTCTTTTTGTCCTGTCTCTCCTTTTCATTGGTGCACGCAATGTTCAATTTCTCCAGCAGCAGCTCATCTGACGTGTTTGTCTGCAGGAGGTAAGGCTGCAGGTCACTTTTAATATTGTCATTCTGTAGGCCAGTCAGTACAGTGTGCATGAATAAACTCTGGGCTAGTGCCGGATCATAGTTTAAGCTTGACTCTGCTTCCTGAGATGCAAACAGGATTTTCTGTCTCAGGTCCATCGTTCTAATCAGGAAATTTTGAGGTGTCTCTTTGCTGCTCTGGACCTCAGAGGTGAGTTGTTTATATAACTCTGTGGCACTTCTCTCCTGGTAGTGAGACCTGAGAATCCTTCGAAGGGCAGGCAGCGTGAGTTTATCTTTCCCTTCAAGGTAGCTCCGTAGCTGCAGACCTGGTATGATGGCACGGATTACAGCGTCGGTGATCTCTGATTCTGGATAGCTTTTGCTAAGCCCACTTTCAATTTGTCTGGCCAGACTAGAGAAGGTTAGCCGATCTTTTTGCCCTGGCTCACCTATTTGGCCTGATATCTTAAAATCTTTGCGCCACATGGAGCCATTAGTGGGTGCTGGGGCCATACTTCTTACTGGGGGGCTGAGACTTGCAGGGGGGTTTATGCTTTTATTCATCAGGTCTTGCATTGCAGTCTCCTTTTCTTGTAATGACAGTTTGAGTGCCTCTACCTCTTTCTGGAGGATTTCCTGTTCATTGGTTTGTTTTGTTATTTCAACTTCATTGTCTGTTGGCACTTGGACTTTGTATATTATTTCCTGCATATTGAGGAGATACGACATGCCATCATCTTCTAGCTGGGTGAAGTCTTCTCGTTCAAGATGCTTTATGAGATGAGAAACTAATTGACTGCGAGTTCTGCCCAGCACATGTTCTTTTATAGGTCCTGCAATCTTTAGTTCATGGCATATTTCAATCAGTTGTTCGCCCGTCAATGTGTACAATGTTCCTTTAATTTCCAGCTGCAGCTTATCCGATTCAGACTCCATTTTATCAGAGGGATCAAGTAGTGAAACAAGGGATTTTCTGACTTATTGGCGTTTTGTTGCCCCCTAGTGGTCACTTTTGCTCACTTCAGGATACACGTTTGCCAATGTTGGTCTGAAGATCACCTTGACCGCCTCTGTCCTCTGATGCCTGGGTTGTTTGTAATGGGATGCTGGCGAGGGGGTCCCTCTGTCTTGGGGGTGATCCTCCTGGCAACAATCCCAGCGCGGTGCCTCCAAATGTTGTACCCCTGAGAATGGGGAGAAAAGTCACAACACAGTGATATGTGGTGTTTCTTCATCAGCGTATTTACTGGAATGAATCAAATATATATACAGCTTACAATCATACAAAACAATTACATTTCGGTATAAGTATGACATATGACCATATAAACTTCAACATTAATTATTCACAGCATTCTTTTTATACAGTATTATCTGAGACAATTCCCATTAAATAATAGCCTACTGTTATATTCACTGTTAAATAATATGTACCTCAGTAACACCGCAAAACAACTCACATAAAATAACAATACTCAAAATAGCCAACTCAGTGCAAAATACATGACAATCTCTTCACTTGTAAACACAAAATGGCGAACGGACTTGGTGCAGTCATGACGAGCTGAGTTAACAAGCACTGAAACCACATGTTACCAAACTCGGTAAAACTTGTCTTTTAACTGGCTACAAACGTCACATGCACAGCTCTAGACACTCTAAACAAAGTAGGAAATGATTACAACTTGTTTCCTCCGTGAATTACTGACAGACATACCTGAGAATGGGGAGAAAAGTCACAACACAGTGATATGTGGTGTTTCTTCATCAGCGTATTTACTGGAATGAGAGAAACAGCGCGACTTCCCCTGGTACGTGCATGAAGACAAAAGCAATCGATCTCAGATGAACCCAAAAGCAATCAATCCAAGACCAGCCGATCTAGATCACTTTACAGACCACAAATAATACTGTTGTAGATTCGTTTTTAACCATAAAGAATGAAATAACAGATGAATGAATTAAATTATCTTTTAACATTTTAGCCCTTTTTAGCACAATGAGTTCTTACTCTTTTAAAACACATTTTATGAGCTATTTTGTATCTTTTAATCCAATGATCAATTTTAAATATTATTGGACCATGAATTGACTGTGTATACTTGTAGTAGCCATAAGTGTATTATCTTTAGCTCGTAACAGATACACTAGACGACTTTGAAATCTTAACTGATTATGAAAAGACTGGGGAGTTTATACTACACAACTTTTTCATTAAGATTTTTTATCACAACTGAAAAACTAACTGAAATACATTACACGACTAATCACAGATCAAAATACACTACCCGACTGTGCGGGTAAGACTGTACAAGTTATAGACCAGGGGCACTCAATTAAAATTCATAGAGGTCCAGTTAGAGAAAATGTCCTCAAGCAAAGGTCCGGAACATTGTAACGTACAGTAGCTTGCGTTATGATTCAGTGCCATTGAACTTAGGCTACTTCAATGATTGCAGTAGCCTAATGGTACAATGTCTGTATGTAGTCAACGACTGACTGTTAAATCAAAATAAACATCAACAATGTTTATTTAGTTTTCATATTTAACTGGATTAATTATAAATAACTAGCCTACAATAATAATAAATACATGTTATTTTCTCATTTCAAGTAAAATAATGGCTGCATTTAAAAATAACATACAACAGAGTGCTTTGGGAAAATGTGCATCTTAAAAGTGTTTTAATTTGAGAAAGAAAATCTTCTTTTCTTCCCTTAACTCCACCTTTTCTCTTGAGAGAAGTGAGCTCCCTATCTATCTATCTATCTATCTATCTATCTATCTATCTATCTATCTATCTGTCTCAGTGTCTGTCTCTATCTATCTATCTGCCTGCCTGCCTGCCTGTCTGCCTGCCTGTCTGTGTGTCTGTCTGTCTGTCTGTCTGTCTATCGATCGTTCGCAATGCAAACGTCACATGCCGTTGGGCAGTGAATGTGTGAGTGTGCCCTCAGTCTGGATTTGAGTGTGTTTGCTCCTGTGGCGCTTTCACAGACAGGTTAGGATCGCATCGCACTGACATACTGCCTGGTTTTGAACTGCCCGTGAGAACAATGAATGAACATCTAAGAGTCTGCCTGCTCCGGATTAAAACAAAATCTTTGTTTTTGTGGTCTACTCGTTTCTTTTGAGCACACCATGTTAAATGACTTATATCTCTCGCATATCTCCGTGTGTCTGACAATCTCTCGCCTGCAGCAGCACTGGAACCGACTGGCGACTGGAACAGGCAGAATCGAATCGGATATTTGATTGGCTCAGTAGCATCACGTGTGATGATTTACAGCGCATGCATTGGTCTGTGAGCTTCCTGGCAGATTAGACCAGTAAAGGGTAGAAAAGCATGTGCCGGCTCGGTGAAATGTAACAATTCTCAATGATTTGTAGGTTATAGGCGATCGGTCCGGATAGGACGGCGTCTGGGTCCGGATGCGGACCGGAGTCCGGTCTTTGGGGATCGCTGTTATAGACGGTGGGCGGCCCTATCTTCCCAAACGCGCTACTTAGCGCTTGCACGGCTTTTTACGTCAAGTGCTCTGCTATTCTCCATGCACCGCAAAATGCCTGTGCACTCCGCGCTAAAGCAGTAAATGGCCATGCTTAAAGCCACAATCATTCACAGGTGTGGCCATGTGCCAGCTGGGCTCATATGAATGAACCAATCAAAGTCGCCTTAAAAGCCAGCGTTAGCGGCTGGAGCAGGTCAGAGAGAGAGACGAGAGAGAGAGAAAGACAGACAAGATGGCCAGCAGAATGAGAGCACAACGATTCACTGACCAGGAGATGGACGTTCTCGTGCACGAGGTGGTATATCCCTCCACAATCAATTCTGAATAGCTATTGTAAAAATACCTTTTCACTCACACATTCATCCATCCATCCAGGATGGATGAGGGAGGGGGAGAAGACCCAATTAGTAAAAAAATAAATAAATACATTCATTAATTTCACATTATGCTTTTTTTGTTCATTAAACATTCCCCTCCTTTTGACATTGTTTTGTGTCCAGTCTTTCTTGCACTTAACGTCGTAGGCTACACGGGGGTAATGCCGGGCACAGGTGCAAATTGGAGCTGTGCTAGGTTATCTGCTATCCTCCGTGCCCGTAAAATGCCAGTGCAAACGGGATTTGGGTTTAACACTAGAACTGCCACTGTGGTCTGTGGGACCGTTTTGATATTTTCAATGCATGTAACTCTATTTCAATAAGAGATATGCCTGTCCATGACTTTTCCTAAACATGTGATTTTTTACTATCTACTGTATCTAATTGTTAGAGTTGTGTCAGGAAAGGTAAGAGAGTAATAATAATTTAATCCTTGGAACGCCATCGCGGTCGCAGAGACCAGTGCAGTTTGTGAATGGAGAGTGTATAGTGTATAGCCAGCCCAGCAGTGGGTTGCACCAGCTGTGCGTAAGTTGAAACGTAACCTAGTTTGAGCGTAAAGTCTCACTATGTCCGAGTTTACGCACTACTAAAAATATTTGGGTTGCACCAAGTGAAATAGTTACAACGTAGGCATAAGTTAGAACTTAAATTTTACACCTACGTCTTACTAGGTGTCAAGTCCTCCGTAAAGTAGGTAATTGGCACAGCTGGCAATATTGGCACCATGGCGCAGCATTGTTTTGTGTGGGTAACGTGTTCTCCGTGATAAATTACACCCAGGGGTGTAGGCAGAAATTCAATTATGGGTGGGCCTGGATAAAATTGGGTGGGCCTGGACAAAATTGGTGGGGCAATTGCATGACGAAATTTTGCACGGAACGCGCAAAATTCCTAGATGTCATGAAGTTGTCATGCATTAGACTCTGGAGATGATGTGCCCTGCGTTTTTAAGCTACAAAACCATTGGCTAGCAATGCAGCAGCAAGTTTGCCTCTAGAAAACAACCAATTCAATTCATTGGGGTGGGCCAGGGCAAGAAGTGGGTGGGCCTGTGCCTACCCAGGCCCACCCGTAGATACGCCCCTGATTACACCCTTTGATATTTATGACTCACGCTTTTGTTTTCCACAAGCTACACAAGCACTGCATACAAATTAAAATAATAAAATACAATTTAGTGAGGCAGGATGGTCGTAAATTAGCCCACAATGCTGATGAAGAGCTCACAGATAAACGTTAACAGTAGCCTATTATGAACCTAAACGTGTTATTGTAAGTCACTTTGGATAAAAGCGTCTGCCAAATGACGTAATTTAATGTAATGTAAAGGAACATTACTCAATAACGTTCTCATTTGGTTAGTGTTGATGAAATATGAAAGCACTAATTTGCGGTGGGCAACATGTCCCAACTGTTTTCATTCCATTTAATTAAACAATGGTAAATAAACACCGTTTCCACCGTGCTTTTCATGATTGGTCACAGATACTGTACACGTCATTTTCTGCTACACTATTTTGGCTAGTGTGAGGTTTAAGGACTACTAGTTAAGATGTACCTTACGTCTCCGTGGTGCAACTAAACAAAGACACAACTTTAGTGTTGAAGTGTAAAACCACGTATCAGCGAGGAGGGTCAAAGTTAAAATGAATCCGCCCTATGCTTTCTTTTAATCATATGTTTTTTGAACAGGTAAAGCACAAGGAAAAACATCTTTTCTGCAGTCAAAGATGGAGAGCCAGTCCAATGGGAGCTCTGAAGCTTACAGGGTGCAGTCTCTAGTCTTATAGCTGGAATGACGTATGCCTAGCTTGATATAAACATCTCCATATACAGTAGTAGTCTCAGACCTCAACTTCAGTATACCGTAATTTCCGGACTATAAGGCGCACCGGTATATAAGCCGCAGCAGCAAAATTGACTGTTTTTTACATATATAAGCCGCACCGGACTATAAGCCGCGGGTGTTTTGATGTTTAATTACCATATGTAAGGGTTCGTGCACAGAGAGGAATGTCGGGAAAGAGATGGCTGTTTGGGGAAGCTCCCATTTATTAACATTTCAACAAAATCAGCATTACGGTAGGCTACTATAAGAAGCTCCCATTTATTAACATTTCAACAAAATAAATATAAAAAATAAAACAATAATAATAATAATAAAACAATCCTCAAAAGGATAATGTGCTGTAAACAATAAAACAATCCTCAAAAGGATAATGTGCTGTAAACAATAAAACAATTCTCAAAAGGTTAAGGTAAGGTGCAGTAAACAAATTAACTGGAAAACAATAATATAACAATCCTCAAAAGGATAAGGTGCTGTCAACAATCAAACCAGGTACCGTAATCCTTGTCTTCATCTTTTAGGTGAAGGTGCAGCAAACGGCTGTAAACAGAGTCAAAGTCAAGTCACTAATCCTCGTCTTCCTCTTCTTCCTCCGTACTGAAACCAGCAAAGTCCTCAACTTCAGTGTCGGAAACGAACAGGTTCAGGGTGGCTTCGTCAACCACTCTCCTCTCTCCTTCGTTGTCACTCTCAAAACCAAGGAACTCCTCTTCGTCACTGTCGGTGTCAGAATCGAACAGCCTCTGAAGGCGCCCAGCTGTGCCGGCGTCATCATCACGCAGCAGTCCAGCCTTTCGGAACCCGTTGGTGATCGTGGATGTTTTCACACTCCTCCACGCTGTCAGGACCCACTGGCAAACTTGAGCGAAAGTTGCTTTTCGCATGCGACCAGTTTTGGTGAATGATTTATCGCCGCTCGTCATCCACGCCTCCCACTCAACGCGTAGTGCCACTTTGAACGCACGATTGACACTGATGTCAAGTGGCTGCAGATGCTTCGTTGTGCCCCCAGGAATCACAGCTGGAATGGAGTTTGTGGTCTTGATGGCTGCTTTCACGGAATCTGTTATATGAGCCCTCATGCTGTCGAGAACGAGCAGAGCTTTTTTTTGCCGAAAGAATCCTCCAGGGCGCTTGACGTAGCACTCAGCCAGCCACTCCTTCATGACACTTTCCATCATCCACCCTTTCTTGTTGACTCTGAGGCATATCCCACTGGGAATTTTCTCTTTCGGCATCGTAATCCGCTTAAAAATCACCATTGGCGGCAGCTTTACTCCAGATGCTGTGCAGGCCAGAACACAAGTGAAATTCATTCTCTCGTGCCCAGTGGTTCTCAATGTGATCGACGATTCACCTTTCTTGTTAACAGTCCGAGTGAGTGGCAGGTCGAACGTCAAAGGCACTTCATCCATATTTATGATCTGCTCCGGTTCGATGGAATATTCCTTGATCTTCCTTTGTGTGAATTCGCCGAAGTTTGTGATTTTCTCCTGGTAGTCGGGAGGGAGTTGCTGGCACACAGTCGTCCTCGCCCTGACGGACAGTCCCTTTCGTCTCATGAATCGGAAGCACCAAGATGGCCCACCTCTGAAATGTTCAATTTTCATTTCGGTGGCGACTGTTTTGGCCTTCAGTCGGATCTGCACCGTGGAAACGCCTCGGCCGTCTGCTCTCTGGGTCAACACCCAATCTTCAAGGAAATCTTCAAGTTCGGGCCATCTGCTTTTATGACCTCTGAAGGACTTTTTGGTCTTCTTGCACTGAGACAGTTCCTCCTGCTGCGCCTTCCAACGCCTCACCATTGACTCATTGATGCTCAGGGTACGCGCTGCTGCTCTGTTTCCCTCTTTTAATGCGAGATTGACTGCTTTCAACTTTAAAGCTGCGTCGTGTGAATCTGCGTACCTTCCCCATGGTAAGTGAGAGACTGCTCGTCTTGTTGTGATTCCGGGCTGCTGATGAACTTTGAACCGGTAGGAGTAACCGGTTGATTTCCGCCAATGATGTCAAGTCTTTCATACACAAAGGCAATTCAAGGTGCTTTACAAAAAAATAATCGAAAAAACAAGCAGCAAAGCAATGCACATAAAATGTGCTGATGAAGCTGTGTAACCTGTAAAATCCATCGATTTTGGAGGTCACCGAGTGGCCGTTTGCTTACCGTAATTACCATATGTAAGGGTTCACGCACAGAGGGGATTGTTGGCTGTTTGAGGAAGCTCCCATTTACCGTATTACCGTAACATTTCAACAAAACAACATAACACAACACCACCTTTGTTTATTTTTACAGTGCACACAGTGTCCGCGGTGTGGTGAAAAGAGGGCAAGAGAGGAAATTAAAACAGAAGTGGATTTATAGTTAGAAAGAGTGCTAAAAAAGAGAGATTTTATTTGTATTTTTTTTTTTTTTTCTGAAAAAATTCATAGATAAGCCGCACCGTTATATAAGCCGCAGGGCCAAAAAACGGGAAAAAAGCCGCGGCTTATAGTCCGGAAATTACGGTACATGGTAAAGATAGTGACCATCCCCTAGACCTAGAGGTTCCTATGTTCCATTATCTCATCTCTGGAGAAAAACATGTCAAGTTGTGTATACGCTAAAGGGATACACTTTTACTACTTTTTTTTTTTAAGTTTAGCTCAGTGGTGTTTAGCTGGTGGTGTAGATGTGGAGCATGCCGGCTGGCTATTTTCCTTCCAAAAACACCGCTATGTGCATTTTGGATTGACATTTCATCGTGTGGTGAGTCCTCCAAGCACAACATGTATTTCAGCGCCGTGAGATGTGTGTTTTAGCGGATTTTTAACAGCGATACCATTGGCCTCCATTCTATGGTGATAATTACTAACTTCACAACTGTATCTCACTGTATACTGCTTGGACAATGCCGGTAAAGGCAGGGGGTATCTTGGCTATGTGGGGGGGATGTGGCAAATGAAAAAAAAAGAAGTGGTGTATCCCTTTAAGTTTAAGACGAATGACCACCACATCATACAGTAACTATCAAAACAAGACCCCAGATATAGCCTTGCTATGAACATATAGGCTACCTGTCATTACCAACGGGCTTACCCGGGCTGAAGCCCGGGGCCCGGGACATCAAGGGGCCCAAAAAAAAAAAAAAAAAAAAAATTTTTTTTTTTTGGGGGGGGACCCTTGATGTTGTTTGCAGAGTAATAACATCCACTGTGAGAGGGTGTCCACCCGCTATGCCGACCACTTGCAATGCCGACCTTAGGTTTAAGCGTGGGGGGTGGGAGAGGTTAGGTTTTGGGTTAGGGTCTGGGGGAGGTTAGGTTTAGGCGTGGGGGTGGGAGAGGTTAGGTTTTGGGTTAGGGTCTGGGGGAGGTTAGGTTTAGGCATGGGGGCTGGGAGAGGGGAGGTCGGAACAGCGAGAGGTCGGAACAACGACATGGAACCCTGTGAGAGGGCTCCCTAATTTGTAGATGAAAAAAGACAATAAAAGTGTGCGGCACTTGCTTCAAATAATAAGGAAGAGGAACCTGTCATCAGTTTTTCCAAATGTGGATATTGCCTTCAGGATTTACTTAACTCTCCCTGTAACAAATGCCTCTGGAGAGCGCTCCTTTTCAAAACTTGGGCTTGTCAAGAACAGGATACGGTCTACAATGGGACAAGAAAGGCTCACCCACTTGACATTGATGTCATTGGAAAGTGACATTGTTAGAACATTGGACTTCACCACTCTAGTCAAACGCTTTGCCACGGCAAAAGTCAGGAAGAAGACATTTCAGGTACGAACAGACTTGAATACTGCTTGATTGATTTGTGCAATAATTGTGAGAATGTGTGTGTGCACTGTAATAATAACAGCAATAATAAATACTAAATAATAATAATAAAAGTGCTTGTTGTGACATCTCAGTGGCAATGTTTTCTTTCCAATCAGGCTGTTTATGAAAGAACATGATGGCTAAACCTACAGTTTGTGTTTGTAAGTTAGAATGCTGACAGGAGAGCAGGTGGTGACATGAAAGTTAGTGAGAAAAGGAGAAGATACTGAATAATGACATCACAACAGTATAATCCTAATGTTGATTTAAAATGAGATATTCCTTTAAATACGGCTAAAAAAGGTAAAAAAAAAACACTCAATTTTTTTTCGGCGGCGCCCAACCCCCTTCCGCTTGAGGGGGGGGGCCTGCAGAGATGAATAGCCCAGGGGCCCATGAAGTGTAAAATCGGCCCTGACTCTGTCTTATGAGGGGAAAAGTGCCCCAAATACTGTACTGTACATGCTAGCAAACTTTCTATGCACTGCTATAAATATATCAACAGGAGACAGCTGTGCTAAGCTGTGCCTAGTACTGTTTACATGAAAAGACAGAGGTGGGGACAGAACATACATTAGAGGGCTGCAGTGGGTTGCAGCTGTGCGTAAGTTGAAACGTAAGCTAGTTTGAACGTAAAGTCTCACTAAGTCCGAGTTTACGCACTACTAAAAATATTTGGGTTGCACCAAGTGAAATAGTTACAACTTAGGCATAAGTTAGAACTTAAATTTTACACCTATGTCTTACTAGGTGTAAAGTCCTCCGTAAAATAGCAGTTGGCACGGATTGCAACTTGGCACCGTGGCGCATCGTGGTTTTGCGTCCACAACACGCTCTCCGTCATCAATTATTACAGCCTTTGATATTTATGACTCACATTTTTGTTTCCCACAAGCTGCAGCACTGCACACAAATTAAAATAACCGCAACAAATTAGCGAGGCAGGATGGTGGTAAATTAGCCTACAATACTGATAAAGAGCTCACAGATGAACGTTAAAAGTAATATGAACCTAAACGAACCTTACTCAAGAACGTTCTCATTTGGTTGATGCACTAATTTGCGGTGGGCAAGATGTCCCGACTGTTTCAATTCCACTTAATTAAACAACCGTAAATAAACACCATTTCCACCGTGCTTTTCACTGATTGGCTACAGGAAGTGAAAACGTAATTTCCCGCACACTATTTTGGTTAGTATGGACTTTAGGGTCTAGTAGTTAAGATGTATTGTGATAAAACCTTTAAATATGGCAGTTAAATGCTGCCGCCACCTGGATAAAACCAGTAATTGGCTCAATGTCACAATCAAAGAGGCTGAAAGAATCCCACAGGAAACGGGGGCAATACAAAAAGGTCACTTTATTATCTAAAATAAGTTAAGGCAATGGCAACCAGGTCATGATCAAAACAGGAGGAAAGCTGACACAGCCAATGGGCTGGGACGTTGTGGTCTAATAGCACTGCACACTTTATAGCACTGCAAACATAGGCTAGATATCCAACCGTCTAGCTTAGACACTGCACACTGGACAGTTGATGCAACTGTAAAACACCCCATACATTAGAGAGCTAGATATAGAACGGAATAGCTTTAAGCACTGCAAACACTGCACTGGAAACGCTGCAGACACACGTGACGTCACTGCATACTTTGAGCCTGTGGGCTAATAGGAAGACCGTACACCCCAATCCCACCAACAGGCTGGCCCTCCCCACTACTTCCACTCATAGACAGCTGGCTGCGTATGCAATTCATAAAACCTTATTAAAAACCTAGCTAATACAAAATAATACAGAGACAAGACAAACGTCAACATTGAAACAACATGTAGGTTAAAGTGCGTGGGCTACTCAACTCGCCGGGTGTGGCGAGACCCTCCCCGGGGTCTACGCTTGTGGCGCCGGCCAACTCCCCGGGGGAACCACGGCTTCGTCGGTGGTGCTGGGCAGAGTCAGATGAATGCAGGGCCGCTGGAAGTCACTTTAAGCAGGGGGTGCTGGGAGGAAGCGGGCCCCACCGAAAAAGAATGTGGACGTTTTTTTTTTACATTTTTTTGCCATATTTAGAGGAATATCTCATTTTAAATTAACATTAGGATACTGTTGTGATGTAATTATTCAGTATTTTCTCCTTTTCTCACTCATTCAGAGCAAAGAGGGAGATATATAGCATGATGTGGGCTACTCAACTCGCCGGGTGTGGCGAGACCCTCCCCGGGGTCTACGCTTGTGGCGCCGGCCAACTCCTCGGAGAACCACGGCTTCGTCGGTGGTGCTGGGCAGAGTCAGATGAATGCAGGGCCGCTGGAAGTCACTTTAAGCAGGGGGTGCTGGGAGGAAGCGGGCCCCACCGAAAAAGAATGTGGACGGTTTTTTTTAACTTTTTTTTGCCATATTTAGAGGAATATCTCATTTTAAATTAACATTAGGATACTGTTGTGATGTAATTATTCAGTATTTTCTCCTTTTCTCACTCATTCAGAGCAAAGAGGGAGATATATAGCATGATGATAATGCTCTATATCTCCCTATTTGCTCTGAATACACCAGTTAACATGACACAGACTTAACATGATAGAAATATTATCAGCAAACTTAATGACTAGACTAATTATTCTGATCTGAATGGCATATATCAAGAAACATTGACTCCTCTCTTTGCTGTATAGTGGGAGGTGCATTTTTGAGTAGGCTATTAAAATAGCATGTCAAGTTCACATTTCTTTATTGCCAGATTAAACAATTCGTATTGGTTGTTGGTTGGTTCAACACAACATGTGCGTGAATGCGCGCTTCTTCTTCTTCTCTAGCCTACAAGCATGTAACTTCCTTGATTGTTATTGTTGATAATTCTATTTAAATAGGCTACATTTTCATTTCCCAAAACATTCTTAAACAAGTAAGGAACATAGTGCACTACCACAGAGCGAGAGAGAGGGGGGGGAGAGAGAACGAGAGAGGGAAGAGAGAGAGGGCCGGTGCGCAGTGATCTCCCAAAGCGTGCGCTTACTGTAATTAGACATTTCGTTCATATAGGCTATAACATAGGCCTACACATCTAAAAACATTTGTTTCTTTAAAAGGGTATGTGTACTTCTAGCCTATTTCAATAGCCTGTTTCAGAATTGTCCACTCTGGTTAAGCCATTGACTGCGGTCACGCCATCTGCGCTGTGGAGAAGCTGGTCTTGCATGCGTGCAATTGCAGGAAAAGAGGTTACTGTTACAGGTTACTGGCTGGACACTACGGGTCGGTGCCCTGGGTTTTTTGGGCCGCCCAGGGTGGGGAGAGGCAGCTTGGCACAACACCGTCACAACTTTCTCAAACGCAATCTACTGTTACCTCAAACCACAACCATCTATGGTCGGGAATTATGTAGCCTAATAAAACCATGACAAATGAATTCTCATTTTTAAATCAAGGTGTATTTTTTCTGCAATGTAGGCTATAGTTGAAAATCAACATGGCATTCTGAGGAGAGAAGAGTGTGTGCAGGCGTGAGGAGAGTGACATCCATGCCGTGCGTAAATGTATCCAAGCAAGGATTTCCTGCACTGCACAGAGAATACTGTCTGCGCTCAGGCATAGGCAGGGCCGTAGCCAGAGTTCCGAAATAGGGGAGGTCCAGCAAGGGGAGGCGGATTGAGGTTTTTTTCCCCCCTTTTTAAGCCATATTTAGAGTAATATATCATTTTAAATCAACATTAGGATTATACTGTTGTGATGTCATTATTCAGTATATTCTCTTTCATGTCACCACCTGCTCAGCTCTCCTGTCAACATAATTGTAACTAACAAACACAAACTGTTTTAGCCAAATTCATATCAAAATGACACCTACAAACACAGGTACACAACCCAAGCCGTACACAACACACAAAGTCATCATCGATAATAAAAAAAAACATACAGAGGGACATTTATTTATTCCTGATAGGAACGATTGAAAAATAAAATAAAATATATTATGTTGTTTTTAACTTTACACCACCTCTTTTTGTTACTTATTGGGTCATGAAACTGAAACCATGCATATAGCCACCTGCATACCTGACTTCGGGAGCTTGGCAATTGGCATCATGCATGATTAGCCAGTAGCATCCCAACGTGTCACACAGGTAACATTACTTAAGAGACAGACTAGACACTTACTTTCTTGGTTGTTGCTAAAAAATCTGTCAGTGTCACTCACTGTCTGTCGTTCACTCGCTCACTGTCTCGCAGCTCGCTCACCTTCAATTATCTCGCCAGGCAGACAGAGAGTCATCACTCACCACCATGCTGCTGCTCTCTCAGAATCAAGTTACCGCGGACGTGGCGTCAGATGACTTCCTGCCTGACCTGCCTTTCGTTTCAAAATAAAAGCGATCCCGTGTTTTTCATGCTTTTCCATGCAGATTGTTTTATTAAAAAAAAAAAAAAAAAAAAAAAAAAAAAAAAAAATTCTCTGAAATATTAGGGGAGGTCCGGACCTCCCCGTCCTCATAGCTAGCTACGGCCCTGGGCATAGGCCTATGCCTGGCATAGTGGGGTTGTTTGCACTAAGACCAGCTATTTGCTGGCGTTAGAATTGAGAGCACCCAAGGCCCCTTTTTCTAACACATTGCGCTGGAACGCCTATTTTGGAACGGGCAACGCCCAAACCTCTCTTTGCGCACAGCACATACCGACGGTATCTTCCCCAGAGCGCTAAATGATACTTGCGCGAGACAGATGATAGGCTAGAGGCCACGGACATGCCTGGGCCACGCCTACACCTGCGTCATCCCAGCGCAAAACTGAACGGTGGAGATAGACGATAGCTTAGACGCTGGGAAGATAGCAATAAGAGGCGCGCAAACGATAGCGGCGTACGAAGATTGGGCCCATTGTCTTTCATACTCATTTCAATCATGAGAGACTCGTAGGAAATTTTAACAAGCTTTATTGAATCAAATAAACAGTTTAAGCGTGGCGTATGACTCCATGATATGACGCTCCTCTTGGTATGAGAGAGGGGGGGGGCGTCAGAGCTGTATGAGATAGATAATCCCCCCTATGGGGATTTTGCTTTTCCAGGAGCCATAACATTGGTGGTGATTCGGGGAGGGGGTGGGGCGAAACTTTTGCTCCGGTGATGAGGAATGGCTTGCTGGGATGTTGGCACAATGTGAGTGATGACTGCACAGGTGTGATTAAAGCTGTGGTGATGTGGGCTTTATATAGTACCAGGAGAAGGGCATGTATGACATCATTACTGTCGCCATTCAAGCAACTGATGTCACCTTGTAATGGTGTATGAGATAGATAATCCCCTAAAAGAAATACTTAAAAACTTAAAGTTTTTAAACTTGGAGAAATGAATGACAGGGGGGTATGCACTAGTCAGGTCATGGGCTGACTGGGAATGCTATGAATGCCTGGGAAATGAATGCCAGGGGGGCCATGGAGCTTGCCGTGGTATGCACTAGTCAGGTCATGGGCTGACTGGGAATGCTATGAATGCCGGGATGATGAGGGGCTGACCGGGGTTTTTAGGCAATGGCAGGGATGCATAGGAGTTGGATGAATTGCCCGGGCACGGGTGCCTTTTATGGGAAATGGGAGAGTTGGGAGAAATGAGGAAAAGGGGGGCCAAGGGACTAGTTGGGGGTCTGATTTTAACGTATCAATTGAAACGAGAGAGGTGATCAGCGATTATGTTAATATGCCCGGGGATGTGCCTGGCGACTATGATGAAATTATGGGTGATGGAAAGCCAGGTTTAAGCCAGGAAAGGCATGATGGCCGGGGATGATGATCGTCCTTTATTGATGATGGCGACTACCGCAGCATTATCGTATTTGACTGCTATCCTTTTACGTGCCCAGAAGTGCCCCCACATGTGACGAGCAGCCACTATTGGGTACTTTTCGTATAACGTGGAGGACTGATCCATGCCGGCAAACTGCTGCGGCCACGTGCCCGCAAACTAGTGGCTTTGATAGACTGGACTGATCCATGCCGGCAAACTGCTGCGGCCAAGTGCCCGCAAACTAGTGGCTTTGATAGACCCCCCCCAAACCCATAGATGGGGCTGCATCTGTGAAAAGTTTTAAGTCGTCGGCAGACGAGATAATTTCGTCGTAGAAAAAGGAGATTCCGTTCTAATCATTAACCAGATGTGCCCAGAATTTGAGGGAATAGGGTTCGGGGGGAATGATGCTGTTTATGCTTGGAATGGGGCCGTGATGAGGGGCTGACAGGTCCAATATCAGACGCTTCTTGCCGGAATACTTGTGAGTGGCGACACCTACTGGGCTTGTTCGGAACACTGGGAAGGGGAGAGAATCAAAAGGGCCGATCAGGAATCCTTTAGATAATTCCCTGCTGAGGAGTTGAGATACTATTTTGTTTTTTTTCGTTTGCAGATTTTTAGAGACGTGGGAAACCGTGGGGGGAGATATGACTCCTATTTTGAACCCCTGGGAGAGGCCGGTTAATAGATGATCGGTGAACACGTGATCATGCAGGGTGACAGGCCAGTTCGAGAGCCAGGGCTGGGATATCAATGGGGGTGGAAGGATGGGATTTTTGGGGATTTTTAACTCATTCGTTCTTTCTTGGGGAACTGCTTTCGGGGGCGGATCCTGCGGGGGCAGATGGAGCGGCGGTGTGCTTCCCTGCAGGCACTACAGATGTGCAGGAAAAGACAATTAGGATAAGTGCACACTCCTTCATTAAAATTATTGCAAATGGCCATATTATTATGCGTGAGTACCTCGCGGCCTTGGCGGTCTGATTGAGCTGGCCTGTAGGTTTCTTGCTGGATGAGGGAGGGGAGGGGTGGATTGGGGGAAAGAGGGGTGTGGCCGCTGGAAGCCTGGAAGGCAGCTTTTGGGCACAGGGGGGCAGTATGGCCTATGTCACCGCAGGAAAAGCAGGTGATCACTTGCTGACCGCCCACGACCAGTACTAGTAACTCAGTATCTAGACAGACCAGTCTAGGTGGGTGTTTGACTGAGCTATATACAGGGCTGCTTTGCTGGAAAACGCTTTGTGGTATTGGTAGAAGACGTTTTTTCCGTACAGTATCTTAGCCGAAGGTCCCCCACCAGCGCCATGTAAGCGTCTAGCTCGGCGTGGCGGTTGGGATACACAGCGCATATTACATCACGAAGAACCCTGAATGCAACAAAGAACTCGCCTACTGACAGATCTCTATCGAGACGGGGGTCGGAAGATTTTAGGACAGCTGATACGTCCTGGCCGTCCATTAATTTCTGGCTGCACTCTGCGGACGGCAGGATAATACTGACTAAATTAATATCTCTGCCTTGAATGAGCATGGACCTTAATCTGGGGGATATGTTGGCAGAGAGTGGAATATATGGCCTCCTGTATGCAGGGGTGGGGACAGCCGAAGCCAGGGAGTTCATCGGGGCGATTTGCGCTGGGAGGGGGGAAAACTCGGCTGGCTGGGTGGGGAGAGTCGCCTGTTGAATGGGGGGAAACACCCCTGGAACCTGGGGCGGAGTTGGCTGGGCTGCTGTTGCGGGGAGAGTGGGGCTTCCGAGTGCCTTCAGGCTGGCATCGAAAGCGCCGAGGGTCCCGACTAGTGATTGCATTGCTGCAATCAGTGAATCCTGCTGGCTTGGAGAGGCTGGAAGCCTCGTTGCGCCAGATGAGGAGGTTTTGCTGCGTTTTGCTGGGGCTTTCCTGGTGACGGATTTCATGGCTCTTTTTCCGCGTCCGCGGCCTCCGGAGTGCTGAGTGGACTTTGATCCGGGCGTGACGTCTAGGGCCTCCGCAGGGATGGATTGTCTCTTGCGGCTGCAGCCCCTGGTGCGAGGAGCGTCCTCCATGACACCCGATCTTGATGCCTGCGGATCTGAGTCTTGCCCTGGGTTGCCCGGGATGCTGATCGCCGTGCCCTGGATGAAGGCGTCTATGGCGGCGTTGATCCTTTCGCCTTCCAGCTGCATCTGCTCGCCTTCGGACTCTGACATGATGAACGGATCACACAAAACTTTTGCTCCGGTGATGAGGAATGGCTTGCTGGGATGTTGGCACGATGTGAGTGATGACTGCACAGGTGTGATTAAAGCTGTGGTGATGTGGGCTTTATATAGTATCAGGAGAAGGGCATTGAGCAAGCAACTGACGTCACCTTGTAATGGTGATGTAATTTAAAGATGGTGACATCATTAGTGATGGTGACGTCATTTAGTGACGTCATTTGTGCAGGGGGCATGAACAGCATGGGGTGCTCTAAACTATGCTAGAGGTTAGTCTTCCATGATTGAAATACAGTCGAAGACTATGTCAACTTTCCAAAAAAGCCCTTTTCACTGTTGCTTTTGACCTATACTATTTCTCTATCTACTATCTACTTTAATATTTTCTCTCTTTATTAAAGTTGTTTTATCCTGTATTTGTAAAGTGTCTTTGAGCATGGTCAAAAGCAACAGTGAACAGTGAAGCACTATAATATACATTACATTACTAAACATACAATAATGAGTATTAATGTTGTGTAAATCTCCTCATATTCTAATATTTCTTACATTTCCATTCTTATACTTATTAAACAATAATTAGAGAGAGACCATGATGATGCCAGCCTTAAAATTAGATATTCCTCTAAATCTGGCTTCAAACGGGCAAAATTTCAAATGTAAAACGGCCTGGTACTGCACTGGCAGCAAGGAGAATAATGGTGCGCTCAAGCGCAGCGGGGTGTTTTAGCACGTAAAAGGTACTTTTCAAAGCTCTTAGCGCAAATAATTGCATGCATACTGACTGTTGGAGAAAAATATAAGTTCCATTGGCATTTCCTAATCAATAAGCTATATTTGCATACACATAATTATGCTACAGTGAGTTACAATGACATGACATCTCACACATATAGATTCACCCATGGCATTGAGGACTTCTCTCCTTTTGCTGAGACCTTGGTCAGTCGTCGTGTTCCAATAACAACTCTCTCAGTCAGACTGAGACGCACACACATTTCCAAGAGATCATCCCATTCCTCTCCCCTCCTCTCTGCTCCTCTTCCTTACAGTATAAAGCTTATGTCAAATTGTGACATCGCCGCTGAATATTTGACTCTGTATAACGTATCGGAATGTGTACATGAGATTCAACCCTCTGACAATACATATTGCAGAGAATGTTATGGTAAATAAATATAATTTCCTTAAGACATCTTCCTGGACTCCTGCTTTCAAATTCATTTTGGTTTAGGCTATCAGCTGTTATATATACATTTAGCGGATGAGGAATGGTGAAATTCCATTCTCTATCAGTTGGCGTCACTTTGCAGGATATCTACGATAGAGCGGGTAAGTCTGAATTAATTTCATAATTCGTTACTGAGCTGTTAGTCTGGGAGCCATGGGGTTGAACCTCGCTTCGTCGGATAAAGTTTTTTTCTCTGCTGATTCTTGTAGTTTGGGGGTACCTATTCAAAATACAGGAGGGTGCCCGGTGAGTACCCTTGAGCATTTTCAGATATTAACCCCTTAAGTGCCAAAATCGCAGAAAAATAAGGATTTATGAGATTTCACGCAAAATACTCAAATCAAATGCATCACATTTGTTTTCTCCAATGTCTACTCATAAAGGAGGTCATGTACAATGTATTTAATTCCAAATTACATAATATTTACGGCCGTGCCAGCAAAACTAAGTTTTTATGACAATATGGGTTGTGCTGGATGAGAACATCCATTGAGCCTTTGCTCATCTCAAGTAGAGATTCAGAGTAGATGATACACATTGGGAGGTGTGAAGTGAAGGGCACATTTTGCTGATGGTCTTCACGGTAGTTAAGCCTATTTGGATCTTGAGCATCCTACTCTGAAACATGAACAGAACATTGTGCATGGCAAACCATGCACTTCACAGTTGCACTTATTGGAGTTAGAAGGGTTTTCATCTCCAAAATGTGTCTGGGACAAGTTTGCAATCTTCCGGTAGAGTGGTTGGGCTCAGTGACCTGTTGCATGTGTCTTTTTTTGCATCCAAATTCCTCAGTATTCAATGCTAGTGGCAGATTTACATTGAGATTTCACCACAAGATTGCATGAAAGTGGGCCCTTCTTAACATTCTCAATGAATGCTTAATTCGATGGCGGAATAGAGCAGCTAAGTTTGGAACAGGCTGAGATGAAGGCAGTGACTTGGTCGAGGACCTACATGTACTGGAACAGTGCAACCACATTGTCAATGGCCGATATTTTGTACAGTTTTGAGGACTTTGATGACAGAGCCTTTTCCATAGTAAGACGCTACAGTGTCGCATCCCAATATGGCATGGGCTGGTAAAAGGTTCTTCACAGCTTGTGATGGCTTGGCCAGTGTTGACTTGATGTCCACTATTGCCCTTTCCTTGTGGGGCGATTCCATGATGTGTGGGACATCCAGTCCTTCCTGATGGTAATGGTGAAGGAGTAGGATGAACACACCTGTGTCATCAGAAACCACTGAGATTTGATGTGCTTCTCCAGCACACCGGACCTTTTGGACAATGATGGTGTCAGCTTCTTCCTGCTGATTTTGTAGATCATATCGGCTCCTTCTTTCTTCCAACCTGATCTCAATGGGGCATGGCTCCTCCCCTGTCACATGGCTCCTCCCCTGTCACCACCAACTTGTAGATGGAAAAGCCGATCTTGGGTCAGTTCCTCACATAAGAGCTAAGAGATGGTGTTTCTAGCTGAGCCCTGTCTCTGTGACATCTCAGGTGATGGATTTGATACTGTAATCATACCTGTCTAAGATGAGGTAGACGTCACTGTCTGATAGATATAAAGTCAGCCGTGTCATAACATTTTTGATTAAATCAGCTATGGTGCCATCAGCTGGCCAGTGGATGGTCCAAAGAGGGGCTGATCCATCAATGACAGTGACATCTGAAACACTGGCATTCCTCCTGGAGATTTTGACTTGGAGTGACTTCTTCAGTGTAGACTTGGATTTACAAATTCACATTCCGTCCTTGGTAAACATGGCAGTTGGGACTGGTGCCAGTTCATAGGCGAGGACATCCTTCATGTCAACTTCATGGTCACTAGACAACAGTGTGATTACCCTTGAATCGATGGCATTTAGGTAATAAATTGTGGAGATGCCAACTTGGATTGATTTGGTTGTTGTCATTGTCTTCACTTTGTTTGAGATGGTGAGACTTTGTTTGAGATGGTGTTGTAAGATCCCTCTGGCCAGGTCTTCTCAACATATTCTAACATTGCCTCCTCAATCTTTATGGCACTGTCTACCATAGACAGTTGGTAGGGTGATCTTGATGCTCATGATGCTTTCCCCTGGATGTTCATTGGGATCCAATGGATGGAGGCAGGTTTCCAGTTTCTGACAAAGTCCTTGACTTTGGCATGTGCTTAACCCATGGCTTTAGCCTCCACCTTGTGATAGAGATGAACCTATCTGTCTTATCCTCTTCTATCTCCTTCATGTCTGACACAATCTTGCAGCATATGTGGTGGCTCAGGGCCCAGATCTTCAGTGCCTATGGCTTCACGGTAATCCAATGAAACCTCCATCACTGTGGCCGTACCTCATGAAAGTGGACTCTATGAACTGGTTGCTCCACAGGCCATTCCATATTCCACTAATGTGTCGCATCACATGCTGCTCCTGGAGAAAATTGCTTTGTGGAGGAAGCTTCTCGATGGAATGAAGATAGTACAGGCCATACCTGACATGGTTGACATGGCCAGCTGCAAAGTAGTAGGTAAGCATCTTCTGGAATGTGGTCAGATGGAGAAGCTAGTCACCCTCACGCTCAGCCCAGATGTATGACATCATCAGCATCATTGGTTTCACCAAGTCCTAAACCCAAAGTCTGGCTGTTCTGGTCTGACTCGTACTCTGAGCCAAGGCTCTCATCAGGTCATCTGCTTTCTGGAAATTTCTTACCGGAACTCCAGAGAGCCCACTATCAGCCATCAGTGAACATATAGCCTCAACAAAACTCATCAATGTGTGCATACCCCCAAGTAGGGATGTAACGATAACCAGTTTAATGATAACCATGATCAAATTCCTTACAATAACCGTACCGTTTAACATTTTCATTATCATTAAAACCGTGGTACCGTGATTACCGTGGTACTGTGATTACAGTGCTTTGAAAAACATGGTAAATACTGTCCATCATCAACCAAAGTTGGCAACAGTCTCCCAGATGCAAACGTGCAGCCTTTGAGAAATGATTTCAGTGAGCGTATCAATCCTTTTTGGATCTGAGTTTTCAATATAAAATGTTGTAAAATGATTTCAGTGAGTACTTTTTGAACATTTTCAGCATTTTCTTTATGAATACATTGATAATACAATAATCGTGATCATTTTAGTCACGATAATCATGATGTGAAATTTTCATACCATTACATCTCTACCCCCAAGACATTTTAAGACGAGTCGAGTCTATAAGTGCCGTGTGTCTGTTTGAGGCGAGATGTGCGTGAGGCGAGATGCAGTATCCCAGCCATTTTGACTGGGGTGGCCCAAGTGGGGCACAGACTCAAGCAAGGGTAGCACTGATTGTGGCATTTAGGAAGGATGTAGAAAGTTTTCCCTCACCAAAATTTTGCCTAACTTCACTCTAGCTTAAAATGAAAGACAGTATTGTTGGCCACAGATGCCAGCATCCTCAGGATTTTGGGGTGGCCAATTAGATTTCAGGGGTGGCCAGTGCCACCCCTGGCCACTCCCTAGAAACTCCCCTGCCGAGATGTGCACACAGGATTTGAGCAGTGCACCTAGACCCCTCCCCCCGGCTGTACAAGGAATTGAGAGTGGAGACAGAAAGTGTCGCAGCTCAAAGCCAGTGTAACATGCACACACACACGCAGTCGCGCGCATGCACACACACACACGTACACACACACACACGTACACACACACACACACAGTGCCAGAGAGAGGGGAGTGGGGGAGAAGGGTCTGACTTGCGCAAACATGCACTGCTTCAACACCTGGGAGTGATTTATCAGACTAAAAGTCCTCTGATTATTTCATGTTTTTATTGGGGGTGGGGGCACATGGCGCGGGAATCAAATAGGCTACATTATACATGACATCCTTGCTCCTTTATGAATAAACATTGGAGAAAGCAAATTTGATGCATTTGATTTTGCATGAAATGTCATAAATCCCGATTTTTATGGGATTTTGGCAATTAAGGGGTTAATATCTAAAAATGCTCAAGGGTGCTCACCGGGCACCCTCCTGTATTTTGAATAGGTACCCCCAAGGTACAAGAATCAGCAGAGAAAAAAACTTTATCAGACGAAACAAGGTTCATCAAAAAAACAGCCTTTGGCTCCCGGACTATGTCGTCTGATATGATATCTAAAAGAATCTGAAATGTTTGCATATTGTGGGTGTGTCAAAATGACATTGTATATAACTGTAAATATGTATGGTTTATATAATAACCTAAGTTAGTATCTTGTGGGTTTCTTGAGACAAGGGGGGACACCTCAATGTAAATAATAAAGATGACATCAGGACCATTAGAAACTCTTGACAGGCTGTATTTTGCAGTGACCAGGATGGTCCAGTGGTAGCTGCAGGGCAAGAGAGCCTGAGAAGCGTTATCACATATTGCCTTAAAAAGCCATAGGCCTGCTCAGTTGAGCGACTATGCGAGCCTAGGCATATGCTTGATACGGTCTTTAAGAACCACACGACAATACTGATAAAACCAAAAGATTGTGTTTTTGAAATTCCCACAACATGTAATAAATAACAAATGTAACAAGCAACAAAATAGAAGGCTATTTTAAAGGAGCAAAATTGAATAGGAAGTTTGCAAAAAGTGTATTTTAGCCATACCCAAAATACAGAATCAATATGTCCCTTGAACAAATTGATCTGTCACCAGTTTATGTTCCAGATACCCCCAAACACGGACGGAGCTGGTCAAGCAGGAGAACAACCGTCCCTTCTTCCCCTTGATACCCCACATCGAGTTGCCAGGTAAGGTGTTGAAAATTACTTTACACACACATGGACACAGATCAGGACGACAAGTAATTGATAAACAAAACAGTAGTCCTCTCTCTCTCTAAAATACAGGGTTAATACCCTCAGAGTTTTTCCTGAGATGTGTGTTTACCTCCAGAGTTTTTCCTGAGATGTCAGTTTACCTCAGAGTTTTCCTGAGATGTGTGTTTACCTCCAGAGTTTTCCTGAGATGTGTGTTTACCTCCAGAGTTTTTCCTGATATGTCAGTTTACCTCAGAGTTCACCTGAGAGGTCAGTTTACCTAATCAGTGATTTGCCTTCTGCCAAAGAGAGCGAGAGAGAGAGAGAGAGAGACACTCAACAGAATTGATAAAAACAACGGCTCTGCAACGAGACGTGTGTAATTAAAACAAATAGATAAGCCATAGGCCTGCTCAGTTGTCTTTTCATACTGTAAGGAAGCCATCTGTCTGCTCTCTGAGAATGGACACTGAATCTGGGCCTTGTAGAAGGCCAGAGTGTGAAGGAGCCAGAGAGAGAATTAGACAGTTTGAGATGGTTATCAGGCAGTATGGAGATAAGCATTTGACTGGGCCCGTAAAATTAGACACCGCACCAGGTGTACCCCAAAAGCGTAAACGTCGTAGCAATAGATGCCGTGCATGTGGAAAACGTGGACACTGGGCTTACGAGTATCGAAACAAGCCCCAGGTTCAATTCCCAGCCTTTGAGCAAACAACAGTGAGCCAGCCACCGCCTTTTCCGGTTGGAGAGAACGGCCCTGTGTCACAGGTTTAAAACCCCACAGTATTATTTCAAAACATACCAATGTTTTCGAAAATGAGCAGGCTGAGAAAGAATTTGTTTATCTTCCCTCAGAACAACTTAGCCAAAACATTAGCCTAGCGAAAACAATTTGGAATACGACGCCAGCTAGACTATGGTGACATCTCCAGGCTTATTGTATTAACACACCCGGAGAGAACAAAGTGTGAATGAAATGTTTTGTTTGTTATCAATCAATAGAGTGAAGTAAGCTCTGCATTATTTAAAGTGCAGTAAGCAAATTTGAATCAACCAATTAGTAATAAATAGACTGTTGATTATTATTTTGAAAATAAATCATAGAATGTGTGTGGTGAAGGGTGAAATGTCCTGTGTCAAATAATCATGAACCTGCAGTGTTTTCTTAAACAGAAAAGTGCACATTTATGAACCACCAATTGGGTGGATAAGAAATATTATTATTAAGTGTTTTCTTAAACAGAAAAATACACATTTATGAACCACCAATTGGGTGGATAAGAAATATTATTATTAAAGTGTGGATACCAACATTTAACTTTTGGTACGATCTACACATAGCAAAATTTACACTTAGCTATGGTGAGATGTTTTCAAAAGTATCTATAGATAAGACAATAGCCTCTGAGGATGAGACTACACTGGAGTTTGCATTTAGAGTATTGTTATTTTGCCTCAGTCTGGGGACTGACCCACCCCAAGAGCTAGCTCTTAAAGCAGTTTTTTTGGGGGAACTCATCCAACCCACTCTCAAGCCAAGTCCACAAATATCTGTAAACTTGGAAGGCAGACTCCAGGAGCCATCTTGTTTATGAGGTTATTGCAACAAATTATAAAGTAAACAATTGAATATTTACTCACAGAGTATCTCAAAACATTATCTGCCGTACGTACATACTTTTTGTACTAATAACTTGTAATGAAATTATTTTGTCTAAAATACAGGCACATTGTGAAATATAATGTTTACAGTTACAGGTTGAATACGTCACACAGGAAACCTTCACACGAGCACAAATCTGTATTTTGAGTACTGTGCTCCACATTTCAAAAAGGTCTACTTGACCTCGTTTAGTAAATAGTCCAGTAAAAATGTCACTTGACCTCACACTAATTGCAACAAAACCAAACTCAACTGATTTTGTATCCTCAATATGTCCTCAATGAAGGAAAAAAAGTGTTAAGGAAATGTATGAAGGGAAAGTTTTGAAAATGACCCATATGATGCTTGTAGAAAAGGGTCCATAATGGCCCACCCTCAGGCCTGTTCTTGGGGCAGTCGATGCCCACCAACCGGCGCGCCAACGACGTAATGACGATGACATCATCAACGATGACACCGATGATGTCATAGCATAGAGTTCACCTGTGAGGTCATCGGCGATGTCGGACATGGCACCGATGATGTCATAGCTCCCTGGACGTTGTGACATCACAGATGCGGGGATATAAACAAGGTGTTCTGTGACGCTATAGATTCCTTCTACTTCCATACTTCTTCAGGTATTCTTACTCCCTACTATCCTTCATAATGTCTACCATTAGCACAACCAGATCCGGACCCGAGCTGAATCCTGGCTATCTTACAATCAGCCAGGCCCTGGTGACCGACTGCCTTACACCCAGCCAGGTCACCAGTGGTATTTCAACCGCGTCCGAGGACCGACATCTCGGTCCCTATCTCCATCCCTGTGATTCTGATCGATCACAGCCCTCATCCACGATCCAGCACACTTCACAAGGCTTTGCCCCCAGCAAGCCCACAAGCTTCGCTACAATGCTACCAAAAACGTTTTTTTATTTATTTTTTAACATTTTTATTTTTATTTTATTTTTCTCCTTGAAGCAAAAAACTCATACAGGATATAAGTGATGAGATTTATGGCACATTAAAAAAAAAAAAAAAGGCTTCCATAGGCTTCCATAGGCTACCATCATATTTAGGTCATTTTCAAAACTTTCCCTTCATACATTTCCTTAACACTTTTTTTCCTTCATTGAGGACATATTGAGGATACAAAATCAGTTGAGTTTGGTTTTGTTGCAATTAGTGTGAGGTTGACCCACATATTTGCGTAAAATGCCTGGACTAAAACTGTAATAGTAGTTTTGTAGAGTAAAGAGTTGTAAAGTGTCATTTTAAGAATAATCAGTTATATGATACTGTGATTATGGTTTAATGAATATGATTAATCAATGTTATGAATGTTTTGCATTTTAGAAAGTTTCAGTTCCATATTCCAAACAAACCAATATTAAAGTAAATAAGAAATAGAATAAAATAGTTCCCAAAAAGAAATAAACCACTGCGATGGAGTTGGGCTATTAAATAGTTTTAACAACAATTACAACAACAACACCAGGAACAAATAAATGAATGTTCACTAGCAAGGACCACGCCACAACAAGAGTATCGTTAAGGTTCTTTACTGAAGAGAATGAGTTGTGTATGGTGTAGTGTGGGTGCGAGATGAGCCGTCTGTTCCAGGAGGTCACGTGTTCCGGGGGAACGTCCTGATGACCGGGGCAGAGGGAGACTCAGGGTGGGGGTTCCGTCTCAGACGTGGTCTGCCCGAGCGGGTCTGGCATGAGGCGTGTTTCAGCCCGAGCAGATTTCAGGCCCCCCCCGGATGGATCCTAGAACGAGACGTGGAGAGGCATGCACCGTGCCTAGTGAGAGGGAATGAGGATGTTAAGGGTTGAGGGGTGCGGGAAGGGATAGGGGATTGAGGGATGAGATATACAAGGGAGGGAGGGTGGGTCGAGAGAACGAGACAAACAGGGTGAGGCAGGTTAACCAGGTGTAGTAATATTGCCACGTAATTAGAGGAGTGGTTTAGAGGGGTGGTTAGGAAGTTGGGGGAGTGGTTGAGGCGTGGCCCAGCTCCTGAACTTAAGTTAAACGTTAACTTTCATTTCACTAGCAAGGTCCACGCCACAACAAGAGTATCGTTAAGGTTCTTTACTGAAGAGAATGAGTTGTGTATGGTGTAGTGTGGGTGCGAGATGAGCCGTCTGTTCCAGGAGGTCACGTGTTCCGGGGGAACGTCCTGATGACCGGGGCAGAGGGAGACTCAGGGTGGGGGTTCCATCTCAGACGTGGTCTGCCCGAGCGGGTCTGGCGTGAGGCGTGTTTCAGCCCGAGCAGATTTCAGGCCCCCAAAATAAGTCGGATTAAGTTGAGCTGAGTTGCACGTGAGCTCGACAGATCCTTGAGATCGTTAAGATCATTGAGATCGTTAAGATCATTGAGATCGTTAAGATCATTGAGGATGCAGAAGCGACATGCGAGAGATTACGAAGGGTCGAGGGGGCTCGATGGTTTGGTTCGATGTGCTCAGTCTGACGTCTATGGAGGAGTGGCTTGAATAGTGTTCTGGAGATAAGCCTGGAGCTGAGGCTCGGTGTAGGTACTTCTGGAACCAGAATAGTGTGGCAATTCTTCCCGTTTCCATGAAGAGAGTGGATGTTGAGGTGATGCCTGTGGCATGCCTGAAACTGTTGTATTTAGTCGCTGGCTTGTATAACTAAGATAGGAGTTGAGGTGGAAGTAGGTCGGGATACCGATTCTCTGCTAATCTATTGCTCCGTTGGAGTGGCAAGTGCAGGTAGTTATGACCGATAGACTGGGATGAGGAGAAGACCATAGGTCAGTAATTCGGGGGACCTCCGCAGCCTGAATCCGGCGTAAGCGTGGATTTATGAGTAGCTTAACCATTGAAGATATGTTGACCGAATGTAGAGAACTGATACAGAGGCTGAGTGGAGAGAGAATGGCGAGTAAGAGGCCTTTTAAGATGGCTTCTAGGAGCGAGTAGAATGACGTGGCTGTTCCTGAGATGAAGTGTCTGTATTCCTGTTAGGAGGAGTGAGGGTGGATGAGTTGGAACTTCCCAGACCCTACGTGCCCCCCCAAAAAAATTGCCTATCTGAGGCTGATGTGGCGAACTGCCTCTGCGGCAGCTGATGGGTCTGTAGCAGCTGATGAATTGAACTGCGTTCTGTGCAGTGACTGAAGGAGTGAACTGCGTCTGCAGCGGCTGATGAATTGAACTGCGTTCTGTGCAGTGACTGAAGGAGTAAACTGCGTCTGCAGCAACTGATGAATTGAACTGCGTTCTGTGCAGTGACTGAAGGAGTGAACTGCGTCTGCAGCGGCTGATGAATTGAACTGCGTTCTGTGCAGTGACTGAAGGAGTAAACTGCGTCTGCAGCGGCTGATGAATTGAACTGCGTTCTGTGCAGTGACTGAAGGAGTGAACTGCGTCTGCAGCGGCTGATGAATGGAACTGCACTCTGTGCCGTAACTGATGGGGCAGACTATCTGCAATAGCTGATGGAGTGAACACTACTCTGTGCGGTAGATGAGGCTAGTCTGTGCATTAGATGAGGCTGACTGCGTCTGCAGTAGCTGATGAAGTGAACTCTACTCTAGTCTGTGCATTAGATGAGGCTGACTGCGTCTGCAGTAGCTGATGGAGTGAACACTACTCTGGGCGGTAGATGAGGCTGACTGCGTCTGCAGTGGCTGATGGTTTGAACTCTACTCTGTGCAGTAGATGAGGCTGACTGCATCTGCAGTAGCTGATGGATTGAACTCTACTCTGTGCAGTAGATGAGGCTGACTGCGTCTGCAGTAGCTGGAGTGAACTCTACTCTACTCTGTGCAGTAGATGAGGCTGACTGCGTCTGCAGTAGCTGATGGATTGAACTCTACTCTGTGCAGTAGATGAGGCTGACTGCGTCTGCAGTAGCTGATGGATTGAACTCTACTCTGTGCAGTAGATGAGGCTGACTGCGTCTGCAGTAGCTGATGGATTGAACTCTACTCTGTGCAGTAGATGAGGCTGACTGCGTCTGCATTAGCTGATGGATTGAACTCTACTCTGTGCAATAGATGAGGCTGACTGCATCTGCAGTAGCTGATGGAATTGAACTCTACTCTGTGCAGTAGATGAGGCTGACTGCGTCTGCAGTAGCTGATGGATTGAACTCTACTCTGTGCAGTAGATGAGGCTGACTGCGTCTGCAGTAGCTGATGGAGTGAACTCTACTCTGTTCAGTAAATGAGGCTGACTGCGTCTGCAGTAGCTGTTGGAGAAACTGCGTCTGTAGCAGCTGACAGATAAACTGGTGAGGATAGACAATGTGGACCAGGCTGAAGCCATGTGGGCCGGGCTGAAGCCATGCGGGCCGGGCTGTTGCCATGTGAGGAGAGATGAAGGGGTCGAGGGGATGAAGGGATGAGGGATGAAGGAGTTGTAGGTTGCGGGGGGGGGGGGGGGGGGTGGCCTCCTGTAGCCAGGTGCTCCTGCCTAGATTGGCTGCTGCCAATGCTGGAACTGGATGGCGGGGCTCTGTGTCATTCCCTGAGTGAAGCGGGCTGACCACGACGACCGTCCTGTGGTATGTCGTCGTGTCTTGTTGTGTTCTGTGATTGAGCTCACTAAATTGAATTCCTGTCAACGATGATGAAAGGCAATGAAGTATTGGAACTTGAAACTTGAAACTCGTGGTAGCGGCAATATCGGTTCTGATGGGGACTGACTGTAGGTGGCGCTGTAGTAATAACTGAAGCACCGGCCGTAGGTGGTGCTTTGGTGAAGGCTGGAGAACCTGCTGTAGACAGCGCTATGCTGAAGCTGGATGACCGAAAGCAGGAGCGCTGAGGTAAGGCTAGGGATCAGCTGTGGAGGTGTTATGGTTAGAGAGACAGCCAGGTGAGTTATACATTTGGGTGATGGGGAAGGGAGGGGGGGTTGAGGGGGGGGGGCGACAAGGACAGACCAGTTGGGAAAAGAGGAGGGTTGGGCTGATTAGCCGAAGCCGTGTTGGCTGAGACAGAGAAAGTGGGGGCAGAAGCCATGTTGCTGTTCTTGGCTGAATGAAAGTTAGAGGAATTGAGGGATGTAGGGATGAAAGGATGCATGTGTACAGGGTTTTTGTGCAGCCTGCGGGACTGGGATGAGAGGGAAGCTGAGATCAGCTGAGAGAGATGGGAGACAATGGGAGCAGGCACGGGATATGACTTGAATATCATGTTTTGAATGAATGTAAACAATAATACATGAAGAGATGAGATCAGCTGTGAATGTCTGGCAGAGGGAGCCAGGTAATATACGACCTGGCTGCAGCCGTCTGCAGCTTCAGTGGCACTGTGACATCAAACCGGACAGCGCTGACGGTGATTGGCTCATGGCTCTCGCAGGTTTGGCTCTGGATTGGCTCTGCCAAGCAGGACCCGGAAGCGCTGTCTGCTCGGAAAGTTTGTTGTGATGGACGGGATATGTCTTGAATATCATGTTTTGAATGAATGTAAACAAAAATACATGAAGAGATGAGATCAGCTGTGAATGTCTGGCAGAGGGAGCCAGGGAATATACGACCTGGCTGCAGCCGTCTGCAGCTTCAGTGGCACTGTGACATCAAACCGGACAGCGCTGACTGTGATTGGCTCATGGCTCTCGCAGGTTTGGCTCTGGATTGGCTCTGCCAAGCAGGACCTGGAAGCGCTGTCTGCTCGGAAAGTTTGTTGTGATGGATGCTGAATGGCATGAATTACTATCGCTTTTCCTCTCTCTCTTATGTTGAAAGGGGATGCATTTCCTTCTCTGGAACGTTAGGTGCAGGTGACGGTAAAGTCTGTATTCGGCTCCGTTGTGTGAAACGTGGAGTTTGGCACGTGAAGACCGGGGTGCGCCGTGTTGAAGGGGATTCGGCATGACACCGAGAAACGTAGCTGAAGAAGATGCGCTGCCTCGCTGGAATGGATCGCCTTCCGCGTTTGTCGAGTCGATTTGGCCCAGGAATATTGACTGATGATGCCATCTGGCTGGCCGTGGAGACTCTGCTTTGGCACGGAGGCTGTGATGTGACGATAGCATGTCTGGTGGACGCTGCTAATCGGTAGCAAATCACGCAGTCGCCGTCTGAATCGGGTGGATTGCAGATCTGGATTGCGGTGAGTTTGGCTGTTTGAAATGGTAATTCCAGCGTTTGGCAAAGTTTACTGATGTGTAAGTGTGTGATGTATGTGTGCTGCCTGCACAGCCTGTCTGTCGAGAGAACGAGACAAACAGGGTGAGGCAGGTTAACCAGGTGTAGTAATATTGCCACGTAATTAGAGGAGTGGTTTAGAGGGGTGGTTAGGAAGTTGGGGGAGTGGTTGAGGCGTGGCCCAGCTCCTGAACTTAAGTTAAACGTTAACTTTCATAACTAGAGTCATCACATGATGAGAAATATTGTTCCTGTTAATACTTTGAAAATATTTTACTTAACATGATTCCTTTCCAGGAAGGGTTGAATAAAGTGAAACTGGAAAGATTATATATATACACATATATAAGAAGCTTCTTTTACGAAGGACTCAAGTGGAAATTCACTAACACAGATCACACCATGGTTAGAATGAATGTATGTTTATTGATAAGTGAGTGTGGTGCGATTGCTTGGAGACTCTTCTAGTACACGGCACGGCCGTGTCCGGAACCAGGATTGCTTGGAGTCTCATCTAGTACGCGGCACGGCCGTGTCAGGAACCAGGAACCCGGGGGTTGAGACTCTGAGTGGGGGTACGTCTCTGGGTGTAGCCTGCTAGGTCCTGCACCCGGGCGTAGCCTGCTAGGTCCTGCGCCCGGGATGGAGACCGCATCCTGGGTGGGAGCCCGCTGGGCTCGGTGTCCCAGGATAACGTACGATCTCCACCTACCCCCAAAAGAGCCTCAACACAGCGGGAGCTGGCTCGTCAGATGTCGTCGAGGTCGTCGTGGATGAAGATCGCACCCGGGAGGGAGCCCGCTGGGCTCGGTGTCCCGGGATAAACGACGATCTCCGTCCACCCTCAGCGAGCTTCAACACAGCAGGAGATGGCTCGTCAGATGTCATCGAGGTCGTCGTGGATGAAGATCGCATCCTGGGAGGGAGCCCGCTGGGCTCGGTGTCCCGAAGTAACGGACGATCTCGATCCACCCCCAGCGAGCTTCAACACGGCAGGAGATGGCTCGTCAGATGTCGTCGAGGTCGTCGTGGATGAAGATCGCATCCTGGGTGGGAGCCCGCTGGGCTCGGTGTCCCAGGATAACGTACGATCTCCACCCACCCCCAAAAGAGCTTCGACACGGCAGGAGATGGGCTCGTCGGATGTCGTCGGGGTCGTCGCGGATGTAGCTGTGGTATGCTTGGGAGGACCTTCGTTTTTTTTTGTTTTTTTTTACGGAGTCCTTTCAGGAGCATGGTGAGGGGGTGGTTGGTGATGTAAAGCGAAGTGCGGTTGAACTTCTCAGCCGGGAGGGAAGCCTGAAAAGTGACGGAGTCATTTGGCATGGGTGGTGGGGCCATGGGGGCAAGCGACCCTGGAGTGGGCGCCGCCGCAGAAAGAGCATGTGTGGAGGAACCGGCAGCCGGACGCGCTGCAGCCCCTATTCTCTCTTTTTTCCTTTTCTTCTTCTCTCTCTCTTTCCTATCTTTTCTTCTCTTCTTTTCTCCTTTTGCTTTTCTTTTCTCCAGCGGCCCAAGGTTTGGACCGTGTGTTCTGAGAGGCCCTTGCGTCTCTGGGCGGAGCTCCCGTGGCTCTGCAACCCAGGATGAAGACTGCGTCTCTGGGCGGAGCTCCCGTGGCTCTGCAACCCAGGATGAGGACTGTGTCTCTGGGCGGAGCTCCCGTAGCTCTGCAACCCAGGATGAAGACTGCGGCTCTGGGCGGAGCTCCCGTGGCTCTGCGACCCAGGATGAAGACTGTGTCTCTGGGCGGAGCTCCCGTAGCTCTGCGACCCAGGATGAAGACTGCGTCTCTGGGCGGAGCTCCCGTGGCTCTGCGACCCAGGATGAAGACTGCGTCTCTGGGCGGAGCTCCCGTAGCTCTGCAACCCAGGATGAGGACTGTGTCTCTGGGCGGAGCTCCCGTAGCTCTGCAACCCAGGATGAGGACTGTGTCTCTGGGCGGAGCTCCCGTGGCTCTGCAACCCAGGATGAGGACTGTGTCTCTGGGCGGAGCTCCCGTGGCTCTGCAACCCAGGATGAGGACTGTGTCCCTGGGCGGAGCTCCCGTAGCTCTGCAACCCAGGATGAGGACTGTGTCTCTGGGCGGAGCTCCTGTAGCTCTGCAACCCAGGATGAAGACTGCGGCTCTGGGCGGTGCTCCCGTGGCTCTGCAACCCAGGATGAAGACTGCGTCTCTGGGCGGAGCTCCCGTAGCTCTGCAACCCAGGATGAGGACTGTGTCTCTGGGCGGAGCTCCCGTAGCTCTGCAACCCAGGATGAGGACTGTGTCTCTGGGCGGAGCTCCCGTGGCTCTGCAACCCAGGATGAGGACTGTGTCTCTGGGCGGAGCTCCCGTGGCTCTGCAACCCAGGATGAGGACTGTGTCCCTGGGCGGAGCTCCCGTAGCTCTGCAACCCAGGATGAGGACTGTGTCTCTGGGCGGAGCTCCCGTAGCTCTGCAACCCAGGATGAAGACTGCGGCTCTGGGCGGAGCTCCCGTGGCTCTGCAACCCAGGATGAAGACTGCGGCTCTGGACGGAGCTCCCGTGGCTCTGCAACCCAGGATGAAGACTGCGGCTCTGGACGGAGCTCCCGTGGCTCTGCAACCCGGGATGGAACTGAGAAGGGGGGGGGGGGGAGCAAACAAGTAAAACCAACATTGGGGTGCTGGGGAAGGGGTAGGAGGGGGGGGGGGGTTGGGGGAGGGGGTGGGAGGGCATCGAGAGGGGGTAGAATAGTGGGAATGTTGCGGTGGGCTGCCGAGGCGGGTGGCTGCGCTGGCAACTGGAGGGGGGGGGAAGACGGGCCGCTGGCACTGAAGGAAGAGACTTCGAGGGGAGTGGAGAACTGGGGAGGGGAGGGGCAGACAAGGGAAAAACAACATAGGGGTGATGGGGAAGGGGAGGGGGGGGGGGTATCCGGTAGGGGGAGAACAGGAGGAAAGGGGATGACGCCAGTGGCCGCGGAGGCCGTGGCGGAAAGAGGGGCCGCGGAGGCCACGGAGGGAAGGGGCAAGCCGCGGAGGCAGAAGGAAGAGGCTGAGCGGGGAGGGAGGGGTGGGATGCGTGTGCGTGGGGACCCGGGAGAGCGGGTGGTGGACAGAGAGAGGCAAGAAAGGTAGACAATGCATTGTAAACTACATTTTGGTGGGGAAGGGGAGGGGGAGGGAAGGGGGAGGTTGGGGGAGGGGGTGGGAGGGCATCGAGGGGGGGTAGAAAAGTAGGAATGTTGCGGTAGGCCGCCCTTGCTGAGGTGGGCGGCTTCGCTGGCAACTGAGGGGGGGACAAACAGGCCGCTGGCGCTGAAGGAAGAGACTGCGAGGGGAGGGGAGAAGAGGATGCGTGTGCGCAGGAGTCTATGGGTGCGCCCCCGCCGCGCTGCGGCTGGAGGGCGGAAAGGAGGAGGCTGCGACCGAGGTGACATTAGCCTGCTGGCTGTGGCCACAGTGGCGTGAGCCTGAAGGGAAGGGAGGGGGGAGGGAAGGGGAGGCTGCGACCGAGGTGACATTAGCCTGCTGGCTGTGGCCACAGTGGCGTGAGCCTGAAGGGAAGGGAGGGGGAAGGGGAGGCTGCGACCGAGGTGACATTAGCCTGCTGGCTGTGGCCACAGTGGCGTGAGCCTGAAGGGAAGGGAGGGGGGAGGGAAGGGGAGGCTGCGACCGAGGTGACATTAGCCTGCTGGCTGTGGCCACAGTGGCGTGAGCCTGAAGGGAAGGGAGGGGGGGGAGGGAAGGGGAGGCTGTGGCCGTGGTGGCGTGAGTCTGGTGGCTGTGGCCACGGTGCCCTGAGCCTGAAGGGAAGGGAGGGGGGAGGGAAGGGGAGGCTGTGGCCGTGGTGGCGTGAGTCTGCTGGCTGTGGCCACAGTGCCGTGAGCCTGAAGGGAAGGGAGGGGGGGGGAGGGGAGGCTGTGGCCATGGTGGCGTGAGCCTGCTGGGATGGGAGGGGAGGCGGGAACGATGCCTGGGCCCGACGGGGGCAGCAGCGGCGTGATCCGAAGCGAGCTGGGCAGACCCGGGTCCGTGTGCTGGCGGGGCCCCGGTGCCAAGGCTGAAGGCAGAGGATGGGAGGGGAGGGGGGGAAGCGTGTGCACTGAGAGCTAATGTTGTTTTGGGTTGAACTGTCCCTTTAACGGTCTTGTTTTCTTAGGGAGTACTTAGTAGCAGTAGTAGCAGTACTGTAGCAGTACTGTATTAGTAGTAGCGGCAGTAGTGACTGTTGTGATGCATGGCACCGGACTGTTGTTGTGGTGCGCGGCACCAGACTGTTGTCGGCACTACAGCAGCAACGGCATCTAGCAGTAGTAGCCTAGTAAGTAGCCACGTCTAGTAGTAGCCGTGGTAATAGTGGTAGTAGTCGGAGCGGCTAGTGGTAGCAGTCGTAGTAGCTGTAATCGGTAGTGACATGACGTCGCTTCGTAGTAGTGGCAGCAGCAGCAAGTGGGATGAGAGGCTGTTGCTTAGTGAGGTAACATTGGCACTGTTCACCCCTCATACAGGTAGTAGTGTTGATTCAGTAAATGCATGGTTTGGAGTTGCTGAAGTCAATGGTAATCGCGTGAGATGCGATGTCAATATACTGTAAGTCACGTCAGATAGTATAGGAAGAGTTTCAGGAAAGCTAAACTTGAATGAAAAACAGAAGAGGTACACCTGGCCGTGAAGGCGATGGGTGTGCGCCAAGGAGGGTCAGCTGGAGCCTGGAGGTGAGCGACGGTCCAGTCGGAGATGGTGGTTGGCCATGGAGTGGCCTCGGCATTGCTGTGGCTCGAGCTGGGCTGGAACGTGTCGGCGCGGGGCGCGCGTGGAGGACACGGCTGTCGTGTCGCCTGAGGATCTCCGATGACGGCAGCGGTGTAGAGGGCGGTGTCTGGCTGGAACTGGATGGCGAAGATTTGACGCCCGGGCGAGGGACATACAACGGCGCGTGCCAGCTGACTTTTCTTTTTTAACTATTTTAATGAACTGTTCGCTTGAGTTGAAATGGGTCGGAACGAACGAGTGCGTCTTGAACAAGCAGTCGTGAATACATGACAAACGGGAGAGAAGTGGTATGCCAGTGAGTATATAAAGGCTACAGGTGATTGAGCTGATAGAAAGCCGGTGTGGCTCGGTGATTGGATTGGAGGAGCGCAGGTGAATGGGTGATGGATTAGAGTAGGTGGCGGTGAGATATGATGCGGACATGGTGTGATCTTGTGTTCCTGAACCTCAGTTATCAAGCTAACTCCATAGATTTAAGTGTGATTTGGAACACACTGAATATTAAGTTCAATGCATAATGATATTAATTAGACTGTTTGCATTGAACCATATAGAGTTAACATTAGCAGGCCCACTCCTATATATTATAGTTGCAGTGGTGACGTAATATTTGTTATTTGTATCACTAAGATTTGTTTTTCTCTTCCCAATAGGCTTAATGGAGATGCTGTGATATGGAGCTGAGACTGCGTCTGCACAGCATAATGATCAAAAATTCTGTTTTTTTTTTCAAGTGTTTAATGTTTCTATGTTTTCAAACCCCAGCCCTGGCCCACAATTAAGTACAGATACAAGCTTAGTGAATAGTGAACTTAAATTTTGTTATTATTTTTGTTATAGTTGATAAACATAACAATTGGGTGGATTGTTGGAGAAAAATATAAGTTCCATTGGCATTTCCTAATCAATAAGCTATATTTGCATACACATAATTATGCTACAGTGAGTTACAATGACATGACATCTCAACAGAATGTAACTGAAATGTACACTGTTTAAAAGTGATATAATTGTCTGGGTAGATGTGACCTCCCTGTTTTCTAAGTTAAAACAGCCCCGAAATATGGTGGGGATGCAATTCTTGGCGGGGATGGGGAAATGTTCACTTCACCTGCCACAGGCACAAATTAGAGCCGTGCCAAATCATCTGCACCCCCAAAATGCCAGCGCAAATGGGATTTGGGCGGTCTTAAGCACTAGAATTATTCATAGGTGTGGCCAAGCAATGCCTGGGCGTTACATCAATCAAAACCAATCAGATTCCCGTCTCGCCATCGCTGTTTGCGCGAGGCATGCAATATGCTGTAATTCTCTCCATGCATAATAGAGTGGACTCACTCATGCCGAGGACAGAGAGAGATGGAGAGAGCTTATTGACAGATCGTCTGTGGTGCCAACGACCCTCCGAGTTATGGGATAGGTGAAGGTAAATAACCTATATTCAATGTCCAACAAGTTTTCTCAATTCATTTCCCTGTTTGCGATGTGATAAATTTCTCAGTGAGTTATAGTTGATTGCCTCACTGAATTATCTGTTAATGTCCTGGCGTGGCAAGGCTCTGTGTATTGACATATCCAAAAGGAAGTTTACTCTGCGCTGCGCAGCACGGAGATTATGGTGCGCTCAAGCGCAGCAAGGTATTTAGCACATAAGAGGTGCTTTTAAAAGCTGTTAGCGCAAAGTAATTGCACACTGCTGACGATAGGATAATGCCATCTATACCCACATTTTAGCGCTGAAACGCCTGGTTTGGTATGGGGCACGCCTATGTCCAGTACAATTATAACAGGCATGTGCTTGTGCATGCCCCCAATTTGCATTGTGTGCGGCGTTAAACAAGTGCAACCTCTAAATTACCATTTTTGGGAAGATAGGGCTCATTCTCTTCTACATCCCTCCCTCTACTCCAATTTCCCTCCACTCCCCGCCTATGTCATCCACTGGTCCCCCCAGGGATAGAACATAGAATAGTACTATGGTGTATTGTTTATTTATTTTGCATATTATTTTTGATATTCCATTATTCTATTCTATTCTCCCCTCATCCTGCAGAATTCTGTCATTTGTGGGTTTGGTTGGGTCAGGTTATATATTTTTTCTGCGCTCACGGCAGCGGGGCCTTCTTTTTTTATCGCAGAGCTGCTTTAGAGGTGCTTTTCAGCATGCTGACGATACCACAACGCAAGCATTTAGCGGGAACACGCCTGTTTTGGCTTGGGGGACGCCCACACCTGCAGATCCCGCCGCAAAACTGTCTTTTTTTTGTATATTGTGCCAGGACTGCTAATTGACACTTTTGTGGGGCGGACTGCTATCTTCTTCCTGCCTTAAGGCATGTGCAAACAGGTGCGCAAGAGCAAATAGGGGATGGCGCCTGTACCAAGATAGGGCCCGGTGTATTGAACCCACAACACAACCAGCAAACTGACGTGATCATACTAACCAAACAGAAGCTAGACAATTTTTGTTTAAAAATAAAAGCACTAATTATTACTGCATGACTCACTACGGATTGAAATTGACTTTTCAATGCCACAACATTATGTAAATTTAAAACAGGTTTTTATGCAAATGTAATCTTTATTTCCTCTTTCGTACTTGGGGTATTTCGGATCACACACACAAAACCGTTGCAATGGTATACTTTTATTTTGAAAATTGTAACGGGAAGTTTCGGTTTTATTCTTTCTGACTTGCCTTGGTATCAGAAATATCTATTGTATGAAGAATGACGATAGCTATTTGACTGTTTTTGGCTCATTGCCTCCTAGTTTTTCATTGGATATTGACGGGATTCCACATGCACGTGTGAGTTGAGTTGCGTCGTTGCACCAGTTTACACTACGCGACTCAACATGAGAAATTCAAACATGTTTGATAATATCCGACTGGCTCTGACTGGCGTCGGGAAGCAGTTTACACTAACGGATTAGAAATCTGTACCCATAATACACTAACAGATTTTGCTGCCGACTGGCACAACAACTGCCCACAACAACTGCAGACTAGAGTCAACAAAGACAGACTGAGTCCAACTGGAAATTATGTGTAAAATCGGAGGGAAAGTCTTGTAGTGTATTGTAATGATCCGCTCCCAGGACCCTTAATGAAGGAGGAGAGCGTTTATTCCATTACAACAGGCCACTATTGGCTATGGCCCACGCCTGGTTACAGGAGATGCTCGCTCAGGCATCCATCCACCAGCACGCTCCCAGCAGACTTAACGACACACAGCTCTGTCGCCCAATCCCTGGAGGTATATAACCCCACGTGTCTTTCTGATGCGTTCATGTGCCGTAGGAAACTAGCAATCTAGCAACACAACATAAACATTCTCGTAATACAACATAATCCCATAACCACCCCAAATACCAGATCGCCACAGTATTTTAGGCATTACAAGCAAACAATTTGTTGCACTTGTGACAACCATGGTGACAATTAACGAGCATTGTCAGCATTGAGTCTAGTGCAGTAGCTTATAACCAAAGATACTTATAATTTCTTTCTTTCTTGCATCTCTCTCTGCCATCTATCTCTCCCTCTCTTTCACTCACTGCGCTTGCTTGTATGTGAGGCGCACTATGTCATGCCTCTTGGCTGGAACGGTAACTCTGGGAAATGCCCCGGACCTGATTCAACAGACATAGCCCGAGTTCATGTCTGGAAGTAAAAGACTGCAGAGAAGAACCACAGGACATCAAGCACAGACTAGGAAGATGTATAATGTAATAAAATGCAACAAAAGCAAAATGTGGATTTAAAAAATCGGCAGACTTAATACGAAAACAAAATACGAAAAGATACAATGTGACAAACTGATGCTTCGGGCGTCGATGCAGACCGCCGCCATCTTTGCTTTGGGCTGATGCCAGAGGGAAGATGTACTGTAGCAGCCTCTCTAATGGCCCATTTCCACCGCTGGTATCAGCGCGACCCCGCCCAGCTCATCTTGTTTGTTTGTTTCATTCCACCGATCAAAAACGTGGACAGCCCGGGTTGAGTCGGGGTTGAGTCGTGCTAGTTTTGGTCCCTGCTTTGTCAATGCTGGATACCAGTTTAGTGGGGCTTACCTTCTCTTCTGTTAATGTTATTTCCATCAGTCTTTTGTGTCCTTTATTTTATTTTTAATAAAAATAAAATCACCAGAGCCTTCGGCTCTGGTGAAATAAAATCGATCTCCTTCCTCAGCTTTAACATGGCAGTGGTTTTCAATTGTTTTGAGAGAGAAAATGTCCGCTCCTCGGGAAGCCCTTTGTAGTTGTGTGCTGCGTTGGCTCCGCTAGGCCGGAGGCGGGGGTTTAGTGAAGCCGTGGTCTTGCCTGGTGAGTTGCCGCCGGGGTGGAGGCTTCCCTTCTCCCCGTAGCGCAACTCCTATAAGCCTTGTTTACAAACCTACGTAGCGTTGTTGCACTACTGTACATCCCCTTATATATTCATATATAAAAATGCAATATCTGTATAAATCTTGTTCACAAACGTTGTTGCACACCTACCGTACACTTTGACTGTACACTCCCTAATATATTCATATTTAAAAATAGCCACTTTACTACATTGTATATAGCACAGTCACCACATTGTATATAGCAGTCACTGTAAAAAGAGTATTTTTACAAAATATTTTTTACAAAGTATTCTTGCCTTGACTATGTGTAACCTTCTTTCTCCTTTTTTTTATTTTTCTCTATATGTGTGTACTTGTGTACTCTGTGTGTACTTGAGAGCAAAGCTAACCGGAGCCCAATTCCTTGTATGTGTTTGCATACTTGGCCAATAAAGCTGATTCTGTATTCTGTATGGCCCGAGTGACACGGGTCGAGTTGGCGGTCGAACGATATTTGATGAAGTCAGCAAGAGGAGGCGGCGCCAGTCCATGTAGAACTTTGTATATTAGACAGGCAGAGGTGAAATTTCTAAAGTTCTCAAAACTTAGCATGTCATATTTACGTATGACATGACAGTGGTGATGAGAAAAGGGTTTTTTATCTAGTATTTTCAGGGCTTTTTTATAAAGTAGTTCGGCTGGTTTGAGAGTGGTTACTCCTGTCAGCGACCAGCTAGTTATACAATAATTCAGATGCGAAAGGATCATCGAGTGTAAAAATAAAAACGCAGCGTCTGTGGACAGACAGCTCCTTATTTGTCTGAAATTATACAGGTGGAATTTAATTTTTTTGGAGATCATTTTAATGTGGTTGCTGAACGTTAGGTTGGAGTCCAACATCACGCCTAAGTATTTAAACTCGTTTACCACAGATAATTCCTCTGACCCCAAGAAGACATTGGAGCGCGGAGGTGCAATGTTTCTTTTAGAAAAGAACATACAAACTGTTTTGCATTGCTCCTGTGTCTCTGAGTATAATTACTGGTGCCTCTGAGCCACCCCTCACATGGCACTCCTCTGTGTCTGCCACTGTACCATGGGAGATAAACCCCTGTACACAACTGGGTACTCACCTCATCCTGCCTCAGTGCCACTAACCCCACAGGCTTTCCACTCGGACAGTGTTCCTGTTTGTGTCCCAGCTTGTTACAGCGGAAACACCGGATCTCACTAACGTCCACAAGACGCCGTCCAAAAGGCAAGAATGGACCAGCCGGCCTGGCCCGCGGAGATCCCCTGGAGGACCCATACGGTTGGAAAGGACCACCCCCTCGCGAGGGTTGAGGACGCCACGCGCCAGTATCAGGCGGCCATCCTTCCTGCAGCCTGACATCCTGCGGCTCCTCAAAGGGACGCTTCCTCCCTATGAACCCACCTGACCATCCACCATGAGCCACCTCATAGCCGTCCGCCAGCTCTGCTGCATGCCGAGAACTCACCAGCTCTCGCTCATTAAGATAAATCTCCAGCTCCCTGGGGACACTAATCTTAAACTGCTCCAAAAGCAACAAATCCCTGAGCGCCACAAACTCATTAGCCTTACATGCATTAACCCAGCGGTCAAACTGGATTTCCTGTCTACGCTATAAATCCAAATAAGACTCATCTTTGTTACGTTTTAACTCCCGGAACTGACGACGATATGCCTCCAGCACACTACCGTATGCCTCCAGCACAGCTTTCTTAAAGTGTTCGTACTTAAAACCTGTGCGCATGTCAAGAGCCGCTACTGCTCTCTGAGCTTTGCCCTCGAGGACACTCTGCACTAACAAAGGCCACTTCTCTGTCGGCCCAAGCACATGGGGGATGGGGTGGATGATGCAAGAGCTGTCAGGGAACAAGGCGGGGGGTTTGGGGGGGGGAGCTCAGTTGCAGACGAAATATCAGGAGAGCTGCGTCCTTGGCAGTACGAGAGTCCAGATTAGAATAAAATATTTTGGTTTCCTGGAATTCCTTTCAGGTCACACAGACCAGGGTCACACAGACCAGAAAGTCAACAGCAGGTGTCAAGTCTCTGATTCCCAACTTAGTTCATTTCTCTTATTGCAGATCAGTGGAATTTCCATGATATATCCAGATATAATCCATTTTTCACAGTTCAAATTCACTGACCGCCCATCTCAATTTTCATGACGTCACAGCCTAGGGTCAATCGCTGTTGTCTTCCCATATCCCGCGGCGAAAAATCCGTCTGGGCAGAGGGTGGGGGTTCCCCGGACCCCGCATTCCTCAAAGTTTAGTTGATTTGCATTGAGAGACCAGCTTAGTAAATCCAATAAATCCATATTTGTCATTTCGAGTAGACAAATGCAAGTTTGCTCTGGGTGTTGTTGCAGGCAGAGGGAAAGAAGGGAGATACTTTTATTTACTTTTATTCCTTTTACAACCGTTGCACTGAGCCGACATGCTGACTGTACGCATGTTTTACCCTGTTCTTTTTTTTGTACTGTCCAATGTGTGCTGCTCTTATATTTTGTGTGTGGCTTGTGAACAAGAAATTCCAATGCATTTTGATGCTAATTTTAATGCAAATGGCGAAATAAACTTGAACTTGAACTTGCCAATTCAATTCTGCTGCCACTACCTCAAACATCTCAAAGAATACATCTACGCATTCTCATAAAATTTTGGCATGCTGCTCCGGGCTCGACTAATATCGAACCTCCGTGAAACATGTTGTTCCACGTCCAGTACTTTTCTCCGTTCCAGTTCAGCTAGCTCCTTTTGTAGTTCACGGTCCTTCTCTGCTTCTTTCTCTGCTTCAATACGGTCCCTATTCTCTCTTTCTCTAGCTTCACTGCGGTCTTTTTCCTCTCTCTCTCTAGCTTCACTGCGGTCTTTTTCCTCTCTCTCTCTAGCTTCACTGCGGTCCTTCTCTAGCCTGTCCAACTGCAACTGTCTATCTTTTTCTTCCCTTTCTTGCTGCAAAAGCCTATCCTTGTCTCGCTCTGCCTGTTCTCTCTCTTCCTTTCTGTCTCGCTCTACCCGTTCTCTCTCTTCCTTTCTCAATTCCTTCTGCTCCTCCCAAATCTCCTTTAGGTCCAAATCTGCTGTAATTGCAATCTGTATCTCCTTCTTTGTCAGCTCTGGGGTTAACCTTACTTCCTCCGCTCCAGCTATCTCTTTCAGCTGCTCCACTGTCAACCTGCTGAATGCATCCTTGGTCATTTGACGTACGTCCACCATGTTACGATATTATGAGAAATAGCGATACGCTACCTATGCCAGCCTGTTATTCCAAGACGTGTCTAAGCGTCCAGCTCTCAATGACATTACACCTCATGCACACGCCACTATTCCTAAGCTAACTACTCAGCACTCGCCCTCACCAGACCTCAACACAAAGCAGCAGTCACTGAACACTCAAATCTCACACCTACCGCACACCACACATCCAAACAACCACAGAGACACAGTTCTCACACCTACCGCACACCACACATCCAAACAACCACAGAGACACAGTACTACTAATTTATTTATCTAATCTACATTTCCCTAACATTTTATCCTGTTACAAGAGTTATCTGATTAACTGGGCTTATAGCAACCAGACAGCTAAACTGCCCCCAAGCTCCCCAACTCCTAGCCGTGCAAACTTTTTGATGGGCCAAATATAACCCTGAAGCCTCCCTCTACTTAACCAGAGACCTCCAAACTAAACTCCCCATTGTCGCACCAATCAACTACCGCTTGGCGCAACAATAGCCCTACACTAATCTATCACAAATATACAAATCACAAAACAGCAGATCAGATTTTTTTTTTTTTAATTATTCCAAAATATCAAAACGTTTTTTAATCCAATCCAATTATTAATCGCCCATGCGTTAGTTTGTGAAAGCCCCCGAGCAGCAATCATATAACAACAATTGTAGCAGCACAGGTTAACAACACACCTGCCCCTGCTCAGTACAATTTCCAGTAAAGCACACACACAGCTGCGCAAAAACGCTTTACGTTCTCATTCGGAGATAGGGAGACAGCAAACGTAAATAAACACACGTGGCATTGCGTTCCGTTTTTATCAATTAACTATTAACACATTCACTGCCAACAGTTTTTTCAATACAGTAGGTAGCTTCTGCCAAGGGTTTTTTTTAGGATTCTGGCTCATCTTTCAAGAGCCGAGGATTATTTTCTGCTAGGACTTTGTGAACACAAAATATCTCAAAAGAACTAATAGAATGTGTGCTTTCTCTGTCTAAAAGAGTTAGTTTTTATCATGTTCTGTTATGTAGGCATTAGCAGTTGAATACAGCATGGTTTCAGCGTCTGAGAAGGAAAGCTGAGAAAAATGCATTTTTGTGAAATTCGATAGAACAGGCAGAACAGTCACTTTAACCATTTATTTTTGGCATCAGTGAGACATCAGACATCTAAACAATATAGTTCTGAACAGTAATTTCCACATAACAGAACCCCCACCCCCCTCTCCTTCAAACTCCTCCCTCCGTGGGTGTGTCTCTGGTGGCTTTGCAGCGTGTGTCACAGGCGAGTCTCTGCTGCCTGTCTGTGCTGCCTGGCTGCTGGCGGCCGCTCGTCGGGCGAGTTCGTTTGTTGTGAGCTGGGATGAAGCTGCGTGCGATTCTGGGCTTTCTGCTGTGTGTTTCAAAGTGTGTTGCACCCAGAGTCTATTTTTGGAATCCCCCACCGTTGTGCGCCAGCTCCCAGTGCCAGCGCGAAAGCGTTTTCGCCAAACCATTTTCATGAGAATGGATTCCTCACGCTTTTTCCTGCTGTTTTTGCTCTGCTTTCTCTAGTCTGGAGAGCACTGTCGCCACTTAGTGGGTCGGTAAAATAGGTTATACACATTCAATAGCTCCCATATTTTTATAGGAGATGTAAAAGGGTTTGATCCACGTCCCACCGTCAAAAAAAAAAAAAGTTAACTCGTCCACGGCAGTCAACCGTTTTTTTTTTTTTGATGAGTTAACTCGTCGACGGCAGTGAACGTGTTAATAGCGCGAACAACGGCCACTTCAGTTAGCTGCGCCTAGCCAAACACAACTGGCTACTGTTAGCTGCTACGTTAGCAACAAACATTTTACCAGGATTCATATCCTGGACGAGCCCCCAAATGTGACAGAGTCTGGCTCTCAAAATAGGATCAAGCTCGTGTCTAGTACAATCTAAACCTGCCACAACAACACAGAACGTCTTTGCACAGAAATATCAAACAAGAAGCCACCAATATGGTCGAGAGCAGCTTACCTGCTAACAGGCCGGGGCGATGACCCCATAGATGACATCTATACTGCCCTGCAAAGCTAAAAGTGGGTAACTCGCCAGAGTGTAGAACTGAGAAAAATGACTTTAAAGTTTTGTTGTTGTCCAGCCAAATGTATTGTAGGAAATGTGTTAATTATTAGTTTATTTAATGTAGTTATTTATCTACTCTTTTTTTTTTAGCTCAAACTTGACCTTTGACCCTTATTTGGAAGTTACCTTACTCTGGCTTTGCATTGTCTGCAAAATAATAAGGGGTGATGCCAAGCAAAAAGACAGTAACTTAATTTGATCCTTCACTTGGTTGCTTATCACTATATAAAACCAGTATATGATAATAATGATAACATAGACATGAAGTCTCATGTTCATGGCACAATTACGCTTAATATAATATACGTATAAATATAATATAACTAGATTATCAGGCTGATACACATCCTTCAAGCCTAGTTTGGTGGGACTCTTGTTGGCCCATTGTGTGTCTGTGTGTTGGCGCCTCGGGGGTTAATGTCGTTTGAGCTGGCTCCTCGGGGGTTGATGTCGTATGAGCTGGCACATCTGGGGTTAATTTCATATCAGCGGCACCTCGGGGGTTAATGTTGTATGAGCTGGTACGTCAGGGGTTAATGTCATATGAGCTGGCGCCTCGGGGGTTAATGTTGTATGAGCTGGTAGCTCGGTACCTCGAGGGTTAATGTTGTATGAGCTGACACCTCGGGGGATAATGCCGTATGAGCTGGCACCTGTGGGGTTAATTTGATATGAGCGGCACCTCGGGGGTTAATGTTGTATGAGCTGGTACCTCAGGGGTTAATGTCATATGAGCTGGCGCCTCGGGGGTTAATGTTGTATGAGCTGGTACCTCAGTGGTTAATGTCATATGAGCTGGTGCCTCTGGGGTTAATGTCATATGAGCTGGCACCTCTGGGGTTAATTTCATATGTGCCGCGCCTCGGGGGTTAATGCTGTATGAGCTGGTACCTCGAGGGTTAATGTTGTATGATTGTATGAGCTGGAACCTCTGGGGTTAATGTGGTATTAGCTGGCGCCTCGGGGGTTAATGTTGTATGAGCTGGTACCTCTGGGGTTAATGTTGTATGAGCTGGCACCTCAGGGGTTAATGCCATATGAGCTGGCACCTCTGGGGTTAATTTCATATAAGCGATGCCTCGGGGGTTAATGTTGTATGAGCTGGCGCCTCGGGGGTTAAAGGAGAATTTCGGTTTTTTACACCACAAACCTTATTTCCAGCTTAAAATATGATATTTTACTCACCCAAATAACTTTGGTTTCATTCGGCTGCCCACAGAAGATATTGAGCTCGGAGTAGCATCCTCAAACAGGCTATAACGGGCGAAAACGGGGCCAGCTGCATGCGCTCTGTAAATTACACATTTTCTGTCACATTTTCTGTGGTGTAAAAAAACGAAATTCTCCTTTAATGTCATATGAGTTGGCGTCTCTGGGGTTAATGTTGTACGAGCTGGAGCCTCGGAGGTAAATGTGGTATGAGCTGGTGCCTCGGGGGTTAATGTCATATGAGGTGCCTCGCGGGTTAATGTATAAGGGTTAGGGGGTTAATGCCGTATGAGCTGGCAACCTTGGGAGTTAATGTGGGTGGTGTGGGTGTCTGTGTGGGGGTTACATGCTGCCACTCCGACGTGCTGCCACTCCGACGTTCTGCCACTCCGAAATATCGGCACTCCGAAAGGGGGTCTATATTCCCCGTTTTTCACTAACCTCTCCCAACCCCCACGCCAAACCTAACCTCCCCCTATGCCTAAACCTAACCTCCCCCAGACCCTAACCCAAAACCTAACCTCTCCCACCCCCACGCCTAAACCTAAGGTCGGCATTGCGGCTTCTAAGGTGAACGACCGCCAGTCCGAATGATGGAAGTTAACGTTCGGAGTGGCAGCATGTCGGAAAGGCAAAGGAACCCCCTGTGTGGGTGGGGGTGATATTGGTCCGATGTCACAATCATGACATTAGGCCTGCCCTACGGCAACCATTTTAGGGCATCCTCCTCCGTCAGAGTATAGGCTATCGTTCCTCAGTCTAAGCGTTGTCAGTTGTCATGTCTCCTATAGTAAACCGTCGAGTGTGCTCTGAAACACCTTCAGTCCTCACACGAAAACGTTGTCATTCCTCCTGCCTCAGAGTATAGGGAAATTGGATCATGCATGCAATATAATTTTTTTGATGGATACCCGGTCAGTCATCCAGGTGTGAAAATAATTTGAGAACAAAATTTGGAGAAATTATGCATCTCACTGCTGCATTCCATCATTCAAAATAACACACAAGGATGAACTACAGCTCAAAATAAGGTGGTGTATTGGTTACTGATTGGCCCAGGAATGAACTACATCTCAAAACAAGTTGGTGTATTGATTACTGATTGGCCCAGGGATGAACTACAGCTCAAAACAAGGTGGTGTATTGGTTACTGATTGGCCCAGGCGGGGACTACAGCTCAAAACAAGGTGGTGTATTGGTTACTGGTTGGCCCAGGCGGGGACTTGATAATTGGTGGATGCCGACAGGGAGGGTTTTCCATAAGCCCGGCTAATTAGCCGTTCATTTCCAGCCGACTACTTTTTGACCACCAATTTTTGACCGTCACCGTTTTTCACTGTCACTTTAAATCTCTGGAACCGAGCAGCAGCATTGGCAGCCCAACGACAGCAGAGCTCAGCTCAGCTCACAGAGCCCCCTCCACAATTGTGTCTAACGTTACGTCATCACAGTCAGACACGTGTGGCCAATGTTTTGGTTTGTGCGACGTGACGCTTGGTCGCTTAATGTTAATATCGAGAGACTGGATAGCCCTCATTTCTATGGACGCAACGAGGTAGGCTACAGTAAACCAAGGTTTGAAATACATTTGATTGACAAAACAGTTGTTATATAACGTGCACCTTTGTGATTAATAGCACTAATTAGTAACGTTACATTAAACGGACTTGACTAAAGTTATCATCATCGCCTGTCATGCTCATCTGGCTTGTGTCAGCTGTACAGACAGCACTGTCTAACTTCTATCTGTGGACATGTTGCTGGCTGCAGTGTTGTATGTGCAAAATACCACGAAATGCATTGTTATCAACTGTTATTGCTAACAATTGCTAGCCTGTCTAGAGCAGGGTCTAGACTCGACCATGGGGTGGGCAACTATTTTTCATGGGGGGCCACATGAGAAACCCAGATTGTTGCAGGGGGCCGAACAAATATTGTCATGCTAACCCATGGATTTTTGCTGAGGGCTGAACTGCGCCAGCGTGAAAAATTTGGGGCATTTGAAGCCAGGTTTAGAGGAATAACTAATTTTAAATTAACAATTGTGATGTCATTATTCAGTCTTAACCACCAATATTTGATCCTTTTCTCACTCACTCCTATGTCACCACCTGCTCTCCCTGCAGGGCTTGAAATTAACTTTTTTCACCACCTGCCAATATGGCTGCTAGATTTTAAAGTTACCAGCCAATTACAATTTCCACTAGCCGAAATGCTTTTCTTGAAATAAACCAGAATATGAGTGGGTTCATTTAAGCATAAGTGGCCCGGGATTCTCAAAGCCTGTGTTGAGGGTCACACAAGAACAAAAATGCACTCTTGAAGCTATATTAAATAAATCCAAAACCAACAAGTTAATTATTTAAATTTCTACTTCATCATTTCTTACACATGAGATTACTTTTAGCCTTTTAGTCATAAAGAGTATTGAAAGATATTCCATACAGACTGAAATGCTATAACAGAAGAGTATTGGCCAGAATGACATGAACATTTGGACACTTATTCAGCGGGTATCTTGCATGTTGCGTTCAGGTGCACTGTACATTTTTTTTTTTTTTTTTTGCAATTCCATCGCGGGCCACACAGGGGGCGCCCGTGGGCCGTATGGCCGTATGTTGCCCATGTGTGATGTAGGATAACGACTGCTGCTTCCTCCCTCTCACTAACATTATAACAAGTTGATTCTTTTATCTACAGAGAAGCCATGTCAAACAAAAGAAAGAGAGCGAGAGCACCAAGCCCAACTCAGAGGACAGCCCCACCTCGACCCCCCTCACGGGGGGGTACAGCTTTCAGCTAGCTGGACATTCTCTGACCTAGCGGAAAACACTGTGCCGACATGTTTAAAACCGCCTTGCTTTAGGCTGCTGTTGACCTGCTTCTTCTATGTAACCTCTGAAATACACAAAGCAGAACAGAAACCCTCATTTATTTTCCAGACCAGTCAAGCATCACACCCAATCTCCCCCAACACTTGTAGCCTTTTTGACAGGCAGGCAGAAGGTGCAGGTGCAAATTGGAGGCATGCCAAGTCATCTGCTATTCTCTGTGGCCCGCAAAATGCCCCCTGCATGCGGCGCAAACGGGATTTGGGCAGTCTTAACCACTTGCATTATTCACAGATGTGGCCTGGCAATGCCTGGGCGTCACATCAATCAAACCAATGAGATTCCCGTCTCTCATTCCCTTTAATACAGTTTGCGCAATGCATGGTGTAATTCTCACCATCGCATCATATACATGTTAAAAACATCTGCAATTTGCAGCTTTTAATTGATGCAATTCGGGTGCTTTGGTTGACTGGTAAATAGAAACGTGTTTGCAACGGGGAAACAGGGAAATTTGATTGGCAATAATATTGCAAGTAGGCTACAATGTCCAAGTTTTCTCAATTAATTTCCCATTAACCCCTCTTTGTAGCCTTTTCTACAGAAAACCCGGGACTGGTTGGGGATAATTTCAATAGAATTTATTTGAGAGCTGACAGAGTGCCGACAGATAAATGTAGCCTAGGCTACATAGGCTACAATGGGGGGAAATAATTGTAGACTAATAGTAGGCTAATAATTATAGCATTGGTGATGAATTAATCTGGGCGATGCAGTATGGTGTGCGTGTGTGTGTGTGCTCGCGTGAGTGCGTGAGGTTTCGGAGAGAGAAGGAGAAAGGGGGTAGATAAACAATATTTGTGGCTCTTTACATGTGATAAAAGTTTTTCTGTGAATAATAGTTGATTGCCTCACTGAATAACCTGCTGTTCCCCATTTTTTAGCAGCAGAATTTGATGATAGCTAGTAGCATAGACGATAGCATAGACACGGCGTTACGATGCAGCAACATAAAAGATGGACGCCGGCTCTGTTGCGCTCAGTGAAGCCGCTGCATGTTATATCGCTGCTCTGGCAGCTGTATCCAGTATAGGTCACAAGGCCCGCCTCCGACATGTTAGTGGATGGGGAAATGGGCAAACGAAACAATCAAAATACACGTCCGAATTTTTTTCCCCAAAGGTGGTTTGTATCATTTTAGATAGTTCTTATCACAGATAGATATCATAGATAGTTCTGGGGCGACTGTGGCTCAGGAGGTAGAGCGCATCATCCACCAACCAGAAGGTCAGTGGTACGATCCACGGCTCCTCCCGGCCGCATATCGAAGTGTCCTTGGGCAAGACACTGAACCCCAAATTGCTCCCGATGGCTGTGCCAGTGCCCTGCGTGGCAGCTGGCCGCCTTCAGTGTGTGAATGGATGAATGTAGGCACATTGTAAAGCGCTTTGGATAAAAGCGCTAAATAAATGCAGTCCATTTACCATTTATCACGCTAATGCCTGTGTAGTGGTAATTTTTCTGATCAGTTTGTTTTTAATTAGTTATGGATAGGCTCTTCACCTTATAGATCTAGTTTACATAGAGAAGACACTGCTCGGTAAAACAGAAGGAAGACACTGCTTGATCTGTCTACCAGACTGTATATCGATGGACCGCAATAAAAAGGACATTGTTTTGAGAAAGGTGCACGAGGAAGTAACGTTGGTTGGGGACTGAAGTAGTAAGTTCAGAAAATATGTGTTTTATTAGTTACTCCCACTACGTTATTGGTTATTTTAATACATCAATGGTTTCAACAGATGCGAGCTAGCATTAGCCGCTTGTGTTAGCCGGCTTTTAGCTTGCATTCTTTAATGTTGGCCAGGGCCGATTTTACACTTCATGGGCCCCTGGGCTATTCATCTCTGCAGGGCCCCCCCCTGTTGGGCGCCGCCGAAAAAAAAATTGAGTGTTTTTTTTTTACCTTTTTTAGCCGTATTTAAAGGAATATCTCATTTTAAATCAACATTAGGATTATACTGTTGTGATGTCATTATTCAGTATCTTCTCCTTTTCTCACTAACTTTCATGTCACCACCTGCTCTCCTGTCAGCATTCTAACTTACAAACACAAACTGTAGGTTTAGCCATCATGTTCTTTCATAAACAGCCTGATTGGAAAGAAAACATTTGTAGCGAAGCTTGTGGGCTTGCTGGGGGCGAAGCTTTTGGGCTTGCCTCGTGAAGTGTGCTGGATCGTAGATGAGGGCTCACGAGCCGTGATCGGTCAGAATCACAGAGACGTCGGTCCTCGGACGCGGTTGAAATACCACTCGTGACCTGGCTGGTTGTAAGGCAGTCGGTCACCAGGGCCTGGCTGGTTGTAAGACAGCCAGGGTTCAGCTCGGGTTCGGATCTGGTCGTGGTTAGGGTAGACATTATGAAGTAGAATAGAGAGAAGTAGGAATACCGGAAGGTATATAGCGTCACAGAACACTTTGTTTATATCCCCGCTTTGTGATGTCACAACGTCCAGGGAGCTGTGACATCATCGGTGTTATGTCTGACATCGCCGATGACCTCACAGGTGAACTCCATGCTATGACATAATCGGTGACCCCGTAAAGTCCCGTCTGCGATCACAGTCAGCCTAGACCGCCTGACGTCGCCGATGACCTCACAGGTGAACTCTGACGTCATCGTTGATGATGTCACGGTGGTGTCATCGTCATTATTTCGTTGGCGTGCAGGTTTGTGGGCATCGACTGCCCCAAGAACAGGCCTGACGGTGGGCCATTATGGACCCTTTTCTACACATTGCCACTGAGATGTCACAACAAGCACTTTTATTATTATTTAGTATTTATTATTGCTGTTATTATTACAGTGCACACACACATTCTCACAATTATTGCACAAATCAATCAAGCAGTATTCAAGTCTGTTCGTACCTGAAATGTCTTCTTCCTGACTTTTGCCGTGGCAAAGCGTTTGACTAGAGTGGTGAAGTCCAATGTTCTAACAATGTCACTTTCCAATGACATCAATGTCAAGTGGGTGAGCCTTTCTTGTCCCATTGTAGACCGTATCCTGTTCTTGACAAGCCCAAGTTTTGAAAAGGAGCGCTCTCCAGAGGCATTTGTTACAGGGAGAGTTAAGTAAATCCTGAAGGCAATATCGGTAACACTTTACAATACTGGTGCAAACATGTGCATGAATGCATGCTTAACTCATGATGAATTAAGCCATTAATTGATGCTTACCGCATCATCAACTAATGAAAGGTATGTTTGATGAACACACCGAGTCATATATGAATTACTATTAATTAAGTAGGCTATGCCTATATCATCATAGTTAATTCCTCATCAACACATACATTAACACACTGTGTTCAATAATACCGTAATTCATGTGTTAATTACCACTATCGACATCGAGCTCCCTGCAACCGGAACTTTAGCGTTACCAGACCGCAATGCTGATAGCCCACAATCAGAACCAGCTGAGCGAGGCGGTGTGCAGCGTGTCAGGGACCGGCTGGATCTAACCTCTCCCAGCCATTAGCTCGTTCATCATGGGCATTCCTTCCTCTTCGAAGCTTGGTCCACTGCAGGGACACAGAACATGTGGCCGGTGTTTTGTGCCTATCTTACCGGGTGTCTAAATGCACGACCCAGCAGGCCAGCCACCCCCAGGCTAAGAGCCTCTCTCCCGGCCCGACACCCAGGGCAGCCCAGGGTCTGTCTGAGAGCAGGTCGAGGTCACTGGGGGCTGGGTTTACCCAGGCTACCACCACCCAACCCCTACCCGCCCTGCCCCTCACCTTGCCTGGGTCCCACACCTCCGGCCGAGATCCCTTCAGAACCTCTTAGCCGGGTACGGCTATTTCAGCAGCTAGCTATCATTCCGATGTTGCTGCTCTGATATAGGCTATGCGTGTAGTAGCCCGCCTTGGTAGCCCCGAACCAGACCAACTCCAACACATTATCTGACGTTGTATCCACTGTGCATCTCCAACAGACATCAAACACTGGATGTATGTCTTGTAGGCTCTATATGCCAACAACCATATGTATGAGTTAAGTGTTGTGCCTCACAAGTGCCTATATCATTATGTATGAATTAATAGTTATGTGCCACAGATTGTAAAGTCACGACATACTTATGAATTAATTAATTGTTATGTGCCACATATAGTAAAGTCACGACATACTTATGTATTAATTAATAGTTTTGTGCCACATATTGTAAAGTCACGACATAATGATATCCTCACAAATCATTAGCTGATGCTGATCATGAAATCACTTTTATACACTATAGTCATGAGAACAATTCAAAATATATAGGTAATCAGTGAAGACCATCATTGGAGTTATAAAAGCACATTTATTTATCAAGTTTGTGAACATGTCCCCAAATTCTGCCCTGGAGCAAGACGCTCTCCGGTGCCCCTTTTGTCCATCAGCTGGGGGGAAACAGTCTGGCCTCTCCCTCTCCTCGGCCCGCGTTGCTCGATCTCTCCAGCGGGTCCACCTCCAACTTCCACCTCTCGTCCTTTTTCACTTGTGTTGCTCTTCACTTCCCGAACCAACGTGACTGTAGCGACAGGTCTCCACCATGGTCTCCACGCACACACAACAAACAAGCTAGCTAACCCACAAGCTAGCTAAATTGCTAAAGCTAAATTGCTACAACTACCTGAAACTCTAACAAACCCGCTCGTTCATCTTGCGATTGGTATCCATTCGACACTGCCACCACCACTGTGACCGACTCTTAGGCTTTGCAGTTTGTACTCTTCGTAGAATAAGAACACGGAGGCTGCTGTTGATATTATTCGGGCAAAACGATCACCACGTTGTGTGCAAACCAGCTAGTTTGCTCGACCACGAGAATAAGTGTCACGAAAGACATGGCACACAAACAATTACTTCCGTTGCCTCAGCCTGCAATCAAAAATAAAAGCACGCAGAGCTCAGTACTGCGTAGCTGGTTACAACATGAATTTGGACTTTTATTCTGAAAGTCTTGGCCGGAAACAATATGTTTTCTCGTGGCTACCTTGACAGTGGCCCAGTAGCACACTCACAGTGCGCTTTTAGCCTACCGTATTTCGGATTACCAGGGGCAATGCAGGGATGCCAGATTGGGTAAACCCATGGGCAAGTCTCTTTTAGGCTAGTGTCAATTTGAGTTTACCCGTGAGCACCAAGCATCAATCACTCGATCAGCCTGAGCCACGAGAGGAACCTCCATAAAATAGCGTAGCCTACACTACTACACTAGTAACAAGTAATCAGAATGATAGCCTACTGATAGTATTGTAATTAATGTGGGTCTAATATACCAGCAGGAGAAACTGCTAGTTAGCAGGAGAAACTACTGTCAAAGCCCTAAAATAATCAAATGCACAGACTGGGGTATACAATACAACAATCTTTATTAATGAAATGAATGGAAATGAAATGTGAGTTCACGTGACAGGCTGGTTTACCAGGCTAGCTCGGACAAGGAGGAGCGTGGCTAGCGCATCCCGTCTTCGTTATGCAACGGGGGAAACTCAATCGATTTCCCGGTTGCAGGCGACTGGATGGGTGGTGGTAGTAGGGGGGCTGCCCTGGGTGTCGGGCCGGGAGAGAGGCTCTTAGCCTGGGTAGTGGTAGGGGGTGGCTGGCCTGCTGGGTCGTGCATGGCCCATTTCCACCGCTGGTATCAACGCGGTAGACACCCGGTAAGATAGGCACAAAACACCGGCCACATGTTCTGTGTCCCTGCAGTTGACCAAGCTTCGAAGAGGAAGGAATGCCCATGATGAACGAGCTAATGGCTGGGAGAGGTTAGATCCAGCCAGTCCCTGACACGCTGCACACCGCCTCGCTCAGCTGGTTCTGATGTGGGCTATCGGCATTGCGGTCCGGTAACGGCACGCTAAAGTTCCGGTTGCAGGCAACCTGGATGTCGATAGTAATAATAATAATAATAATACATTTTATTTGGAGGCGCCTTTCAGAACACCCAAGGTCGCCTTACAGTGCATATAAAAACAGTTTCACGTAATAAGAACTATACATATTAAAAACAGGGCAAATTACAGCAGGAATAAAACATAGCTAAGAAGGAAGGAAAATGCAGATTGGTTGGGGAAAAGTGACATTAATAGTGGTAATTAACACATGAATTATGGTATTATTGAACACAGTGTGTTGATGTATGTGTTGATGAGGAATTAACTATGATGATATAGGCATAGCCTACTTAATTAATAGTAATTCATATATGACTCGGTGTGTTCATCAAACATACCTTTCATTAGTTGATGATGCGGTAAGCATCAATTAATGGTTTAATTCATCATGAGTTAAGCATGCATTCATGCACATGTTTGCACCAGTATTGTAAAGTGTTACCGCAATATCCACATTTGGAAAAACTGATGACAGGTTCCTCTTCCTTATTATTTGAAGCAAGTGCCGCACACTTTTATTGTCTTTGTTTTTGATGAATTCTTTGAATTGCACTATTTCATCTACAAATTAGGGAGCCCTCTCACAGGGTTCCATGTCGTTGTTCCGACCTCTCGCTGTTCCGACCTCCCCTCTCCCAGCCCCCATGCCTAAACCTAACCTCCCCCAGACCCTAACCCAAAACCTAACCTCTCCCACCCCCCACGCCTAAACCTAAGGTCGGCATTGCGAGTGGTCGGCATAGCGGGTGGACACCCTCTCACAGTGGATGTTATTACTCTGCAAAAAAAATTGAATGGCGTCAGTAAAAAAAACATTTTTTGCGAAGACCCTGGACAGGGGGCCCAAAAAAACCCATCAAGGGTCCCCCAATTTTTTTTTTTTTTTTTAGGGGCCCCTTGATGTCCCGGGCCCCGGGCTTCAGCCCGGGTAAGCCCGTTGGTACAATCGGCCCTGATGTTGGCATAACATTACTAACAATCTAACAACCGATAACGATAGCTGGAAAAACACACATATTTTCAGAACTTACCAGGTTGTCCAACTGCCTGCGTATGCCAGGAAATGTGTTTTATAACATTACAACTCCCGGGTATAAAATAAGGCCTACACAAAACCAGCCATTAGCTAATAGCTAACGGGTTAGCCTGTCGCAAACAGACACTGGAGGTTTTACTGTGGGGAAAGCACAAGGAGAGTATTTATATGGATATCTCTGGGAAGTGCTTTGACTGCGGGTGATGTTCGCAAGCTCCTCTCCTCATAGCTGTTGTATAAGGATACAGAAGAGACAGGCAGCTGGATAACATTAGTTAGAAAAGACCCGACTGAGAGACAGCAGCACTGGGGTGGCCCAGTTAGTAAACGCAAGTTACAATGTAGCCAAAGCTTCAGTTAGATTTCATCTGTTAAACCAACATTTGTTTCAAAATGAATTAAATCATAACGTTAATCAAATGCTACGGAAACATTAGCTACTCAACAGAGCTGCAAAGATCAGTTAATCTGATAATAATTTCCCCTTGTATGAGGGTTTGTTGCCCAGAGCCCTCCGGAGTCTGGCTGCTATAGATCTCCAACAATGAAATTCAGATTTCCGTACAGGCGTCATTTAGATAAACTGACCTCATAGTGGGAATCTACATGGTTACTTTTGGCGAGACAAACATTATTAGAACTTCAAGTGGCATATTTACAGAGCTAGAGAGGATTGACTACACAACCCACTGTGCGCAAATCTAGAAACAGCAGCTCTACATAAGAAAGTTTAGAGGGGGGGGGGGCTCAGACTGAGGTTTCAACCCAAAAGAGCTACTGTGCAAACTGGTTCTGTGATCTGAGAAGATTTTGGCTTCAATATACCATACAGGGAGGAGATAGGCACGCTCTCTCCATTTATTTATCTCATCTCATCTTATGTTACGGTGCGCAAACCGTGGCGCAAGTGCAAAAAGCAGATCGCACTTGAGGACGATAGGGCCCTGGGAGTCTGGCTTAAGTAAAGACTAGCCACATTTTTAGCTGAGTGGGCTCGATCACAGAATGTTTAGGAGTCGTTTCCCTACAAATCCTGCTCTTTCTATTTCTGTTCAGGGCGTGGGGGGGGGGGGGGGGAGGGGGGGTAGAGACACATCTGTACCAGACTGAGTTGTGACAATTCAATCTGCTCAGTGTCTTCCTGCATGAATTATGGATGAGCCACAGCCTCTGAATGTGGAGGGGATTTAGGTTGATGGAGCAGCCCCTTGCTCTCTAACCCTGCTGCTCATGTCACAGGCTCAGTGTGGATCTGGAACAGAAGAGAAGTCAGGGTAATTTGCAGTAGATCAAAGCAGAGAAAACGCTGGTATGATTATCCTCTTGTAACTGATCCACTCCTGAAACCCATTAGCTGTAGGCCTATCATTGTGCCAGGTGCCTCTGATAAACAATTACTGAGCCATGCTGCTGCAATCGACTGTGTTATAAAACCTGATTCCCACAGGTCAAGTAAGCAAAACCAAGTTACGTCCTATTTATTTAAAAATTATATTTTATATCATAGCAGGATTGTTTTAAAGTGCTTTAGCTACAGAAGAAGGAACTGCCATCATATATATATATATATATATATATATATATATATATATATATATATATATATATATATATATATATATATATATATAAACAAAAGAAGGTACCACCGCACACTGAAGTCAGGATTTACTGTGATTTATTCAGCAAACGACGCGTTTCGCTGTAGCAGCTTCATCAGGTTTGCTCATACAACCATGAGGGCCCAGGTGAGCCTAAGTAGTAACAGGACCTAATTGGTCACATGACCAATTAGGAAATCACAATTTTTTTCTGTTTACAGGTTGCAGAAAAATACATAATATCATAGTCAACAAAGTAAATACAATATCACAAAAGGAATGGCGATATATAATAATAAGTTAAAAAGCAAGGACATAAGCTAGCATTAATATGCAGCACTGTCAGAGTTACAGAAATGAGCATATTCGAAGGTTGAGCTCAAAATCTATAAAGAATAGGAGGACCTATACAATAAGAGTTACAGCAATGCAAGGTTAAACTCAAATTCTATTTAGAAAAAGAGGAACCACAACATTAATCTAAGAGTTACAGCAATGCAAACAGTTACAACGTTAAGCTCAAATTCTATTTAGAAAAGGAGTACCTAACATTAATCTTAGCGTTACAGCAATGCAAACAATTACAAAGATAAGTTCAAATTTTATTTAGAAAAGGACAATAAGAATTACAGCAATTGGCAATAAAGAAGGTTAAGCTCCACTTTAGTCTAGAAGTAGAGGACCTGTATTAGGCGACGGGCCCAGAGGAGATTTCGTGCACTTAAACGATCCCTACCGAGGGAAAACCCAGTCCTTTATTAACAACTGAGACATGTCTCTACAAATGAAAATAAATTTGTTGCCACGCGTTCTTTCTTGCCATATTTTGTGATCGCTAACTCTGTCAACTTGCATTTTCTCCGGTAAAGAGAGCAGACAGCTATGTTTAGGGTCCGCCATGCATGACGTATTTGTACTTATCATCCAATAGCAGGCTTGGAAAAGTATCACGTGGTTCACGTTGGTATTGTAGTTCCTGGTTACTGTCAAATCCAAATACCACAACATCACTCGCTGTTAACTTTTTGGAATGATTTTCAGTTGCACTTTACTATGATTTGCATTCATTGCACGTCAGTCGTGAAAGTTCGGCAGCTTCTGGTGGCAAGCGGTGGCAAGCGTTCGCTAAGAATCTGAGTTCTTTGGTAAATGTGCTCTTACCACTAACGTTACCCCTTTTAAAGTCTGTTTATTTTATTAGCAACTTTTGTGAGCTAGTCAATGCAGTACTACGCTAGTAGTTTATGAGCAACGCTAACGTGATATCACTGATCAGTCTGTATGCTTCCCTTGGTCTGTCACTTGGACTAAAACGCTAGCTAAGTGATTAACTATATTACAAATACCAACAAATAAACTGCAGCTAGCATTTTAACGTTACAGTCAGGGGTGTAATGGTTGGTAAATGAGGTGGGTAAACTATCCAATGTGAGTTACCCACCTCATTGATTAATACAGATGATCTGAGAACAAGTGAGTAAACTATCAACCTCATTTAAAAAATGTGGCTTACCTCCACTACAGTATATTTTAGTAATCTGCTCACTAGTCTCTAATCTAGAGTAACGTTAAATTTGTATTAATAACACATGTAAAATTAACCAACGTGACTTACTTATAGATTTTTGGACAGGCAGCAACATTGTTTGATATTTTATATTGATTTGTTGGACAGGTTTGAAAATCTGACATGCTGCAAAACCAGGCTGACATGGCTCACTGTTGTCTCCAAGAATCTACTGCCTCCAACCTTCAATGACAGGATGACCTGATGGAAAAGCCAAATGGAGTGCATCTGTAGCCACCTTGTTTCTGCTATCATGATGTAGCCTACTGTCTGGGTCTTCAAATGTAATTAGAACCTCAATTTAAATATAAAATCACTTCTTTGCTTAATTGTCATAGTTTATACATCTGCACGGTCAACCAAGGAGCAGGCAAAAGTGGCTTTGCATGTTTGGCAGTGTGTTCTAAGTAGGGATGCACGATATATCGGCAATCATATCGGTATCGGCCGATGTTAGTCATTTTTTAACATATCGGTCATATCGGTATCGGTCAGATGTTGCAATGTTAATATCGGTTATCAGTATCAGCCAAATTCTTCACATTGATATGAAATAATGCAGTAAATCTATGATTTATGGGCTTTTCCAAAGGCTTTGTAAATAAAGAAATGCATAACTTTTTCAAATTCAGTGTTAACATGTGTTTTTCAGTATGTACAAAATGTGATGATCATAAAAATGTGGTTTTATACAGATCATATCGACATCGGTAAATATCGGTTATCGGCCATAACAGCAATGTTAATATCGGTTATCGGCATCGGCCAAAATTTTCTAAGTTGTAAACAAAAGAAACAGACTGCACACTCATAACTCCTATGCAATCTTTTTATTTTAACTTCTATAGATCAGTATTTCAACAAATCTGAAGGTTTGAGCCGTGAAAATAAATGAACTGAGACCAGCAAATGTCCATCTGTTTAAATGAATTGTGTATGATTTTTTTTGCAGGAACACTGAATATATCAGATGGTATTACAGTTCATGCAAAACATCTCAACCAAAGACAGAACACATCAGCCAGTAGAGTTCACTTTTTGCTTAATCCAAGACTCAGAACAACTGCAAAATTAAAACAATGACAGAGCTTTAAAGACATTGGAATATCTATCAAGATGGCTGATGTCAGATAATCTATAATCCTCTAACAGTCTGGAAATATATTTGGCAGATAACAGACAACAGCGTAGTCACTTCTGGTAAGAGTGACCTGGTATACAGTAAGCTGGTCACTCTGAAGACACCTCAAAACCTCTTGTTCGATGATGCAAATAATGAAACAGTGTTAAATACTTTGTGTCACCAAATCAGGTTTAATGATCGTTATAAGAGACATTACTTATGCCAGCCTGTTGACCAAGATACTTGATATCTGAATGTCTATCAACCTAGATCAGGGGTGGGAAACATTTTTTTCCAGAGGGCCATACTGACTTACATAAAGTAAGCGAAGGGCAACACATTGGACTGATAACTGCCAACACTCCTGATTTTCGTGGGGGTCTCTATTTGTAACCCTCCCGCTGTGATTGGTAATTTCTCATGTTAATCTCCTGATATCATAGTGATACAAATCAAATGGCTGTATCGGATTAGATTTATTAACGTGATTCTGTCTTCTATTGACTTTTTGTGGGTTGTTATGTTTTCCTTTGAGGACGTTGGGTGCCGGATTGAGATGGTCCAGGGGTCGGGTCCGGCCCATGTGTGACCTAGATGGTTCTGTATTGCAGGACATAGGACACTGCAGCAGTTGAGGGTTCTGACAGGACACAGATCCATTGGAATTGGTGGAAATATACCTGCAAAGAAAACAGAAGAAGTCACTTTTTAATCTCATGCACTGCAGTGCTTAGCAGAGCCCTGTCCAGTGCCCACATAAGTTCAAGGTCACAATATTATAATTATTTTAGCTATTGTAGAAATGTAATTATTTTGGGATCAGAGTTCACAGCCATCTTCATTTATCAACATTTATAGATTCTCTTTCACATTTTAGCTATTTGGTGTATCTGCTTGTATGTTACTATTTGTTACATCAACAAACTATTCAAAACAAATTTCCCTGAGTTGGATTAATAGAGTTGTTGATTAATTGATTGACTGACTGAATGATGGTGATTCATGTATGCATAGGCTAGTGACAATGAACAACAAATCATAATGATGTCACAACAAATTTTTATTGTTAATACTAACATCTAGACAACAATTCTGATGATTTCTTGTCAGAAGTTTTGGTGCAGTGATCCATGAACCTAATTGACTTCATATTCAGGGATGCAAAGTCATGGAGAGTGAAAAAGGTGACGGATACCACGGCATCAAACGACTGAGAAATCATCCTATTTTGGGATGAAAAGTTGGCTGTACCTAAAGGTGACTAGTTTGCAGCCTGCATATTGTGACTAGCTTTTCGGATGTTAGGTAGTAGGCTAAAGATCTGAAGGTTTAGTATCAACCTAAAAGCTAACATCTCCCCACTGTCATAACGAGATGGGTCCATGCTAACGTTATATCAATTCGAGAAAAACTAGCTAGTTAGAAATGGCCAATTCTATTCACAGATCGTAGTGTATGCTAGCTAGCTAGCGCTAAGCTAACACTGATTCAATGTCACCATATGTTTGAACCAAATGCTGTACAACACAAACAAGTTGCAAACCATTAATACTTACGCTCACACGTATAGTGATGCAACTGCTGCTATCATGTTGTTTTGTTTGTTGCTCTGGTCACAAGGCTCTTCTCGGGGAGGAAGACTAGAGCCGTATGACAACGTAACGAACTCTGATAGGTCAATGACGTCACTCCTCCAGTATCTTGGCGTGCTATTGGTTCTACCGGCCAGTAGGTCGCAGCATTTGCCTGCAAATGTAACGTACTTTAAACTCTGGTTTTGCAAAGGCTCGTAGAATTTTCGAGTGGCAACAAACGGAATCTGATTAAGATGAAAATAATATTCGCAACTTTAGAGGGCTGGGTTCTCCCTCGATGAGGATCATTGCTTTCAATAACTAAAGCAGATATGCCGTCTGGGCCCATCGCCTATATCTCCCTCAATTGCTAAAGGGGAGGGGGTGAGTGTCAGGGGGGGGGCATAGTGGCTGAGTGGCTCATCTCTCCCTAGGACACCGATCTGAGAAGAGATATATATATATATATATATATAAGCAATATAGCATGAGAGCCAGTGTGTTGTGGCGAATATATCCCGCTGATCAGCTGTTATCCCACGAGGCCGCAGGCCGAGTGGGATAACTGCTGAGCAGCGGGATATATGCCACAACACCACGCAGCTCGAGTGCTATATTGCTTTTATAAAACGGTTTCCAAGTATGATAATATAATAATAATAATAATACTATAAGTCCGACTGGCATGGTATTCTGATAGAGTCAGTTGAAACACTACTGTAAGGCGGGACCGCAAGAACATGCGGGTGATTTGATTGGATCGTTCTGGAGACTGAAGTTGACATTGGCCAATCCTGGCGCTTGCTGAGAAGCTGAGAGCTTACTGGAAAGCCTGACACGCAGCTCGAGCGCAGCGTTGCAATCTCAGCGCTTGCTGAGAAGCTGAGTGCTTTCTGCAAAGCCCAACACCAACTAACGTTACGGGGTTAAATGCGGGGTTAAATGCGGGGTTAACAGCCTTTTTTTTGCAAAGAAGACATTAGCCCGCGTCTATTCTTGTACAAAACATAATTTTCTGCGAAGTATTAGTAAAGTTATAAGCGAAGATCGATTCACAAGGATCTGACAGCTGTCTCCGCCATTTGTTTTTTCTACATTGTCATTTGAGGTAACCAAAGGCTTTTAGTAAGAGAGTTGCCATGGCAACGTTATTGGAGTGGGTTACTGGATTTATACAATGGCTGTGAACCAATCAGATTGCTTGATTTGAGAGAGCCGTTTTATAAATATATATATATATATGTGTGTGTGTGTGTGTGTGTGTGTGTGTGTGTGTGTGTGTGTGTGTGTGTGTGTTCTGTGTTGGGTCAAAGACATGATTAGGCGCTTTTGGACCAAACAGTTCTGGGCAGAGGAACTGCCCGCTGGGGTGGTTCCCTTCCAACTACACTTTCAAGGCCTTTTTTCTGTTTGCATTCGCACCACCAATAGGAACTATAGGAATTCTGAAGTGAGGCAGATGGTTAATATGCTAACCGCTACTACTGTAGTACCTTTACAGCGAAGCAAGTGAGCTCATGGGGGATTGATACTACTTTGGCTAACAATTAGCTAGCTAACATTAGCGAAAAATAAAATAACAAGGGCACACGACCACGACCACGTGCGGCGTGTAGCAACCGCGGGGGCAGGAGTACCTGTGACTTGGGCACATTATCAAGATAAAGCTGTGGACTTGTACTTTTAAAACTTATAATTGACCAATGACCACAGTAAAAAATAATAAAGAGGGTGTCCCTCAGCCATTTTGGTTCTTCAGTGGAAAAGTCTATGGGGTTTTAGAATGGGAATTTCAAATAATGCATCAAATAAGGTCTGTTGTTAACAAAAGTTTATGGGAGTGCAAATTTTGGTTCAGTAGGATAATCATCACAAACATTAATCACTGTTATGCCTTTTGAAGCATTTTCTAAAAATCACGTTAAAAAATGCATTTATGTTCCAAAAGTCATAGAAGTTATTCACGTTTGCGAAGATGCACAAGCTACATCAGAAATATTACTTTGACCCATCTAAAATCATGTAACTCATGACCCATCTGTGACCTAATTCTGGTGTCCGCCTGTTCCTAATTTAGCCTTCCTACATTAAATGCTGTTGTAGTGGAGGCCAGCATCGTTATAGGCTACTTCAGGCTAGAGTGCCGTAACATGTGACATGACACACGAGTCACATGATTTTAGAGTAATATTATATAAATTATATAAAGTAATATTTCTGGTGTATCTTGCACATTCTATGGCCAGACGAGTTGTAATATATTTTCATGTCATGGTGTATTTGTGTCATTAATAAACCAGTAGTACAGTTTCCAGAGTTGACAATTTTAGCAAAATATATACACGATACAAATAAGAGTTAGCAGGGTCTATTTACAGGTTATATGCATGGATTGCATTTGTATTGCACATGTTAACTGCCTAGGGTGGTGGTGGATATCACCTGTGTTTCCCCCTTATATTCTGGCTGCCTCTGCTCCCCCCCTCCCCCCTCTAATCAACAGATGAGTGGCACCTGGAGGCGACCTGGAGAGGGAAATAATTGGCTGCAGCCGGGTGGATCATGAGCATTGACACACACAGAGCTGAGGAGCAGGCAGACGCACATGGGACCACATGAGAGGCAGACGGACCTTGGAGCAGGAGAGACAGGATCACCGCTCTCAAAGCCATCAGAAAAGGGACGGTCATATCCTATGATCCTGATCTTGCGTGAGTAATCCGTTAGCCTGGCCAGCTGACTGACTCACCTGCTCTGACGCCCCTTCTCTCTGGACGCCATCCCACTCCTCCAGACGGCACTCCAACGTCACCATACGCACGGCGCAGGACGCGCGGCGCAGGACGCACAGCGCAGGACGCACAGCCGAGGGGCTGCCCGAGTGCCCGCCACTCCGCCATAGCCCCCCACACGTACAGCCTGACCCCCCCCCCCAAGAGGACGGACGGGGGGGAGAAGAAACGGAGGCGCACACACGCGGCTGCGCGCTCGGACCGGACGGGACAGCCCAAATCAGGGGTACGGGACATTGCTTCTTTTTTATAAGTCTCGGCCGAGTGGCAATTGACCGAGACTTAACGGACTATTTACTTTAACTTTATTTTCCTCTTTAATATAGAAATAGGCTTTTATATTGGTGTGGGGTGGATTGGGCGGGGGCGGGGGAAATTACTGTTACACCTGGGATACCTGGCCTGCTGTGGCCTACTATAAAGGGAGGGGCAGGGGTTGACTTTATTGTTTTGCAGTGCCTTAAATCAGCCCTCTTGGCTTTGCGGGGGAAACATTCTTAGTAGTTGAAGTCAAATGCTTGTAGCGAAACGACCAAGCGACCCCGAAATAAGTGTCCTTACCGTGACATTATGACTGACTGACTGACTCAGTTAAAATGGCTCCTGTAGACCACGCTGGTAGACGCACGTGGTCAAAAGGCAACGCCTCAGGGCATTCAACATATTGGACCACTAAAGGTTGCTCTTGTACTGGGAAAGTACCCTGAAGTAGGAGCTAAAAAGGTTCCTTTAAACAGCGTTATAAGAACTGGTAGTTCCTGCGGTGCATGCGAACCAAAAGGGAAGAGTTCCTACAACTATGAAAAGGTCCGAAAGCACCTTTATGTTAGGGTTACTACTCCTGTCAGTACCTCTGTCCCCGGGCGCTGCACTGCGGCTGCCCACTAGCCTGGTAAACCAGCCCGTCACGTGAACTCACATTTCATTTGGTTCTGCGAGACGGCCTGGCCCCAAGGCCTGGGAGGGTGTTAAGCAGAAGCTGCAAAGTGGATGAGCCAATCAGCGACTGCACTCGGTGCCCTGTGATTGACAGCGCAAGTTGGCCAATCAGGAACGCCACTAGCACTGCACTAACAAAACAATAATAGCCACCTCACTGCCTGTCCGCCTCGAGGAGTAATGTCAATGTTCGTCTAGTACAGCCATAAAGTGCAGTTATTGCAGGAATAGACTCAATAACAACAATTAAACAACTACAGGAGTTTCTCGGCGGAACATATGTTTTTGCCATTCTCCCGAGTGGATTTGGGTTTGACTGATCCAACGCTGCATTGGCTGAAGGAGTTGTCTGTCAAGGCAAGTACACCCGCCCACTGCGATACACTGGGAGAAAGCTTGGGGCCAGACGGTCTCGCAGAACGAAATGAAATGTGAGTTCGTGTGACCGGCTGGTTTACCAGGCCACTGCTCCTAGGTTCTAGGAAGGTTTCTAGCAGGGGATGGGTAAAATGCAGAGAATGAATTTCCCCACGGGGACAATAAAAACAACTTACTTAACTTAACGTTATTGGCTGGGTTTCCCAAAAGCTTCTTTGCGCTAAGAAGCTAATTCAACCCTTCTTAAGGCCCCCTTAAGAAGCAAACGCGTTTCCCAATTGCTTCTTTACGAAGGCATGCGTTTCCCAAAAGCTTCTTAGCGCTAAGAAGCTTCTTTGACCCTTCTTAAGGCTCCCGTAAGAAGCCAACGAAGCCAACGCGTTTCCCGATTGCTTCTTAGCCTAAAATTATCTTCCAATTATCCTCTGTTAAGAAGGCTGCGTTTCCCAAAAGCTTCTTAGCGCTAAGATGATCTTTCGTTAAGAAGGTTTTGTAAGAAGGGTCTGGAGCCTTCTTAACACCTTCTTAATGACAAAACACTGGCAGATCCAGCCGCGTCAGGCAAAAGGAGATACTTGTGTCCACTGTTCCTCTTGTGTTTTTCCCTTTTTCCTTTCTTTCATGTACCCTTTAGTGTTTAAAATTAGGGAACACTTGAAAATCTTCCCTGTATGTATGGTTACTTGTGTTTTAAATGTTTTACCGTAGGCTATATTCCTCTAATCAGAATGGATTCCTTTTATAATGTTGTGGATTTATATAGCACCTTTCACAGAACCCAAGGTCGCTTAAATTCTGTAGTGTTTCTCTGTTTTGTTGTATGCTGTGTATAAAGCAATTTGAACTGCAGTCCATGTCTGAAATAAATAATGTTTAATAAAGTTTAACATGACCATGATTAGGTGTTAACAGTGTTTCTCAACCACTGAGTCGTGGCCCACTGCTGGGCTCAGAGTGCCATCAAGTGAGCCGCTCCAGTTAAGATGCTTCTTAAGAGCCTTCTATTTTTTTTTATTTTTCTCGACTGTTAAGAAGGCGTTTGGGAAACACTTCTTTGGAGCCTTCTTAACTCCTTAAGAAGCTTCTTAACTCTTAAGAAGCTTCTTTGTTGGGAAACTCAGCCATTGTCTCCTTCAAGATAGTGCTTAAACTCTTTTTTGCCATTTGCCTTTTTTTTGGGCAGAGGTACACTTTAAAAAGCCTTCCATGCATATTTCCTCCTTAAGTGACTCTCATGGTATCTGCAACAGTGCAGATTCTTGTGCGTTTAACAGCTTCAGATCCTCACTGGCGACGCTGGTCTGCGTGAAACCACATTAAGCAGAGATATGAACTACTCAGGCTGGTCTGCGTGATATGCTGGTCTGTGAGATACTGAGGCGCAGGGAGATTTGGATAAAATTAATACATGAATGGGAAATTTTCCCCATTCCATCTCTTTCTTTTTGCTTTTATTTCCCCGGTGATTTCCACTATGAAAGCAGAGCAAAGCGATCTTCATTTCCACACTGATTGGCAGAGAGATAAACAGACATCTGCTGTAAACTCTTAATGCTTTCAGCTGTGAGCGCAGAACAGGCCGAAACTATCGTTTATGGATTACTTTCTCCTTTGCTTATAATATACTTTCTGAAAAAGCAAATCGTTGCAGCTCCAACATGTGGAAAGAGATACTGTCAACAAAATATATTGTAATAATGTGGTATTCATATCACCCCCTCTCTCTGATGCAATGTGTGTAACACCAACAAACGTGTGTGTGTGTGTGTGTGTGTGTGTGTGTGTGTGTGTGTGTGTGTGTGTGTGTGTGTGTGTGTGTGTGTGTGTGTGTGTGTGTGTGTGAGATCGCTGGTACGAAAGTACTGTTGCTCGTGTTTATCGCGTTGTCTAGGCTACCAGCCAAACTGTACATAATATGAGCAACATTCACTATGGGCTGAATTGTCACTATGAGACTCACCGAGCTTCTGTGTGGCTGATGCTCTCAGGCTGTGTTGTTTCTCTGGCCAGCCCAAGATATAGGATCTGTGAGGAGACACTTCTCCTCTTTCAAGGAAATCCCAAAAGTGAGATCAAACTAGGAAAGACACACACAAACATACACTGCAAAAGGCTACTTCGTTTCTAATCTGAGCTATTTCTCATTAAAGGCTGTGTTCCGAGCAGCACAACATAGTTCTTTCATTCCGGAAGAGAGAGAGTGGCGCCTCCTAGGTCGCTCCTAAATACGGCTCTGATTAGACGCATAACTGCTGCCACCTAGCGTTCTGGCAGAATAACTGTAGACAAACTTATTACCAACTCTCAAGTAACAAAATAGAAACAGCCCAGATAAATAACCAATACCTAGAACATGCAAAACCATCATCTTATGTGTGGGAGAGGTGGACCTCGCTGTGTGTGTGTGTGTGTGTGTGATATACATACCTGGGGCATACATTTAATGTGGCAGGAGAGTGGAAAGATCAAGTCGATGACATATCTGAGTATTCCACCAGACTCGATCTAATAGATGCATCGCCCCTGCCACTCATCATGAAATTGGAAGCAGTCAGGCAAATAGCACTGTCCAAGGTCCAGCGCTTGTTTTCCAATGTCCATATTCCACGTAAGTCTTTGCGTGTATTGAATGATAAAACCGTGCGTTTGGTAAGACAGTGGGCTGGGCTGAATACTCATACTACACGTGATATTTTGTTCCATAGTAAACAGGAGGGTGGTCTGGGTGTCCCAAATTTTGAATGGACTTATTTTGCTATGAGGCTCAGCCATCTTTTAAATATGCTCAACAGCGATGACCAACATGTCAGGGAGCTCGCAAGAGGTTCTTTGTTCCTGGACCTAAAAAGATGCAAGGTCCCCCTGGCTTGTGGGTCGGATCCTAGCTTCCTGGGCTTCAGGAGGAAACCCAGCGGAAAGCTGGACAGTCACTCTCCTGGCCTTGGTGTGTGGTTTGACTGGCCGGACTTGAACGATCTATGTGGCTGGGCCAAAGTCACACTGGAGTGGGTGGGGTCCAACTCTGAGGCAGTGAATGTCTCGGAGGAGATTATATCTGACCCCAGCATCACTGTGAGAGCGACTGTGGACATTTGTGGATCAGAACATCAGCTTCCACTAACACATGCCCGAGGTCACCTCTTGAGGGCGCAGACAGCAACAACACTGGACTGAGTTGAAACTTCAAGGGAAGCTTGCATGCCTTCCTGTAGCAGATCACTCTGTCTCTCATGCAGTATTTAAAAATACAGCTGTAGACGAGAGCATTGTCATCTTCACTATAAAAGCGAGACTACAGGTTTTACCAACCAAGCTTAACCTTTCCATCTGGTTTCCTGACGATCATGCTCCTCACTGTATACATCATGGTCATGAACAGTTAACTGAAACCATGTCCCACATCCTAAATGGTTGCCATGCATACAAAGGGCTCTACATCTGTAGACATGATAGAATAGTGGATTTGATCTCAAAGGATATCACCTCTATTTTTAGATCTTCTATCTCACTCTAAAACAGTCCACCGTGAAGCCGAGCATGTTCAGTCTGTGTAGTGACGATTCTGATGTGTTCTCTAATATTCCAGCTAACACCCCTGATGTTGTTGTCAATGAAAATCTCAGAGAGGTCTTCATCCTAGAGGTTGGCTGTGCCTTTGACCACAGCCTAGAGGAGGCCTTTCTGACCAAGATGTTAAAGTATCAAGAGCTGAAGCAGACCATTTCACAGCTGGGCTACAGTTGTACACTTTTAGTTTTCATATTTGGTAGCCTGGGTCATGTTCACAAACTGGTTGTGAGAGGCCTCCAGATGGCTGGACTACCTAAGAGAAGTGCCAAACAGCTAGCAAGGTATTGCTCAGTCTCTGCTATTATTGGTAGCCGCTCAATATGGAGAAGGCGCTGCTTTTTGTATCCTTGAAGTGGATACTAACCAATATCTTGTATTACAGTATAACTGTATTTGTCAATTTGCCACTGCCATCACCCTGTGTGGTGTTCCTTTATTTTTTTGTATGCATTATTGTGGTTGCCAACTAGGCACTTTTGTAACTGTCTCCCAGCATCTGACTGCATTATTAGTGTTTATGTCCTTTGTACTCTATATTTATGTAGACATAAATAAACCATTTAAATGTGTGTGTGTGTGTGTGTGTGTGTGTGTGTGTGTGTGTGTGTGTGTGTAAATGCATGTTTTACTTAATTTCGAACTCGAGCTCTCTAGTGCCATATCGCTGCCGTAGCAGCGCCACTGGATGAACTAATTTTTTCTCCAAAAATGTATTTTTATAAAACCACCCATCCCCCCTACTGGTGGCATATACATGGGAAATGCCTGTGACTACATGGGAAATGCCTGTGTCATGTCCGCCCACTTCTCGTGTAGCTTCACTTCCCGATCATCCAGCGAGCTGCGTGGACGTATCTCCGTTACATATTGCTAACACAGTTGCATTCTTAGCCGAGGCTAACTCTGTCTCAACAGCCCCCCAAACTAACGCCGTTTGGCGGATGAGACGCAGACAGGCCACGGGATTCCGAACCTGTGCTCTTCGCCTCGGGCGGCGGTTCCAGCTTCATCAAAGCTAAGAGTGTTTTCGCCTTTCTTGTTAGTTCTAACTGTCTTGTGTATCACATTGTCTTTCTTAGCTGGGCACAGGCTGTGCCCAGCTGCTTCTTGCCTTTACGCCTGGGTTAGGCATTATAGGCACGTAACGCTACCGTTGCTTGTGCTCGTTAGCTAGCCTTGCGGGGTTCGCTTTTAGCTTTCTTCCAGATTAGCTAGAAGGCTTTCTCTTGCGCTAGACATTTAGCTAGCCGGCTAGGCTTGGTTGCGCTACTACCCCTATTAATTTAGGGTACATTTGGTGGTTGCTTTTAGCTTCCTTCTAGGTTTGCTAAAGCTTCCTATCGAGGGTCGAACAGGCTAGAGGGTGTGCCGTGTGCAAGGCTACATTGGCGACAGGCGACCAACATGCTAGGTGTGTGTTTTGCTTAGGACACGAAGACGCGGCACGGGCACTTCTGGACCCTCGTTCCTGCAGACGCTGCACTGTATTCCGCACAGCGCCTGAGGTCAGACTCCGTGGAGTCTGACCGAGGCCCCATAGGTTGCCTCCTGCCCCCCAAGGGGGTAGAGGACCAAGCCCCTCAGAGCGAGCTGGGCGAGCTACCCCCACTGCAGTGGGGAGACGAGCCCATGCCACCCGAATTAGAGCAGGATAGTTTCCAGTACGAACAGGTCCAGGCGGCTGGAGCAGAGTGATCCTGGAGTCGTCCTCTGGGACCCAGCGCTTCTCGATCCACACTGCGCCCCCCCACAGGCTACAAGCCATCCTGCCACAGCGGTGCCATCCTGGACCCTGCAGCTGGTCACGCTGCGGCAACGGCAGCAGTGACAGCGCGGCCCCCGCCCGCAACAGCGTGGACCTGGCGCTGCGGGCGCAGCTGACACGCACCTAGTCACCCTCTTCAGGGGAGGGGGGATGGTGAGCCCGCCGTCGTTGGTGCCCAGTGCCTGACTTCGGTTGGGAGCTCTCCTAGGGTCCCAGTCCCATCGCTGGGCAGGACACCTGGCAAGGGGGTCAGCTCACCTTGGTTTGTGGTCACGGCCCTACCTCGGTTTGTAGCTTCCAGGACAAGGCCACCGTGGACGGAGCCTGAGGCCCGTCTGTGGAACGGGCCATGCGACAGGTGGGTATTGCCTCTCGCACTCTGCCCCCCCCCCCCCCCCCATGTTCTCCCCGCACCAGGGCATGGAACCAGGTCCCGGTGCCCACCATACATATTACCAAAGGCGCGGATACCGCGCCGTCTTGCTACGCGAGGCCATCTTTGTCGAACAAGCTCCACGCGTGGAAGCGACTCTGTTCTCCAATCCCAAGCCCCGCCCGCCTTCGATGGTGTTCCCGATTCAGCGGCAGATGAGAGGTCCTCGACCATACTCCAAGAGGAGGTCTCTGCTCTAATCGCCAAGGGGGCGATACGCTCTGTCCCCAAGGAGGAGGAGCGCTCGGGATTCTACCACAGATACTTCGCCGTACCCAAGAAGGATGGCTCCATGCGGCCAATACTGGATCTTCGGCCTCTCAACAAGACGCTGAGGAAATTCCCCTTTCGCATGCTTTCCCTCCCCCGCCTCTTCAATGCAATGAGGCCGGGGGTTTACTTCACTTCTGTGGATCTGAAGGACGTGTCCTTCCATGTTCCTGTAGTACAAAGGCACAGGAAATACCCGAGGCTCTCCTTTCTGGGAAGGGCTTACGAGTTTTGTGTCCTGCCTTTCGATAGTTTACTGACATTTTTAAATCGTTTATGCACTTATTATTGCACGAGTTTTAAAAAGTTCGAGTAAACTCCGTTGATGCGGCGACCACGCCAAGCACGTTACACACCAAAAGAAAATAAAAAAAGATGACACATGGCACTGACCAGGAGCTCCGCGAACCGTAGGAAAGGTACACGGCCCTGGTCACGTTGGTGCCTTTCTCGAGCTGCGCTTGCCTGGCCAGACAGCGCTCCCCTCAAACAACTTGATGGTGCCATTGTGCGAGCGATGCGCAATGCACATTTGGAGACGCGCATTTGGAGACCAGCTCATGGTGAGCTGAACGTAGGTTGGTTAAAAATGTGTGTCAGGAGTGGGGAAAATCATATAGGCCTACCGTTTTACAACTGAAGAGTGAATCACTGGTGTAGAGACATGATTGATTTCCCTCTGATCAAGTAACGTTTGTAACATTAGGTGCGACTTGAATAGTCCAGGTGCTACTGTATAAAGCCAATACGACCATGTTGAAAACTATCTAGAAACATACTGGTGTTTGTTACTTATGCCGAGATCTGTACCCCTGGCCTGGCTGCCGGCAAATTCACAAAATGTTTTATTTCACGAAACGCCATTCACGCAATTAACACATTCACTGCCAGCCGTTTCTTTTTTACTGTAGGTAGGTTCTGCCAGAGGGTTTTTTTGAGGATTCTGGCTCATCTTTCAAGACCCGAGGATTCTTTTCTGCTAAGATTTTGTGAACACACAATATCTCAAAAGAACTAATAGAATGTGTACTTTCTCTGTCTAAAAGATTTAGTTTGTAGAGTTAGTAGTTATGTAAGCATTAGCAGTTGAATACAGCATGGTTTCAGCGTCTGAAAAATTATTTTGAGATAAACGGCTTTTTGTGAAATTCGATAGAACAGTCACTTTAACCATTCATTTTTGGCATCAGTAAGACGTCAGACATCTAAACAATAGTTTTGAACAGTAATTTCCTCCATAACAGCAGGAAACACCCCTCTCATTCAAACTCCTCCCTCCGTGTGTGTTCTTCTTGGCTGCAGCGGGCATGTCACAAGCTCGTTGCTGCTGCTGCTGTAACCTCGCGTCACCAGGCTCACTGCTTCTGCTGCTGCTGCCTGTCTGCTGGCGGCCGCTGTGCAAGTCTGGATCGGCTCGCTCGTTTCTTGTGGTTTGTGTTGAGAGCTTTGATGAAGCTTTTGCGATTCTGGTCTTATTTATGCTGCGTGTTTCAAAGTGTGTTCCACCCGTAATCTATTATGCAAATTTGCAATCCCGCACCGCCAGCAATCAGCGCGAAAACGAAAGCGTTTTCGCCATCCATTTTCATGAGAATGGCTTCCTCACACATGCTTTTTGCTTGCCTTCCTCTAGTCTGGGAGAGCACTGTCGCCACTTAGTGGGTCGGTGGAATGGGTTGTACATGTTCGGTGGCTCCAATAATTATATAAGAGATGTAAAAGGGTTAGATGCACATCCCACGGTCAAATTTTTTTTTTCATTTTTTTGACGTAAAAACACGTCATTGGCAGTCAACCGTTGGATTTAGTTTGACTTAAAAACACGTCATTGGCAGTGAACGTGTTAAGACAACGTGGGGCGGCTTTAGCTCAGGAGGTAGAGCGGGTCGGCCAATGACGCAAGGGTTGGCGGTTCGATCCCCGCTCCATCCCAGCTGCTGTCGTGGTGTCCTTGGGCAAGACACCTAACCCTCCTTGCTCCCGATGGTGTGTAGGCACCCTGCGTGGCAGCCTGCCGCCATCGGTGTATGGATGGGTGAATGTAGACTACCTACTGATTGTAAAGCGCTTTGGATAAAAGCGCTATATAAATGCAGGCCATTTACCATTTACCATTTTACCATTTACAATTTCTGATGCAGAAGCAGAATGGACATTCGTCAGTTTTTCACAAATAACCCGAAAAAATGAAGAATAGAGGTTGCAAATGGTAAATTGCTTGTTAAATCAGTTAGTCAGATTATGCCTGACATTGTTGTCGAGTAGCAATGATTGAAGCGTGATGTGCTGAGCTCAATCAAGCTAATGTTATTAATTTGCACTGCTCTGGCTAACGTCATTACGCATTGATTAACTGAATCATCTGAGTCATAGTATCTCTCTCACATACTGTACCTGTGATTGTCAGCTTCAGCTTTATAGCTAAACGTATGTAGACAGATTCTTGAATACGTCATTAAAACAGGGTTCATACAAGGTCCTTTATACTGTATAATTTAACTTTTCATACCTGGAGAATTTGCCTGTTATACATTGTATATTGATTGTTTAGGCCTAATTATTTGTAAAGTCACAACACATTAGAGATGTGTGTAGTTCTTCATATATTTAGCCTCTTCATTTTGCTCTCAAATGCACCAGGTTGATGAATCTTACTTTAAAATGTAGACAATTTTGAAAATATCACTGAAAATATCTCCAATAATAAAAATCTCACATGCCGTTAAAATAGGTGCGCACACAGAATTCCCCTTAAACAAAAACATTTTCCTTTAAAATTGTAGAAGCCATGGGAGGTACGGTGGGGCAGTGGTAAGCACTATCGCCTCACAGCTCGAAGGTCGTGGGTTCGATTCCCACCTGGGACGATGTGAACGCTGAAGGAATGCGTGCCCGTCCGCATGTCCTCGAGTGCCCACCGCCCGGGTGGGGTCGTCAAAAAGGGCCTTTCTGTGTGGAGTTTGCATGTTCTCCCCGTGCCTCCCGGGGGTTTCCTTCATATAGGAACCCCTTCACAAAAACATGCAATATCCTGGTTGCTAATGTGGTTCCTCCTCTGGTCGTTAAGGGCGCCTGTTCAGAGGGAGGGGAACTGGTTGGAATAGCGTGAACCTCCCACGTGCTATGTCCTACCGGTGAAGCTTCCTCTGGCAGGTGAAAAGAAGCGGCTGGCTGACTGCCCATGTCTCGGAGGAAGCATGGAGCCAGTCTCGGCTCTCCCCAGATCGGCAGAGGATGGAGTAGCAACCAGGATTGAGAAATCAAGTGAGCACTAATGGGGGATAAAATGGGATAAAAAATAGAAAAGAAAATTTTTTGTGGAAGCCATTGTCGGAGTTGCCCTTCAAATGCCCTTCCTGAATGTAGTACAACCGAAACAATACCCTATATTCCTTGTATGTGCTGCAAGATGAAATATTGTTATTCGCAGGTTGGCAGCATTCCTCCTCTGGCTCTGTCCGATGTTGTCTCTCAGTTCTTATGAGTCGAGTTGATTTATACCGGCTGTCATTACCGGCTGTCACACTTGTTCCACCTGTTATCCACACAAACAGCTTGTTCCAACAGACTGCAGATTACATTTCAGATGCATTACCGCTCTTCAGAAAGTGAGTTTCTCAGTCTTAACACACTGGAGTCTGCTACTCTGTTCTGTCTCTGGTGCTTGAAGCTGAAGGCCGATGCAGCCTAAGGCCCCTATCGTTGCATCAGCCTATAAACTGCGCTTAGTGCCAGGCACAGTGCAGATTAATGGCCGTGGACCAGTCCACTCCATATTTTGGTATTGGCGCTACACGCAGCCTTAAGCATTACAACCACGCCTTTTAAGCGTAAAATTACGCACAGTCTGCTCATTGGAGAAGTGCAGTAAACCAGTCACAAGCTTGCCTTTTAAGCTCCAATTCCACGGAGCGATCCAGTCCGGTCAGAAAGCCAAGCGCTCTGCTCCCCCCCCTCCCTTTCATCCCCAAGCACTCTGCTCCCCCCCTCCCTTTCATCCCCCTCTGTCTGTCTCCATATATAGGCTATTATTCCATATTATTATGCTTCTCAAACCAATCTAACTGCAGTTTAAATACTGCAAGCATGTAAATACACTACACTATAGCAAGATCAAAGTGAAAAGAATGTTCTAAATGCATCGGCTAGAAAAAAAATAGGTATCACTATGATGAGATTAGATTGGTGAAAGTTTGTCCAGAATGATATCATTTTCTCTCCCCTGCTGCATTTAGGATGATGCACATAAATATAGCCTACATTATGTAAAGTCATTGCAGAAATGTGTTTTTATTGTAAAACTAAATGTGAAGTAGGGCCAATTTATTGGAGCAGACATCACAGTATAGCACATGACAGTAGAACCGCGTTACGCTGTCACTTATCTAAATCACGTTAAATCTACGAGGGATATATATAGGCCCAGGATGACATATATGTTTCACATAGGGTTGTGTTTGGATTTCGCGATTTTATTTTGTCCAATATTGAAATGTTCTACAATTGCATGTTGTGGTAACATTACACATTATTTCTATCTATTTCTATCTACCTTTCTATCTATTTAGGCTAATTTGGATGCTATTTATTATCGAAATGTATTAGCCCAATGCATGCTGGGAGATTTCACATGTGTGGCTGCCACACATGTGTGGGAAGCCAGGCAGTGAACATTAGTTTGGCCAGAATGATCTCATTTTCTCTCGCCTTCACTGCACAGGTAGGATGATGCAACAGCCTCTGAATGTCACGGGCTCAAAACTGTCATGTTAGAAAAAACTGTCATGTTTTTATACTATGTACGGTAACAACTTCTTTTTTCTATCGGACTTGTGTTGTGCCTGTCTGAGCGAGGGAGTGAGAGAGAGAGAGAGAGAGGGGGGGACAAACTGAGATCAGCAGAGCGGAAGCTGTGCACTGACTAAGGCCTGGTTTTCAAAAGCGCAAAGCGCTAAATTAACGCCAGGAGGGAATATATCATTAGGCCAGTATTTAAGGCTGAAACGCCCATTCTGGCCTATTCTGCCACTGCGCCACGCCTATTTCTCGTAAAGCGCATTTCGGGGCGTAAAGCCATGTTGCTATCTTCCCGAGGCAGGCGCAAGGCGTGTTTTTTTGCGTTTAAGGCCAGTTTCTGCGCCTAAGGCCTGTGGGAAAATAGAGCCCTAAGTATATTTAGGTTCAAACTATAAATGGCTCACTTGAATATAGGGAGTAAGATACGTGACTCCAGATTGACACTTTAGATTGAGACACGACACAACTAAGGCTCAGTTATGCTTAAAGTGTAACTTACCCCCAAAACACTTTTTTCGGCTTTTAACCAATATATATGACTTTGGGGGTGGTGTGTGAAGAATTCTGGTCAGAATTTCCACATTTGAGACCAAACTGTTACCATTGTACCATTTGTATCATTGTCAGCCGCATAAGTGCCCTCTATGGGTTCAACACTGCTTTTTTTTGCCCTCAAAACTGCACAAAATGTGGTACAACCTGATGTCACGTTGTACCCAAAGACTATGGGATTTCAAGATAGTAACTCCCCTACTCCCCCTGTACCCTTTTTCCCGGCTCCTCACAACTCCAAGCCTATTCCCATGATGTCACAAGCATTTTCCTACCAATATGGCGCTACAATACACACAGCTCATTGGCTCTTTGTGTCACTTGACCTGTTAATCACCTGTTAATTGATTACAATCGCCTGTTATTTTCCTACCAAGATGGCCATGTGGTGATGTAACACACTACTATCAATAAACGCCACTATAATCATAAAAGGAAGAAAATGGCATTGTCTTGCTATAAATCATTCCCAACCTTTTTCATACTAAGGAGCCCTAATTTAGTTCACATTGGGGCAATGGACCCCCATATGATGAGATCTGGTCTCTCGGATGCAAATCTGTTTTTTTTTTTTTTTATGTAGCCTAGATATGATTTTGTCCAGAATTCCATATTAGGTTGAGAGACAACAGATAATCCTGGAATCCTCTCAAGAACCACTGGTGGTCACCGGACCCCACATTGAGAACCACTCAAGCACTTCGATTGTGCAGAGAGAAGAGAGAGAGGAGGACTCTTCTGTGCCCCTTTTTCACTCATGCACCTAGTCTAGCAGATGTCAAACAGAAAAAAAGAGAGGGAAACTAAACTAAAGCAGCCTACAGCCTAAAATGTATTTTCCTGGTTCACTTTTGACGCGGAGGAGAAGGCAGGTGAAGTGACACTTCTCTCCGACTCATAGGCTACTCAGCTGCGCAGCTGCACGTATGAGATTCAAGATTCAAGATTCAAGATTTTTATTGTCACTCCATGGTACAAGTATCACGTGTGAAATTCTTGTGCTGTGGACTCCGTTTACAACATAGTACAAATATAGCAGGGCATATGAGTGCAAAAAAACAACAAGAGACACAACAAGCAATAAGGCAGTATAGTGATAAGACAAGTCAGAGACAGTGGCATATTCACTGCACATAGGTGCACATGTCGTGTGCATACTTTAGACGTGCTTAAACATTTTAAATTTGGCGTATTTGACATGCAGGTGCAAATAGCATATTCCTTATTAAACATACAATTAAACTCTGCGTTTTAAATTCGGCGTATTTGACATACAGGTGCAAATAGCATATTCCTTATTAAACATACAATTAAACATTAGACATACGTAATGGTAGCAGCTACAGTACGGTACAGTACGGCTACTACACTATTTGTGTATGTTAAGGAGTCTCGTGGCCTGTGGGAAGAAACTGTTCCTCAAGCGATTTGTGCGTGCTTTTGGAACCCTGTATCTTCTCCCTGAGGGTAACAGGGAGAACAGGCTGTTGTGGGGATGATTTGTGTCTTTGATGATCTTCAGGGACCTCCTGAGGCACCGCTGTTTATATAGTTCATGCAGTTCTGGCAACTCACGTCCTGTTACGTGCTGGGCCGCGCGTCTCACTCTCCGTATCGCCTTGCGGTCCATGGTGGTACAGTTCCCGTACCAGGTGGTGAAGCAGCCAGTCAGCAGGCTTTCAATGGTGCCTCTGTAGAAGTCACTAAGGATTTCTGGCCTTAGCCCAAATTTCTTCAGGCGCCTGAGTCCTGGTGGATGTTGACTCCCAGGTACTTGAAGCTGTCCACCCTTTCCACCACTGTGCCGTTGATGGTGATTGGGGGGTGTGTGCCCCCCCCCCTCCTGTAGTCTACAATGACCTCCTTGGTCTTGGAGACGTTCAGAGAGAGGTGGTTGTCCTGGCACCATTGTTCCAGGGCCCCCACCTCCTCTCTGTAGGCCGTCTCGTCGCCCCCCGAGATCAGCCCCACGACCGCTGTGTCGTCTGCAAACTTCACGATGGTGTTCGAAGTTTGAGTCGCCACGCAGTCGTGGGTGTAGAGGTCGTACCAGAAGGGGCTGGAGACGCACCCCTGAGGCGCTCCTATGCTGATGGTCAGTGGTGAGGAGGTGAGGTTGCCCACCCTCACCACCTGGCGGCGGTCTGTCAGGAAATCCAGGATCCAGTCGCACATTGCTGTGTTTAGTCCCAGATCCTTGAGCTTGCGTACCAGCCTGGAGGGTACTATGGTGTTGAATGCTGAGCTGTAGTCCACGAACAGCATTCTTACATAGGTGTCCTTCCCCTCCAGGTGGGACAGGGCGGTGTGGAGCACGTGTGCTACTGCGTCCGCTGTGCTCCTGTTGGGGCGGTACGCAAATTGTAGCGGGTCGTGGTCCGGGGGGACCACGACCAGTGAGCTGCACTGACGCTCTGCCCCTGTCTGTGACAAGCGGCTTGTCCAGTCGTATGCAGGGGTTCGCGCAAACAGATGCGGGATTCCCGCAATCCTGCGCCCAATTTCAGACACTGATTGTGCAGAAAGGGGGGGGGGGGGGCGCCTGGGCATTTGTTTGTTGTTGTTTTGTGAGGGCTACAGAGCGCCTAGCCGAACTGGCACCCCAGGCAGGAGGCTGTTTCACCTGTACTGTAGGGTGAGCGAGGAGGAGGGAGGGGGGAGACTGTTTGTATACTCTGTGCTCGAGAGAAAAAGCAGAGGTGCACTGCACCTTTGGACAATAATCACGAACAAATCCCAAACGAAAATTTAAAACTGAGTTCATAGCGTTCTATAGGACAAGTTTGACAAGTTAATAACATGTTTACTTCAATGCAGAAATCTCCCATTGTGATTACATTAGAGCGTGTTCAGAGCGGGGGGTTTGTCCTGACTATTGTGATGTGCTGCGGCTCGCGTCACCAGGCTCTTTTAACGATACAATGGCAATAAAGTAGTTTGCCACTGAATGACCAAATTGATATAACTTTCAACCATTTTCAGCAACGCTGTTTCCATACAGGCCACCAGCGTTGGCTAGTTGTTGATATTTATAAAGATTTTGTAGCTCTCATAATTATTTTTAGTGGTGGGCAAACTGTCATGGCGTCGATTTCCAGGGGAAAACTCCTGACCTGAGCACAGCCAAAGAGAAGAGTGAGACAAGAGGAGACGTTCATTTCTTGGTTTTTACCATAGGTTTTTTCAAATAAGCAGCATGCCGTTTTGTCACATATCTGGGGGGGGGGGGGGTAAGTCCCCCTTTAACATTAAATACAGATACGGCGGAGCCTTCTGTTCATACCTTGCATTCATTTTGTGCATATTTGTACGCGTTTTCTGAAATCTTGCGGATAGACGAAACAGAGCAGTACCCCCCCCCCACCCACCCACCCACACACACACACACACACACACACACACACACACAGTGTTTTGACTCTCTACTGCCCTCTAGTGGATATATTGCTTAACATGAGGCCAATATAAATGACACGTGGAAGTCAGTGGGCAAGCTCTGAGGTTTTCCCATGAGGACGCGGAAGTACTCGTGAAAGCTGTAGTTCTCGAATGGCAACTTGAGGCAGGACACAGAAGTCCCATCATTCCCATTCACCCAATCACCCCATGTTAAAATGCCCCACTTTGTAACAGTGATGAAGCATCTTTACAGCCTCGACCGAAACACGGTTTTGGTCTATATAGCTAACTTCACCTTTTTCATAACTGTAGGGGGGTAATTTCTTACATAACTCGCCCGTTTGGAGTAAAATAGACAATATAGAAGGGGGTGATTGACAGATCGCCTGTCCAGTGCTGCTGATCTGCGTGCTGCTTGCTGATCACGCACCAATAGCAGACGGGGCTGCAGCTTTGGCAAACCCCCATCTTACGTGAGCTGCGCAAGGACCCCAAGATGGTGACAGACAACACTTTTCTGCAAAATGTGAGTTCCATAAATAGTGGATGCTTTGTCCATATTATTTAGGTCAGTGGTGGAAGTATGTGGACACTGGGCACGGCGTACAGACATATTTATTTTCGTATGAAAAGGGAGCATAAATTAGCCTTAACTATTGTTTCTCAACACAGCACACTTAAAAAAACTGAAAAACACCTGAAAAAACTTGTAGCTGGGAAATTAGCTCTGATTGGCTGATTGACAGCCAATCAATCGTGCTGGGCAACACCAAACCCAACTCATAGAAGGTTCACAAAAAATGTCACCACAACATTAAAAAACAACACGATTGTTCTCCAAGCTGTTTCTGGCGTTTTAAAATGTGGAACTCTGAAATGCACTTTAGTTCAACTGCAGCTTGCTTTGTGTCACTGATCAGATGAAGGCTTAGGGCCCTATCTTCGCAATGGCGGGAATTTTGCATTTGCGCCCTTTTTGCGCTGGAATAGAGCCGCGCAAAGCCCTAATTGTGGGCGTGTTGGCCCGCTGTACTTCACGTCATCTTGGCGCAAACCTCATATAGGCGTGTTTATGCCCAAAACAGTATTCACAAGTTTGAGATCACTCCCCTTAACACATTCACTGCCAGACGTTTTTTTTTTACTGTAGTTAGCTTCTGCCAGAGGGGTTTTTTGAGGATTCTGGCTCATCTTTCAAGACCCGAGGATTCTTTTCTGCTAAGATTTTGTGAACACACAATATCTCAAAAGAACTAATAGAATGTGTGCTTTCTCTGTCTAAAAGAGTTAGTTTGTAGAGTTAGTAGTTATGTAAACATTAGCAGTTGAATACAGCATGGTTTCAGCGTCAGAAAAATTATTCAGAGATAAACGGCTTTTTGTGAAATTCGATAGAACAGTCACTTTAACCATTCATTTTTGGCATCAGTAAGACGTCAGACATCTAAACAATAGTTTTGAACAGTAATTTCCTCCATAACAGCAGGAAACCCCCCTCTGCTTCCAACTCCTCCCTCCGTGGGCGTTCTTCTTGGCTGCAGCGGCCGTCACAAGCTTGTCACCAGTCTCACTGCTTTGCTGCTGCTGCTGCCTGTCTGCGCGGCCGCTGTTTGAGGAAGTCTGGATGGACTCGCTCGCTTCTTGGAGTTTTGGTTGAGAGAAGCTTTTGCGATTCTGGTCATATTTATGCTGCGTGTTTCAAAGTGTGTTCCACCTGTAATCTATTATGCAAATTTGCAATCCCGCATCGCCAGCAATCAGCGCGAAAACGAAAGCGTTTTCCCCCATCCATTTTCATGAGAATGGCTGCTTTTTGCTTGCCTTCCTCTAGTCAGGAGAGCACTGTCGCCACTTAGTGGCTCGGTGGAATGGGTTGTAAACGTTCGGTGGCTCCAATAATTATATAAGAGATGTAAAAGGGTTAGATGCACATCCCACGGTCAAAAAAAATAATTCATTTTTTTGACGTATTAATACGTCATTGGCAGTCAACCGTTGGATTATTTTTGACGTATTAATACGTCATTGGCAGTGAACGTGTTAAAAGCCACAGCGTCACCGCCATCATGTCTGTGACAGCAGCTTCTTTCTTGCTGAGTGCAAGCAGAGTGACAGAGTGAGAGAGAGAGAGAGAAAAGAGAGAGAGAGAGGAAAGAGAGAGGGAGAGAATTGGAGGATGAACTAGTTCAGATTCGTAACGAAAAAGGATGCTTTTGTAATTAGTAATTACTATTAATTAGTCGTTTCGCTCATATAGGTTATAACATACACATTTAAAAAATATTTGTTTCTTTAATAGGGTAGGGATGTGTGAGATTTTAATTCTAGCGTATTTCAATAGCCTATACCAGAATTGTCCACTCGGGTTATGCTACAGTATTGTTGCATGGTGCAATTGCAGGGAGATAGGTTACTGTATAGCAGGGATACTCAACTGGGGGCCAGTTTTGCAAAATGACAGGAGGCCAGGGGCCAGTTAATATACAAACATTAATATACTATTTTCGGTAGCGGGATTTTTGGGGTGTCAGCTGGAGTTTAGTCTCACAATTTTGTGCACACACGATAATTAGTTAGGTTAAGTTAGTTAAGTACATAATACTGTAAGTACCTGGGCGGCGAGCAGACGGCCATATTTGACAATTTATCTGGAGCTCAGTCAAACTTTATTTAGCATTAGTTTTCATTGTCAATTAGAAAATGGTCAGGGGGCCACTCTGCACCCTATCGCGGGCCGCATCTGGCCTCTGGAGTATGACTGCTGTATAGCCTACTGGCCGGTGTGTCAAAAAGTGATTTGCTGCCACAGCGCTGCCTCAGTGCCTCTACCCGCCCTGTGCACCGACCCACCCCCAACACCCAGCCTGCCTACCCGGCCGAGCTCCCACCTTCTCCAGGGAGACCCCCCTCCAGCAGGACCTGGCACACTAGCCGAACCGCGCACCCCACACCGCCCCGCCAGACCCTCGTTCCCCTGGTAATCCAATTCAAAACGCAAATCACTTTTTGGCACAAAACCATTACAAACGAATTCTCATTTTTAAATCAAGATGGTTCTTCTGCAGTGTAGGCTATAGTTGAAAATCAACGTGGCATTCTGAGGAGGGAACTGTGTGTCCGCACGCGAAGTGTTGGAGAGAGTGACATCGTGCCATGCATAATGTATCCAAGCGAGGATTTCCTGCACTGTGCGGAGAATACTGTGTGCGCTCAGGCGTACGCCTGGCGTAGTGTTTTTTTTTGCGCTAAGACCAGCTATTTGGTGGCGTTAAAATTGAGAGCAAACCCAAACCTCTGTTTTTATCTTCGCCAGAGCACAAAATGACACTTGCGGGAGGCAGATGATAGGCTAGAGGCCCACGGACACGCCTGGGCCACGCCTACACCTGTGTCTGCGCTTAGATCCCAACGCAAAACTGGATGGTGGAGGCAGACGATAGCTTAAGAAGCAGGGAAGATAGCAATAAGAGGCGCACAAACGATAGCGGCGTACGAAGATAGAGCCCATAATCTGCATGAAAATCACTGACTGATGTTACAAAGCACAGTGTGTCCCCAGGCCGTTCACTGACTGATGTTACAAAGCACAGTGTGTCCCCAGGCTGTTTTGTTTCTACAAGACAAATCCAATCAATTTCTCTGCCTTCATAAACAAGAACACTCTGAAAAAAACTGCTTGCGTCCTAGCCTTTACACGGCCACGTGTTGATTTTAATCTTCTTTCATTGCTCACAGATTGCGTTCAGAACGCTTTCATATGACACAGATGGCATGCTCGGCTGGTAATTTAGATGAAGAAGCAACTAAATTAGCTGCTATCTGACAAGTTGTTGATGCTGTAAAACTTAAAACCGGTGCCCATTAATCATCACAAAGGATTTTAATCTCAGCAGCTTCCCTATAGTGAGGAATGATGGCTCTGATTCAGGCGGTACGGGCTGTGCCGACTTATTACATTAGCCACGCATAAGCAAACTGTGTAAACAGCCAGGCTGCAGCCGCACGGGCGGCGAATGTCAATTTGTTATATAGATGCGGCACTTAAGCGAGCAGGGGAGCTGAACCATCGCATGCACTGTAATGACATTTCCAATGAGCTGATCTTCCTCTCGCTCCGTGTATCCCGTCATTGTCTCCTTCGCCGTTATCTTGCTTGTCATAATGTTTACTTCTGCATATGATTTACATTTTGCTTGTTGTTGTTCTGGATGATTGCAGGCTGTGGAGGCTCTCCGAGGGTCTGCCTCAACATCTCATCTTATCTTTTCCGCAGAGACACAGAGAAGGCCGCGATCCGTAACACCATTGTCAGATGAAGACCATGAAAGAGGGGGATGTCCGGGTATAGTGTTAGTGTTCCTGCCCATGACACGAGGGTCACAGGTTCGAGCCCCCGTGTAACCTCCGGCTTGGTCGGGCGTCCATACAGGCACAATTGGCCGTGTCTGCGGTGGGAAGGTCGGAGTGGTTTTTTTAGGGTGGAGGGGAACTTGGGGGAATAGCATAATCCTCCCACACGCTACATCTGGGTGAAGCACCTCGCTATCAGGTGAAAAGAAGTGGCTGACGACTGCGGCTGTAGCTGTAGCTCAGGAGGTAGAGCGGGTTGTCCACTAACTGCTTTGGATAAAAGAGGTCGGTGGTTCGATTCCCGCCTCCTCCAGTCTGCATGTCGAAGTGTCATTGGGCAAGATACTGAACCCCAAATTGCTCACGATGGTGTGCCAGCACCCTGCATGGTAGGCTGCCGCCATCGGTGTATGAATGGGTGAATGTACCTACTGATTGTAAAGCGCTTTGGATAAAAGCACTATATAAATGCAGGCCATTTACCATTTACGACTGCACATGACATGCTAGTCTACAACTCTCCCCACATTGGCAAAGGGGGTGGAGCAATGACCGGGATGGGGGGGAAGCACTAGAAAACACGAGTTTCCTCTGGTTTTATGGGGTTTTATACATTTATAAGTTGAAAAAATGGTCAAACGATGTGCATGGGGGTAAATGCAACATTACGAGGTATCCTGGGAGGCCAGGCAATTGATAATATTAAACTAGTAAATGTAGATCCACTTACATCCACAATGCTACTGTTTTGGAGTTAAATCTGCATCTGTCATCGTGGTGACAGCGAGATGACGAGTCTTCTCCCTCATTTGGCTTCCATAATGTAAATCCCCACACCGAGTTACTTCCTTGTTTACCTGTAAAGAGTGCGTCCGCTGTACACAGTGCATGCCTGGCGGCCATGTTTAGAAAGTAATTCTGGCTGTCTATTTACCTTAAAAAAGATAATTTCTCTGTATTTGGATTAATATTTCATCGCATGGCGATACTTACTAACTTCACGACTGTAGCTCAATGTATACTGTGCGGACAGTGACCATAAAGGCATGGTGTACCTTGGTTATGTGGGGGGGATATGGCAAATGAGCGAAACTCCCGAAAAAGTGGCATATCCGAGACATTGATGATGATTTTGCCCGCAGCGGTTATTATCTGGATGGGTAACTGATTTTGCCCGTAGCGGTTATTATCTGGATGGGTAACTGATTTTGCCCACAGTGGTAATTATCTGGATGACTGATTTTGCCCACAGTGTTTATTATCTGCATAGGTAACTGATTTTGCCCACAGTGGTTATTATCTGGATGGGTAACTGATTTTGCCCACAGTGGTTATTATCAGGATGCATACTGATTTTGCCCACAGTGGTTATTGTGTGGTAACTGCAAGAGAAGGAAATGTGGGACAGGGGGAAACATAGGGCCCTATTCTCCCACAGGCCTTCGGCACTAAAACGGGCCTTAAACGCAAAAAAACGTGCCTTGCGCCTGTTTCGGGAAGATATCAATATGGCTTTACGCTGCCAAATGCGCTTTAGGCCGAATGGGCGTGGCGCAGTCCCAGAATGGGCCAGAGTGGGCGTGTCGGCCTTAAATCTCGGTGTACTGCTATCTTCCCACCTGGCGTAAATTTAGCGCTTTGTGCTTTTGAAAACCAGGCCTATTTCAGTGCGCCAGTTGCGCGGAGCGCTCCCCTCTGGCTCTCTCCCTCCCCTCTGGCTCTCTCCTCTGTCACCCTTCTCTGTGTCACTCTCTCCCTCTCTCCTCAGTCTGACAGGCACAATACGACTGTCTCTCTCTGACTCCCTCGATCAGACAGACACAACACACGTCCTATAGGAAATAGCAGTTGTAAGTTCACTGCCTGTGAATGTCCCAGCATGCAATTGGGTACTCCATTTCGCTACTAAATAGCAACCAAATGAGGCGAAATAGATATAAAAGGTCGATCTAAAATAATGTGTAATGGTAACACAGCCTGCAATTGTAGAACATTTAAATATTGGACCAAATAAAACATCGAAATTAAAACACCACCCTAAGTGAAACATATATGTCCTCCTGGGCCTATATATATCCCTTGTCGATTTAACGTGATTTAGATAAGTGTTAGCGGAACGCGCTTCGGAACGCACTTCTACTGTCATGTGCTATACAGTGATGTCTGCTCCAATAACTTGGCCCTACTTCACATTTAGTTTTACAATAAAAACACATTTATGCAATGACTTTACATAATGTAGGGTATATTTATGTGCATCATCCTTCCTGCAGCAGGCGAGAGAAAATGATATCTTTCTGGACAAACTTTCACCAATCTAATAGGCTATATTTTTCTAGCTGATGCATTTAGAACATTCTTTTCACTTTGATCTTGCTATAGTGTAGGGTATTTACATGCTTGCAGTATTTAAACTGCAGTTAGATTGGTTTGAGAAGCATAATAATATGGAATAATAGCCTATAATGGAGACAGACAGACTGGATGAAGGGAGGGGGGGGGGGGAAGAGCGCTTGGGTTTTGTCTGGTTTTGCTGGACCACTGGAATTGGAGCTTAAAAGGCAAGCCTGCGATTCGTTTATTGCACTTATCCAATGAGCATGACGGTGCATAATTTTACGCTTAAAAGGCGTGGTTGTAATGCTTTAGGCTGCATCTAGCGCCAAGACCAAGATATCAAGTGCGCTGGTCCACGCCCACTGCGCCAGGCGCTCGCCGTAGAAACTAGGCCGATGCAACGATAGGGGCCAGTATGTCCATCGTTAGTCATGTGTGCAGTGGTTGTTGGATTCCTGCTTCATGCATTTATCCTGCATAAATACTGCTAATTATTTCATTTTAATTGGTAGGCTGTGAAACAAATAATAATCCAGTCTAATGTCTCTCAACCAGCTAATTCAAATGAAAACCTGGAGCAAGATGCCAGACTGTTAGCAGACATGCTAACACAGCTAAGTGATGTAAACAGCCATAAATGGTGATTGGCATTCTGTGTAGCCAATGAAAATAGCACTCCCAGAAGTTGAGTCAGGTTCTAATTTGTATGCCTAGTGGATAGCACTTAATGTACATTTCTGAACTGTTACTTTGGGGTGAGTCTTACCTGACCCTAAGTGACTGTTCATGTAGAATCCTTTGTAGTACATTTTATTTGCTTCTTTATCAACTTATTCAAATTCAAGTTGAGATGTAATGTCAGATGCAGCTAGAGCTAATGTATCTTGATAATAAACGGCTATGCTGATATATTCCCAACAGGCCATGAGATTATAGACTAAGCCCTTGACAAAGATTATTCTAAAAGTCACATTAATTGCCAGCAATAAATCCGGCTCATAATGTTAATGCTGTCCCCACTCTCTGTCTTTGTCATTTAAGGATCAGCGAACTCCATCTCTATTTTATCTGCTCCTATTTTTCAAGCCGAGGTATTACAGCATCAGTGTAATGCTAATCATGTCATCACAGCCTGATTCATTATGTGGAGAGAGAAGACAGGTTGTGGTACAACGTGGATCTCATGTTTATCATCAGATAGCCAAGTAAGTGTCACAGGCCTAGGGGTGCCTGGGCCAGTAGCTAGTTAGCTTTGCAGTCCTGGATGGCTGCGGAGCAGTAAGAAACAGGACAACGTTGTCAGTGTGCAACCAACTCGGACGCCAGGTTTATTTCTGCGTCTTCAAATTCCATTTAAATTATATTCAATAATCAACATTCAACATCATATATCTGTATTCACCATATTTCCATAAACATTTCTGTATCAATTTTTTTTTTTTTTTTTTTTTTTTTTATCCAGGGAGAACCATTGAGAGCATGCTCTCTTTTTCAAGGACGCCCTGATTACAACAAATACCACAAATTAAAACAATACAAATCAGAATAGGAACTGTGGCATATATAAAACAATACAATCACACTCAAACAATGAAAACAATACAAACATATGAAATCACAGGAGCAAACAAATAAGAGGGCTATGTAAAACAGGTGCAAGTCCTATGCAATCCTCAAGTAGCGCTTTGAACGATTCTATAGAGACCAGTTGGTCCAGTTTGAGACAGTCCTGAAGCTTATTCCATCTATCAGGAGCATAAAAGATAAAAGCGGTCTTTCCTGATTCACTATTCATACGTCGAGTGACCAGTCTAATGTGTGTCGTAAACGCGTCCGATAACTTAAAGCACTGAAACTTAAAAGCGAAGACAAATAGAGTGGAAGCTTACCGCACAAGGCCTTATAAATAAATAAAAGACAATGCTGATCTCTACGAATGGTAAGAGAAGGCCAACCCACCTTTTCATACAGAGTACAATGATGAGTGTGAAACCCACCAGTGATAAACCTCAAAGCACTATGAAACACTGCATCAAGAGGCTTCAGTGTGGAAGGTGAAGCGTGCATGTACACTACATCACCATAATCAAAGACAGACATTATTAGAAATTGCACAATGATTTTTCTGCTAGACAGAGAAAAACAAGACTTGTTTCTGTAGAGGAAACCAATCTTTCCCCTTAGCTTTTTAGTTAGGTGTCCTACATGGATTTGAAATGAGTGCTTAGAATAGCCAAATGCCCAAATATTTATAAGAGTTGACAGTTTCAATTTGTTCACCTTTAAGAGTATGAATACCAGTGGCCATTACAGCCAGTCTCTTTTTGAGGCCAATGCGGAAGTTGCCATACTCTCAAATGGCCAGTGGGGGGCGCAGCTTGTGTAACATCATCCCGGAAACGTCCATTTAACTCTATGTGAAACGAGCCAACTTCTCTCTCGGTCTCTGTCTTAAATAAACACTTTACAAATGAGTTTATGGTCTGAATCAACAATTTCAAGTTTTTTTCAAGCTCTCATCTAGTCCGCTTTCTAAATTATGGTCCCATTTCGAGGGGAAAAGACGATAAAGAAGACTAACTTTGTGGGCGTGGTTACCAGCAAACTTAAAAAAAAAAAACTCCCAGCAACAGCGTTGCCAGACGTACGATAATTATCGTATGATCTCGTCGTTGTATCAGTCTTGGGACTTGGGAGCAGTCGCGAAATCTTTAGCCACATAAACAATTTCATATTTTATCTATCTTTGCCATCTTTGCGTACTTTTAAATAGCCGTTTTCGTAGTTTAACCATTTTTACATTTTTGAAGGACCTGCTTTGACCTCATTGTGTGTTTTGTGGAAGAAAAAAAGTAAAAATGGCCTGTACAGCTTTTGGATGTACCAAAAGATACTCCTCTGGGTCGTCTGTGAAGCTTTACAGGTGAGTAAACGTTACATGTGTTTCGCTAGCCAAAATTATAATCCCAGTTATTACCACGTAGCTGTTAAACGTGAATTACAGATGCAAGCCCAGCAAGCAAAATTACGTCATGATAACGTTGTGATGACGTGTTCCAGTGACGTTCAGGACGTGGCCAAATCACATGGTGATTTGGGGATGATTTAGACGTCTACGCGGGAACGTCAAGCTGACGTCGAAATATGACCGTTACCATGAATGGGCATGTTCAGTTATTCTGCTATGTAAACAGTGTATATTCAGCAACTTTATACATAAAGCTATAATGATGTCCAGATTAACAATTTTATGCTACATTTTCAAAAAATATAATACCGCCCCGTGTGGGATTTGAACTCGGGCCGGCTACTCTACCGCTACGCTATCTGTTCACTGAAATATTCTGCTGTAGGTTGACTAATATAGCCTAGTTTCAAAACATGCACCCCTTGTTCTTTTTATACCAGTATAACATCCATGGAGTCGGGACAGTTTTATTAAAAACGAAAGCTAATTAAATTCAAACCTTAATCTGGAAGAATCATTGAGGGTCCCCTCAAAATTTACAAGTGTCACCAACATTTGTTTGCCAGTGCTCCTGCACACACAGCTATGAAACACGGATACTAGGGGTGTCACGATACACTCAGTTCACGATACGATACGTATCACGATACTGGGTTCACGATAACGATACGATACGATACGATTTTAACAATATTTTTTTAAACTTGAATAATGACAATATATGACTGGAAAAGTAGTATTTTATTTGAAATGCACAAATACAAAACATGCTGTTGTGGGAAATTGTTATTACAATAACAACTAGAAAAAACATGAGATTGGAGATAAGGCTTATCTTGAAATAGAATGAGTTACACCGTCACTTAGATTTACTTTGAACTAAAAGGTTTCTCAGCAGTATAAATTCTCATTATGCATCTTCAGTTTTTCTTCAAACTCAAACAACAAGACTTTTCTTAGTCTATTTTTTATGCATCTTCAGTTTTTCCTGTCAAGTAAACAGTTTTGCCAGAAACTCAATTGAATGGTTTCTCTCCTGTATAACTTCTCATGTGTCTCTTCAGAGACTTGTTCAACTGAACTACTTTCCACACATTGAACTTCAACAAACAGAGACCTTTCTTAGTCTATTTTTGAAAAAAGAAAAAAAGAAAAATATATATATATATTAAAAAAAAAAAAATTGCGATATGAGATTTAATCTCAACGATACATATCGTGACGTTTTACTATCGCGAAATTTCGTGGGACGATATATTGTGACACCCCTAACGGATACCATATAGGATTATGGCAGAAACTTGTTTATTTAAAACGTTGCCGTCAAGTCTGACATCCCTAAGCACTCGCCTCACCGCCCGCAGCATAGAGACCAATGTTATTTGTCCAGCTCGGAGGATCGCTCATTTAGGTGAAAATGAGGTTGTATTTCGTTGTCTACCATAAGATGGGAAAGAGTCGTATGTGCAGTACACGCTTCGTTTATGAGCTCTTGATCCGGGAAGTGCGAATCTCTCAATATATTTCCAACTTTACCGAACTTTTGTGGATCGCACATCACAGTGTGTGTAACAGTTTACAATCTGTGTAAGCAGAACCCCGAAACACATGCTACAACATGCAACTCCCAACTCAAATGTATAGTTTACGCCTCGCAGTGTATTTTCTCTCTTTCAAAACAATCTGGCAACAAGATATGCAAGTGAGACAATTGCAGGATTCCCCTGCAATTCATCTCCTGTAGTCACGTACCTCCACGAATAAACAGTTTGTTAATCAGCGCAGATTGTCCAGTGTCCACATGCAAGTGCTGATCACTCGGATTTTGCATAAAAAATAGCCCAGGCTGAGAAATATGTGATTGATTGCAACCATTTAGTTATCCTCATGGATATTTCAGTGGTGAGTGAAATTAGTTGGATAGTGATACTTGGGCCAGATCTGAGTCGTCATGATATGACTTGAGCTGACCCCGATTGGGCTCTCTCGATTTGTCCGGGTCCGTCCGTGCTTGCTGGGAGCTAGCTAGCATGGTAGCTAATGTAGTGCATGCTAACGATGCTAACGCTACCTTGTACCTGTGTTATGGTTAGCAGTGTTCAACATAACGATAACGTTAGGATATCCAAAGCCTGATAACGTTTAAGTTGAAAAGATAATATTGGACGTTTGAATTGACCAATATTCGTTCGCTTTGTGTTTCTGGCTTCTGGCATATGATGTGACCTAACGTTAATATCTCGGGATAGTATAACGCACTGCGTTAATGTAACGCTATATAAGTTAACCATCCATGAAAACGTCATGCATACTTTTAGTATTTGTTTGTGCTTAACGTTATCAGTCAACCAACCGACCAATTTTATATTTATATAGCGCCAAACCATAACGAGAGTTATCTCAAGCCGCTTTCCAAATGGAGCTGGTAGTATAACAGGCTCATTATTCTAATGCTAGACCAATTCACACCAGCGTTATGTGCTATCGTAGCCTACTGATGTTTCGCTCTGATCTGTCTTGTGAATTCTTGTTCTGTTGTCTTTATGGCACGATCTTACTGTCTTGTCTGTAAATGTTTTTGGCTTTGTATGTTTTATTGATTTTTTTTAAACATTTACCCAAAATGACTACAGTTTAAAACATGCACATTTAATGAAATGCTGATTCATGTGTGCTGTCCTTATAAATAGAAATGAATAACAAAAACATACATTATTCTGGAGTCAGAATGCAAGTAATAAATCCTCTCCTCCCCCCCCCACCTCTCTCTCTCCCTAACAAGATTTCCTTTCGGTGATAAGTGCAGACTGAAGCAATGGGTGATAAACATGAGGAGAAAGGACTGGACCCCGTCCATATATTCACGTCTGTGCTGTGGACACTTCGAGGAGGATCAGTTCTTCACAGACAACAAGGTCGAGTACACATCACTCACTAACTTTTCTAAATCAAATCTACAAATCATTGTAGGAATTTAGCAAGGGCAAAAATGCCCCCAAGAAATCTCAGAAAACCCGAAAAATTGCACCCGCTAATTTGATTTTCATTCAATTAATTTAATTTCCATCTCGAACACACACACTCAGCACCTGCAAGCTGGTTGCCAGAAGACAATGATGAAGAAGAACACACTCACACAAACAGTGCTGTTGTTTACACTATGCTTCAAGTGCCCCCCCAAAAATGTGTTAATGCCCCCAGTTTTTAGACAGTGGGGGCAAAAGTTGCCCCCAAAATATTTTTTACATTTCATAAACTGCTACAAATACTTAGTGGTGAAAATTGCTCAAATAAAAATTGCTCAAATAAACCTAACATGGCACAACTTAATTAACAATTCAGGGTCTGAATGTGTGACAACATTTAATCTGATTTTATCAGTCATCCTTCGTGAGGTGTGTGATGATGATGCCACCATTTCATAACCACTGCCAAAATTTGGTGCACATGTAAGTGTCATTAAGGACCACTTGGACGATTTTCTATCCAGGTTGGGCACACAAACTAGCATCACTGGGGGAAAATGCTATGATATGTATCATAATCTACCTACGATGTCATCTGGATTTTCTAGGGACAGAGGAAGCTGAAGAGGACTGCTGTGCCTACAATTTTCAACTTCCCAGACCATTTGAAGAAAAAGCCAGCACCTACCAGGGGCCCACGGAAGCAGGTAAGTATGGAGGTAAGTGACAGTTTGGTTCCAACTTCTGTCCCTTCATGTTCTTCACAAAGCTATGTTGTTCAGCCTTATGGGGAGCCTGCACCTGTTGCACCTTTTTCTGTCTTGGATGATCATGACTATGCCAAAGTGATGCAGGACACTGCTGAGGAGACCATTGTTGTTGACAGTGTCCCTCATGATGGCATAGTTATGACTGATGTCCATGCTGAGATTGTTGCAGATGATACTGCGATGTGTAGCACAGGTGGAGACCCACAGATCGTTATGCATGATCATCAGTGCTACATGATTGCAGAGTCTCCAAAAACACTCAAGCGGAAATATGAGCGTGTACAGGATAAGCTAGTTGTAGCTCGCAAAAAACTTAGGATGACGAGTCAGCAGACAAGGAGATTGAAAGTAAAACTCGCGTCCTTAAAAGATCTGACAAAGATTCTTCAGAAAGAGATGCTGATCTCAAGTGAATGTGCTTCTCTTCTGGATTCTCTGGATGATGTTCCCAGAGAAATTTTGGCCAGAATCCAAAAGAACAAGAAGACAGCAGCTTTTTCTGAAGAACTAAAACAGTTTGCGACTACACTACACTTCTACTCTCCAAAGGCTTATGATTATGTCAGATTGAAGTTCAATTTTGCGTTGCCACATCCTCAAACCATTTGCAATTGGTACAGCAGCGTCTCGGCAGACCCTGGATTTACCGTCGCATCTTTCAACGCTCTGCAAAGCCATGTCGCTGAGGAGAGGAAAGAGGGGAAGGAAACCATCTGCTCTTTGATGTTGGATGAAATGTACATCCACCAGCAAATTGAGTTTGGGGGGGACCAGATCCATGGCTACGTCGATGTCGGTGCTGGTGAAATAGAAAACACCGTCGCCACGCAGGCATTAGTCATCATGGTTGTAGCCATCAATGGGTCTTGGAAGATCCCCATTGGATACTTCCTCATCAGCAGCTTGACTGGAGCAGAGAGGGCAAACATCGTCCGGGAGAGCCTTCGTCGCCTCCATGCTGTCGGAGTCCGGGTTGTCTCGCTGACATGTGATGGACCAGCACAAAACTTTGCCATGATCCATGAGCTTGGTGCCAAACTTAACATCACAAACATGAGTCCTCATTTTCTCCATCCAGAGGATCAAACTCAAAAAGTGCATGTGCTCTTGGATCCATGTCACATGTTAAAACTCATGCAGAATGTGTTCTCGACAGCTGAAGTGTTACAGACAGAAGATGGGAAACCGATCAGATGGCAGTACATTGAAGAACTCCACAAATTGCAACAAAAGGAAGGTCTGCGGCTTGGCAACAAGCTTCGTATGGCACACATCGAGTGACGACAACAAAAAATGAAGGTCCACCTTGCAGCCCAGCTGTTCAGCAGCAGTGTGGCTGATGCCCTGCAGTAGGCCTACTGTGAGCAAGGGCTCAACTATCCCCAGTTAAGAGGATGCGCAGCTACAGTTGAGTTCTTGCAAACAATTGATGCAGCTTTTGACGTCCTTAATAGCCGCAATCCATTTGGGAAAGGATTCAAAGCACCAATGAAGCCATTCACAATCCATCGTGCCAGGGCTATTTTGGAACGGGCAGAGTCATGTCTCTGTGGGCTCAAGGTGAAAAACAAGAGCAACAACTGGGTCTACATGCACGCCACTCAGAAGAAGACCCCTATCTTGGGCTTCATTGCTTGTTGTAGAAGTGTGCTTAACATCTACGATGATCTTGTGGAGGGACCAAGTGCACCGTACAGGTACCTTCTGACATACAAGCTGAGTCAGGATCACCTGGAGCTGTTCTTCTCGGCGATCAGAGCACGTGGGGGTTTTAACAACAACCCCAATGCAAGGCAGTTCCGCGCGGCCTACAAGCGACTCCTTGTGAGGCACCAGGTGAAGAGGGGCACAGGCAACTGTCTTCTTCGTGACAACACCGACATCCTGGATTCCACACCGGCAAATGTCAACATTGCACGCAGGATGGATGTGGCGCCCGTGGAAGTGCTTTTGCCTGAAGAAGACAGCATCGCTGACCTCCCAGATGTAGACAACCTCTCAGAATACAAGGAGGCAGCCATCAGCTACATCACAGGCTTTGTGGTGAAAAAGATGAAGCAGAAGGTTACCTGCATGCCTTGTTCCCAGGCACTGACATCAGATGACTCCACACATCCTTTTCTGGCTTTGAAGAACAGAGGTGGTCTACAGAAACCATCAGCCGGAGTCATTGCAGTTTGCCAGGCCACTGAGAAGTGCTTTGAGAGGCTTTTGAAAATGAACGGGGGGAAAGCTCCAGCAGGACGGGGAACAACAGCAGCAATTGTTACTCAAGTCCTTGCAGGTACTTTGGATAAAACCCTGTTCCCAAATTTGCACAACCACATGTTTGATATGTGCGTTGAAGCAAACCATGTCCATGTTCTGGTCAAGATGGCGTCTGCCTGGTTCTGTAAAATTCGGCTCAATCATTTGGCAAGAAGGCAGACGGAACAAATTAAGGAAGAAAAAATTGTCCGCAGGCGGCTCACCAAATTAATCCATTTTTATGGTGATTAAGGAGAGAGTGCTATGCATTTTGAGTTAGGGATAGGAAGATGGGAGAGAGTCGGGATTCGAGGGGTGGGTAGGATTAGTGGATATGGGGGGTGTTGTTTGGGTGTGGGGGGATAGGAAGGTGGGAGAGAGTCGGGGGGTGGGTAGGTGGAGTAGCTAGGGAGATATCGGAGGGGGGAGTGAGGGGGCGTGGCGCCGTGGTCTCAAAGGTTAGCGCAGGTTATAAATGTAAGTGGACATTAATGTTGTCATGTTTGTCACCATTGTGTGTTTGTGTGTCCCGGTGTGTTGTCTTTTGTGCATATGCACTCTCTTTTTATAATAGAGCTCGACATTCACGTGACTTTCTGTGACGTTTGCTGCCCTGCAAGTGAGTTCCCCGTTCATTTTCTCCAGCCTCTGTTAAAATACTTTCTTTGAGTCAGATTCTACGGGGTCAAAGTATTCAGTATTTTAACACTAAAGCCAGACACTGCCCACCCCTTCTGATCTTCACATTAAAGGGATATTTCAGATTTTGTTGTTGTGGGGTTGTATGAGGAACTTGCTGACAGTCAGTGTACTACATGCAGTAGAATGCAGCCGGCCGCCCTGTGCTGTCTACAGCAACAAACAGGTCTACTTCCCTGATGTGGCCTGTCTCCATCTCTCCCAACTGGGACGGCGCCGGCTGAATTCTATTGCATGTAGTACACTGACTGCCGGCAGCAAGCTTCTCATACAACCCCCCAACAAAAAATCTGGAATATCCCTTTATACACTCAGCTATTGAGGAGGATGTGGCAAAATTTCGTTCAGTTTCATTGTTATTTCTTGGAGCCTACATCTAAGGGGCACAAGTAGTTAATGTTCCGTTTGTAGCATGTGAAAATAATACCACCTTCAGGTTATTGTACATAGTCCCATGTGTTGTTTACTTTTTATGAAGACCAAAACAAAAGGCATTAAAGTACTAAAACAAAAAAAAACAAAAAAAACACGGTTATTTTTGAAAGGTTTGAAGAGTGTGGTTAAAGAGATAGCTCAGAGGTACTTGCATAAAGTCAGTCTACTGGGTAAAGCACTCTGGACACATCGCGCACCAAGATAGGACAACTGCTGTCTGCTGAGTGTGAGGGGGGCCATGAGCAAAAACCTAAAAAACATGGCCATGGCCATGGCTCCCTTCACACTCAGCAGACAGCTCTCTGTGCCTGCCACAGCTGGAGTGCAGTTCTCCTATCTCTGTGTGCGATGCGTCCAAAGTGCTTTACCCAGTACACTGACTGTATGCAAGCACCTCATAGGACCCCACTTCAAACAAACCCAAATATACAAAGTTTTTGCTCCCTTTGTTTATGTTGTGTGTTATAAATATGTATGTGTGTAGTTGTTGTATGTTGTAAATATTTATGTGTGTGTATCAGGACCACAACGGAAATAAGTTGAATGCGTTTGTGATATCCTGATCAATTATTTTATACTGTATGCTTGTTGGTGTACTGTATTCATTTGATTTTTCAAATAAATTCATTCATTTGTTTATGTACTTATTTCTGAATTTGTTTATGGATTTACTCCTTTCAATCCAACAAGAAAAATTTGTGTGCAACGCATTGCTGCGGTGCAATTAACTTTTGAAAGGAGCCTGTAAGATGCTTTATCTTGCCTGTAATCTTGAGCTGCCTGTAATCTTGCCTGTAATGTAATCTTGCCTGTAATGTTGAGCTGTAATCTTGCCTGTTCTCTTTACTGTATATATGCCTATGTGTAATGCCTATGTGTATGCCTATGTGTATGCCTATGTGTAATGTAATGCACTCTTGCCTGTAATGTTATCTTGCCTGTAATGTTGAGCTGTAATATTGCCTGTTCTCTTTACTGTATATATGCCTATGTGTTTGGTGTATATAATGTATATATTTACATGTGTTAACAGATCTATGTATTTATTTTACGCTATGTATGTATTTTTCTTTATATATTTACGTTATGCATTTGATCATCTCCATTTCACTGCTGTTGTTGTACATGTTCAATAGCATGTGACAAATCCCTTTAATCCATGATTTATCCATTTCATTTATTTATAATTTTTTACATGTCCTGTTGTATGTTTTCTGTAATGTCTTCTGTGCGTGAAAAGTGCGTTGTGTTGTTGTTTTAAGTTTTTATTTTGCCATTTCTGTCCAGTCTCGTGTTCCTGCTCTTGGCCTGCACCTTGTCGTTGGTGAGCAGGCTTAAAACCAAGACAGGCCGTCGATAACTACTTGAAATGTGTTAAACCAACCTTTGTGTGTTTTTCTGGATTACTTGACTGCGCTATCATCAGCTCTGGGTTTTGCTAACTTGAACACTTGAGTTGTCCTCCAGCAACAGAAGGAAGACCATGTATTGGAGCGGCGTATTTGGTGCCAGTCATCTCGTTGTGGAGAAGGGAGACTGCACAGACAACTGGAGCTCTAGTGAAGGTTAATTCAGGAATACAATATTTTGCATGCTTATACTGTAGGTCTGTAGTTAGTTGGGACTTATCATCCCACCCTGTCATCCCATCTCTCACACATGCTCATTCATCGTTTAGCTGGTCACATCCAGATCAATCTAGTAAGAGTGGTGCCTAGGGGAGGTCCAAAATGCATGACTCAGTAGCCAATTAACAGCCAGGAAGGGGGCTCGCGCTACGTTTGAATGCATACAATGAAGTTGATAATATACTATTTGATTCTTTAAACGTCTTACCCTTTCAATTGTACATCACAAAAGGTCAATTTTGCCTTGAACTCGACAGCGCTGCTTAATCCAGAATGGACATGTCTCAACTCTTCTATTACTGTATATTGCTCTGGTCACATCTATCCAAACACAGTGACCCACCACCATTGTTAGATAATCTTGCTGTTGTCTTTTTAAATATGATTCTCTTTCCATTTTAGTCTTCAACTTGATGCTGCTGCACGCACTCCTCTACGTCATCGTCTCTGCAAAATCTTCGCTGATTCATCAGCTGCAGCAGTCGTACCAGAGCCACTAGGCATCACCACCAAGTATCTGGACTCCACGGGTGATTCATCTTGCAACGGCTCAGGGCTGCATGGTGACCGTCCATTACAATTTCTACCTGTAGAGTCTCAAGGCCCAAGCGCACTGAAAGTCCTCCTATTGTTTTAAATGGCTGAACCGAATGCACACCAAAGTGGGGCACCAAGCTGCCCCTACTCTGCACCTTTGCTATGCCAAAGTTATTGACTGATTCAATTGTAACTGTCTAAGAAAGAAAAAGTTGCTACAGTAGGCTAGTGCGGCATTGTTTTGAACATAGAAATGCAGCAATCGGTTTATAATTCTGTTCATAGTATTCAGATTTTAAATTTTGTGTTTGTGTGGGGAGAAGCAAAATGTCAGTACAGCTCATACAATACATTGGATTTATTCAGTTATTGTAAGTAAAATATTTGTGATGTGAAACATGTAGCCAGCAGACGTTAATCATTCACTTAAATGCATACACATAATCTATACTTTCATAAGCACATCTCTCCTTAACAATCAGTCTTAAACTCTGTACCCCATTCTCACGTCCAACAACAGGAATCCTAATCTCTCCCGAACTGTTCAGATGTCCTGCCATGTCAGTAATGTCAATGTCTCATCACACATGAAATCTCTGTACCAGTTTACTGCACTGTACAATGCCCGTTTCAGCAATAACGTATCTAGTATGTCAGCTTTCTGTGTGTTATTGCACCACATACAATACTGTATCAATGTCTTCCTTTGAAGAACTGTATCCATGCAGCCTCGATGCTTGTTACATCTCTCCCTCTCATGAGACCTTAAATCATTAAATATATTCAAGTAAGCTGAACCTCTGACTCAACAACTTTTACATTACTTATTTGACATGTATGTGCCTTCCTCATTTTGGAGCCTATTTTTCTGTTGCTTAGAATTTGAAAGTTACCGTGACAAACTGTATGCTCTCCATAAAAACAAACCTGGGGGAAGAGCTTCACAAATGCCTTTATTGCTCACTAAAATGACAGATTTAAACAGTTTTTTTAATACCCATGAACACTAGAAAGAGGTATAAAATAATGTAATTCAATAATTTATGTAGAGCTACAGAATTCAACTACAGATGTGGATCAAATGAAAGGTGTACAAGGCATGTTTGCATAATGAAAAGTTTGATCTTGACACATGGATCAAGCTCTATTCTTACTGCTACGACACTGAGAACTAGCAGCCTTTACAGAAGCTCACAAACAACAATTATGTGTTTATGTTTGTTTATTTGCACATACATGTATATACAGTAAGTAAAAAAAAAAATATTATTGCACAAACTAGAAATCAGGGTTCCCACACCTTTGACTAACTTTAAAAAAAAATGTTTGTTCAAGATGGGCCCAGGTGGAGCCTGAAAAGGTGTTTTTTGTCTTTTCCGAAACATGGGCAGTGATTCGGCCATCCTGACCGAAAGGGGGGAGCTCGTTCCACCATTGTGGTGCCAGGGATGAGAAGAGTCGCTATCGGGATGAGCGACTTTTGAGCCCACGTAGCGGAGGAGGGGCAAGGCGACCTGCACTGGCACTATGTCAACTACGTCCGACATGGGGGCAGAGAGTTTCAAAGACCATGGGGTGGTTCGGCTGGGGTGGTAAGGGAAGAAGACAGGGAATAGGAGAGGTTGGAGGGCACAAGGAAGAGCATTAGCTGGTAAGAGTGTTATGCCATAACAGTGTTATGGCTGCAGGTGTTTTTTTTTAATATATATTAACAAAAATAACACTCATCATCACTTAAGGCATGACACTGTGCGCTATGTTTGGGGCTGAAATAAAAGTCCATTAAGACTCAACTTCAACAGCTAGCAAACTGTCAGACATGAACATTTCACCGCTGCTGAAGTTGGGCTTTAATGGACTCGGCTAAACTGTTTAAAAAAATGTAATTTCCCCTCCTAGTGAGATGAACTTCATCTTTCAAAAATAGCCCAGGAGTGTCAAAACTTATTTGAGGGTGGCGTACAAACCTGCCATTTAAAGAATGAACATATGTAGCCATAACATTGTTCACAAACTTACGAGCCTTTTCAATTTTCCCGGGTTTAGCACCAAACTTCCACCTGCGTCTCTGGCTGATCCCAGAAAAGATGATGGTCATTTCTGGACATTGCAGGTGGAGCTGGTGCAGATCCTCCTTCATCACTGCGATGAGGCCGACACTTGGGACGCTTCCCAAATCATTCCCACCGCAATGAATCAGGAGGATATCCGGGACTGCTCTTCCTCGTAGGCACAGGTTGAAAAGGGGGAGAAGGCTGTTCCACCTCAGACCACCCCAGCCGAACCAATGGATGTAGTTACATCCAACACCAAGGTGGTTCCCCACGGTCTCTTCAGCTCTCTGTTCCCCACGTCGGACGTAGCTGTCCCCAATGATCCAAAGGCCTGCATGGGGGGGGGGGGGGGGGGGTTAGAGACAAGGGGGGGGGGGGGTTTTAGAGACAAGTAATGCTGTGGTGAGAAATGTATCATATTATAGATTATAAAGATGGCGAAATAAACATCACTCTCATTGGACGTTCTCCACACATTTATCAGAAAAAACTTTATTTCCTCAGTTTAGTAGTAAAAAAAACAGCTGCTGAACTCTTTTACTGAATACCATTATTTAGAAATGTAACCATTACTCACGTCTGTAGCATTGTGTGGGTGCAGATGCCATCATGGAACCAATCTGGTCTCGGTCTGCTTCTTCTTCTGGGAGAGTGGCAAGCGAGACTAGCTTCTTCCTGAAAGAGAAATAATACTTCCAATAGATGTATTTGACGGATGATTTGACGCCTGTCTCTCTCTCTCTCACTCTCTCACACACACACACACACACACACACACACACACACACACACACAGCATTGAACTCTACAGTCTATGGTTGAACTGTACTTAATTCAAGAGACATACACAGAACTGCGTTTGTTTACCCTCCACTAACGCTACGTCCTTGATGTGCAGCATGCAATAACGTTGAACATTAACGTTATCCTAAATGATAGAGTGCACTCTCCGTGTTCCCACAATACAGTATATTGTTCCCACAGTATTCTGCGGTGTAACCAGGTATAACGTTAACGGGCTAATGTTAATCTGCAATCTGAATGGCTGTCTATGGTCAAAACAACAGTTGCTGTTACGTTAAGAACATGCTCTAGACGACTCAAATTTTGTTGAATCATATGGTAGAATCGCTATCACGTTGCAGAGAGAGATAGTTGATTTGTATCAGGGGTGGAGTCGGCAAATACAATTAATACAGAGGTGGATAAACTATCCAAGGTGAGTAGTAGTTTACCCACCTTGTTTCCCCTCATTGATTGATACGGTTGTTGATCAGAAAATAGTGGAGTAAATTCTGCCTCCTCTCAAATACAGGTAAACAGAACTGCTTTGTTTACCCTCCACTACGTCCCTGATGTGCGGGCGCTCCTCGCCAGTGTTGCCAGATGGCAAATGTTGAATTATCGTACCAGAGGGTCAAAATTATCGTTTTTGGAGTGAAATTATCGTCATGCAACGTTAGCTAAACAAACGAGGAGCGCCCGGCTAGCAGGGTAAGGCTAATGATATTAATTATTTAAGAACTAAGATTACCTCGAAGTTGTGGAAGCTGACGTCAAGCCGGTCGGCAGGCAGGCAGCTGGTGACTCGAGTGCATTGTCTGTATCTCGAGTGTGAAGAAAATTCATAGAAAATTGGAAGCGGACGAAAAGATGGCTGACAGTTCAGGCAGATATTTTTCGTGAGACCTATTCGGACACGCCCCCGATAGCCTGACGTAGCGTCTACATCACTACTTCCCCGCCCCCTCTCCCCCGACTCCCCGTATTTCCATGTAAAGTTAATCCATTCAACCAATCAACGATGAGCAGGAAGCGGGAGATTCAAGCCTCATTTTGTTCCATCAAAACCCAATGGGTGACGTCACGCTGACATTATCCAGTTCTATTATACAATCCATGATGAATCCCTACATTGGGATCAGTTCCAGGTGACCTTGAGAATAACATGCATTTGGTCTTGTCAGAGTTCAAAATCAGCTTGTGACTAATTAGAGCCAATTGAAATGCTTCAAAAGCAGTCTGCAGGCTTGCAGTGGCCGATGCCAGAGTGGAACCAACACTATACAAAATTGTGTTGTCTGCATAATAATGGACATCACAGTGCTGGGAGGGGAGTATAATATTAATAACATAAAGAGGGAATAAGAGAGGGCCCAAAATTGACCCTTGTGGGACACCTTTACCAATTGAGAGCTAGATCGAACGCCGTCGGCAACAACTGCCTGTGTTCTCCAAGATAGGTAATTAGAAAACCAGCTGATAGAAAGATCATCCAGGTCAATAGAGGACAGTTTGTTTAACAAAATATCATGGTCCACAGTATCAAATGCCTTAGAGAGGTCTACAAAAAGAGCTGCACAATGTTGATGATTATCCAGACCATTCAATATATTATTTACGACAAGTGTTGTAGCTGTTACAGTGCTATGACCTGGTCTGAACCCAGATTGCTGAGGTTGGAGAATGTTGTGTGCCTCCAGGAAAGCACGCAACTGAGAACTGACTAGGCTTTCCAGAATCTTGGCTAAGCAGCACAATTTGGATATTGGCCTGTAGTTATTTAGAACGCTTGGATCACCACCTTTATGTAGAGGAACCACTTGTGCAGCTTTCCACACAGCAGGGATTACACCAGAGGTAAAAGTTAGGTTAAAAATGTGAGTAAGCGGAGAAGCTATTATCTCTGCACTAAGACGCAGGAGATATGGGTCAAGGTCATCCTCACCCTTGGACTTCTTAGTGCAAAGTTGTGTAAGTGCATTAAAAACGTCCATATTGCTTACCAAATGAAAAATGCGGAAAATTTAGCGAGTTCTCAGATAATGGGACACCAACATGATCAGCAGGAGCCATATTTGCAGACTGCCTGTCAAATAGATGACCTGACGATATGAAATGTTGATTAAAAACATCACACATGTCAGATTTATTTAAAATAACACTATTTTCACTGTTAATCTGTGGCGGGAGAGAGGACGCAGATCTGGTTTTTAGTGAATTAACAGTCTTCCAGAAGTTAGCTGCATTTCCTTGTGTTTCAGCAAGAGAAGACAGGTAATAGCTGGATTTGGCTTTTCTGATCATTCCGATGCATTTGTTCCGCAGTTTTCTAAAGTGCAACCAATCTCCTGGTTCATTAGTACGTCTAGCCTTTGACCAGGGCACATCTCTAAGTCGAAGGGCTTCAGGCCCGTATCTAGGGTGAGGTTACTGGGTGGGCAATTGCAAATTTTGGGGGGCAATGAAAATAGCCATACCAAAAAAAACTCGCCAAAAATGTGCCTAACTTTGGAACATTATTGCCGACAAGCTAGTATGCCATACAGTAGCTGGTACCAGGTCCGTTTTTAGCCTGTTACATCTTTGGCGGTAGGTTGCCCAAAGGTTCTCGGTTTGGGGATGGGGATTAAGTTGCATTATATTCTAACACTAAACTGTTCCACTAGGTGTCCACATTGTGCTGTGGGTAACCTAAGTATGAACTTTCACTCAGGGGACAGGCCAATGTTTACAAAACTCCTATTATTAAAACTATTTGCAAACTATGTACATACAAACTAACTAACAAACTAACTATTTACACAACTGTTATTATATTCACAAGACTTTTAGTCTTAAAAGTGAAAAGAAAACAACTTTGAAAGCAGATTGATTTTAGCCTGACTCCGCCAGGCACAAATTCACAATCCCACCTCCGTCTCAACTCGGCTCAAGATTGGAGTTTAAACCGGCCTGCGCCCAGGCGACCCAATCAGCGTGAGCTACGGGCGGGCTTTAGGCGAGACCGGGTGTGATGCCACCGAGAAGCGCATGTGCGTTTGTAGTTCTTTCACTATTCAACATGGCGGCGGCTACCGAGGCTAGCTCCAGTGTGCTGGTCAAACATTCTATTCAAAACAATAAGCTAACATAAACGTTAAACACTTGATCTTACAGTGAGTACGGAACCGTAACTGTATTGCTGTAACGTTATCAACTATGAACGTTAGTAAACAAGACATTGTTGTAGAATTTGTGGAGATAGCCTTCAGACTGTTGCTAGGCTGGGAGAATTTAGCAGCCATCAGCTAGCTGTAAGGCTAGTGAATGGCTAGCCGTTAGCCATTCACGCAAGTCACACAAACACAAAGCCCTTCTCACCACTGCCCAGTAAACATGTAATCTGTTAAACCATAATTTTTGTTCCAAATAGAAATAAATCATAACGTTAATCAAAATGCCACTGAAATAATAGCTAATCAACACAGAACTGCAAAGATCAGTGTGATGTAGGCTATTGTCCCTTTACTGTTAGCGTAGCTGAACGCAGTGTAGTCTGCTATGACTGGCATGATTGGAATGTTGGCTGCTGTCTAATAAACCACGTTAACTCACGTTGGTGTCCGAGTGACATATTTATGTTATACAGGCGAGATTAAATATCTCAGGAGGATATAACAATCAGTTTATCTGATATTTTCCCCCCTATGATGCTTGCATGAATTATACTGTGAAGTGTGAATATAGCTCTCACAAGCATATTGTAGTCCTTTATGTCTGATATTTTGGAGCTGTTACTCGAGAAATTGGTTTATCGATAGAACATAGCTTAAGATTTTGCACAGTTTACATAGGGGGTAAACAAACGGCATGGGAGCCAATAGTAGGAATAAATAAACAAGGAACCACTCTTAAAGTTTGAGATTATATCCAAATACATGCTGCATGGTGTACTTAAGGGTGTTTATCCTCTTCTCTGTGGATACCTTGGTACCTTGACGTCCTCTGGGCTCCAGGCAACTCCCTTTCGCAGATTCATCTGACATCAACATCTTTATGAATTTACATCATCTTATAATTTTATCCAATTGTGCCTCAAGACCAGCAGATTATGTAACAACAACACCACACAGCCGTTCGATTCTCGCCTGGGGTTGTGTTCCCCCCCCATATCTTCAGTGCCTACTGCCCAGCGCTGTAGCGCTGTCGCCTCACAGCTAAAAGGTCCTGAGTTCGATTCTCGCGCTGGGGTTGTGTTCCCCCCCATACCTTCAGTGCCTATACTGCCCAGGTGGGTTATCTCGTCGAAAGGGCCTTTCTGTGTGGAGTTTGCATGTTCTCCCCATGCTCCCCAGGGGGTTCCTCCGTACATAATCCCCCCACTAAAAACATGCAGAAGATCGTCATCGTCATCCGACCAGTGACGACAACATCGGAAGATGGTCCCCGGGCGCTGGAAAGAAAAAAAGCGACCACTGCTCCTGGCCTGGCCCTCAGAGGAAAGGACAAGCCTGGATGGGTTAAATGCAGAGGACAAATTTCACCGGCCACCGTCAGCATGAGTGTGTGTTCGTGGCCGCATGCATGTGTTGGGTGTGTTCGTGTGACAATAAAAAAAGACGGGCTTGTGTGTTTAAAACCACAATTTAATACCTGCGGAGCAGTAAGAAATGGGACGTTATCAGTGTGCAACGAACATGTTTATTTCTGCGTCTGACCTCTGACTTGCCCGACGTGACGACGTCACTGACACAGCCTGAGTTGGGTGTTCCCTACTGAACCTGGTATTACAGCGACACCTGCTGTCACAGGAAGTAGTACCATTTGAACCAAATCTATTATAAAAAGAATATATGGAGTGTGGAAGGGAGGTTAATAGTGGCCGAGCACTAGGACCCAGACCAAGTCTATAAATAGGGGTGGAAACCTTACATGGGCCTTTCACCCTGACACACTGACACACCTAGCAGCTGAGGCCACGAATTGTTTGGAGGTTGATATTGGAGCCGCCATTCGTTTGGTGAGGGAATAGAGCGGAGAGTGAGCTTGAGTACAAGCACCAGCACCAGAAGATCCCAATCGCCTATGTGCCTGGCTGGGAGAGGGTTTCTGCATGTGTTCCAGTTTTATACCATAAGCTCCAAACAACCAGCATTTGAGGAGCTGCCACTGTCTTTCCCAGACTCTATAGATTTTAATGTGCTTTAGTAAACTCACTGACTGGGCCTAAAGCCTGTGTGGGCCTTTTCTGCTTTTAGAGGGGATTTGGGTGGTGGAGCGGCCATTTTGCTTTGAGTATTTGGTTGGTGTGCTTTGAGTCACCTTGAGTGCTGCATAACAGTCTGGATCCAGTTTGAGCTTTGATGTTTCATCCAGACCTTTCTTACCCGGTTTGTGACTCTCTTTGTGAGGCCCGACTCCTCCTAATATAATCCCCCCTGATATTGCAGTCTGGCCACACATGGTTTGTTTTCTATTGTTTTCTTTGTTTTCTTTATTTACAGTGCAGTTTACATTAAAGGGACCGTCCACCCTCATTATGGCCTGCTTGTAGGCCGGCATTGATATTGCCTGGTTTCGAGTGGCATTAGTTTTAACCACCTATATTGTCAATAAAATCATATATTTTTGAGTACATCAGTCTCTGGCTCCAGTTCATTCTGGTATTGTGATTAACACCTGGTCACAATTGGCTTTGTCGGGCAGGATATATACAGAGACTGCTTACTAGCTGTTTTTATTTTATTTTTCTTTTGATTATTTTTGGCCCTAAGGTGAGAAGCATAGTTAGGTGTAGTCGTGGGAAAGACAGTGGTGGCAGCTGCAATCAAGGTCAACAGAGGATCAGCTTTGACGACTTCAGGACGACTTCAAAGCCTCTTCAGTGAACATTAGTTTGTGCTATGGAGGACCTTCAAGCCCTCATGGAGCAGGTACGGCAGCTTCAGGCTGAAAATGAACAATTGAAGTCACAGAGGGCAAATCAAACTACATGTTCATCTGAAGCAGGGCCATCTAATCGATCTGATGGCCCATGCAGGAAGTGCCCATATGCCTGTTCCTCTTGCACCAGTACAAACCCAATTTGTATATGTTCCAAGAGAGCGAAAGTGCCAAAAGAAATCTGGTAAATTGTCTGTTGACTTGATAACTGTGGAAAAATGGATTGATGAGGCTTGCAGGTGCCTGGCAGTTAGAGAAATGTCCCAAGCTGAACAGATTCTTTTCCTGTATGGTCATTTAGATGGGGGTGCTAAAGCAGAGCTTGATTTTCATAGTCCAGCGAACAGAGACACTTCAGAAAAGATATTCTCCATACTGACTGAAAATTATAGCTGCTCGCAGTCTTATGTTGCTGCACAGCTTCAGTTTTTCCAGCGCAGTCAGAAGGAGGGGGAATCTCTTAGGGAATATTCTCATGCTTTAAAGTCCCTCATGGATGTGGTCATTTGTAAAACACCAGGTGGTATTCCTAACTCTGACCAGATTTTGTGCGATCAGTTCATAGAACATGTGCATGCTGATATGCTGCGGAGGGAGCTCAAACGGAACATCAGTCAAAACCCTAATCTGTCATTTACTATGCTCCGTAGTACTGCCATCAGGTGGGCAGAAGAGGGAAGGGATGGGAGTAGACAAAGGGCCCGTGCTTTTTCCTGCAATACATACACCAACTCAGGCCAGATGGATGTTGAGTCAAATGCTATGACTGTACCACCTTCATCTCCTACTAGTGACCTAGCTGAGCTTAACACATTGACTGCCAGCCGTTTTTTTCTTGCTGTAGGTAGCTTCTGCCAAGCCGTTTTTTGAGGATTGTGGCTCATTTTACAAGAGCCGAGGATTATTTTCTGCTTGGAGTTTGTAAACATACAATATCTCAAAAGTACTAATAGAATGTGTACTTTCTCTGTCTAAAAGAGTTAGTTTGTAGAGTTAGTAGTTATGTAAGCATTAGCAGTTGAATACAGCATGGTTTTAGCGTCAGAAAAAATATTCAGAGATAAACGGCTTTTTGTGAAATTCGATAGAACTGTCACTTTAACCATTCATTTTTGGCATCAGTAAGACCTAAACAATAGTTTTGAACAGTAATTTCCTCCATAACAGCAGTAAACTTCCCTCTGCTCAACTCCTCCCTCCTGTGGGCGTTCTTTTTGGCTGCAGCGCCATGTCACAAGCACTTTCCTACCTTTGCAAATGCACTTTCTCATACTCTCGACCTCTCAAATAAATTTCTGAATAGAAATTAAATTACTCTAAATTATAGCGAAAAAGAAACAAAAAAGAATGGGTTGAAAATCCCATTCTAAAAGCCTTTTAGAATGGGATTTGTTTCCAATTTGGTGTCGGACTAGGGGGCAGTCCCCGCTTGTCACCAGTTTGCTTTGCTGCTGCTGTGCGGGTGTGAGCCTGTCTGTGCGGCCGCTCTTTGAGGAAGTCTGGTTAGACTCGCTCGCTTCTTGGAGTTTTGGTTGAGGGCTTTGATGAAGCTTTTGCGATTCTGGTCATATTTATGCTGCGTGTTTCAAAGTGTGTCCCACCCGCAATCCACTATGCAAATCTGCAATCCCGCACCGCCAGCAATCAGCGCGAAATGAAAGCGCCTTCGCCAATCCACCTTCATGAGAATGGCTTCAGTCACACTGCTTTTTGCTTGCCTTCCTCTAGTCAGGAAAGCACTGTCACCACTTAGTGGGTCGGTGGAATGGGTTGTACACGTTGTACACGTCCAATACCTATATAAGAGATGTAAAAGGGTTCGATGCACATCCCACCGTCAAAAAAAAAAAATCGATGCCAAAAACGTGTTTACACGTTGTTGGCAGTCAACAGCTGGATTCTGAAAACGTGTTTACACGTTGTTGGCAGTGAATGTGTTAAAGAGTGTCTTAGGAAACAGCAGGTACAGCTAGATGCTATTATGAAACACATAGGCATCCTCAACACCCCCCCCCCCCCCACACACACACACACAAATTCCACAAAAAGAGGCGAGAGACCCCAGACCCTACCGTTTTCAAGCAGATGGTAGGCCCATCTGTCTGCGCTGTAATAAAGCAGGACACATAGCACGGTTCTGCAGGGTCCAGATCCAGCCCACGGGGGGTTACCCCGAAAGGTCAGGACACCAAGCAACGGTACAAACAAATGATGCCATAGCCGCCCCAGTTTGGCCACAGGAAAACTAGCGCCCTCTGGTGTGGGGAGCCAGACACCAGGAGGGGGGCTCTTAGGCTCAGTTAACAGAGATGAACGTCCACCTGACTTGATAGGGAAATGTCCAATTGTGGGAGTTAGTATGGGAGGTGTTACAGTTCCATGCTTACTGGATACGGGGTCTATGGTCTCGACTATGACAGAAGATTTCTTCATAGAGCACTTCCAATCACAAGGTGAAGATAAGTTGCGAATGTGCAACTGGCTGCAGTTGAAGGCGGCAAATGGATTGGAAATTCCCTACATAGGTTACTTGGAACTGGATGTTAAGGTCTTGAGTAAGACCCTCACCCGAATGGGGGTCTTGGTTGTAAGGAGCCCAGAAGACCCTCGTATGAGGGAGAAAAAATTGTCTGTGCCCGGCTTACTTGGCATGAACATTATTCAAGGTTGCTACCATGAGTTGTTTATTCAGCTTGGCCCTGACCTCTTTGAGTTCCCCCCCACTGAAATATGCTGGTGCAGGCTGGAAAGAGGCCATGTCAGAGTGCCAGTCCATTGAGGCACTTAATGATCAGGGGTACCTGGGAAAGGCTAAGGTCAAAGGTCGAGCTATACGCATTCCAGCAGGATCTATGAAATTCATCTCTATTGTTTGCCCAAGTTCTGCTACCGCCACTCTTCCTTCCGTTTTACTGGAACCTCTTGAAGATGGACACAGTCTGCCCCCAGGTGTACTGATCTCTCAGGCCCTGTTGACAGTAAACAGGGGCATGGTGGACATACCTGTTGTCAATGTTGGCTTACTAGATGCCTGGATCAAACCCAACATCACATTGGGTGCACTGCATGTGGTACAAACAAAGTCTCCTCTGTGTTCGGTCACATTAGAGGGCGAGGATGGGAGCCAGGCAGCTGTGGTGCAATCCATGACGGCAGACAGTGGCTCAACCCCTGATCTTTCTAGTGCCTCTTGGCCTACCCTCTCATCAGAGCAAGAGCAGCTGGCGAAGGCGCTGCTGGAGAAATATGCAGGTGTGTTCAGCAAAGGAGAGGGAGATCTGGGATGCACCACACTGGTAGAACATGAGGTCCCCCTGATGGATGACATCCCTGTTCGCCAACGCTACAGGCGGTTACCCCCCTCTCAGTATGAGCAAGTCAAGGCTCACATTCAGGAACTATTGCGTAGTGACGTCATTCGGCCAAGCTGCAGCCCTTATGCCTCTCCCATAGTCATTGTTCAAAAGAAAGATAGCAGCATGAGGCTGTGCGTGGACTATAGGCTCCTTAATGCAAAGACAAGGAAAGATGCATATCCATTGCCACGGATAGAAGAGTCTCTAGATGCCCTGGGAGGGGCAAAATGGTTTTCCACACTTGACTTGGCCAGTGATTATAACCAGGTGCCCGTCGCTGAGAAGGACAAGGCCAAGACCGCTTTCTGCACACCATTTGGACTTTTTGAATTCAATCGAATGCCTTTTGGTTTGTGCAATGCGCCCAGCACCTTCCAGCGATTGATGGAGCGCATCTATGGTGATCAATCTCTCCAGTCACTCTTGTTATATCTTGACGATGTATACGTTGTATTCTCACCCACCTTTGAAGAGCACCTACAGCGCATGGAATTGGTCTTGGCTCGCTTGCAAGAACACCATGGAGAGACAAACTTATAACGTAGCTAGGGATTTAAATAAAAAAGTAAGGGGGTGTCAGTTTTTATTCTACTTTTAACACATTCACTGCCAGCCTTTTTTTTTTGCTGTAGGTAGGTTCTGCCAGAGGGTTTTTTTGAGGATTCTGGCTCATTTTACAAGAGCCGAGGATTATTTTCTGCTTGGACTTTGTGAACACAAAGTTCACAAAAGTACTAATAGAATGTGTGCTTTCTCTGTCTAAAAGAGTTAGTTTGTAGAGTTAGTAGTTATGTAGATATTAGCCGTTGAGTACAGCATGGTTTCAGCGTCTGAGAGTGAAAGCTGAGATAATCGCAGTTTTGTGAAATTCAATCAAACAGGCAGAACAGTCACTTTAACCATTTATTTTTGGCATCAGTGAGAGATCAGACATCTAAACAATATAGTTCTGAACGCCCTCTCCTTCAAACTCCTCCCTCCGTGGGCGTGTCTGGTGGCTTTCAGCAGCGTTCGTCACAAGCGAGTGTTCTGCTGCTGCTGCTGCTGCTGCGAGTTTGAGCAGCCTCCCTCCCTGGCAGCGAGTGTGGATAGGGCTCACTTGTTTCTTGGGTTTGAGAGCTTTGATGAAGCTTTGTGCGATTCTAGGCTTTATGCTGCGTGTTTCAAAGTGTGTTTTCCACCCAGTCTATTTTTGGAATCCCCCACCGCCAGCTCCCAGCGCGATAATGCGCGAAAGTGAAAGCGTTTTCGCCAATCCATTTTACAGTAGAGAATGGTTTCCTCACGCGTTACCCTACAGTTTTGGCTCTGCTTTTCCTAGTGTGGAGAGCACTGTCGCCACTTAGTGGGTCCGTGGAATGGGTTGTACACGTTCGCTGACTCCAATATTTTTATAGGAGACGTGGGGAGCGTTGATCCACGTCCCACCGTCAAAAAAAAAAAAAAAAAATTTTAAGCCGAGATAACTCGTCATTGGCAGTGAACCGTTGGATTCTGTAAGCCGAGATATCTCGTCAATGGCAGTGAACGTGTTAATAAAGGCCATTTTCCAACCCTCTACATAAGCTAAAGTTTTGGACAACATAATTTATATAGTCTATTTGCCGAATGAAGTTCACAAATTACAGTAATTTACAGATGCAGGAAATTCTGGCGGGAGGCCGAGAGGCTGGAGAATTTGAACTGGCTGGAATATTCTAGAACAGTTCAAATGCACACCTGTCCAGAACTGACTAAAACAGTTAAAACTAGAAAAATGCACTCGGTGGAGTGCAGATCTCCGCCAGGAACGTGTTTTCCCCCAAGCTGACCCATAGACCATGTGTGTGACGAGGCATCACCTGAATGCAATGTGTTAGTGAGTGTTGTCACTTGTCATACTGAGATGCTATTGTAAATCATATATTGTTATTGTTATTGTCTGCTTTTATTTGTATGCTTTGTTTATGTATTCATGAGGGGTTTATTGTTGGGGGTTATGTTTTTTTTGTGTGCGTTTGGGTTAGAATAATAGTTTCGTTTTTTTGATTAGGGGATGCGGTTATGCGTTGAAGGGTGAGATTGGGGTTTCTCAAGGGCAGTCTGACTGAGTGTATGCCTGTGTACAGTGTTTTCATAACACTAAGCCAAATAACCAGTCTGTATTTATGTATTACTAGTGCAGTGCCCATTCCCCCCAAAGCACAACCCCGTGGGCACTCCACACCCCCCCCCCCAAACATGCACACACACTGCACTCTGTCAGGTCCCCCCTAAGCGCACTCCCCAAGTTTGAACTGGATCCAACAAACGCTTCTCGAGATACGCAAAGGACAGACATAGTGAAAGTCCTGGAATTATTGTATAAAGAAGATATATATAGTGCAGTGCCCCCAGTTCCCCCCTTTCAACACCCCGTGGGCGTCCCCCCCCCCCCCCCCCCACTGCACTCCCGTCAGGTCCCCTTAAGTGCATTCCCCAAGTTTGAAGTCGATCCGACAAACGGTTCTCGAGATCCGCGAAGGACAGACATACAGAAGTCGATCGGACAGACAGTCCGGGAGGTATGTGAAAGCTGTGATGTTATAGGTTGAATCGCACAAAGTTTACCACTGAAATTTCTGGGGTTCCCAGCAATACACCCGACAAGTTTGAAGTTGATCAGATTAATGGTTCTCGAGATACAGTAAACTGCTTTTTGTGTTGCCAGTAGGTGGCACTATGACTATGCATAAGTCCAAATTGCATGAAATGCAGCACCGCACTCCATCTGGGTCTGAGCAGCACACTCGCCAAGTTTGAAGTCAATTGGACGAGATAAACTGCTTTTTGTATTGCCAGTAGGTGGCGCTGTCAAATTGCAAGAAATTCAGCACTGCACTACGCCGAGTTCCCAGCAGCACACTCCCCAAGTTTGAAGTCAATCGGATGAAGGGTTCTCAAGATAAACCATTTTTTTGTTGCCAGTAGGTGGCGCTGTGCCGAATTGCACGAAATTCGGCACTCAACTGTGTGGAGTTGGCATCAGCGCACTCTCCAAATTTGAAGTTGATTGCACGAACGGTCCTTGAGATTTCTTTTGTTGCCAGTAGGTGGCGCTATGCCGAATCGCATGGAAATCAGCTCCCTGTTGTGTCGAGTTCCCATCAGCGCACTTCCCAAATTTGAGGTGGATTGGACAAACTAGCTAGGCCAAGCTAGAGGAGAGGAGGAACACACAGGAACACACAGACAGACAGACGCATGCACGCACAGACAGATGTGGCCTACGCGCCCGAAAACATGCCAGTAGGTGCCAGTAGTGTAGGTCACACATGCCAGTAGTGTAGGTCACACTGAGGATGCGCGAGGTGTGAACGCAAGGACGCCAAGCTCCTGAAAAGAGTACTTGAAATGTGGATAAAACGCGGACTTTAGAAGTTATTAAGAGTGGAAGTTGGGCTGAAACTTGTGATACGGTGTTATGCCTTCCAAAAAGAAAGAAAAAAATGGAAAAACAAGGTCGGAAACTACGAGTGAAATTGTGGAGGAGGAAACGGGAGCGGCTGCAGCCATGACAGGTGCTAATCAACAAGAACTATCTGATTTGATTCGCAAGATAATGAGAGAAGAAATCGGTGTGGTGTTAAACAAACTGCAACCACAGCTAGATGGTCTCAAAAAGGACATTTCCGAGTGCAGTAGCAAAGTCGGAAATATAGAAGAAGTACTGTCTAAATTGGATGGCCGAGTGACAACGCTGGAGGCAGCTAATGAACTGCTTTGCAAGGAAAACAGGAAAAGCAGAAAGTGACCAGCCTCAACGACTGGCGCCCAATAGCCCTCACACCAATAGCCAGCAAGTGCTTTGAAAAGCTGGTCATATCAAAGATCCGCCCCACACTCCCCCCGGACCACGACCCGCTACAATTCGCATACCGCCCCAACAGGAGCACAGCGGATGCAGTAGCACACGTGCTCCACACTGCCCTGTCCCACCTGGAGGGGAAGGACACCTACGTAAGAATGCTGTTCGTGGACTACAGCTCAGCATTCAACACCATAGTACCCTCCAGGCTGGTATGCAAGCTCAAGGACCTGGGACTTAACACAGCAATGTGCGACTGGATTTCCTGACAGACCGCCGCCAGGTGGTGAGGGTGGGCAACCTCACCTCCTCCCCACTGACCATCAGCATAGGAGCGCCCCAGGGGTGCGTCTCCAGCCCCTTCTGGTACGACCTCTACACCCACGACTGCGTGGCGACTCAAACCTCTAACACCATCGTGAAGTTTGCAGACGACACAGCAGTCGTGGGGCTGATCTCGGGGAGCGACGAGACGGCCTACAGAGAGGAGGTGGGGGCCCTGGAACAATGGTGCCAGGACAACCACCTCTCTCTGAACGTCTCCAAGACCAAGGAGATCATTGTAGACTACAGGAGGGGGGGGGGGGGCGCACACCCCCCAATCATCATCAACGGCACAGTGGTGGAAAGGGTGGACAGCTTCAAGTACCTGGGAGTCAATATCCACCTGGACCTGACTTGGGCCGGCCACACCGCCACTGTCGTCAAAAAGGCCCAACAGCGAATACACGGACTCAAGCGCCTGAAGAAATTCGGGCTAAGGAAAGAAATCCTCAGGGACTTCTACAGAGGCACCATTGAAAGCCTGCTGACTGGCGGCTTCACCACCTGGTACGGGAACTGTACCACCATGGACCGCAGGGCGCTACGGAGAGTGAGACGCGCGGCACAGCACGTAACAGAATGTGAGTTGCCAGATCTGCATGAACTGTATAAACAGCGGTGCCTCAGGAGGTCCCTGAAGATCATCAAAGACACAAACCATCCCCACAACAGCCTGTTCTCCCTGCTACCCTCAGGGAGAAGATAAAGGGTTCCGAAAGCACGCACAAATCGCTTGAGGAACAGTTTCTTCCCGCAGGCCACGAGACTCCTTAACATACACAAATAGTGTAGTAGCCGCACTGTACCGTACTGTAGCTGCTACCATTACGTATGTCTAACGTTTAATTGTATGTTTAATAAGGAATATGCTATTTGCACCTGTATGTCAAATACGCCGAATTTAAAATGCCGAGTTTAATTGTATGTTTAATAAGGAATATGTTATTTGCACCTGTATGTCAAATACGCAGAATTTAAAATGTTTAAGCACGTCTAAAGTATGCACACGACATGTGCACCTATGTGCAGTAAATATGCCACTGTCTCTGACTTGTCTTATCACTATACTGCCTTATTGCTTGTTGTGTCTCTTGTTGTTTTTGCACCCATATGCCCTGTTATATTTGTACTATGTTGTAAACGGAGTCCACAGCACAAGAATTTCACACGTGATACTTGTACCATGGAGTGACAATAAAAATCTTGAATCTTGAATCTTGAAACAGCGAACTGAGAGAGAAGGCAGAGCGCCTGGAAAGCCAGAGTAGGAAATATAACCTGCGTGTGTTTGGCCTGTCAAAGGATGCCGAAAAAGGTAACCCTACAAGTTACATGAACTTAAGGACCTGTTTAAAGGCAAACTCCAGACAGAGCCTGTGGTAGAAATTGCGCATCGAGTTGGCCCTCAAGTGAAGAATGGAAACAGGGCAATGATTGTGAGGATGCAGCGCTACATGGCGAGAGAGGAGATCCTGAAAGTAGCGAAGAAGTAGCGCACGCTGATGTATGGAGAAATGAAACTTCAAATCTTCCCTGACCTGACATCGGATATGGCTAAGCAGAGAGCAATGTTTCGGGAGGTGAGGGAAAAGCTAAGGAGAGCGGGCGTGAGGCATGGAATTATTCACCCGGCTACATTAATTATAACTGTCGGGGCTGGACAGTCAAAGAAGTTCACGGATCACCGGGAAGCAGAGGACTATTGGGAGTCTGTGATCAAACCAGGACTGCGGTCACCAGAACCTGACTGAACTCTGATAAGAGAAGTCCGCCACCAGGTATGACATAAGGACAAAGGAGATAGAATTATAGACTTGTATGATGATGACTATCGGGGGGGGGGAAGGGAAAAAAGGGGAAAGTTATGAATTAATGATGATGATAATGATAGTCATTATGGACACTATATAAAGAGAAACCACATGATAAATAGTCGATGTCACAGGAGATGGCGTTTGTACCAAGCCAGTGTAATATTGCACTTGGGGTGTGTGTGTGTGTGTGTGTGTGTGTGTGTGTGTGTGTGTGTGTGTGTGTGTGTGTGTGTGTGTGTTGTAGCTCTGAACACAAAGCGGGTGTTGATGGATGAAATAATTAAATAAAAGTGATGACAAATAAAGTTACATTACCAAATAAGGGATTAAGGATAGCTCATTTAAACATTGGTAGTTTAAGGAATAAGATACATGATATCTCAGACATTCTTATAGAGCAAAGACTACATATATTAGCCATCTCTGAAACACACTTAGATCCAGTAATGGATAGCTCCTTGTTGAGAATAGAAAGGTATAGCATCTATAGGAAAGATAGGAATGCATGGGGTGGTGGAGTAGCATTTTATATACAGAATCACATACCAGTGAAAGTGAGGGAGGACCTAGGAAGCAAAGAGATGGAGGTGATATGGTTGCAAGTTCAACTCCCTTATATCAAGCCAGTACTCATGGGATGCTGTTATAGACCACCAAATGCTACATCAATGTATCTAGATCAAGTGTGTGAAATGTTAGACAGGGTGTGTGATTTGAATAATGAAATGTACTTCCTTGGTGACCTGAATATTGACTGGAATTCAAAAGAATGTGTTCTCAGAAGTAAGCTGCTCTCTCTTGCAGACACTTGTGATCTAAGACAAGTCGTTACAAAGCCAACTAGGATATGTTGCCGAGCGGATGGTCTAAAATCATCTACTTGTATAGATTTAATTTTTTACAAATGCTGCTGAGCTGTGCTCAAAAACTATATCAGTTCCAGTAGGCTGCAGCGACCACAATCTAGTAGCAATTGGGAGGAAAACTAAAGTTCCAAAACTGGTCAGAAAATAGTATTAAAAAGAATGTTTAGAAATTTTAATGAAAATATCTATTATGAGGATGTAAAAAATATTAACTGGTCAACAGTTCTAAACCAGGAAGAGCCTGATTTGGCATTGCAAGCGTTTAATGACTTGTTAGGACCACTTATAGACAGACATGCACCTGTAAAAAAACAAACTGTGAGAAATGTAAGGGCTCCATGGTTAGACCAAGAACTTAAAGAGCATATGGAGCAGAGAAATAAAGCAAAGGCAGAAGCAATCAAATCGGCTGATGTGTCACAATGGAAGGTCTATAGGAAGTTAACACGTTCACTGCCATTGACGAGTTATCTCGGCTTACAGAATCCAACGGTTCACTGCCAAGGACGAGTTATCTCGGCTTAAAAAAAAAAAAAAAAAAATTGACGGTGGGACGTGGATCAACGCTCCCCACGTCTCCTATAAAAATATTGGAGTCAGCGAACGTGTACAACCCATTCACGGACCCACTAAGTGGCGACAGTGCTCTCCACACTAGGAAAAGCAGAGCCAAAACTGTAGGGTAACGCGCGAGGAAACCATTCTCTACTGTAAAATGGATTGGCGAAAACGCTTTCACTTTCGCGCATTATCGCGCTGGGAGCTGGCGGTGGGGGATTCCAAAAATAGACTGGGTGGAAAACACACTTTGAAATACGCAGCATAAAGCCTAGAATCGCACAAAGCTTCATCAAAGCTCTCAAACCCAAGAAACAAGTGAGCCCTATCCACACTCGCTGCCAGGGAGGGAGGCTGCTCAAACTCGCAGCAGCAGCAGCAGCAGCAGAACACTCGCTTGTGACAAACGCTGCTGTAAGCCACCAGACACGCCCACGGAGGGAGGAGTTTGAAGGAGAGGGCGTTCAGAACTATATTGTTTAGATGTCTGATCTCTCACTGATGCCAAAAATAAATGGTTAAAGTGAGTGTTCTGCCTGTTTGATTGAATTTCACAAAACTGCGATTATCTCAGCTTTCACTCTCAGACGCTGAAACCATGCTGTACTCAACGGCTAATATCTACATAACTACTAACTCTACAAACTAACTCTTTTAGACAGAGAAAGCACACATTCTATTAGTACTTTTGTGAAATTTGTGTTCACAAAGTCCAAGCAGAAAATAATCCTCGGCTCTTGTAAAATGAGCCAGAATCCTCAAAAAAAACCTCTGGCAGAACCTACCTACAGTAAAAAAAAAAAAAAGGCTGGCAGTGAATGTGTTAACACATTGAATGCCAGCCATGTTTTCATTCCTGTAGGTAAGTTGTGCCAGGGGTGTTTTTGACGATTCTGGCTCATTTTAGAACAGCCGAGGATTCTTTTCTGTTAAGAATTCATGAACAGCAATTATCTAAAAATAACTAATAGAATGTGTGCTTTCTCTGTCTAAAAGAGTTAGTTTGCAGAGTTAGTAGTTATGTAGATATTAGCCGTTGAGTACAGCATGGTTTCAGCGTCTGGAAATTTATTCAGAGATAAATGGCTTTTTGTGAAACAGTCACTTTAACCATTCATTTTTGGCATCAGTAAGACCGTCAGACATTCTAAACAATAGTTTTGAACAGTAATTTCCTCCATAACAACAGGAAACACCCCTCTCATTCAAACTCCTCCCTCCGTGTGTCTTCTCCTCCTTCCTCCTGGCTGTACAGCGGGCGTGTCAGAAGCGCTTTTGCTGCTGCCTGCCTGTGTGCCTGCCTGCCTGCTTGCCTGCGTGCGGACGCTCCTTGTGCGAGTCAAGATGGGCCGGGGAATGCGTGGGCGATGGGCAGATGTTGATTCTGGCCTTTCTGAGGTGTTTCAAAGTGTGTTTCACCTATGATCTATTTTGCAAATCGCTCTCCGCTCTCTGTGTGCTGCTGCCGGTGCGCGGCCGCTCTCAGGCAAGACAAGTCTTGAATGGATTACTGTAAAATCGCGTCGCCATTTCCTTGAATGGCTTGCTACCGCGGTGTGTGTGTGTGTGTGTGTGTGTGTGTGTGTGTGTGTGTGTGTGTGTGTGTGTGTGTGTTCGCGCGTTGCTGCGCGGCTCTGGGGGGAAGGGATCTCTGTCCGTTCTGTGTGTGTGTCTCGGGCTTCTGACTGTAAAATCGCCATCGAAGAGGCGGCTGCTTTTGGTCCCGTGGCTTTTGGGTCCCATGGCTGTGGCTTCTCTCGGTCTCTGTCGCCACTTAGTGGTCGGTAAAATAGATTACACACATGCTCTTGCTCCAAATAGTTATCTCAAAGATGTAAAAGGGGTTGATTGATGTCCCACCGTCAAAAAAAAATAATCTTTATGTAAGACGAGTTAGTCCGTCCTTGGCACTTAAGCGCTGGATTATGTAAGACGAGTTAGGTCGTCTATGGCACTTAATGTGTTAAGGAACCCCACATGGAAAGAATCTATATGTACCCTATATGTTTTAATATAGGGCCACATATAGTTTTCCCATATATGGTGCATACATAAAATTGGCCGTTTTCCTATATTATATGTACATATATGTACCTATATGTATAGGTACATATATGTACCTATATGTACATATAATATAGGAAATCGGCCAATTTTATGTATGCACCATATATGGGAAACCTATATGTACATATATGTACCTATATGTAGGATTTTAAATTAAAAAAAATAGCAGCGCACACGGGATTCGAACCCCGTTCTCCAAGGTTCAAGCCATGCGCTCTAGTGCTGAGCTATACATTTTCTTATACTAACCAGAGAGCCGGGCACATTATATACTCTCTCGCACACAACGTAGACCACAATTGTCAGCGATCGGGAAGTTATTTTATGTGATGCATACGATCGTAACAGACTAAAATGATGTTGTGTGTGTGTGTGCATCTATAGTCTGTAGGCTGTACGGCTTCAGAGGTTAACTTCATTTAACACCAGAGACTCAGGAGGTAGGCCTACACAGAGCCTCGTATAGTCTGTTACAATAACATAGTGTGCCCAGAGCACCTCGTTCTGCACTTGGTGCAGACCGGTGCAGACTTGCTTTGGTCTAGTCAGTCACAGCTAGTAAGTATTGCGCATGCTCGTTGCTGCAGGAACTGAATTCATTATTTTATAGTATTGCGCTAAACTATTAACCATAGTTGTGTCCTGGAAGCTTTTTGCTGGCACCACATAGCCTATAGTCCCATATTTATGATATTTCATGTGACATAAAATGCGTTGAAATGTAGTTTTCGTGTAGATCAGATTTCAACTCTCAGTTACACAATAAAAGACAATAAAATGCCAATTCACACACTATCAATATTGTCTCTATTCCAAACTACAACAAATGTTTTAACAATATGATGAACCAAATTGTGTTTTTTTACACGTTTACGTTGTAACCGCATTTTAGCCGGTTGAAAAGAGGGTGAAATTAGGTCTTAGACGTTCAAACCCAATATCACCCAGATTTAAACTAAAAATCAACGTTGAAAAAATGTTTTGTGCTCGCTGGGTATATATGGATTATGACACAGTGTATACAAACAGATTTGTAAATGACCTATATAGGAGGCATATACCTTGTATTGTGTACATATATGGCCTATATGTGGATATAAAGAAGTGAGACCTATATGACCTGTATTATGAACATATAGGGCCTTTATGTGTATATAAAGAAGCTATATAGGAGACATATATGCCCTGTATGTGCACATATAGTACCTATATATGGATATAAAGAAGCTATAGGAGACCTATATGCCCGGTATATGCACTTATATGCACCTGAATCTGGCCTATATGCAACCTATATGCGGCATAAATGTGGCCTATATGCGCATATATGCACCTAAATCTGGCCTATATGCAACCTATATGCGGCATATATATGGCCTATATGCTCCTATATGCGCATATATGCACCTAAATCTGGCCTATATGCAACCTATATGCGGCATATATATGGCCTATATGCTCCTATATGCGCATATATGCACCTAAATCTGGCCTATATGCAACCTATATGCGGCATATATATGGCCTATATGCTCCTATATGCGCATATATGCACCTAAATCTGGCCTATATGCAACCTATATGCGGCATATATATGGCCTATATGCTCCTATATGCGCATATATGCACCTAAATCTGGCCTATATGCAACCTATATGCGACATATATATGGCCTATATGCTCATATATGCTGCATATAGGTTGCATATAGGTTGCATATAGTTGCATATATGTTCATATAGATTCTTTCCATGTGGGACAATGTAACAAAATTGAAAAAAATAAAAATAAAAAACTTACTATCAAGATAGAATAATAGATGCGAGAATGGACAGTAAGAAAATATGGAATATCCTAAATGAACTAATGGGAAGAAGTAGTAGACCAACTCCATCTTTTTTGGAAGCTGATGGAAATATTCTCACTAAACCAGTAGAAATGGCTAACTATTTAAGTTATTTCTTTAATGACAAAATCAAGAAACTGCGGGACGGTATGGATAACAGAAAAGAAAAAGATTACATTTCAAGTAAATTAATAAAGGACAGAATAATGAATGATAAATTGTGTAGCTTTCAATTTGAGGACATTACTGGAGATACAGTGGAGAAACTCCTGCGGGCAGCAAAAGAAACACCGTCAGGTATTGATAACCTGGATGTAAAGCTACTTAAACCTGTAGCAGATTTGGTTGCTCTGCCTATTGCTTTTATTATTAATTTAAGTTTTCACAAATGTAGTTGTCCGTCAGAGTGGAAAATTGCCAAGATTATTCCATTACCCAAAGACAGTAAAGAAATATTTTCAGGAAAAAACAGTCGACCAATAAGCTTACTACCAGCTCTGAGTAAGATCATGGAAAGAATCGTATATGAACAAATCCAAGGGTATTTTTGTAATAATAATTTAAACACTGTATTTCAACATGCATATAAAAAGGGACACTCCACAACTACAGCACTAACACAGATGACGGATGATTGGTTGAGAGATATAGATGAGCAAAATTTAATTGGTACTGTATTATTAGATTTTAGTGCAGCTTTTGACATATTGGATCATACACTCTTACTGAATAAATTAAGCTGTTATGGATTTGAAAATTCTGCAAAAAAATGGATTAAGAGTTATCTAACAAACAGGAAATGCTCTGTTTATTGTTACTCTGAGATGAGAGCTGTGGATATTGGGGTGCCGCAAGGAAGCTGTCTTGGGCCACTTTTATTTTCTATTTTCACAAATGACTTGCCGTTGGTTCTGAATTCTGCCACCATGGTTATGTATGCTGACGATTCCACAGTATATGCTTGAGCAAACACAGTAGAAGAGCTGGAGGAGGTGTTAAATAAAGAATTAAAGTTAATTAAGGAATGGGTAACAGGAAATAGACTAGCTCTTAATATTGAGAAAACAAAATCAATGCTTTTGGGCTCAAAATACAAGTTGAAATATGCACCAGCTTTGAACTTAATTATAGGAGATAAACATATAGAACAAAAGACAGAGGTGAAGTTATTGGGATTAATTATTGATAACAGAATGTCGTGGAACAGCTACATTGATCAGAAGGTGAAAAAAATGGGCAGAGGCATGGCAGTAAGACACTGTAAAAAATGTATGCCCAGATACCTGATCAAACAATTAACTCAGGCGCTAGTTCTGTCACATCTAGATTACGGTGCAGTCATCTGGTCCAATACAACACAAAGTAATTTGAACAAGCTACAAACAAGTAGCCCAAAACAAAGCAGCTCGTATAGCTCTGAATTCTCCATATAGAACAGGTGGCATGGCAATGCATAATCAACTCGCCTGGTTAAATGTCAAAAATAAGTTACATTACTCACTTGTGTCTTTCATTAAAAAGATTATTTTACATAAAATCCCAGAAGTAGGGGAGGTCCGGGACGAATGAAGCACTTTTTGTTTTTTTTGTCATTGTGTAAAGATTGTTTCAGCTGGAGTTACAATATTTTTATGTAAGCAACCTACACATGTCCTCTGGCAATACCAACCGTAGTTTTGTTCCATGGGTCAATACATCAGACGTCATCAGATGGCAACCAGAAGCTGCGCAATGCTTAATTTGTCCCACAGTGAAGGGACAAATAAAGCACAGGCGGGGGACTAATGTAGCGGTTGTGAAAAAGGCACAAAAACAGCCAGGTAACAATTTTTTTTGTGCATTAATTCCTTCATCTTTTGGTCATCTAAGAAACTAAGTATTATGAAATACATTTTAGTATGTTATATGTTGCAAATTAATATAATTATAACTTCTATCTATATATTTTGCTGATGTGATGTGATCAATATTTTACCTCCCTTAAATGGCTTATCCAAAGAAATATTTGAATGTGTGCATTTTTTTGCCCTCTGTCCGTGGTCCTCTTCCTTATGCGAGGCATTGTCCTGCAAGCACAGATAAATGCATAGCCTATACAAGGCAATTGGAGCAAAGTGCTTTATTTGTCCCCCGCGCGTCTCCCTGGATGAAAGCTAAGCTAACACAAAGGATATGCTAACATTACACACAAAACAATCATTGAGCTGTAGTCTACCAATAGGTCTAACAGATGAATAGCGTTAGCAGCATTAAATAAATAAATTCCAACACGCTAATAGAAAAATACACAGTTTGCAATATTTTACTCCCGTTTGAAAATAAGACGAAAAGGCAACGTTTTTGCGGATATCTCCGCCATCCACTGACTGGCCGAGCTGAAATTTCACAGGAAGTGAGCTACCAGGAAGTGTAACATGGGGGGAAAAAATCGTCTTCCCGAATTTCGTCAAAGATAGTATATGAGGACAAGCTTACTCCGTCCCCCTGCTTAATTCGTCCCGGACCTCCCCTACTCTATAATAAACTAACATCCTTTTCAGATGAACATCAGCACTGTACTCGGCAGGCATCAGAGGGTCGATTTAGGCTGCCTCCATGCAGAACAAATGTAATAAAAGGAACGGTTCACTACAGAGCAATGGTGGCATGGAATTCATTACCAAGCTTTTTAGTATTAAATAGTAACAGAAGTTGCTTTAACAAAAAATTAAAGATGTATCTGTTTACATATGGGATACTCTGAAAACAATTAAGTGTTTCTCACTGGTGAATTGAGCTATCCTATGATCACAAAGGTAGGGAGAGTTATGTTTTTGTCTCTCCACTTTTCTTTCTGTATTGTTTTGTATTTATTTCTTTACTAAGTTTTCTTCAACTAAGAAATAAATAATAGAGCTACTGTATGTATGTATGTATGTATGTATGAATGTTATGGAAGTTGTATTGTCTGTATTGTGTTTAAGATGAAAAAAAAATTGTTTAAAAGTATGGTATGAGGACCCCAGGAAGAATAGCTACTGCATATTTGCTGTATCTAATGGTGGATCAAAATAAACAAACAAATAAACAAACAAACAAACATGACCTCCTGGCGGAGATAATAACACCTGTCCAGAACTGACTAAAACAGTTAAAAAAAAACACCTGTCCAGAACTAGTCTCAACGCCAAACCCATGAGAGTTCTTACGCTGATACACAACGTTACTGCATGCTGCAGATCTCTCTCTGGGTCTGGGACACTTTCCCTCAGCCAGCTGGGGTTGGAAGTGAACCGTTCACTTGGCCAGTGATTGGCCAGTGGTGGATTCAGTCTTCCCCAATCAGTAACGACTTTGCGATCAGACGACAGGGAAGGCCTAGCCTAGCCTTTTTGAACCACTCTCTCATTGGTGCTATGACACTCCAGCCTGGAGAAACTTTCCTCCCTGTTCTCTCACCTCGGCGTCCCACTGTCCCCTGAGAAAACCATCGGTAGTACGGCAACCATTTTAGGGCATCCTCCTCCGTCAGATTATAGGCTGTCATTCCTCAGTCTAAGCGTTGTCAGTTGTCATGTCTCCTAGTAAAACCATGTTGAGTGTGCTCTGAAACACCTTCAGTCCTCACACGAAAACGCTGTCATTCTTCCTGCATTACTGTTTCACTCCTCATGCGTCAGTCATCGCACAATACGGCATCACTCGTCAATCATCAGTCCTCACTCGTCAGTCCTCACTCGTCAATCATCAGTCCTCACTCATCAGTCATCACTCCTCACACGAAAATGTTGTCATTCCTCCTGCCTCACTTATCACTCAAACTAGCTGTCAGTCATCACTCCTCACGTCTCACATGAAAACGCTGTCATTCCTCCTGCAAACTAGCTGTCAGTCATCACTCCTCACGTCTCACACGAAAACGTTGTCATTCCTCCTGCAAACTAGCTGTCAGTCATCACTCCTCACGTCTCACATGAAAACGCTGTCATTCGTTGTTTTGGTTGTTCTTCCGCGTGTGATGGGGAAACCGCAAGAATGCCTCTGTGAATTTAGCAAAAAAAATTACAACTTCACTTCCGATTGAATGATTTTGTCTTCAAAATAAAAGCGCAAGTTTTTTTATATTTACAATATAGATTAAAGTAGTAATCTATGAGACCCAACATAATTAACATAGTAACACTAAGAGGAACACAGAGGCATTCTTGCGGTTTCCCATCACACGCGGAAGAATAACCAAAACAACGAATGACAGCGTTTTCATGTGAGACGTGAGGAGTGATGACTGACAGCTAGTTTGAGTGATAAGTGAGGCAGGAGGAATGACAATGTTTTTGTGTGAGGAGTGATGACTGATGAGTGAGGACTGACGATTGAGGACTGATGATTGACGAGTGAGGACTGACAAGTGAGGACTGATGATTGACGAGTGATGCCGTATTGTGCGATGACTGAGGCGTGAGGAGTGAAACAATAATGCAGGAAGAATGACAGCGTTTTCGTGTGAGGACTGAAGGTGTTTCAGAGCACACTCGACATGGTTTTACTAGGAGACATGACAACTGACAATGCTTACTCTGACGGAGGAGGATGCCCTAAAATGGTTGCCATACATCGGGCCGTTCCATTCCCTCGAGTTCCTAGGTGTTTGTCTCAATTCGGTCGAAATGAAAGCATCTCTTCCTTGTGAGAAATTGGCACGCGTTCGTGACCTAATTAAGTCATTCTCATTCGGCCAGTCCATAACCAAACGTGACCTCCTGTCCCTCCTCGGTCACTTTAACTTCGCAATGCGCATCATCCCACAGGGGCGTTCCTTTATTTCACGTCTCCTAGTCCTTGCTAGTTCTGCGGAGTCTCTTGGTGACCTGGTAGAACTGGACGAGGGCTGCTGCTCAGATTTAGCCTTCTGGTCGCGGCTTCTCGATCACTCGAACGGAATTTCGTTCTTCTACAACGACATTGCTGAGTCAGCCGACTCACTCGAGTTATTCACTGATGCAGGTCCATCAGTGGATTTGGGTTTTTTTTTCAGAGGCGAATGGTTTGCAGAAAAGTGGCCCTGCAGTAGCCTGCTTTATCTGGGGTCCGCGCTGGTCTCGCAAACGCATAACTTTGAACTGCGACAATGAAGCAAGTAATTTCGTCGACGAAAACTATGACGAAAAATGTTAGTCGACTACCTTTTTCCCCAAGACTAAGACGAGACTAAAATGTTCAGACTTTTAGTTTCATTGACTAAGACGAGACTAAAATACTCAAACTTTTAGTCGACTAAAACTTGACTAAACAAAAAGACGATGAGGTTGACTAAATATGATAAAAACTAACAAGGACATTTGACACAGGACTAAGACTACGACTAAATTTAAAAATAGACGACAAAATTAACACTAATTATAGACTGTTTCCCCCCCTCAATGCAGCAGTTCAGGTTCCTGTGCTACAGCATCATAGATCTAGCTGACATTTAGCTGTCTTAAAAACATTTGCAGTAGTTAGAACAGAACCCGCCCAGTCTTAGCTAAGGGTCTTATCTATATTTGTATGAGGCATTGTGTTCCCAAAATGTACAGCTACTTGCTTGTCTACGTTATATCCAGAGAAGTCTGAGTGCTTTCCACACAGCACAGCCAGCCTCCCTCCATTCTCCCCTCAGCTGCGGGCTGAGCAGGGACTGTAAATACGGTCCACTTGTCGCTGCTACCGCCGTACGCCGACTCTGGCCCGGGTAGGCAGGGTCAGCATTAGCTACTTTCCCTGGGAAAGAGTTGCCAACACTGCTTCGAAATACCATTACTAGTGCAAGCGCATCAGCAGATTCAACAGTTTTCATTGACTAAAACGTGAACAGTTTTCGTTGACTAAAACTAGACTAAAATACTTATGGTTTTATTTGACTAAGCTGAGACTAAAATGCTCAAACCTTTAGTCGACTAAAACTTGACTAAATAAAAACAGGATGAGGTTGACTAAATATGACAAAGGCTAACAAGGAAATTTAACACGGGACTAAGACTAAGACTCAATAAAAAAATAGCAGACAAAATTAACACTAGAAGCAACAGTCTCCATCATAAACAAAAGGCGCTCCTCCTCCGAGTCCATCATGGCTTTAATGCGCGGAATCACCTGGCTTTCCGTCATGAATAACTTTGTCATGGCCACTGAGCACATCCCCGGTCACCTCAACACAGTGGCTGACTGTTTATCCAGCTTCAAATTTCAGGCTTTTCATGCCAGATGCCCTTCCGCCCAAGTCCTCCCTGTAGCCTGCCCGTCTTTCTCCCAACTGGGCCGGTACTGAGCAATCTGCAACCCCCTTCCATCCACGGCAGAGTCCTGCACCGGGTCGGGGTTCCGCGGGGCCCCGCCGGGTACCCGCAAAAAAACGCGGGGTGCGGGTAAAAAATACACTTCTGTAAATTGGTGGGTCGGGCCGTGGGTAAAAATGAACTAAATGCGGACAGGAGCGGGTGGAACAACGACATCATATGAGCCATGTATGTTTTTCTGTTGCACTCAGACTGAGGCAGGGAGTGTGTCTGGCAGGGTGTGTGTCTGGCAGTTGACTGGAAGAGGAGAAAAGTTTCTGACGCACGTTTTCCGCTTTGTTTACATAACCGCATCGTTTCAAGTATGGGCATACCGTGCATTGTTTGACGCTATATGGACTGCACAACACATTCAAAACTCAGCTGCGGACTCAAGGTGATTGATTGGAGACAATACGAGTCGGACAGATACTGTAATAGGCTAACGTTAGCCTCCACTACAACCATAGTACCATACACACTGGCTGTTTTCATAGCAACAGGCAACAACATGTCATGGATGAATACCGTGAAAGTGGAGAGGTCTCATCCCAACGTGGATTTACATTCCTGCAACAGTGATCATAAAGGCAGTATGGATTATACCGGACATATTGGAAATAGCTAGTAAGTCACTTTGCTTGCTGTAACTGTCTGTAGTGTCTGATAGCAGAGCTGACAATCAGCTGACAAGTCTCGGTCAGAAAGACTGCTATTCGTCTCCCGTGTGAGACGGTGGCAGTTTTGTTAGGGTCACTACAAAATGTTTGCACTGCAGATTAATGGGGTAACGCTTTAGGGGTAACCCCGTAGTTATACTATAACTACACTCCTTAAACCCCATAGTTATACTATAACTACACTCCTTAAACCCTGTTGTTATACTATAACTACACTCCTTAAACCCCGTTGTTATACTATAACTACACTCCTTAAACCCCATAGTTATACTATAACTACACTCCTTAAACCCCGTAGTTATACTATAACTATACTCCTTAAACCCCGTTGTTATACTATAACTACACTCCTTAAACCCCGTTGTTATACTATAACTACACTCCTTAAACCCTGTAGTTATACTATAACTACACTCCTTAAACCCCGTAGTTATACTATAACTACACTCCTTAAACCCCGTAGTTACCCTGTACAGTGTGGTACCCCATAATTAGCCTATAAGTACAAAATTGGTCCCCTGATTCATAATACAGCCTGCAACCCCATAGTTAGACTATAAGTACAGATCTTGTTACCCTCTAGTTACAGTATTTTTTCACTCCTTAAACCCCGTAGTTAGACTGTAACTACACTCCTTAAACCCCGTAGTTATACCATAACTACACTCCTTAAACCCCGTAGTTATACTATAACTACACTCCTTAAACCCCGTAGTTATACTATAACTACACTCCTTATACCCCGTAGTTATACTATAACTACACTCCTGGTACCCGTAGTTATACTATAAGTACAGATCTTGTTACCCTCTAGTTAAAGTATTAATTCACTCCTTATACCCCGTAGTTATACTATAACTACACTCCTGGTACCCTGTTGTTATACTATAACTACATGCTTATTTGCGGGCTGTATTCTAAAGCGTTACCATTAATGGTTATTATATATATGCGGTTCCGGGTCGGGGCATGGGTCTCATGTCTACGGGGCGGGGTGGGTTGCGGTACTGATTGATCATATGTGCGGGTTCGCGGAGCGGGGTCGGTATTGCACGTCGCGTGGCCGGGTCTTGAAAATCAGACCTGCGCAGGACTCTGATCCCACCTCCGTGCCCGAGGCCCAGAAAACCATGGCTCTTTAAAAGGTAAAATCCATTGTTATACTTCATTGCAATTACTGGTGGTCTGGTGGTGGCCTATTCGCCCCATGCATTGTACCTTAATCTCTCACTCCCATTTCTGTCTACTTAAAGTGTAACTTACCCCCAAAACACTTTTATTCAGCTTTTAACCAATATATATGACTTTGGGGGTGGTGTGTGAAGAATCTGGTCAAAATGTCCACATTTGAGACCAAACTGTTGCCATAGTACCATTTGTATTATTTTCAGCCGCATAAGTGCCCTCTATGGGTGAAACACTGCTTTTTTTGCCCTCAAATGAATGGGAGATTTGGTACAACCTGACGTCACGTTGTACCCAAAGACTATGGGATTTCAAGATAGTTACTCCCCTACTCCCCCTGTACCCTTTCCCAGCTCCTCACAACTCCAAGCCTATTCCCATGATGTCACAAGCATTTTCCTACCAATATGGCGCTACAATACACAGAGCTCATTGGCTGTTTGTGTCACTTGACCTGTTAATCACCTGTTAATTGATTACAATCGCCTGTTATTTTCCTACCAACTCCTATGTAACACAATACTATCAACGCCACTATAATCATAAAAGGAAGGAAATGGCATTGTGTTGCTGTAAATCATTCCCAACCTTTTTCATACTAAGGAGCCCTAATTTAGTTCACATTGGGGCAATGGACCCCCATATGATGAGATTTGGTCTATCAGATGCAAATCTTCTTTTTTATGTAGCCTAGATATGATTTTGTCCAGAATTCCATATATATTAGGTTGAGAGATAACAGAGAATCCTGGAATCCTCTCAAGGACCACTGGTGGTCTTCTGTGCCCCTTTTCGCTGGGGACACACCGGTACACGGAGCTGCTGCTGCACTGACATTCTGCCCACCTGTCTGTGACCAGCTGCATGCCCAGTCATATGCAGCGGTTCACGCAAACAGATGCGGGATTCCCACAATCCTGTATCCAATTTCAGATACTGATTGTGCAGAAAAATCACACACCAGCGATTTTTGTTTGTGTTTGTTGTTGTTTTGTGAGGGCTACAAAGGGAGGAGGCTGTTTCACCTCTATGAGCAGCCGCCAGCCGGGCCTGAGGAGGAGGGAGGGGGGAGGGGGGAGGGGGAGAATGTTCCAGTACCCCGCTGCAGCTCTGCGCTGTGCGCTCGAGAGGAAAAGCAGAGGTGCACTAACTTTTGACAAGAATCACGAAAAAGGGAGAAACGAAAATTAAAAAGGGAGTCCATGGCGCTGTATATGGCAAGTTGGACAAGGGAATAACGTGGAGAAATCTCGCATTGTGATTACATTAGCCTGAGAGCGGGGCGTTTGTCCTGACTATTGTACTGTGCTGCGGTAACCAGGCTCGCGTCACTAGGCTCTTTTAACGATACTTAGAGAGCTACAGTACATACACACAAATGGGAGCCAATAAAGTGAATTTCAAGTTCGCCACTGAATGACAAAATTGATATAACTTTCAACCATTTTGAGCAACGCTGTTTCCATACAGGCTACCAGCGTTGGCTAGTTGTTGATATTTATAAAGATTTTGGAGCTCTCATAACTTTGTCTTGTGATGTTTTGGGGAAACTGCGGGGAATCTGTCATGGCGTCGATTTACGGAAAAAAATCCTGAGCTGAGCACAGCCAAAGAGTATAGTATAGACAAGAGGAGAGGTCATTTCTTGGTTTTTCCCATAGGTTTTTTCAAATCAAGCAGCATGCAGTTTTGTTACATATCTGGGGGGTAAGCATTATAAGCATTATAAGTATATTCTTATAGTTCTGTTAATTCACATTTTTGGGGAGGGTTCTGACGTCCATGCCAAACTCTCGGCAGGCTCGCCGTCACGTGGCTGATCCCCCTTGCGTCAAGGGGCCCTCCGCCAAAGACTTTTATCAATAAATATTGGGTAACACTTTATAATAACTATACACTATAAAGCATTAATAAAGCATTAGTAAATACTTAATTCATCATGAATTCATCATTTATAAAGCATTATTCATACATCATAAGCATTCTCATACTTTATAAATGATAGATTCACCATTTATAAATACGTATTATATCAATTACAAACCGTTTATTTAGGAGTTGTTAATGGTTCATAAGATCATTTAGAAAGTAAATGATTAAACAACTATTTATATGTATGTACATTTATGTGTACCTTTGTACATAATTTAGACATGGTTAGTGAGTGATGGTTTATAAACACTTATTGATACTCAAACTCATGATTAATTAAGGTAGCTACTAGTCATTAGTTAAGTATTTTGTGTGAGCCCACCTAAAGGGAGGACTATCTATGCCTTATAAAGCATTTAATAAATGAGATAGAAGGTCTCGGCTGACCTTGACCAATGGAGGCAGATGTCTGAATGCCCAAATGGCCAGGGGGGTGATTCTGAGAGATGTGTGTTTCACTCAGGGTTTTGTGTCTCTAATGGCTCATTTCCACCACATATAACAGCACAGTACAGCTCTACTCGATCTGGTCTTACTCGGCTCTACTTGATATAGACTCTGTTTCCATAGCAAGTTTTACTTCGTTTCGAACTCAAGCTCTCACTAGTGCCTTAAACGCTGCAACGCAGCCCTATGGAAGACTGTTATTTTGCTCCAAAATTAATTTTCATTAAAACCTGACCACCCACCCGTAGGTGGCGTGGTACCCCCTGGGACTGACACGGATCCACGTGACTACGTCACGTCCTGCCAGTCCAGGGAAAAATCACTTCCGCTTTCTTCCACCCGCTGTGAAGACGTGTTTTGTGAAAGCTCCGACGGTTAACAAGGAGTTATATTATATAGCTTTAGATACTAGGCTCGTCCCGGCTGACTTGCCCACCTCAAGAGGGTCGCGTGGACGGGATAAAGCAGGCTTCGGAGACCGACCCTGTACCCTTCACCCTGCGGCGTCGGAACAAGTCATCTAAAGCTAAGAGTATCTTCCTTAGTTAACTGTTTATTGCTACCGCCGTGTAGCTCTACTGCTATCGCCGTATAGTGGTTATTGCTGCCGCTGTGTAGCTTTGCTTCGCTCCCCTGGCTGGGGCAGCGTTTTCGTTTGAGGGCCGATTTAGGTCCGCGCTCAAACTGTTAAGCTTTGCATACGTGCAAATAGCTTGTACCACGTAGCACAGGAACAAAGAGGCTAAGTAGCCCAGTTGTTGCAGATAGCTACCTTGGCACCCGTGCGGGTAGTTTTCGTGTGCTAGGTACTTTAGGCGCCGGCTTTAAAGCGCGCGCGTTAGATAGTTAGCTAGTTTGCTCAGTGCAGCTAGCCTGGACTACCTTGTAAACAGCTAGGTGCTGTATTAGCTGTGAGGCTACGCTGGCCGGTTACGACCAGCACAATTAATTTGATGTGTGCATGCAAGGCAGGAGCACGCCGCACAGGCGTTGCTGTGACCTACATAAATGTAGTGTAGCTTTACTGGCGTCTGGGATTTTAGCTGGGTGATTCGCTAGCTAGGTGAGCCCGCCCCGCACCTTGTGTGGGCCGCTTCTCTCAGTACTTACGCCATCTTAAGGCCCAATTATACTCCATTTTCATCCGTAACTAAGGGCGTCCGTTTCAAACGGTGTAATCGTCACTGTCCACATGCTTCCATGCGTCTTTCACGTTGGTATCATGTTAAGTAATACATCCACCACAGTAGAGAGTCAAATGCATGAGTGTGTGTGTGATTTCCTCCGTTTCATGCGTATCTGTAAGCTTTCAGATGACGGACAGAAAACGGACGAAATGAACGCAGAGTACGGACAGAGGGTCTGTCCGTCTCCGTCTTTAACGTTGAGTATAATTGGGCCTTTAGCCAGCTTGCTTGTCTGCTAAGTGTTGCTTGCCTCGTGCAATTAGCATCTACTAGATTGCAACTCCCTTTGAGGAGTTTCTTCTGAGATTGACTAGCTTCATGGGCCGCTGGCCTTTGCTTGCGGTCACGCTTGCTTCCCCGTGTTACTCAGGGTAGAGACGTGCTACACCGGCCTGTACGCAGGCTTGTGTTAGCGCACGCTTGTTTCAGTGCTTATGCTAGCTTAGCTAGTGGCTTCCACGTCTGTTCTCTCGGGTTAACAGGTTGTGGGTATTGGTGCCCCCCCTTCGGGATGGGCTATTGCCGCTTACGTTACCATTGCACGCGCACGTTCGCTAGCCTCCGGGTTGCTTACTGTCTAGCCTGTGCTTCTCGCTAGCTTGCTTAAGCAGTACTCCCGCTAATAGGGTGCGCCCTGCGGGAGCTTGCTATTAGTGGTTAGCTTCCTGCTTCCTCTTGCTACTGAGCAGGGAAGGTCAGGGAGGGGATGGGCCGTGTGTAAAACTACTTGGCCGAGTATGAATCGGCACGTTAAGTGCGTGTTCGGCCTTGGGCACGAGCACGCTGCACAGGCGCCTTGAACCTTCGGTTTTGTCCGCAGCTAAGCTCTTTAGAGCTGACCAAGGTCCGCTCTCAAAGAAGTGTTAAAGCTAGCATGCCTTGCATAGGTGCAGATAGCAATATTAGTACTGTTTAGCACAGAACGATAGCATTTTGCAGATAGCTGGCGTGCACCTGTGCAGTTAGTACCTGTGTGCTAAGTACATTGGGCGCGAGATACCTCCGCTACAATAGACATACTGCTCCTTGCTGGCGCTACGCGTCCAGCAGGGCGTACAGCTCGCCAAGGTCTGGGCTCAGTGCCAGCCTTTGGCTTGTAGCTCTAAGGACAAGCCCACCGCCCTTGGTGCCCAAGGCCCGGGGTGGTTGGGAGCTCTCCATGGGTCGCACTCCCTTGTTGGGGCGCCCCCTGCAAGTGCAGGGAGCCTGGCTGGGGGCACAGCGCACCTTGGTCCATGGCCACGGCCTGGCCTCGGTTGGCAGCAGGCAAGCCCACCGGTTGGCTCACCAAGGCTGGGCTTAGTTCCAGCCTGCGGCTTGTAGCTTTAGACCCACCGTCCTCGGTGCCCAAGGCCCGAGTTCGGTCGGGAGCTCGCCCAGGGTCTCATACCCAGCATCAAGGCTCGCCTTGGTCCATGGCTACGGCCTGGCCTCGGCTAGAGGCTCCTAGGACAGCCCACCATCAATGGCGCCAACAGCTCATTGCTGGTCGGGAGCTCGCCTGGGGGCCGCACTGTCGGACAAGTCCACGTGCGTCTCGAGAGAGAACGTTACCTCCGCAGTCCCCCCAGCCTGCGAAAGGCGCACGGCAGGGGGGGGGGGGGGTTACTTCGATAGAACAGCGCGTCAGTAGGCGGAGCTTGCGTAAGAAGTTCTCCCCCAGCATGCACAGCTTCTACGGAACTGTCCATGCGGCGGGGGGGGCGTAGCCTCTCACGTCCCGCCCCCCCATCAGGGCACCGGATCGAAAGGTCCCGGGGCCCAGCAATATGCTCATGACTATATTTCAGGGATCATTTCTATAGTTTCTAACTTGAGAAATGTGTTTCTAAAAATGTTCAGTCTCGCTATCCACGATGATGAGACGGTGATACTTTTTTCTGAGCGCGAAGCGGGCAGAGAGACTTGATTCAGTTCATATGCTCTCTGCTTTTGATGACCGTTCACTGTCTCCTATGGGGACATTGAGGGAGAGAGTATGATCCGAGTGGTGGAACGGGTTCCGCTCCTTTGGCCACAAGAGACCATCTTGTCCAACAGGCTCGATGCCTGGGAGCATCTATGTTCCCCCGTCCCCATTACGGCGCACCCTCCAGAGGGGATACGCGCTACAGTTTGCCCACCCACGTTCGACGGGACCCCCGATCTGGCCGTGGAGGAGGAGGCCATGGACGGCTCCATGCGTCCAAAATTGGACCTTCGGCGTCTCAAAAACAAGACGCTGAGGAAGTCCCGTCCCGAATGCTCTCTTCCCCGCCTGTTCAAGTTGAGACAGGGGGATTTCTTATTTCCAGGGATCTGGAAGGTGCGGTCTTCCATGTCCACATGGTCAGGAGACACAGGAAATACCTGAGGTTCTCCTTCCTGGGGAAGGCTTACGAGTTCTGTGGCTTGCCATTCGGCATGTCTTTGAGCCCGCGAACCCTCACGGTGTGCGTGGAGGCAGCCGTGGCTCCCCTCCGCGCGAGGGGGATCCGCGTCTTCCTATATCTCAACGTCGTTCTCTTAGCGGCCGACTCGAGGGTCGGTGCCGCGAAACATACCAAGGTGGTGACCGATCACCGGCAAACCTTAGGGTTTTTGGTGAACCGAGTTGCCTCGTCCCAGCGCAGGCGGCGACCTTCCTGGGGCTCGAGCTATACTTCCTGCGAGCCTTTCGCCAGAGCGACAGGCTCGCACGGTTCGGACAGCAAGCCAAGGACGTTAGGTCTGTGCCCTCGGTGTCAGTGCATCAGTGCACAGTGATGTTGGGCCTGATGGCCTCAGCACTGCATGTGCTCCCGCTAGGGAGGCTACACATGCCCTTGTGGTCCAAATATGGTTCTCAGGCTTCGCCTGGACTCGGCCGGGGACCGTCATCGCAGGGTTCCTCTGACAGGTCAGGCCTGGCGGGCGATGGCTATATGGGCGGACCCCCGTTACCTCTCGAGAGGTACTCGGTGGGGCCCTGTCCCGCTCAGGATGGTGATTCGCACAGACGCCTCCCTCTGGGGAGGGGGTGCGATTTGCGGGCATTTTTCGGCGAACGGCCGGTGGGAGGCTCAGGAGCTTCGCCACATAAACGTGCTAGAGCTGAAGGCGATTCGCCGGGCTCTGCCTCAGGACAAGCCCACCATCAATGGCGCCATGGGCCCATCGTTGGTTGGGAGCTCTCTTGGGGACCGCACTGCCGGACAAGTCCGCGTGCGGCCAGACTCGAAAGAGAACGTTGCCTCCGCAGTCCCCCCGGCATGCGGAGGTAATACTTCCAGCGGCTCACACATGGGCACCATGTGCTGATTCGCTCGGACAATAGGGCAGCGATCGCCCACCTGAACAAACAGGGCGGTGTGCGGTCGGGGGCGCTGAACCATAGCGGGGATTCACCTGTGGGTGTATCCCCGTCTCCTTTCAGTGTCAGCGGTCTATCTGCCGGGACGGCGGAGTTACGACCGGCCTGCTGTCTCGAGGCAATCCCCGTTATACGGAGTGGTGCCTCCACCCTCGGGTGATGGAACAGGTTTGGGCCAGGGTTGGTCGCGCCTGCGTCGATCTCTCGCATCGCGGCGCGCGACACACTGCCCACTGTGGTTCTCGATCCAGGAGGACAGCCCCCGTTAGGTCATGACGCGCTAAAAGCGCACGCGTGGCCGAGGGAGGGGCTCTATGCGTTTCCCCCGACCCCCCCTGATCCGTCAGGTGTTGGACAGGGTGAGGGAACAGCGCCTCCGGCTCGTTTTAGTCTGTTTGGCACAGGCAGACATGGTTTGCGGACCTGGTCTCCCTGGCGCAAGATCCGCCCTGGGCATTGCCGGTGCGGGCCGATCTCCTATCCCAGGCGGAGGGGGAGGTGTTCCACCCCTCCCCAGGCAGGTGGAAGCTAGCGGTCTGGCTCCTGAACCGGACCAGTTGCTAGCCCAGGGCTTGCCTGATAATGTGGGATGCACTATGCAGCAAGTAAGGGCGTGGATCCAGTGAACTGCAGTGTGCGACCAGTTCTCCGTTTCCTTCAGAGCCTGCTTGACGCGGGTCAGTCCCCGCAGTCGTTTAAGGTGTACGTAGCCGCGATTCTGCTTGCCATAGGGGAATTGAAGGGAGCCCCGTGGGGGCGTACCCTTTGGTCTTGCACCTCATGAAGGGGGCGCGTAAACTGCGCCCGCCGTCGCGGTGCGTTTTTCCCCCCAAATCGGACCTGGTTACGGTGCTGGACGGGCTAACGGGTCATCCGTTTGAGCCCTTGGACTCCGCCGATTTAAGGGTTCTGTCTTTAGAGACCGCGCTGCTGCTGGCCTTGTCGTCAGGAAAGAGAGTTGGTGACCTGATTGCCCTCTCGGTGCAGCAGGCCTGTGTGGTAATGATGGGCGCAGGGTTACGTTGCGACCTAACCCGGCTTACCAACCTAAGATTATTGATGTCAGCTTTAGGTCTATGGTCATAGACTTATCAGCAGTCTGTCCCCCGCCGTTCAGTTGGAGACGGGCGAGGAGAGACGTTTGCTCATGCTGTGCCCCGTAAGGGCGCTCTCGGCCTATGTGGCCAGGACGCGTTCTTTACGCATTACAGATCAGCTGTTGGTTTGCTTTGGGCAAAGGGCCCAGGGCGGGCCCCTTTCCAAGGATCGCTTATCACACTGGATAGTGGAGGCGATCGCGTTGGCATACTCTGCCGTGGGCAAGGTTCCCCAGGAGGGTATCAAGGCGCTTTCTACGCGAGGTGTTGCGACATCCTCTGCGTTGTTGCGCGGTGTGTCGGTGGAGGACATGTGTGCCGCGGCCTCATGGTCCTCTCATCACACTTTTGTCAGGTACTACAGTCTCGACGTGTCCGGTGCGCAGTTCGCGCACGCGGTGCTGTCGGTGGCAAGAAAGTAGTATCGTTGCCACTCTAATATGTCAGACGGTTAGGCATAAACGTTGCCATATGGCCGTGGTTCACCGGTGCCGTTCGGGTCGCCCTGTGGGGTGCTCCCGGCAGCAAGGTCGGTTGAATGGAGGCACTAGTGAGAGCTTGAGTTCGAAACGAAGTAAAACGTTAGGGTTGTGCTACAACCCAGGTTTTACGAGTGAGAACGAGAGCTCTCACTACCCAGCCTTGCTGTGTCGATGCGTCACGGGGTGCGTCGGATCTCAGCGGGCTGGAAGAAATTAGAGTGATTTTTCCCTGGACTGGCAGGACGTGACGTAGTCACGTGGATCCGTGTCAGTCCCAGGGGGTACCACGCCACCTACGGGTGGGTGGTCAGGTTTGAATGAAAAGTAATTTTGGATTAAAATAACAGTCTTCCATAGGGCTGCGTTGCAGCGTTTAAGGCACTAGTGAGAGCTCTCGTTCTCACTCGTAAAACCTGGGTTGTAGCACAACCCTAACGTTTACTTGCCTCCGCCCACACCTGGACGTCATAGCGACCGCATATTTGCCCTCCGCCCATAGCCGAAGTAGGCTATAACATATAACGTTAAAATTAAATCCATACACAGAACTTTTAAACTGTTTATGAAATACTGGTGCCTCTAAATGACCTACAGTGTATATGGGGAAATGTGACAATCGGCCAGGAGAATGGATATCACTTTGTTGTTAGTCAAACTCACATGCATGCACTGCACGAGGGACGGGGGTTGCGCTACAGGGAGAAGTGAAGCCTCTACCCCGGCGGCCTCTCACCAGGCAAGACCCCGGCTTCGCTAAACCCCCGCCTGCGGCCTAGCGGAGCCGACACTGCACACAACTACAAAGGGCTTCCTGAGGAGCGGACTTTTTACTCTCTCAAAACAATTGAAAACCACCGCCATGTTAAAGCTGAGTAAGGAGATCGATTTTATTTCACCAGAGCCGAAGGCAGCAACACAAAAGACTGATGGAAATAAAATAACAGAAGAGAAGGTAAGCCCCACTAAACTGGTATGCAGCATTGACAGTCAGTAGATAGAGTAAACATGATTCTGCCTGACCAATCAGTCGTCTGCAGTGTTTTCACGTCACGGTATGGTACCGGCTGGAACCTCAACAAAGCAGGGACCAAAACTAGCACGACTCAACCCGTGCTGTCCACGTTTTTGATCGGTGGAATGAGACAAAAAAGCGAGACTGCTGGGCGGGGCCGCGTTCATACAAGCGGTGGAAATGGGCCATAAGAGAGTCAGCCTCCCAGAGCCTTCTAAACAGCCAATAGGAGGTTTGTCTTGAATAACTCTGGAACCGACGCACAGATCTTTCTGAAATTTGCATTGCTTATCCAGGAAGTGAGCATGGGCTTTCGAACGAAACTATCCATGAGTCTCTACAACCTCGGGAAGTGGGTGAAATTGACATTTTTGTGTATTTTGATAGGTTTTTAAATGTCAATGGTGTAATAAATATTTATCCCTAAACATTAGATGGGTGGGGTTACTCCCCTAAGGGTTTGTGGTTCACTTGGGATCAACTGTGAGTTTCTAGGATTTGGGGAAATAGGAGAATTGGGGGGGGTTTCAGTTTGAAAAGTGATCATTATTACTTTACCTACACTTTCTAAATGATCTTATGAACCATTAACAACTCATAAATAAATGTTTTGTAATTGTAATAATACTTATTTATAAATGGTGAATCTATCATTTACAAAGTATGAGAATACAATCATTAAACACATTAGAGATTAGTTTATTAATCGGGAATCAAACGTTTATAACTGTGTTTATGACTTACTTACTAATGCTTAGTAATGTATGAATAATGCTTTATAAATGATAAGTTCATGGGGAATTAAGTATTTACTAATGCTTGATTAATGCTTTATAGTGTATAGTTATTATAAAGTGTTACCAAATAAGGTTAAAGCTGATTTGGTGTTATGTGTAGCCTCTAAGGTAGAAATTAGAGTTTACGGAAGTTCTACCAGAGACGGAACTAGTTACATCATCATTACTAATTACCCTGCCATCTCTACAAGCGGTCTGTTTAAAAGGGGGTGTTCCCTCCTACCTGTCTGATGCTCTTGTCTCCTCTGTGCTGCAGTGTCAACCAACCACCTCCCCGGCTTCCACCCCACTACCACCAGGGTAGACCTCTTCTCCCGAAGGGGGAGGGTTCCGACGTCCCTGCCAAACTCACGGCAGGCCCACCGTCACGTGGCTGATCCCCCTCAAGGGTCAAGGGGCCCTCCGCCAAAGACTTTAGGTCACTTTCACATATACATGTAAGCTGTTTGGTCCGCTTTAAACGCGCCAGAGTTCGTTTCCTGGGATAGTGCACTTCGTTTGGGGTGGTGTGAAAGCACAAACGAACTCTGGGGCGGAACAAACAAACTAACTCTGGTCCGCTTGAAAAAGTGGGTCTCGGTTCGCTTCCAAGTGTACCCTGGAGTGGTTTGTTTGTCGTGTGAAAGCAAACCGAACTAAACACAAGAGCGCCAGTGCATCTGATGCACTCATGCAATGCATCATGAGTAGAAGACGGTAGAAGGGAGCAAAACAAACACCGCGGTGCGCACACGTGTACTACAGTATACCTGCGTACCGTACGTCATCATAACAACAACACATCGTTTCTCAACAGCCTTCTCTTTCGGTACTGTAGCGGATCGCCTTGAAGTTGCGGGGTGCCAGCCGGGGTTAATTCCGACAAATATTTTACAGTATAGTTTTTCAAGGTCAAACCCCTACATGGATACATGAACACAAGGGGCTCTATCGTTGCAGCAGCCTAAAAACAACGCTTAGCGCCAGGCGCAGCGCAGATTAGTGGGTGTGGACCAGCGCACTCCATATTTTGGTGTCGGCGCTACATGCGGCCTAAAGCATTATAACCAAGCCTTTTAAAGAGCAAGGAGCAGGGTAATTCCTTTACTAAATGTATACTTAACCTTGTTCCTAGGTCCATTTGAAAGGTTAATGCAGGATTATTATTTTTTCCAAAACACATGTGGAAAAAAATATTGGGAAAAACACCTTCCTTTTTGAGGATAAACTAACAGGCTTTTATTTTGTTAATGGAAAGCCTGATACGTCAGAGTAGGGAGTGGCTCCCACGTGCGCGTCTGGCTTTCTCTTCCCCTCCGCTCTGAGTGAGCGGAGGGGAAGAGAAAGCCAGACGCACAACAGATAGCAAAATCACCGCTTGCTTCATGTATCAAGCGGTCATTTGCTTGTTTGGTCCTGGTTGGCGGCTCCACATGGTACCGATAAACACAAGCAGCAGTAACAGCACACAGAGATGCGTCCAATGAACCGTGTTACTGCTTGGGTTTGGGTCTGACCGTCATCTGGCTTTGGAGACTGCAGCAAGTTAGCTAGCATTACTTAGCTTAGCGTGCCCACAGTAATATTAGGCTGTTAACTCAATTACTAACTTTACTTATCAGGCAATAATCACACTAGTAACATTAGCGATATTTACCTTGAATCAATCTCGACATCCCCCATACTGTACAGGCTGTGCCTGTACCTACAGAAAACATTAGATGCCTCATACAGTAACGTTGTCCAGGCTTCTGTTGCTTTGACAACAAAACCCTGCGTGCTAGCTGCTATAGATAACATGGCTGAATCAACGCCAGCACACATCAGTAAGAAGTGATGGAATATCTATTTTTTTATTAGCAGTTTTAGACCTGTACCCTGAAATGATGGTGAAAGGTAAAGTACATGTTAAAATGTCATGATTAATTATTCTGTCCATCTGTTATTAATTTCTGCCCTGATAGGCCTACATCTTCACTATCCAAACCATACTATTTGATGTTACATACTATTTTCAAGATTGACTAAAGATTCAGTACTAATGACTCCAATTGTCCACACAGGCATATCCCTTCACAGCTGGGTCTAATGTCTACAACAATATTTGTGATACAATTCAGATAAAGCAGCAACAATGGTAGGTGGTGGTCAGCATGCATTATATTAAATACCCTACTATTATACATGTATAATATGGAACCCTGCCAATCATTTCACATATTCTGATGGCTGTGAAGAACAATCTTCATCTATACCAGGGGTGTCAGACTCATATTAGGTAGAGGGCCGGATTTGTTCAACTGAGACCTCATGGGGGCCGGATTTTTTTTTTTACTCAAATCAATTCGACTCATTTACCCATTTACTTCACAAAAGAAATACTGCTCTTTCCATTTCTCTTGAAACTGCCTGCATTCCGTGTCAACCTTTCTCTTTTTCGACAGCAGCTTGTTGATTCCTTTGTTTTTTGGTAGGTAGCCGAATGCGCGATTCAATTCCAGCGTGGCATCATGGCGGCTTTGTTTACACCTGATGACCTACTGACATACTTCCTTGTAGTGCAGGTTAATTAACTTATGAATGAACTCTTAGCTTGCTTATTAGCCACACGTAGTTCATGATAATGGGGTGCGAATTTAATAATAATAATAATATATATATATATATATTTTTTTATATTCCAAAACATCTCGCGGGCCGGATGAAACCTGCCCGCGGGCCGGACCGCGGGCTGTATCTCTGACATCCCTGATCTATACAGTGATATTAGTTAGCAGGGGCAAGATGTCTGCCTAAATCATATTGAACACCAGTCAAAATCTTCAAAACAAATAAGTCTGGAAAAAAATAACATTTTCAATTCAAAATGTGTAGGACGGAACCCTACAACTAGCAGGTGTATATACAAATATCCTCCATAAATAATTGGTACATTCATATTCTAATAAACTGCAAACAATAATACAAATCCAGAGGACAAGATTATCTGTTAATGTCAAGAACCTTACATGCTATTGTGCTAAACCTGTTGCAGTGTGTAGTAGGGGCGGCTGTAGCTCAGGAGGTAGAGCGGGTCGTCCACTAATCGCTTTGGATAAAAGAGGTCGGTGGTTCGATTCCCGCTTCTTCCAGTCTGCATGTCGAAGTGTCCTTGGGCAAGATACTGAACCCCAACTTGCTCCTGATGGTGTGCCAGCACCCTGCATGGTAGCCTGCATGCCATCGGTGTATGCATGGGTGAATGTACCTACTGATTGTAAAGCGCTTTGGATAAAAGCGCTATATAAATGCAGGCCATTTACCATTTACCATTGTAGTAGACTCAGTGTTTACATTATGTGGTGTTGAAGCTAAGATTGAGTTTGCAATAGAGGTGGCTATGCAAAATGTCACTGAAGGTAGAATTCTGAATTGTTTCCCACTGGAGATGCACATGCGTGTTCAGACGAATTGGTTGACAGCGAGCCTGGCTGGTTGGCGTATGTAGATGTTGATCACTGTTGATGTTGGCTGATTGGATGCTGGTTAATATCCGAACTAGACAGAGAGGAGCAGAGGTGACAGGCAGGGTGCAAAATGTGTACTTTTTTGTCCACTAGCCAAATGGCTAGTGATTGTTCAAATTTGATCAGCAACTCAATAGATTACCACTGTTTGTTTCTGGTCAATGGTCTGCGCTGCCAATAGGAGCATCTCCTGACTGAATTAGCGCATAGTAACTATCTACTCAGTATGAGCGAGAAGTGCCCGGCTAGCAGGGTAACTATCTCCCAAGATCTGATAATACATGCAAATAGTCTAAAAAACCAAGGCTAGCTAACGCTAACGTTACGTTAGTGGGCTAACTAGCTAACGCTAGCTAGCTTAGCAAGTAGACTCACTGTCAGTGTTACTGGACATTTTTCCTCAATGAAAATTATTGTACTGCACTATATGGAAGTGACCAAACGTATCATTGATGACTTACCTAACAGATTGTCATGTTTCCAATGAGCTGATGACATGCTGCCCCACTACTGAACCAGCCATGTCAGCATAACTTCCAGACAACCTTGCACCACCGGCCACACTTTCTTTCTGAAAAAAGTGTGTATATTGAAGCCAAACCAAAGATTTCCTTTACAGGCCGTCGAATAATCCAATAATGTTCAATAATCCACACAGAAATAGTTCAGTTCCAACAGAAAATGCTTCAATAGTAATCCAACAAAAAATGAGGTTCAGAATAATCCCTCTTCCAGATAAACAATCTCTGACAAAACAACTTAATCCCGTTCGGTTTCTCCCCACGGAGTGAATCCTCTTCACAATAACAAAAGTTAATCTTGGTATTAAACCATTGACTGTATAATAATAATCTGGACAATGTGAGCGTGACGTCACCCATTGGGTTTTGATGGAACGAAATGAGGCTTGAATCTCCCGCTTCCTGAATCTCCCGGTTGAATGGATTAATTCTACACGGAAGTACGGGGAGAGGAGGCGGCTGACCCTAGCGGCTGCCGGGGGAATTTCTGAATTTGTCTCACAGGCTTGACCTGCCTGCCATCTTGTTGTTCGCTTCTGTTGTTAGCTTGCTCGCTGGCTGGCTGGTTGCAGTGGTGAAATGGCCCAGGAAAACAAATATAATAACTTTTGGCTCGAAGGTATGGGCGAGTAGCAGTCCAGCCAGCCGACCACCTTCTTGTCCGGGGCCTGGCCAAAAGACCATGGTGTGGTGTGAGCCTGGTGTGAGCCTCCAGCCTGCTAGCTGCTGCTAAGCCTCCACAAGGTAAACTGCTATTATACTTATTATATCTATGGGCAAACTCTAAACTTTATAACTGAGGTGGAGTTGATTGCGCACTTGATGCTCTGCTATGTTGGACTGTTTGAGTGATGCTCATGTTTGTAAGCTAACACTAGCTTGATCAGCATCGTGTGCTAACGTAAACATGTGAGCAAGGTGGTGAGCACCGTTGCTATACTGTAACTGAAATTTGGTGGTGTTAATGTTATAGTGATTAATATAACATGGTGCTGTTTGTTTCTTCAAGGGATGGCCGCCGGAGTACCATGGTGGAGCAGGAACAGCATCCCGTCACTCATCCCGTTCGCGACTCTTCTCGTCCCTGGCATCTCAATGGTGGAACGAGCTTCCACCTTCGGTCAGGACGGCCGAATCACTGCCGATCTTTCGGAAAAGACTAAAGACACACCTTGAAAGCCTGCTGACAGGCGGCTTCACCGCCTGGTACGGGAACTGTACCACCATGGACCGCAGAGCGCTACGGAGGGTGAGGCGCGCGGCCCAGCACGTAACAGGAGGTGAACTGCCAGAACTGCACAAACTGTACAACCAGCGGTGCCTCAGGAGGTCCCTGAAGATCATCAAAGACACAAACCATCCCCACAACAGCCTGTTCTCCCTGCTACCCTCAGGGAGGAGATACAGGGTTCCAAAAATACGCACAAATCGCTTGAGGAACAGTTTCTTCCCGCAGGCCACGAGACTCCTTAATATGCACAAAATAGTGCAGTAGTCGTACCGTACCGTACTGCAGCTGCTACTATTACGGATGCCTAACGTTTAATTGTAAATTTAAGTGTATGTTTAATAAGGTGCCTAACGTTTAATTGTAAATTTAAGTGTATGTTTAATAAGGTACATGCTATTTGCACATGTATGTATAAAACGTCGAATTTGGAATGTCTGAACACGTCTAACGTATGCACATGACATGTGCACCTATGTGCAATGAATATGCCACTGTCGTATAAGCCACCGACTTGTCTTATTGCTTATTGATGCCTATTTCTTATTGCCTTATTGCTGTCTTATTGCTTATTGATGCCTATTTCTTATTGCCTATTACTTATTGCTTGTTGCCTATTTGTACTATGTCGTAGACGGAGTCCACTGCACAAGAATTTCACACGTGGTACTTGTACCATGGAGTGACAATAAATCTTTTCAGGCTCCATCTGGGCCCTTCTTGAACTAACTTCTTTCTCTCTTATAAAAAAAATAAAGAAAATAAAACAAATAACCTGAACTAAACTTGTACCACTGTTCCTTCAGAAGTTGTAGTTGTCATAGACTGTGTTGCATAGTTGATTGCTCTATTGCTGACAAAAATGTGTTATTGTAAGTCGCTTTGGATAAAAGCGTCTGCCAAATGACGTAATGTAATGTAATGTAATGTAGGCACGATGGGCTCCATCGTTGCATCGGCCTATAAACTGCGCTTAGTGCCAGGCGCAGCCCAGATTAGTGGGTGTGGACCAGCGCACTCGATATTTTGGTGTCGGCACAACAGGTGGGTTTAAGCATTATAACCACGCCTTTTAAGCGTAAAATTATGCAGAATCTGCTCATTGGGGAAGTGCAGTAAACAAATCACAATGTCAGGAGGCAGCAGGGTGTGTGTCTTGTTTGTCTCTCTCCCTATGTGTTCCCCCTCCCCTGAGTGTTTCTGTACAGTGGGTGGAGTTTCTGCACCTGGCACCTGGGCTCTGCAGCACGGCTGGCAGCAATCATCTAATCATCAGACTCCTGCTTAAATACCCCGGCTCGTCCACCACTCGTCGTCAGATTGTTCAGTCACCTATGCTACGTGGTAGCTATTCCCAGCTCTGAGCTTTAATCTCTTTTGAATATCTCTCGAAGTTCCTCGTGTTTTCCTGTGGACTGTTTTGACGCCTGCCTATCCTCCTGTGCTCAGGTCATATGGTTCCTCTCCCTGCTGTCAGCTGTGAGCAGAGTCCCGGGTTCATCTCCGTCTTCACCTGCTGTAACTCTCTGCCACTGCCTGCCTGCCTGCCGCTCACTCCAGCCATCTATTTTTCAATAAACTCTGTTAATCTTGGAAGCTGTCTCTGTGTCTGCTCTTGGGTCCAAAATCCTTAAACTGTAACACACAAGCTTCACTTTTAAGCTCCAATTCCACAGAGCGATCCAGTCCGGCTTCAGAAAAGCTGGGGCTCTCATCTCCCCCCCTCCCTTTTATCCCCTCTGTCTGTCTCCATATATAGGCTATTATTCCATATTATTATGCTTCTCAAACCAATCTAACTGCAGTTTAAATACTGCAAGCATGTAAATACGCTACACCATAGCAAGATCAAAGTGAAAAGAATGTTCTAAACGCATCAGCTAGAAAAATATAGCCTATCCCTATGATGAGATTAGATTGGTGAAAGTTTGTCCAGAATGATATCGTTTTGCTAACTTTTCTTCTCCCCTGCTGCACAGGTAGGATGATGCACATAAATATAGCCTACATTATGTAAAGTCATTGCATAAATGTGTTTTTATTGTAAAACTAAATGTGAAGTAGGGCCAATTTATTGGAGCGGACATCACAGTAGGACATGACAGTAGAACCGCGTTACACTGTCACTCATCTAAATCACGTTAAATCTCCAAGGGATATATATAGCCCCATGATGAGATATATGTTTCACATAGGGTTTTGATTTCCATGTTTTATTTGGTCCAATATTGAAATGTTCTACAATCGCAGGTTGTGTTAACATTACACATTATGTACCTTTCTATCTATTTCGACTCATTTGGTTGCTATTTATTATCGAAATGGATTAGCCCAATGCATGCTGGGAGATTTCACATTTGTGAAAGCCAGGCAGTGAACATTTGTTTGGCCAGAATGATCTCGTTTTCTCTCGCCTTTTCTTCTCCCCCACTGCACAGGTAGGATGATGCAACAGCCTCTGAATGTCACGGGCTCAAAACTGGCATGTTAGAAAAAACTCATGTTGTTATACTATGTACGGTACAACAACTTATTTTTGCGGACTTGAGGGAGTGAGAGAGAGAGAGAGAGAGAGAGGGGGACAATGAGAGAGAGAGAGAGGGGGACAAACTGAGATCAGCAGAGCATAAGCTGTGCGTGGAATATCCGCGGCGCACTGAATAAGGCCTGGTTTTCAAAAGCGCAAAGCGCTAAATTAACGCCAGGGGGGAAGATATCGTTAGGCCAGTATTTAAGGCCGAAACACCCATTCTGGCCTATCTGGCACTGCGCCACGCCTGTTTGGATTTTGTCGCCTAAAAACATGTTACTATCTTCCCGAGGCAGGCGCAAGGCGCGTTTTTTTGCGTTTAATGCCAGTTTCTGCGCCTAAGGCCTGTGGGAAAATAGAGCCCATTGTCCCCTGGTCAAATGATTTGTGAAAATTAATGCTACGTTTTAATTCCCATGTGCATGGCTCATTATATCATTTTCTGCTCTCCTGAGCTTATAATGGTAACGTTAACATACTGTGAGAATATTGCTGATCATCAGTTGTTCAACCTAGGATATTGCAATAACATAAGCCAAATGCTGACCATAGACTGTATAATGCTGACAGATTTGAGACTTTGAGAGATTTACTTTTAACCATTTGGTATGTATCTGCCAGTGTGCTTTTGTCAATAAACATTGCCAACAAAGAATCTTGTTGTGTAGGCTATGTACTAAGGTAAATAATGTACCCGAATGTACCGCAAATATCACAGAACGAGCCCTTTTAGTTGTCTGGTCAGAGCAGGCAGGTTGTTAATAAGATGTGATATAAAGATCGTTGATGTCGAGTGAACCAGCTTGGACCAAATGACGAGAGGAACCAGCTTGGACCAAATGACGAGAGGAAGAAGAATGTGAAGATGGAGAACCAACCGACTGCTTCGAATCAATGAATGCTTTATATTTATTGAAATATGGTTATCTGTAACAATTCGGCATACACATAGGCTACACGATGTGTTGGGCCAGACATTTGGAGTGAACATTGACATGCTGTAGGGAACATATATGTTTGAATGTAAGACATTTGAGTGAACACTAACGGTCTGTGTAGGAACACAGTGAGATAACACAACCCCCACATTCCAAATACCCTACCATTTGGCCAGCTGAATCACACACCTATGATAAAACAGCAGGGAAGCGAGCCATTCCTTTGTTACCAAGAAGGAACAAAAGGGGATCAAGCCAACTTTCCTGTTTGCAAGGGAGATCAGAAGCCGATACTTGAGCTGAGTGGCTGATCTACAACAAAGACACGCCCTGAACCCCACTGTATGCAGGGGAGAGCCACTCAAACTTCAGTTCTAAGTAGCTGCACACTGCAACAGGATCGTCTGTACCACAGGGAGAGAGGGAGAAGGCCCCACTCCTCTGGACCCAAGACTAGCATAGCCACAACCAAGCTAGTGCTACCTGCCCAGAGCTAAGCTAGCTCTGAGATCCTCTCCTCTCCTTCACCGAAGCAGGCATCGCCGCCTCCCAGCAGACCAAAGGCACCTCAGCTTGGCCCGCAGAGACCGTCCATCTGTTCCCTTCCTCACCTCTCCTCCTCGGCTGGACAGCGGACGCGCATCCAGACCACTGTCTCCTCCCGCTTGGAAAGAAATTTCCGCATAGGCTTCAAAAAGAGGGAGGCTGAATTGGGGACTGTATTAAACAAACACTCTCTGACGCCGTCAGGGTTTGTGTTTTGCGGATTCACTTGTGTTGTTCAGTCAGCCGTCAGCCAGGCAAGAAGCCTGCTCAAGAGGAGATATTTCCCTTCTCTATTCTGTCCAATGGACGAGTGACTGTTTCGACCACGTGACATTGTTCTGAAAGTTTGGTGTGCTTGACAAATTGCATGTGTGAAAGTGAACCGGACCAAATGAAAAATGAAACAATGTTGCAACTTCACCCCCCCGCCTCGAATCGCACCGAGTCCACTAGCTTATATGTGAAAGCGACCTAAGGTAGAATTATTGTTCTCTTCCTTGATGACATGAAGAATAGCCCTTTGTTCAGCTGGTCTTTGCAAGGATCATCTGCTATTTTCTTTGTATAAAAAGTACAAGAAATATTCAGAGCTGACGGAAATGTGTTTATCTTTTAAAGTGCTGTCAGCTATTTTGTGTGTCAAAAGCAGGATGCTTCTTTCACTGCTCCTAAGGATCCGCATTCCGGTACCATGGCACATTTACATGTAAACCTAAATATCCTGCACTATTCTCATGTGAATCAAATTGTCTCTACTGTAATTTCAGACAAAAATGCTTTTGCCGTGTGATGTCATTTTCTCCTACTTAGCACACAATTTATCTCTTCCTCCTGTCCTGTCATAAAAAATGATAGAGGAATGTTTTGAATGCATTTCCACCACAAACTTCAGATTTTGGTTTGTGCTACATCAAGAAGTGACAGATTGTAAAACCTTGTCCTTATACAACTGTATCCAGGCCTGTGGTTAGTTCAGGGGATTCTGTATCCAGGCCTGTGGTGAGTTCAGGGGATTCTGTATCCAGGCCTGTGGTGAGTTCAGCGGATTCTGTATTCCAGGCCTGTGGTGAGGTCAGGGGATTCTGTATCCAGGCATGTGGTGAGTTCAGGGGATTCTATATCCAGGCCTGTGGTGAGTTCAGGGGATTCTGTATCCAGGCCTGTGGTGAGTTCAGAGGATTCTGTATCCACGCCTGTGGTGCCAGGCATGTGGTGAGTTCAGAGGATTCTGTATCCAGGCCTGTGGTGAGTTTAGGGAATTCTGTATCCAGGCCTGTGGTAAGTTCAGGGGATTCTGTATTAAGGCATGTGATGAGTTCAGGGGATTCTATATCCAGGCCTGTGGTGAGTTCAGGGGATTCTGTATCCAGGCCTGTGGTGAGTTCAGAGGATTCTGTATCCACGCCTGTGGTGAGTTCAGAGGATTCTGTATCCAGGCATGTGGTGAGTTCAGAGGATTATGTATCCAGGCTGTGGTGAGTTCAGGGAATTCTGTATGCAGGCCTGTGGGGAGTTCAGGGAATTCTGTATCCAGGCCTATGGTGAGTTCATTAAATACATGCTCGAGTGACATCACTGATGACATCACAACTGCCTGACTGACATCACAGTTGTGGAATTGTGCGGCGTGCCAACTTTTGCCCAGGAAGTGATGATGTCACTTCCATCACTTTCATGACACAAAACGTGACTTACACCGCTACCCATCTCACTGATGATGTCACTTCCGTCACTTTCATGACTGACAGACAGATACAGCCCACATAAAGCCAGGACATGCTCGAGCACGGCAGCCAGGCGCGAGGGGCACGCGGCAAATATGACGTCTACCTCTATGTGTTCTATTTTTACTGTTATGCACATTGTATATGTTGTGTCTTGCTAATAGTAAGTATAATTTTTTGTCATGTATCTTGATTGTTTAGACATTAGGATTTTCCTTTAACACATTCACTGCCAGCCGTTTTTCAATACTGTAGTTAGCTTCTGCCAGAGGGTTTTTTTGAGGATTCTGGCTCATTTTACAAGAGCCGAGGATTATTTTCTGCTTGGACTTTGTGAACACAAAGTTCACAAAAGTACTAATAGAATGTGTGCTTTCTCTGTCTAAAAGAGTTAGTTTGTAGAGTTAGTAGTTATGTAGATATTAGCCGTTGAGTACAGCATGGTTTCAGAGATTTTCAGAGAGCCTGTGATTATGGGTGCCCTTGGGCAAGTCTGTATAATGTATTGTGTTTGTGTTTGTGTGTGTGTGTGTGTGTGTGTGTGTGTGTGTGTGTGTGTGTGTGTGTGTGTGTGTGTGTGTGTGTGTGTCTCCAAACTCCTCCCTCCTTAGGTGTGTCTCTGGTGGCTTTGCAGTGTTTTGTCACAGGCGAGTTTCTGTTGCCTCACAGATCCCAAAAAAAGAGAGGGGAATCGCAGCAGCGGGGAAGAGGAGAGGAGAGGCGAGGGGGGGGGGTTAGACACGGGAGAGAAATTCCTTCGCGATCCCCTTCTTCCAATCTTGAGGCGTACTCCGCTCTGCTGCTGCTGCTGCTGCTGCTGCTGCTGCTCTGGATTACTGTAAAACGGGCTTGTTCGTTTCTTGGGGTGTCGGTTGAGAGCTTTGATGAAGCTTTTGCGATTCTGGTCTTATTTATGCTCAAAGGTACTCGAGTGTGTGTGTGTGTGCGTGTGTGTGTGTGTGTGTGTGTGTGTGTGTGTGTGTGTGTGTGTGTGTGTGTGTGTGTGTGTGAAATCGAAAGCGTTTTCGCCAAGCCATTTCCTTGAGAATGGCTTCCTCCCGCGGCTGTTTTTGGTTGGCTTTCTCTCTGTCGGGAGAGCACTGTCGCCACTTAGTTGGTCGGTAAAATAGATTATACACATTCAATACCTCCAATATTTTTATAGGAGACGTGGGGGGCATTGATCCACGTAGCACAGTCAAAAAAATTTTTTTTTTTTTTTGACGTCTCAACTCGTCATTGGCAGTGAACCGTTGGATTGTGTTTGACGAGTCAACTCGCCATTGGCAGTGAACGTGTTAATTGCTGTATTTGATATGTACTGTGTGCGCACAGGACTCTGTGTGCCCAGGGACTACAGATGCAAATTAACTTTTAGCTATCTCTGGTGCAATATATTTATTGTGTACTGTCCCTGCTTCAATAAACAATAAAGATAAAGATTGCGCTGGGCGCGTCGGGGGGCAAGGCCCTGGCCTACGCAACCACAAGCGTGTACCTTATAGCAGCACGCAGCTCCCGGGCGCGCTTCGCATTGCATAGTTAGCATGGAGGTCGCAGATTTTTTGCTGTTTTTGTAAGGTGAATATTGGGTGCAACCATTGACTATTCAATTTGCCAAAAGAAAGAAGAATTACTGCAGATGTCTGACTGAGGATGAAGTGCAGGTAGGCCATTTTGCACGTTAAATGTAACTGATTGGATTAACTGATGTTATGCTAACGTTAGCAACATTTGGAGGTTGGGGTGCTACGTCTGATGATTATTGATTTGATGTTAACGTTAACAGCGATTCATGACTAACACATATCGTTGTTCGTTTCTTCAGGGAACTGATGACACGATATGACACCGAGTGGCACGCACCCTGGACTGGCCTGGACGGCTAACGTCATGGAGACGCAACGCTCTCTAGCCTTTATGATCATGGCAATCAGAATCAGAATCAGAAAGACTTTAATGATCCCCGGGGGTAAATTGGGACAAGTTACAGTAGCTCGCTCAATAACAACCAAAACAATCAATAACAACCAAATACTTTGATACAATATAATGATTTAACGCTACTATTTAGCATTAAGGACTGGTGAATTTTAGCATATCTGTCAGTGGAATGGTAGATCTTTACGCATGACTGGAGAATGTTATTTGCTACTTTTGTGATAATAAACTAAACGGAGAAAAGACGGCCGTGTGGTGTTGTTGTTACATAATCTGCTGGTCTTGAGGCACGATTGGGTAAAATGATAAGATGATGTAAATTCATAAAGATGTTTATGTCAGAGATGAATCTGCGAAAGGGAGCTGCCTGGAGCCCAGAGGACGTCAACGGAGAAGAGGAAAAGCACCCTTTAGGTTACACCATGCAGCATTTGGATATAATCTAGTATTGGCTCCCATGCCGTTAGTTTGTTTACCCCCTATCTAAAGAAAGTACAAGTGCAAAATCTTAAGCTATGTTCTATCGATAAACCAATTTCTCGAGTAACATCCTGTTATCCTGAGATCTTTAATCTCGCCTGTATAACATAATATGTCACTCGGACACCAACGTGAGTTAACGTGGTTTATTAAACAGCAGCAAACATTCCAATCATAGCAGAATACACTTCAGCTAGCAGTAGGGACAATACATCACACTGATCTTTGCAGTTCTGTGTTGATTAGCTAATATTTCAGTGGCATTTTGATTAACGTTATGATTTATTTCTATTTGGAACAAAAATGATGGTTTAACAGATTGCATGTTTACTGGGCTGTGGTGAGAAGGGCTTTGTGTTTGTGTGACTTGCGTGAATGGCTAACTGCTAGCCATTCACTAGCCTACAGCTAGCTGATGGCTGCTATGTTCTCCCAGCCTAGCAACCGTCTGAAGGCTATCTCCCCAAATTCTACAACAATGTCTTGTTTACTAACGTTCATAGTTGATAACGTTACAGCAATACAGTTACGGTTTCGTACTCACTGTAAGATCAAGTGTTTAACGTTTATGTTAGCTTATTGTTTTGAATAGAATGTTTGACTAGCTCACTGGAGCTAGCCTCGGTAGCCACCGCCATGTTGAATAGTGAAAGAACTACAAACGTCCAGCGCCTCTCGGTGGCGTCACATCCGGTCTCGCAAAGCCCGCCCTTAGCTCACGCTGATTGGTGCGCCTGGGTGGCGGCCGGTTTGAATGCCTCTCTGAGGCCAGGGCCAGACTGAGGTGGATTGTGAATTTGTGGAACAATGCCGCCCCCGTCTGGTGGAGTCAGGCTACTATATTGACACGAGACAATGAGAATTATCTTTCACATCAAATCGTTTCATTTGGCATAATACTGTATGGCATGAGCCTCAAACATTTTCAGTATCGCACTTTCTGTGTGAAATCATGTTCACATTACGTTCATAATCCTAAGTGACATTTCCTACGTTTCCTTTGGTAATTGTGTTTTGAGAGTCATTGTTATTTAGTCCTCAGCTTTCTAGGGGCGGCTGTAGCTCAGGAGGTAGAGCGGATCGTCCACTAATTGCTTTGGATAAAAGAGGTCGGTGGTTCAATTCCCGCCTCCTCCAGTCTGCATGTCGAAGTGTCCTTGGGCAAGATACTGAACCCCAAATTGCTCCCGATGTTGTGCCAGCACCCTGCGTGGTAGCCTGCCGCCATCGGTGTATGAATGGGTGACTGAACCTACTGATTGTAAAGCGCTTTGGATAAAAGCGCTATATAAATGCAGGCCATTTACCATCTTTCTTTAGGAATTTGCTAAGTGCTGTAGAAGTTAAAAGCTCTCACCTACCACCAGGTACACAATTCGCCGCCGTGTCTGCTGGTGGGAAGGCAGTGGAGTATGAGTCCTGGTCGCTGCTGCAGTACCGCCACTTCTGGTCAGTTGGGGTGCTTGTTCAGGGGGAGAGGAACTGGGGGGAATAGCATGATCCTTCCACATGCTACGTGGAAACTCCTGGCTGTCAGGTGAAAAGAAGCGGCTGGCAACTGCACATGTATGGGAGAAAGCATGTCCTAGTCATTGAGATATATAAATGAGGAAGCGTGCCTATCTCACGCAGTAGCTCTTTTGGGTTGAAAACTCAGTCTGAGGTCCTCCTCTATCCCCTCTAAACTTTCTTATGTAGAGCTGCTGTTTGTAGATTTGTGCACAGTGTGTTGTAGTCAATCCTCTCTAGCTCTGTAAATATGGCACTTTAAGTTCTAATAATTTTTGTCTCGCCAAAAGTAACCATGTAGATTCCCACTATGAGGTCAGTTTATCAAAATGACGCCTGTGCGGAAATCTGAATTTCATTGTCAGAGATTGAGCTCGTATCAGCCAGACAAGTCAGACCTCCGGGCTGCTCTCACTGAAATTATCAAATGAACTGATCTGTGTTGATTAGCCTAATGTTTCCGTGGCATTTTGATTAATGTTATGATTTAATTCCTTTTGGAGCCAATGTTGGTTTAACAAATTAAATCTAACCATGACGCTTTAGGCTACGTTGTTTACTGGTATAGTCAGTGGGCGGCCTCTGAGTTTGGGGATTACTTGGTCTCTTCTCTGTATGCATCCTTAAAACAGCTAAATGAGGAGCTTGTGAAGAACGAACATCCCCACAGTCGAAGCACTTCCCTGAGATATCCATATAAAAATGTTTGCTTTAATACCAAAAATAAAACCTCCAGGGTCTGTTTGTATAAGCTAATGCTAACCCGTTAGCGATTAGCTAATGGCTGGTGGTTGTCTACACTTGTGTAGGTCTCATCTTATACCCGGGAGTTAACGTTATAAAATACATTTCCTGGCATACACAGGCAGTTGGACAACCTGGTAAGTTCTGAAAATGTGTCTATTGCGTTATTCCAGCTATCGTTATCGGTTGTTAGGTTATAGTAATGTTATGCCGACAAATAATGCAAAACAGCCGGATAACACTAATGCTAGCGTGCATCCGTTTAAACCATTGTGTATTAAAATAACCGATACCGTAGCGGGAGTAACTAATAAAACATATTTTCTGAACTTACTACTTCAGCCCCCAACCAACGTTACTTCCTCGTGCACCTTTCTCGAAACAATGTCCTTTTTATTGCGGTCCATCGATATGTCTGGTAGATAACAGATCAAGCAATGTTTTTCTTCCTCTTCGGTTTTACCAAGCAGTGTGTCTTGTCTATGTAAAACTAACGCTAGATCTATAATATGAAGAGCCTGTCCAGCCAATGATGGCTTGAGACTGGCTGCCACAGCTGTCAATCATCCCTTTTTATATCGTCAAATAACTAATTAAAAACAAACTGATCAGAAAAATGACCACTTGCACAGGCATTAGCGTGAAACAAACCACCTTTGGAAAAAAAAATTGTGACGTGTACTGTGATTGTTTCGTTTGTCCATTTCCCCATCCACTAACATGGGGGAGGCGGGCCTTGTAACTTATACTGGATACAGCCACCAGAGCGATGATCTAATGGCTCAATTCCACCACATTTTACAGCCCTGCACAGCCCGTCACCACTCGGCTCTACTTGCTTCAACCCGATGGACGTTCTGCTTCGACCGCCCTTCATCTGCCCCCGCCCACACCTGGTCATCATAGCGACCGCATATCTGCCCTCCACCCATGTTCTGAAATAGGCTATAACATAACGTTACAATTAAATCCATACACAGAACTTTTAAACTGTTTATGAAATACTGGTGCCTCTAAATGACCTACAGTGTGTGTGTGTGTGTGTGTGTGTGTGTGTGTGTGTGTGTGTGTGTATGTGTGTGTGTGAGAGAGAGAGAGAGAGAGCAGTGCTGGCATGACCACAGTCCTTGATCCTGGCCTGAGCAGCCAGCTCATAGCATCACAGCATGTTGGGCGGGTGTTACAGTGTACATGGGCAAAAGTGACAATCGACCAGGAGAATGGATATCACTTTGTTGTTAGTCAAAACTCACAAGCGCTGCTTAAGGGGCGGGCGCGAGGGACGGGGTTTGCGCTAGAGTGAAGCCTCTACCCCCGCGGCCTCTCACCAGGCAAAACCGCGGCTTCACCAAGCGCCTGCGGCCTAGCGGAGCCGACGCAGCACTAACACAAGCGCTTCAGAGCAGCGGACTTTTGGACAATTGAAACCACCGCGCCGATTTTATTTCACCAGAGGCGAAGGCAGCAAAACGAAAGACTGATGGAAAAGCATAATAGAAGAGAAGAGAAGGTAAGTAAACTGGTATGCAGCGCTGCATTGACAGTCAGTAGGATAGAGAGTAAACACGATTCTGCCTGACCAATCAGTCGTCTACAATGTTTTCACGTCACCGTATGAACCCGGGTTAGCAGAATAGAACCCCGACGAGGCAGGTACTAAAAGTAGCATGACTCAGCCCCAAATCAAACCGAGCTGGGCCGGTTTATACCGGTGGGATGAGACCAAAAGTCGAGTCGAGCGGAGCGGGACCGCGCTACTAGCTGCGGTGGGATTGGGCCATAACATGCAGCGGCTTCACTAAAGGGGACCAGATCCTCTGTCCATATTTTTTATGTCGATGGTGCTAGTCTACAACTCTCCCCAGATCAGCAGAGGGCACAGAGCAACGACCAGGACGGCAAGAGAATTGGCCAAATACAATTGGGGAGAAAATGGGAGAAAGAAAAAAGAACAAAAAGAACACCTTTGTTTCACTCGACTACTGTAATGTCTTATTCTCTGGCCTTCCACTTTGTAGCACAAATAAATTACAACTCGTGCAAAACGCCGCTGCTAGAATTCTAACTAGAACTAAGAAGTTTGATCATATAACTCTGGTCTTACTCTCCCTCCACTGGCTCCCAATTCAGGCCAGATCAGACGTTAAGGTGCTTCTGTTAACCTATAAATCTTTGCACAGGCTCCCACCCCGTACTTATCTGAGCTAATCATTCCTTATGTTCCCCCCCCCCCCCCCCCCCGTTTCTCTCTCTCCTCCTCATGTGCCCGTCATTGGCCTGATGTACACCCCCGCCGCTGCAGCCCTGGATCCGGTCGTCATCGTCCATACTGGCTCTCCCCCCTCTCCTCTTCTCTCTCTCCTCAGGTGTCCTTCAATGGCCTGATGTACACCCCCGCCGCTGCAGCCCTAGGTCCGGTCGTCATCGTCCCAGCTACCTGTCGTCACTCTAGGCCATCTACCCACTACTCCTTCGCCTGCCTGACACCCTGACACCCGGGCCTCATCATCCCCACCGACCCCTATCCTCATCATCCTGGTCACCTGTCGTCACTCCGGCCCACCTACCCACTACTCCTTCACCTGCCTGCCCAGGGGAAAGGGGGGGGGGGGGGGGGGGACGCCCTCCCCCCCCTTCCTCTGGACTCATCATCACCTCCGACCCCTATCCTCCCCTCCTCTCCTCTTAATCGATGTCACCAATGCGGACTCATGGATTCCTCAGATCATCCTCGTGGAACTCCTAATCTTTTTACCTCTTTTTCACCTAGCTAATTAGCTAGTATTCTCTGAACCTACGAACACTTTAAGACTATATTTTCTATTTATTTTTGGACTGTACTTTTTACATTTTCAACTCCCTTCCCTGATCTTAGGATAATTTAAAGACTACATTTTCGTATTCCTTTTGTTGGACTCCTGTGTGGGGGCGGGGGCCGGGGTGGGGGGCATCGGTGCTCACCATCACTGGTCGAGGGCTGCCGGTAGGTTAGAATAGCTTAGGTAGACAATAGATTAGCTACAGCCTAACTATAGGCTGTAGACCTGTTATAGTGTTCAGGCTAAAATCAGACTAGAGCAGAATAGGACAGGCCAGACTAGGCTGTAGATTAGCTAGATCCCCTGTGTCCTAGTTAGTTCTGGTTAATGTCTAGAGTAGTCAGTTTGTCTGATCTTCTCCCCCCCCCCCTCTTTCTCTTTCCCCCTTCCCCTGCTCCTTCCCCACTTCCCCCTTCCTGTTCTCTCCTCTCCCACATTTCCCATTCCCTCCCCACCTCCTCTCTTTCCATGCTCTCTCCTCTCCCACATCACACCGCTCTCCCCCCTCCCTTCTCCTGCTCTCTCCTCTTTCTCCCCTCCCCTGCTCCTTCCCCTCCTCCTCTCCTCCCCAATTTTCCCCATTCCCTGCCACTTCCTGCTCTCTCCTCTCTCACATTCCCCCTGCTCTCCCTCCCCTGCAGCCTCCCACCTCTCCTTTTCCGTTCTCTCCTCCCCCACATTTCCCATTCTCTCCCCACCTCCTCCCTCTCCCTGCTCTCTCCTCCCCCACATCCCCCCGCTCTCCCTCCCTCCTCCCCTCTCCTGCTCTCTCCTCTTTCCCCCTTCCCCCACTATTCTAAAGCATAGTACCCATTCTACTCCATAGCATGGCACCCATTCTATCCCCTCCCACTATTCCACCGCTATTTTAAAGCATGGCACCCATTCTACCCTAAAGCGAGGCACCCATAAGCTGTATATGTGAACATGTGTTTATTTGGCAAAGGGATTCACTACTAAAGGCTTGCAGCAAATTAAGTTAAGCATAGTTTGGTTGCAAAGAATTCGACATATGTCCGTTTGCAAAATGTGTGTCTATATTTTTCTATCATATGATTGTTCGATGTGTTATTATTACTATTGTAATTTGTTACTGTTGTGTCAGCTAGCCCTCCTCTCCCTGTTCTCTCCATATAGTCTCTCATACTCCCCCTGTTTCCCTCCCCACCTCCTCCCATTCCCGAACTCCCCCCCCCCTCCACTTTTCTAAAGCATGGCATCCATTCCATTTTAAAGCATGGCACCCATTCTCTTTCTTTCCCCCTTCCCCTGCTACTTTCCCCACCTCTCCTTCTCCGTTCTCTCCTCCCCCACATTTCCCATTCTCTCCCCATCTCCTCCCTCTGCCTGCTCTCTTCTCCCCCACATCCCCCCGCTCTCCCTCCCCCCTCCCCCTCCCCTCTCCTGCTCTCTCCTCTTTCCCCCTTCCCCTGCTCCTATACTCTCCAACTTTTCCCATTCCCTCCCCACCCCATCACTCTCTCACATTCCCCCTGCTCTCCTCCCTTATCCTGCTCTCTCCTCTGCTCTATCCTATATTTCTATATTTTCTATATTTCGCTATCAATTGTTCAATGTGTTATCTTTATTCTGTATTTTGCTACTGTTGTGTCAGCTAGAATTAGCTAGACATATTTTCTGTGAAGCCCTCTGGGACATGCTTGTGAATTAGGGCTATACAAATAAACTTGACTTGACTTGACTTAACAAGCAAAAGAACTGCAGTAGAAGAAAACAGGTGGAGGGAAAGTTGGTTTGCCAAAAAAGAAGTAAATAACACTCGATCCCAAAATAACTGCTGGAATGCTTTGAACATTACATATTGATTATAATCGCTTTCAAGAGTGGGGCAGAACAAGATTTCTGTTTGTTGGAAAGCGCCGAAGGCTGTAACAGTTGTGGAGAATCATGGTGGAATTATTCTACGTATTCTGGTTTGTATGACATCTACGAAAAGTATTTTTCGCACATAATCCTACGAACACGAGTGATCAGTGCGCCTGCGCAAGCCTCTGTATCACGAATATGAAAACATTGAATTGCGTCACAAAGGTCTGTTACGGTTATGGTTATGAAAGTAAAACAACTTGGTTAGGGTTTGGTTATGGGTAATTAAGAAAAACGTTAAAAATGAAATGTAAGCCACACTGAGAGTCAATCCCCACTCGTCTGCACCAAAGGCAAACGTATACGCCCATCCGCCACCTCGACCACAATGCCCTTACCCTTGTTTCAGGCACCTAGTATATCGCCCTCTGCTGGTACTGCTCCTACATTATGTGGGTTATATACGGATTATAGTGTATTACTTTTAGTATAAGTAGCAGTGAATGAGAACAGCCTGAATTATTTTGCTCAAATCGAATGGTGGCAGAAGGAAATCAAAAAACAACAACTCTCAATTCCTACAATTCCCCCTAATTAATTGAGACTACTGCAGTGCCCGTTCCTCCCATTCATCACCCCGTGGGCACTTCCCCCCACACACTGCACTCCATCAGGTCCCCCTAAGCGCACTCCCCCAGTTTGAAGTCGATCCACCAAACGGTTCTCGAGATCCATGAAGGACAGACATACAGACAGTCCTAGATAAGTGCAGTGCCCGTTCCCCAGTTCGAAGTCAATCGGACGGACAAAGATACGTGAAAGCCGTGATCTTATTGGTCGAATTGAACAAAATTCACACAATGAAGCTATCAGGCATTAACGTTTCTATTATCATCATCATTATCATCATAAATAAAAGAGAGCAAGTGGGCAATCTCTCTCTGTATTTTCTTGTCCTGGAAGTGATGTCATAGGCATTGTGACATAATCAGTGATGTCATAAGAGCATTTGTGATGTCATCAGTGGTGAAAAGTTGTGACATCATCAGTGATGTCATAAGAGCAGGTGAGCCCGCACAGCGGTCGAACTGCAGGCCGGGCTACGGAGCCTAGGAATTATATAAAAAGGGCGCAAGTGAGCACTGTTTCTTTCAAGTGGGCACTGTTTGTTTAAATTGTTGTCCCACTGATGATGTCACAATGGCTATGACATCATCAGTTATGTCATTATATCATTATTGACCAAAATCCTATGACATGACTGATGACGTCATAGGCACTGATGATGTCATAGGCAGCAATTGTGACATCACTGATGATGTCAGACATTGAGACTAATGATTAGATGTTCAATCATGAACCTTTTTATTGAAATTCACCTGAAAGGGGGAATTTAAATGTTTCTATCTATCTATCTATCTATCTATCTATCTATCTATCGTATGTCCGTCCGTCCGTCCGTCCGTCCGATGTTCGTTAACGCGATATCTGAGCAACGCCTTCACGGAATTTCATCAAATTTGCTTCAAACAACGACTTAGACTCAAGGATGATCTGATTAGATTTTGGTGGTCAAAGGTCAAAGGTCAAGGTCACTGTGCCCTGTCGAATGCCATTTTCAAGCTTGTTAACGCGATATCTCAGGAATGCCTTGACGGAATTTCATCACTGTGACCTCTCGAACGCCATTTTCAAGCTTGTTAACGCAATATATCAGGAATGCCTTCACGAAATTTCTTCAAATTTGCCTCAAACATCGACTTGGACTTAACCATGAACTGATTAGATTTTGGTGGTCAAAGGTCAAAGTTCAAGGTCACTGTGACCTCTTGAACGCCATTTTAAGTTACATACATACATACATACTTCAGCATGCGCTGGGACGCGTCATCAGTGATGTTGATACACCCTCGCCCAGTAGACCCAGCCGAGGCCGATTAAGACCCCGACCCGCATCCCAGAAGCAGCCGCACACAGATCAGCCCTCCTACTCTATCTGCAACGTTGCCCGCGGAAGGGCCGATCACGCCCACTCTGCTGCAATAGAGCTAGTGCTGCACCGCAGCATTGCGAGACCCTTCGGTGCATGGAGGCTCTAAGGCGTTATGGGTTGTCTCCCAGCCGCTCACCTCCTTCGTCTCACCAGGCCCTCCCGGGGCACAGGCATCCAGTGGCAGAGTGGATGCCTCAAGAAGGCCTGTGCGTTGCACGTCATCCGGCTGCACCGAGCACCTCGCTCTAGCCTGGAGGACCCCAGGCTGCGCCGATGTTTACACAGATTTTCGGGAGGCTAATCCGTAGCGTTTGTGGATTTCTCCCTCACGAGAGAGCCAGTCTGGGGTGCTAAACCCATCCCGTACCGGGTAACTCGATATCTCAGGAATGCCTTCACGGAGATTCATCAAATTTGCCTCAAACATCGACTTGGACTCAAGCATGAACTGATTACATTTTCGTGGGCAAAGGTCAAGGTCACTGTGACCTCACAAATGCCATTCCCAAGTTCATTAAAGCGTTATCTCAAGAACAGCTTGATGGAATTTCTTCCAATTTGGCTCAAACATCGACTTGGGCGCAAGGATGAACGTATTACATTTTCATGATCAAAGGTCAAGGTCACTGTGACCTCCAATGCCATTTTCAAGCTTGTTAACGCCATATCTCAGGAATGCCTTGACGGAATTTCATCAAATTTGCCTCAAACATTAACTTGGCCTCAACGATGAACTGATTACATTTTGGTGGTCAAAGTTCAGGGTCACTGTGACCTCACGAACGCCATTCCCAAGTTCGTTAACGTGATATCTCAAGAACGGCTTGATGGAATTTCTTCTGATTTGGCTCAAACATCGACTTGCACTCAAGGATAAACTGATTAGACTTTGATGGTTAAAGGTCAAAGTGCAACGTCACTGTGACCTCACACACCCAATTTCCAAGCTCTGTAACGCAACATCTCAGGAGCGCCTTGAGGGAATTTCTTCCAATTTGCCTCAAAGAGTGAACTAATGGCGGAGGCATAAATCCGCGGTGCGGTCATTCTAGTTATAAATGATCTCTGTTAGGCATGCTGTGAGACTGGAGGATTGACGTGCGGATACTTGATGTCCAAGGCGCACTTGGTAAGCTGAAGTCTTGATAACTAGGAACGCTGTAGCACTTGATAGCTGAGTCTGCAAGGTTCGAAGATGGGAACTGTTGCAGAGGGTTCCCGTGAGATCAATCTATGAACAACTGCATAGGACCTGCAGAGCAAACCTTTATAGGTCCCGAATATGACATCACTTTGTGTTATAAAAAGAAAAAGAGTAGAGTCGGCAGCACACTGCTGAACAAGATGTCTCCCAGACGGATAGATTTATTTCTTTACGTTTCGGTCTCACACAACCTTCAGAATGAAGCAGGAAATGACAGAGTACTCATATATATAGGTTACACCTCTCCACCAATTGGCAGAGAGAAAATAAGTCAGGTGAAGACAATCAACCAGAGTAAATCATGCTCCATACAAAAATAAATCATCATAGTAAGACAATCCCACTAAAAAAAGTACAATATGAAAAAAAGTTAGTAATATAATAGAAGAGTATATAAAGTTATACAATATAAGGACTCAGTGTAGAAATAGTCAAATAGAAATACATACACTCACATGTGTATGTGAGAATTGTCCACTCTGGTTAACTCATTGAGTGCCAATGACGACTATAGTCATCAATTCAAATACTAACGTAGAGTGCCAATGACGACTAAAGTCGTCAATTGCGTTTTTTGACGGTGAAAGTATGGTGGATGTTGAATGTGTAAAAGCTATTTTACGGACCCATTAGGTGGCGACAGTGCTCTCCAGATTAGAGAAAGGCGAGGAAAAAAGAGAGAAGAAGTCATGGGGAAACGGAAATCACATCGGTATGCATCGATATGCATGAAGCATAACGTTAGCTGTGCCTGCAGCAGCCAATCTGCTGCCACAATTGAGCCCCTCCGTGTCCGCTGCGATAGCCCATCCGCATGATTAGTTGTGGAGTTGTTATTATTCTCAACTGGAAGCGATGGGAGCCGCTGACAAATACACGCGGAACGCTGTAAAAAAGCTGGATGTAGCGCACTTTTCAGTGCAGAGCAAACTCAGCAGAGAGCCACCAGAGCCACCAGAGACACACCCACGGAGGAGGGGTTTGCAGTTGAGGGGGGGGGGGGGGGCACGCAGGGCAGCATACAACACAGACCCAGACAGACCCAGACAGCAGGACAGGATTGGCAAACACAAGCTAGAATATCTGATGCCCACCAGCAGTAAATCAAGACCAGCAAGAAGCTGCAACCAGCAGCGCACGCAGGGGCCAGCGCTGCTGGTTGCAGCTAAAAAATATTATTTTGCCAAACAAAATTCCTTTGTTTTCACTGTTTTATTGAAGGAAATTATTTTTGAGGTGTCACATCAGAAAATATTAGCTTCAGAGTCAGTCATGTGCTTGAAATGCTTCATTTCACAAAAGGCTAATTATCTCAGCTTCTAGTTTGAAACGTCTCTTTTTGGTGAAATCAACCTATCTTCTCCGGCTCATAACTAAAGAACGGAAAATGATATCAATATTTTTTTTTGCTGATGATAGAAGAGAGTCTCATCGTTCTTTGGGCGTGTTCGGTGTTTACATAGTAATATCACACAATATTCTGTGGGCCTCGAGAAATCACTGAAAACGCTCTGAAACTCTGGCACTGGGAGCATCCGTTTTCCAAAAGTGGCTGGCACTCAATGAGTTAAGCTATTGACTGCGGTCACGCCATCTGCGCTGTGGAGAAGCTGGTCTTGCATGCATGCAATTGCAGGGAAAGAGGTTACTCTGGCCGGACAGGTGTTTAAGTGTGGGGTGCGCAGGTTCGGCTAGTGCGCGGGGTCCTGGAGGACGGTCTCCCCCAGAGAACGTGGGCAGGCTGGGTGGTGGGGGTGGGTCGGTACCCTGGGTGTTTTGGGCCGGCCATGGGGCTCACAGGGTGGGGAGAGGCAGCGCAGTGCGCAGTCCCACGGAGCGAAATCAGTTTCTGGCAGCCAATCACTTTTTGGCACAACACTGGCACAACTTTCTCAAAAGCAATCTACTGTTACCTCACACCACAGACCTGTATGGTCGGGAATTATGTAGCCTAATAAAACCATGACAAACGAATTTTCATTTTTAAATCAAGGTGTGGTTTTTCTGCAATGTAGGCTATAGTTGAAAATCAGCGTGGCATTCTGAGGAGAGAAGAGTGTGTGCAGGCGCGAGGTGTTGGAGAGTGACATCCATGTGTGTGCTGTGCGTAATGTATCCAAGCGAGGATTTCCTGCACTGCGCGGAGAATACTGTTTGTGCTCAGGCGTATGCCTGGCGTAGTGGGGGTTTTTGCGCTAAGACCTGCTATTTGGTGGCGTTAAAATTGAGAGCACCGAAGGCCCTTTTTTCTAACACATTGCGCTGGAATGCCTATTTTGGCACGGGCAACGCCCAAACCTGTGTTTACGCTCGGAACATGGCGATGGTATCTTGGCCAGAGCGCAAAATGACACTTGCGGGAGGCAGATGATAGGCTAAGAGACGCACGGACACGCCTGTGCCACGCCTAAACCTGTGTCTGCGCTTAGATCCCAGCACAAAACTGGATGGTGGAGGCAGACGATAGCTTAAGACGCAGGGAAGATGGTGTGCCGACAGGCCGCAGTGCCGACAGGTCGCAATGCCGATCGCACACAAGCAGAACCAGCTGAGCGAGGCGGCGTGCAGCGTGTCGGTGGAGCTAACCTCTCCCAGCCCCCACGCCAAACCTAACCTCCCCCCATGCCTAAACCTAACCTCCCCCAGACCCTAACCCAAAACCTAACCTCTCCCACCCCCCACGCCTAAACCTAACCTCCCCCAGACCCTAACCTCTCCCACCCCCCACGCCTAAACCTAACCTCCCCCAGACCCTAACCTCTCCCACCCCCCACACCTAAACCTAAGGTCGGCATTGCGGGTGGTCGGCATAGCGGGTGGACACCGGGAAGATAGCATAAGAGCAAAGGGCAGCGCAAACTATAGCGCCGTACGAAGATAGGGCCCTATGTGTTTATGCTGCATGTGTTGCGCCCCCCTGTATAGGGGGATAGTTAAATATACTGTATGTGAAAACAAAAGACAGGACACGCTGCTGCTGGTCTGCTCTTGGTACGTCTGTGTAATGAGTCATTTTCAATATCAAATACAAAATTGTTCGGTCAAACAGAATAAACAAAATCATACAGTATATCAACAAAGCCAATGTTACTTTCAGTCTGTTTCAGATACTCAGATTGATACTGTTAAGATACTCTAATGTTGGTTTTACCACAGTATAAAATAACCAAAACATGAATTCACCCTTTTAAACTATTTCCTCACAAGTGCTGTTTTTAACCTTAGTGGAAACACTGTTCTGTAAATAGTTATTTTTAACCATAGAAGAAATATATTTTTATAAGAAAACATAAACGTAAATTATTATCCTCTACTTAATATTTAAAGCAGTCACTCAGATACAACACAGACATTATATTTAAACAACAGAAACATGCATTCTAATCTAACTCAAACATCTCTTTTTACAAGAACAACAGACAAGAAAACCCACTCGCTCTGACTCACGAGGAAATTACTCCACTCGGCCATATCATGTGGCGCCTGTATGCTACTAGTTAGCTAACTTAGCTTGCATCGCTCGGCTAACTCTTATGCTAACCAACCATGAAACACTCATTTACATTGAAATTAGCATGGCATTGACATTTCCACAAACACTGTAACATGCACAAATTAAACAAACTAACGAAAATCCGTTTCACAGCATTCTTACCTGTATAGGGGGAGGATAGTTAAATATATGTGAAAACAAAAGACAGGACACGCTGCTGCTGGTCTGCTCTTGGTACGTCTGTGTAATGAGTGAGGAAGCAGGCAGCGTGTTCCCCCTACAGGCGTTTCCTGGTAAGGCAAGGCAAGTATAATCGAACACCTATTCATCCATTACCTCAGACCAAAATAATAGATAACAGTGTATCTGAAAATACCCACGTAAAAATAATAATGCACCTTGTTGTACATGTTCACAACTCTTTCTTTAAAGGAGAATTTCGGTTTTTTTGAACCTGGAGCCATTTCCTGGCATTAATTATGAATTGGCCACTCACCTAGCGATGTCTGCAGCGTTTCTGGGCGTCCTAGCGTTGTTTTGAGATCAATATCGTCCAAGTCAGTGTAAAATGGAGTTGATTTGGGGCCAAGTGGTAGCCTGTATTTCCTGCATCTAAATAGCTATTTTTCTTCCCGTTTTCGCCACATATCGCCATAATCAGATCCGTCAACATCCAGCCGAGTGTTATTTCACCCCAGGCTGTTTCCTGGACTGCACACGGATCAAATTACCTCAAACGTGATCTAGGTCACCAAGTCTCGTGAAGTCCCGCGATACTTTCCTGTCGACTGGCCAAATACAGGCAGGACGCTTTGCGGTCGTGGTTTTAGCGTAACCTATGTGGGGTTTGGCGTAACCTATGTGGGGTTTGGCATAACCTTCGTTATTTCGAATCCCACATAGGTTACGCCAAACCCCACATAGGTTACGCTAAAACCACGACCGCAAAGTGTCCTGCCTGTATTTGGCCAGTCGACAGGAAAGTATCGCGGGACTTCACGAGACTTGGTGACCTAGATCACGTTTGAGGTAATTTGATCCGTGTGCAGTCCAGGAAACAGCCTGGGGTGAAATAACACTCGGCTGGATGTTGACGGATCTGATTATGGCGATATGTGGCGAAAACGGGAAGAAAAATAGCTATTTAGATGCAGGAAATACAGGCTACCACTTGGCCCCAAATCAACTCCATTTTACACTGACTTGGACGATATTGATCTCAAAACAACGCTAGGACGCCCAGAAACGCTGCAGACATTGCTAGGTGAGTGGCCAATTCATAATTAATGCCAGGAAATGGCTCCAGGTTCAAAAAAACCGAAATTCTCCTTTAACCCAATTGCATGCCACGTGTCACTTATGTTAGAGCTTGAAATTAAATAAACAAAACAGATGACTCTTTTTCTTATGTCCACTACACACTCCCCTTCAAAAATAGATGTCGTCCCGACATCATAAGCAATGAGCTTTATCATTACGGATCTTATCATGGCCACTGAAACATTTACATTTCTTATCCAGTTCTGTAACCAACATCATTTATCCATTATCAACATTTCAACAATTCACATTGCATTTTTGTAGTGTAAACCACATGTGTGTAATATGTATTGCGCTTCTGCTCAAGAGTCCATGAATGGGTATGTTTGTGTTAGGCTTTTGCCAACAGTCTCTGACACTATAGATTTGTGACTACTTGTCTGCAAACAGACCATTCATGTTTGTATGGGTGTATATTCCGCTTGGAAAACAGTCCATGAATGTAAGTGTATCCTCAGCTCAACCAAGAGTCCATGAGTGTGTGTGTGTGTACTCGGCTCAGCAGAGAGTCCATGAGTGTGTGTGTGTTTACTCGGCTCAGCAGAGTCCATGAGTGTGTGTGTGTACTCGGCTCAGCAGAGTCCATGAGTGTGTGTGTGTACTCTGCTCAGCAGAGTCCATGAGTGTGTATGTGTGTGTGTAACAGGCCATGGGTGCTTTCTGTTCCTTACCCATGCAGAAACACGGGCTGATGGTTGAAGTACTGCACAGGATTCATCCATGGAGTCTCTCTTTGTTGAATCCTATAAGGCATTGGAGGGTACCAGTATGAACTGGCTGGGACACCGGTGCTGTAGCAGACTGGATTACCGAGCTCGTCGTAAGTGAAGACTTTTGGTGGCCGCCGCTCTCTTCTTTGTCTCTCGTATGTTCCACGGTGATTTTCACTTGGGGGAGGTGACAAAGCTGGCAGTGCATTGTCCTCCAGCGGAACGGCGACGATTTCCACTTCATCTGGTGTCTGTTGTATATCCAGCGAATCAGTTCCATTTCGACTTTCATCCAGCTGTGGCACTTCTTTCTGGTTGTCCAGGTGCGTGGCACATGTCACTGCAGGTTCAGGGTTTTCTGGATGATCTACATGCTCCGTGTCAGTGCTACTTTTGTTCCCACAGGTCTGATGCTGTGTTTCCAGGACCGGTTGTGAAGGTAAGTAATACCAGTCATCATCATCATCACTTTCATTTTCTGTTTGCATAGTGTCTCTCTGTTCTTCAGTTGTCTGTGTCATGTTTTTCTTCTGCGGCTTGGCGATTTTAAGTGGAATCTCAAGTGGTAGGTGGTCACAGGGGAGCAAGAGATTACGATGCAAGATTCTGCTGTTTCTCCCTTTTCCATGTTCAGGCATTACTTCATAAATTGGGGTATCTTTGTTTACCTGGCGGACAACTTTATGGATACATTCCTCCCAATGACTACGAAGTTTTCCTGTTCCACCCCTCGGGGTCATGTTTCTAACCAGGACACGGTCCCCTTCTTCGAGCACAGAGCTCTTGATCTTTTTATCATGGTTTCTTTTGCCTCTATCAGCAGACTTCTTTGCGTTCTCCCTTGTTATCTCGTAGGCCTCTTGCATCCCACATTTCCACTTCCTCATATACTCTCGGTGGTCAGGAGTTCCAGTCTCTGGTTGCAAGCGGAAAAGCAGGTCGATAGGCAGTCTCGGGGCTCTCCCGAACAGGAGGTAGAATAGGGAAAATCCAGTGACATCACTTCTTGTGCTGTTGTATGAAAAGATGAGCTTGTTCAATGAGTCTTTCCAGTTCGACTTCTGTTTTTCTGTGAGCGTTTTGAGCATCTGAAGAATTGTCCGGTTGAACCGTTCCACTTGACCATTACCTTCTGGGTGGTATGGTGTTGTCCGGGAGCCTGCTACACCAGAGTACTTTTTCAGTTGGGCAAATAACTGATTTTCAAATTCGCCTCCCTGGTCGTGATGTATGCGCCTGGGGAACCCAAACTTCAAGGCATAGTCATTAAATATTTTATCGGCCACTGTCTTGCCTGATTTTGAGGTTGTTGCATAGGCCTGGGTGAATCGGGTGAAATGATCAATTATGACTAATATATATTCATACCCGCCTGTGCATCTGTCCAAATGTAAAAAGTCAATAGACACTAACTCAAATGGCTGAGTTGTGATGATACTGGTAAGGGGTGTTCTGGTCTCTCGGTTTGGCTTTTTCTGTTTCAAACAGGAGCAACTTAAAGCGACATAGTGTTCAATCTCGCTTTGCATTTGTGGCCAAAAGAATCTGTCCCTTATTAGTGATGTGGTTCTATCTACTCCTTGATGCCCCATCTCATCATGAAGCTCTTTTAGAACTGTCTTCTTGTATTTCTGTGGTAGGACTAATTGTTTTCTTACAGCTGTCTTCCGACGCAAGATGCCATCATCATCTAAGGTGAGTCTCTCCCATTCACGCAGTAGTCGCTTACTCTGTGCACTAAATGACTTTAGTTGTTGACTTCCAGGTCTGTTATTCAACTGCATGCATTCAATGACTGGGCCAATATGCTCATCTTCTCTCTGAGCTTGAGAGATCTCTGCAAGTGACAGGGGCTGATGCTCTGATTCTGTTGTGATCTCTGTGCACTGAGCTGATACAGACATGGACCACACTGTGCTGGAGCTCGAGGCCTCAAGAGACTGTACTGTGGCTTGTACTGAGCGAGATGACAGTTCCTCGGTACATTCTGTTATCATGGTCTCAATGTTCACAGGCATTCTGGAGAGGCTGTCAGCGTCAATGTTCTCTCTGCCTGGTCGGTATTTGATGGTCAGGTGAAAATCCGCTAGTTCAGCCACCCACCGGCATCCAGTAGCATTGAGTTTAGCTGTAGACAGCACATAAGTGAGCAGATTATTGTCTGTGTATACAGTGCATGATGAGCTAATTAAATAGTCACGAAATTTTTCACACACAGCCCATTTAAGGGCCAGGAACTCAAGTTTCCCGGAATGATAGTGATAGTTCTTCTCAGACTCACTAAGCGTACGTGATGCGTAGGCTATTACGCGCATCTTTCCTTCCTGTTCCTGATACAGGATTGCACCAAGGCCCTGATTGGAGGCATCTGTGTGTAAAATAAAGGATCTACTAAAGTCTGGGAATGCAAGGATCGGTGGCTTTACCAGGTGCTCTAAGAGTTCCTCCAGCAGCTGTTGATGTCTATCAGTCCATGTGATTGGCTGGTTCGAGGGAACCCCTTTGTGTTTTCCCCTCTTTGCCTTTACATTTTGACGGACACGCTCTTGTGTATCTGGGGTAGCTTTCATGAGGTTATAGAGGGGTCCGGCGATAGGAGAAAAGTCTCTGATGTATTGTCTATAGTAGCTCAGGAGACCCATTATAGATCTCAGCTCTCCTACAGTTTGTGGTCTCTTCTCCTTTAAGGCTGTTACAGCGATGGTGTCAGCAGGATCCATTTGACTACCCTCTGCAGACACAATCCGCCCAAGATAGCGAACCTCACGCTTGAATATCTCACACTTGCTGGGCTTTAGCTTGATGCCATGCTGTCTGAGTCGCTGTAGTACCATTCTGACATCCTCAACATGATCCACAAATGACTTGCTGAACACAATTGTGTCCTCGAGATATGGGATACAGATTTCATCTCTCAGACCTTCCAAACATTCCTCCATGCATCGCTGGAAGGCAGCTGGGGCATTCATTAGACCAAAGGGGATTCGAATCCACTCATACAAACCCCAGGGGGTCACAAAAGCGGTCAGAGGCCTGCTTTCTTCAGCCATGAAGCCTTGATGGTAGGCTTTCCCCTGGTCTAAAAGCGAAAACCAGGAGTTGCCTCCCAGACCATCCATGATGTCTTGGACGCGGGGAATCGGTTGGCGGTCAGGAACAGTCTTTCGGTTCAGCTCCCTGTAGTCAATGCACAAGCGTAAGCTTCCATCTTTTTTGCGAACACAGACTACTGGGGAGGCATAAGGTGAGTTTGATTTGTTTACCCAGCCTTGTGCAATGAGGTCATGTAAGTAGTCTTTCATTTCTCTATACAGTGGCTTCGGCACGGACAGGTAGGTTTTAGCCACGGGTTCAGTGTCTCTCAAGGAAATGGTGAGTTGTAGTTTTTCAATGCGTCCTATGTCGTCGTCTGATTTAGAGAAAGAATCTGATTCATCCCTCAACATTTGCTGAACTATTTATTTTTCAGGTGGACTGAGATGGCTCAAATTAACTGGAGGGTCCCATCCATCACTGGTGGTAGGATCTTTCTCTACTGTCACGTGACTCACTGAGGCTGAAGGGACTGACACTGGAGGGACTGAGGCTGGAGGGGCTGAGTGGGACCTTTCAAATATTGTAGCTGGATAAACGGCTTGAATTTGTTGTACTGTCCCAATGACAGTTCTCCCCGCTAACATGATGTCATGATCTGTGGGGTTCTGGACATCAACAATAATAAATGGCTTAGCTCCCTTTTTCAGCTTCACAAGAGTATCAGAGAATTCTAAACCCTCTGTCCACTGTGGATTAACATCAGGCTCAAAGATGAGAGTGCTATCCTCTTTTAAAGGGCCTGTCTGGATGCGACACTCTACATTTACACATGTATGTTTGGGCACATTCACTCTCTCTTTAGTGGTCTTGACTACGTACTCGTATGACTGTTCAGCGCTAACTTGCTCTACTAAAACCTCAGCACTACTTGTCTCAAAGCCAGGAAAAGCTGCTCTAACAGTCTGAATGAGGTGCTGTTTGTTAGTGGCATTACACTGTTTTAGCTCTGTATCCACAATGAGCCCAATCACATTGGAGCCTATGATGGGTCGGGCAAGGCTGGCACCCCTTACTACTAGAGTAGGAACAATTACCTCTGTTGTAGGGGCTCCATCTGAGACTAATTTAAAAGTTACTTCGACCCAGCCTGTATACGGCATACTCTCTCCATTAGCTGCAGTAATATCTAGACTATCTTTACTTTCTAGGATTTCAGAAATGTCCCTCAGTTTCACATTTGGCAAATGTTCTGCTTTCCATTGCTCGCTTACTATAGTCACCTGAGATCCAGAATCCCACAAAGCTCTGACTAATTGGTTCTGGATATAACAGTCAATCAGGTATTTGTTTCCGACTAATGGGGCCACTTTAACTTGTCTCTTTCTTTGTGGTCTGTTGGGCTCAACTGTTTCACATGAAGTTGATGTACATTGATTTCTATGGACAGTCCAGTGTTCGGATTGACATGCCTTAGAGCAGTACAGCACTCTTTTGCATGACGCACATTGTCTCAGCCTCACGCCATCTCCTCTTGCACCACATTGTGCACAGTGTTGGGACGTTGTTACTGGCCTGGTTACTCCCTGTCCCGCTGGAGCAACCCTTGCTCGTTTAAAGTATTCCCTCTGAATTGTCTTTGCTCCCTCACTCTGCAACCCCAGGAAGTGTTCAGCGCTACCGCACCTGTAGCAGTGCATGCAGTCTTCACTATTGTTTTGCTGACATGCAAAGCATCTCCTTCTGTGACGAGGGGCTGGTGGTAAAGAGGTGGACTGGTTGGCAAACCTTGGGGGATACTGGGCGGGGTCACCTCGCTGTCCAGGACCCGGAGCTGGCCAGTATCTCTGTGGTGGGAACTGCATTGGCTGTACTGGCATCTGTTGTGGTGGTGCATTATCACATCCTGATGCAAGATTTGGATGCTGCATGGGTGAGTACAGGGGCTGCTGCATTGACTCTTTAATTTGGGAAACTTCTGCTTTGAGATCCTTTAGAAGAGCCATGTCTGACCTCATCCCGTTGAGCTCAGATAAAATGTCAGGCTGTATTTTACTGTGACTTTGTTGACAAGATGCTTTTTCTTTCTTTTCCACAGGGGGTTCACTGGACTGGGCAGAATGTATAGCTACTGGACGATGAGGTGTTACCGCTTTCCTCTTATCTTGCCTCTCACTTTCATACGCACATGCTGTGTTTAACTTTTCAAGTAATGTTTCATCAGAAACATCTGCCTGCTCAAGATATGGTTGGAGATCACGTTTTATATTATCACTCTGCAAGCCAGTCAGGATTGTGTGCAGGAACATATTTTGGACTAGCCCAGGGTCATATTTTAGGCCCGATTCAGACTCCTGTGAGGCAAACAGAATTTTCTGTCTTAAATCTAAGGCACGGATGAGAAAGCTTTGTGGGGTGTCTTTTGAACCCTGCACTTCTTGATAGTGAGAACGAAGTATTCTTCTCAGCGTCGGCAGTGTAAGGTTACTTTTCCCTTCTAAGTAACTACGTAGTTGCATTCCAGGAGCAATGGCAATTCATCTTGTACTTTGCTTGATTGTACTTGGTGCATGGTTACATTTTCACCTGTAGCTCTCTCCATCTGCATTTCAAATATCTGGTCATTGAGACGAAGTAGCTCTGCCATGCCCTTGTCCTCAAGCTGATCTAGTTCTTCTCTCTGCAAGTGGTTGCTTATCAGTGAAATTAGTGATGTCCTATTCTTTCCGGTCACCTTCTCCAACTCTGGACCAGCGATTGTAAGGAAGTCACACAGTTCTACTAGTTTGTCCTTTGGCAGTGTGCATAATGCTCCTATTACTTCCAACTGTAGTGTCTCTAACTCAGATGACTCCATTTTCTTTGCAGCGACAGGGGCAGTAATAGACAGTAACAGTGGTAGCTTCCAGCTATGGGTAGAGTAACAGCTCTCTTGGTACGTTGAGTTGACCTCAGATTACTTGCACTCTGACACTCGGAACTCCACGTCGCTGATTTACCACTCGATGTCGCCTGCCTGGGTAAGTTGAGGGGCTGAATGACGGCTGGACACGTCTACTGCTGGTAGAAGTTGTCCCTCGTCGCACTCAATCCCAGCGCGGTGCCTCCAAAATGTTGCGCCCCCCTGTATAGGGGGAGGATAGTTAAATATACTGTATGTGAAAACAAAAGACAGGACACGCTGCTGCTGGTCTGCTCTTGGTACGTCTGTGTAATGAGTCATTTTCAATATCAAATACAAAATTGTTCGGTCAAACAGAATAAACAAAATCATACAGTATATCAACAAAGCCAATGTTACTTTCAGTCTGTTTCAGATACTCAGATTGATACTGTTAAGATACTCTAATGTTGGTTTTACCACAGTATAAAATAACCAAAACATGAATTCACCCTTTTAAACTATTTCCTCACAAGTGCTGTTTTTAACCTTAGTGGAAACACTGTTCTGTAAATAGTTATTTTTAACCATAGAAGAAATATATTTTTATAAGAAAACATAAACGTAAATTATTATCCTCTACTTAATATTTAAAGCAGTCACTCAGATACAACACAGACATTATATTTAAACAACAGAAACATGCATTCTAATCTAACTCAAACATCTCTTTTTACAAGAACAACAGACAAGAAAACCCACTCGCTCTGACTCACGAGGAAATTACTCCACTCGGCCATATCATGTGGCGCCTGTATGCTACTAGTTAGCTAACTTAGCTTGCATCGCTCGGCTAACTCTTATGCTAACCAACCATGAAACACTCATTTACATTGAAATTAGCATGGCATTGACATTTCCACAAACACTGTAACATGCACAAATTAAACAAACTAACGAAAATCCGTTTCACAGCATTCTTACCTGTATAGGGGGAGGATAGTTAAATATATGTGAAAACAAAAGACAGGACACGCTGCTGCTGGTCTGCTCTTGGTACGTCTGTGTAATGAGTGAGGAAGCAGGCAGCGTGTTCCCCCTACAGGCGTTTCCTGGTAAGGCAAGGCAAGTATAATCGAACACCTATTCATCCATTACCTCAGACCAAAATAATAGATAACAGTGTATCTGAAAATACCCACATAAAAATAATAATGCACCTTGTTGTACATGTTCACAACTCTTTCTTTAACCCAATTGCATGCCACGTGTCACTTATGTTAGAGCTTGAAATTAAATAAACAAAACAGATGACTCTTTTTCTTATGTCCACTACACATGCTGCAGAAAGGAGACGTGTCTATTTCTACAGGATGTGTTTATGCTGCAGAAAGGAGAAATGTGTCTGTATATTTCTACAGTAGGCTATGTGTTTATGCTGCAGAAAAGTCAAATGGTTCTGTATTTCTACAGTATGTGTTTATGCTGCATGCTGCAGAAAGGAGACATGTGTCTGTATTTCTACAGTATGTGTTTACGCTGCATGCTGCAGAAAGGAGACATGTGTCTGTATTTCTACAGTATGTGTTTACGCTGCATGCTGCAGAAACATGTGTCTGTATTTCTACAGTATGTGTTTATGCTGCATGCTGCAGAAAGGAGAAATGTGTCTGTATTTCTACAGTATGGATTTATGCTGCCGAAAGGAGACATGTGTCTGTATTTCTACACTATGTGTGTTGGTGCATTCCTTTATAACTGGGAACTGGTAATCTTACTGTTCAAAGCAAAGGTCATGAGCTGGGATGGTGACGTCACCAGAGCTGGCATTTCCCATTCCAAACTCGTAGGAGCCCCAGCAGCCCCAACCTCAAAAATCCAAGATGGCTGTTCCGCGCAACAACAGTATTTATAATCGTAGTAAATGCTGTTTATTAGCACTTCTGTCTTGTTTTTGTCTCATTAAATCAGCTATACACAGCACTGCCTAACTTCTATCTGTGTGGACATGTTGCTGCAGTGTTTGTATGTGCAAAATGCCTTGTTATCAAGTAAGTAAGTAAGTAAGTAACCTTTATTTATATAGCGCTCTTCGTAGCACGAGTGCACAGAGTGCTTCACAGAGGACCACATACAGTTTAAAACAAGTAATACAATTAAAACATCTCATATAATTAAAGCATATGTCACAGGGTGACTAGTGTCTATGTGTGTGTGTGTGAGAGATTGAGTGCCACGCCTTCTACTCTTGCCACAGGGGTTTGATTGGCACCAATTGCACACAGGTGCGGGCAGTTTGGTTTCCCCCTGGCTTTCTTATTTAAGCAGCAGCCGAGAGGACAGAGGGAGAGCTGGAGGGAGCAGACATTGAGAGTGTGCCTGGAAGAGACGAGCCAGAAAGCGGTTAAGAGCCAAACCCGACCAGACTGTTGTTGCAGCAGAACCACAAGCACCTGTCCGTGCTCGAGAGGTCCGGGAGACAGTGTGAGCCCTACTACAGCCACAGCGGCCGTCTGCTACACCCAGGAAGCCGTCCGGGAGAGCCAGCCCAGTCACCAGGGAGAACTAGCCAGCCATTCCCGTTCCAGTGTCATCCGGTGTTCGAGAGAGGAGGCCTTGGACCAAAGTGGAGGGGTGGGGACGCGTTCCGCCCTTCCTCCAGTTAAGTCCCTCTCTTACACCCTTCTCTACAGCACTTTACCAGCGCAGCAAGCTATTTATCGGCGCCCATATTGACGCCTTTTAAACTATAGTTATCCATCAAGTGGGGGTTTTAATACCAGCGCTTTAACGTGGGCTAGGCTATGACAGTTTGGACTGGGTCTTATTTCGTTTGATTTGAAGTGGGTTTATTTGCAGTGCAATCATAACATTTATTTATTTGATTTGTTCCTGAGTTGAACTCTTGGTGTGCCGTGGACTATTTTTATTTTGTTAAATATCTTCCCAGCTAAGCCTTATCGAGTGCCCCGTTTTAGCTTTACAACAGACTGATTTTAAGGAAGACCATCCCCCTGACGAGATATCTGTTTTTATTCTAAGCTGCTGCTGTGATCGGCCGTCCCCGGCAGACGAAGGACTCGTCTGCTGCCTGTCTTCGGGAGCGAGGACAAGGGACAATTGAGGAGGACTGGAACTTCCATGAACTTTGCACCTTTTTTATCCATTGGATTAGTTATATATATATTGTTGTAATAAAGGACACATTATTTTATTCTGCCTCCGCCTTGCATTTTGTTGTTGCTCCCCAACAGAAAAAGGGTTTTTATTAAAGACACCACCCGGTGACATTTTGGCGTTTGTCGGCAGGATTTCTGTTGGGTTGAGCAATAGCACTCTGCAACATGCCTGGAGAGGAACAAGCAGCCGCAGGGCAGGCTACGATGATGCCATTTGTTATGGGAATGCCATGGGTGCAGAGGTTTAGTGGGTCAGGCTCTGAGGTGAAATTGGGAGAATGGAAAACACAGATGGAAACCATGTTAAGCTTCCAACCAATAAGTGACGCTCAAAAAGCAGATTTTTTAATGGGCTTTTTGGATGGCGACGCAAGAAGAGAAATCTTGACATTGGAGAGAGAGGGGAGGAATACTACACGGAAAATATTTTCTGTATTGTCCCAGTTGTATGGTGACACGACTCATGTATCTGTTCTGAGATCCCAATTTTTTAACTGCAGACAAGAACCTAACCAGTCCCTCAGATCCTACTCCCTTCACCTCCGTGAGCTGTTTTACAGGTTAAAGCGGAAAGATGATGCGGGCCTGGAACACGGCGATGCCATTCTACGTGACCAGTTCATTATGGGGCTACGAGAGGGGCCCATCCGACAAGAGCTGAGGCGCCAAGTAAGAAAGACTCCAGCCCTGGCATTTGATGAGGTAAAGTGTGAAGCCCTGGCATTAGAAGAAGAACAAGACGATAAATGGTCGGCACCTTCATGCCTTGCCGTCAATAGGCAGACGCCCCCTGCACAAAATAGTGCTAATGACTGGAAGGAAGAGTTTCGTCGGGAGATACTCAAAGAGGTTAAAGAACAATTGGCAGAAACAGCAAGGGCACTGGTAGATGAGCTGCGGGTGGGGAGTAATGGACCTTGCCCTCCTGCACATGCGTCCCGGCCGAGGGCCTATTCAGATGATTCCTGGAGGGGGAGACAGAGGTTTAGGGCACCTTTAAATGATCGAGGGTTCAAGTGGGACCCGCAAGGCCGCCCCCTTTGCAATCAGTGTGGGGAACCGGGACATATCAAGCATTACTGCCCACAACAAGAAGCCCCACAGGGTTTTTAGCTCCACCGGCCACTGTGGGTCAAGTGGCCGGACCCCCCAAACATGACCCTATTCACCAATTAGCAAAGGCCACAATTGCTGGAGCTTGCCCTGTAACAGAGGTTAAAGTAGATGATGTGAATGTTAAATGTCTTATAGACACTGGTTCCCAAGTCACATTATTTAGTGAGAACTTATGTAACAAGCTCTTTAGGGGCAAACAGAAAGAATCCAGACACCTTCCGTGGTTGACCTTACGGGCTGCTAATGGCCTTAACATCCCTTATGTTGGATATATGGTTGCTGATTTTAGTATTGGGGGAGTAACTGTGCCATCACGTGGAGTTGTCATTGTAAAAGATGTATGTTTAGGAGAGCATAAAGCCCTTTTAGGGATGAATGTGATTCTGGCCTGCTGGGAGCAACTGTTTAAAAGTCAAGAGACTCTGTGCCATAACCCCCGCACAAAAGACCTTAGGAAAGAGTGGGAAGGTGTGTTTACAGATTGCAGACGGATTCAAGCCATTGTGGCTAAGGAGCAGTGGAAAGGCACCGCCCGGGTCGCCTGCCGCTATGCAGTGACTGTTCCAGCTCAAAGTGAGGCCCTGCTGTGGGCCAGAGTGTCAACCCCGCCAGACCTCAGGAACCGCTCTGCCCTAGTGGAGCCTGCTGGAGGAGACGTGGGGGTTGAGGTATCCAGGACACTGGTAACTATAAAGGGAGGCAGGGTCCCTGTAAGGGTGCGTAACCTTCATCCTTACCCAGTCTCCCTGTACAGGCTCCAGACGCTGGCAACAGTATCTGTTGTGGATGCACTGAGTGTGAGAGAGGCTGCCGACTGATGTCTCCCTCACAGAAATAGACGCAGGTGTGGTGGAGGTGGCCGTCGTCCAGGTCGGCCAAGGGCAGAGCCCGGTGGGGGCGGCCAAGCCGAATATTCCCTTACCCCCCACTGACCACCTGAGTGAGGACCAGCAACATCAGTTCCACAAACTTTTGTCTAAGTGGCAACATGTATTCTCTGCACATGAGGAGGATTATGGGCGAACGGACATTGCTAAACATCATATCCCCACAGGTGATGCTGCCCCTATCAGAGAGAGGTTTAGACCTCTGCCCCCTACCCTCTACAAAGAGATGCGCAGTTTGCTACAAGGTATGTTGGAGAAGGGTGTTATCAAGGAGAGCTGCAGCCCTTGGGCGGCGCCAATTGTCCTGGTCCAAAAGAAGTGTGGTGCCTGGCGCTTTTGTGTAGATTATCGTAAGCTTAATAATGTAACGCATAAAGATGCTTTTCCCCTTCCACGCATTGAAGACTCCCTCACCAGCCTGACCAAAGCTGATTGGTACACCACGCTAGATCTTGCCAGCGGCTATTGGCAGGTTGAGGTGGAGGAGAAAGATAAGGAGAAGACAGCCTTTACGACCCCACTTGGCCTCTACCAGTTTGAAAGAATGCCGTTCGGCCTTTGTAACGCACCCGCAACATTCCAGAGACTGATGCAAAGGTGTCTGGGAAACCAATTAACAGATTCTGCCCTTGTTTACCTCGATGATGTAGTAATCTACTCCCCTGATTTTACAACCCATCTGCACCATCTAGAGACAGTTTTTCAATCCCTAGAGCGCTATGGCCTGAAGCTCCGACCAGAAAAGTGCCACTTCTACCAGAAGGAAGTGAAATTCCTGGGACATCTGGTGAGTGGACAAGGCGTCGCACCTGACCCTGAGAAGGTGGCGGCAGTGCAGGACTGGAGCCCCCCAGGGACAGTAAGGCAAGTGCACTCCTTCCTAGGGTTCGTGGGATATTACCGGCGCTTTATTAAAGATTTCTCAAAGATTGCTAAACCTCTAAATGAACTTTTAGCAGGCACAGGGCGAAGGAAAAGAGGTGGTTCGCCGCCCATTAACTGGACTGACAAGTGTGAGACAGCCTTCCAATTTCTAAAAAAAGAACTGCTTAAGGCCCCGATACTGGCTTATGCCGATTTTAGCCTCCCTTTTATTCTTTACACCGACGCTAGCAATCTGGGGTTGGGGGCCGTTTTGGCACAAGAGCAGGATGGCCAAGAAAGAGTCATTGCCTATGCAAGCCGAAGCCTCCGTCCAGCAGAACGAAATGATACAAACTACAGTTCTTTTAAGCTGGAGTTACTCGCAATGAAATGGGCCATGGTGGAAAAGTTTAAAGACTATCTGTGGGGCGCACAAGTGACTGTGGTGACGGACAATAACCCACTTGTACATTTACAGACGGCTAAATTGGGGGCTGTTGAACAGAGGTGGGCTGCTCAGTTGGCTAACTTCAATTATACGACCAAATACCGGCCAGGTAGAGATCACACTAACGCTGACGTACTGTCTAGGCTTCCTACTGCACTTTCAGACCAAGCAGCTGCAGAGCCAGCGGCCGAGGAAGACTTGCTGGTTGCTGTAGTGGTGGCTCCGGGGACCCAAGCAGAGGCTACACCCACCGGCTGGGGATGGGACCCGGTTCGCTGGAGAAGGCTACAGGGAGAGGACGTCACACTTCAAATGGTGAAAAGGTACCTGGACCGAGGTTGGTTACCGAAAGCGCTGGAACGTGCCCAACTCACCATGTCAGTAAAGAAGCTATTGAGCCAGTGGCGGCGGCTGGGGCTGAAAGATGGAGTAATATGTCGAAACGTAAAAGACTCTTTAACCTGTGAGACTCTCCAACAGGTGGTGGTGCCGGCAGACCAGACTAAGGCCCTTTGGGAGGCCTACCACTCCGAAACAGGACACCAAGGTGTGGAAAGGACCGTATCGCTCTTACGAAGGGGGTTCTACTGGCCAGGTATGGGAAGTACCGTTCTCTCCTGGACTCAAACCTGCCCCCGTTGTGTGTTGCGAAAGGCCAAGCCAGAGAGTAGGGCACCATTAGTCCCCATCGTGCCCAGAGCCCCATTAGATATTGTGTCAGTAGACTTCCTGACTCTGAGCCGTCCCACTGATCGTTACCAAAACATCTTAGTTATTACCGATCTGTTCACCAAATACGCTTGGGCTATCCCCACTGTCGATCAAACAGCCCTCACTACAGCCTGTGTTTTATGGAACCATGTGATCCAGCCGTTTGGCTGTCCAGAGACTATACACTCAGACCAAGGCCCCAATTTTGAGTCCAAATTGATCTTAGAATTGTGTAACCTTTATGGCTGTCGGAAGAGTCATACCACCCCGTACCACCCCCAGGGGAATGGGGGCTGCGAACGATTCAACCAGACTTTGCTAAATTTGCTTGGGACTCTCGAGACAGACAAACAGAGCAGATGGCCTGAATACCTACCTGGCTTAATCCATGCATACAATAATAGTATTCACAGTTCCACGGGCTACGCACCAACATACTTAATGTTTGGCCGTCATACAAGGCTCCCTATCGATATGGTGAGTGGCACAGTAGGGGCACCAGCACCCGTGAGCACTCCTGAGTGGGTTGTGAGGCACGAAGAACAGTTGGCCTATGCTTACCGCAAGACATCTGAGAACCTCAGAAAGGCAGCTGACAAAAATAAGAGACTGTATGATAGGACTGCTCATGATTCCCCACTGCTGCCAGGAGAACGAGTCCTAGTGGTGGACCACCGGAGGCGAAACAAGGGGAAACTGAGTGACAGATGGGAGAACAAAACGTATGTGGTGGTGGGACGTCACCATGCAGGCCTTCCTGTCTACAAGATCAGACCAGAAGGCAGAGATGGTCCAGAACGCACCCTCCACCGCAACCACCTCCGCCCCTGCCTGCTGTACCCAACGCCTGAATCCCCTCGACCTACCGGTCAACAAACTGCTCCTCGCCCCGTGCCTACATGGGGAGTGATGTTTCCGATGGGCCAAGGCGCAGTAGGAGAGGAGATGGAGCCCGGGCTGGCACAAAGACGCTCCCAGAGGCCAAACATGGGTAACCCCCCTCTTAGGTATAGGTGATGTATGACTGGTTCTCGGGACTAGAACACTTTAGTCTGGGGGGGTGTCACAGGGTGACTAGTGTCTATGTGTGTGTGTGTGAGAGATTGAGTGCCACGCCTTCTACTCTTGCCACAGGGGTTTGATTGGCACCAATTGCACACAGGTGCGGGCAGTTTGGTTTCCCCCTGGCTTTCTTATTTAAGCAGCAGCCGAGAGGACAGAGGGAGAGCTGGAGGGAGCAGACATTGAGAGTGTGCCTGGAAGAGACGAGCCAGAAAGCGGTTAAGAGCCAAACCCGACCAGACTGTTGTTGCAGCAGAACCACAAGCACCTGTCCGTGCTCGAGAGGTCCGGGAGACAGTGTGAGCCCTACTACAGCCACAGCGGCCGTCTGCTACACCCAGGAAGCCGTCCGGGAGAGCCAGCCCAGTCACCAGGGAGAACTAGCCAGCCGTTCCCGTTCCAGTGTCATCCGGTGTTCGAGAGAGGAGGCCTTGGACCAAAGTGGAGGGGTGGGGACGCGTTCCGCCCTTCCTCCAGTTAAGTCCCTCTCTTACACCCTTCTCTACAGCACTTTACCAGCGCAGCAAGCTATTTATCGGCGCCCATATTGACGCCTTTTAAACTATAGTTATCCATCAAGTGGGGGTTTTAATACCAGCGCTTTAACGTGGGCTAGGCTATGACAGTTTGGACTGGGTCTTATTTCGTTTGATTTGAAGTGGGTTTATTTGCAGTGCAATCATAACATTTATTTATTTGATTTGTTCCTGAGTTGAACTCTTGGTGTGCCGTGGACTATTTTTATTTTGTTAAATATCTTCCCAGCTAAGCCTTATCGAGTGCCCCGTTTTAGCTTTACAACAGACTGATTTTAAGGAAGACCATCCCCCTGACGAGATATCTGTTTTTATTCTAAGCTGCTGCTGTGATCGGCCGTCCCCGGCAGACGAAGGACTCGTCTGCTGCCTGTCTTCGGGAGCGAGGACAAGGGACAATTGAGGAGGACTGGAACTTCCATGAACTTTGCACCTTTTTTATCCATTGGATTAGTTATATATATATTGTTGTAATAAAGGACACATTATTTTATTCTGCCTCCGCCTTGCATTTTGTTGTTGCTCCCCAACAGAAAAAGGGTTTTTATTAAAGACACCACCCGGTGACACATATCTAAGAAAATGCAAAATTAAGCTAGCAGAAAAATAGCTAAAATAAAGACAGACATTGCAAGCAGAAGAATGAAATAAATCAAAACAAATCAAAACAGTCGGTAAAATCTATGTATGGCCGAAAGCTTTTCTGAACAGGAAAGTTTTTAATTGCTTTTTGAACACGAGTTCAGAGGAAGAGACTCTCAGGTCCAGAGGGAGAGTATTCCAGAGCCTTGGGGCCACCACCGCAAAGGCTCTATCACCCTTAGTTTTTAATCTGGTCCAGGGCACCGCCAGTAACTCCTGGTCGGACGACCTCAGAGACCGACTGGCCGAGTATGAATGGAGAAGCTCGGAGATGTAAACCGGGGTTTGTCCATGGAGGGCTCTATAGGTTAAGACCAGGACTTTAAACTGAATTCTGAAATTCACTGGGAGCCAGTGGAGAGAGGCTAGGATAGGGGTGATGTGGCAGGACTTTTTTGACCTGGTGAGCAATCTTGCAGCGGCATTTTGGACAAGTTGGAGCTGGTTTATGGATGATTGGTTAAGGCAGGTGAAAAGTGAGTTACAATAATCGAGTCTTGAGGAAATGAAAGCATGTACAGCTATTTCCAGTTCAGCAGGTGATACAATGGACCGTAATTTGACAATATTTCTGAGGTGGTAGAAGCAGGAGCGGGTTAGGGAATTTACATGTTTATCCAAATGCATAGATTGCTCAAAGAAAACACCTAAATTTCTCAGAGAGGGGCGGATATTTCCCTTGAGGGATCCCATGTGGCTCGCCACTCTGGAGGCAATGCTGTCGCTAGCGATGATCAGCACTTCTGTCTTGGCAGCATTTAGTTGTAGGAAATTGCTCGCCATCCATTGCTCAATGGCGGCCAGACACTCATGAAGGATACTGAGACTCTCTAAGTTATCGGGTTTAAAAGAGAAATGGAGCTGGATGTCGTCTGCATAAAAATGATAAGAAATACCCTTAAAAGAACTGATTAAAAGGCCTAGGGGAAGCATGTACAGGCCGAAAAGATCTGGCGCCAGCACGGATCCCTGTGGCACACCGCACGAAAGGGGGGAGGAGTCAGATTTAAAAGGGCCAACGGCTACTGAGAAACTTCTCTCTGTTAGGTAAGAGGCAAACCAACTTAGTGCGCTCCCTGAGATACCCACCCAGTCCCTGAGCCTATCCAGCAAGATGCTGTGGTCAACCGTGTCAAATGCTGCACTGAGATCAAGTAAAACCAGGACAGAACAATTACCGGCATCAGTGGACATCATGATATCATTGGAAACTCTGATGAGGGCAGGTTCAGTGGAGTGTTTTTTTCGAAAACCTGATTGAAATTTGTCTGGGATGTTATATTTCGTCAGATAAGTGGTAAGCTGAATTGCTACCACTTTCTCTAGCACCTTCGATACAAAGGGCAGCTTTGAGATGGGTCTGTAATTATCAACTGTTATTGCTAACAATGGCTAGCCTGGCTAGCGACTGGATCTGACCAAGAGCTGACTCGTCTAAACAGATGTGACGCAATTCAACAGTGAACTTCCCAGCTCCAGTTTTCTGCAAATGGAACGCTAACAAAACGGATGTGATGTCATTAAATGACATCACATCCATTTTGCTAAATTTTAGCCTCCACATCCCAGTTATTTTTTGCGATCAAGGAATGGGCCATATGCTGCATGCAGCAGAAAGGAGAACTGTGTCTGTATTTCTACAGTATGTGTTTATGCTGCAGAAAGGAGAACTGTGTCTGTATTTCTACAGTATGTGTTTATGCTGCAGAAAGGATAAATGTGTCTGTATTTCTACAGTATGTGTTTATGCTGCAGAAAGGAAAAATGTGTGTATTATTTCTACAGGATGTGTTTATGCTGCAGAAAGGAGAAATGTGTCTGTATTTCTACAGTATGTGTTTATGCTGCATGCTGCAGAAAGGAGAAATACAGTATGTCTGTATTTCTATGTGTTTATGCTGCAGAAAGGAGAAATGTGTCTGTATTGAGTTGACACATTGTGAGGAGAGTTTGATGTTATCTCCATCGTTTCAAACAGTAATGCGTTGCGTCACTGCTGCCGGTGGCCTCTACCTCCTCTGCATGACACGCAAAGAGAGCTTATGGACTTTTCCCCATTTCAGCCTTGGTGAGAATTATTGGGATGAGTGAGCATTCGGGGGTGGAGGGTACTGTGTGTGTGTGTGTGTGTGTGTGTGTGTGTGGAGGTGGCAAATCAATCAAAGGCACCCAAGTTTAAAAAAGAGAGTGTGCCCCAGTTGTGGTGCAGCTGAGGTGATTGAATCTGACATGTTTTATTACAAGTCCTGGCATTCTGCTCTGTAGCCCAATTAGGGTAAACAGCCTTTTCACCCTAACCCCTGTGATAGAAAACCGTTATATCAGCACACGTGGATAGGCTGGTCTGACCTGCATCCAAAATCCGTAGCCGGTCCCCCCTAGCCTGGGTAAACCCAGCCTTCAACGTGACATCACAGGATAGCACATAGAGGTCACATGGAGGCTGGGTTTACCCAGGCTAGGTCCCCCCGGCCTGAGGAGGTCTGAGATATCAGACTCCTATTAGCAGGTTCTTAGTGTATGAGCCGGTCCCCCGGCCCTCAGGACTGAGATATTGGGTTAGATCTGAGATATATTAGCAGGTTCTTAGTCTAGCTTATATCAGCCTCCTATTAGCTTAGTCTGTCTTGACCTTGTCCCAGCCCAGGGCCGTGGGAAGTACTAGTGGCGAGATTATTTTTTTCCCTTTTTTTTTTTTTTTTTTTACAAATGTAATTAAAAATATAGCCGCAAGCGGCAATGGCAGGGGTTCAAGCCTTGCGCAAATTGAACACCTAATAGTCCTTGAGGCAAATTTGTAGAGTACGTTCAGGTGAACATGTGGAAAAAAGTTGCTTGAAAATTGAAGAAACAGCCTGGGAGTTACAAACGGGTGTGAAGTTATGGCACATTTTGTGTTAGGCCACGCCCACTTTTCAGATCTGTGGCGCCCCCTTTTGGTCAAATTGCGAAATAGCATGCCAGAATTGCCATTCCAGATGAAGCTGAGAAGTTTGCAACCGATGATGCGAATGGACTTGATTTACGGCTATTACATGCTTACACCATAGATGCCGCCCACTTTCACAAATGATGAAAACACTTCTGATTTTGTCTAGGACATCCTCCTTGATATATCTGACAAGTTTCGCGATCATTGGACAAACAGGTGTGGAGTTACAGCCTTTTTTGTGTTAAGCCACGCCCATTTCTGGCGTTTATGGCGCCCCCTTTTGGTTGAATTGCACAAACTTTGACACGCATGGTCTGGGATGGTCCCCGAAGATCTCCAGCAAGTTTCGTGAAGATTCCTTCATCGGTAATGAAGTTATGACAATTTAGCTCATCTCTCCCAAATGGACCTACACTGTCACCTCTCTCTCTCATCTGTCTATCTCATCTTTTGAGTCCCATGCAGTTGCCGTATCCCTACCCATCAAGCTCAACATTGTGGTAATCTATCGCCCGCCTGGTCCGCTTGGTGACTTTTTGGACGAGCTGGACACCCTCCTCTCCGTCTTTCCTGAGGATGGTACTCCTCTCATCCTTCTGGGAGACTTCAACATCCAGCCAGTAACCTTACAATCTCTGCCTTTCCTTAACTTCTCATCCTTTGACCTTTACCTCTCTCAATCTCCTCCTACTCACAAAGCAGGGAATGTGCTTGACCTGGTCTTCACCAGATCCTGCTCCACCTCTAATCTCACTGTGACTCCTCTTCCTGTATCCGACCACCACTTTATCACCTTCTCCCTTCCCATCCCCCTCCCCTCCTCCCACCCATCTCCCCCTCACTCTACCACCACCCGACGCAACCTAAAAACTCTCTCACCCGACTCCCTCTCTTTTACCGTCGTCTCCCTGCTTCCCCCTGCCGAACAATTTGCTCTCCTGTCCACTGACGAGGCTTCCACCACTCTTCTCTCCTCTCTCTCCTCCGCTCTTGATTCTCTTTGCCCACTCACCACTAAGCCTGCCCGATCTTCTCCCCCTTCTCCTTGGCTGACTGAATCACTGCGATCTTATCGAACTGAGCTTCGGGCAGCTGAGAGAAAATGGAGAAAATCACATCTCCCTGAAGATCTCTCTTCCTACCACCTTATCCACTCCAACTTCACCTCTGCTGTCTCCAAAGCAAAAACCTCCTTCTTCATCTCTGAAATCCAGTCCTCTGCATCCAACCCCAGTAAACTGTTCTCCACCTTCTCCACACTCCTCAACCCTCCCTCCCCTCCCCCCCCCTCCTCCCTCTCTGCTGATGATTTTGTAACCTTCTTTACTAAAAAGGTGGATGACATCAGCTCCTCCTTCCATCCTCCATGCACCCTCACTAACACTCCCGACTCCAATCCTGCTCCTCGGCCCCCTGTCCCTGGTTTTCCTTCCTTCTCTCCCCTCTCTCCCGATGAAGTGCTTAAACTCATCAGCTCGAACCGAGCCACTTACTGCGCCCTCGATCCTATCCCTTCCTCTCTCCTCCAAACCATCTCACCTAACATATCTCCCTTCCTCACTACCTTCATTAACTCCTCTCTGTCCTCTGGTCTTGTTCCACCTGCTCTAAAGACTGCAAGAGTCAAGCCTCTGCTTAAGAAACCCTCCCTTGACCCTACTGCTATTCACAACTAGGGGCACGGTGGCTCAGTGGTAGAGCTGTCGCCTCACAGTCAGAAGGTCCTGAGTTCGATTCTCGCCTGGGACACTGTGGGCGCTGTGGTTGTGTTCCCCCCCATATCTTCAGTGCCTACTGCCCAGGTGGGGTATCTCGTCGTAAGGACCTTCTGTCTGTGCGGAGTTTGCATGTTCTCCCCGTGCTCCCCCAGGGGGTTCCTCCGTATATAACCCCCCCATTAAAAACATGCAGAAGATCAGATCGTCATCGTCATCCGACCAGTGACGACAACATCCGAAGTTGGTCCCCGGGCGCTGTACGAGAAAGCGACCACTGCTCCTGGCCTGCCCCCCGGAGGAAAGGACAAGCCAGGATGGGTCAAATGCAGAGGACAAATTTCACCAGCCACCGTCAGCATGAGTGTGTTTGTGGCCATGCATGTGTTGATGTGTGATCGTGTGACAATAAAAGACGGGCTTGTCCGTCTGAAATCGTGTTTTTTAATCGTGTTTAACTACAGACCTGTCTCTCTTCTCTCATTCCTTTCCAAAACCCTCGAACGAGCAGCGTCTGAACAACTTTCTCTCTATCTCTCCCAAAATGACCTCCTGGACCCTCTGCAGTCCGGTGTCAAGGCTTCTCACTCCACTGAGACAGCTCTTCTTGCTGTCACAGAGGCCCTTCACACTGCTAAGGCCTCATCCCTCTCCTCTGTTCTTGTCCTCCTTGACCTGTCTGCTGCCTTCGATACAGTCAACCACCAAATCCTTCTTTCCACTCTGTCTGACCTCGGCATTTCAGGTTCTGCACTCTCCTGGTTTGCTTCCTACCTCTCGAACCGCTCATACCAGGTCTCATGGAGAGGGTCCCTCTCCAGACCCTGTCCTCTTACCACCGGTGTCCCCCAGGGCTCAGTCCTGGGCCCCTTACTTTTCCTTCTCTATATCAGATCTCTTGCCTCTGTGATCTCTTCTCATGGCTTTTCTTATCACTGCTATGCTGATGACACCCAGCTTTTCCTTTCCTTCCCCCCCTCCGACACTCAAATCGAGGCTCGCATCTCTGCATGCCTCAAAGACATTGGCGACTGGATGTCTGCCCACCACCTCAAGCTCAACCTTGGTAAAACAGAGCTACTCTTCCTCCCAGGAAAAGACTGCCCTCTCGCAGATCTCTCCATCTCCATTGACAACACCACTGTACTTCCCTCCCAAACAGCTAAGAACCTTGGGGTACTCCTTGACAACCAGCTGTCTTGCTCAGCCAACATAGCTGCTACAGCACGCTCCTGTAGGTTCTCTCTCTACAACATCCGCAAAATCCGTCCCTTTCTCACAAGAGAAGCGACTCAACTCCTGGTCCAGTCTCTTGTCTCCTCCCGCCTGGACTACTGCAACGTGCTCCTGGCCGGCCTACCTGCCACCGACATCCGACCGCTCCAGCTCATTCAGAACGCTGCAGCCCGTCTGGTATTCAACCAACCCAAATTCTCTCACGTCACTCCCCTCTTCCAGGAGCTCCACTGGCTTCCCATCTCGGCCCACATCAAATTCAAGACACTGGTACTGGCCTACAGGGCAGTACACCAGTCAGCTCCCCTGTACCTGCAATCTATGGTCAGGTTCCAAACCTCCCAGCGCTCCCTTCGCTCCTCCACCAGTGCAGGTCGCCTCGCCCCTCCTTCGCTACGGGGGCTCAAAAGTCGCTCATCCCGATCTCGACTCTTCTCGTCCCTGGCACCTCAATGGTGGAACGAGCTTCCACCTTCGGTCAGGACGGCTGAATCACTGCCGATCTTTCGGAAAAGACTAAAGACTCACCTTTTCAGGCTCCATCTGGGCCCTTCTTGATCTAACTTCGTTCTCTCTCTTTCTTTAAAAAAAAAAAAAAAAAAAAAAAAATTATACTAACCTAAACTTGTACCACTAACCTAAACTTGTACCACTGTTCCTTCAGAAGTTGTAGTTGTCATAGACTGTGCTCCATAGTTGATTGCTCTATTGCGGACAAAAAATGTGTTATTGTAAGTCGCTTTGGATAAAAGCGTCTGCCAAATGACGTAATGTAAATGTAAAATGTAATGTAGCTGATAGGCCACGCCCTCTCCCAACTTTAACAATCAATATCTCCGAAACTAAAGTAGATTTCAAAAATCCAAAAATGCTTCCTGGCGATTTTGGTGCAAATCGGTCCAACGGTCTAGGAGGAGATGTCAAAAATGTGTTTTCCAAACTTTTCCAAATATCTCAAAAACTTTCCAGGCGGACCTTGAGGGTCCTTGAGGCAAATTTGTAGAGCAGGTTCACCTGAACATCTGGAAAAACAAAGTTTGAAAATCGGACCAACGGCGTGGAAGTTATGGCCTTTAACGTAAAACCTTCAATTATAGCGCCACCTTCAGGCCAATTCGAAAAATCTTCCTTGAGCAGAAACTAGCACCTAATATCTGTCATTGGGCCAAATTTCAGGTCTCTACCATTTACCAACTCACGGGAATTTGCGTTGGGGCAGATGAACAACAAGAATAATAAACCAGCACAAAAACAATAGGGTTTCAGCCCCTTCAGGGCTTGAACCCCTAAATATTTTGCAGCGCACTATGTTCCTTTCTTGTTTGGGAATGTTTGTATATACTGAAAATGTAGCCTATTTAAATATAATTATCAACAATAACAATCAAGGAAGTTACATGCTTGGAGGCTAGAGAAGAAGAAGAAGCGTGCATGCTGTGTTGAACCAACCAACAACCAATACGAATTGTTTAATCTGGAAATAAAGAAATGTGAACTTGACATGCTATTTTAATAGCCTACTCAAAAATGCACCTCCCACTATACAGCAAAGAGAGGAGTCAATGTTTCTTGATATAATCATTGCCATTCACATCAGAATAATTAGTCTAGTCATTAAGTTTGCTGATAATACTTCTATCATGTTAAGTCTGTGTCATGTTAACTGGTGTATTCAGAGCAAATAGGGAGATATAGAGCATTATCATCATGCTATATATCTCCCTCTTTGCTCTGAATGAGTGAGAAAAGGAGAAAATACTGAATAATTACATCACAACAGTATCCTAATGTTAATTTAAAATGAGATATTCCTCTAAATATGGCAAAAAAATGTAAAAAAAAAAACGTAATTTTTTTTTCTGCACGAGAGTGCCTTCCTCCCAGCACCCCCTGCTTAAAGTGACTTCCAGCGGCCCTGTCCCAGCCTCCAGACCTCCAGCTGTGTGCAAAATTGAGAAAGAAGTGCAGCGATTATTGCGAGTGAGTGCAATCTGGGAACCCAGAGTCTATTTTAGTCGAAATGGACGCGGAAAAGGAAGTGAGGGTGGCTTTTCCGTCACTTCCGCTTTCCTTTTCTGCGTCCGTTTTGGCTATTCACTAATAACGTTAACGCATAAACGCACTGCATAGAAGACATCAACTCATCTTACAACAGTGGAAAATTACTGGAAAGTCACGGCGCAAGTTGCTATTTAGACGGTAAACAGTGGAGCACGGACGCGGAAAAGGAAGTGACGGTAGCAGGAGAGTACAGGAAGCTGGGAAAAACGGTAGTGCTGTCTCAGACTCTGGGTTCCTAGATTGTTGCGAGTGTAGCCTACTTATTTCTGCCTGAAAAAGACTAGACACCGAAGCTGGAGGAGAGAATAGTTGAGAGGCATATTGTCTGTTCTTTAGAGTTGGAGGTAAATTATAAAGCCCAAATTATAGTCAAACCAGAATTGCTCATACTGCTGCTTGCAGGTTTTGTGAAGAGAAAATCAAACATGTTTGGAAGTCTCTGGATGTCTGAGATGGCCAAAGAACCAACTTAATGAGCTTTGGTGACGGTGACATTTGTTTAAGATCTCAAAACCTTGTCTGAGACAACTAAATGGGGCCAAAGGTCATGTAGTGTACGCGTAGCTTAAAACCCAACACTTTTGGTGTTCAGCTGGGAGCTGATATTGTCCTAATTCATATTCAGATGTGAAGTCAAGTTTTCTAATCAGTGTGAAAAGCAAAACGTGGAATGGAGTTGAATTTCCCCCCATTTAGATATGGACATGGATATGTGGCGCAGAATTCCCAGGCTTGTAACCTATATAGGCGACATTCGATTAGCATTTGAATGCCCAGAAGTTGTCATTAAAGGTATACTATGCAACTATTTAATTAAAAAACATAGACTTATAGAAAGGTTTCCCCTTAAAAACATCAGTTATGACACATACAATACTGTCTGTGGGAGTGTGTTTATGTGGAGTGATGCTGCCCCCTGTGTGTATTTTCGTGCTTGGACATTGTTCTGCTGTGTTCTGTGTTTATGTGGATGAGTGAGCTTGACAATACATGGGGAGTTGAAACGCAGGGTTTACGTTTTTTTCCTGATAGTTTCACAGTGGCTATGTTGTAAAAGCACAAATAAACACACACATACCTCCAAACCATTGAGGTATGAGCTTCAAACAGCTCACAAAATGAAGCTCCATTTCCTGGTTTTAGGCCACGCTGATGCGATCCACTCTCAGATCATCTAAGCGATGCTATTGGCTGGGCTGGTTCGCTGTGAGCGATGTTATTGGCTGGCCGTTATACAGCCCACGTGGACAATGTATCCGCCCAAACACGTCCCGGTACAGCCAAAGAAATGTAAACGGCACCAAAATCAGGCAAGAGGCAGCCTGAATCACACTGCCAAAGTATTGTATGCGTCATAACTGATGTTTTTGAGGGCAAACTTTTAACATGTCTTTTTAAATGAAATAGTTGCATAGTATACCTTTAAGTGTATTCGAAATTAACATAACCAAAAATCTTCAAAACAACTTGGAGAAGTGTTCTGTAGGTGCATAGACAGTTATGACATCTTATGTTACTGTTACACTGCACACGTGCGTCTTTTCCACAACGGACACAATGGAGCTATTTTGAGCAAGAACGGCTGCAGTGTGAACACAGTCTAAATCTTCAGTCTCAGCGTGTCTCCTATAGCGATCTCCCTTGCAGGCCTTTATACCCTTGGCACCAGGCCCACCAGCCGTGAAATAACACATGTGGTCCCACACACGTCCAACCATCGAGGTCCTGCCCACAGGCACTGTCCCACAAATCCACTCCAGCTCCCCAGTTTCCCAGCCAGCCCTCAGGCCTGGAGAGAGCTGAGGCAGGGGGTGGTTAGAGTGAAATTTATTGAGGAGGCGGCGGCGGAGAAAAGGAGATAACAAATGAAAGGAACAAGAGAGAGAGAGAGAAGTCAACATTCCTTGTGTGGGTAAAGAATATCAATAACCAGATACAGAGAAAATTATAACAAAATATTAAAGATTAAAAAAAAAAAAAAAGTATCTTCTTAATCTTTATCTTTTATTATGAATTTTAGGGAAAGTGAAATGGAAGCTAAGCAATTAGTATCCCAGCTAAATACAAGTCATTTCCAATGCAATTTAGCTTCAGAACAGTATTCAAGTGAAGAGGCAAACTGCCTTTTTATTGTGGAAATAAGATCAAACCTGGATCAGGGGGGATGTCATAGGAGTCGTTATCTTCGACTTGAAGAAAGCATGTGATACAGTCAATATTGTGCACAAATTCAATTGATGCAGTCAAATGGTTATAATACTTTAACTCAAATCAATAACACATTGTCAACATTCTCTAGCTGTTCTACTGGAATCCCCCAAGGATGTGGGCCCTGTTTTGTTCAGTATCTACATAAATGATTTGCCTTCCCTGTGCCCAGAAATGTATATGCAAATATATGCAGATGATAGAGTCATCTACAAACTGACAAGCTGCAAAGTCACTGGTGCTAAGAAATGCATCAAACCCCACAATGCTTTATTGGGCAGAAATTGTACGGCAGACTGTGTCCATGGTGCAGGAGAGGAAGTTGCAGGTGTCCAGTACTGCTGTGAGTAGCCTACTGGACATCCTATATACACAGAAGGGTACCATTACACTGAGGTCTGATCAGTGTTTTGGGTGGATGAACTTGTATTGCTCGCTAGATTTGGTGTACGCCTGCCACCAATTTGCAGCATGCACCTTTGAGCCTAGCAAATGTTTGTACCGAACATTTGTCTCCCTAACCTTTGAAGAGCGTTGATGCCCACCAGTAAGTGTGTCTTATTCTGTGTAATCCTTATGAAATTATTGTGAGTCATACTTACCTGCTGTTATGCAGCCTAAATAATATGTATGCATCTTGCCTGTGTACAGAATCCTGAAGTTTGGAAGCCACTCACCTGTGAGAAACCGTTTACCACTCACTTAGGGACCGTTTGTTATTTAGAAGGGGGGTCACTGGAGGGATTTGGTGTGCTCTGAAATAAAAAGCTGTGCCCCTTCCCTGATCAAAATATATTTTTCCTTGACCCTCCCCAAGTGATTTGAAAAATATGATCGGCCCTCCCCATAGAATATTGTTGCGAGCTTGCGTGGAAGAATGCAGACTGACACAGAGATCTTACTTTTAACCACTCCTGCGCCTCATACACCGCGTGACAGCAGAGAGTGCTATTTTTTCCACATCGGAATCATTCAACATTTGCAGAAACTCCGGCCAGAGGTGATGGAACACACTAACAGTCTCAGTCGTGGTGGCTACATTGATAGTAGGGATGCACGATATATTGGCAATCATATCGGTATCGGCCGATGTTAGTCATTTTTTAACATATCGGTATCGGTCCGATGTTGCAATGTTAATATCGGTTATCGGTATCAGCCAAATCCTTCACATTGAGATGAAATAATGCAGTAAAACTATGATTTATGGGCTTTTACAAATGTTTTTGAAATAAAGAAATGTATAACTTTTTCAAATTCAGTGTTTACATGTGTTTTTCAGTATGTACAAAATTTTATTATCATAGAAATGTGTTTTTATACAGATCATATCGACATCGGTAAATATCGGTTATCGGCCATAACAGCAATCTTAATATCGGTTATCGGCATCGGCCAAAATTTTCATATCGGTGCATCCCTAATTGATAGTAAAACTAAACATTATCCTGGCCACACAAACATTGCCATTACCACATAATGCAATCAAAACATGAGCACAACATCACTAAACCACGTTTTTAAGTATCAGTAACAAGCTTCCCACAAGAACATGAACTCCCATAATCCTTTGCGCTTGTTAGAGCAGAACTGTCACCAATCAGAGCGACCGCCTCCTCCGGTTGCTACAAATCTCCCAGCATGCATTGGGCTAATACATTTCGATAATAAATAGCATCCAAATTAGCCTAAATATATAGAAAGGTAGATAGAAATAATGTGTATTACACAACATGCAATTGTAGAACATTTCAATATTGGACAAAATAAAATCTCGAAATCAAAACACAACCCTATGTGAAACATATATGTGACCTGCTCTGACCAAATCAGTCGCTTGTCGCGCTGGCTGTTTGTCTAGAAAACGCGATTTTATCAGAAAATATTTATTTCTCCTGTTTTGGGGTTTCATCAGAGAGCCTGCAGCTCTCTGCCTTCTCACTCTGCTGCACGTGCGCCCTCCTCACGTTGCCAGTTAAACGGGTTTGGAAGTACTTGCAAATGGTAGGCTATATATTATAGACTACTCTAGGATTTAAAACGCTGTTTCTAAAGTTTGTCAGGGTTGTATTGTGGAGTTGTGTTATTGGTTTGTTATTTTAGACTAGTTTAGGCTGTTTATGTAACGTTTTACCCTCTTAAAAATCTGCCTCTTTGGGGGTTATGATAACGAACATGGCAACCCGTCTCTGCCGTCTCTCTCTCTCTCTCCCCTTGCAAGGGGAGAGAGAGGGAGAGAGCAGCTGCATAATGTCTGCATCCAGTGAAAGTCTATCTGTCTGCCTGTCTGTCTGTCAGATTGATAGACTAATACTAGTCAGTAATCTGCATGATAATGTTGCTTGACTTTTAAATTCAATTCACTGCCTGAATTGAACTGGCATTAGACTGAGCTAATTTCAGATTATTTGCCTCATAGCCTAGGTTAGTTTCAGCTGTCTGTCTCTCTGTCTCTACTCCAGAGCAGAAACGGGTCCGCTATAGATTCTTTGTTGCTGTTATTTGTAATAATTATTACAACAATTACAATTATTACTACATTAATGTACAATTATTAGCCTGCATTAATGTAGCCCTAATTACAAAAAAGAATGTGGGTGGGGCGTCAGAGGATCTTCTGTCAGTTGGGTGTTACAGAACAGTTGGTATTGATAATAATAATAACAATAATAATAATAATAATAATAATAATAATAATAATAATAATAATAATAATTGATAGGACTTATATACCGCTTTTCTATGTAGCCTACTCCAATGCTTATACATGAATATTTCCCTGGGGTTAAAGGCTGCATTACAGTAAAGTGATGCCATTTTCTGAATTCACCAGACTGTTCTAGCTGGTCTATTAGTTGCCTTTACATAGGCTACTTTGTCATGATATCCACTGAGGTGTACTGAGATGTCATGTGTACCTGTTTAACCAACAAAAGTATCTATCTATCTGTATATTCGAATAGAAGACCAGTGTTAATGTAGTGTTAATTTGGGCGTAGAGCTTTTTTGGGCTTACACAGATTTCTACACATACAGTACATGCACAGTGGTCGTGGTTTATAGGGAAAGTAAGTAAGTAAGTAAGTAAATTTTATTTATACAGCGCTTTTCACAGACAAAAGTCACAAAGTGCTTTACATGTGCATAGATAGACATAAAATAGAGTAAAAAGGCACTAAGCCACACAAATGGAAAGCAATACACAGCTAAAAATAATGCAAACAAGATATGGCAAGAACACAATAATCAAAATACAGTAATAAGTGCTTAGTGCATGGGGCGAAAATACCCATAAGTGCACGACAGGGTGTGCACTACCCAGGGAGTCAGGTGAAGGCCTGTTTGAACAGGTAAGTTTTAATCTGGGCCTTGAAAGAGTCAACAGAGTGGGCAGACCTAATAGCAGGCGGCAGAGAGTTCCACAGTTTAGGGGCAACAGCGGCAAACGCTCTGTCACCACGGGTCACGAGGCGGGTGCGTGGGAAAAGACAGGAGGTGAAGATTAGTTGACCTGAGGGAGCGAACAGAAGAGTGGGGGATGAGTAGATCAGCCAGGTAAGCTGGAGCCTGACCATGGAGTGCTCTGTAGGTGAGTGTGAGAATTTTGAACTGATACCTAAATGGAACAGGGAGCCAGTGGAGTGATTTCAGAAGGGGTGTAATGTGAGAGTATTTATTTGATCTTGTGAGGAGTCTTGCTGAAGCATTCTGAATTGCTTGCAAGCGGCCGAGGGCAGATTTACTAAGTGAGGGGAACAGGGCATTACAATAATCTATACGTGATGAAATAAATGCATGAATAAGCATCTCCAGTTCTGTCGTGGAGACTAAAGATCGGAGTTTACTTATACTACGTAAGTGGAAGAAGCATGATTTGGAGAGTTGTTTTATATGATGGTCAAATGACATAGATTGATCAAAATTTACACCTAGATTACGCAGATTCGACCGGACTGAAGATGAGAGAGTGCCAATGCTCTGAAGGATCACAGGGACAATGTTATCTGGGGCGATGATCAGGACCTCGGTTTTGTCAGCATTTAGCTGTAAGAAATTTTCCGCCAACCAGGCACTAATGGCGCTAATGCAATCTAGGAGGCGAGATAATTGTTTCGCCTCCTTGGGTTTAAATGAGAAGTGGAGCTGGATGTCATCCGCATACAGATGGTAAGTGATATTAAAACTACTAATGAGCAGACCCAGTGGGAGCAAGTAAAGGCCAAACAGCAAGGGCCCCAGGACCGAGCCTTGAGGGACCCCGCAAAACAATGGAGAGGACGCCGACACAAAATCACCGGACGAGACAGTGAAACTCCTGTCGGCAAGATATGAGGCAAACCACTCCAGCACTGTGCCGGATAGGCCCACCCAGTCATGTAGTCTCTTTAAAAGCGTCTGGTGGTCTACTGTATCAAATGCTGAACTGAGGTCGAGCAGTACCAGCACAGAACAGTCACCTGCGTCAGAGGACATTAAAATATCATTGGATACTTTCAAAAGTGCCGTTTCAGTGGAATGCTGCTTCCTAAACCCTGACTGAAACTTGTCATAAATATTGTGCCGCTCTAGTACAGATGTAATTTGTTTGGCTACGACTTTCTCTAGGATTTTGGACAGCAGTGGTAGTTTGGAAATCGGCCTGTAATGTTTGTGCACAGCAGGGTCCAGGTTAGGTTTCTTTAAGATGGGCTGGATAGTGGCGTGTTTGAGGTATGAAGGGACGCAACCCGACGACAGAGACAAATTAATAATATCTAAAACAGCAGGGCCAATGGTTGGTAAAACGTTAACAAATAAGGATGATGGAATTGCATCTAGAGGGCATGAAGATAATTTCATTTTCTTGATCACGTCCATCAAATCCGATAAAGTGATGGGCTGGAAAGATTCAAGAACAGAACAGAACAGCAGGGGGCTGGGGCTGGACAAACGGATCCCAGGATTGATACTAGACCTGATGGCCACTACCTTATCAACAAAGTAATTAAGGAACTTATCGCAGTCCTCAACAGAAAAGCATGGTAGAGTAGAGACCGGGGGTGATACTAACCTGTTTATAGTGTCAAAAATAATTTTTGGATTTCGTTTTGAACTGGAGATTAATTTAGCAAAGTAGGCCGTTCGGGATTCCCTTACTGATGCATTAAAAGACTGTATAAGGTCTTTGAGGTGTAAGTGATGTACTTCAAGCCCTGTGGCTTTCCATAATCTTTCAGTTTTACGACACCTCCGCCTCAGACAGCGGATATCATCTGACATCCAAGGAGAAGGGTTGCAGCCTGCCTTTGATCGGACCTTTAGAGGCGCCAATTTATCCAATAAAGTGGAACAGTGATAATTAAAAGATTGCATTAAGGATTCAACGTTATTAGAAACAGAAATGAGATCACAAGGAAAATTATTAGAAAACTGAACAGCCGTAGTTTGGGTAATGATACGGGAATGCACCAGTCTTATAGGACAGGGTCTGTCAGTAACAGCAGACAGGTCAAAGTCCCATCAAATCTGGCAAATTTATTTTCTAATCTAATATTAGAAAATACATTTGCCAGATTTGATATGATGGCTCATTAATGCTGTAAATTAAATCAATGAATGAAATAGATCAACTTAATTTGAGGTCTTAAATTCAGAAAGTCCAGTTTCCAGGATTTTCTAAGTGGTTTCCAGGACCTTACCATGACCTACCTCAGATCATAACACACCACCATGCCAACCAAAGGTGGTTTCCAGACTTTACAAGTAGTTTCCATGACTTTCCAGGTGGTTTCCAGGACTTTCAAGGTGGTTTCCATGACCTTCCCATGACCTTACCTGCATCATAACACACTGCCATACAAATTTACAGCCAAATTTAACTTGGGGAAGTGGTTTCCAGGACTTTCCAGGACTTTCCAAGTAGTTTCCAGGACTTTCCAGGTGGTTTCCAGGACTTTCAAGGTGGTTTCCATGACCTGCTCATGACCTTCCACGGATCATGACACACCGGCATACAAATTTACAGCCAAATCCAACCTGGGGAGGTGGTTTCCAAGACTTTCCAGTGCTTTCCAGGTAGTTTCCAGGACTTTCCAGGTGGTTTAAAGGACTTTCCAGGTGGTTTCCATGACATTGCCATTACCTTCCCAGGATCATAACACAGTGCCATACAAAATTTCAGCCCAATCCCACCTGGTGTGTGGGCATGCACATGCAGACAACTTCAAGAAAAGATGTTTATGTCTCAGAATTAACGTCAAACTTTGAGGCCGTTTTTCTCAAAAACACAGTTTGGAAACAGTCGCGACATAAAGGGGTGTATCTCCCTCAATTGTTGGACTACAAAGATAATTTTATCTTATCCCCAGAAAGCTGAGATTCTCCTCTTTCCAACAGTGTATACAACTCAAAATGTGTTTTGGGGTCAATGTGACTGATTTTGTCAGAGCAGGTCACATATGTCATCCTGGTGGTATAAATATCCCTCGCAGACTTAATGTAATTTAGGAGATGAGTGAGCCGTAACTCGGTTCCACTGTGACTTAGACGGCGGCGCTGGGCCATAGAGCCCATATACTGGGATATATATTACCCATATTACCCATATTACCCAGTTTCCGCCGGATCCTGGGCGGTGTCCACGTAGCGCCAGTCCATAATACAGTCTGCTGGATGGGGAGTGTCAACTCCGTCTTTGGCTACTTGCGCTCCTGTCAAGGCGGCGCACAGACGTGGGATAGACTGCTGGGACCCTCAGTCCTGAGATACGCTACCGAACCATATGCCTGCTCAGATGCGTCGCAGAACACGTGGACCTCCCGTCTGCCGATGGGGGAATCCAGGTCAGGGCTAGTGTAGCATCGCGGTAGGGAGATATCCTGCAGTTGCGGTAGCTCATCCTCCCACTCCTTCCAGGCCTGCAGCAGTGTCTCGGGTAGGGCTGGGTCATCCCAGTCCCGCTTCTTTTCCCATATGTGTTCTATGAGCAGGGCGGGATGGATCTTCTCGAACTGATGGAGGGGCAGATTCCTCAGGTGACGGAATTTCTGCTGCAGGGCAGTAATGGGGTAAGTTTGCTCGCCTAGACCAAGGTTTGGCTCTGTAAAGGCTCTCTTGATGTAATAGGTCTGCTCTGGGCAACTTGCCGGTGATACGATGAAGGAGACGGCCGCCCCATGAAGCATCTGGAGCTCCTGCCTCACCGTCCGCAAGGGCATGTCCTCTGGTTGGCCTGTAAGGCCCAGCTGCTGCCGCTGAGTGTAGGAGCAAGGTCCGCTCTGAACCGTCGTCCATTATGGCGTATGTGTCCAGCCTCTGGTCCCCATGTTTGATCACCACTTTGCAGACCTTAAGGAGAACAGGGAGGTTTCCCCATGGCAGTTTCCCAATGTAGTACACCCCCCTGTTCCCTCTGGGGGAGCAGGGTGGCTTGATCCGTCCGGGGGAGCGGGGTGGCCTCTTCCTTCTGGGGGAACGGGCTTGGGGCCCGTTCTTGGCTTCCTCCGCTCTGACTTTTTGGCATCCCTAGAGGCCTTGGCTGGAGTTGTCTACATGAGCTCGTGCAGGGCCAGGAGGTGAATTCCGGGAATAGGCAATCGGGATGGCTGGTCCCGCCCTCTGGGGGGCCCCAGCTAGTCATGTGACGTTCGCGAACGATCCGAATCTATTGAATGGCTCTTTGCTATGAACGAAGGGAACCGAATCCTACTTGAGAGCCGTTTATTTTAATGTTGTACCCAAATTTCACTGCCTGCCGCTCCCCACCACACACACAGGGTAAACCTCCCTGCCTCCCTCTGCTAGCCCGTTAATTGCTACAGGTGCATGCTGTAACTGACCTGGGTGGGCGGACTCAGCTTAAACGGGCTATGCCGCGGAGTGCATCTGCCGACTCTCTGGGCAGTGTTGCATGAATTGCATTCAAGGAAAGCCAAGTTTATTTACACAACACATTTCATAGACGAAGTAAATTCACTGACTAAGCAGATGGATATGGTGTCACGGTGTGTAATGTTTACAATGCACATCATTAGGTCTGGAAATACTGTATGAGTAATTGAATGCTGCTGCAGTCCACTGATGCAAAATGAAACAGTGGTGAGTCTAAGATAAAATCTGATCCAAATCGTACAATATCATTATCCTAGTAATTTCGCAGATAAAAAGTAAAAAAAAAAGGAACGAGGAGCCGCTATTTTGAACGGCTCTCAGAAAGGAACGGAGCCATAAGATCTGGCTCCCTTCAAAGAGCCGTAATTCCCATCACTAGTCCCAGCTGTCGTGTCCGGCTATCCCCTGGGAATGGTTGACGCCGGCCGGCTGACCGTGCCCCGTGCTGTTGGTCCCAACGTTCGCCATGCCTGCCTGGCTGTGGTATACCCCAGTGGCGGGCTCGGTGGGGCCGTGCCAGGTGCAGTTTACTGCCTGCTCAGGGTCGGCGTCCTCTGTCGCCGGACGTTTCCTGGGTGTGGGTGTTGGTGGTTTTGGCAATGGAACAGGGGGTTCCGTAGTTTGGGTCGTTGGCTCTGGAGCTGCTGTGCTGACCTGACCCTGGTCGTGGGAGGCGCGGGTAAAACTGTGAGCTGGGGCGCGAGCACCGGCCCAGTGGGTGGCGCCCTCCGGGGTGCTGACCCTGAAGCTGGTACACACACCTGCCTCTGGTCTTGGGAGGCGGGAGGCCTGGGTGGAACTGCCGGGTCCCCGGCGAGCAGACGGGCACGAAACCGGGCCGCTTTGTGCTCCTGCTCAGCTTGTCGCAGGCGTCGGCTTCTATCCAGGCAGCGGGTGATCTGCTCTCTAGCTTGGAGGGCCTTTGCCTAGAGCTGCTGGGCTGCTTCTTGGGCCCGCTGAGCCTCTGCTTGGGCCTGTTCTTGGGCCCGTCGAGCCTCTCTGTTTTGTTCGTTTAGCCGGTTGTACTCCTCCTCAGCTTCATCCTCCCCTGCGATTTGGCAGCGAAGGCTCTCGGTCTTTAACAGCCAGAGCGCCACCTTCTCTTCGTAGGCTGCCGGTCGGGCTGAAGGGAGAGAGTTGGCGGAGGCAGTTGAGCGTACGGTTGAATGTGAGCTGGCGCTGCGGTGTCGCGATGTGTCATGGTGACTCCGGTGGCTCGTGCTATGATGATGATGATGACTCCTGTGACTGTGACTCCTCAGCCGGGGCTCTGCTCGGGAAAGGGGCCGGACTTCCTGGTGCCGGGCTGACCCGTTCCCGCAGGGGTCTCCTGGTCACAGGCGAGGAGGGCCTGGGCAGAAGATGTGCCACCAGGGACCACAGTCCGCTCGCTGGTGCTGCAGGACGCATAGTCGTCGCTGCCCAGACTAGACTGGTGACCAGCCAAGTAGGACCTTTCAGTACTTCTTCCTGAAGGGCCCTTAGGTATTTCACTTTTTCCCGGAGTCATTCGACCGTTCGGATCGCTCTCTCTGTAGCTTGCTCTGCCTCAGTCAGGTGTTCATCTGCCCTCCTCTTCTGTTCAAACTCAGCCCTTGTGCGGGCTACCTGAGCAGGGAGGTGCTCTTCCTGCTGACGGAGGGTGGGCTGCCCCTCCCCTGGTCTGGGGGTCTGGGAGTGCTGGGGAGCAGGCCCCTGACTCTCGAATCCAGACGTCTCAGACTGCTGGGGGAAGCACTGCTCCTCTGGTCCAGACACAGCGGGGGGGGGGGAGACGGACTGCTCCTCTGGTCCCCTGGGCGCCGCAGCCAGAGAGGCTAGCAGCTCACCTACAGTAACTCTCGTGACATCTCGGAGCATCGTAAGTCCTGAGATCCGGCTCAAAGGACCAGTTTGTAAGGAAGTTTGTTGAGTTTCGCTGGATCCTAGGTAAGGGCTCGCTATGAGTGATTGGTCAGAACCACAGAGATGTCTTTCAGGCTTTTATTTGGGATATCAGGCAGAAGTATCAGGCAGATAGCAAGGCAAGAAACATACAGAGAGAGGATCACGTGACTATGGACAGGTGAACATGGCGTCTTACAGGGGCGGTTCTAGGCCGTTTTTGGGTGGGCTTTAGCCCACCCAAAAATAGTCTCAGCCCACCCAAAAAAATAGAGGCAAAAAAAAAAAAAAAAAAAAAAAATTCTTCTCTCCAAATCCATGGTGGTCATTAGTAGCAGTTTCTGACTACACTCAATGCGCTGTGTGCATGTCCCCCCCCCCTCTATGTTCTTAGGGTGGGCTGAGACAAAAATTTAGGGGGGTTCAGCCCACCCGAAAAGTTTCTAGAACCGCGGCTGCGCAGGCGCTCCCTCCTCCATCTATCTGCCTAATCCCACATCACTTCACACAGGTCACACACACAGTACAGCAGCGAAGTGGTCCTCCACAGTCCACACAATCGTTCTCCCCACTCATGATCAATGAAACTGTGAGGTGAGCATTGAGCAGTCAGAGTCGTTAGTAGTTACTTAATTAGCGCATATTGATATACAAGTTAGCGCTTAAAGTTGTTTCGTAGGGTAAACAAAAGAACTGCCTGCCAGACAAACAGGTGGACTGGAGGAAGGTAGGTAGGCTACCATGGCTCCAGCCAGCCATGTCATGCTAGCTCGCAGTAAAGCGGGTGTAAATGGATGCAATGTTTTTTGAGAAACATATGGGCATAAGTGACAAACATATTTTCAAATGGGTCCCTTGTTATCTGAATGAAATTAAGCCCTTCAGAATCGCAAGTGGCTGCTTTACACAGCCTGTCTGATGTGATGATGACGATAGCTTAACACATTCAGTGCCCAACGTTTTTTTTTTTACTGTAGTTAGCTTCTGCCAGAGGGGTTTTTTGAGGATTCTGGCTCATCTTTCAAGACCCGAGGATTCTTTTCTGCTAAGATTTTGTGAACACACAATATCTCAAAAGAACTAATAGAATGTGTGCTTTCTCTGTCTAAAAGAGTTAGTTTGTAGAGTTAGTAGTTATGTAAGCATTAGCAGTTGAATACAGCATGGTTTCAGCGTCAGAAAAAATATTCAGAGATAAAAGGCTTTTTGTGAAATTCGATAGAACAGTCACTTTAACCATTCATTTTTGGCTCTCTCTCTCTCTCTCTCCCTCCCCCTCTCGCTCTCTCTCTCTCTCGCTCTCCCTCCCTCTCTCTCTCTCTCTCTCTCTCTCTCTCCCTCCCTCTCGCTCTCCCTCCCTCTCTCTCTCTCTCCCGGAGACGCACTAGGTTTAATCCTAGTGAGAGGGGGAGAGGGAGAGAGAGAGAGAGAGAGAGAGAGAGAGAGGGAGGGAGGGAGGGAGAGAGAGAGAGCGAGAGAGAGAGAGAGAGAGAGAGAGAGAGGGAGAGAGCGAGAGGGAGAGTTGCTTCCAACTCCTCCCTCCGTGGGCGTTCTTCTTGGCTGCAGCGGCCGTCACAAGCTTGTCACCAGTCTCACTGCTTTGCTGCTGTCCTGTGCCTGTCTGCGCGGCCGCTGTTTGAGGAAGTCTGGATGGACTCGCTCGCTTCTTGGAGTTTTGGTTGAGAGAAGCTTTTGCGATTCTGGTCATATTTATGCTGCGTGTTTCAAAGTGTGTTCCATCCGTGATCTATTATGCAAATTTGCAATCCCGCACTGCCAGCAATCAGCGAGAAAACGCTTTCCATTTTCATGAGAATGGCTTCGTCACACTGCTTTTTGCTTGCCTTCCTCCTTCCTTGTCGCCACTTAGTGGGTCGGTGGAATGGGTTGTACACGTTGTACACGTCCAATACTTATATAAGAGATGTAAAAGGGTTAGATGCACATCCCACCGTCAAAAAAAAAAAAAAGATTTTTTTGACGTATTAATACGTCAATGGCAGTGAACCGCTGGATTTTTTTTTAACGTATTAATACGTCAGTGGCAGTGAACGTGTTAACATGCGTGCATGCCATCACTTATGTCTTGCTGTGATGTTAGTTCAGTATCTAAGGGAGTGCAAGGCAGATATTTAAACAGCCTTGTTTGTGTACAGTACCAGTGGCATGGTAGTAATAAAAAGGGATTAAGGACCAGGACCCCTGGTGGTCAGTAAAATGGGCTGGTTGAGCCAATGTTAAAATGATCTTTATTTATTATTTATTTTTGCTTTAAAACTATTTTTTAATTTTCTGCTTAAAGTTCATGAAAAAAGTGGCATTCTTATTTTTTCCCACAATAATTTCATAATACCATTTGTAATGCCACCGTTCAAAATTAAAGTACATTTTCTCAGATTTATTGGTGTCTTTCTAGTCACACAATTTAATAGTCAGTGTTTCCCATACACTGATCTATTTGTGGTGGTACACCCTACATAGATTTTGACCCCCACAAATACTGCCACATATTAATTTCAACTAGTTGACTGCAAACTCCTGCTTTAGTGCTTACAGTATATTATTATCTTGTCGGAATATTATTCCAGCCAATAAGTTAGGAAGTTCCCTTTTGATTTAATTTTACTTTTGTTTTGCCTACAAAGCAAAATGTTACTTTACTTGAAACTCCCCTGAAGTGATTTTGGTATTATTTATGCAAGCATAATTCTACCATATAGTAACTTGTATGCAGAATATATATAGTATATATAGGAAAACCACAGAGTGGTAAAGAAGATATTGATGTGTGTAGTTCTTCATAGATCTAGTCTCTTCATTTTGATCTTAAAGTGCGCCAGTTTGATCCATTTTTACTTGAAACTGTACAAAATTTTCTTCCGGGGGAGCATGCCCCCGGACCCCCCTAGGGGTTCTGTGGTCCATGACCTTTGGGTGGGCTGAGCCCACCCAAAGCTCTGATGCTAAAACCGCCCCTGCGTCTTAGTATGATCCACGGCACACAAGACCAGAGAATTTAACTCCAAAAACAACTAAAATTGCAAAAAGATAAGCTACAAATAACGAACTACTAACATGGATTCAGCTGTATTAATCGCATGTCTATAAGCCGAGTAACGAAACAAGGAATTAGGATGGCAGATGGTGATATCACAGGGCTGCGGGATGCTGATATGGAGGACGCTCCACCGTGGGCGAAAAGTTTGACTAAGGCATTCCAAAGCAACCAAGAACTTTTGAATACAAAATTGGAAAATATCAACTCGTCTATCCAGACCCTTTCCATGGACTTGAAAAGCGGTGAAGAACAGTCACAAATGCTGAAAAACGCATAAGCACTCTGGAAGATGACATGGTAAAAGAAAATACACTCGTCAAGGAGCTATCCAAACAAGTTTCAGCTCTATGTCATCGGGTTGATGACCTACAGTCACACAGCAGAAGAAATAACATCAGAATAATTGGACTGAAGGAAGGTTTGGAGGCAGATGACCTAGCGGGGCTTCTGAAATGCATATTTACTCACATGCTGAGTTTGGGTGAGAATGATCCCACACCTGAAGTGGATCGGGCCCACCGTGCCTTGCGATCACGTCCGAACCCAGAGGATCCACCGCGCAACATCATAGTGTGTCTTTTGAGATGGGGAGATAAGCAGAAGATCCTGGCCGCTGTAAAGAGGAATACATCTCTCTCCTGGGAAGGGCAGCCTTTCTACATGCGACAAGACCTAACAGCTGAGGTGCGGAGACAACGTGCAGAGTACAATGATATAATTGAAAACCTGAAAAAGCAGAAGATAAGATTTGGAATACTACATCCTGCCTGCCTCATTGTCACCATCAGGGGAGAAAAGCTGATATATAACACACCCGAAACGGCACGAAAGGAACTGCAGGGGCGGCTCGCGGCTGATCAATGACTGATCATGCTCCACCTGGCCCAGTGACAGCACCGCGGGATACGTGTCTGCAGTGAGTTTCCAATGAGAGACAACTCTAAAGCATTTTCTCTCCTTCTTTCTCTCCCCGAGCCCCCCCCCCCTCCCTCCATTATGACTATCTAACAGACATTTTTTTTTAACTGGGTCATAACCTCCTTCACTCAATTCTCAATTCTCTTTCAGAAAAAGATAGTGGAAAAAGAGAGAAAGAGAACAAAAAAAACAAAAACAAAAAAATGAGGAGGCCTGTTTGAAAATAAAATCAACTTGTATTACACCCACTAAATTGAACAGTGTTTAGGTGCTAGCACTTGCTGTAGTGATTATCCTACCCTTTCTTTATTTTTGATTTATTTTTGATATATATATTTTTTTAACACATCCCCCCACACACACACATAACACAAACCTGGAAAAGACCACTTGGATCCAAACAACTACAGGCCTCTGAGCCTGCTCAATAATGATTATAAAATCTTTGCGAAAATCTTAGCCAAACGCTTAGAAACACTGGTATCAAATCTAATTCATTTGGATCAAGTAGGTTTTATGCCAGGAAGACTGCTATCCAATAATATGAGGAGGCCTTTACAAGTTATGAAAGAGGAGAGCCGGCACTCACGGTAGGCTAATTTGAAGAAAAGCCTTTTATTGGGCAGAGAAAGATCGGACGTTTCGGCGTAAAGCCTTTGTCAACTCTTCTTCTTCTTCTTCTTCTTTTACAAGTTATGCACACAGCCAGCTCTCTCCAGCATCCAGTGGTAGCAGTATCACTGGATGCGGAGAAAGCATTTGACCGTATAGAGTGGCCATACCTGTTTTCTACCCTTTCCAGATACGGTTTTGGTCCAAGGTGTCTACAGTGGATTAGAGCAATGTATCATGAACCCGTTTCTTCAAGCAATGGCCTAATTTCTGCACCCTTTCAGTTGTATCGCTCCACCAGACAAGGATGCCCTTTGTCCCCATTATTGTTTATTTTAGCCCTAGAACCTTTAGCATGTGCAATCAAGAAGGACAAGGGCATCACAGGTGTCTCAGTGGGCGAACATGACTTCAAATTAAACATGTATGCAGATGATATCCTGCTGACACTGTCCAATCCTGCCCACTCCATACCCAAAGTCTTAGATATTATTAAATAATTTGGCAGTCTCTCAGGTTACAATATTAACTCATTCATGGCCAAAGACGTCTTTGACGTGTTATCAGGAATAGCCCAGAGGGCCAATGACGTGTTTGACGTGTTTTTGTTTTTATTAGTGCAGCGCGTAGTTCAAACACTTCCCCAGCCTGTGACATGTTATCAGGTCCCTAGCCTCAAAGTCAAGCCGACAACACGCGATCAAACACATACCGCAGCTGTTGTTTGAAATGAGCAGGAGGAAAAACAGAGAAACGCGCTTCCTTGTGCAGAGGAGAAACGCCATTGAAACGCCCCTCGGCGCGCTGCACTAGTCGCCTTGCTGCAGGGCGAACCTGGATTGATTTGTTCGCGGTAGTCAAACCCGTGACGAACATGATCGATCCGGTTCCAGCGCCTGGTCCCAAAGCCAAGCCGGACCCGTTCCTGTGTCGCAGCATTCATCCCAGCCCGAACGAGAGGAGGAAAACGATGCAGAGGCAGAGGAGGCTAGACGCTGATCTCAGACCAGATGGGTGTTCCCCTCCTATGCTAATTTGCGGGGGAAGGAGGTGCGATCCAGCAGCAGCTGTGGACAGAACTCTCTCTGTGTGTGTGTGTGTGTGTGTGTGTGTGTGTGTGTGTGTGTGTGTGTGTGTGTGTGTGTGTCTGTCTGTCTGTCTGTCTGTCTGTGTGTCTGTCTGCACACTCACTCACACTGAGTAAACTGTATTGTTGAATGTAAAAAAAGCACTTATATATATAATATATATATATATATATATATATATATATTCTTTTTTGTCATTTGTGTCATAACGAATAATATTTACATGTCTGATGTCAATACAGTTCAAAATAAAAGAATTGAGAGCGAGTTCTGCCTGAGATTGTGTGCTTTACAAAAATGGCCTTTTCTCCTGTTTGTCTTCTCAGAGAGACCTTTTTGGTAAAAACAGGGTGTATATAAATGGCTATAAGTAGAGTACAGAACATGCTAAAAGCTCACTTTTTTTTTCCTGGTGAACCCAGAGACGTACATCTTCATTTTGAGGTATTGCAAATCACTTTGGTGCTAATAGATAATTTACTGTGGGTCTTGAAAGATGACCAACAATTATGAAAATCTTTGGCCTGTGCTAAATATTGGCAGTCCTAAACTGGCCATGAATGAGTTAATTGGACCAAGAGCGAAGCCATACCTCTGAACCACTGTACACATAATACCGACCTTGGTCCAGCCCCTTTCATCTAGAAATTGGATGGGATGATATATTTAGGGGTACGGATAAAAATGCCTATTAATAAAATATTTGATTTAAATGCTCAACCCATAGAACTTTCCATAAAGGAAGACCTTAGCAGGTGGTCTACCCTGCCTCTGTCCTTATGGGGCAGAGCAGAAGTGCTAAAAATGAATATTCTCCCCAGACTAACTTTTTTAATTTCTTCTGTTCCATTATATATTCCAAAGCCTTGGTTTGATAATATTAACAAATTGTTCTCCTCATTTTTGTGGAAGGACAAAAAACCGAGAATCAGTCTGAAAAAACTATCTTTGCCAAGAGACAGAGGGGGTCTTGGTGTCCCAGATCTGCACCTGTATTACCTTGCATTTAACGCCAGATACCCCCTAACTTGGGGCTATAATAAGGAAAGAAGTAAAGGCAGTTGGGATTGGCTGGAGGAGTCCTTAGTTAAAGACAAGAACAAATTGATATCATTGTCATCGCTGTGGTATTATCCTGACTCACCTACCAAGCTTGATAACAGTATTATCAAGTTCTCATGTGATATTAGTAAACAAATTCAAACAAAGATGGGCATCACAAGAACTTTGTTAGCATCCTGCCCATTATGGCATAATCCAACCTTTAAAGCTGCAGGGAACCCATTATCAAACCATATATGGAAACAACACAATATCACAGAAATTTCCCAAATGGTAGAGAGCGGGAAGATTTTATCCTTTGAGGAGCTTAGAAGAAGATATAAGTTGAGTACAAATAATTTTTTACAATATAACCAACTAAAATCAATCATCTTAAAGCTCCCCAAAGAATATTTGGACTATGATGTTGAGACGGCAGAAATATAAGTCCTTAGCCTTAGGCAGAGGTACCGTCTCAGGCATGTATAAGACCACAAACCATCCCCACAACAACCTGTTCTCCCTGTTACCCTCAGGGAGGAGATACAGGGTTCCAAAAGCACGCACAAATCGCTTGAGGAACAGTTTCTTTCCGCAGGCCACGAGACTCCTTAACATACACAAATAGTGTAGTAGCCGTACCGTACCGCACTGCAGCTGCTACCATTACGTATGTCTAATGTTTAAAGTCCCTGGAAACCAGAAATATTTCTTTATTATTTAGCATTTTGAGTTCATCACATCACAGGACCCTATGTTAATAAGCCACCAGCCAAATTTGAACGATGATGAACGTCGCAAAGTATATAAATTTAGGTTTGACAGGTGTGGCAAAACGCATGAAAATCGATTATTTTTTAGAGTGTATTATCTCCCGCGGAATGTGTGGGCGTGTCCCATCTACAGCAGGGAAATTTCTGTCTCGGAGAGCGCGAGAGAGAGGGGGGAGGGAAACGGAGAGAGAGAGAAAGAGAGATGAGTGCACACACCGTGTGTGTGTGTGTGTGTGTGTGTGTGTGTGTGTGTGTGTGTGTGTGTGTGTGTGTGTGTGTGTGTGTGTGTGTGTGTGTGTGTGTGTGTGTGTGTGTGTGTGTGTGTGTGTGTGTGTGTTCGCGCGTTGCTCCCCTGGTTGCTCCGTGGCTCTGAGAGGAAGAGATCTCTGTCCGTTCTCTCTCTCTCTCTCTCTCTCTCTCTCTCTCTCTCTCTCTCTCTCTCTCTCTCGGACTAGAGAGAGAGAGAGAGAGAGAGAGAGAGAGAGAGAGAGAGAGAGAGAGAGAGAGAGAGAGAGAGAGAGAGAGAGAGAGAGAGAGAGAGAGAGAGAGAGAGAGAGGAGCACATGGCTTGAAACCCGACACCTTGCTAATCTCACACACAGGCACAGGGAGACGGACAGCGAGGGAGCGCTGTCACTGGGGGCAAAGAACAGACTTGCCATAGGTGGGTGCGGATTGCACGCGTGTACAAAGGTTATATAGAGCTTATGACGTCATAAGCTCCTACATTTTAGCACCTCACGCGCTGCTCTCTTCAATGAGGAAGTATCTTGTAGAATCTTGTAGAAAAGTGTCGATTTTAAGGCTTTGGGTTGAAAGTAATGCATAATAATTTCGGAGGCATATAATTAGTAACATAAGATCCTAAATAACATAGTTAGAACGTTTTTGTGGATTTTGGTTTCCAGGGACTTTAACTGTATGTCTAATAAGGTACATGCTATTTGCACCTGTATGTCAAATACGTCAAATTTAAAATGTCTAAGCACGTCTAATGTATGCACATGACATGTGCACCTATGTGCAGTGAATAGGCCACTGTCTCGGACTTGTCTTATCACTATACTGCCTTATTGCTTATTGTTGCATATTGCTCATTGCTTATTGCTTATTGCCTTATTGCTTATTGTTTTTGCACTCATATGCCTTGCTATATTTGTATTATGTTGTAAACGGAGTCCACAGCACAAGAATTTCACACGTGATACTTGTACCATGGAGTGACAATAAAAATCTTGAATCTTGAATCTTGACCTTGAATCACTCCTCCCAACATCTCAACATTCAGACACAATCACAATGGGACCAAGATTTAGGGGTTTCACTTGCACCAATAGACTGGGAAAGAATCTGGAGGGACCCTGCAGCTGTATCCAAATCAGTCAGACTCAGAGTCATACAACTGAAAATCCTTCATAGAACATATTTTACCCCCTCTAGACTTAAAAAAATAGACGCAAGCTCCTCTGATCTTTGCTGGCATGGCTGTGGACAAGTGGGAACCTTGCTCCATATGTTGTGGGACTGCCCGGCAGTTAATAAGTCCTTTTGGACAGAGCTACCTCACATGACTGCAGAAAAAATGAATGTAAATATTCCCGCTTGTCCAGCAGTCTGCCTACTGGGGCATAGGACTGCACAGGCAAAGTCAAAACAAGATAGGAACATTTTGGGCCTATCGTGATTGGCTGCTAAAAGGATGATTTTGCTAAACTGGAAAATACGTAAACCAAACAGTTTTACAATAGAAACATGGTTAACTGAATTCCTAGGTCTTCTTAGTCTGGAACAAATCTCGGATATGAACAGGGATACTCATAACAGGTCTGGAATAAATTGGGAGCATATTTTGAATTGTGTTTCAGTCTAAATCCAGGAGAGAGGATATGGGCGCAGACCCATTTCCCACGCATATAAACGTGCTCTCCATTCCCATAGGGACATCCTGCTGCAGCCCAGAACACCGGACCCCAGCCCCCCCAGAGTCACAGCTACCCTCCAATACTCACCCCTCGCCAACAAAATCAAACGATGCCTGCTAAAACATTGGAGAGTACTGCAAGTGCATGAAACATTTACCACTCCCCCCAGAATAGCCTTTACCAGAAACCATAACATCAGAGACAGCCTGGTCAAAACACTCCACACCCCCTCATCGACCCAACCCACCATTGACTCCTTGCCTCCCCCGGTAGGCCACTTTCCATGCGGACATTGTGCCTGCTGCCCCCAAACCAGCAAAATAAAATCTCTTTCGTTCCCTAACGGAGTTACTGTACAGCTCAAACACCTCACCACCTGCGCTTCACAGGGGGTAGTTTACACTATCGCCTGTGCGTGCCCCCTGCCTCTCTGGTACATCGGTAAGACAACCCGGCCTTTACGCACACGCGTGACGGAGCATAAGAGCGCCATCCGCCGCCGTGACACGAAAGCTCCCATGGTGGAACACTAGTAGTAGTGTAGGGTTAGCACCCCCTGGAAAACAAATAAAAACCTCATTTTTAGAACTTCCTCAATAGGGCACTTCCGCTTTTTTGAAAAGGGGAAGTGATTTCTTTTGGGTAAAAATCAATTTCTCAATAGTTCTGCAAAGTGTACTTCTCCATTTTTTAGGGTTAGGGTTAAAAAACACTTTTCTTGTGGAAAGTGGTTATTTCAATAGTTCTGCAAAGTGTACTTCTCCATTTTTTTAGGGTTAGGGTTAAAAAACACTTTTCTTGTGGAAAGTGGTTATTTCAATAGTTCTGCAAAGTGTACTTCTCCATTTTTTTGTCTTGTGCTTAAAAAACACTTTTCTTGTGGAAAGTGATTATTTCAAAAGGCCTCCAAAGTGTACTTCTCCATTTTACCCCATAGCACAGCTCACGACAAAATAGCAGCGTTTTTTTTTTATCTCGGGGGAAATACATTTGAGCAATCATTATGCAAACCCAGCTGGATCATTTTACATAGTGGGCAATATCTCTTTTGCTCGCTGTTGTTATGGACGCGACTTGTGAAACACCAACGACTTCCGCAGCACGCACCCCGTCTCTTCGTGACAAGAGACGTGCAGCACGTAACACGCCTCTCGTCACGAAGAGGCTTGCTGCGTGCTGAACGCCTCTATGACGCAACTCCACGACAGGAAGCACTTCCCTTTATAAGGACGAGAGCGATCAGCTGAGTACAATCACAAAGCCATACCGGTTAGTTTCTTTGAGAGAGGCAGTGACGGCAGAGCGCAGCAGCAGCAGCAGCATTTTTTGATCCAACTAACAACAAGAGTGTGTGCTTGTTTTATTTTTTTTACTACCGACCCTCGCATCAACAACCATGGATTTCAATGGTAAGATTTTTTTGTTATTAATATTGTTTAATTAGACTATCCATTTAATATATATATATTTATAATTAAGATCCTTTTCCTTGTTTTTTATGGAATGTTATATTAACAAAAACATTAACAATACAGCTTTTTACATATATAACCCGGGGACCAGATTATTGGACACCACGCGCTCAGAGGAATATCCAGATGATGATCATTACACCAGAATCTCTCTAAAACGAGGAGCTGCGTTACGAGATATTACTAACAGACCTAGAGGGTGAGAATGAAACATTGTTTGTTTACATATTTATCATATAGTTTGTTTAGAAAAAAAAGGGTGTGGTAACCATACTTCTACCAGTTTTTTTTTTTGAAATGTTGTTTTTTTTACCCCCCATAGAACGGGTTCTCACACAGGTGAATTATTATTTCATCCACAATCATTGGGAGGGGCTCCCACGAAGACAGCCAACCGTCGCCATAGAGGCAAACCACGTGACTTCCATAGATGCAACCCCGATGCCACCATACACCATTCATCTGATAACATCACATCTAAGGATAACGGGCTGAGCCCAAATGATATTGCAGATTTAATCGACCAGAGGTAAGGACATAATTCAGATATAACAACCAGCAATATATATATATATATATATATATATATATGCTATATGTATTTTTGAGATAGACATATCCATCGTTATTTATTTTTTATTTATTTATTTATTTTTACAGCCAGGAGACAACCCCCACAGGTGCAAAGCACATACCACCACCACCTCCAAAACGCATTGACATATCTGCGGTGCGCGGGATCAGGGCCCTTCTTGTACGTTGCATCCGTGCAGCAGCATGGACGAAGGCAAGACTTTTGTGCAATGGTTGCATTATTGACCACCCCAGTCAACTTCAGCATTCATGTGTGTTCGCCTACGATGATGACATATTTGGACTTTACGGCAGCGAGATATTCGATCTAGTGTTTTCTCCTCAGCTTGTTTCAGCCATAGCTAGAGTCGTCTGGTTGATTACAGGGGACACTCATTCGAACGAACGATTAATGGGAGCAGCGGAGGCCATAATTGCAGACATGTGTGACCCCCCCACGGGGCTCAGATGGAAATGTGATGAATTTGATCCAATTAATACATCCCTCCCACATGATAATTTTGTAGGTGAGGGTTTCGTAGTGTGGGCTCAGTCTAACCCCTGATTTTTTTTCTTCCCAATTATAGGCTATTATAGGCTATAATAGGCTATATCTTTTTTTTTTTTTTTTTTTTTTTTTTTTTTTTTTTTTTTTTTTTTTTTTTTTTTAGACTAGCCATGTGGTGGTTAGTCAGTATGTTAACGGATATATTTTACCCTAATAATGTTTGTTTTGTTAGAAATAGATTAAAGGATATTTTCCATACATTTGATGATGATACTTTTAAAAATCATATGAATTTTGTACGTTCTAATGTTTGCTGGGATGAGATGCTTATACTGTGTAATAATACAAACATGTCTACAGATGTCATATTTGATTCGTTTTTCTCTGAGGAGGGTAAAGTGTTTGACATAGGTAATTTAGTTGTGATATTTGCATTCATGCACGATGTATGTATTAGACATAACATAGATTTAATTTTGGATTATTTGTGTGATAAACATTTACATGTATGTATGGCTTATTTGAGATTGATTGATAAGAAAAGAATGTTTACATTGTCTATGGAATAAAAAACATTTTTAGATAAAAAACATTTGTTTGTTGGTGTTTTAGCTTCAGCGTGATATATAGATGTATATTCATAGTCAGCATTGCGGGGCTTCCGCTAGGAACGAATCTGATATATGCGTTTCACCCCGGGTTGTTTTTGAGTACGGACTGTGCGTCTGACCATGTAGCCCCCCAGTGACATCCGGTTTAGCTGGTTGCCTATAGCCACACATGATACGCTCTAATATAAGATATATAACTGTTTGACATAATGTCAGATCATGATGGAGCAGCGATTAGACAAGATCTATCTAGATCCCGCTAACCCCGCGGGTTTCTCTAGCATTGCTAAACTATGTGATGCCGTTAGAAATGATGATAAGGGACCGGTGAATGAAAGCAGCGTTAAAGATTATCTATTAAAACAAGATGCATATACACTACACACTCCGGTTTTTAGAAATTTCAAACGCAATAGAGTATTTGTATCGGGAATCGATAAACAGTTCCAGATAGACTTAGTAGATATGTCTGAATATTCGATGGAGAATGACGGCATTAAATTTTTATTAACGTGTATAGATGTATTCAGTAAATTTGCATGGGTTCAACCTCTGAAAAATAAAACGGGTCTAGCTGTTACAGATGCCTTCAGATGTATCCTCATGGATGGCCGTATTCCCATCAAATTACAGTCGGATAAAGGAACAGAATTCTTCAACCGTAATTTCAAAAAGCTAACCCAGGAATACAACATTAAACATTTTACGACATTTAATGAGACTAAGGCCAGCGTTGTCGAGAGGCTGAATAGATCGATAAAATCCCGGATGTGGCGATATTTGACAGCTGTCAACTCAAGAAGATACATTGATAACCTAAGTGATTTAGTTTACGCCTACAATAACGCCAAGCACCGATCGATAGGGATGACACCCAGCCAAGTAAATAAAGGAAATGAACGCATAGTTTTTAATAGACTGTACAAGAAACACCCAGAGCCAACCCCCTCGTTCAAGTTTAATATCGGAGATAACGTGCGGATCTCAAAACAAAGAGGCATATTCGATAAAGGATATAAAAGTGGATATACCGAAGAATATTTCATAATATATGAGCGAGTCGCTAGACATCCGGTGGTCTATCGCATCAAGGATCTATCCGGTGAGGCGTTAAAAGGATGTTTTTATGAAGCAGAACTGCAGAGGGTTATTATTGACGAGACCAAGGCATTTAAAATAGAGAGAATAATCAAACGACGTAAATCAAAGGGGGCAAGACAAATCTATGTCAGTTGGCGTGGTTATCCAGAATCTTTTAATTCCTGGATTAATGAACGTGATTTGATTACCATATAATATTTATAGTGGGTGGATGACAGCTAGGCGGCTACTCTCCCCGTGACAGGCAACGCGTTACGTCATCTACAACATGGCCACCCCGGAAGCGGCTGACTTCTACGTTACGCTCCCCAGTAACGCCTCTATCGATATATATCCGAATAATAAAATCTGGAGTTATCGGACAAAGCTGGCGAAACCATTAGTGTTTAGAGAAGCCTTTGAAGTAGGTTTGGTAGAAATCCAATACCCAAAGTCTTGGCCTACTTTTCCATTAGAGGACGCAAACATAATGGTTTTTGATGTTAGGGGCAAAAAGAAGATTTTCAGAACCGTTTCTATGCAGATAGGAACTTATGGGTCAATCCCTAGTATTTTATCACGCTTCAACCACACATGCATGACTGTGTTCAATAACCCAAACCCACCTATAGTATTAACCTATAACGAGATCACTAATTTTGTACAAATCGGTGGCGTCCCTGGATCAAAAATAATATGTACAGGAAGACTGGCGACTATCCTAGGAATGAGCCCAAATGTAGAACACCTCTGCATTCCTAAACCAGCGACCGCTGATTATCAAGCTGATATTGACGCGGGTGTTTATAATATATTCGTGTACTCAGATGTATGCCAGCATCAACTCGTGGGTGACAAATATGTACAGTTGCTCAGAACGATTAATATATCAGACACGGACCGACGCGTGACCACTCTATCATTGGATCCCGTACATTACACACCTATCTCAAAGGACGTTATCGATGACATTGAACTGGTTCTGAAAAACGATCAAAACAAGCATATTCCATTTGCATACGGAAAAGTCCTTATCAAATTACATTTCAGACCAGTTGGTTATAAACGCTGACGCATAATGATGACGCCGTATGAGAGCGCCGGAAATGACGCGATGGATTACTATTATGATTACTATGTTAAACAGGCGGGTGGAGATTTAGCGGGGTTTTCTGGAAGCGCTACACAGTATGGAGCGGGACTAGGTGGCCTGTTTAGAAGTCTTTTTAGGATGGCTGTTCCATTATTTAAACGCGGATTTTCTATTGCTAAACCGTATATTAAAACTGCAGCATCAGGCATCGCTGGAGACATAGTTCAGAATATCGTCAGAAAAGCAACAGGAAGACCTGACCCCCAAACCGGAAATGGTTTTATGGCATACCCCCAGCGTAGACCACCATCTAGTGGTCGGAGGGGGTATCGCCCCGTTAAGAAAAGGAGTAGAATACATAAGCGAAGACGTTGCACAGCTCCTCGCAGACCAAAGACAGCAACCAAACCACGTAGACGTGCTAAAACTCACACCAGAGACATCTTCTAAATAATGTCACTCCTTCACAACCAATCGGTAGAGTGTATGAAGAGTGAGCTTGATATTTTTCGTCTACCACCAACTCAGACATGTATAGAGCGTGCTGCGTGGGTTGAAATTCCACCTGTTTCTCAAATCACCACTGGGGCACCAATCGAATTCGTAATTACTGGATCAAACGATCAATATATCGATTTTAATGACAGCTATTTATATATCCGACTGAAACTCACCAAGCCTGGCGGCGTAGCCCTGGCTGATGATGATATAGCTACCCTGATCAATTATCCAGGTGGTAGCCTATTCTCACAACTGGATATTCAGCTTGGTGATAGGCTTATTACTCAAGCTAGTAATACATATCCATACAGAGCCTTGTTGGAATGTCTTATTAATTATGGGCAAGAGACATTGGATACACAATTCAGCACAGCCCTTTTCATCAAAGATTCGGCTGCTGCTATGGATGGGTCATCTCTTACCTCGGGTAATGATGGTCTGGTGCGTAGGAATACCTACACTGCAGAAAGTAAAACTTTGGAGCTTATCTGTCCTATACACGCCGATTTATTTATGCAGGAAAAACTGATGATAAATGGCATTGATGTGGGGCTGAAATTTATCCGCTCTAAAGATGAATTCTGTCTCATGTCACCCACTCCTGATAAACACATCGGGGTGAATATACTTAGCGCAAGTCTCTATGTGAAGAAAGTTAGCATTTCCCCAGCTGTCAGGCTTGCCCACATGAGGGCGCTAACGCACGCCAATGCACGCTATGCCATGGATAGGGTTTCACTGAAAATAGTGACAGTCGGGAGAGGCCTCAGGATGTCAAATCATGAAAACTTATACAATGGGCAGATACCCAAATTAATAATAATTGCTTTTGTTGATAACGAGGCACATAGCGGGAATTATGCAAGAAATCCCTATAATTTCCTTAATCTCAACACTGAATTTATTGCATTATATTGCGATGGTCATTCGTATCCTGCGAGGCCTTTTACACCTAATTTCACCACTGGCGAGTATGTCAGAGAATATCATGAGCTGTTCCAAGCCACCGGTCGTCATTTGAAAGACCGCCCTCTCGCTATTACACGCCAAGAATATGGGAGTGGCTATACCTTGTTTTGCTTTAACCTGGAAGCAGATGGTGCGAACACAGGAAACGTCAGCTTGATTAGGACAGGCAATGTGAAACTTGAGGTTCGGTTTAGACAGCCTCTGACTCGCACAATCAACATAATCTGCTACAGTGTCTTTGACAGCATCTTGGAAATTTCAGGGAAAAGACAGGTTTTATTGGACTATTACTAAAACTGGACACTATGAACACAATGGAGATTGATCGGATTCTCAGGAAGAAACTTGCAAAAGGCGTACAACTGTTGGGTGTACTAGCAGCCGACGCACTTCCGCGACATGTGCGCTCACTTCCGGCTATGGTTATTGTCAACACCGACTATAGTGACAAGCCAGGACAACACTGGCTCGGAATATATATAACTGCAACCCGAGAAGCTATGTTTTTTGACAGTTATGGTAATCGTCCTGATTTCACCGGGTTCCCAAAAGAAATAGCATGTTTTATAAACCGGAATAGCCGTCATGTCACATATTCAACTGTGCAGGTGCAGAACAGCGCCTCTGTCAGCTGTGGACAACATTGCATATTCTTTTTAATCAACATCCAAAAAGGTCTATCGTATCAAAGTGTTATGAAAAAATATACTAGTGATACTCTGTGTAACGATAATATGGTATGTACCTTTGTAAGCAGAATACAGCCTGGATCATGTAAAAGCTATCATTTAAAATGTATACAATGTGCAACACCACAGACCTGTATGTGACATTTTCAATCAAATAAATCATATGAGACTGGAACCAATGTTGGTTGTGACTTTTTATTTTTTTCAATATGTACATAGGATATTTTGAGCATTATGAAAAAAAACAACAACAACAATATGATCATACATCATGATATGATAAAAATAGGATGAGAAGCAATAGCATGTAACAAAAATGCTGAGGTTGTAAAAGCTTCAACCTGAATGATAGGATAAAAATAAAAATGGAAATAAAACATAATAAAGTAAATAGAATTTGAATGTTCTGTTTTCAATTAGAATCATTTGAATAAAAAATAGTAAAAATAAAAATAAAAATGGAAATAAAACATAATAAAGTAAATAGAATTTGAATGTTCTGTTTTCAATTAGAATCATTTGAATAAAAAAAATAGTAAAAATAAAAATAAAAATGGAAATAAAACATAATAAAGTAAATAGAATTTGAATGTTCTGTTTTCAATTAGAATCATTAGAATCATTTGAATAAAAATAAAGTATAATAGAAAATAAAAAAATGAAATAAAACATAATAATAATAATAATAATAATAATAAAACATAATAATAATAATAATAATAATAATAAAACATAATAATAATAATAAAGCATAATAATAGAAAATAATAGAAAATAATAGAGTAAAATAAAAGTATAATAATGTAGAGTATAAAAGAAAATTCTAATAGGATCTCCAGGCGGTCCTGGCGGGGCTAAACATTTCACCATCAACAATAACACTATCATTATCATCATCTTCACCATGCATTGTCTTGCTATGTTCAAACAGACGACGGAGACTCCTATTTGTAACGGTAGAGGAGGGGACATTTATCTCTGCTAGTGTCTTAAGAAACTCTCGCCATCCTAATGGGCGAGCCGACTCTCTAACCAGCTGTGAACCGGTCATAAACTTGACTAAATCAAATATGTGTGTTCCCCTGAGGGGCTGATTGTCAATAACTAGCTGACCGTTAGCAGTCCATCTGATTCTATCCGATGCATTGGAGATAGCGTTCAGAACGTGTGAGGCCTTGTTTTTGCTGTGTGCTGGTATGTGTTGTAATACATCCGTTATGTCAGCAGGTGTCGCATTGTTATCATTCACAGGTGCTAATGTCTCAGCTGGTTCAGAATTTGGCATCAATAGTGTTAGCGTGTTCTTTTCGTTATCGGCCTGTTTCACCAGAGTCAAATATCTGTGTAAAATGTTTGAATATTTCAACGCTTTACTATGTACATCAAGACTGGGATCATCTAGGACCTCTGCCATCAAACGATCTAGATCACACTGAGCCTTTGTTCTGATGTCAGGGGGGGCGATGGGAGTAGCAGGTGGACGTGTCTGAAGAGCCTTGATTTGATTGTGTGGTACAAGAAACATTTTGGTGGTGTGTTCCATGATCAGCCTCGATTAAAAAGACCACTAATAATAGGAATAGCCGCAGCTAGCAAAGGGAATATAAAACCACCGCGTTGGTTAATCTTTTTCTTTTTTTTCAATAGTGTAACTTTTTTATTGGCAAACCACCTAAGTAAAGCCTTGCTTTTCTTTAATCTCCTGTGAAGTTTAGGAGAAAGTGGAATATTCCCTTTTAATAGGTTCAATGCAAGCTCACATAATGCATTAATTAGATCATTGCTGGCTGTCGCAAGAATGGTCTTGCGCCTTTTGGGGGTCGCCTTATAAAGATGTTGAAGAAGTTCGAAATTCCTATGTACACGTGCAGACATTTCTAAAAGAGCCTAGCTTCTTCCCCCTCTGGGCAGATAGACAACCTGTCGCTCGGGGGTTAACTCAGTTCTGAGTCTTAACAGGTCAGGTGTCGTTGGTTTATAGTCTATGAGAATATATCCATAATTACTCGATGTGGCATCTTGAAAAGCTTCCATAAAATGTTTTGAATTTTTGGAGTACATTTGACGTGCTATGATGCTTATTTGTTGTTTATCGCGAGGGTTTTTAAATAACACAAGATAATTAGTGTTGAGACTTATTGTGCGGCTTGCTTTGCCTTGAGCGAAAAGATTCTGGACCAGATAGATACAACTTAAATTTCTGTGATGACAGTATTTTGTAAATACATTTTGAACCTCTGAATTATTAACGGCAGAAGACATCTGATCATCAATAATTAATAAGTTGCTCTTATCGGGGGGAAAAATACTATCATCTGCTAATGATGGGGGAATACCCTCAATAAAAGTAATTGGTCTAATCAGTAATAAATCATCATATACTTTTTGCCAGCAGCCATATAAAAAGACGATATTATCCAACGCTTGTGTGATCAGTTGTGATGCGTTTTGAATAATGGATTTAACAAAATAAGTTTTTCCACACCCAGACGGCCCAGAAATAATCATGGTAAAAGGGTGGAGTAGGCGTGCATCAAAACCCTCCTGCGTGTTGATGACGTTGTTAATATCCATGTGGACGTGTGCTGAAATCGTTCAGAACGCGGCGTTTATCATAGACGACCTGAAGGCGTTTAACTAATGACTGATTGCTTAGCTGTAGCGATAATTTATGTCTCCTGATTCGATCAGCGGTTGTTCTAATAACATTAACTTCACCATCCAACACATACGCTTCCAGCAGGCGTAAAAGGGAATCATAAGTGACAGCATTTTTATTTACACTAGTATTTAGCGTGATACCTTTACATTTCACTGACGAGCGACCTGTGTTGGTGATAAATGCATAGGATTTTGGACCCGTTGATACAAAGTCTGTAATGTGTTCGGCTGGCTCAAGCTCGCTTGTCAATTGTCCTAAATGCTTACCGAGTTCCGGGTTCCACTCCCCCTCCCGCGCTGTGAAAATTATTGAATCTGTATCACTATATAATGTGCGCGAGCCAAGTTTATCCATAATTTCATATAGCTCCAGACGAGCATATGCGGTGGTCATCGCGCCTAGAAAGACATTAATATCTTTTCCCTTCGGGCCTTGACCGGCAGCATGTTTCCATTGGACAATAGCGACCTCATCGGTGAGGAAGCGGAATTGACTCACGATGAATTGGTCACTGAACATTAGTTGTAGAAAACGAGCCTGGTTATTAATTATCTCACATGTACACTGTTCATCTCGTAATGCAAATCGTCCCCATAAAGTGTTCAAAAGTAATTTGGATGATGAACGTAGTGCAGGATTGTGCACAATTTTTGTTTTGTCTAAAAACACACCTTCGACTTTTTGGTATTCGGCAATGTACGCGTCTTTCTCGGCATCCGTAGTGACGTCGGCTGGGAATCCACTCGCTTCCTGTTTACGCTTGAGAAAAGCTTTTACGTACCCTTGGAATAATTCCTTTGTGCGGTGTTCAAAATGCCAGACTTCAGAGATTGATATAATACGATAACCTTTCTCGATCGCTTTGTGTAACTCAAACGAAACCCATACGCCGCTGAGAGCTCTCTCGTTCTCGTTGTGGTCGCACTCATCTTTAGAGAGCCCTTCTGCACATGTGCGACAAAGAGGGAACATCAGTTTCCCGTGTGCTCTGTGGGGGAGGACGGGGTGATACAAAGACCTAGGTGGCGCTATTACACACTTGATGAGTCCGAAGTAGGTTGAGATATCATCAAAATCCCTGGTAATAACTTTAGGATGTCCAAGAGGGTACTCTTTTGTGTTCTGTACATATGGATATAGAGAACAAAAGTCCACATAATGTATCTTTTCGCCGTTTTCGACCTTATGGTGTAATTTTAAGGCGTTTGTTCGTCCCCCATATAGGGCTAGGCGTGGGTTCAAACGCTCAGGTTGTGTGTAAGATCTCATGAATGCCATCACGGAGACATCCGTGTGTTTCATACGGGTCCATTCACACTCCCATAAAACGACTACGTTCATACCATGGATAGATTCTAACGTATTTATTTTTTCAGCGAAAGCATGGTACAAGTCCCCAAACGTTGCGTTTTTGTAGGGGTGTGTGTCATTTGAAATATGACAGCGATCACACCCATGAAAAAAACAGCCGGCAAATTCATATGCAGTATTAGTCCTTGGGTTGAAACCATCTAGATAATAACCACCGACTCTATGCTCACCATGGTTGAGAGCATGTATAATGCTAATATTCTGACTTTGTGCCAGATAAGATAACCACTGCATAGATGCGTCGCTGAATGTTCGGTTCTGACCTGTATAACAACCGTTATAGGTGAGCGCGACGGTGTCTGGTTTTAGGAATGTGGTTTTAAATACAGCCATGCAGGCGCCAGGAAGCGTGACATATTGGAGGGGGTCTACGTTGGTGGCTTTGATGAACGCTTCCCTATAAAGAACACAGGCTTGACGTAACACTCGAACATCTTGTGCACAATACTTGGCCTGTTGCTTAGCAAAGTTATATATCAGGGTCTTATGACTTTTATACCATTTTAAGAACTTGTATTTATCTGATTCACGCATTGTACCATACCCAAACATCTGCTTTGAGGGGATGACTCCAATATAGTTTTCATTTTCTATTGTGTTAAATTTGTATGGGAAATAGCCTTTTGATTCAGCAAAACCTAAGGCTTTTGGGGTTTCGGCTAAACGCATGGGTAGAAAACTGGCAGAGTCTATAAACCTCTGTTTTTTGTATGTGGAAAAGATGGCTGTCAGTCTGGATCCCTTAACAATGACAGTGGGAGTTAGTCCTTGAGACACCATGTTTTTTAATATTAAATATCCATCAAAACCACTACCATTATGCGCTATAAACGTATGCTCTGCATAGCGGGGATTGGTATAGAACCTTAGAAAATCACCGATGCAATCTTTCCCATCAGCGCCACTGAAGTTTCTAGGCCTGTCATTTTTAAGCGTCATAGATGATACAAAACTTGCTTCATGCATACCTTCTGCATTTATTCTTGTCTCGATGTCATAAAATATATAGTTTTCCGTGGCTTCTTTAAATGGAGTAGGTTGTATGAAACAGGCATGGTCAGACTCTTGCGCCCCTAGTGGAACGCCACAATGATCACATCTTGGTGAGCTGCATATGTGGGGTGTAGTGGGTCTGTGCATGTGGCTCATTTTACATAGTGGGCAATATCTCTTTTTCTCACAGGGGGAGACGGTATGTTTGTCCCTTCTCACGTGTGCTTCATAGCAAGTCTGAGATTTGCACATAAGCCTACATACATTACATTTAACAGTGGTGTTCGCCTGGGGTGGATCTATGTGTAGAGGTCCGTAACAGACATTACATATGTGTCTACATGTATGTATATAAGGCTCCTGATACGGATGGTAGCAGTAGTCGCAAACATAGCTAGACCCAATGAATCCATTTTTATTCAGAATGAGATAATAATGTCCTTCATATAAATAAATCCAAATTGTTTCTGGGTGGGGGACGTCTGTAGTCATAAATGGGTATCTGCGTTTAGAACTCTCTTTGTGGTGGAAGATAATTATCTTGCTGTCAAAATGACGTTCAAAAGTTCCAATGTCGGCAAATGATACTTTATACATATGGTCAAAACCCAACTCAGTGTATATTTCTCGAGCTCTCTCCAATAGACTAGCGTTGTTTAAATCAGGGTTAAAATGTCTGGCAATAACCATGCCGAAACAAAGATTATTTCCACAACCATTATCAGGATTATAAAGGCAATGAATCTTTCGATCAATAATATCTTTATATTGTATATCCATCAATCTAAGCCTACCGCCCCCTTGCTGATTCATTGTAACTGTGATGGTGAGAGATAGGTCACCAGAGATCATTGACTCATCATTGCTTTGAATTGCGTCTGAGACATGGTCCAGAAATTCTTGACCAGCATTGTCTCCAACTGTGGTAATAGTATGTACATCTGACGCTAGGCTATCGCCCCCCAACGTTACATCCATAATGCTACCCGTCGGGACATCGTTTGTAACTACATCAATTAACCCTGTTAATCTCTGTCTGACCATACCAGGCACCAATCCGAGATTATCAGTGTTAATATCGCGTAGATCTATATTTTGACGGTATATCCTAGCGTTGAATGTATCTATGTGTCTGAGGGTATAATCACTGGGAGAGATGGCAGCTGGGGGTTGAATCATAGAGTCTGCAGACGGTGTAGTGATGTCGTCATCGTCGCGGTCTGATGACGCGTCTATTTGTTGTGATGGTGTAACGACTGTCGCGGGTGTGGGTAGCATGTCGGCATTTGATGACGCTGCTATTTGTTGTGGGGGCGTAAGCGTAACGATTGACGTGGGTGGGGGTAGCGTGTCGGCATTTGATGACGTCTCGTCGCAGTCTGATAACGCGTCTATTTGTAGGGGTATCCCTCGGGGGTCGACTGACTCTAATGACGCAGCAGCTGCGTCATTTTGGGGTTCCTCGTGTTGTTGTGTTGGGGTAGGCAAAGCGCCACCGGTCTGCGGTACAATGCAGCTTCTCCGGGGTGGTAAATCAGCTATGTAGCGTTTGATTATACGAGTCTGTGCGTTAGCCCAGGCTCTAATATCGTTATTATTATTCACCCCCGTAGGTAGGTCATTTGCTAAAGCATAAGCGACGCCTTGCTCACTCCAGTCTATTCTAAGGGGAGGGGGTTTATCGGAGTTGAAATATCTAGTCAATTTAGGGGGAGGTGATCGATTGTCTTCATCTGCATGTCGCCTACGCTTAGCCATATTGGCTGTTTAATTGATCTCTATATACATGGACTTTTTTTTTAAAATGATGGTGATGGTGATAGTGTCATTGTTCTACCTTACTGTACTTTTACAAAAAAAAATTACACATTCCTCAATTTTTCAAGCATGGAACATTGTATATTCTGATGTATCAAAATTGTGTTCAAATTGGCATCAGCCGATGCCATCCACCGTGTGTGTGTGCGTCTGAGTGTTCTCAATGTACGTTCAAATCTTCTTTGAGAGCGCTGCATTATCCTATAACCATTTCTTAAACGTCTATACACATTCTGCTTATCTGAGTCAGAGGTACCTGAGAGTTGTTGGGTCTTCTCGCGTGGTTGATGATCAGGCGAGGGTGGAGGTATCGCGTTCTCGTCGATACAGTGTGGTCTGTTGATGGAGAGGGTCGTGGGCGTATCTGAAGCTTCCACCCGCTCGTAGTCAGCAATCCACTCATTCAGTGTCTGATCACTGAGCTGCACATCCGTTTCCAACCACGTGGGTTGGTTGTTGATGGTGTCTTCAGCTGTTGGGGCCGTGTGTTCGCTGAGCTGCACATCCGGGTCCACCCACGTGGGTTGGTTGTTGATGGTGTCTTCAGCTGTTGGGGCCGTGTGTTCGCTGAGCTGCACATCCGGGTCCACCCACGTGGGTTGGTTGTTGTTAATGGAGATGGGTGTGGGCGGGTCTGTTGGTGAAGGTTGACTCCTGTACTGTGCAATCCACGCATCCAGTGTCTGGTCGTTGGGGTGGATGGTGGGATTCAACGCTGATTCAGGTGATGTTGGTGATGAGGGTCGATACAAGTCTGCATCGGGGGTCAGCGCTGAGTTGTTGGGGGTTGTCTCCTGGCTGTAAAAATAAATAAATAAATAAAAAATAAATAACGATGGATATGTCTATCTCAAAAATACATATAGCATATATATATATATATATATATATATATATTGCTGGTTGTTATATCTGAATTATGTCCTTACCTCTGGTCGATTAAATCTGCAATATCATTTGGGCTCAGCCCGTTATCCTTAGATGTGATGTTATCAGATGAATGGTGTATGGTGGCATCGGGGTTGCATCTATGGAAGTCACGTGGTTTGCCTCTATGGCGACGGTTGGCTGTCTTCGTGGGAGCCCCTCCCAATGATTGTGGATGAAATAATAATTCACCTGTGTGAGAACCCGTTCTATGGGGGGTAAAAAAAACAACATTTCAAAAAAAAAAACTGGTAGAAGTATGGTTACCACACCCTTTTTTTTCTAAACAAACTATATGATAAATATGTAAACAAACAATGTTTCATTCTCACCCTCTAGGTCTGTTAGTAATATCTCGTAACGCAGCTCCTCGTTTTAGAGAGATTCTGGTGTAATGATCATCATCTGGATATTCCTCTGAGCGCGTGGTGTCCAATAATCTGGTCCCCGGGTTATATATGTAAAAAGCTGTATTGTTAATGTTTTTGTTAATATAACATTCCATAAAAAACAAGGAAAAGGATCTTAATTATAAATATATATATATTAAATGGATAGTCTAATTAAACAATATTAATAACAAAAAAATCTTACCATTGAAATCCATGGTTGTTGATGCGAGGGTCGGTAGTAAAAAAAATAAAACAAGCACACACTCTTGTTGTTAGTTGGATCAAAAAATGCTGCTGCTGCTGCTGCGCTCTGCCGTCACTGCCTCTCTCAAAGAAACTAACCGGTATGGCTTTGTGATTGTACTCAGCTGATCGCTCTCGTCCTTATAAAGGGAAGTGCTTCCTGTCGTGGAGTTGCGTCATAGAGGCGTTCAGCACGCAGCAAGCCTCTTCGTGACGAGAGGCGTGTTACGTGCTGCACGTCTCTTGTCACGAAGAGACGGGGTGCGTGCTGCGGAAGTCGTTGGTGTTTCACAAGTCGCGTCCATAACAACAGCGAGCAAAAGAGATATTGCCCACTATGTAAAATGATCCAGCTGGGTTTGCATAATGATTGCTCAAATGTATTTCCCCCGAGATAAAAAAAAAACGCTGCTATTTTGTCGTGAGCTGTGCTATGGGGTAAAATGGAGAAGTACACTTTGGAGGCCTTTTGAAATAATCACTTTCCACAAGAAAAGTGTTTTTTAAGCACAAGACAAAAAAATGGAGAAGTACACTTTGCAGAACTATTGAAATAACCACTTTCCACAAGAAAAGTGTTTTTTAACCCTAACCCTAAAAAAATGGAGAAGTACACTTTGCAGAACTATTGAAATAACCACTTTCCACAAGAAAAGTGTTTTTTAACCCTAACCCTAAAAAATGGAGAAGTACACTTTGCAGAACTATTGAGAAATTGATTTTTACCCAAAAGAAATCACTTCCCCTTTTCAAAAAAGCGGAAGTGCCCTATTGAGGAAGTTCTAAAAATGAGGTTTTTATTTGTTTTCCAGGGGGTGCTAACCCTACACTACTACTAACACTTCCTACAATACAACCACTCTGACACTGACCTACGTTTCTGGGCACTGGACACTGTTAGACCGCATCCGAGGGGCGGTGACTTAGACAGATCCCTTCTACAGTGTGAGGCGCGGTGGATTTATGCTCTCAACACTGTCAGCCCTCACGGACTTAATGAGGAGCTTGACCTAACCTGTTTCTTATAGCATATCTTCCCCTGTTGCTCTGTCTCCCTCCCCCCCCCTCCCCCTTTCCCCCCCCCCCTTTTTTTCCCCACAGGACGGCATTGACTTTGCTTATAGGCTATGTCATTTTTCCCTATAGCCTATATAGGCCATCTGTACTGTTTACTCATAGCCGATCTCTGCAGTAGTGTATATATCCTCAGCCTGTGTTTACATCCTCATTGTGCTTATTTATGTTGTTACTCTATGTGAGTGTGTGTTGCTTTATGATGGCCCAACCTACAGTATGATGTCATAGTACTGCCCACCTCACGTCATTGCCTCTGAACTGTGCCACGTATGTCTTTTATACTCAGGTGCGGTGGCCGACGCCCAGTTATTCCAGCCTGATGAAGACCCTGTGTGGTTGAAACGCGCGTAGCGTTTTGTTTGCCCGTGTACCCCTTTGAAGATATATTCTGTTTGTAACACTGCTGTGTACACGAATATATTACTTCGGGATTAAATACTACTTTTGTAAAATTCAAGGAGCTCCCTTCTCAATTTTGTTTTAGTCTAAAATATCAAAATTTAATATAGACCAAGACTGTGCAGCCCTATCTCCTATATACTGTATATATTATTTTTTTTACCCTCCCCCCAACGAACCTGTTGCCTTTGTTTTGTTTTTTTATCCCTCGTCCATGTCTAAAATATAGGTGCCCACTTTATAGATCAGGGAAAGGAATAATCAATGTACTGTATCCGCCCCCCTTCCCCCCAAATGTTATGTGGTGATGTATGTCATTGTATTGTTGTGTAAGTTGGTATGTAGCATGGAAATGTAGCGGTTTGTCATGTTTCTTGTTCACCTTTGTTGTTGTATTGTCCGTTTATTGGTTTTGTTTAACACGTTCACTGCCATTGACGAGATATCTCGGCTTACAGAATCCAACGGTTCACTGCCAATGACGAGATATCTCGGCTTAAAAAAAAAAAATTGACGGTGGGACGTGGATAAACGCTCCCCACGTCTCCTATAAAAATATTGAAGCCAGCGAACGTGTACAACCCATTCCACGGACCCACTAAGTGGCGACAGTGCTCTCCCAGACTAGAGGAAGGCAAGCAAAAAGCAGTTTGAGGAAGCCATTCTCATGAAAATGGATTGGCGAAAACGCTTTCGTTTTCGCGCTGATTGCTGGCGGTGCGGGATTGCAAATTTGCATAATAGATTACGGGTGGAACACACTTTGAAACACGCAGCATAAATAAGACCAGAATCGCAAAAGCTTCATCAAAGCTCTCAACCGAAATCACAAGAAACGAGCAAGCCCATATCCAGACTTGCCGAGCGGCCGCCAGCAGACAGGCAGCAGCAGCAGAAGCAGTGAGCCTGGTGACGCGAGGTTACAGCAGCAGCAGCAACGAGCTTGTGACATGCCCGCTGCAGCCAAGAAGAACACACACGGAGGGAGGAGTTTGAAGCAGAGGGGTGTTTCCTGCTGTTATGGAGGAAATTACTGTTCAAAACTATTGTTTAGATGTCTGACGTCTTACTGATGCCAAAAATGAATGGTTAAAGTGACTGTTCTATCGAATTTCACAAAAAGCCGTTTATCTCAGAATAATTTTCCAGACGCTGAAACCATGCTGTATTCAACTGCTAATGCTTACATAACTACTAACTCTACAAACTAACTCTTTTAGACAGAGAAAGCACACATTCTATTACCGTAGTTCTTTTGAGATATTGTGTGTTCACAAAATCTTAGCAGAAAAGAATCCTCGGGTCTTGAAAGATGAGCCAGAATCCTCAAAAAAAAACTCTGGCAGAACCTACCTACAGTAAAAAAAAAAACGGCTGGCAGTGAATGTGTTAATATGAAATAAAATAAAAATACAAAAAAAGAAAAAAAGAAAAAAGAAATAGCCTACTGACACTAGTGTATAAATATGAAATATACATGTATGTGTAGTTTGATGCACACAATGTTTGTATCATTTCTTTCCTCACTCAAGTGCCAAAAATCCTGCTATCCAATACTGTAAGTGATTCCTGTAAAGAAATATCATTGTTTTTCTTTATCTCCTTTTCTGAATAAAGTTGTAATTTATCGTGTAAATTGTGTCATGTACTGTAAACATTAGTATGTTTTGTTTATGCGTTATAATCTATGTACTCAAAACTGTGTGAAGTATCAAAAACGTTTGACATTTGGAGATTTCTGTAAGATTTGCATTTTTCTGCATTTGGTGGCTGGAATGGAATTTACCACTCCTCATCCGCTATATGATCATTATAACAGCTTATATAAACCAAATGAATTGAAGGAGGGAAAAAAAAAAAAAAAAAAAAAAAAAACATACAGGCCCCTATCGTTGCATCAGCCTTTAAACTGCGCTGAGCGCCCGGCGCAGCGCTGATCAGTGAGCGTGGACCGGCCCACTCGATATCTTGGTGTTGGCGCTACACGCAGCCTAAAGCATTACAACCACGCCTTTTAAGCGTAAAATTATGCACTATCTGGTCATTGGGTAAGTGCAGTAAACGAAGCACATGCTTCACTTTTCAGCTCCAATTCCATGGAGGATCCAGTCCGGCTTCAGAAAAGCCGAGGGGTCTGATCCCCCCCCCCCCCCCCCCCCCATTTATCCCCTCTGTCTGTCTGGCTATTATTCCATATTATTCTCAAACCAATCTAACTGCAGTTTAAATATGGCAAGCATGTAAATACGCTACACTATAGCGAGATCAAAGTGAAAAGAATGTTCTAAAATTTGCATCAGCTAGAAAAATATATATATATATGATGTATGATACATATGATATATATGATGATATTAATTAGGCCCAATCCCAATTCCTATCTTAACCCTCAATCTTAACCCTCAGTCTCAAAAATGCGCACTCCCGCGAAGTGCTAGTGCTGTCCCGATTCTCACTTTGTTAAGTTAAGGGTCGAGTTTGAGGGCTCTACGCCCCTCAGTTTTGAGATTTTCCACGACCACACTTGGCGGTGAGTGCGATCCCAGAATCCCTTGCGTGTCATCAGCTAGATCCATTCAGATGGAAGATGGCGGCGAAGGAGGAAAAAAGGAGCCCTACAAAGTTAAGTATTTCCTTGTTAATAGCGATGTAAAAATTACGATAACCATTGTATTAGCTTAGTTTAATGTCACTTTATGGATTTCCGTTTTGGAATCCTAACAACATTGTTGTTGCTAACGAGTGGGGGCTAGAATGACCGTGCTTTCCGACATGAGGGCTGGCTTGACTGCAGTGTTTAACTGCAGTCAAGCCAGCCCTCACGTCGGAAAGCACGGTCATTCTAGCCCCCACTTGTTTTGTGGTGCGTTGCATTACACGTAGGCTGTATCTTGATCAAAACAACTCAACAACGACATTACCACCGAGAATTATGGCATTTCGTAACAACGTTAACAATGTTATAATATAATAATAATAATATGGCTTGACCAGCACGGCTACTGACTATCGATAGTTAGCAACAACAAATGTGTTAGGCTCCAAAACGGAAATCCATAAAATGACATTTAAACTAAGATAATACAATGGTTATCGTAATTTCTACATCTATATTATCAAGGAAATATTTGTAAGGATGCTTTTTTCCTCTTCTTTTGAATTGACAGACTGGACGGAGCTTTGGCATATTGCTGCCCCCCACAGTCTGAAGACGTATCTGCCTTTAAGGGCTGTCTCATTTTAAAGTCGCAAGATAGCCCTTAAAGGATGGGTTTTCCGTGGGGAATATGAATATATATTAAATCTCACGCCCCTAAGGTTTTCGAATCCGTTGAAATTTTTGAAATTGGTTATTAACTGCCATGCCTATCAAGCATCTATCACATTATTTCCATGTCGCTCTGACGCAAAACGTGTCAGAGCGACACCCCCCGCCTTGCGGAAGTCGTGCACCTATGAACTACAACTGTTGTGAGCCATGGTCCCGCCTCTAGAGGTCCTCCACGCCCCTTCAGAGGTCTGAAGAAAAACAAAAAGGCAGCCATCTTTTTCAACCGCATAGCCTCCTGTAGCTAATATTAGCTTTCCATAGTTCCTTGCAAACTAACCCGATCTCTGGAACGGAAGCACGTAGCGACACGGGACTGACGGCATTGGAAAGCTCGTCAAATTTTACATCTAGTAGTAGGTGGGTTGAAGTAACGAAATCAACGCTGAGCAATGTACCCGTTTTTACACATTTTTACAGAAAATAGTTACAACATCAGATGCGCGTAACTCCTACGAAAATGCCTTAAAATGCATGAAAAAAAAATTATGAAGACATCTCCCGACATATATACTTCAGTTTAAATTTGGTGCAATTTGGAGGCAATTTATTTTCGATTTATTTTCGATTTATTTCTTCTTCTCTCCATTTATTATTGTCGAAGCCTTCTTCTTCTTCTTCTTCTTTGAGTTTTATGGCGGTTGGCAAACATATATGTGCATTACCGCCACCTACTGGAGTTTGATATCAGCCTGGCTGAGGGATGGGCATGGAAACGAAGGCCACGCGAGCCCAGTGCATTGTGGGAAATGTAGTATTTCGAGTCCCCGCACCCGCACCTCCCCCCCACCACCCCCCCCCCCCCCCACACACACACACACTGAGTGGATTTCGGTTGATATCTCTGTGAGTAAACCTCCAATTTCAAAAATTTCAACGGATTCGAAAAACTTAGGGGCGTGAGATTTAATATATATTCATATTCCCCACGGAAAACCCATCCTTTAACACTTAGTTTTGAGGGCTACTAAGATTGAGGGTTGAGCTTGAGGGTTAAGATTGAGGGTTAAGAAAAGAATTGGGATTGGGCCTTAGATTGGTGAAAGTTTGTCCAGAATGATATGTTTTCTCTCCCCTGCTGCACAGGTAGGATGATGCACATAAATATAGCCTACATTATGTAAAGTCATTGCATAAATGTGTTTTTATTGTAAAACTAAAATGTGAAGTAGAGCCAATTTATTGGAGCGGACATCACAGTAGGACATGACAGTAGAACCGCATTACACTGTCACTCATCTAAATCAGGTTAAATCTACAAGGGATATATATAGCCCCAATATGACATATGTTTCACATAGGGTGGTGTTTTCATTTCAATGTTTTATTTGGTCCAATATTGAAATGTTCTACAATTGCAGGTTGTGTTACCATTACACATGATTTAGATCTACCTTTATATCTATTTCGGCTCATTTGGTTGCTATTTAGTAGCGAAATGGATTACCCCAATGCATGCTGGGAGATTTCACATGCCAGGCAGTGAACTTACAACTTCTTTTTTCTATGGGACGTGTGTTGTGTCTGTCTGAGCGAGGGAGTCAGAGAGAGAGAGTCGTATTGTGCCTGTCAGACTGATGAGCAAGAGAGAGAGTGACACAGAGAAGGGTGACAGAGGAGAGCCAGAGGAGCGCTCCGATGTCACGGCAGTGACATCATCGTTGGGTCGCGGGCTCCTTCGGCCATGAACAGGCCTGATGGTGGGGCCTTTTGGAGCCTTTTCTACAGTAATTATGGTCAAAGTGGCTGCCGCAAACCGTTTCATTTCACTTCCTGATCTGCCCAGCCCGCAGACAGACTAATCATCAAGACAACACTCGCAGATTCACTCGGCTTTCAAGCGAGACTATTCGGCGTTGGCCTCCTCTACTATTAGAGGTAAGATGTGAGGCATCAATATTAAATTTAGACTGTTTAATAACAATCGAAAATCTTGCTCGTAGCTGCTTTAAAAATTCCATACTTTTTTGTGTTCTACATAGATATGACAATTTTTTGGATTACATACGCACTCAGTAGCATGGACTGTTGACAATATAAATGCTTTTTTAAATTTCTATTGTCAATTTCTATTGTCAACTTCCTCACCGCAAGAGACCCGGTTGGCTTCCCGACGTGTTCCGTTTTTAACTGTAACCATAACCCCAACCATAACCCTAACCATAACCCCCCAACCATAACCCCAACCATAACCATAACCCCAAAACATAACCCCAACCTCAACCTTAAACATAACCCCAACCTTAACCAAGTTGTTTTACTTGCCTAACCATAACCAGGAGACACGGCGCTGCTAAGCCCACCGAGCCTCTCATGCTGTCACCATGCCCGGCTGGTCCTGGTGTCAAAAAAATGACAAAGATATGGGTCGTTTTTGGAGTAATTGGAAATCGACTTATTCTGTTATTTCGCTATGAGGATGTGTTGCAGGGAAACAAGGAAGCGCAGACATCTGATTGGCTGTTGTTTTTGTCCGATGACCACAAAAAGTTTTCTCCGCCGACAAGCTGATTGACTGTCCACACATTGTGTTGACTGACATGATTGACATGACATGATTCCTGTACCCCAGCCCCCCCACCCCTTCACTGGGAAACATTTGAACCAACAGATTTCACAGAATTCTCCTCCAACCCCCGGACAATAACACACTCTCCTCCCCTGAACTCTGCAACTCATTTCTCCACGCCTTCAACAGCAAAATCTCCAGAATCCACTCCTCCCTGACTGCCTCCATCGCCAACCCCTCCGCCCCTCCTCCCCCCACTATCACCTTCCCTCCCCCTGACCTCCCCCCTCCCCCCTCCCTCGCTGCCTTCTCCCCTGTTGACTCCTCCCTCATCACCGACATCATCACCGCCTCCAAGTCTACCACCTGCTCCCTCGACCCCCTCCCCACCCCCCTGACCAAGGCCTGCCTCCCCGCCCTCATCCCCCACCTCACTGCCCTTTTCAATCAGTCACTCTCCCAAGGTCACGTCCCCTCTGTCTACAAACTCGCCGCTGTCACCCCCTTCCTCAAAAAACCCACCCTCGACCCTGCTAACCTCTCCAATTACCGCCCCATCTCCAACCTACCATTCCTCTCCAAAACCCTCGAGCGCATCGTCTCCACCCAACTTCACTCCCACCTTCACTCCCACAACCTCTACGAACCCCTACAGTCTGGCTTCCGTCCCTACCACAGCACCGAAACCGCCCTCTCCAAAGTCATCAATGACCTCCTCACCTCCGCTGACTCTGGTGCCCTCAGCATCCTAGTTCTACTCGATCTGAGCGCAGCCTTTGACACTGTGAACCACTCCATCCTCCTCCAAAGGCTGCGCCAACTGGGTGTTGAGGGCACCGCACTGGACTGGCTCACCTCATACCTCACCGACAGACAACAATTCATCTCCCTCTCCGGTCATTCCTCCACCCTCTCCTCTGTTTTGCAGGGGGTCCCCCAGGGCTCAGTCCTCGGCCCCCTGCTCTTCCTCTGTTATATACTCCCCCTTGGTCACATCATCCGTCAATTCAACCTGGACTTCCACTGCTACGCCGACGACACTCAGCTCTACATCACCACCAAATCCCTCCAGAACCCACCCCTCACCCACATCGAAAACTGCATATCTGCAATAAAAACCTGGCTAACCCACAACTTCCTCCAACTCAACAGCGACAAAACTGAACTCCTCCTCATTGGCACCAAATCCACCTCAATAAAACCGGACCCATCACCCTCACCATTGACGACTCCATCATCACTCCCTCCCCCCTGGCACGCAACCTTGGTTTCATCCTGGACCCCACCCTCTCCTTCGATCCCCATGTCAGCTCCGTTGTCAAAACCTCATATTTTCATCTCCGCAACAGCGCTAAAATCAGACACTGCCTCTCCCCCCCTGCTGCTCAATCCCTCATCCATGCCTTCATCTCCTCCCGCCTTGACTATTGCAACTCCCTCCTCACTGGCATCACCTCCCGTTCCCTCCATAGACTCCAGATGGTACAAAACTCAGCTGCTCGCCTGCTCACTCACACCCGGTCCCGCGATCACATCACCCCTGTCCTCCACTCTCTCCACTGGCTCCCCGTTAAGCAACACATTGACTTCAAATTACTCCTCCTCACCTTCAAAGCCCTCCACAGCCTAGCCCCCCCCTACCTGACTGACCTCCTCATCCCCCATCGCCCCTCCCGTACACTCCGATCCTCTTCTACTGCCACCCTCACCATCCCCCCATCCAGACTCAAAACCTTCGGTGACCATGCTTTCTCCCGCGCCGCACCCCGACTTTGGAACTCCCTCCCCCAGACCGTCCGAGACTCTCCCTCACTCCCCACTTTCAAAACCCGACTCAAAACCTACCTGTTCTCCCAAGCCTACAACCTCCCCTACCCCTGACCACCTCCTCCAAACCATAGCTCCAAACCATCACCCTTTGCCCCCCCATCCCCCCCCTCTTCCTCCCTCCTGTTATCTTCCTCCCCTCTGCTTCTCCATACTACCTTGCCCTGAACCGCCACTGTCATTTGTATCTGTTCCCTGTAACTGTTGCCTGTTACTTGTATCTGTTGCCTGTTTTTGTTCCCTGTTGCTTGTCTCTTGTTCTCTGTTAAGCGTCTTTGGGTCTGGAAAAGCGCTATATAAAATAAATGAATTATTATTATTATTATTAATTCAGATTTATCTTTGTTATTACAGCTGCAGCTGCAGTTGACTTCCTTGGTTGTGTTAGTTATGTTACGGCACTGCGGGCACACTGCAAACACTGGCATCTGTTGGCGGATGGGGCTTAATGTTTAATTAATGACAAAGGCAATCAAGGTGTTTTGGGCCCCCTCTCTCAGCAGGGGCCTGCTGTCTTGCAGCATCTGGAGAAAAACAAACGCAGTGAGGGGAAAGCAGCTTTTGCACACTGATGAAGGCCGGACGGCCGAAAACGTTTTGTTGCTAAAGAAAATTAAAACGATATTCCTCGAGTGCGGTCCTCATCTTTCTCATTTACCTGGGAAAGCAGCTTTGTCATCTTGATCTCTGGCGTCTCTCTGCTTCTAACTCACTGTCTCTCTGCCATCCATCATGCTCTTAGCACCATGCGGTCATCATCTGCCTTTGCTGTCATCTCCTGTTGATTATTTTAGCATGTTGATGAGAGTATTGCTGTGCCGCTTGCATTTGCAAAGCAAGACGTGCACGTTCATGCATGTGGGTACTATGGGTACCATGGCCTTGTGTACATTAGGCCACGTTCATGCATGTGGGTACTATGGGTACCATGGCCTTGTGTACAGTAGGCCCCGTTCATGTATATGGGTACCATGGCCTTGTGTACAGTAGGCCACGTTCATGCATATGGGTACCATATGAGGGACTAACACCTAAAACAAATTTTTTCAGTTTTTAACCAATGTATATGGCTTTTGAGGTGGTGTGTGAAGGACTCTGGTCAAAATCTACACATTTAAGACTAAACTGTTACAATTCTACACACTGTATCATTTTCAGGCAGCGAGAGTGTCCTCTATGGTTTCAAACCTGCTTTTTTTTGGGGGGGGGGGGGTTTGAGAAATTCGATATAGCCTGCTATTACTCCTCCAAGAGTTAGGGGGCGTTGTGCACTGCAGGCACAGTGGATGACCTTTAGGTCAGAGGTTATAAAAGCTCTCCTCTGCCTATGCTCGGGGTCATTTGCAAGCTCAGGTAGACAGGGATACTAAGCTGTATTGGCCCGGAACCGGTTAGACTTTTGTAAATAAATCATTTTTGCAACTTTAACACTAGTATAGTGGACTTATTTAAGGGTCAATTAAACTTATCACCACCGCCTCCAAAATCGCCGTCACGGTGAACACCCCCTTTCCCACTCATGTGATCATTAGCGAATACCAGAGCCATATAATAGAAGTTGCAACATCTCCATTCACTCCAATGGACCCGTTTTTTAGCGAGGATTAAGCAGGGCTGTCCGTTTGTGATGTACTTTTGAAAGGGTATTGTATTGTATTGTATATCAAATTGTATATTATCAGCTTTATTTTATGCATTCAAATGTAGCGCAAGCCCCTTCCTGGCTAATAGAGCTGGGGCAACACAAGGCATTGTGGGTAATCATGATCCTCTCTGGTACTGTGGCTAATGCTAGCTGTTAGCCTAAGTTAGTTACATGGCAGTAAAATGCCACTGAATGACCAATTTGATGTAACTTTCAACCATTTTGAGTCACGCTTTTTCCATACAGCCCACCAGCGTTGGCTAGTTGTTGATATGTATAACGATATTGTAGCTCTAATATAACGTTTTTCTCGATGCGGGTAAACTGCCATGGGGCTGTTTCCGGTAAATATTTCCGGTCTGAGTGCTAGTGAGACAAGAGGAGATGCCCTTCTGCTTCTTTCACAACAGTGTGCCTGCAGTCAAATTGCATTTGAACAAACTAGCAGGTGGAATCTGCTGCCTTTCTTTCTTTTTTAACTCAAGCAGCATGCGTTTTGCCAGAAATCTGGGGGGTAAGTCCTCCTTTAAGGGAAAAAAAGACAAACACTTCAACAACTATTGGTGATACAATATGCATTTCTTTTCTGGGTCATGTTGCCGTCAAGTGGTTTATTTTTGTTATCCCTTCGGATAACTGGCCAAATGTAGACGACATGACGGCATGTTGAGATATTTCAACAATGGATTTTGAAATCAGAAAATGTTTGAGTGATATAAAACATCAACGGTTCTTTCTAGAGCAGCCATTTTGCACCAATGTTCAACAATCATACAGGGATAAATCCATCGGAGAAGAGGAGAGAGACCTGAGCAGGACAGCGACCAGAATACAATGCAGCCACAAGACATTTGATTTGACATTCTAGAGTCGGTGTCTTGATCCAGGACGCTGGAATGGGGCAGATGGCTGCTGCAGGGATCAATCCTGTGATATTTCTATTACGGGATGGGCGGTCCTACCAGTAGGCCACCCTCCCGCCCAAACAACAAGCAGTTCTCCCTCTCCCTGCAGACCCAGGTTTACCATCTAAACTGTAAATATGTTGTGATTGCTGTAAATAAAGCGGCATCACTCCGCAGCCTCTCCATCCTGATAGATGCACTGATAGATAAAGGCATAGAAAGTGACAGAGAGAGACAGCTGGCTGGTGGTGTCGATTGCAGTGGCACCAAATCAGATAAGATTTTCCTGTCAGCTCCATCTTCCTCCCTATTCATAACAAAATGCTGTTTCTGCTCGCCCTGCTCCACACAGACTTCTGCTTCTTTCTTATTTTCCACCATCTTAGACTGAAAGGTAGCGTAAAGGTGAGGAAAGAGAGAGCTGAGCTGAGGCTGAATGAAAAAGCTGCATGCCATGGTCTGCATAAATATGCAACCAAATGCCTTTAAATTCAAGAAAGGTTATTGCTACTTGTTCTGACTGTTAAACAGTTTAAAGTTACAAAGGTGTTTGGTTACAATGAACAAAACAGCTGCCAGTATGCTAGCATCCAAAACTCTGAAATTGGCCTTACATTTACTCTCCAGTTTCTCCAAGGGAAGCTAACTTCATCTTGCAATTACAAATAGGCCTGCAGTAGTTATCCTTTCCCTCGGTAGAAATTTCAGACTTGCACAAATCAGAGGATTTGTTATGTTAGTATAATGTTGAGTCTACATTATAACATTACTATAATGTTATAATGTTATAATGTAGAGTCCGCATTGCGGGCTGTCGGCACTGCGGGTGGTCGGCATAGAGGGTGGACCCCGGAAGGAGTACTAGAATGTCCTATTCAGAAATACTATTTTACTGGTAACTTATAGCCTATTTAAAGATCCCAATTCGTGCAGCTGTAACCTCTTAAAAACGTGTGTCTCTGGTCCATAAAACATGATTCTGGATTAATCTGTCGAAAATATAGCAACCCCGTTTGTTGTGACGGAGTTCTCACTTCCTCATCTCGTCGCTTCCCAAGAATGGCCTGTTTCTATAATATATTCAGAACTAACAGTTCCCATTGGCCAATCAGATTAGCATCTGTGGACCAGCACGCTAGGTTGCGAGTTATCGTTAACTTAACGGTACTACGCTAAAGAGGACATCTCAAAATGCCTAGACTTACCGAATGCACCTCTGCAGTTGCTGGATCACGTACAGTTGGCGTCGCTCCAGCTAGAAGTGTTAATTTTGTGGCTATAGACTAAATGGTGCAGGTAGCTTGTGTGAGAGAGACCCGCGCAGTATGCAGGAGGAAGCTAGTGACGTCCCAATTCCCCCAGATTCCCCTCTGGGCAAACGAAGCGTTTGGGGGTGTGGCTTGGAGGAGACTGCAGGGGGACGCTGGATAGGGACAAATCCAACTGTGGCAGTTCTGAGCGTGTGACCACTCATTACAGGGAGGGCTGACAGCAGTATATATGCATTTACAAGTAAAAACAGCTTTTGCACGGAATGGGACCTTTAAGTAAAATATAAGTAAAAAAAACATTACACAAACACATGCTGTAAGACATGTGCAGACTAATAAGCACCATGGACATGCACTCAGACTAAAATTCCACAGCTCCACTCAGACTAAAGTTGTGAATGTAGTGCAAAACTGTCCTTAAAAGTCAGACTTCACTTCCTTCTTAGAAAAGACAATGGGCCCTATCTTGGTACAGGCGCTACCCACTTTTTGTGCTTGCACCTGTTTGCCTGCCTTAATGTGTGTCATATGCTATCGTCCCTGCAGTCCGCCTCGCGCAAGTGTCAAGGTGTTATGTATGCCGAGTTTGGCACCCCCGCCGCCAAATGCATCCCCACCTCACGGGAGCATATTGTAATGATTTATAGAGAAACGTAACCGTTTAAAAATGATATAATAGTTTTGGTAGACGTGACCTCCCTGTTTTTACGATAAAACAGCCCCAAAATATGGTGGGGATGCAATACTCGGCGAGGGTGCGTACCTCTGCACAAAAACGGGTGCAGGCGCAAATTGGAGCCGTGCCAAGTCATTTATGCACTGCACAAACGGGATTTGGCCGGTGTTAACCACCAGAATCATTCACAGGTGTTCCCTGGCAATGCTTGGGCGTTACATTAATCAAACCAATAAGATTCCCAATCAGATTCCCGTCTCGCAGTCTCTGTAATACAGTTTGTGAGGCATATATGCTGTAATTCTCCCAATGCGTAATTTGGATAGGCCTATCTCCATTGACTGTATATAGTATCCCTATCTCACAACAACACAATCACATCATATACCTGTTAAAAACATCTGTGATTTGAAGCAATTCAGGTTCTTGAGTTTACTCTAAATCCTCCCATCTTTTCTTTTGTCTCCTCCCCGCTGCAAACATGTTTCTATTGTCCAGTCAACAACAGAACCTGAATTGCTTCAAATCACAGATGTTTTTAACAGGTATATGATGTATTCAGCTTTATTTTCAGCTTTATTTCATACTACAGTAGTTTCTGCTTCAGTGGCACCCTTGTTGTCATGATGTTACACTGATTCGTCCTATGGGAGGATATAGGTATTTTGCCTTGCTGGTAAAAGGAGAAGCTGGCTTGTCAGAGGGCCATCAAAGTGAATTTTGCATCAGCAAATGTTTACCGTGTCCATGACTGGGGGGGAAGCAATTTGTAACATCAAAAGATTTGGTCCCTCTACAAAGCATTATTCTGTTGATCACTCTCCCATTGCTATTTAAGCTAAACATCTGGCGTGGATCTCAAAGGGAAAAGCCAGATGCACAGATCAAAGGAGCATTCACATGCTTTGATTAAGACAGAGCCAAACAATAAGACAGACCTTCAGTCCTTTCATCACTGGGAACAGAGACATCCTTTTGAAAAGCAGTCTTTGTTGGACTTTGTCCTTGATGCATGAAGAGCTGAGCTTACACATTTGCAATTAAAGAAGAAAACTAGGAGACAGAACCTCGCTGCAGCGGTGTGTTTAATGGAAAAACAATGAAAGGCTCCTTGAGGAAGCTTTTGATTCTAACATTTTCACATACCTGTAGCCTATTTGTTATTGTGAAATCTAACAGTTAATATTTTAAACCCACAGATGACTATCCACAAAAGAACATTATTTCATTAGCAAAGATCTTAAAGGTAAAAGTCCTGAAACACTTAAAGAATGTGTCCACCCCCCCCCCCCCCCACCCGATCCCGATTTTTTTATCCCCTTTTTATTAGTTAGTGCTACTTTTAATTTATTTATCCTGGTTGCTGCTCCACCCTCTGCCGATCTGGGGAGAGCTGAAACTGGCTCATGCTTCCTCCGGGGCAGTTAGCCAGCCGCTTCTTTTCACCTGACAGGGGAAGCTTCACCGGTAGGACATAGCATGTGGGAGGATCACGCTATTCCAACGAGTTCCCCTCCCTCTGAACAGGCGCCCCTAATGACCAGAGGAGGCACCACATCAGCAACCAGGATATTGGATGTTTTTGGTGTGGGGTTCCTATATGAAGGGGGCACAGGGAGAACATGCAAACTCCACACAGAAAGGCCCTTTTGACGACCCCACCCGGGTGGTGGGCACTCGAGGACGGGCACGCATTCCTTCAGCGCTCACAGCGTCCCATGTGGGAATCGAACCCAGGACCTTCTAGCTGTGAGGCGACAGCGCTTACCACTGCACCACCATGCTCCCCGACTCACCTTTTCTCAACTGGAAAAACTCACTCTTGCTCTTACTAGCACGATCACTCTACCAACTACACATGAAATCCACAGAATGAATCAGCACAGTGTTCAGGGTGTCTTACTCTTCATTCAGTTTAACTAACTCAGATTAACCGGATTTGGAAATCTCTAGGAACACCTTAATATAAAAGATTTTTTAGACAAAATATCTCTAGAAATAATGAGAATGATGTTGCTATCTTAAGAAAACAAGATGTGTTATCTCGAGATAATGACTTACCGGTAAATAAATTGGCTGTTTTGGGGATCAAACCTGTTTCCATTTTCCTGGACGTTCTCTACGCATACAGGCCACCCTGCCACCCCCGAGCTTTGAGCACTGAGAATTGAACAGGAAACACATCCTCATATACCCAAATGACAGAACAGGTCGATTTCCGATGACTCCCCAAATGATATATGAGCGAAACCGTGCGTGCAGGTGATATGCCTCGCGTCGGTCACGTGTGTGCTGGTCTAGTCAGTTGCTCATTGCTTATGAACAGATTGTTTTTATCTCCTTTATAATGTCGTTGTTACAAACTATCATTGTGTTAGATTATGTATGCTCAGGTATTTGTTGCTGTCATACACGATACCAACTAATGTGGGGGACGTAAGTATAGGATGTGTTGTATTTGTCCTGATATGTGACCTAAGTATAGGATGTGTTGTATGTCCTGATATGTGACGTAAGTATAGGATGTGTTGTATATGTCCTGATATGTGACGTAAGTACTGTATAGGATGTGTTGTATATGTCCTGATATGTGACGTAAGTATAGGATGTGTTGTATATGTCCTGATATGTGACGTAAATATAGGATGTGTTGTATATGTCCTGATATGTGACGTAAGTATAGGATGTGTTGTATATGTCCTGATATGTGACGTAAGTATAGGATGTGTTGTATATGCCCTGATATGTGCCTTGTCATTTTTAATTATTTCTTATTTCTTACTTTTCCTACCCGTCCCTCAAGAGGCCTTGCCTTCTGCCAGGTCGCCATTGTAAATAAGAATCTGTTCTTAATAACGTGCCTGGTTAAATAAATGTTAAATAAAATAAAATAAAATAACTAGAACGACCGCACCATGGATTTATGCCTCCGCCATTAGTTCATTCTTGAGTCCAAATCGCCATTTGAGGCAAATTGGAAGAAATTCCGTCAAGGCACTCCTGAGATGTTCCCTTACAGAGCTTGGAAATTGGGTGTGTGAGGTCACAGTGACCCTGAACTTTGAGCTTTAACCATCAAAATCTAATCAGTTCATCCTTGAGTCCAAGTCTATGTTTGAGGCAAATTTGATGAAACAAGGCACGTCAAGGCATTCCTGAGATATCGCGTTAACAAGCTTGAAAATGGCGTTCGAGAGGTCACAGTGACCTTGACCTTTGACCACCAAAATCGAATTAGTTGCTTGAGTCCAAGTCGATGTTTGAGGCAAATTTGATTAAATTCCGTCAAGGAATTCCTGAGATATCGTGTTAACAAGCTTGAAAATGGCATTCGAGAGGTCACAGTGACCTTGACCTTTGACCTTTGACCACCAAAATCTAATCGGTTCATCCTTGAGGCCAAGTCGATGTTTGAGGCAAATTTGATTAAATTCCGCCAAGGCATTCCTGGGATATCGCGTTAACAAGCTTGAAAATGGCGTTCGAGAGGTCACAGTGACCTTGACCTTTGACCACCAAAATCTAATCAGATCATCTTTGAGTCTAAGTGGATGTTTAAGGCGTTCCGCAGATATCGCGCTAACGAACATCGGACGGACGGACATACGTACGGACGGACATACGGACGGACGGACAACCCGGATCCATAATGCCTCCGGCCTGGCTATCGCCGTCGGAGGCATACAAATAAAATCATCTTAAACACATCACATCGGTTATATTTAAACATCCATAATGTTTAAGCCAGTGGTTCCCAAACTTAGGTTCGCGACCCTAAGTGGGGTCAAATACGGTCGCCTGAAATATCTTTTTTTTTCTTTTCTTTTTCACCACACAATTTAATATTACCGAAGATGATTAGGGTCACTTGCGATGTTATTTTATTTTTCATTTTGAGTTTAAAGTGATAATCTCTAAGATTTCAGTTTTGTTCTCTTGGGTGACACCTATGGCGGTGGGTGGTAATTGCAGGTGAGATCCAAACGGTGTAATGTTACATAATGTCACTATACTGCAAAGGCTTCATCCAAATGGACATAGCCTCAATCAAGTGATCACTCATGATTAGTACGGAAATACCCCCTACCCCCAAAAATATAATAATAAATAAATAAATAAATCACAGGCCCCCAAGGTATAAATATGGAGGAAAAGGTGGCATTCTACATGGGTAAGTGACATCCCAAGAGGAGAGCATTCTACTGGGGCTGACAGGGATGCAAAGTCATGGAGAGTGACTTTCGTTACGTTAAAGAGTCACTGCTACTTTGTGGATACAGCTCCCGACTCTTGCGTATGCACCGCACGCATGCACTCACATGACCGCAAGAGCTCGTATTTGTTCAGTCATTTTAACCCCCTTGAAAATTGACTAATGTTGTCGATTTTCTTGTGAGGACAGCCTGTGAACAGGAGTTGTTGAAGAAAGAGGAGGCAAAAGTGATGAAGATGTGACGTCTTGGAGAGATTCAACTCGTACATCAGCATTCTGAGCGGGAGCCCGCCGCCTCAGGCCACATTCATAAATATGTTATGGGCGCGGCCTGCTGCTACTATACTGCTGCCCCCCTGAGGCGGTGATGGATATTCGAGGTGAAGGGGATCTTGTGAGAGCAGCATGTAAAGGATGACTGGGCCGGAGTTAGTAACACACCATTAACTGACTCCTCGGGATGCCCACAGACAAGGAAGCCAGGGATAGCTTGGCAGCCAGAGAATCAATATAAAGCACATTAGTATGTGTGTCAGAGCAGAGACTGATTGATTGATTGATTGATTTATTTGGTGAAATGTCAACAAAGATACAGGGGACAGACAATCACCGAGGATAAAAACACAATAAAGCCTGGCTATAAAAAGCACTGGCTTGTTTCCATTGCGGTCCTCAACAAACAACAGAGACAAAAACACACACAATTGGGAATCACCTTCTATACTCAAATTAAGAATCACCTTCTATACTAATACATTATTACTAGATTGAATAGGAATAATGGCACGCTTGAATATTATACAATACATAAACATTTGTTGGTACATGTAAGGAATTAACATACGTAGAAAACAAGAAAATTTAGGATGGGGAGGGAGTGGGATTTGCTGGGAACCGGGTTTAGCAGTGGGGGGGGGGGGGGAGAAGCTCGTCCTCATTGGACTGGAGGCTATGTTATCGGCTCATAGCAGCAATCTATGTGTCATGGCTCCAATACGCTGTGATCGAGAGAAGGGAGGGGGGGGGGGGGAGGTGGGGGTGAGCGTCTAGTGGGTAGATTGCAAGTGCTGAATAGGCTGGACCGAACGGCATGAGGGGGGAGGGTAGATTTGTCTGGGTGTGTGCGTGTCTGTGTGAGTGAGCGGAATGCGGTCAGGAGTGTCCATTTGTCCTTGTGTGCAGTATGTCTGATAAGGGGCCCGTTTCTTTCCCGGTTGGTATGCGAAAACATAGCGGTCGCTATGGATACAGCCTTGTTCAAAGTCCTTATCTTGCAGATGTTTGGGTAAAGGGTGAACTGTGGCTCCTCGTTTCCACAAGCCCCTCCACGGGGAAAATTTTCATACACCAACAGTCAGTATAGGGAGTCCGAAAAAAAGGCAATGATGGATAATTTGGTTATCCGAGTGGAAAGTATATTCCAAATCTTTCCCTCGGAGCTCATCTCTTCAACTTAAAACACTTCAGTCTCGTATTATGACTTCATTATCTCCAGAATCTCGTCCAACTTTCTGTTCACGTCTGCAAACATACAATCCATCTTCTGTATGCGTTCCGTTATAGAAATAGTCTGAGAGTTCACAATACGAGCCAACTCGTTAATCATATTCATGATAAGGGCTATCTTTGGGCTTTCGTTTTTCCCCATTACCATGCAAATTTTACGATAGACGACTGCGATGCCAATTCCCATCAGCAAATGTCCAGCTATCATGAATCCGAATAGGTAAACATCTTCGACGTCCTCAACGGTCAAAATGGCAAGGCATAAAGTCAAATCTTGTTTGGAGTGAAGATTGCATTGTAGGCAATTACGTATCAATTATGTTAATGAGGTGACAATCACCACACCTGAGCCAGTGCTGCCATGATATAGCCACCTGTGTGATTCTGATTTGTTTGCTACTGCACTGATGAAGGGTTGAAAGCCCGAAACGTTTGCTGCAGGCAATAATAAAAAAGTTAACTTGGAGTGCGATCCTCTTCTCTTTTTATCTTGACATTCATTGTGGATTCAGCACCCAGTTATTTGTTCAGTTGAGTTGAGCGCGTTTTTCGTTTTATTTTTGATTCACTTATTATCAACGCAGCTCCTCCATCATGTCTCGGTATAATGACATTGACAGACTGACCCAGACAAAGGCAACCACGTTTACTTTCTCGGAGGCAGAGACGGAGAAGATTTTATTCCCTCAATCGGCAGCCCCATTCTCACTAGGGGCTGGCCAGGAATCGTATTCCACGACATTGGAACACCTCCGCAAGAAAGAAACAAGGTCTCTACTTCATGGCACAGTGCTATCGCAGTACTGGCGTAACAGCAGGATTCCACGGGGCCTGCGGATCTACAAGGAGCCGACCCTTGGCCGTGATAACCCAGACTTTTGTAAGAAGTGGTGTTCAATATTAAATCGTGCATCGCTTGATTTGATGCTGCTAGTCATCGAGAACGAAAATGACAAGCTGGTGAAGATTCGCACTGAGATTGCCAATCTCGAGCATGAAATGGCTGAGAAACTTTCACGCGACCAACTGAAAGACACTGTTGCAGATTGTGATGCCAAAATCGAGACGTACAGAAAATAACTGGAACAATTCAAGATGGTGAAGTATCGTCGGGATGCCCTAGACTACAGGGATGACCGGGTGTACACTTGGCTGTCTGGCCGTGCTCCCAGGACCCGACGTCAGAGGGAAACCCCAAGCACCAGTGCGTCATCAGATGGACAGAGCACCGACGCGGAATCATCCACTCAGCGGCGTTTTTTACGCCCCAGAAAGCCCGCCCCCACACCACAGCCCCCAAGAGGAGGAGGCGGCGTAGGACGAGGAGGGGGAAGAGGCGGTCACGCCCAAGGGATTCCCCAGTCCAAACCAACGTGATTAACATTTCCAGCCGTGAGTTGACCAATGATCAATGCAGTGCTTTATCTAGAGGACTGTCCTTTGTGCCTTCTAAAAAAGTTGATGCCTTCACCACTAGAGTGGAAATGTTCAAGTTTTTCAGAAATATTAGATTGAAGGCTTTCTATGCAAGGGACACTGGTAGGAACTCTGCACTCTATGCCAGTGACATACAGTCGCAGCGACCAGACACCTCCACCACTACTAGAAAAATCTTTAAGCCTAAAAGTACTTTCACACCGCAGGTGAACAATCCTTCTGTGGAAACATTCTGTCGCCTAGTTGAACGTGACGTCTTGGAACTGTGTGCCCAGAGTAACAAAATGTTCCTCCCCCCTAATCTGCTGGAGTCAGAGAAAAAAGCTCTGGCGGAGTTAATGAATTGTGATGACATTGTTGTTCGATCAGCGGATAAAGGTGGCGCCATAGTGGTGCAAGACAAGACTGCTTATATTTGTGAACTGGAGAGACAACTATGTGATAAAGATGTTTATATGCCTTTGAATTCTGATCCTACTCCCAAATTTGGTAATGACATTAGGAGTGTTTTGAAAAGAGCTGTACAGGATGGTGAAATTTGTGAGAGTGAATACAAATATATGACTGTAGATAACCCCGTTAGGGCCATCATATATAGCCTGCCTAAAATTCACAAGGACTTGTTAAATCCTCCCGGTCGTCCTATTGTAGCTGGGATTGGATCACTCACCGAGCCACTCTCACAATTCATCGATTCTCACATCAAGGATTTGGTGTACGCTTTACCTTCACATCTTAAAGACACTACAAGTTTTTTGAATAAGCTTAAAGACTGCCAGCTCAATGCTACAGATTATTTATGCTCTATGGACGTTTCGAGCCTATATCCATCGATTCCTCACTCAGCTGGTTTAGAAGCTTTGAAACACTTTTTGGATCTACGAGATGATTTGCATCCCTCTACTGACTTTTTGGTTTCCTTAATGAATGAAGTTTTGACTAAGAACTATTTTAAGTTTCAAGAAAAGTATTATCTCCAATTGAGGGGCTCGGCCATGGGATCTCCGGTAGCTCCCAATTATGCTAATTTGTTTATGGGAAAATTTGAATTGGATTTTGTCTATAATAATAACCCTTTTTCTCAGTTTTTGACTTGTTATTGGAGATATATCGATGATTTATTTTTCATTTGGTCTGGGACAGAGGATGATTTAAAAGCTTTTCATACTCATATGAATTCTAAGATGGAATCTATAAAGTTCACTTTGTGTTATGACTTGGAGCGTATCTCTTTCTTAGATGTTTTGGTTAAAAAAGAAGGTACAGTTTTACACACTGAAATTTACAAAAAAGAAACTGATAGAAATATGTTCCTACATTACAACAGTTACCATTCTCCTGCTCTTAAGAAAAGTCTTCCGTATAGCCAGTTACTGAGGATCAAGCGGATCTGTGACTCTGAGGAGACGTTTGAGTCTCATGCCATAGAGCTTTTAGACAGCTTCAAGAACAGAGGGTACAAGGACAATCTGCTCGATGAACATTTAGATAGGGTACGCCAGGTACCACGGTCTGATCTTTTAAGACCCAGTTTCAGAGATAGCTCTACTCAGGGGCCTGCCATGGTGTCTACCTTTAGCCCCATTTCTAGCGCTGTGAAACAAGTGGTCAATAGATACTGGCACATTTTAGATAGCGATCCTGGTATTGCCAGTGCTTTTGTAACTCCTCCTAGATTTTTCTACAAGAGAAACCGTAATTTAAGAAACTTTTTGGTGAAAACAGATTTAGGTCCATCTAAAAAGCCCATACATTTCATGTCTCGGATCCCTAGCGGTAATTTCCCATGCCACAACTGTGTCCACTGTTACAATATGTTGAAGGGCAACACTTTCACCCATCCTGTCACAGGGGTGGAGTTTAAGGTTAAAGGAAGGATTACATGTAGGTCTAAGTTTGTGATTTATCTGCTAAAATGTCCATGCAATTTATTGTATGTTGGTAAGACCAAAAGGGAACTCAAAACGAGAATATGTGAACACAAATGTAACATCCGTAATCATGATGAGAAATCAGCAGTGGCTAGGCACTTCAACAGTTATAATCATAGCACCAGTGATTTACATTATATGGGCTTGGAGGTGGTGGAGGCGCCATCTAGAGGTGGAAATCGAGATAGACTTCTCTTACAGAAGGAGTGCCAATATATTCACTCCCTTGGCACCCTCATTCCAAATGGGATGAATGAGGAGATAGTATTTACCTGTTTTCTGTGATGCTTTTTCTGTGTGGGTGTTTTTTTGGTTATTTTGGTTTTTTGATTGACTGTATCCTCTTGTCAAATCTTGTTTGGAGTGAAGATTGCATTGTAGGCAATTACGTATCAATTATGTTAATGAGGTGACAATCACCACACCTGAGCCAGTGCTGCCATGATATAGCCACCTGTGTGATTCTGATTTGTTTGCTACTGCACTGATGAAGGGTTGAAAGCCCGAAACGTTTGCTGCAGGCAATAATAAAAAAGTTAACTTGGAGTGCGATCCTCTTCTCTTTTTATCTTGACATTCATTGTGGATTCAGCACCCAGTTATTTGTTCAGTTGAGTTGAGCGCGTTTTTCGTTTTATTTTTAAGGCATAAAGTCTGCCATTTCATCCATCCGTCCATCACGTACCCAGCTGAAAACGTGCCATCTGGGCATTTTGGCTCCCCCGAACCAGCGTGCTTCGTTGAAATAATCTTATCAATTGCGTTGAGAGACCAGGTTATTAGTTCCATAATTCCTTCAGATTTTGGAGAGACAGCGGAAAGGAGAAGTTTTTGGAGCAGTGGGCAGGCTGTAGTATAAGTCAGGAAAAGCAGGAGAGGAGGAGGAGGAGGAATTTGCGACCGTTCAGTCCAAGAGCAAGTAGGAAGGTAGACACAGAGGGAGATATTGTATGGAGATATTGTATGGAGGGATCACTTTAATAACTAACTGCGATAATAACCAACTGTGGTCTTGGAGACATTGGTTGACAACAAAGACAACGCAACCTCCCATACTAAAGGAACTGACACGCTACAGGAGACAATACATATTTCTAAAGGTACAGGCACAGGTACAGGTCCATTTGCATCTCAAATCTCCTAGCAATCATGTCTGGTATTATGGACGATCTAGTGGAGAATTGGCAATACACAGGCAGGTAATAATGTTACTGCAGTTGTGGGCTTCACTGCATGGTTTCAAAATAAAATCCAGATTTTGGCTTGTCCGAGGCCGAGTCAACACCAAGACCGAGGGAGGGTGAGTCTGAGACAAGACCAAGACCATCAAAATGCGGTCTTGAGACCAAGACCAGTCTCGAGTACTCCAACATTATAGTTCACATTCATAGTTCACAATTTTGAAACTTGAACTAAACGGCAGGATACATCTGGGTGGGGAAAGTGAAAAGCAGTGCTTGCCCCTGCCTCATTACCCCCTTGAATCCCGGCTCTCTAGCACCCCTATCCCTATGGCCTCTCTCCCCTTGAACTTCCCCCACCAAAAAACCACCCATATTCCCATAGTCACTAACCCTACCCACCCCTCGAATGTTGACTCTCTAGCACAGTGATCCTCACTATTTTCTCCTTGAGAGCCACACTAGCCGGTCAAAGTCAAGAGGAGAGCCACTTACCGCAAAACCACACAGTAAACGTTTGATTTAGTTTTTAGTTTATTCAATGATAAAACCAATGATAAAAAATGTAGAACCAATGATAAAAATGTTAGAAACAATTATAAAAATCATAAAAACATTCAGACCGACTTTATAGAATTTTTTTTAGTGAGGTTTCCATACCAAATTTCAAGCTGAGAGAGAGGTCGTCATATCTGTATTACCTGATCAGCCCATGACGTCAGTCAAGCCCTAGCGTGACGTCAGGCATGACATCAGTTGTCCTCAGTTCATGACGTCAGGCATGACGTCAGTCCTCCCTAGTATATATAGCAAGAGTTCTACATCATCCCCCACTCTGGCGGATCACAGCAGCAGCCGGCATCGCGGCTGTTCACTCCCCCTGAAACCATCCTCTGAAGCCATCATTTCACACTATATCTGCAGCCCGGATCAGCATTCCAAGTCGTCATTACCCGTGGATCATCCCCATGGATCATTCGGCGCTCCCCACTCCACTCCCGGCATGTCAGATTCCGAGCAAGAGCAGTCCAGCGACGAGAGCATCAACAACGATACCCTTTTCCGGATCGGTGACGGCGCGTATCCGCCTTCCGAGTCATCTGACGACTCCGACGAAGCGGCCGTGCCACAGGCCGGTGAGCCCAACGAAGCCACGATGAGGAGGCCCGGCGTGCGCTCCCGTAGCAGGGGGCGCGTCACTGCGATGGCCCGTGGGAGAAGAACAGAGGAGGAGGGGCCGCGCACTCGTGGACGCCCATGGACGCGTGCGAGCGAGCCGGAGGGAGAGGCCGCTCGGCGCGGACGCGCGTGGGTTCAAACCTTCTTTTTTTGGGGGCCCTCTAAAATGGCCGATTTGGTTTAATCCTACGTCACGGCCAACTCCCGCGTTTCCCACTCATGTGAAAAATGTTTTCTTCATGTGATCATTACAGTAGTTCACACAAGAGCAATAATAGGAGAGTTGCAACATCTCCACTCCAATGGACCCGTTTTTAGCACGAGCCCTTTAACAGCACAAGGCATCGTGGGTACTGTGGCTAATGTTAGCGGCTAGTTAGTTATGTTACATGGCAGTAAAACGCCACTGAATGACCAAATTGATATAACTTTTAACCATTTCGAGTAACACCGTTTCCATACGGACCACCAGTGTTAGTTAGTTGTTTATAACGTGGCTATATTTATAACGTTCTCTATCTCTGATACACTGAAAATACTGCCTGTCATACAAAAAAAAGAAAGAGGGGTTGAGAGGAGGGCCTTAGCGTCTCTGTCGATGATTTGATTTGACAGTTCTGGGCACCAGAGTTGGCGTTGTCCAATCCTGGTGTCTTCCGCCCCCAAATCGAATGTGTTCTGGCAGAAAGCGAGTGGGTTCCGGGACAACCAGGCTCGCTGAGGTGCGAGCCAGTTACGTTAACTTTAGGAGCATTGCGGTAAATACAATATTCCTGGAATGCGCATTTAATGAACCAGTTACATGTCCTCTGCATTCTACATCAAATGAAGACATTACTGTTTATTTAATTTTTTATGTTACATACTCATTGGCCACGTTATTACGGTAGTTAGTTTATGGGCTAGGAATTCTGCCAGGGTACAAGGGACTATAGGCGGCCATCTTGCCTGCAGAATTTTCAAATCAAGTAGAATACAGTTTTGCCAGAAATCTGGGGGGGTAAGTTCCCCTTTAATGTTTGCATTCTATGTGTTACTCTTGTTTCTCAGAGCTCTGAGATCGTCTTCCTTTAATACTTTCAGAAAATACAGTCTTAGCAACTCCTTGACCAAACTCCAGACCTGGGTTTCCAGAGTCGCTAACAGCATGTACTGTAGGTACCAAATATCATATCTGCATACTGGAGATATTCAGATGCCTAATTGGCTTTGATAATCTGTGTGTAAAAGTCTAGTTTCACTGGTTAGGGAAAAGTAACATTTGCTAATCCCCCATGAAACAGAATAACCTTGGTATGACCAAACAATGTGGCAGGACCAGAGTGATATAGAAGAGAGAGTGGCACCAATGGAAGTCCAAAATGTGTGACTCACGTAGCTATAGCACTGACCTAAATAATATGGACAAACCCATCCACTATTTTTGGACTCATGTTTTGCAGCAAAGTCTGTTGCCATCTTGGGGTCCTTGCACAGCTCACGTGAGATCAAGGCGCAAATAAAAAATTAAATAAATAGTTTAAAATTTTTAATTAAATTTTTGTTGGTTATGTTCATATTCTAACAATATTTTGACCAGTAAGTGGCTAATAATGGCTCTTAAGTTTAAAGAAATGAATCAGTTCAATCCTATTTTACGTCCTGTCCGTCACACGAGACCACACGCGACACGACACTTCCTGCGGAAAACCAAGGCAGGCAGCATTCAAGCGCGCACACTGACAGGCAACAGACAGCACTTTGACAGAGCACAGCACACACTCTACTCGGCACAAAGATGATGGAGTCCTCAAAAAAGCAGCAAAGGAGAATTTCTAATTTCTTTGTGAAACCGGCAGCAGCAGCTCAAAAAGGGCTAAACTTTCCAGACATAGTGGAAGAGTTGGACATTCCAGACATGATGAAAACTTTCATCAGTGTTACTCCCGAGCGGGAGAACACGTTTGGAGTACTATCATTAAAGTAAGATACATTTTTCATTCACTGCCGCCATGCAGTATGTATAAATGCACATGAGCTGCTGTCTATATAGCCTTCCTACTCCACTGTGTAACCATGCGTAAAGATGCACGGTGTACGCATGGTTTACAGTCACCGCGGCGGTGACACCAAAACCAATCAGCTGTGTGCTGCCCTGGCAGAGTCAGTTAACTGTTAGTTTGGTGATCAGATGACCTTGCTTTGCTTGTGAATTCTGTCAGTGGTTGATTTTCTTATCAAGATATTCTGTGAACGTGGCGGTGGCTGTGCGTACTCAGCTGCTTTGCGAGTATAGTGTCGGTGGTCGCTGTGTGGACGTTGTTTCATATCAAGTAAATCTGGTTGTTTTATGAGCTAGTGCCCAGCTGCTGTTGATCTGTTGTGTGTGTGTGTGTGTGTGTGTGTGTGTGTGTGTGTGTGTGTGTGTGTGTGTGTGTGTGTGTGTGTGTGTAGCCTACTGTTGATTTGCGAGTAAACGACAGCGTCTGTTGCTGTTTTATCATCATCGTTTATTATGTAAATCCGGTTCCATGAGCCAGTACCCACTGTCGGTGTTTTATCATCATCGTTTATTATGTAAATCTGGTTCCATGAGCCAGTAGCGGGGGGGGTGGGGGGGGGGGGGGGGGTGGGGGTGTTTGGAGCTACACTTTGGAGTAGTCAGATTGTCTAATTTTCTCCCCCCTTTTCCTGCTCTCTCCTCTCTCACACTCTAAAGCATGCCACTCATTCTACTCTAAAGCATGGCATCCCCTCTTTTCCCTGTTCTCTCCACATACTCTCTCCCTCCCCACCTCCTCCCCTTCCTGAACCCCCCCCCCCCCACTAATCTAAAGCATGGCATCCATTCTATTTTAAAGCATGTCACCCATTCTCTTTCTTTCCCCCTTCCCCTGCTCCTTCCCCACCTCTCCTTCCTTGTCCTCTCCTCCCCCACATTTCATATTCCCTCCCCACCTCCTCCCTCTCCCTGCTCTCTCCTCCCCCACATCCCCCCGCTCTCCCGCCCCCCTCCCTTCTCCTGCTCTCTCCTCTGCTCTAATATATTTCTATATTTTCTATATTTCTCTATCAATTGTTCAATGTGTTATCATTACTACTGTAATTTGCTACTGTTGTGTCAGCTAGAATTAGCTAGACATAATGTATTTTCTGTGAAGCCCTCTGGGACATGCTTGTGAATTAGGGCTATACAAATAAACTTGACTTGACTTGACTTAAAAGCTGCCTTTCCCCTCTCTCTGCACCCTGCAGACGGCCTATCATTTTAATGCCTCATTTATATTTTGTCTACACAGCCTTGGGTTCATTTCTGTGATGTTCTCATTAAGTTCCCCTGAGTGGTTTCTCTGGTATGACATTGACAATTTATGTAACATCTTACCTAAGACACTGTAGTGATAGATAGCAGGGCCTGTCTGTGTTTGTGTCAGTTAAACATGCTGTAGTGATAGATAGCAGGGCCTGTCTGTGTTTGTGTCAGTTAAACACACTGTAGCGATAGATAGCAGGGCCTGTCTGTGTTCGTGTCAGTTAAACACACTGTAGTGATAGATAGCAGGGCCTGTCTGTGTTTGTGTCAGTTAAACACACTGTAGTGATAGCAGGGCCTGTCTGTGTTTGTGTCAATTAAACACACTGTAGCGATAGATAGCAGGGCCCAGGGTGGGAAAACGTGTAGAAAAACATCCGGCCAGTATTACGTATATATTTTTTTTTACGAGACGTTTCCATCCGCCTCAGAGCTCCAATTACTCCCCGAATGAGAGAAATCACACCCTGAAAACTCAAATGGATCGTGGCAGCGATGAAGCGACCAACTCATTTACCATAACGGCTTTGGTGGATGGTTTTTAGTCCTGGAGCTGAATGGTGCCGTGGACAAACCCTGGCAGTGTGTTTACTCATTTGGCAGCAGATTCACTGAGGAGGCTTTTATGTGGGGAGTTTTCAGAAAGCTTTTATACAGGGGTACGGTTGTGTAGTGGTAAGCGCTGTCGCTTCACAGCTAGAGGGTCCTGGGTTCGATTCCCACCTGGGACGCTGTGAGTGCTGAAGGAGGGCGTGCCCGTCCGCATGTCCTCGAGTGCGCGCCGCCCGGGTGGGGTCGTCAAAATGGCCTTTCTGTGTGGAGTTTGCATGTTGTCCCCGTGCCCCCTGGGGGTTTCCTTCATATAGGAACAGTTAGTAAACAGACAAGCCTGTCTTTTATTGTCACACCAACACACCAACACATGCATGCGGCCACAAACACACACTCATGCTGACGGTGGCCTGTGAAATTTGTTCTCTGCATTTAACCCATCCAGGCTTGTCCTTTCTTCTGGGGGGCAGGCCAGGAGCAGTGGTCGCTTTCTCATACAGCGCCCGGGACCCACTTCGGGTGTTGGGGCGGCTTTAGCTCAGGAGGTAGAGCGGGTCGGCCAATGACGCAAGGGTTGTCGGTTCGATCCCCGCTCCCTCCCAGCTGCTGTCGTTGTGTCCTTGGGCAAGACACTTAACCCTCCTTGCTCCCGATGGTGTAGGCACCCTGCGTGGTAGCCTGCCGCCATTGGTGTATGAATGGGTGAATGTAGACTACCTACTGATTGTAAAGCGCTTTGGATAAAAGCGCTATATAAATGCAGACCATTTACCATTTTACCAGACCATTTGTCGTCACTGGTCGGATGACAATCTTCTGCATGTTTTTAGTGGGGGGTTATGTACGGAAGAACCCCCTGGGGAGCACGGGGAGAACATGCAAACTCCACACAGAAACCCCTTCACCAAAACATGCAATATCCTGGTCGCTGATGTGGTGCCTCCTCTGGTCATTAGGGGCGCCTGTTCGGAGGGAGGGGAACTCTTTGGAATAGCGTGATCCTCCCACGTGCTATGTCCTACCGGTGAAGCTTCCACTGTCAGGTGAAAAGAAGCGGCTGGCTACTGCCCATGCCTCGGAGGAACCATGGAGCCAGTTTTGGCTCTCCCCAGATGGTGGAGCAGCAACCAGGATAAATAAATTAAAATTAGCACTAACGGGGGATAAAAATGGGATTAAAAAAATCGGGGGGGGGGGGGGGGGAATCCCAAAATAACTCCCGGGAATGCATTGCACAGTAGACAGTAGAATGTGACTGCAGATTTGTTGACATTTGGAAGATGTTTCTGATGAAATCTTCTAGGTCCTCCATTAGCATCTGACAGCCATCCACAGTTTGAGCCAATCCCACCCCAAATCTCATTTCGCCCTTAGTGAAGCATGTCCATAATTGATTTCAGCAGCTCAGTAGTGTGGTACTGTGATTTCTCTATGGTTGAAAATGTGGTATTGTAAGTCACTTTGGATAAAAGAGTCTGCTAAATGACATAATGTAATGTAATGTAATGTAATGTAATTGTTATCTAAACCTGCCGTGCGAAGATATCTGAGTCCTGGCTGTTATGAGGAAATTCTTGTGAAGTTGGTGTGTTTGTGTGAATGTGTGACTGTGTTTGGTTGTGTGAATGTGTGACTGTCTGTGGCCTAGTCTTCATGACCACGTTTTCAAAAACACCATAGTTAAAGCCTTCCCAGTCTACACTAGAGCAGGCTCGGAGCAGTCTCCGTCCATATTAGCTCATGCGAGACGCCCGCTACATGATGCTTCACATACACTGGGCATACATCGAGAGGGCAGCAACTACGCCTACGGTCAAGGCAAAGAAGAAGACGGCGACGTAATTTAGCAAACTATCAGAAAAATGCATTACCATTATGAGCTTTTAATAATGTTAATAGACACACATAACTGTATAGATCCTTGTTATGAGGTCGGTTCATCAAAATTTCGAAATCTGATTTGAGGACAGGGGGTCCAGCCAGCACAGCGACCAGCTGATGGAAGCCGACTTCAGACCTGCTCGCCTGGACACATACGTCTGTGATACCAGGCGAAATGGCCTGATGAAGTGATCTGTGCAGCTCTGTGGTGATTAGCTAATGTCTTTGTAGCATTGTGATTATGAGTTAATTCATTATGGAAGATAAATGTTGGTTTAACAGATGAAAATAACAATTCCTTACATACATGTAAAGTGACATTTATAATATAGGCAGACCATTACATTTTGGGCTCTACAACGTTATGTAACATGACGTGACATAAGATCACATTTCAATTTGCTCTTCTACAGTGGAAAAACAAGGATTGCCAAGAGCTTGAATAATTTATTTTACTACTAACTCACAAATCCATACCTGCTCAACCACAGAGACAAGCCTCATCCATTTACCGAAGTTTCACATCACTTAAATAATGTACTCAAAGTTCAGAGCAGCCCACTTATTTGATTCTTACATTGATCTGGCCAAGCCATCTTCATCACTTCCAGTGAATTAAAATCCAACATGGTGTCTCCCCTCACATAATAATCTCCCATCAATATATTCTCACTTGATAGTGGCTTCAGACATACTTTACTACTGAGCTACAACAATGTGAGAAAACATGGCTCCCCTTTACTTTACAATGGCCTTATTCCTATGTAATAACCTGTGTATTAAGCTGCGGAACAGTATTACAATATGTAATAGTTTCCCTAACATCTCCCTAAAATGTGTAACAACACAATGCAAGTACAAACTATGTTATGTTATCTTATGTTATGTTATGTTATGTTATGTTATGTTATGTTATGTACTTTCGATTCGATTACGATTGCTAGGGCTAGGATTTGATTATAAAATGATTATCGATGCATTTTGAATCGATGCATCACTTTTTTCCCCCAATACATGATTTATTTTTTCTCACTTTCTTTTTTCTCGCTGTGTGGCTACTTTTAAAATGAAGTGCATTTGGAATTGCATTGTATTATGATCCATAATTAAAATAAACAAATGCATTTACTTCCATTATCTTTTATTAATACAAATGCTGCCCTCTGTTACAAGAGTTAGCCACCAGGGGGCAGTCAGGGTTCCAAGCATGCAGGAAAGCCACAGTAAAAGCGGAGAGCACAGAAGAAGCACAAGCTATACTGACATTAAGAGCCTGGTGAGGCGAGGTTAAGCTTTACTGACGTTAAGTTGCAATAAAGAACAAGTCAAAACATATCACCTGACTGGACATCCATCATATAAACATGGTGCCAGAAGCAGAACCTTGCTGATGCGACAGGACACAAAATAACAGGCTGGACACCATTGATTCCACCGGAGCTACAGTAAGTTCAACACTTGATAAGTTAAGCAAAAGTGTTAATGCTAGCTGCTATCCGACAAACGGCTGGACACTACTCTGTCTGCACTCTTTCTCTTGTAGCCGTGCACGCAGGGTGGACGTATCGCCGCAATCGTAACTCGTAGAGACTCATGGGTGGCAGCGTTGGATTTGGGGTGAAAAAATACATAGGCTATAGTCCTTTATAGGCATATTAGGCATCGCAATCTAACCTTCCGTTTCCCAGAAAATGTAAATAATGTAATAATAGATTTTTGACATTAATCGATGCAGAATCGTCCACGTCCGCAGCACGATGCATCTTAAAATCGATTATTTTTGACAGCCCTAGTGGCCTAGATATGACAAAATGCCATTGCCATGCAACTCATATGCAACTGGCTAAAGGATGTTGGCAAATCCAAAAATAATGCTCTAGCTTGGCCTATAGGCTGATTTATGTAAATATAACCACATCTAAAATCCTCCATTTGAACAGCAGCTTGAATAGTAACTCTAAATGTAAATGTAATCCAGTAACTTCCAGTCTTATTTCACAAAGACACACTTTCCACCTGCCTGTGACAAGAAGGAGGAAGAAGCTGGTCAATAAATATTTCATGAGTTTCATTACTGCATATTTATAGTGTGTCTGCTATACTCGGTAAATCTGTCTGAGCCTGTGCGGTGTGAAACAATCTTTAACCTAACAGCCACAAAGTAGAGCCTCGCGGTGCAGAAGAGACCAACTCATCTAATTTAACTGCCTCGCCAAGTGAAGACCGCGGAGCCATTACCGCCGGCAGAATGACAACACGGGCAGAATCTTGTTAGCTTATCTACTGCGGTGTGAAACTTATCTTTGAGAGCACCAGAAGACGACACACAACAGAAAAGAGCCAGAGCATATCAGTGAATTAACTCTGTAAATTAGACTGAGTCTGGCTTTTTATCAACTGACTATGTCGACATGGAGGCAGTGGGTATCTAATTTGCCTGGTTGTAGTAGCGCTAAAGAGAAATCATACGGAATGTGATTCACAATTGAAGACTGAGATTAGAGTTTGAATTGGGCTAAATCCAAATCCAAAAGTGTAGCCTGGATGTGAGTGGGCTTGTAACCTCGGACTGTCAGAGGAAAAACTGTGGGGGAAGTAAACGACTTGCACTCTCCACTCTATTAACAATTATCACAAGGTGTATCTGAGTCAAGGTTAATTAAACTAGGTGTTGAACCTAGATTAATTACCTAAGGGCCCAAATGCCCTACAGTTGCTCTACAGTTTCTGAGCTACAGACACTTTTAGCAGAGAAAAATGGAAGAAAGAATTCCATACAACAGGGCTCCAGCACCTAACCCTGATCTGAGCAAGGTACTTGCCCAGTTGCACCATTGGAGCAGTTTGGTAGCGCCAAGTAGAAGACTAGGTGACGGTGCACCAACAACAACCTGGTCTTAAACAGTACGACCAAGGAGATCATTGTGGATTTTATGATACCAAAAAGATCACACACAGTCCTGTCCACATCAACACAGTGTGGAGAGAATCCCCAGCAGCTTCAGGTTCACATCAACACAGTGTGGAGAGAGTCCCCAGCAGCTTCAGGTTCACATCAACACAGTGTGGAGAGAGTCCCCAGCCTCAGGTTCACATCAACACAAAGTGTGGAGAGAGCTGCAGCACCCCCTAATGGTGAGATGTTTTTTTTTCTTTTTTTTCTTTTTTACAAATGTAATTAAAAATATTTTACAGTGCACTATGTTCCTTTCTTGTTTGGGAATGTTTTGGGAAATTATTGCATTATTGATATACTGAAAATGTAGCCTATTTAAATAGAATTATCAACAATAACAATCAAGGAAGTTACATGCTTGGAGGCTAGAGAAGAAGAAGAAGCGTGCACGCGTGCACATGTTGTGTTGAACCAACCAACAACCAATACGAATTGTTTAATCTGGCAATAAAGAAACGTGAACTTGACATGCTATTTTAACAGCCTACTCAAAAATGCACCTCCCACTATACAGCAAAGAGAGGAGTCAATGTTTCTTGATATAATCATTGCCATTCAGATCAGAATAATTAGTCTAGTCATTAAGTTTGCTGATAATATTTCTATCATGTTAACCCTGTGTCATGTTAACTGGTGTATTCAGAGCAAATAGGGAGATATAGAGCATTATCATCATGCTATCTCCCTCTTTGCTCTAAGTATTTTTATTTATTTATCTAACCTTTATTTAACCAGGTCGGTCCCATTGAGATACAAAGACCTCTTTTTCAAGGGAAGCCTGGCCAAGATAGCAGCATAAAAGAAATAATGTTACAACATTAAAACAAACAAATACCAATGCACAAACATGCAATAAAACAGGCAAAAGCAGTTACAACGTTCATAAAAAACATGTGCAAATACGAAAAGAATCTACTTCTATGACCTTCATTAGATTTTTGAAAGTTCCAAGTGGAACAAGTTCCTTCAGTTTGAGGTTCCTCTGAAGTGAGTTCCAAGCTGTAGGGGCAGAATACATGAAAGCATGTTTGCCAAGATCCGTATGAATTTTGGGGACATTTAGCTGGTAGTAATCGGTTGAGCGTAAGCGGTAACTACTGTGGGCTCTAGAAATATAGCCACAGAGGTACGATGGAATTAATCCAAGGATGGATTTATAGATAAACATGTACCAATGGGTGAGCCTACGTGCAGCCAGAGAGGGCCACTCAACCCTGGCATATAGGGTGCAGTGGTGAGTGAGGGCTTTACAGCCCGTGACAAACCTCAGAGCACCATGATACACAGTGTCCAGAGAATGGAGACAATAGACAGGAGCATGCATATACAACACATCACCATAGTCAAGCACAGGGAGAAAGGTGGCTGCAACCAATTTCTTCCTGGCAACGAAAGAAAAGCATGACCTGTTTCGAAAGAAGAAACCCAGCTTCAGTTTCAACTTTTTCACAAGACTTTCAATGTGGAGTCTGAAAGATAAACGATCATCAATTAAAATGCCCAAATACTTATAAGATGACACTAATTCGATCTGCTTGCCCTGCAGAGACAACATGTTGGGAGGAGGATCTGTGGTCTTTCTGCCATTTGAAAACAACATAAATTTAGTTTTTGCTGCATTTAGGAAAAGCTTTAAATCAGTTAGTTGAGACTCAATGACATGAAAAGCAGTCTGCAAATAGCCAAGGGCATGAGTGAGAGTGGATCCACAGCAATAGATTACAGTGTCATCTGCATAAGAATGGAACTTAGCATTGGGAACATTACGGCCCAGCTCATCCACATAAATGGTGAACAAAATTGGACCCAGGACCGAGCCCTGGGGTACGCCAGATGATACATTTAAAATGCTGGATGAGCTGCCTTCAAAGCGTACACACTGAGACCTGTCAGACAGGTAATTCACAAACCAGCCAGCTGCTTGCTCAGACAATCCAATATTAAGCAATCGTTTTCTCAATATGACATGGTCCACTGTGTCAAAGGCCTTGGAAAGATCAACAAAAAGTGCTGCACAATATTTTTTCTGATCCAGTGACTCTATTATATCATTTGTTACTTTTAGGGACGCTGTAATAGTGCTGTGTTTTTTCCTAAAGCCAGATTGATATGAGGAAAGAGTATGACTAAAAAATGTCCAAAAAACGCACCCCCTGCCTATAGTGACTTCCAGCGGCCCTGGCGTGTGGAGAGAGTCCCCAGCAGCTTCAGGTTCACATCAACACAGTGTGGAGAGAGTCCCCAGCAGCTTCAGGTTCACATCAATACAGAGTGTGGAGAGAGTCCCCAACCTCAGGTTGGTGGGAGTCACCACAGAGGACCTCTCCTGGGCTGACAGCACCTCAACAGTGGTGGGTAAGGCACAACAATGCCTTTATTTTCTGAAGGGACAGCCAACCTCCCTCAAAAGCTGCATGCCAACATTTACAGATGCACCAGAGAGAGCATCCTAACAAACTGCATGACAGCCTGGTACAACAGCTGCACCAAACTGACAAAAAAGGCGTCCAGTGTGTTGTGAAAACAGAACAGGATATTGTTGGCACTGAGCTGCCATCACTAGAACATCTTCACAGTACTCTGTGTGAGGAGGGCTAAGAACATCATAAAGTACTTTACCAACCCGTTCTCACTCCGAGCGCGTAGCATGTTGACGCTTTGTCCCGTCCATTGTGCGTCGCTTGTTACTAACATGGTACCCTTGACGGTGCAGCCACATCTACGCGTCGTTTGACGTGTGCTGACGCTGCTGCCCATCCACTTTGTATTGAACATGCTGCTCGACGCCTCGCGAAGCATGCTGGGAGACCAGACGATGCGTAGCAGGCTTGTGAAGCAACAGTGGGCAACAGAGGGGGCGGGGTGGAATTTGACAAAGTACAAAGCTAGCCAATTGAGCTTGTCCTAAGACCTACCCTACCCTTCCTGTCCTCTTCCACTTCCTCTCTACCACCAATTTTCAAAGAAGCAAAGTAAATCTAGCAGCAGCTTGCTTGGGAGCTAGCTGCTGCTTCCGGATTTCCACGCCCACCAAGCGTCGAGCGTCAATACTGCCAAAAGCGTCAGCCCGCGTCAAACGACGCGAAGATGTGGCTGGGCCGTGAGCGACACATGAAACGACTTGGGCTTTCCGACTAAACTCAATGCAAACCCATGGAAGTCATCTTTGACGCTTATGGCAACTGCTCCCCTATTAGCCTAACTGCTCCCCCATTAGTCAACTGCTCCCCTATTAGGGTCTGGAGGAGCTAACCTCTCCCAGACCCTAACCCTAAACCTAACCTCTCCCACCCCCCATGCCTAAACCTAACCTCCCCCAGACCCTAACCCTAACCTCTCCCACCCCCCATGCCTAAACCTAACCTCCCCCAGACCCTAACGCTAAACCTAACTTCTCCCACCCCCCACGCCTAAACCTAACCTCCCTCCAGACCTTAATGGGGGAGCAGTTGACTAATGGGGGAGCAGTTAGGCTAATGGGGGAGCAGTTGCCATAAGCGTCAAAGATGACTTCCATGGGTTTGCATTGAGTTTAGTCGGAAAGCCCAAGTCGTTTCATGTGTCGCTCAAGGGTACCATGTTAGTAACAAGCGACGCACAAGGGACGGGACAAAGCGTCAATATGCTACGTGCTCGGAGTGAGAACTGTTTGACTGTACACATATGGTACACCATCTGTTTAAGCTCCTCCCATCTGGCAAGCAGTTCAGATTAATCAATTAATGCACAAATAGACTGAAAAACAATATGAAAAAACGTGAAAAAACTTGGGTGAATAAAGTGAAAATATAGCCATATGACATGTAACTTTGTTGGAACTTATAGATTGCACACTGCAGGCTGAAGCACAGTGGACACATGATTGGAAGATTGCCTTTGATGATGGAGATGATATAGGGCCTCCTCAGTCATTTCCAGGCAACTCAAACGGTCCGTTTAGACTAGAGGCACGTATCACTCACCCGTTCATTCCCATTTTGCCGGCTGGCACATAGGGCAGCGACAGTCCCTCTGATTCGGTCTGTTTCTGCCCTCTTCTCCATGGTTCCCCATAGGTCTCAAGTAATGACAGGTAACAAATCACATCCTGCAGCGTATTCCACCCTGTCCCTTTTGCTCTGGCTCTGATTGCTTCCCTTTCTATTCTCTCATATTTGACAGCAATGGGACAAAGAAAATCCTCTCAGTGCAAAGAACAAATGGAACACTGAACAGAAGCCATTTTCTACTACTATTTCAATATTTCATATGATGCACTTTAGAGCATGGTGCAGGTTGATATACGAATTTACATTTTGAGCTCATGATTAGTATAACACACACACACACACACACACACACACACACACACACACACACACACACACACACAGACACAACCCTAACCCTAAATACATTAATAACATATAATAATCTACTATCTACTAATGAGAGGTGTCTGTGTGTGTGTGTGTGTGTGTGTGTGTGTGTGTGTGTGTGTGTGTGTGTGTGTGTGTGTGTGTGTGTGTGTGTGTGTGTTTGTATCTGGCTGTTTTACGTGCGATCGGGCTGAAACTTTCAGGAAGCAGGGACGTGCAGAGAACATTAGAGGGGCAGGGGCTCAAATTCGTAAAAGGGCACTACAGAAAATTTGAGGCAATTTGAAGGCCAATTTAGGGGTATAACTCATTTTAAATATTCCGATTTTAACCAGATTTAGAGGAATATCTCATTTTAGGATGAGACTTTGACAAACATACATACCTGATTCACGTTGACTGACTGATATATCTGTCAGACTGTGTGCGCCTGTGCTGCTGCTGTCCGTCTGCATGGTTGCTCTGGCTGAGTGGAGTGCGCACTGCTGGAGTGGGTGGGGACGGGCCACGTGCGTTTTTGGGTTGGTGCCTTCAGGGGCGGTTTAGAAAAACACTGCTCCATGCAGAGGCCTATTACGAATGGTGCATTCAAGGCCAAGAGAGTGATAGGAAAGGATTTTTCGGTGCCTGGTTCAACCTAGATAAAACTGCCCACTCCAATCAGAAGGTGTTGACATATGTTACTACCTTTCCAGCATGTCCAATTATTCCAGATATATGAAAAATCAATACAACAAGCAATTCTGATATTTAGAACATTATTTTATATAGAGAATATTGCATATTGGTACAGAGCAAGTCAAGTGATATATTACCCCCTCAGAGATCTCCGTGGTGGATTTCCAGTGGTCTTTCCTAACAGCTGATATGTAGCAGGTCACGAAAAAGACCCTTGAAAACCGACCAATTCTAATATTTTGCGTGGGCTTTTAAAGTGCATTTCCTTGGGGGCGTTCTCTTCTGATATGGGCTGGTCTCTCCCCGAAGGCTCCTCCTCCATCTGGGGACATCCTTCACTGCTGGGCTGTCATTGGTAGTTATACGATCTCTCCTTCTGTCACTCTTATGGTAGGCGTGTTTTCTCCTCCTCTTGGTCCTCATCACATGACCTGGCTCTTCCACTGGAGGTCACACGCACTAACCCTCACTTGAAATAGTCATCTATTAACTTCCCTGTCTACCAAACAACTGTCAATACATTTGCTAATATTACCAGCTTGACACATTTAAATTCCTATTTTAACTCCTATAATTTAGGTCAGCTAATTTAGCTATTTTCTCTATTTATATCCTATAGCACTTTATCTATGGTTACTTTAGACTAGATAAACTAACCTACATCCTAAATAAGATCAAATCCAACTAATCATGGGTTAATCCCAGTCTGAACTGGAAAAAACATCATACAGCCCAGACCACTACCTCTTAGTCTAAAACCACCCTAAGGATGTAAAAAGAATAAGATGGTAGCTTCTTAAGTTAAATTCAACAAACCAGAGAAAACCTCACCCTATTTTAACCAGGATGAGGAAACTCTTATCAATTACCAATTATCAACTAATTTGACGACAACCTGCCAATTCAGTCGGCAGATTCAACTTTAATATGACTAACATCAGACTCCATTCCATTATTGATCTAAACACACTCTATCATAAGCTAACCAGTTTACATATATACTGAGCATCTAATATTCCCAGAGACCAACGCCTATTCGAACCCGGGACCTCTCTCCTCTGCTCTGTGCTGTGTCCTTAGAGCAGATCCTGTCTTCTCTGGGGGGAAAGGTCAACGCATAGTAAAAACATCATTTATTAACTCCAAAATACATAGTGTTGGTCTTCCTCCTCTCCCATCAAGGTTGAACACGCCAACCAGTCGGCCCGTCCCAAGGAGAACCTAGGTAATGTTTTCCCGACCTGCCTTAAACAGGGATTAACATAAAAGCTTGTTAAATAGAGCATTGTTCAACTATCAGCTGAACCATCTGATGGTTAACCTCTTCAGGGCCAGCATGTCCCCTGCCAGAGAGGGAGAGACGTTTATCTTTAAGTTTCCTCACTCGCAGCTCACCCAATGACCTACAAGTGTACTTCAGGAACAGAACATTTAAAACAGAATAAAAGATACATTTGAATTAGCAAATGATAACATCATCTCTTTAATTGCCCTTCACCTGGGCCTCCATGCTGAGGTATTCGCCTCTCCTGCTGAATCCAATCTGGACTTAATGAAGAAATGTTTGGTTATAAATTAGAAAAAATTAGATCTTATCACGTAACCAGGGATCTGAGGAGTAAAATCCTATCAAGAGCTCGGAAAAGGCATTTCTCTTTGAATGCTGCCTTCAGTGATGGCATGGAAAGGGCAATTTCCATACAAAGCACCATTAGAAATGCATTCATGGTCAGGAAAGGGCACTTTTTATTTTATTTTTTCATGTGTCTGAGCTGTTTGTTTTGTTCATGTGTTGTTGGAATGAAAATGAAAAATGTATTATTATAAAAAAAAAAGGAAAAAAAAAAAAAAAGGGCACTTTTTACTGAAAAAAAGGCAGGGGCTCAAGCCCCCTTTCATGCCTATGTGTGCACGTGCCTGTTAGGAAGTGTAAAGAGCACCTGTGTGGGTGACCTGACGGAGCTGGATTTTTTAATAGAGTACCACAGGGATGAGGTATTTTTGTAGGCTTAACCAGAAATCGCCGCCATTTTGGTTCATCAGTGGAAAAGTATAGGGTTTTAGAATGGGGATTTCACTTAAATACGTCAAATAAGGTCTGTAGTTAACAAAGGTTTATGGGAACGCGAATTTGGGTTCAGCAGGATAATCTTCACAAACGTTAATCACTTTTATGCCTTTTGAAGCATTTTCTAAAAATCGTGTAAAAAAAAAGCACATTTACATTCCAAAAGTCATAAAAGTTATTAACGTTTGTGAAGATTATCCTGCTGAACCCAAATTCGTGTTCACATAAACTTTTGTTAACCACAGACCTTATTTTAAGCATTTAAATAAAATCCCCATTCTAAAACCCAATTCACTTTTCTCCAACTCCCACGGGTCCACTAATAATAAGAATAATAACAACAACTAGAATATCTACATTTCCTTTTTTTTTATCCCATTTTTATCCCCCATTGAGTGCTAATTTATATTTATCCTGGTTGCTGCTCCACCCTCTGCCGATCTGGGGAGAGCCAAAAACTGGCTCCATGCTTCCTCCGAGACATGGGCAGTTAGCCAGCCGCTTCTTTTATCCTGACAGGGGAAGCTTCACCAGTAGGACATAGCACGTGGGAGGATCACGCTATTCCAACTAGTTCCCCTCCCTCCGAACAGGATATTGCATGTCCATCAGCAACCAGGATATTGCATGTTTTGGTGAAGGGGTTCCTATATGAAGGAAACCCCTGGGAGGCACGGGGAGAACATGCAAACTCCACACAGAAAGGCCCTTTTGACGACCCCACCCGGGCGGTGGGCACTCGAGGACATGCGGACGGGGACGCATTCCTTCAGCGTTCACAGTGTCCCAGGTGGTAATCGAACCCAGGACCTTCGAGCTGCGAGGCAACAGCGCTTACCACTGCACCACCATACCCCCAGAATATCTACATTTCCTAACGAAAATGTTATTGTGCTTGCTGTCCTCGCCACGCCCCCTTGCAACGCCCCTGCCCATGCAGCCCCAATCGGCAATGTGGAGCTAGGACGTCTCTAGGTGGTTAAAGGGTGTAGTAACTGGTTGCTAGGGTATTTGTAGATGGTTGCTAGGGTGGACTAAGTAGTTATGGGCGGGCCTATGTGAGTAGAAGCGGGAGGAGCCAAGGAATCCAGGGGCAAAATAATTTTGACTGTAGACCGTACAGTTCAAAAGTTATGGACCAAAATGTAAAGAGGGCTGTAACGACGCATTATGTAATAACTGCACATTATGTAATAAAATGCCAAAATGTAATAACATCTCACTTTCAATATGTAATAACGGCGCATTATGTAATAAAATGCGCAATATGTAATAAATCGCCTCAACGCAATATGTAATGACGTTTGACGCATTTTGTAATAAATGTATTACATATTGCGCAGATTATTACATATTGCGGCGGTTGCATTTTTTCTGGTTGGAAAGTAATAAGTGGCCGCATTATGTAACAAAATTAGAAAATGCACTGACTTTGTCATGGGGGGGGGGGAAGTAGGCTAATAAACATATTATGTGTCAAAACCAGTCAAGCAACTATATATATGGGAGTTTACGGAAGTTCTACCAAGAGGCGGAACTAGTTACGTCATCTCATTCAATTATCCAATAACAACCTACCATTTGTCCAAGCGGTCTGGTTAAAAGGAGGCCCCCTCCTACCTGTCTATTGCTCTTGTCTCCTATGCACTACAGCGTCAACCCACCACCGCCCCGGCTTCCACCCCAGCACCACCAGGTGAAGGCTCCTCTCCTAAAGGGGGAGGGTTCCGACGCCCCTGCCAATCCATGGCAGGTCCGCCGTCACGGGGCTGATCATCAGTCACGTGGCCGATTCCCGGTCACGTGGCTGATCCCCCTTTTGGCCAAGGAGCTCTCCGCCAAAGACAATGTTACATTCAATAAACATTGTTAAATCTTGGTTGGTGTTGTGTGTAGTCTCTTAAGGTAGACCTATAGTTGTTATTTTAGGCTACTTTATTTGATGTTATGGTAATTATTTTACTTATTGACTGTTCTACGTTAAGGAGATACTGTGTGATACGGTGTTATGTTATGCTAATTGTGTTAGGCTATGTGGATATTTCATGAGTGCGAGCAACTTGTCCCAATTTCCCCCCGGCCGTGCATCAGTCCGCACCCGACTTGCATTTCAGTTCTGGCATTTACAAGTGATAGAAGCGTGGTTGACATAGCTGCATTTACTGCCTCAATCCATAGATTACAGGGCCATTTAAACATAGGAAATCCATTAAGAGTTGAGGATTGCAGTCAGAGACATTTATGAATTGTCTGATATTACGCACGTACAGTTTTTTTGGCTGCACAATTCTGTTATTCGGCCGCTCCGATTTATTTCACAGCAGTAAAAATTGTGTACATTTTACAGTAAAATGCATCAATCTGGTGCACTTTGAGAGCAAAAGTAAGAGGCTAGATCTATGAAGAACTTTGTGATTTGGAAACAATTGAAAAAGAAGCAGTTTACATACTAGTTATCTAGCACATTTTACCACAAATTAGACTAGTATTCATGGGAAATACTGGTGTATTGTGTAGAGTAGCAGGAACATAGAGAGGGACAACTTCTCTCTTTAACATCACCAACAGGTGGATAATTTATTTACACAAAACAAAAACATTACAGTAGTGATTTATTACCTCAGTAAACACTTTCCTTGAGTTTAGGGTGTCGCTCGCCAGTTTCAAGTATTCAATGGCCACATGACCATATTAACTGCTAATTTAATATTAAATATTAAATAATCTAGAGATAAATATGACCATAATTGGCCATGGCCCTGCACTTTACAAAACACGGACTTTGCACATAGACTAACTTATTGTTTTAAATTGTATTGTTTTTATCTGTTTTTATTTATCTCCTACTATTTTCTGTCTGCTCTGTATTTTTAACCCCTGCTGCTGTTGCTGTTTTTAGATGCCTGAATCTCCCCTCAGGGATAAATAAAGGTTTCAATTCAATTAATTGTGTTAATTTAAACCGGGTTATCAAAGTTTTGATGGCTGAAGGCCAATTTAGGGAGTAGGCTAATGACTAGATAACAATGATCCATCGCCAATCATGTTAAAAATTGACATTTTTTTCAATGGAGTTTGGTGTACATACAAACGTTACTGACGGTAGCAAAAGCAGCAAGCAGATGCCGCCTCTCGTTCGTCACCTCTGGGCCGCTTCAGTTGCGGGCGGCTGGGTCCTGGGAAAACCACGGCACGTTGTTCTGCCGCAAATGCTCTGTTATCGAGTTTCTTGCCAGTATTATTATTTGACTTTGTGACCACAAAGGGGACATTTTCGGGGACAGCTCCAGCCGGGGACAGAGCAGCTCTCTCTCTCTCTCTCTCTCTCTCTCTCTCAAAATTCCGGCCTTATAGAATATTTACAAACCCAGTCAAAATGTAGCTATTGAAAAATGATCAATTTAATCATTTTTTACATAGGCTACATAAAATATTTATAGCAAACAAATTTTTAATTTTAAAATAATTTTTGTTGACGTTTATTTCAAAATAATTATCTATGCACTGCTGTCTGTGCTTACAGTGCAAAGTTAGTGAGGAGAGCCTCACCACTTGTTAATTAATTAATTAATTCGGTTGAAAATTGGTGGAAGGGTGTAGCATGATCCAAACGCATGAGAAACGCATAGCCTATTGAGGAGCGGCAGGAGCCCATTCTCCAATAGTTTTGATGAAGGATTTTAGTCTGAATATATCCTCTTGATCAGCCAAAGTCCATCTGCAACATCAAACAAAATAGAATTAAAACTAATTTTAAATGAACAAAAAACCATAACATGTTGCTGGCTGGCAGCAGTTAAATGTCTAAATGCTTGCCGATTTAAATCAAATGTGCATGTCTGCAATCCTCAATTCCATCCTCAAAGTAGAGCGGGCGGGCGGGGGGAGCGTGGGGGCGGTGCGGAGAGGCCGAATAACAGAATTGTGCAGCCAAAAAAACTGTACGTGCGTAATATCAGACAATTCATAAACGTCTCTGCAATCCTCAACTCTTAATGGATTTCCTATGTTTAAATGGCCCTGTAATCTATGGATTGAGGCAGTAAATGCGACTATGTCAAACACGCTTCTATCACTTGTAAATGCCAGAACTGAAATGTAAGTCGGGTGCGGGCTGATGCACGGCCGGGGGGAAATTGGGACAAGTTGCTCGCACTCATGAAATATCCACATAGCCTAACACAATAGCATAATATAACACCGTATCACACAGTATCTCCTTAACGTAGAACAGTCAATAAGTAAAATAATTAGGCTACCATAACATCAAATAAAGTAGCCTAAAATAACAACTATAGATATATAGTTGCTTGACTGGTTTTGACACATAATATGTTTATTAGCCTACTTCCCCCCCCCATGACAAAGTCAGTGCATTTTCTAATTTTGTTACATAATGCGGCCACTTATTACATTTCCAACCAGAAAAAATGCAACCGCCGCAATATGTAATAATCTGCGCAATATGTAATCCATTTATTACAAAATGCGTCAAACGCTATTACATATTGTGTTGAGGCGATTTATTACATATTGCGCATTTTATTACATAATGCGCCGTTATTACATATTGAAAGTGAGATGTTATTACATTTTGGCATTTTATTACATAATGTGCAGTTATTACATAATGCGTCGTTACAAGGGCTGTTATAGCGCCACCGTCAGGTCAATAGTGGTCATTTTTTAGATCACAGCAATGAGCAAAAGTGGGGCGAGCCAAGGAAACCTGGGGAAAAATAATTTTGATTGTAGAAGCTACGGTTCCAAAGTTATGGACCAAAACATAAAAAAGGCTGTTATAGCGCCACCGTCAGGTCAATCGGTATAATTTTTTAGGCCAGAGTAGAAGAGTACTCTATGAACATATGGACCCAATTTGGCAACAGTCACTCTTATGGTTTGTGAGCTACAGGTACTTGATGTTGCTATAGCGCCCCCTATAGGCGAAATGACATCATTGGTTAGCATCGGACGAAGTGTTCCCGCGTTATGGCGATTTTTGTGAAATAGGCCACACCCACAGAACTTTGGAAGTGCATTATATCGCAACAGTGCGGTCTTTTAAAAAAAAACGCAAAATCAGTGTTGTGCAGGCAGGGTTGGGGAGTAACGGATTACATGTAACACCGTTACCTAATCTGATTACAAAAAAACGGTAACTGTAATCTGTCACAGTACATTTTAAGATGTGTAATCTAGATTACAGTAAGGGGGGTATAGTAACGGCGTTACAGGCGGGATTACATTCGCCCTTGCCTCTTCATTAATTTTACAAAATAACAACAAAAAACGGTGTAGCCAACTGGCGAAATGATCTTGTGATAATAAGAGCGGTATGTCAGCTTCATGTGTGGGCGTGCCGATTTCCCCCTCTCCCCTCTCCCCTCTCTGCTGCCTGCTCGCTCTCCTTCAGTCAGCAGCCCGACAGGGACACAGACAGCTCTGAGAGTCTTGCAAGCCGCCCAACGCTTGTTGAGAAAGCAAATGCACTAAGCGAAATGTGGAAGTATTTTGCTTACGTTGCCGACAGCGAAGGCAAGCCCGGACACATCAAACGAAGCCAGTCTGTAAAAAGTGCTTCAACGCGACGCAGGTGAACGGATAAACATCGAACCAGCCAGGCGATTTCTCTCAGACAGGGATCCCAACTTCTTCAAATATTTCAGTTCAAAGACTGGTTAGTGAATGTGAATGATACAACATACATGCCCTCTTAAGTCAAACGAGTGTGATTTATTGTGTGACAAGCGAACTTATTTCAGCATCGGAGTTTTGCTGACCCCCAAAATAAGGAGGTTCCCCATCCAAGTGCACACGTCACTCCCCACCCGCTCTGCAGTGCCGCCCCGCCCCCCAACATACAGGCTATTTGACACTATATTCACACATGGAGCGCTCAGGTGTGAAGGGAAATTCCGGGAAATGGCCGATATTGATTTACAGGTAATTTTCCTGTAGGCATGTGTGAAAACAGCTTTAGTGTTTCACGTTGTGTTTCAAGATTAAAGCAACAAGCTGCGTCTTCCACTCCACATCATGAAAAATACCCATAACGTAAATTAAAGTGGTCTTAAAAATAACTCTTGTTGTATTCTCCTTAACTTCATGTTGGTATAAACATTCTTATCTCTTATCAATGGTAAAACATGCTTCATCTAGTTAAATAAGGGTTTTAGCCAGGACTCTTGACCAGGACTCCCTGGAAGAAGAGATCTTGTATCCCAATGGGACATTCCTGGATTAAAAAAAAAAAGGTAATCCAAAAGTAACTGAAAGTAATCCCTACTTTACTTTTAAAGAGTGGTAATCGGATTACGTTACTAAGTACAATTTTTAACAAGTAACAAGTAACTTTAAGGGATTCATATTTAAAAGTAACCTACCCAACCCTGTGTGCAGGACAGTCCACACATGATGTGTGCTTTGGTTTGGTGAAGATTGGACAAAATTGGAAGGAGAAATTGCCAAAAAACAGTTTTGGACAAAATTCTAAATGGCAGAAAATCTAGTCAGATGGAAATGGTCGTGGCCTACATCAGTAGATGCGGAAGGACCCAAGGAATCCAGGGAATCCAGTATTTTGATTGTGGACCCTACGGTTCAAAAGTTATGGACCAAAACGTAAAGAGGGATGTTATAGTGCCACCATCAGGTCAATTGGTGTATTTTTTATGTGGATAGTAAAAGGCCCATCTGTGAACCTCCGTATGAAGTTTGGTCTCTTTGAGTCATATGGTTTCTGAGATACAGCTAATTTAATGTAAGAATTTTCGAAACCCCATTCAAGTGAATGGGAAAAAAAACGTGCGCTTAAAGTCGAGCTGAACCCAAAAATGACTTTTATTTTATTTTAGTTCAAATACCTGGGTATGCAGTGCACCTATTTAATAATGTATGCAAAGAAAATCACAAAAATCGAATTTCTTTACTTTTTCACGCTTTTTCACATCAAAAGTTCATTTTTCAAGATTTCATTGATAACAGTAATGTACAGTTTGCTGACGTTACCTAGTACTATCAAATTTCTACCCCATTTCAACCAATCATATCACGACATGCAGCTGTCAATCAAATCTTCATTTCAGGATAATTTTCTCTTCTAAATGAAGTAGAAAATGGCGCCTAGTGCCTGTCATCTGGCAGGATTCCTATCCCATAAACTAACTACTAACTTGGCCAATTGTTAGAAACATGAACAAAAAACAAAAACTATAATCTCTAAGAATGCAAAGAAATGTAACTGGCTCGTTAAAACGTGCATTCCAGGGATATCGTATTTACAGAAATAGCGTAAAAGGCGCGCGCTTGAGAGCGTGGTTGTCAGGGGTCTGCCCTCGGAGATTCCAGGTGGGCGGGCAGCACCCATGCATTGGATTGTCCGCTCGCACCGCATGGAGGCAGCTGGCTGCGTAGCACGACAACACGCGGAATCCCACTCGATTTGGGGGTGGAACACGCCATGATTGACCAATGCCAAAGTCAGTCGACAGAATTGTCAAATCAAATCATCGACATGATGCTATGACCCGCCTCTCAACTTGTCATCTCAGACAAATTTGGCCCTATTCTCCCACAGGCCTTCGGCGCAAAAACTGGCCTTAAATGCAAAAAAACGTGCCTTGCGCCTGCCTCGGGAAGATAGCAACATGGCTTTAGGCCCCGAAATGCGCTTTACGCAAAATAGTGGAGTGGCGCAGTCCCAGAATGGGCGAGAATGGTCGTTTCGGCCTTAAATACCGGCCTAATGATATCTTCCCCTCCTGGCGTTAATTTAGCGCTTTGTGCTTTTGAAAACCAGGCCTATTCAGTGCGCCGGTTGCGCAGAGCGCTCCTCTGCCTCTCCTCTATCCCCTTCTCTCTGTGTCACTCCCTCTCTCTTGCTCATCAGTCTGACAGGCACAATACGACACAAAAGTTTGCCGGTTCTCTCTCTCTCTCAGAAAAAAGAAGTTGTTATACCGTACATAGTATAACAACATGACAGTTTTTTCTAACATGACAGTTTTGAGCCCGTGACATTCAGAGGCTGTTGCATCATCCTACCTGTGCAGTGAAGGCGAGAGAAAACAATATCATTCTGGCCAAACATTCACTGCCTGGCTTCCCTGCAACAGCCACACATGTGAAATCTCCCAGCACGCATTGGGCTAATACATTTCGATAATAAATCGCATCCAAATTAGCCTAAATGGATAGAAAGGTACATTGAAATAGATGGAAATAATGTGTAATGTTACCACAACATGCAATTGTAGAACATTTCAATATTGGACAAAATAAAATCGTGAAATCCAAACACAACCCTATGTGAAACATATATGTCATCCTGGGCCTATATATATCCCTCGTAGATTTAACATGATTTAGATAAGTGATTTAGATAAGTGACAGCGTAACGCGGTTCTACTGACATGTGCTATACTGTGATGTCTGCTCCAATAAATTGGCCCTACTTCACATTTAGTTTTACAACAAAAACACATTTCTGCAATTACTTTACATAATGTAGGCTATATTTATGTGCATCATCCTACCTGTGCAGCAGGGGAGAGAAAACGATATAATTCTGGACAAACTTTCACGAATCTAATCTCATCATACGGATACGCTATTTTTTTGTAGCCGATGCGTTTAGAACATTCTTTTCACTTTGATCTTGCTATAGTGTAGCGTATTTACATGCTTGCAGTATTTAAACTGCAGTTAGATTGGTTTGAGAAGCATAATAATATGGAATAATAGCCTATATATAGAGACAGACAGAGGGGGATGAAAGGGAGGGGGGGAGCAGAGCGCTTGGGGATGAAAGGGAGGGGGGAGCAGAGTGCTTGGCTTTGACCGGACTGGATCGCTCCGTGGAATTGAAGCTTAAAAGGCAAGCTGGGGACTGGTTTACTGCACGTCTCCAATGAGCAGACTGTGCATAATTTTAGGCTTAAAAGGCGTGATTGTAATGCTTAAGGCTGCGTGTAGCGCCGATACCAAAATATCGAGTGCGCTGGTCCATGCCCACTACTCTGGGCTGCGTCTGGCGTTGGGCGCAGTTCATAGGCCGATGCAACGATAGAGCCCATTATGTTTTCAGTCTGAAACGGACTGCGACGCACGTGACGAACGGGTTCAGTTCGACTTTAATCGCGAATCGCGCCCAAACCGCTTAACGAAACTCTTAGGAAACTCATAGCATATCTTTCCTCAATGAGCCGCACGTGTTGAGGGTCTCCACAGGGTCCCACTTCTGTAAACAGCCCTACTGTCAAACACTGATGTAAAGTAATGACTGTGGCAGCGTCACAGCGGCAGGCTTGGGTCACTGCCTCACTGGGGAGCGGGGTGAAGGTATTGGGAAATCCTTTCGGCTGTCTCCTTCCACTTTCGCACAGAGACAATACATCCAAGATAAAATAAAGGTTTTGACCAAATTGGCTGCCAGCAGCACCCATTACCAGCCACTCCTCAAGCTCTGAAGAGAGTTGTATAGGAAGTGGCGAGTCTCCAATGTAGCATGAGATTGTTTTACTAGGTGCCATTATCATCCTGCATACTGAAAGCTTCTCTATGGCCCACTTCTCCTTTAAATGTGAACAGACAAAGCGGGACGTCCAGGGGCGGCACATCTCCAAGCACATTTACAAGCCAAGAATAGATAGCAACAACTTCATCACCTGAGCAAACTTGAGAGGCTGTTTGGTCAAAGTCATAAGTGACATTTCTAAGGAATTATTAGCAACCCGTCCTTAAAAGTTAGCTATAGTTAACTCATTGAGTGCCAGCCACTTTTGGAGAACGGACGCTCCCAGTGCCAGAGTTTCAGAGCGTTTTCAGTGATTTCTCAAGGCCCACAGAATATTGTGTGATATTACTATGTAAACACCGAACATGAACAAAGAACAAGGAAACTCTATTGTATCATCAGCAAAAAAACGTTTATTGATACCATTTTCCGTTCTTTAGTTATGAGCCGGAGAAGATAGGTTGTTTTAAGCAAAAACAGGCGTTTCAAATTAGAAGCTGAGATATTCCGCCTTTTGTGAAATGAAGCATTTCAAGCACATTCACTGAGTCTGAAGCTAATATTTTCTGATGTAGTGACGTGGTGTAGTTGTGTGGTGCCCTGTGTGCCCCACCCCCCTCTCCCCCCCTCAGCTGCAAACTCCTCCCCACACTAACACACAGCCTCACGCACCCAGCGTCTATTTTCGGAGTGCTCCGTTTTTGTGCGCCGGCTCCCAGCGCGACACGGAAAAGCCAAACCGGACTGCTGAGAATGGTTTGGCCCTTCGGCGTCGGGTGCTACTTTTCTGGCGGCTAATCGTGTGGAGAAACTATGCAGACAGACAGACAGAGGCAGAGGGGCTCAGTTGTGGGCGCGGATTGACTGCTGTTCGCAGCCAACGTCAGCTCCAGCCAGAGCAATCTATATGGCTCTGGCTGCAGCATGAGCGGTTTCTCTTTCATCACGGGGCTTTTTCCTGCTGTTTTCCTGACCTTTCTCTAATCTGGAGAGCACTGTCGCCACCTAATGAGTCCGTAAATAGGTTATACACCTTCAATAGCTACAATATTTGTACAGGAGATGCCTGAGGCTTTGATCCACGTCCCACCGTCAAAAAACGCATTCGACGCCGATCGACGTCTTTGGCACTCAACGTTACTATTTACTTTGACGCCGATCGACGTCATTGGCACTCAATGAGTTAAAGGCTTTTTTGAAACTTTTTCACCGAGTGCCTTGGACATGTTCCAAGACTGCCATCCCACGTTAAAGACAGAGCCATCTTCAGACATCATCTTCTTATTGGTATTATTTTGAAGAGCCATCTGTCTGTGTGTGAGTGTGTGAGCAGAATTGTGTTTGGAACTTCGGCCACAGCTATGCCATGTTATGTGAGATCGCGCTGAATCTTTCAGGAAGTGTAAAGAGCAGTACCCCTGCAGGTGACCGGAGCTGGATTTTTGAATTAGGTAATTAATGCCGAATTAGGGCAAAAATGCCTCAAGACAGGTTCAGTATCATGGAGAGATGCAGTGAGAAGCCCACAGGTGCTCTAGAGTGAAGCGGCACACTGCACACACGGGATCTGAGTTATAATCAGCCACTGAAGTGAACTATAAAAACCGTCTGGGGAGAGAGAGGAGAGGCTGCATGCCAACTCTGTGAGCGAGGCCTGACTAAATGGCCAGACGGGTATTCCACTAGTTTGGAGGTATGGTGAGAAACTGTATTTTCTTGTGCATTGGGATTAGCCTACATATTGCCTTTCTTTTTTTCTTTTTTATTCTTTTTTTATTATTCTTCAGCATGGAATACAGAGCATCTGTACATCATTACTATTATTTTCTTGTGTCATACATAATGTTATATCGTTCATACATACATACATACAATCATTCCCCTGCGTTCCCTTCCCCACTCCCCCCTCTCTCTCAATTCCCATGTATGCTTATTGACAGTTGTATTCGGTACCACACATTTCTTTATGCTCTTCTCCGCACATCTACTTAGTCATCTCTAAATCAACTCTGTTTTTTACATTTATTAACAAAAAATACAAAAATAAATCATAACATGTACATATCTGTAGCAATTAAACCTTGAACTAAGGGATTCCTTGCCCTGCACAGTCTCCTATACAAAGTCTGCTCTAATTGGTACTATATACTCGATCCGATTTTCCCAGATTCCTTTAAACTTATCCTGTTGCAGTCTGATAGAATAAGTCAGCTTCTCCATCACATATATATCATGCATTACTTCAATCCAATCATCCACCTTAGGCGCTTCGGCCTTCAGCCATTTCCTTGTAATCGCTTTCTTACTTGCAATTAACATCATTCTAAATATATGTTTGTCTCCTAATCGCACAAGCCCTTGGTCTACTTTCCCCAAGTATAATACCTCAAATGAGAGTGGAAGATTCACTTTGGTTATTTCATCCATACATTTCTTTAACTCTTGCCAGTAACCTTTTAGAATAGGGCAGTCCCAGAATATATGGAAATGGTCGGCTCGGTCTGCTCCACACATTCTCCAGCACCTTGTGTTTTGATATTTTTTCTGTGCAGGAGTTAAAAAATATCTTGTGATATTTTTCCATCCATGTTCTCTCCAAGAAGAGGAGCATGTTGTTTTCCACTGTTGTTCAAAGACCTCTTCCCATTCCTCCATTGTCATCTCAATATTTGCTTCTCTCTCCCGTTTCTCTTTTATATATATTGTGTCACTGCCCTTCAAATCTTCCACTCTCATATATAAATTCGAAATTAATTTTCTTCCCAAGTTTGATTCATGTGCCAAGGTAAACATATTACGGTAATTATTCCCAATTCTGATCCATCTAGATTCCCCTCTCTCATTGTTTGTCCTATGTAATGTCTCAATTGCAAATATCTATAAAAGTCCTGATTAGCCAAGCCAAATTGATCCTTCACTTCTTGAAAGCTTTTAATATTCCCATTCTTCAGTAATTCCCAGTGTATCTTGGGTCCCCGCTCCCATGTTTTGAATCTCCCATCTGTTCTATTTGGTATGAATTCTGAATCATGTGCAATCCATCTCATCAACCTACTATGTATTGTCAAATTATTTTTTGTTACTATTGTATTCCAAATTTTAGTTGATATATCCAGCCATGGATTTACCTCCTCTCGGAGGTGTCTCCTCAATTTTTTATCTGCTATTATAGCCTGGATAGGAACCCCATCTGTTGTCATAACCTCAATTTCTTTCCACCTCGCTTTATAAGAGGGATTGCACAGACTCAGCAATGTTTTTATTTGCGCTGCTTGATAGTAACTCTTCAAACACGGTAAAGCTAACCCTCCCTTATTCTTAGGTAACTGCAGTGTCCTATACCTGATTCTCGGTCTCTTCCCTTGCCAGATATATCGTGAAATCATTTTGTCCCATTTTATGAATTCCCTGTCGGTTACTTCCACAGGTAACGTCTGAAATGAATAAAGTAGCCTCGGAAGTATGTTCATCTTAATCGCTTCTGCTCTGGCATTAATGCCCATAAATGGAATAAGATTCCATCTCCTAATATCATTTTTAATTTTACCAAGCAGAGGGTCATAGTTAACAGATTTTAGTTGACCTAGATCTTGTGGCAAATTGATTCCCAGATAGCTCATTGATTTCAACTCCCAGTTAATATCATATCTTTCTCTAATGGCTTGGTCTGGCCTATAATTAAATGAGATAACCTGTGTTTTTTGTACATTTACCTTGTAGCCTGATAGCATACCATAGTCTGCTAAGGTCGACATAAGTGCTGGGATAGATTTATTCGGCTGAGACAGATATATTAATACATCATCTGCAAACAATGCTATTTTCTGTACTCCCCCCTCCATGTTTATACCCTGTATGTTTTCATTTTGTTTAATCCATTGGCTCAGCGGTTCCAAGAAAATTGCGAAGAGCAGGGGACTAGCTGCGCACCCTTGACGGCAGCCACGTTCTAGCATGATAGACTTTGAGATGCTCCCATTTACCTTGATCCTAGCTGTTGGTCTATTGTATAGAGCCTGTATAGTTTTTATAAACCCTTCATGAAAACCAAATCGTTCTAATACGCTATACAAAAAATCCCACCTAACAGAGTCGAACGCTTTCTCCGCATCCATCCCCACCACCACTGATTCTACCCGCTTCTCAATTATATTTTGCATTACATGCAATGTACGTCTAATGTTGTCTTGTGTCTGTCTCTGTGTTATGAAACCTGTCTGATCCAAATGGATTATGTCCGGTAATATTTTTTCTAAACGTCTGGCTAGGATAGCTGTGAACAGTCTATAGTCTTGATTAAGGACACTTATGGGTCTGTAGCTGGAACATGCTGCTTTATCCTTTCCTTCCTTATAGGCGGCGGGCCCAGCGGAGATTTCGTGCACTTAAACGATCCCTACCGAGGGAAAACCCAGTCCTTTATTAACAACTGAGACATGTCTCAACAAATGAAAATACATTTGTTGCCACCCGTTCTTTCTTGCCATATTTTGTGATCGCTAACTCTGTCAACTTGCATTTTCTCCGGTAAAGAGAGCAGACAGCTATGTTTAGGGTCCGCCATGCATGACGTATTTGTACTTATCATCCAATAGCGGGCTTGGAAAAGTATCACGTGGTTCACGTTGCTCTTGTAGTTCCTGGTTACTGTCAAATCCAAACACCACAACATCACACGCTGTTAACTTTTTGGAATGATTTTCAGTGGCACTTTACTATGATTTGCATTAATTTATATAATATTAACTTAGCCAGCAATTCGGTGTTAAGACGTGACGTCAGTTCAATCATGAGAGACTCTTAATATCATTTTAACAAACTTTATTGAATCAGAATAGACAGTTTGAGTATGGCGTATGACTCCATGATGTGACGCACCTCTTGCTTATGAGAGAGGGCGTCGGTGCTGTAAGAGATAGGACATCCCCCCTGAGGGGATCTGTTTCCAACGGGAGTCATAACATTGGTGGTGATCTGGGGGAGGTGGTGGGATGAAGCTTCTTGCCTGGAGATGCTGGATGGATGCGTGATGCTGACACAAGGTGAGTGATGACTGCACGAGTGTGATTTAAGCTGTGGTGATGGGGGCCTTATATAGTACCAGGAGAAGGGCATTTATGATGTCATAACTGACGTCATTTGGGCAACTGACGTCACGCTGCAAAGGTGACGTCATGGAGAAGGTGACGTCGGAGATGGTGACGTCATTTAGTGACGTCATTTGGGCTGAGGGTTATGACAGCATGGGGTGCTCTAGTAATGCCTTATTTGGTCTTCCATGATTGAAATTCAGTCTATGACTACACTTCAATCATGAGAGACTCGTAATATAATTTTAACAAACTTTATTGAATCAGAATACACAGTTTGAGTATGGCGTATGACTCCATGATGTGACGCTCCTCTTGCTTATGAGAGAGGGGCGTCAGTGCTGTATGAGATAGGGGGGTCCTCCCTTCAACAACTGGGCTGCTGTCTTCATCAGCCTATGCGTCCTACTTCCATCCAGAGCAAGCTGCTATATTATCAGCCCAAATATGCCTCCTTCCATGATTGGTAGGAAGTATTAATGCATTTCATTGGTGGTGGTCTTCTCTCCCAATCCCCGTTTGGTGCCCATGCCGGGCAATTTGCATATAACCCCATAAGTGTCCTTGCCATTGCTTAACCTCAGTCAGCCCACGTCCTGACAATTTGCACAACCCATTATCCCTTCATTCTGCTTAAACATCAGTCAGCCCATGTCCTGACAAGTCAGCCCCCGTCCTGACAATTTGCTCAACCCATTATCTCTGCATTCTGCTTAAACCTGTCAGCCCACGTCCTGAGAAGTCAGTCCACATCCTGACAACTTGCTCAACCCATTATCCCTGCATCCTGCTTAAACTTCAGTCAGCCCACGTCCTGACAAGTCAGCCAATGTCCTGACAATCTGCATAACCCATCATTCCGGCATTTGCATAAACCTCAATCAGCCCTTGGCCCCCTTTTCCTCATCTCTCCCCATCATCACATGACAAGATCCTGGTTCATCCTTCACTTCAAGACCACACTCCAGAAATGCAACATCCCTGCAGAGAACTATTCCAGTCACTCCTTCAGGATCGGAGCAGCCACATCAGCAGCCATGCAGGGGGTGTCCTCCGCCTCCCTTCAACAACTGGGGCGCTGGTCCTCATCAGCCTATGCATCCTACATTCGTCCAGAGCAAGACGCCATATTATCAGCCCAAAGATCCCTCCTTCCATGACTAAAGAGGCAACAAGCACTTCGTTGGTGGTGATCAAACTCTCCTTTTCTCTTCAATGCGCCCATGCCCGGGCTATCCACATCCACTCCCTTGCATCCCCGCTTTGCCTTAAAAAAACGTGGTCAGCCCCTCATCTCCCGGCATGCATAAATTCTCCCCCTGTCAGCCCACGACCTGACTAAAGCATACCCCAGGCCAGCTCCATGACCCCCGTTTTCACTCTCCCAGTTCCTGAAATAACTTTAAATTCCTTTGGGGGATGTCCTATCTCATACAGCACAGACGCCCTCTCTCATAAGCAAGAGGAGCGTCACATCATGGAGTCATACGCCATACTCAAACCGTCTATTCTGATTCAATAAAGTTTGTTAAAATTATATTAAGAGTCTCTCATGATTGAAGTGTAGTCGTAGACTGAATTTCAATCATGGAAGACCAAATAAGGCATTAATAGAGCACCCCATGCGTCATACCCCTCAGCCCAAATGACGTCACTAAATGACGTCACCATCTCCGACGTCACCTTCTCCATGACGTCCCAAATGACATCAGTTATGACATCATAAATGACATCATAAATGACATCAGTTATGACATCATAAATGCCCTTCTCCCAAATGACATCAGTTATGACATCATAAATGACATCAGTTATGACATCATAAATGCCCTTCTCCTGGTACTATATAAAGCCCCCATCACCACAGCTTAAATCACACTTGTGCAGTCATCACTCACCTTGTGTCAGCATCACGCATTCATCCAGCATCTCCAGAGCAAAAAGCTTCATCCCACCACCTCCCCAGATCACCACCAATGTCATGACTCCTGTTGGAAACAAATCCCCTTAGGGGGGATGTCCTATCTCATACAGCACCGACGCCCTCTCTCATAAGCAAGAGGAGCGTCACATCATGGAGTCATAGGCCGTCGGTGCTGTATGAGATAGGACATCCCCCCTGAGGGGATCTGTTTCCAACGGGAGTCATAACATTGGTGGTGATCTGGGGGAGGTGGTGGGATGAAGCTTCTTGCCTGGAGATGCTGGATGGATGCGTGATGCTGACACAAGGTGAGTGATGACTGCACGAGTGTGATTTAAGCTGTGGTGATGGGGGCCTTATATAGTACCAGGAGAAGGGCATTTATGATGTCATAACTGACGTCATTTGGGCAACTGACGTCACGCTGCAAAGGTGACGTCATGGAGAAGGTGACGTCGGAGATGGTGACGTCATTTAGTGACGTCATTTGGGCTGAGGGTTATGACAGCATGGGGTGCTCTATTAATGCCTTATTTGGTCTTCCATGATTGAACTTCAGTCTGCGACTACACTTCAATCATGAGAGACTCTTAATATAATTTTAACAAACTTTATTGAATCAGAATAGACAGTTTGAGTATGGCGTATGACTCCATGATGTGACGCTCCTCTTGCTTATGAGAGAGGGCGTCGGTGCTGTAAGAGATAGGACATCCCCCAAAGGAATTTAAAGTTATTTCGGGAACAGGGAGAGTGAAAACGGGGGTCATCCCCCAAAGGAATTTAAAGTTATTTCAGGAACTGGGAGAGTGAAAACGGGGGTCATGGAGCTCGCCTGGGGTATGCTTTAGTCAGCTCGTGGGCTGACAGGGGGAGAATTTATGCATGTCGGGAGATGAGGGGCTGACCGGGGTTTTTTAAGGCAAAGCGGGGATGCAAGGGAGTGGATGTGGATAGCCCGGGCATGGGCGCATCGATGAGAAAAGGAGAGTTTGATCACCACCAACGAAGTGCTTGCTGCCTCTTTAGTCATGGAAGAAGGGATCTCTGGGCTGATAGTATGGCGTCTTGCTCTGGTCGAATGTAGGATGCATAGGCGGTTGAGGACCAGCGCCCCAGTTGTTGAAGGGAGGCGGAGGACACCCCCTGCGTGGCTGCTGATGTGGCTGCTCCGATCCTGAAGGAGTGGCTGGAATAGTTCTCCGCAGGGATGTTGCATTTCTGGAGTGTGGTCTTGAAGTGGAGGATGAACCAGGATCTCGTCATGTGGTGATGGGGAGAGATGAGGAAAAGGGGGGCCGAGGGACTAGTTGGGGGCCTGACTCTAAGGTATCGAATCATGGCCGAGAAGAGGCAGAAGGGAGATTGGATGCGAGCAATGATTATAGAGCAAGCTCCGCCTACTTTGGTATGTTTCAGGGAGATGCTATAGTGGTCGGGGTGGAATTTTAAATCGGAGAGAGTTATGTCGCGTGAGGGTTGAAACGTGGCGGGGGATGTAAACTCGCTGATTCTGAGGAACCCATAAAAGGCCAGGGAAAATACGCACTCTAAGAGGCTGTCTAAAAAGGTGGAGTGAATGCCTTGTCTGAGGCTGGTTAACAAGTGCCGTAATATGGGGAGAGTAATGGGACGCCGGGAGTCGGGGGCAGACGGAAAAGCTTTTGAAATGCCTTTTAATAGTAGTTTAACAACTGGATTTGTAAATAGACTGGGAAAAGCCGGGTTGAGGCCCCTGGCGTAAAATTGGATGCCTGCCACTAGGCTGCGGATGTAAGGAGGGCGGAGGTGGCGGACATCTACGCAGAAAGAAATGAAGGCACGTACTGTGGGAATTAGAACGGGGTGAACGGGCTGGTTGACGGAGAGGCAGAACATGGCAAACATTCGCCAAGCCGCGTCGTAAGCTTTGATGGTGGAACTGGCCAGTCCTTGCCTAATGTAGGACTGGGCCGAGTGGAGAAAAGGGGTGAGGTGGGGATTGCTCTCTATGAGAGCGTGAGGGCGGAAAAGGAGGGGTGAGGTGTCGGAGTCGAGTCTGCTTCGGGGTAGAGTCTGCGGAACGCCTGGAAATTGAAACGGGAGAGGTGATCAGCGATTATGTTAATATGCCCGGGGATGTGCCTGGCGACCATGATAAAATTATGGGTGACGGAAAGCCAGGTTAGGCGCCTAACAAAAGGCATAATGGCCGGGGAAGATGATCGCCCTTTATTGATGATGGCGACTACTGCAGCATTATCGCATTTGACTGCTATCCTTTTACGTGCCCAGAAGCGCCCCCATATGTGACAGGCAGCCACTATCGGGTATATTTCGTATAGAGCGGAGGACTGATTCAAGCCGGCAAACTGCTGCGGCCAAGTGCCAGCGAACCAGTGGCCTTGGTAGACCCCCCCGAAACCCACGGATGGGGCTGCATCTGTGAACAGTTTTAAGTCGTCGGCAGACGAGACGATTTCATCATAGAAAAATGAGATTCCGTTCCAATTTTCTAACAGGTGAGCCCAGAATTTGAGATCGGATCGGCATCCCTCGTTGAGGGTAACAGAGTCAAGGAGGCTGGGGACTGACGATGCTAAATCGAGCAGCCTGGAAATGAATGACCTCCCTTGGGGAATAATGTGCATAGCAAAATTCAGGTGGCCGAGCAGAGACAGAAGGTCTCGTTTTGAAATGTGGCTGGCTGCTGAATAGGACTGAGCTATTTTGCGGATGCGAGACAATTTCTCGAGGGGGAGGGAAGCTTGCATAAGCTTGGTGTCGAGATTAATGCCCAGGAATTCAAGAGATGATGAGGGCCCGGAGGTTTTTTCCTCAGCTAGAGGGACGCCCAGCCTGTGAAACGTCTCTTTGAGTTTAACTAGGGAGATTGAGGGGACGGACGGAGGGTCGATGAGCAGGAAATCATCTAGCAGGTGTAGCACTGCGGGGAGACGGATATTGTTTAGCAATATCCAGCATAGAGCTTCTGCTAGTGAATTAAAGATGGCGGGGCTGCTTCTGCACCCAAACGTGAGCCTTACGGAAAAATAGAATTTTGAATCCCATTTTATTCCGAATAGATGCCATTGGGAGGGATGGATAGGGATGACTTTGAAGGCGTCTGAGATATCGGCTTTAGAAAGCCACGCACCTTTGCCTGCCAGTTTGATTAGACGAATGGCGTGGTCTATTTTTGCATAGTGGAGGGAATAAGGTTCGGGAGGAATGAGGCTGTTTATGCTTGGAGTGGGGCCATGATGAGGCGCTGACAGGTCTATAATTAGGCGCTTTTTGCCGGAATTGGAGACGCCTACTGGACTTGTTCGGAACACCGGGAAGGGGGGAGAATCAAATGGGCCGATTATGAATCCTTTTGATAATTCCCTGCTAAGGAGTTGAGAAACTACTTTGGGCTCTTTTTGAGCCGTTTGCAGATTTTTAGAGACGTGGGAAATTGTGGGGGGAGAAATTACTCCTATTTTGAACCCCTGGGAGAGGCCGGTTAAGAGATGATCGGTAAATACGCGATCAGGGTGGCAGGCTAATTCGAGGCCCAGGGCTGGGATGTCGATGGGGGTGGATGGAAGGGATTTTATGATTGTTAGCCCAACCTTTCTTTTTTGGGGAACTGCCTTGGGGGGCGGATCCTGCGGGGGCAGACGGAGCGGGGGTGCGCTTCCCTGCAGGCGCTGCAGACGTGCAGAAAAATGCAGTTAGGGTATGTGCAAACTCCCTCATTAAAATTATTGCAAATAGCCATGTTGTTATGCATAACTACCTTGCGCCCCTGGCGGTCAGATTGAGATGGCTGGAAGGTTTCCTGCTGGAGGAGGGGGGGTGGACCCATAGAGGGTGGACCGGCCGGAAACGGTGTGTTGCTCCCGGAAGCCTGGAAGGCGGCCGCAGCGCATAGGGGCGCTGTGTGGCCTATTTCGCCGCAGGAAAAACAGGTGATCGCCTGATGACCACCCGTGACCAGTACCAATAGCTCGGTATCCAACATGGACCAGTCTAGACGGATGTTGGAACGAGTTATGTACAGCGCCGCTTTTGTAGAGAACGCTTTGTGGTACTGGTAAAATATGTTTTTCCCGTACCTGAGGTGGAGGTCTCCCATCAGAGCCAAGTACTCGTCTAACTCGACGCGACGGCTGGGGTACACTGAGCATATGATGTCGCGGAAAACCCCGAACGCAACGAGGAATTCGGTTGGTGATAGATCTTTGGCGAGACGGGGGTCGGAAGATTTCAGGACGGCCGATATATCTTGGCCGCCCGTTAACTTTTTGCTGCACTCAGCGGACGGCAGGATAATGCTGACTAGATTGATATCCCTGCCTTGAAGGATCATGGCTCGAAGCCTGGGCGATATGTTTGCTGAGAGTGGGATATACGGCCTCCCGTGTCCGGGGGAGTGGATGGCCGAGGCGAGGGTATTCATAGGGGGGATGAGTGCGGGGAGGGGAGGGAACTCGGCGCACGCACCTGGATTTTGGAGCGGGGCTGGCTGGGCTGATATCGCCGGAAGAAATGCGGGCTGAGAAGGGGGATACAAGCCTGAAACCTGGTGCGCTGTTTGGGCTGCTGCCGTGGGGAGCGTGGGGCTCGTGAGCGTCCTCAGCCGGGCATCGATGTCGATGAGGGACCCGACCAGTGAAGACATCGTTGCGATCAGGGGATCATGGAGGCCTGGAGGGGCTGGAAGCCTTGGCGCGTCCGCCGAGGAGCCGGCGGTCTTGGTGCGCTTCGCTGGGCCTTTCTTGGAGGTGGACTTCTGGGCTCTTTTGCCACGGCCACGGCCTTCGGAGTGCTGCGCGGACTGCGATCCGGGCGAGACGAGGACCTCCGGGACGTTGGGTCTTCTTTTGCGGCCGCGGCCCCTGGTGCGGGGAGCGTCCAGTGAGACGCCCGGAGATGAAGCCTGGGGATCGGGGATTTGCCCGGGGCTGGCCGGGGCGTTGAACGTGCTCTGGAGGAAGGCGTCCACGGTGGAGCTGAACATTTGCTGCTCGTCTTGAGTGAGTGAGTGATGACTGCACGAGTGTGATTTAAGCTGTGGTGATGGGGGCCTTATATAGTACCAGGAGAAGGGCATTTATGATGTCATAACTGACGTCATTTGGGCAACTGACGTCACGCTGCAAAGGTGACGTCATGGAGAAGGTGACGTCGGAGATGGTGACGTCATTTAGTGACGTCATTTGGGCTGAGGGTTATGACAGCATGGGGTGCTCTATTAATGCCTTATTTGGTCTTCCATGATTGAACTTCAGTCTGCGACTACACTTGTGAAGGTTCGGCAGCTTCTGGTGGCTTGGAAGTGGGGCACGCCACGCCAGATAAAATACTAATTTATGGTAAGTTCTTTGGTAAATTTGCCCTTACAACTAACGTTACCCCTTTCAAAGTCTGTTTATTTCATTAGCAACTTTTGTGAGCTAGTCAATGCAGTACAACGCTAGTAGTTTATGAGCACTAACTGATCAGTCTGTAGGCTATGCTTCCCTTGGTCTGTCACTTGGACTAAAACGCTAGCTATTGTGATTAACTATATTAGAAATACCAACATAATAAACAGCAGCCAGCATATTTAACTAACGTTACAGTCAGGGGTGTAATGGTTGGTAAATGAGTTGGGTAAACTATCAACCTCATTTAAAAAATGTGGCTATTACCTCCACTACAGTATATTTTAGTAATCTGCTCACTAGTCTCTAATCTAGAGTAACGTTACATTTGTATTAATAACAAAAACTTTTTAATTAAAATTACTTAAAATTAACCAATGTGACTCACTTATAGATTTTTGGACAGGCAGCAACATTGTTTGATATTTTATATTGATTTGTTGGACAGGTTTGAAAATCTGACATGCTGCAAAATAGTGTTAATTTCGTTAACGAAAACTATGACGAAATATGCTCGTCAACGCCCTTTTTTCCCGTGACTGAGACGAGACGATGACGAGACGGTACCCACGTGATTAAACACTAACTGTGACGATATCAACATCCAATATCGTTGACAAAAAAAGACGAGACGAAAATGTAGTTCACCAAATAAAAACTGTGCCAAAATCTGTCTTTTTTTTCGTTGACGAAAAAGGAGGAGACGAAATATTTTAACGTTAATCGTTAATCTGTTTCCTGTGCTGCGCACACCAGTGTCAATATAAGGAAACAATTTGCTGCCACTGCCAATCATCACAGCTGCACGCACAGCCACGCAGTCAGGACAGAGGAGGACTGCAGGACTCGTCACCTGTTTTAGCTTGTTTTTAATGGTCTCGATTTTAACGTACTTGTTTTAGCACTCAATATGCTTGGGAGGAAGAAACGGCTGGACATCTGGGTTTATTTCCGATACAATGACGCAGAGAAAAAAAACCAATGCGTTGCTGTATCACATGGGGAGCCGTGTGGCCATAAAATAGCAGGGAAAAATACTACAAACTTGGAGAGACACATCATCAAGTGTTACCACAAAGAGATTGAGGTAAGCCAACTAGCGTTACTAATGCGGTGTTTGCACGTAGGCTGTGTTTTATACTATTAACGTTAGCCAAGCCAACTCATTAACGAATTAACTTGTGAAGGAGCTTAAAATGAGCAGCGAAGGCAACGTAGCATTCAGTATTGGGCTAGCGTTAGCATCTCTCAACAGCGGGGCCGGGCTTTCCTAGTGACAAAAGGCCCAGCTAACAAGCTAAAGTTAGCTAGCTTAACTTGTATCAATGCTACACTGTGCAGTTGGTGTTTCTATCGGGTGGGGGTTGCCGTTGCCTAAAGATGTTTAGAACTGTGTGAGAGCGAGGGAGAGAGAAAAGCGTGTGTCTGTAAAATAGCGTGTGTGTGTGTGTGTGTAACGCTATTTTACAGACTCAAACATTTTCTCTCTCCCTCGCTCTCTCACACCGTTCTAAACATCTTAATTTGACGAAGAATTAAAAGACAGCAATGATTTACTTATGTATAATACTTAGTGCAATACTTGATTTTCTTGATGTTGCATCTGTCCTGTCCTGACATTGTATTTATTTCTGTCCCAGCTTTCAGATAAACCCCCAGTATACCAGCCACCCAAGAAAGAGCAGAGGCCAGCTATCGCTGGGGCTTTGCTCTCCCACACAACCTACAAACCAGACTCACAAGAACAGTGTTCCAAAGAAGAGGCGATAGCACAGTGGATAGGTCGCACAGCCCTCCCTCCACGGACAGTGGAGGATGAGGATTTTGTGATGATGATGCAAAAAATGGATAGAAGGCTCACAGTGCCAAAAAAAATGAAAATGACAAACCCTGGCGGAAAAGGAAAAATTCAAACACAGACTGTCCATGGCACGCAAAATAACTATTGGTTTAGATATTTGGACTAAAAAGGGGCTCACAGCATCCTTTCTGGCAGTCAGTGCTTGTTATTTTAACTCTCAGGATAACAAAGCTGAACACATAGTCCTGAACCTAAAGCAAATGGTTCACCCACACACTGCTCAGTCTATCGCCTCTCTTGTGGAGGAGTGTACAGAAGAATGGGGGATCCCAAAAGAAAAGATTCTCACCATTATTACAGATAATGGAAGCAACATGGTTGCTGCTTTTCGCTCAAATGATGAAGAGGACAGCAGTTCTGAGGAGGACAATCTCCATGATGACGATGACGATGATCAGCGAGAAGATGACGAAAGGTCAGTCTGTGCATGATGTTTGTCATTTAATGTATATGTTTATTTATTTTAGAACACCTATTTCACATTAGACGCAAAGCAATCATTTTGTGTGCGTCTGAAACCCACACGGCTTAGACACAAAATGGCTGTTTTGGGTGTAATGTGAAATAGGCTAATACAGGTGATGTGTGCCCAACACAAAATCCAATGCACAGTCATCCCTCATAATGTGACTATTCACTATTTTAGATATTTGTCCTAAAATTTGATCTGCAATCAGTATTTGATACATTAGCACATCATTCATCACCACACTAAATATTATATATTTAGTGTGGTGATGAATGATGTGCTAATGTATACAATTAATTCTTCTTGCAGGATTTATGAAAAGTCTGTATGTTGTGTTCCACTTTCCATTAGGTACGGAACCTTGGAGAGAACCCCCTGTGTGGTCCATACCCTTCAACTTGTTGTCAACATGATCCAGAAGGAACCCGCAATCAAAAGACTGCTGGACAAAGTCAGGTACCTGGTCAAACTGTTTCGCAAGTCATCCGTTGCCACAGAGCGTTTGCTGCAACAGTGTGGGCTCATCCTCGTGAAAGACTGTCCAACCAGATGGTCCAGTTCGTATCTCATGATGTCTCGTGCTCTTGAAGTGAAGGACCATCTTACAGCTGTAGCTGACACCATGGGATGGGACAGCCTGCTACCCAGTGAGTGGCAGAAGGTGGCTATACTCAGAGACTTGCTTCTTCCTTTTGCAGAACACACGAAGGTGCTTGAAAGCGACACAAATTCCCTTTCCCTTGTTGTGCCTTCGCTATTGGACATGAGGATTCACCTGTCCGAGTTCTCCCTAGCTCATGCCAGGAGCTACAGGGATGCAGCTCTAGTGGCACAGAAGATGAGTGCATGAGGGTTTTAAAAGTCCTTGGAAAAGGACACTGCTTTCAAGTTCGAAATGTACCTAGATTTGCTAGAAAGATGAGCAATATTTCATCTTTAGCCACTGTGGCGCTGCTTGATGACATCACTAGGCTGGCTGTAGGCTACAGTACAGTGTAGTACAGGATAGTTGAGTGTTGGTATTAAGTACTTTGAATTGTATATGCTGTTGTGTTTCTGACTTGGATTGTGGTTGTTTTGATTAATCAAAATCTTTAAAATCCTTACTACTGTACAGCCACCCTGGTGATGTCATCAAGCAGCACACTACTTGGTGAAAAGCTGAAATGTTGTTCATCATTCTAGCATATCTAGTTAAATGTCAGTCTTGAAAGTGGTGTTCTGTCTTGTCTGAGGTGAAATGCAAATCAACTAGTCATATGATCAAATGTTTCCTGTCCTCTTTAAATACAGAGTTTTGCTCAAATGAGCCAAAGGCTTTTGTTTCACATGCTGTGCTGCATTAGTGAGCTGACATTGTTTTGATTGTTTTTGAATTCAGGGTTCCCACTGGTCCTTGAAATCCTTGAGTTTGTGAATTTGAAAAATAAAATTCAAGGCCTTAAAAGTTTGTGAAAATAGACATGGGTCCTTTAAAGTGCTTGAATTTAGGGGAGCATATGTCTCCACAGTATATATTTTGCTGTGCTGTGTGAGAGAAGGCAAGAGACCACATAGTCTGCCATCACTAAACACAGCACAGCTGAGAAGTGTTCACACATTCAAGCCTCTCTTTTTCTCTGTGATCTACTAGTTTTCATCCTAAAAATTTGTATTGTAACAGTAATTAACATTGATCCATGTCTCACCTATGCCGTGTCGGGTCCTTGAATTTGATGTTGAGGAAGGTGTGGGAATCCTGTGAATTGTTTTGCACATTGTGTATCTTATGGTAAGTGTAGAGAAACTAATTCTGTAGGTTTAGCCTTACAACCTTAATCAAGTTGTTTTACTTGCCTAACCTTTATCAAGTTGTTTTACTTGCCTAACCTTTATCAAGTTGTTTTACTTGCCTAACCTTAATCAAGTTGTGTTTTACTTGCCTAACCTTAACTAAGTTGTTTTACTTGCCTATCCCTGGCTCTCGGTGGCTCGATTCGCCGCCAGACTGATGCACGAGAAATTTACAGTTTTACCATTTCTCTAAATTTACCATAACATACATTTTAGATTTTACCTTTCATACAAATGTAGCATGCCATTTGTTTGCACATTGATTATTTTATATATTGTACATTTTATACAAATGTAGCATTCCATTTGTTTGCACATTGATTATTTTCTATATTGTACCTTTTATACAGATGTAGCATGCCATGCCTACCTAGACAGCAATTTGTGTGTGTGTGTACACACTACAGTATCATGGATTGTTGAATCATGTTGCTTCAAAAATAAATCTGCACATCACAGTTTCCATGTCCAGTGGTCTTAATCATTCAAAATGTTTTTATCAGAAGGATAAGATAAAATATTGGTTTTGGTAGACTAAAATAGTTTGAGTAAGATACGACTAAAATGTTAACAGTTTTTGTTCACTAAAACTAGACTAAGATAGTTATTGTTTTCTTGGACTAAGATAAGACTAAAATGCTCAGACTTTTAGTCGACTAAAGTTGACTAAATAAAAACAGAATGAGGTTGACTAAATGCGATAAAAACTGACTATGACATTTTGAAACTGGACTAAGACTAAGACTAAATTCAAAAATTGCTGCCAAAATTAACACTACGAGTGCAAAACCAGGCTGACATGGCTCACTGTTGTCTGCAAGAATCTACTGCCTCCAACCTTCAATGACAGGATGACCTGATGGAAAAGCCAAATGAGTGCATCGGTAGCCGCCCGTTTCTGCTATCATGATGTAGACTACTGTCTGGGTCTTCAAATGTAATTAGAACCTCAGTTTAAATATAAAATCACTTCTTTGCTTAATTGTCATAGTTTATACATCTGCACGGTCAACCAAGGAGCAGGCAAAAGTGGCTTTTCATGTTTTGTAGTGTGTTCTAAGTTGTAAACAAAGGAAACAGATTGCACACTCATAACTCCTATGCAGTCTTTTTATTTTAACTTCTATAGATCAGTATTTCAACAAATCTGAAGGTTTGAGCCGTGAAAATAAATGAACTGAGACCAGCAAATGTCCATCTGTTTAAATGAATTGTGGATGATTTTTTTTGCAGGAACACTGAAAATATCAGATGGTATTACAGTTCATGCAAAACATCTCAACTAAAGAGAGAACAAATCAGCCAACAACTCTGCAAAATTAAAACAATGACAGTGGAATATCTATCAAGATGGCTGATGTCAGATAATCTATAATCTAACAGCCTGGAAATATATTTGGCTAACAGACAACAGCGTAGTCACTTCTGGTAAGAGTGACCTGGTACAGTAAGCTGGTCACTGAAGACACCTCAAAACCTCTTGATAGCAGCTATGTTTGATGATGCAAATAATGAAACAGTGTTAAATACTTTGTGTCACCAAATCAGTTTTAATGATCATTATAAGAGACATTACTTATGCCAGCCTGTTGACCAAGATACTTGATATCTGAAAGTCTATCAACCTAGATCAGGGGTGGGACATTTGTTTTCCAGAGGGCCATACTAACTTACATAATATAAAGTAAGCGAAGTGCAACACATTGGACTGATAACTGCCAACACTCCTGATTTTCATGGGGGTCTCTCTATTTGTAACCCTCTCTCCCGCTGTGATTGGTAATTTCTCCTGTTAATCTCCTGATATCATAGTGATACAAATCAAATGGCTGTAGCGGATTAGATTTATTAACGTGATGCTGTCTTTTATTGACTTTTTGTGCATTGTTTTGTTTTCCTTTGAGGACGTTGGGTGCCGGATTGAGATGGTCCAGGGGCCGGGTCCGGCCCATGTGTGACCTAGATGGTTCTGTATTGCAGGACACTGCAGTTGAGGGTTCTGACAGGACACAGATCCATTGGAATTGGTGGAAATGTATACCTGCAAAGAAAACAGAAGAAGTCACTTTTTAATCTCATACACTGCAGTGCTTAGCAGAGCCCTGTCCAGTGCCCACAGAAGTTTAGTTAAACTCTGGGTCACAATATTGTAATTATTTTTATTTTGGGTTCACAGCCATCTTCATTTATCAACATTTATAGATTCTCTTTCACATTTGAGCTATTTGGTGTATCTGCTTTTTATGTTACTATTTGTTACATCAACAAACTATTCAAAACGAATTTTCCTGAGTTGGATTAATAAAGTTGTTGATTAATTGACTGACTGACTGAATGATGGTGGTTCATGTATGTGTGACCAGGTCTAAATAACTGACAACGCCACCTAGGGAGTTTCACCCAAGGAGATACCAGGGCTTTAATGCCCACAGATAAACCATACAGATTCGTTCACAATGGTGAGAGACCAATGAGAGGAGCAGAGACGTGGTTTCCAGGTATAAAAGTAGGTGTTATTTATTAGAAAAAGCTCAGACCAATTGCAATTGCCAAATTATTAAGATTTATTCAAACAATGCTAAAAACAGCTAAATTGCAAAAACATGGGAATGCACCTTTAAAATGTCCAAGCTACTAAGGGGAGGGGTAAAAGCAAAGGGCGCTGGAACTAAAGTGAGTGAGGGGGTGACTGGATAGTTTAAGATACGAGAGTTTAAGAATAAAAGTACCTACCCCACCAAGCGTGTACACTGAAAGAATTTACTGCATGGTGTAGTAATGTTTAGTAAAGAACTGACATAATTTCTACTTAGTAATATTAGGAAGTATAATTTCTAAATATTATTTTGTAATATGTACACATTTTATTCTTGAAAATACATTAAATGTGTGGGATGGGTACATTTTAGTAAGAATGTTTGCGTAATATTTACTTACATAATACATAATAATATTTACATACATAATCCTAAAAACAGTAAGTAAATTAACTGTGTGGAATGGGTACATTTTTGTAAGAATGTTTGCGTAATATTTACTTACATAATACATAATAATATTTACATACCTAATCCTTAAAACAGTAGGTAAATTTTAATCAAACATAGCTTTATTTAATCCGCGCATGCGCATTTGCACCAGGCAGTTCTCTTTCGGTTTCAAGCACATGGAGGAGTTGGTGCGTGGCTGCATTTTTGCAAGAGGATTGACTTGGTTGCAAGGTAAGTCTGCCTTTCTGTTTAATTCGATGTGTGATACTAATAGTGGAGCCGTGTGCGTTTGTGATACTTGTTGATATGTTACTGTTCATATTTTAATCTCATAAACTCCTGTTGGTAACAGTGCAGTGCAGCTGCACCGCGCCTGGTAATAGTTGCCGCCATTTGACTGCCCTGTATTTTGAGCTGAACAATTCACAGTTTAAGCTGCCTAGTTGCTCTTGTCAGTCCACTCTCGTTCCCCACCAGTGTGGGACTGAGTATCCCGCCAGTCCCGCGCTGTGGAAGAGCTAATTTAATGTAACGTTATGTCTGGACATGCCTGTGGCTGCGTTGGTTCTCTCGCTCTCGCTTGCTCGCTCGCTCTCTCTCTCTCTCTCTCTCTCTCTCTCTCTCTCTCTCTCTCTCTCTCTCTCTCTTTAATGTAACGTTATGTCTGGACATACATGCCTGTGGCTGCATTCGGCTCTCTCTCTCTCTCTCTCTCTCTCTCTCTCTCTCTCTCTCTCTCTTCTCTCTCTCTCTCTCTCTCTGTGCTGTGCTCACTGCATTTGCATCACACACACACACACACACTCACACACACACACACACACACACACACACACACACACACACACACACACACACACACACACAGAATGAATGTCTTTAAAAAAGGGCTAGTCTGCACACAATGAAAGAATGTGTGAATACTTTTGCAATTAGGTGAATGTGATCCATGAAATTCACCTGTAAAAAAACATGTCTCTGTCAACAGGACACAGGGCAGCACCACAGCTGCAGGATGAGACAGTGGAGTGACACTGCAACATTAGTCAGGCAAGTAGAAATGTAATGCATTCTATCATGTTGCTGTTACTTATTTCCCCCTATCCTAATGTGATATAAAATTGTGGCTAAATGTTTTAGATCGGGGCTGAGATTATTCTCTGACTGGAGGGGAAAATAATAAATGATCTCTGAACTATCTCTTTAACCAAATCACATACATTTAGGCTATTCTATGTGATCTCCTTTTGATAACTAATGAAATAATGATATATGTTTTAACTTCCATTCACTGAGCCTTCCCTGAAACTGTTTGGAGTCCCCCTGGGGAGGCCCGCCTCTCACTTAGAAAACCTCTGTTTTAGACCATTGTTTTAATATCACAATTGTGTCTGTTACAGGATGACCTTACTCCTACGATGAGTCGAGAGTGGACAGTTGAGGGAGGAGGACACACCAACACCAAGGGAGGTGTTGTGGGGACAACTGAGGCCGTTCCTGGACAAACTGAGTCAGGTGTGCTTGTTTAAAAAAAAATCAGGAAGACACACCAATCCAATCCATACACAGCACAAATCCTCCATCTTTCCACCCATGGCTCTTGTAGGGGTGGGAATCACACGTTTGATCTCAATACAATACTATATGGATTCATTGGACAATGATGCGATATTTGCCAATATCACGATTTCTATACGATTCGATTGAGCGGCTGCAATCGATATTAGACTATATGCATTGATTTATATCCGAGAGGGGAGCGAATATCCTCTCCCTATTTTTCTTGCGTGCTTGCTATGGTGCTCGCATTGTTTGTATGCGAAAGAGTACGCTAATAATTCATATTGATGTTTTCACTGTCCATCGATGCTGAACAGTCACATGACATCTCTTGCCCCGGAAGTGAGTTTCCCATAATTTTTTTCCATAGACATTTAAAAAACCCTTATATAACAAGTTTTAAGGCTGGAACCAAGCCAACTCGTGACCTACTGAACTGTGAGTGACCATAAAACATTTAACTTGGAGCAAAAACAAAAAATGTATCAGATCATTGAATCGATGCATCAATGCAGATCGATGTATCGTTCCACCCCGAGGCTCTTGCTCCGTAGCCTGGTAAACCAGCCCGTCACGTGAACTCACATTTCATTTGGTTCTCCGTGACGGTCTGGCCCCGACGCCAGTGGGGGGGTTTAGCAGAAGCGGAAGAGCCAATCAGCGACTCCGCTGGGATTGACAGCGCAAGTTGGCCAATCAGGAACGCCACTAGCACTGCACTAACAAAACAGTAATGGCCGCCTCCTTGCCTGATGGTCTCGAGGAGTCATGTCAGCGTTTGTCTAGTTTAAACAGCCATAAAGTGCAGTTATTGCAGAAATAGACTCAATAACAACAATTAAGCAAGTACAGGAGTATCGCCGCGACCGCAGAGTTTCTTGGCGGAAAATATGTTTTTGCCATTCTCCCGAGTGGATTTGGGTTTGATTGGATCCGACGCTGATTGGCTGAAGGAGTTGTCTGTCAAGGCAACTAAGCCCGCCCATGCTCCCGCCCCTGCTAAACCCCCCCCATGGCATCGGGGCCAGACCGTCACGCAGAACCAAATGAAATGTGAGTTCACGTGACGGGCTGGTTTACCAGGCTACTTGCTCCGTGCACTCAAATCACATGTTGTGTTCTCTCTTGACAGTTCATCGTGTATGAATAATGGTTCAGTATTGACACAATATTTGTTGTGCTCTGTTCACAGAACCAAAGCATTGAGATGAGACATGAAGCTGTTATCTGCACCTTCATACTGTACCTTGGCGAGAAAGAAGAGGAACTTTTTGACGAATGCCAGGTAATGCATGATTTTTTTAACACTTTAAAATATTAATTTGTTATTATTTAAAATGCTAATTAACGGTAAGAGAGGAAGGCAGACGAAGGGATGGAGGGAAGGGATGGAGATATTACACTCAGCGATGGCCCAAATGGCAGATAAAAAAAATAAAAAATCATAATGTATCATCTGGAAGAACAAACTCAATTTCAATGATTCAAATTAAGTACAATCACAAAAATTAAACGTGCTCTACGGTTACAAAGCCATAGGTGGGCCTTTTCCATTGGCCCCTTTGGCCACTTGAGCTAAACCATGTCACCCTGATTTATGTTTCCTTTACCACTTTAAATGCGCCGAGCCTTGCCCGACATGGACATGGGGCCAAAGGCACGGCTCATGTGATCAGGAAATGGTACAGTAAAATGAAGCAGATATCTGAAAGTACAAACCGAAACACAAGAGACAAATTAAACATCAAACCACAGAGATTGAATTATTAGAAGCTAGAAAATAACACTTGAGAGGCTTTTAAACACACCTTTCTCTCTGCTCTCTCCACTCTGGAGAGAGACAGGAGAGTTTGCTATTACAACCTAACCTATGCTGCAACACAGCTGTTTGTTTGAGGGGGAGGAGGGGGGTCGTCAAGGGTTGACTGAGGCGTTGCTGCAGCTCGCTTGCAATTTTGCAACCCGCTCGAGGTGGGTCTAGTGTGCTTTGGTCCCATTCCAGAGAAGGTCCATCTCGATCGCAGCTCGGCATGGCTTGGCACATAAAAAAAATTGTAATGGAAACTGAAATCAGCTCGACATGGCATGGCTTTACACAGCTAAAGGTGACAATGTAAAAGGCCAATTAAGGTGCAGAGCCACACGATTGGCTGAAAGCAACATGTATGCAGGGGCTACCATCTGGAATGCAGCCATCTTGTGCCATGTTCTGCAAATATTTTATGAATGCTGGCTTACTGTAAAAGCATCACAGTGTGAACTTACTGTAGATTTGACACAATTTAACATAATCTGAGCTATGTTTAATAAAGGTCATTTTTAACACTACTGTATGTGTTCATTCTGCCCTGACAATGTAATCACTTCAAATGATTCAATCACTCTATTTTGTATTTGTTTCTCAACTGAATTGTCTTATTTTTTCTTGTCAATTGTATGAGGGGGACAGTCGCAGTGATGCCACTCAACACATCCTCAAGATCCTGGTCGTCCATGGTGCTGATCGAGAGGAGCCAGTGGATGTATCCGTCCTTCTTGAGGGCAAGAAGATGTCAGGATGCGACAGTACTGCTGTCGCCATGGCAAGTACTGTACAATCTGCTGCTGGTACGCCTCAAATCACTTCTCCATCTTGCAAAAGACTGTAACAATTCACCTGCATTGGACCCTCGTCTCGCATACAGCAGCTTGTGGACTTTCCAATGTCATGACAGACATGAATCAATAACACATGCATCTGATATAGAATGGTTTTTTTTTTGCTGTAACTGAATGTTCATTCAAGTGTCTGCTTTTCTGTAAAATTTTTCCAAAGTCAAGTCCTGGACATATTTGACCAGATCCAACACAAGTCTTTTAGAGCAGTGGTTTTCAAACGTTTTCACATCAAGGACCCCTACATGACACAAATTAGACCATGGACCACATTTGATAAGATTTTGTCCCAGGGTCCACCATCTGATACAATATTACAGAAAGTGTACGAAAATCCATGACCAAAATAGTCATACATTCTGTCATTGTATTACTTTTGGATGGAATTATAGTAAAATAATGTCTGTCGCTTTTTGATGGGGATCTTCTTAAGGACCCGTGGGGGTCCCCAGGACCCCACTTTGAGAATCACTGTTTTAGAGAGTCAGAACATTTATGGTCGCTATGATTAAGGCACTTAAAGGGATAGTTTGGTTTGTTTGAAGTGGGGTCCTATCAGCTAGTTGCATACACTAACTGAAATAGGTACAGTGTTCTGGACGCTGAGCGCACCGTCTATCGAGACCCAGCACTCCAAGCAACAGCCTCCACAGCTCTGTCTCTAGTACACGGGGCCAATAACTAAAACGTAATTTAGCCACCTAAAACAACGCCCACCTAAACAAATCAATATCAGTGTACATGCAAGCTCTATTTTGACAATTTTCAGCACTTTACTTTACCGTCAAACAGCCCTCTCATTCGGCACTATTTCCTCCCAACCATAGAACTACTGTATTCCTCCGCTAAACACCTGCACAGAACACAGAGCCGCGGTTTACAAAACAGGAAGGCTTAGAAGAGAGACAAAACACTGACTTACTTTAGAGACAACAAGTCACCTGGCCTCTCACGTCTGGGACGTTTTCCCCAATTCATCCTGGGAATGGTGAAAAAGGTCTGCAGGACACCCCGGCATTTAGGCAGCCTATTATGGCAGTTCCTCGTATCTCTCTTTCTGCCTGTTCACTCTCTCTCTGCAAAAGTTCCTCTTCTTAGTCTCTCTGGTTCATAATTGTATTTGTCACCAAGGTGAATGGCATATCGTCCTCGCTATCAAAATCACTCATATTTTCGTTTGTGTATTCTATTTGTTGTCTTCACTAACAAGCCGGGAGAAATAACCCAAAATAACAGCTGATCTGCGGAGTAATCCAGCGCCGCGGCTCTGTGCAGGCGTTTAGCGGAGGAATACGGCAGTTGTACGGTTGGGAGAAAAAGTAGTACCGAATGAGAAGGCTGTTTGGCAGAAAAGTAAAGCGCTGAAAATTGTCAAAATAGAGCGTACATGTACAAATATATCGATTTGTTTAGGTGGCCGTTGTTTTAGGTGGCTAAATTACGTTTTAGTTCTTGGCCCCGTCTACTAGAGAGACAGAGGTCTGGAGGCTGCTGCTTCAGAGTGCTGGGTCTCGATAAACGGTGTGCTCAGCGTCCAGAACACTGTACCTATTTCAGTTAGTGTATGGAACTAGCTGATAGGACCCCACTTCAAACAAACCGAACTATCCCTTTAAGTGAATGATTTTTGAGTGGTCTTGTGTCTGCCCTGGTATGTCACCTTTTTCATTATCCATGTTTGCATCCCTGGTCAAGCTAATTCCACGGTTTTGTTGTTTCAACCATTTGGAAGGTTTTACGGAATGCACCTTAAGTAGATGTTTCCAGATGTCACATGTGATGTGAACGTTGGTGATTCATTGTTGGGGAAAAAATAAACTGTTAAATGGTATTTTAGTTGTGATTTGTGAATATTTGGTAACATTTATGGAAAACATGTAAAAACATTTACATAATAGACCCTTCTCACGGGGGCCATTTTGTGTCGAAAAGGCAGAATAAACACAGGTGCAAGCAAAACACTAATGAGGATTTCCAAATTCCAATCATGGAAGTTGGAAACCCTCATTAGTGTTTTGCTTACACCTGTGTTTACCCTGCCTTTTCGACACAAAATGGCCCCCTTGAGAAGGGTCTAATTATAGTGAGTAATTATTAAGTAATTAAAATGTCAAACAGAGAACAATACAGATGAATAAGATTTAGTTGATAGTTTTAAATAACATTTACTTAAAGGTTTTAAGTAGATCTTACTTGATACTGGCAAGTGAGTTGTACTTAGTATTTCAGCACTAAAATTTACTTGAAAATCGCTGTGCAATTTGTCGCAGTGTTTTATTTAAGTAAATCTTACAAATCATTTTTTTGAGTGTACAACACACACACACACAATTAAAGTGCTTGGTGCAAAGGGTGCATGAACACGGCACACTGCAACGGCACACACACGCATGCAAATAAAGAAAGAAAAGGCAGGTACGGAGGGCCCGCAGCTCGCACCAGTCTAACACCCACACCCACTCCAGTGGCCAGGCCTCTGCGGGACACAAAAAGGGGAAACTCAATTCTGGACCAGTGGACAACAATTACTCTTTTGCTAAATTAAAGGTACACTTATAAACAGGAGAAGGGCAGAACAGCTAGAACAGCAGCTTAGGTTCTGTATAAAAAGAAGAGGCACAATTAGCCACAGACAAACAGAATGACATGTGACATGCTTTTAGCCCATTATTAGACTCACCAGCAGCAGTTAGCATTGGCATACGAACAGCTCCTGCTACCCAGACACAGGACAGATACACAGTAGTCTGTTTAAGGAATGAAACAAACTCCATAAACACAAAGAGACATACAATGTGCATCAACCAACCGTAATTGTCACTACATACCTTTCACAATGGAAGCTTACTAAGCGAGTTTCAGGAGCAGGACCACGCAATCAATCAGGCCTTCACAAGCCACGCCTCCCCAGGTGAACCTAACCTCCTATATAACCTCACCTGGCCCGTTGTCTCCTCTTGGCTCTCGCTTCTGCGCTCGTGCACGCAAACGATTACCGCAACCACAGTAATCTCGCACGCCACGCCGAACGTCTACTCACCCGTGGCCACGGATGCCGCTTCCTTGTCCTCGTCGGGACGACCTCCTCCCCTGGACCCCGGACCAGCCCGAAGCCGATGCCTCTCCCGCCGCAGGCAGCGTCCTCGGGACCCCGTTCACCCGCACCTCTGGCCACGGATGCCGCTTCCTTGTCCTCGTCGGGACGACCTCCTCCCCTGGCCCCCGGACCAGCCCGAAGCCGATGCCTCCCCCGCAGCAGGCAGCGTCCTCGGGACCCCGTTCACCCGCACCTCTGGCCACGGATGCCGCTTCCTTGTCCTCGTCGGGACGAGCTCCTCCCCTGGCCCCCGGACCAGCCCGAAGCCGATGTCTCCCCCGCCGCAGGCAGCGTCCTCGGGACCCGTTCACTCGTATCATGGGAGGCGAGTATCTTCCTGGTCATATAGCCACCGACCGTAGGTTACATGGCAAAGGGAATGACAGACGAAATACTAGCTTCTCCAGCAGTACGTGTATGCACCTCGAAAGCTTTCTCACGGCCGTACATCATTTTAACGTAATGCAAGTTGTTTACTTTAGCTCGTTAACAACCACGTGATCCGGATGTCTGCTCATGCAAGAGGTTGGATGCCGCTCCACGCTGCAGGTATCCTCAGATGATTGCAAAACATGCATGTTTTCCAGCAACTTGTGCGATTTTCTCGGATTTTCTAGAGCTTCATTTCGCTTCCTACCAGCATGTCACGTGGTTGCAAACAAGCCAATGGTCAACGGTCTCGCCTCGGTCGCCATTTTGACGTTACGTCACCTGAAAACAAACCTAGGCCTCCCGAGTGTCAAGCCACCTAGTGTAAGCAGCACCACTTCCCATTGTTACTTCAAAATAAAACCGGTTGAACATTCATACATTTTGCAAACCCCAAAGACATTCTGAGTGAAAGCAGAATTAGCTCAAGAGTTTCATGTACAATATATGCACGTTGTGTTAAAGTTGTGTGCCGTTGCCACCCAGTGACGTGGTTCGTTTACAAAAATATACGCCCGATCCCTCGTATAGGACGACCGGATCCACACTCCGTTTGCAACGCCGTTTTAAACATTTTCATTCATGTCGCTACTGGTGATCAGACAATCATTCAGATGCAACGTCATCGTGCACGGTGCCCCAGCACCACGGTTATCAGCACGCCTGCCCCCACCCAGTGACACGCCAGTACGGCAGCCGGGACATGCTATACCGTAGCGTTACCAGCCACCTCGGTCATCACCGCACTCAAGCACCGGCTCGGCCGCCATGGCGTCAGCAGCCTACACTTAGCGCATCCAGCTACCGCCCAGCATAGGTCAAGAAACCGTCACAGCCTACATCGAGCTACGTCCAGCAATCACCGCCGCCCACGTCTAGCAATTGCTTGGCCTACATCCAGCACGTTCTCTAACCGACATTTGGCAACCACCCCAGCCAGCGACCTCCGCCGCACACGTCTAGCAACCGTCGCAGTTTGCACCCAGCAACCGCCACAGCCTGCATCTAACAGCTGCCCCAGCCAATGTATAGCGACCACACAGCGACCGCAGGCTACATCTAGCAACTACCACAGCCTACCTACGGCAACCGCCCATGTCCGGCAACTACCGCTGTCTTCATCTAGCAACTGCCACAGGTAGGTCTAGTAGCCCAGGTCTAGACATAGGCGACGCGCGCCTGTACAGTTCTCCCTCGACACGGCCCCGTCCCCGCCGCCGTTGACTCGTTCCCGCAGCTACCGCTGCCTCACGTCGCCTCGACACAGCCTCGTTACCGCCACTGTCGTCGCATCACCTTACCACCTCAGTCAGGCGCCACTCGCCATCGACATGGCCCCGCCACCACCGTCCCCATCGCCTTACCACCTCATGCAGGCGCCGCAGCGCCCTCGACACGGACCCGCAGCTGCCGCTGCCTCATGTCCCCCTCGACACGGCCCCGTCCCCGCAGCCATCGACTCGTTCCCACAGCTACCGCTGCTTCACGTTCAGGCACCGAGATTCGTTCAGGCACCGGGATGCGTTCAGGCACCGGGATGCTTTTCAGGCACCGAGATGCGTTCAGGCACCGGGATGTCTCCAGGCACCGGGATGCCAACGCCCTACGTAGACTACAATCAGCACCTGCAGCATTCCCAGTCTACACTGCAGCCGATCCAGGCAGGCCTACCTGCAACCCCCGCCACCTACTCCCTCCACCCTCAGCATCTGCCCTCGCTCTCAAGCCACCAGAACAATCACAACACCATTTCAGCAGCCGACCTCAGCGAGGGAACCCGATGCCAGCGCCCACAGCAGCCGACCTTGGAGGGGGAACCTGACGCAGGGATGCCAGCGCCAGGAGCAGCCGACCTCAGCGGGGGAACCGACGCCAGGATGACAACGCCCACAGCAGCCCACGTACAGCATTCCCCTCAGCCAGAGCTTCCGGCACTAGGATGTCGGTGCCCCTGTTGCCTTTTCACTCCCTCGCTCTCAAGCCACCAGAACAATCGCAACACCATTTCAGTAGCTTTAACAACAGCGGTGCAAGACGCAATGTCACGAAGCACCAGCACCACGCTCCAAGCAGCCTCCCAGTTCTACGAACGGCACAGAGCTGTCAGTTAAACCAAATTCCTCCATCTCAGTGGCTTCCTGATTCGACGAATGGCATCAAGTTGCCAGTTAACCCGTTTCCCTTCATCTCGACAAATGACACAGGGTTGCCAGTTAACCAAATTCCCCTCCATCTCAGAAGATTCCTCTCTGCGACCGGAATCGGTTGCCAGTTAACGTCTCTGTTAATCAGCCTGGACGTCACCATGCAGTCGGCCATCGTCGTGCATCCACCAGCCGCCAAGAGGGCCAGGTCGTATCCCTCCCCTGCCTGCCCACATCGGCCTTTTCACTAAAGGTGCTCCTTCCATCGGTTTTGGGGTTCTACGATGACAGATGGTTCGCGGCAGCATTGCAGTTCCACCGCCGATACAAGATCGCCTTCCCAACATTCAACCTATTAACCTTGATCAGCTTCACCTCCTATGTCCCCTCCGTCCGGCCATCCAAACTCAACCGTCAGGACTCTCAGTGGCGTCACTCATAACCGGCATTCTAAGCCTAACTTCTAACCACCCTCAAGTAGCCTCTCTCCGCAGTGGTCTCCTTCGCCTGGAAGCAACCAGAGACTCATGCCGCCTTCCTGTCAACATGTATCTGTATCGCTCCGGCTACGACACTCCTCAACATGTATCTGTATCGCTCCGGCTACGACACTCCTCAACATGTATCTGTATCGCTCCGGCTACGACACTCCTCAACATGTATCAGTATCGCTCCGGCTACGACACTCCTCAACATGTATCAGTATCGCTCCGGCTACGACACTCCTCAACATGTATCGCTCCGGCTACGACACTCCTCAACATGTATCAGTATCGCTCCGGCTACGACACTCCTCAACATGTATCAGTATCGCTCCGGCTACGACACTCCTCAACATGTATCTGTATCGCTCCGGCTACGACACTCCTCAACATGTATCTGTATCGCTCCGGCTACGACACTCCTCAACATGTATCTGTATCGCTCCGGCTACGACACTCCTCAACATGTATCTGTATCGCTCCGGCTACGACACTCCTCAACATGTATCTGTATCGCTCCGGCTACGACACTCCTCAGCTACGACACTCCTCAACATGTATCCGCACCGCTCCGGCTAAGACACTCCTCGCATAGCCTGAACCTTGGAGGAACCTTCTTTGACTTCCTTTGGTGATCCAACTTCACCGCCTGGACTTTTCTCTTCAACCCACGCCGCCATGTTTGCACGTCCGACCTACATCACTCAGAAGACACTTTGATGACACTTTGATTTCAAAGCCCCGTTACCACCGAATCCTTCGAGGTCCTCTCATCTTACCTAAATTACCTGAAATCATATAGCCGTATACCCACGATCCTCTCTTCGTCTCCAGTTCCGGCCAATTGGCCACTGGATTCTGACTCCACCATCACCTCCGGCTGTCCTCTCCTCATCCGGTATCTCCCCCATCCACTACTCCGGACACTCCTTCAGAATCGGTGCCGCCACTTCATCCCTCGCAACGGCACCCCGGAACACCTCATCAAACTCATGGGCCGCTGGTCCTCCCAGACCTACCGTCGATACTTACGATCAGATCTCAAAGATCTCCGTTCTGCTCAGTCCTTTCTCTTCACCTAACTGGAGGTTTTTGGGGGTCTGTCGAAGCCGCTCGACTGCTGGACTCCTCGGAGACCGGAAGTAGGCTGACCCCGCCGAACCTCCCCAAACCACTGACGATCCGCCGAGACGGATCCCACGCTCCACCGAGATGGAGCCCATATACTCCGCCGAGACGGAGCTCATTATCCATTCAAATAAATGGTCAAACGTTCCTGGTTGTTGTGTGGTCCTTGCTAGTGAATGGAAGCTTACTAAGCGAGTTTCAGGAGCAGGACCACGCAATCAATCAGGCCTTCACAAGCCACGCCTCCCCAGGTGAACCTAACCTCCTATATAACCTCACCTGGCCTGTTGTCTCCTCTTGGCTCTCGCTTCTGCGCCCCTCCCCCCCACCCTCTTGTGTTCTCTCTCCTCCATTTCTCTGTCTCCTCCTCATTCTGTCTTCCCGTATAGGTAACTAGAAGTAGGGGGTCTGTCGAAGCCGCTCGACTGCTGGACTCCTCGGAGACCGGAAGTAGGCTGACCCCGCCGAACCTCCCCAAACCACTGACGATCCGCCGAGACGGATCCCACGCTCCACCTAGATGGAGCCCATATACTCTGCCGAGACGGAGCTCATTATCCATTCAAATAAATGGTCAAACGTTCCTGGTTGTTGTGTGGTCCTTGCTAGTGAATGGTAAATATGGTTCAGCGGAAAAGCTCAAAGAGAGAAGCCAGCCTTAGCCTATGCTCTGTTAGGCAGGCTATTTATAGGGGCTGGCCAATTGAAGGGCCGGCCAATTGAGGGGCAGGCCAAATTAGGTAACCGGAAACACCTGGTATGTGGAGATTAGTGGGTGGGACCCATGGGTGCAGGTCACCCCATTACATATGCATATCAGAAGTTTTGGTGCAGTGATCCATAAATCTAACTGACTTCATATTCAGGGATGCAATGTCATGGAGAGTGAAAAAGGTGACAGATACCAGGGCAGAAATCAAACGACTCAGAAATCCTCCTATTTTGGTATGAAAAGTTGGCTGTCACCTTACCCTAAGCTGTCACCTAACGCTAACGGTGAGTTTGCAGCCTGCATTGTGACTAGCTTTTCTGATGTTAGGTAGTAAATAGTCTCGCTAGCCAGCCTCTCTTCCTTTCTGTCAGAGTCTCTGACAGAAAGGAAGAGAGGCTGGCTAGCGAGACTAGGTAGTAAAGATCTGAAGGTTTAGTATCAACCTAAAAGCTAACATCATCTCCCCACTGTCAAAACGAGATGGTTCCATGCTAACGTTATATCAATTCGAGAAAAACTAGCTAGTTAGAAATGGCTATGCAGGCCCATTCTAGCGTGTGCTAGCTAAATAGCGCTAAGCTAACACTGATTCAACGTCACCATATGTTTGAACAAAATGCTGTACAACACAAACAAGTTGCAAACCATTAATACTTACGCTCAAATGTATAGTGATGCAGCTGCTGCTATATATCATGTTGTTTTGTTTGTTGTGTCCAACTCGTCTCGGGGAGGAAGAGCAGAGCCGTATGATAACGTAACGAACTCTGATAGGTCAATGACGTCCCTCCAACAGTATCTTGGTGTGCTATTGGTTCTACCGGCCAGTAGGTCGCAGCATTTGCCTGCAAATGTAACGTACTTTAAACTCTGGTTTTGGAAAGGCTCGTAGAATTTTCGAGTGGCAACAAACGGAATCTGATTAAGATGAAAATAATATTTGCAACTTTAGAGGGCTGGGTTCTCCCTCGATGAGGATCATTGCTTTCAATAACTAAAGCAGATACGCCGTCTGGGCCCATCGCCTATTAGGGATCACCGAGATGATGGCTTCCCTCCAGGAATATGGGACTTCTCCCCCCTTCAACACCCAGTTGAATGTATTCTCTAACATCGGAATTATAGTACCCCTAAGTGCCTTGTACCACTCCGAGGTGTACCCATCCGTGCCCGGGGACTTGTTGGCCTTGAGATTTAAGATTGCCGCATTTATTTCCTCTGCTGTAATTCCCGCCTTTAACCCCCTATTCTGTTCCTCCGTTACTTTTGGTAAATTCAGATTCCCCAGAAATTGATCGATCTGAACTTTATTATCAATTTTTGGTTGAGTTTCTTATAGTAAGATTCGAAACACTTCTGTATATCTTCTGTCTTATACTTTGTTGATTTGGTTTGTGAGTCTCTTATCTTGTAGATATTATTTCTTGCCTGTTCTTTTTTCAGTCTATAAGCCAACAGTTTCATTGATTTACTCCCAGCCTCATAATATCTTTGTTTCATAAATATTAATTTCTTTTGGGTCTCTTGTGCATAAATGTCATTTATCTCTGGTTTTTTCCTTTTGATTTCCCGGTTTATGTTTTCATCTATACTATCTTTATGTTCTCTCTCTAATCTTTTCAAATCTGATTGTAGTGTAGTTAGTTTTTGTTGTAATATTTTTTTAAGTATGCTGATTTGGCGATTATTTTCCCTCGCATAACGGCCTTGCACGCATCCCACAGCACCGGTGGGGACACCTCCCCGTTGTCATTCTCCTCTATGTATGTCTGGATATCTTTTATAATCTCCTCCTTTACATATTGCCTTTCATCACTCTTCTATCCCTCTTATGAAGCTTAGCGAAAATTCTAAAAGAAGAGACCTGTTAGTTGTCATTCATTCACTCTTAATTTATTCACTCTCCTAAGGAGAAACCCTTTAGTTGTCACACTCATTCATTCCCCTCCGTCTCCACTCCTTTCCCGCTTCTGGGAGAAACCTTTTAGTTGTCATGCCCATTCATTTCGATTAAACCAATCAGAGCAAGACACATCTTCCCATTCAACCTATCATCATCTAGCTATCAAGCTAAAAGCCACCTTTTCTCCCTGTCTGGTCTGCTGCTTTTCAGTGCGTTCCTGCGACCCTCCTCCACCCCATTCTCCTCCAGCCCTCTCCAAGGTCTTCAGATTTAGAAGCCTTCTCCAACAAGGCCAAGACCTCTCCTCCATCACCACCAGGTCTAGACTCCACGGGGGGGAGGCGGGGGAGATATTCAGTCCTACTCCTGGCTGCACTAGCCCTGCTGATCATGACGTCATTATCAAGCTGATGTCATGATGGAGTCTAATCGCCAAAATATACTGTATATCTAATATACCTACAAGCTCATGTATCTAATCATTTAATAAAGCATTGTCATTCTAGAAATGTGTCTCTCTGATTGAAATATTACAGTGATAACTCAGGCTGAATCTCTCACCTCATGTATGTCAAATCCACTCCCACGTGACGTCGCAGGCTCATCAGTCGTCATCACGGCCTGTTTCTGAAAAATCCTTTCAGATCAAGCCAACATGATTTCAATTTGAATCATGACAGGATTCATTTAACATTCTATCCCACATAGTATAACTCTAACTACACTCCTTAAACCCCGTTGTTATACTATAACTACACTCCTTAAACCCCGTTGTTATACTCTAACTACACTCCTTAAACCCGTTGTTATACTCTAACTACACTCCTTAAACCCCGTTGTTATACTCTAACTACACTCCTTAAACCCCGTTGTTATACTCTAACTACACTCCTTAAACCCCGTTGTTATACTATAACTACACTCCTTAAACCCCGTTGTTATACCATAACTACACTCCTTAAACCCCGTTGTTATACCATAACTACACTCCTTAAACCCCGTTGTTATACTATAACTACACTCCTTAAACCCCGTAGTTACACTATAAGTACAGATCTTGTTACCCTCTAGTTAAAGTATTAATTCACTCCTTAAACCCCGTAGTTAGACTATAACTACAGCCCTAAACCCCCTTGTTATACTATAACTACATGCTTATTTGCGGGCTGTATTCTAAAGCATTACCATTATTTTTTACAGTGGGGCATTCAAAAATAAGGTGGATAGGTTCCAAACTGTTCCCTATAGCAACCGTCTATGGGTAAGGAAAACTTCAGATTCTGAACATGTAGGTTTTACTTATGTGTGTGTGTTGATTCAAAGCTGTGTTTGATGTTGCTGAACTCTCTCTACATGTTTTTTTTATATATACATATATATATATATATATATATATATATATATATATATATATATATATCTCTCTAATTAGGCCTGGGAGTTGGCGTCATCATTGCAATGGTTTGTGGGATACCGCCCTCATTTTATCCACCTTATTTTTGAATGCCCCACTGTAAAAAAGAATCGTGGGTACAAGGTCCGGTTTAACGTGACTCATTGTTGCCGCTTGCCATTTCCTTTGTTATACTCTGGCTGCAGACCCGAATTATAAACCGGAAGCTGGAGTCCGTTATAAAAGTTATAAATATAGTCACGTTATAAACAACTAACCAACGCTGGAGGTCCGTATGGAAACTCGAAATGTGTGTTACTCGAAATGGTTAAAAGTTAAATCAAGTAGCCGACTACCCACAATGCATTACGTTATCCCAGCACCCGAACGACACGGCTGTAGAGCAGAATGGCTCTGCTGTAAAAGGGTAAAATCCTCATAGACGTTTTTTTTGTCGGGGGCTGGGGGGTTATCTAAATTGGTTACACCGGAAATAGAACCCATAGTTAACGTAAGGCAAAATGGCCACCAAAAATAAGGTGGATACGTTGCCCCGCTAGCGCAGTGGTTCACAGCCAGATAAATGCAGGGCAACTCCTTGGAAACATGACATGTGTATGGTAAGTCATCATTGTTACGTTTGGTAACTTCCATAGTAGTGCAATACAATAATTTTCATTGAAGAAAAATGTCCAGTGAGTCGCTATAAGGGTAACTTAAACCTAGCTAGCGTTAGCTGCTAACGCTATTAACACGTTGAGTGCCAATGACGAGATATCCCGGCTTACAGGATCCAACCGTTGAGTGCCAAAGACGAGATATCTCGGCTTAAAAAAAAAAAAAAAAAATTTGACGGTGGGACATCGATCAACCCCTTTTACGTCTCCTATACCAATATTGGAGGAAGAGAATGTGTATAATCTATTTTACCGACCAGCTAAGTGGCGACAGTGCTCTCCAGACAGAGAGAAAGCCAGCAAAAACAGCCGCGGGAGAAAGCCATTCTCAAGGAAATAGCTGGGCGAAAACGCTTTCGATTTCACACACACACACACACACACACACACACACACACACACACACACACACACGCGCACACACACACACACTCGAGTACCTTTGAGCATAAATAAGACCAGAATCGCAAAAGCTTCATCAAAGCTCTCAGCCGACACCCCAAGAAACGAACGAGCCCGTTTTACAGTAATCCAGACTTGCCCGAGAGCGGCCGCGGAGCCAGCAGCAGCAGCACAGACGGAGGGAGGAGTTTGGAGACACACACACACACACACACACACACACACACACACACACAAACACAATACAGTATACAGACTTGCCCAAGGGCACCCATAATCACAGGCACGTGAGGTGGTTCTAAAAATCCATTTATCTCAAAACTCTCTGAAAATCTCTGAAACCATGCTGTACTCAACGGCTAATATCTACATAACTACTAACTCTACAAACTAACTCTTTTAGACAGAGAAAGCACACATTCTATTAGTACTTTTGTGAACTTTGTGTTCACAAAGTCAAAGCAGAAAAGAATCCTCGGCTCTTGTAAAATGAGCCAGAATCCTCAAAAAAACCCTCTGGCAGAAGCTAACTACAGTATTGAAAAAAGGCTGGCAGTGAATGTGTTAACGTTATTCTAGGTAGCTAAAACGTTAGCCTGCTAATGTTTTAGCTACCTAGAATAACGTTACTGTAAGCTATCGTTGTAATGGTGATATAGCGTTATAGGGTGACCAGACGTCCCCGATTTTCAGGGACAGTCCCCGATTTCGGTGCTCTTTCCCCGGCTGGAGCTGTCCCCGAAAATGTCCCCGATTTTGGCCACAAAGTCAAATAATAATACTGGCAAGAAACTCGATAACAGAGCATTTGCGGCACCACAAAAGCCTGTCATTGTCCACGTTGTGCAAAGTGCTGCCTGTGTGTGACAGAGTAGATCACAGAGTAGATGCTCTCCCTCTGCCCGTGCCGTGGTTTTCCCAGGACCCAGCCGCCCGCAACCGAAGCCCCAGAGGTGGCGAACGAGAGGCGGCGTCTGCTTGTTGCTTTTGGTACCGTCCTTGTTTACCGGACCCCATTCAGCGGGTTATCCATCCCAGTTGTTTTGAATAGTTAAAAGTACAGTAAAACTATCTGGTAAGTAAGTGCAGTAACTAACTCAAAACGTTTTTGCAGAGAAGTCAGTAACGTTTTTATGTACACCAAACTCCATTGAAAAAAATGACAATTTTTAACATGATTGGCGATGGATCATTATTATCTAGTCATTAGCCTACTGTTCCCTAAATTGGCCTTCAGCCATCAAAACTTTGATAACCCCTGGTTTAAATTAACACAATAGGTCATATTTATCTCTAGATTACAATTTTAATCATTAAAATTGCCTTTTAGTATTAACATGGTGATTTTTAAATTATTTTGTCAGCATTTAATATTAAATTAGCAGTTAATATGGTCATGTGGCCATTGAATACTTGAAACTGGTGAGCGACACCCTAAACTCAAGGAAAGTGTTTAGCCTACTGAGGTAATAAATCACTACTGTAATGTTTTTGTTTTGTGGAAATAAATTATCCACCAGTTGGTGAGGTCAAAGGGAGAAGTTGTCCCTCTCTATGTTCCTGCCACTCTACACAATACACCAGTAGCCTATTTCCCATGAATTACCTAGGCTGTCTAATTTGTGGTAAAATGTGCCAGATAACTAGTAACCATTGTAAACTGCTTCTTTTTCAATTGTTTCAAAATCACAAAGTTCTTCATAGATCTAGCCTCTTACTTTTGCTCTCAAAGTGCACCAGATTTATGCATGTTACTGTAAAATCTACACAATTTTCTAAAAGCCGGGGGCGCACAGCCCCCCCTGGGCCCCCCTAGCAGACCAGAAAATGTCCCCGATTTTCATTTGAGAAATCTGGTCACCTTACATTAGTAGATCTATACAGACGTTTTTCACGTGTTGTCAGATGTTGGGGAGATAGTTACTATGAGCTATTCAGCCAGGACGTTGTTGTTGTTCCCTGTAACGTTAGCAGCCCAGACCAAGACTGGAAACTGGAGGCTACATCACCCATCAGATAGCCCTATAATTTCGCATTATCTAATATTGTCAGATTGACAGCCACCTGTGTGCACACGTGTTGATAGGATTGCACAATTCATATCACAGTAATTAGCTAAGTTAGTCAGCTAGTCATTTGTGTTGGTGTCAAACCCTGTCGCCTCTCCTGGCTCTCTCAGCACTGTTTTAGAATTTAGTCAGCCAGCCTGAGCCTTGTGCTAATGTCAAAACCTGTCACCAGGGCACAACATTATCACCAGCCAAATGCTGGTAAAATATGCAAGTGTTATAGTTGCTTCACTCACCAACTAAAAACAACAAACACAAAATGTCAATCTATTGAGTTGCTGGTAAAATTCAAACAATCACTATAGCCATTTGGCTGGTGGACAAAAAAGTAAATTTTGGACCCTGCCTCACCTCTCTCTCCCCTCTCTGTAGTGTGGATCCTCGCCAGCATACTCAGCCAGCTGCTAGGTGGTCAACATCAACGGCAGCCACGCTTGCTGGTCGACCAGTTCAACGTCTGGAACGCCTGTGACCCCGTGTGCATCTCCAGTGGAAATTGCTTCAGAATTCTACCTTCAGTTACATTTCACATAGCCACCTCTCTTGCAAACTCAATCTTAGATTCAGCAACACCATAACTGCATCACTTAAACTCTAGCCTACAATACACACAGCAACAGGTTATAGCATGTAAGGTTCTTTATGATATGCTGAAAAAACCAGCATGCACCAGCATAGCTTTTTATGCTGGTACATTTGTTGTGTTTTGAAAACACAAGTTATGCTGGTGTACCAGCATCCCAGCATGCGATGCTGGAATGCTGGTGGTGTGACCAGCATGGGATGCTGGTGGTGTGACCAGCATGGGATGCTGGTGGTGTGACCAGCATGCGATGATGCTGGTATGCTGGTGGTGTGACCAGCATGTCACATATGCTGGTCTTATGACCAGCATGGGAAGCATACACCAGTACACCTATGCTGGTGTGACCAGCATACACCAGCTATGCTGGTCTTGCTGGTGTCAAAACACAACATGCTGGTCTATGGTTGAATGCTTGTTAACCAGCACCCCATGCTGAGAGTAGTCAGACCAGATAAACATCACAAAAGTAATCTTTCTTGAACTAGTTAAATGAAGACTATTTCAGGTTTACATAACAATATAATTATTTATTAAATAAAAGCAACACAGAGAGTGAGTGGGAGAGAGAACCGCACATACAGCAGTGCACCTGAACAGTACCTGTCTTTATGTCAAAAGTATTAAAAGTAAAAGTGTGACTCAACTCAATTAACGTGCTGAAGGCAATTAACTCATTGAGTGCCAGCCACTTTTGGAGAACGACGCTCCCAGTGCCAGAGTTTCAGAGCGTTTTCAGTGATTTCTCGAGGCCCACAGAATATTGTGTGATATTACTATGTAAACACCGAACAGGCAAAAAGAACAAGGAGACTCTATTGTATCATCAGCAAAAAAAAGTTTATTGATACCATTTTCCGTTCTTTAGTTATGAGCCGGAGAAGATAGGTTGTTTTCAGCGTTTTCAGGCATTTCAAATTATAAGCTGAGATATTCAGCCTTTTGTGAAATGAAGCATTTCAAGCACATTCACTGACTCTAGCTAATATTTTCTGATGTAGTGACGTGGTGTAGTTGTGTGCTGCCCTGCGTGCCCCACCCCCCTCTCCCCCCGTCAGCTGCAAACTCCTCCCCACACTAGTAACAAACAGCCTCACGCACCCAGCGTCTATTTTCGGAGTGCTTTTTGTGCGCCGCCTCTCAGGCAGCGCGACACAAAAAAGCCACACCGACCGGAATGCAGGGAAAGGTTTGGCTTTTCAGTGTCGGCTGCTGCTTTTCTAGCGGCTAATCGTGTGGAGAAACTATGTTGACAGACAGACAGAGGCAGAAGGGCTCAGTTGTGGGAGCGGATTGACTGTGTTCGCAGGCACCGTCAGTTGCAGCCAGAACAATCTACATGGCTCTGGGCTGCAGCATGAGCGGTTTCTCTTTGATCACGGGGCTTTTTCAGGCTGTCATTGGCACTCAATGAGCTAAATGGGTGACTATACTATAAATACTAAACGTGATTTAGCGGGTTCCTTTTATCAGTTTGACTTGAAACAATGTCACAGGCTGGGAAAGGGTCTGATCTAATGTAAACAAGCAAAACATGAAAGTACGTCCGGGTACGTCTTTGGCACAGAACGCCATTGTTAAAAGTACGTCCGGGTACATCTTTGGCAGAGAATGAGTTAAAGACTCATTACAATTAAACTCAATTAAATAATAAAACTACTGACTAATTAACAATAATACAACAAACAGGCAACATCACCCGACAAGAAAAGAGGTCACCCCAGGAACAGCTGGAGAAGAGGTGTGCAGGCAGAAATGTCTGGGAGCAGGCTCAACTGGGGAGATCAGGGAAGAACCGCCAACCACCGACATTTTGTCAATGGCCTATGCTCCCTTGAGGAGCAAAACCTTAAGTCAAATCAGAAGTAGAGAATTCCACTGAAAAACAATGCAGATTTATTTTGCACAAAATCTCACAATCGTAAAAACTTTCTGGAAAAAAACAAAAACAAAATGTTTTGCAGGCATTCATTTACCGTAATTAATTAATTTCAGTTATTGAGAGTTGATTTGAGTTCAGTCGTGGACCAGTGATGTCATTCACAAATCACAACTTAAATCAACTCTCAATAACTGTCAAACTAAATGAATGCCTGCAAAACGGTTTACAGTTTTTGGATATGTGTGAGATTATGTGCAAAATAAATCAGCATTGTTTTTCGGTGGAGTGTCCGTTCAAGTGCTATTCTTTGCTTGTTTGTTTATGTCCATTATTTTCTCTGTGATGTAGCAGCCAGGCTTCCCCACTCGAGCTTCCACATCTGCTTCACCCAGGTTTTGGTTCTGGAGCCACTCTTTGTATCAAACTGAAAAGCAAACAGAGATAAATTAGTGGCAGAGTAACACTGTTCTTTGGTCAATATTTCAACTGCCATTTGAAAAAGTGCTACACAAAAGTGACGCATGACACATGAGCTACTTTAAAAATAATTTCACTGTACTGTCTGCCCAGGGTCTAGCTGTACAAAGACCTTTCTGGCTCACAGCCCGATTGGTCCCAAGTTCCCAACACATTTTAAAATTCATCTTGAAGTTGATAAGTCAGATACTGTAAGTGGGGGCGTTAAGGGGATTACTCACTTCATGGTCAAGCAGTCTGCTTTAGGAAGCATCACCAGGTTTCTCATGCACATCCAAGATCTACAGAGCAGACATACAGGGAAACAGTTTAGTGAGTGTAATATTTGCACAATTGAAAAGTGAAACCCAACGAAAAAGGTCTGGAGTCAGTTTCTCTAGCTTTACTTTACACATCACAAATAGGTAGAGCTTTCCCCCTGTTTTCATATTTATACAGTAATTAAATCAGCTCCACCATTAAAGTCGAAGTGAACCGGAACGGAATGCACCAGCGCGAGCGTCAGACACTGAAAACGAATTGAGAGGCGGACCATATACGTGTCGATGATTTGATTTGACAATTCTGAGGACTGGCTTTGGCATTGGCCAATCCTGGCGTGTTCCACCCCCAAATCGAGTGGGATTCAGCCTGTTGTCATGCTACACGAGTGGGATCCGCAGAGTACCAGGGAGCCAGCTGCTTCGTGCGGAGCGAGCGGACAATCCGATCCATAGGTGCTGCCCGCCCGCCTGAAATCTCCAAGAGACGACCCCTGACAGCCAGGGAGGCTGTCCGGCTCGGAGGCGCGCGCCATTATCGTTATAAATGTAAATAATATTACTGGAATGTGTGTTTTAACGAGCCAGTTACATTTCTTTGCATTAGACATTACCGTTTGATTTAGTTTGCATAATTGCTCAAGTTAGTAGTTAGTTTATGGGCTAGAAACTCTGCCAGATGACAGGCACTAGGCGCCATTTTCCCCTTCATTTGGAAGAGAAGATGATCCTGTCACAACGGCATGCGCGCCCATAAACCAAAATACTAGCCTGTTACAATATAGAATTATCACCCAGCCATAACGCCACCACAGGTGCGCGCGCGCGCACGCACGCACGCACGCACGCACGCACGCACGCACACACGCACACACACACACACACACACACACACACACACACACACACACACACACACACACACACACACACAGAGCTGAAGGTGAGAGCAGCACTCTATCACGGTAAAAAAAAAGTGTTCCCCCCTCAGTGGCCCCTAGTAGGCCCTAATTGACGTGAATAACCTCTTTCTATCGTAGTAAATAACACACAAGTTAAGCCTATACTTCACTCACCTCCACAAATAATCTGCTTCAAGCCGCCGGTTCGTTGTTTCTGGAGTTTTATTTGAGAGCAGTGAGTGCTGAGTAGCCTATTGACAATTGACAAATGGTGCAGAGTGACAGGTCCAGCCACGCGAAAGTTTGGAGATGGTCTCGCGCAGCATATCAGAGGCGTAGTGATACTCAGTTCCATAAAATAGTTCCAATTGAATGGAGGGTATGCAGCACGGACGTCACTTTCCCACTGGAACACGCCCCCTCAATCGGGACTGGCAAAACCTAAAATATGGGCAAAACATTCAGCAGCAGGTCTCTGTTGTTTGGAGCAGTAGGTGTCATTAATCTAGGCTGATTACTGCATTCAAAATCAGTCTTGCTGTCACTCAGTGGGCGTGACCATGCAGTGACTTCTGCCTGTGACATCACGTGCATACCCTCTATATGGGAAAACTGGCCTCAGAAATGAGTCTGACCCACGGCCACCTAGAGTTTAATTAAAGCCTCTTTACAGTAGAAAACATAACATAGCTTGAAAGTAATAATAAGAATAATGACAACAACAACAATAATAATAATGATAATAATAACAATAACAATAATAATAATAATAATAATACATTCATGTGTAATGTTATTTTAAAGGACTATGCTTGATATAGAATTGCATTAGCCTCTTGTATTGTGTTATATTAGCCTGTTACCCTGTAAGGTGTTTTGTTGGGCATGGTTAAAACTTTTTTCTTGTGTGTTGCGTTATTTGTTGCTTATGTTATAACTTGGCCCTGTACCATTTATTTTATCTGGCAAGCTGTCAATGGAGCAGGTCTGAGAGCAGGTCAGGTGGAGGCTGGGTTTACCGAGGCTAATATAACCCACCCTATAACCCATAGGGGATGGGTGATGGGCCAGATTGTTTCCCAAACTTTTTCACATCAAGGTCCCCTAAACTAGACCACAGATCCCCAATTTTGTGCCAGGGTCCCCCATCCAATAAAACTTTTGCTTTTAGATGTTTTCCTCATGGTTGCCATGGCGACCATTTTACTTTCCACTATAACCTAATTATTTTTGCATCAAATCTCCTGAACCAAACATGATGACAGAAAAGGTGATGTCTACCCCTTACTGTATGTTTTCATGGTATGATCCAGTGTAGGAAATTAGCCAGGGGCAAGGCCAAATATGCTCTAATAAATCTCAGAATGCACCAAAGAAACATGATCAAGGGGCAAAAAATGTCCCCAAGATTTTGATAGGCCTAATTATATTCTCATTACATTAATTACATTTTCATTTGCTTCTCTAACACACACTAACACAATTAACTTTTGTAAAACACCCCAAAAAGGGACCTGGGCTTGGCCTGGACACGAAAGTTAAAATTAAATCCAAGCCATGGACCAGCAGGGTACAGAGGAGGTCATTTCCATTGTGGAGCACTTCACAATCTCCTCCACCAGCATGACCATGCTGGTCAAGCAATCCCCAGCACAACCATGTTGGTCCACCAGCTTCACCATGCTGGTCCAGCAACTTCACCAGCTTCACCATGCTGGTCCACCAGCTTCATCAGCATGACCATGCTGGTCCACCAGCTTCATCAGCATGACCATGCTGGTCCACCAGCTTCACCATGCTGGTCCACCCGCTTCACCATGCTGGTCCACCAGCTTCATCAGCATGACCATGCTGGTCCACCAGCTTCACCATGCAGGTCCACCAGCTTCACCAGCTTCACCATGCTGGTCCACCCGCTTCACCATGCTGGTCCACCAGCTTCACCAGCTTCACCATGCTGGTCCACCAGCTTCACCATGCTGGTCCAGCAACTTCACCAGCAAGGCCATGGTAGTTTACCAGCTTCACCAGCAAGCGTTAGCTGGTGGACCAGCAAGGTAATGCTGGTCCACCAGCATCAGACCAGCACTAACCAGCATAGACCAGCATCAGACCAGCACTAACCAGCATAGACCAGCAAGAAATTCATGCTGGTCTATGCTGGTTTTTTCAGCAGGACCCTGCTAGTTACAGGGTTCCTACACCTTTACAATTGGGGGGGGGAATCCATACTTTTTTGTTTTACTTATTTGTTTTGAAGATTTTGTCTGATGTTCAATATGATTTAGGCAGATTGACAACTTGCCATTGCTATCACTGTATAGATGCAGATTGATCTTCAGAGCCATCAGAATATGTGAGATGATTAGCAGGCTTCCATTATAATAGGGTATTTGATATAATGCATGACAGCGGCTGGGTCATAAGAACATCCCTCTATCTGAACATTATTCTTCCCATCAACATGCACTCCAGTTGAGTCTACAACATCAAAGCTAGAATTGTGTGTATCGAACCTGAACGACAACATTTTATATACTTTTATTATTCCCAATCTATACCTGGAAATGATCAAATTCATTCTCAATACTTTTCCAGGCCTCCATAGGAACCATGTAACAGTAGCTATTAGGCTACTGCTGCAGACCTAGTCATGCTGCATCAGTTCAATAAACGTTTTTAATTCCAACACTGCCTGCTGTGTTGCTGCTTTATCTGAATTGTATTACAAAGACTGTTTTAAACATTAGGACACAGCTTGTTTTGATTAAAAGGTGTATTTATTGACCATCAGGTAAGTATTTAATCAGGTCAGAAATTGATACTAGATTGACCAAATTAATGAGATAATTTTAATAGCATAATGTATACCTGCACAGTATATGGTATTTACAACTTCACCGAAATGGTAATGTATGTCTGTCCATTAATTAAAACTTACCAGAATGAAAATGTCGGATATACACTTTTGCTGTGGTGACGGTGGAGAATGTAATGCTTGGCTGTAGCCTACAGCTGAAATCCAAGCCATTCGGTGCCTCTCGAATTTTTTACATCATTGCTTCCCTTATTTTTCTTCCAAGTAGGAATACGGTAAAAATATACTGTTCTTTATTCTCTTGCCACTATTGTCATGTGAACGATTGTGGCAGTTAATGACACAACCGTGGTCTCCCATGATGTTTACATCTGCGTTTCAACCAAAACCGCGGGGCAACGTCTAAAATGGCGAAGGGGGAGTGTCGAGGGCGGGTCTCCAGACCACGACGTCACACTCCCAGGCCTAATAGAGAGCCGCAGGAATGAGTCTGGAACTATACTTAGGGGTTCTTCAGTGGAAAAGTCTATGGGATTTAACATGGGGTTTTTGCTTAAATGCATAAAATAAGGTCTGTGGTTAACGAAGGTTTATGGGAACGCGAATCTGGGTTCTGCATGATAATCTTCACAAACGTGAATAACTTTTATGACTTTTGGAACGTAAATGCGTTTTTTAACACGTTCACTGCCATTGACGAGATATCTCGGCTTACAAAATCCAACGGTTGACTGCCAATGACGAGATATCTCGGCTTAAAAAAAAATGTTTTTTTTTGACGGTGGGATGTGGATCAACGCTCCCCACGTCTCCTATAAAAATATTGGAGCGACCGAACGTGTACAACCCATTCCACCGACCCACTAAGTGGCGACAGTGTTCTCCAGACTAGAGGAAGGCAAGCAAAAAGCAGTGTGAGGAAGCCATTCTCATGAAAATGGATTGGCGAAAACGCTTTCACTTTCGCGCTTGGGAGCTGGCGGTGGGGTTTTGCAAATTTGCATAATAGATTACGGGTGGAACACACTTTGAAACACGCAGCATAAATAAGACCAGAATCGCAAAAGCTTCATCAAAGCTCTCAACACAAACCCCAAGAAACGAGCGAGCCCATCCAGACTTGGCGAGCGGCCGCCAGCAGACAGGAGCAGCAGCAAAGCAGTGAGCCTGGTGACGCGAGGTTACAGCAGCAACAGAAACGAGCTTGTGACACGCCCGCTGCAGCCAAGAAGAACACACACGGAGGGAGGAGTTTGAAGGAGAGGGGTGTTTCCTGCTGTTATGGAGGAAATTACTGTTCAAAACTATTGTTTAGATGTCTGACGTCTTACTGATGCCAAAAATGAATGGTTAAAGTGACTGTTCTATCGAATTTCACAAAAAGCCGTTTATCTCAGAATAAATTTTCAGACGCTGAAACCATGCTGTATTCAACTGCTAATGCTTACATAACTACTAACTCTACAAACTAACTCTTTTAGACAGAGAAAGCACACATTCTATTAGTTCTTTTGAGATATTGTGTGTTCACCAAATCCTAACAGAAACGAATCCTCGGCTCTTGAAAGATGAGCCAGAATCCTCAAAAAAAACCTTGGCAGAAGCTAACTACAGTATTGAAAAACGGCTGGCAGTGAATGTGTTAAAAAACAAGATTTTTATAAAACGCTTCAAAAGGCATAAAAGTAAAAGAGTATCATGCTGAACCCAAATTCGCGTTCCCATAAACTTTTGTTAACCACAGACCTTACAGTATTTTATGCATTTAAATCCCCATTCTAAAACCTCATAGACTTTTCCACTGAAGAACCAAATGGCGGTGATTTCTGGATAAAGCCTAGAAATGTGTCATCCCTGCGGTACTCTATGAATTAAATGTAGCTTACTGTTTGATGCGTAATGTATTGTTCTACTGTTTATACTCACCAGGGTGGGAATTACATGGAGGCCATCACCTCCGTTGCCCCTCCCTCTGGTCGTGATGCCCTGAGATCCCTAAGCAGTGGCAGACTGGGACCATATTTCAGGTCGGGAGTTTGACTCCACCCAGGCCAGGCTAACACACATGGACACACGCAGGTGACATTTTCTGGCTGTTTGAAGCTCAGGTTTGTATTAAAAATATATTTAGTAAAAATCTATCTGAAAACAAGAGATATAATGTGTCTGGCTTCCATCGGCAGACTGGCTGTCAGGATGGTAGTGAAATGGTGCTGCTTTGTTAAAACAACAAAGTGGCCCATGGAAAACTGTAATGAAGACAAGACCATTGAGCATCTGCTTTTAAATTGTGAAAGATCCAGGTATGTGTGGGAGAAGATGAGAAATATCGGTTTGAATGTCACTGTGAATCATAGGGCTATCTTTTTACTGTGTTTTTGCTTAAGAACTGTCTAGACCACACCAAGACTTTCTCTGGACAGTGATGTGTGTGTGGTGGTGGCCAAGTTGTGGAGGACGAGGTGTGCTATTGTTGTACATCAGGTCTCCATCCCGGGTGAGGTGGTCTTTAGACGGATCAAATCAGAACTGAAAAAAACAGGACAATGGACATACTAACTGGAAGACCCACACCCTGGCACCTGTTGGCTCTTATTATTTATTGTATATGGTTGAATTGATTGATGTATTATGTTTAAAAAAAGAAAGAAAAGAGAAGTGTATTGTTTTGATATTTTGACTGCATAACTTGTACCTGTATAATTTTTTCAATAAAGCTATTTAAAAACCCTAAGCAGTGGCGGACTGGGACCATATTTCAGGCCGGGAGTTTGACTCCACCCAGGCCAGGCTAACACACATGGACACATGCAGGTGACATTTTCTGGCTGTTTGAAGCAAGATTTAGTGAATATAATACTAATGTGATGTTACATGTTACCTATTTGTTCACTAATATAATTCAACATTGCCTAGATAACTGCAAGTATAATATGAAGACGTAAAAACAAAAACATGCCTCTGTACAAAAGCTTCACAGCAAACTTAATTTAAGGAAGAGTGCAGTGTCCTGTCTTGTCTGAGGTCAAATGCAAATACAAAAATCAAACTGCTTCATTTTTTCCACTTTAAACTGTATTGTGCAGTCCTACTGATAATCTCATAAAGCACAAATATTAATGTGAAAGCAATAAGCATGTTTTGCTTTATGCTCTGAAATTGTAGCCTATACCTGAGGGTTCCTGGTCTGATTCTGATGAATTCAACATCACCTCCAGCTCTGCAGGAGGCAGGAGCACTTGCTGCAGCGCTAGTGCTGCTTCTGCCTCCTTCTCCACTTTTGTGAAGAAAACCCCAAAAGCAACCCAACCCATGCTTTCAGTTTGACACATTTGACTAATGGCCTTTTTTTTTATATAGCCTAATATAAAATAAATAACTACAAATTAGTGTTATTAATTTAATTTCTCTCGAATATTCTAGAGGCAATAGACAATTGCTATCCGCGCAACTAGGAATACTTATACATACTGGCCTGCCCGGCCTGCTGTTCAGTGAGTGGCCTGACTGCGGGGGGAACGTTTTTTTTTTTTTTTTTTTGCAGGCCAGGCCAGGCCACCAACAAACGGCCCTTCGCCCCTGATGGTACATGTACAGTACCCACCTGTCCCTAAGGCCACCTTGGCAGCTGTGCTCTGCTACCAGCCTGCTACTGTCAGTTGCTTTAAAAGCATCAGTGGTCTCAGTTTAATGTAGCCTGCCCTATGCAAAGATGTAATTGGCTAATTTTAACACACATTTCAGAAAAATCGCTCTTCATGATGTCAATAGAGCAGTCGCCTTTGTGTCCTGGGATGTGGCCTTGTGACGCCGAAGGCCAGATGGCCTTGCCCCTAAAATGAAGAAATTCCCACCCTGATACACACTAAAGCTAATTTAAATTAGTTAGACTTCGATCACATAGATTTTAAGGGCTTCCACTCCCTGCTCTGTGACAGCAATAAACTGACCACCTCCTATTATCATTGGTTAGCAATGCTAGCACAAGTCAATGGGGTATGAAACCATTAGCCTGCCATCACCAGACAAATTCGCAAATGCCAGAGCAAATAAAACATGAGCTGGCAGCTTCGTCAGGTTCCCAGGGTATGAAACCATAGGCTCACCCTTCAAATCACTTGCAAGCCATTCCCTATACTTATAGCTGTAGAATACATAATAGAAGTTGCTCAAAGGACTTTGATTTTAAAAGCAACAGATTCATACCCTATTGATGACTTGCACTAGCATTGTTAACAGGAGGCTGGTGCTGATTTATCACAAAAAATGATTAAACTGGTTTTATGCTTACGCGAAATCGCCGCAGGGGACGCCGCAGCTGGCCGTCCTATCGGCACAGCTCGGCGGAGGGGGGCGTGCAGCTCCTCGAAAATGTGACTCCGCGCACATATCCGCTGACGTACTTGTCGTGAGGAATGAGGAAATGCAATTTCCTCATTTAACAGTGCTCATCTAGCAAAGCCTTCTGCAGGCTCACCGAAATTAGTTTTGAAATGGAGGGACAATAAAATGTCCCCCCACTGACATGATTGCAAGTTCTTGGTAAACAACACGATAGCGTCATATGTAATGGACACGAGTGTACCACAAGCCACCTAGTGTTTTGGAGGTGCACCGCAGCCAACGCGCCGAGTTACGTTCGAGTATGCACAGTCTTGCTGACGCCGCTAGTCGGCGGCAAGGCTCCGAGGCTGCGCAGGACCCTGTCAGCGCCTTTAGTGACAGGCCTCTAAAATCACTGAACCTCCCCTTTAAAATGTTAATTGTAATGCAAATGCAAACATCCACAGTGAGTTCTTATATCAAACCCATAATCCATTGTGCACGGCCTGAATTAATGACATGCAGAAAAAACACTGCTGATGTACTTTTATGTTGCCCTGATTAACAAGAAATCCAATCATTATTTCAATGAACATTTGCAAGAAAATTAAGACTGCAGCATGTTGACTGATGCCCATGGTTTTAATTTGTTTCATACACATTCCTTCATAATAATAATATCACCCTGAGCTGAAATAACCCCTGCCAGCAACAACAATACCAAAAGCCGCTGATATACAGAAGTCCACAAACAAGCACAGTGATGCAACTAACATCACATATCACCACAAGAAAAGGGCTAGAATGGTCAGAAAAATGATAATATCAAGCACATTTAGGAAACAACATAGGAAGTAGGGTTGGGCGATAATTCAATATAATTTGTCATCTTTCAGTGAAATCGTGTCGTGATATTAAGATATTTTAATATCATGACACCTTTTCGCTGTCTGAATTGATGACAAGCAAATTTTACTTAAAAATTCTCATAAAATGAGGGATGGTAGGAATATTATTTGAATACTTCTGTTTTGTTTGACATCACACCTAACATTACCATTCGGTTCAATGAGACGGACATTAATTCATTTAACATGATTTTGCATACATGAACCGCATATTGTGATACATCAATGTCATTAAAAATCCTTATGCTTATCAGGATATTGATTTTGACAATATCACCCAGCCATAGTTGGAAGTCACTGACAATGTCCTTGAAAGCAGTAATTTCTCAGACTTGGTTTTGTGTTCACTCTGCCGAATGAAACAACACAATAAGACCAATATTTCACTTTGATGGGTCTGACGGTGTGCAGCAGGTTGGCCCAGAGTGCTGAGAATCACAGCAGGCGACGTCCTGAACACAGACTGTAAAAAACACAGCCGGCCCTGAAGGACGTCCTGAACACAGACTGTAAAAAACACAGCGGGCCCTGAAAGACGTCCTGAACACAGACTGTAAAAAACACAGCCGGCCCTGAAAGACATCCTGAACACAGACTGTAAAAAACACAGCCGGTCTTGAAGGACTCCTGACAGGCCCGGCTCCAGACCCAAGTTACAGAGGGGGCCTGCCCCTAGCTTGGGGGGGCCAAGTTACCCAAGGGGGGTCCGGGGGGATTCTCCCCCGGAAGAAGATTTTGTACATTTTAAAGTAAAATTCGTCAACCTGGTGCATTTGAGAGCAAAATGAAGAGGCTAAATCTGTGAAGAACTACACACATCTCTAATGTGTTGTGACTTTACAAATAATTAGGCCTAAACAATTAATATTAAGTGTATTTACACATTGTGCACAAATTGCATTCATTGTGACAAATTTACAATAGTTAATATCCAGCCAGAATCATTGCAAATGGATGTTCAAAGTAACAGTTAGCAATAGCATTCAGTTATTTAATGCCTAATGACAGCCAGATTCCATGTTAAACTTTAAAACAGAAAAACGGAAAAACGTTTTTAGCAACAATTTTTTTTTTTTTTTTTTTTTTGAATGGGGGGGCCAGTTTGTTGAATGGGGGGGCCCGGCCCGGTCAGGCCCGCCCCTAACGCCGGGCCTGACTCCTGAACAGACTGTAAAAAACACAGCCGGTCCTGAACACAGACTGTAAAAAACACAGCCGGTCTTGAAGGACTCCTGAACAGACTGTAAAAAACACAGCACAACACAGCCCATCCTGAAGGATGTCCTGAACACAGACTGTAAAAAACACAGCGGGCCCTGAAAGACGTCCTGAACACAGACTGTAAAAAACACAGCCGGCCCTGAAAGACATCCTGAACACAGACTGTAAAAAACACAGCCAAACACAGCCGGCCCTGCAGGAGGTCCTAAACACAGACTGTAAAAAATACAGCCCATCCTGAAGGACGTCCTGAACACAGACTGTAAAATACACAGCCGGCCCTGAAAGACGTCCTGAACACAGACTGTAAAAAACACAGCCAGCCCTGAAGGACATCCTGAACACAGACTGTAAAAAAACACAGCCAGCCCTGAAGGACGTCCTGAACACAGACTGTAAAAAACACAGCGGGCCCTGAAAGACGTCCTGAACACAGACTGTAAAAAACACAGCCCATCCTGAAGGACGTCCTGAACACAGACTGTAAAAAACACAGCGGGCCCTGAAAGACATCCTGAACACAGACTGTAAAAAACACAGCCGGTCCTGAAAGACATCCTGAACACAGACTGCAAAAAACACAGCCGGCCCTGAAGGAGGTCCTAAACACAGACAGTAAAAAACACAGCCAGTCCTGAACACAGACTGTAAAAAACACAGCCCATCCTGAAGGACGTCCTGAACACAGACTGTAAAATACACAGCCGGCCCTGAAAGACGTCCTGAACACAGACTGTAAAAAACACAGCCAGCCCTGAAGGACGTCCTGAACACAGACTGTAAAAAACACACCCGGCCGTGAAAGACGTCCTGAACACAGACTGTAAAAAACACAGTCGACCCTGAAGGACATCCTGAACACAGACTGCGGCAGCCAGAGTGCTAAAACAAAATCCCAAATGAAAGTGATCCAGGAGGAGCAGGAGCTACATCAATTAGAGCTGATGTATTGTTTTCGTCAAGATGTCAAGAAGGCAGTTTAGTTTAGTTTAGTTTATTAAGTTTATTTGCCAGGGACCATGTGCAAAAGATAACATTGATCTCAGAGAGAAAAGATGCTTTGCACCAGATTATAGCAAATTGCTATTTTCCATCTGCAGTCCCAGGGCAGGGTTGCCAGCACAAACAACAATACAATATATTACAGGGTACATAACACATATCAACACATCTTCGTTATACAGATTATACATATCACTACAAATCATACACACATAATCACAATTTATATACACTACACAGGGTATAAATATCACATTATGCAGTTCTGAAAGACGAATTAGTAATAAAGCAGACTAATGTGGGCATTGTTGGTTATTTATAATCCATTTCTTAACTTAACTAAAAAGTATTAAAATCTGTACAGACTTTCAGGTCAGTGGGGAGTTTGTTCCAGTCCTGTATAGCTTTAAATGAGAAGCAGGATTGAGCAAAGGCAGAGCCTCTTTTTGAAGGCTATACCCACCAGGCTGCACAATCCCCAGCCCCCCTCATTGTAAAAGTAAGTGGATGCTTGAGTCACAATGAATCTATTGTTTTTACAGAGAAACAAAAGTCTGCATTGTTTGATCGTCCTTCAGCGAACTGTATTCAATCCAGCGCTGAGCTGACAGACGAGACTACACTTGGGACCGTGCCAACATACATACTGTACTACACATACACTTAATCAGACACACACACACACAGAACGATCAAAACAGCTAATCATAGCTGCTGCTAAAGAACATACTGTAATATCTCCAAAGTCTTTTCTCTAATTAACTGATATGACGAGCACTTCTCATCCCACGCTCTCCAATTCATCATCTGCTGTCCTTGGCTTCTCGCTCTTGTTGCTCGAGGTTGATTGGAAATAAAAGGGAATTAGCAACAGTTTTGTTCTGACCCCTTTTCCTACAGGCAATTTAAATTCAAGATCAAAACAGACACGGACACATACAGCACTTTGTGAAAGTCTCTGTCCTTGAGATAATCATTCTCCGGTAGCCTATAATGCTTGCATTCACTGTCTGTCTCTCTCTCACTCACACACTCACACACACACACACACACACACACACACACACACACACACACACACACACACACACACACACACACACACACACACACACACACACACGTCGGTGTACTCTCTGTCCTTTAAGCTAATCAATCATGTCATCAATCAATCAATCTCATGTACATGTCATGCTTGTGTTCTCTCTCTCTGTTTGTGGAAGCGTCCTACCTTTTAGCCCAATCAATTGGTTGGGTTTTGCTCGATGACACCCCCTAAGGGCCCGGTGTGAATTGCTATCCTTAAAATCTTCCTTCTTCCTCCTCTACTTAAACGTCTGATTCTGCTCGCCATGATGAATGATAGCTCTGGCCAATCAATCTTATTTAGATTAGGTTGCCTCCGGAGAGGACGGGGAAGGAAACGGCGATGGATTTTTCAAATTATTCAACACACTGGACCAAGGTTATTGTTATTTGGGCTGCTATCCAACCTGATATTTCACAGGTAGGGCAGACAGTAACACTTTGTGTTAACCTCTGGGGAAAGTAATCCGCTCCACAGTAGCACTGCCTGATGAACGCTCCCAAACACAGTGCAGCATTTACTCACAAGGGACAGGCTGCAATGACAAGGTGTTGCGCTCATTTAAGTTATTTCCTGCATTCATAGCCTAAGTGTTGAGAGTTGTTTGTCCTCTCCTTGGAGCTGCTCTTCAATTACAACTGAATCCAAAAAGTGTGGATTTTTACACTCTCAGTTAAATCGAGTTTGCTGCGTGATTGAGTTTTAATGAGCGCACACAGAGTGTCACTGTGTACTTTCTACACTTTCCCACATGTTAACACGCCAGTCTAAAGCCTTGTAAAGCGCTACCAGGGATACTAGATGGGCATCAAATGAGAGTAGAGCTACAGTAGAGAGAGGTAAGATTACTTTCAAAATGTAATTATGTAGATTAATGACCACCTCCTTAAACTGTCTTAAATGTACTTAAAATTAATCGGTAGCGTTAGTACAACTGAAATACTTCAATTCAGTGGAACTGTGGAGATCTATCCTCAAAAATCAAAAGATTAAGGCAAGACTGATGCGGTAACACCAAGCTGACATGTCGGCTCTCTGAGTGTCATGTATTAAACCAAGCTGACATGTCGGCTCTCTGAGTGTCATGTATTAAACAAAGCTGACATGTCGGCTCTCTGAGTGTCATGTATTAAACAAAGCTGACATGCCGGCTCTCTGAGTGTCATGTATTAAACAAAGCTGACATGTCGGCTCTCTGAGTGTCATGTATTAAACAAAGCTGACATGTCAGCTCTCTCATGCAGTAAACAAAGCTGACATGTCGGCTCTCTGAGTGTCATGTATTAAACAAAGCTGACATGTCAGCTCTCTCATGCAGTAAACAAAGCTGACATGTCGGCTCTCTGAGTGTCATGCAGTAAACAAAGCTGACATGTCGGCTCTCTGAGTGTCATGTATTAAACAAAGCTGACATGTTGGCTCTCTGAGTGGCATGCAGTAAACAAAGCTGACATGTCGGCTCTCTGAGTGTCATGTATTAAACAAAGCTGACATGTTGGCTCTCTGAGTGGCATGCAGTAAACAAAGTTGACATGTCGGCTCTCTGAGTGTCATGTATTAAACAAAGCTGACATGTCGACTCTCTGAGTGTCATGCAGTAAACAAAGTTGACATGTCGGCTCTCTGAGTGTCATGTATTAAACCAAGCTGACATGTTGGCTCTCTGAGTGTCATGCACTACACCTCTGTTTATTTCCGTTTTACTTTATCAAGCATTCACCTAAACTTTCCTGACCCAAAAACAACATTGCTAGCGAGTGAATGCCCAAATCGCTGATATTTAACCCAACAGCGCCACTCAGTGGAATATTACCAGTGTTAGGAGCTGGCAGATTTGGGGATTTTTCTATCTACTGCAGCAAAAATTAGTTTCCTTCCCTGATAGTTACAGTTTCAGCTTCACTGTGAACTGCAAAACAACTTTCTACAAAAGAAGTTTCCTTTCCTGATAGCTACAGTTTCAGCTTCATCATGAACTGTAAAACAACTTTCTACAAAATAGGTTTCCTTTCCTGATAGCTACAGTTTCAGCTTTATCATGAACTGTAAAACAACTTTCTACCAAATAAGTTTCCTTCCCTGATAGCTAGTTTCAGCTTCACCATGAACTGTAAAACAACTTTCTACAATTGCACGGAGCAAGATCCACAGTCATTACAAAATACATGCTCTCCAGCAGGACGTCCTGATATCACCGTGTTGGTATCGTTCCAGGACCATAATTTTTACTATGGGCCGGGATGATCACTCCACAAACTCACTTGATTGGTCGCCTAAGTGGTGTCGCCTGGATTTTTATTGATATATTTTTAGTTCTGAGTTTAAGATGATAATCACTAAGATTAAACACGGAAATTCTCTTTCCCTCACCTGGTTCAGCCCGGGATAATCAGTGCACAGCAGCGCACACATCAACAACACTCCAGGTTGAGCGTTGACGTGACGTGGAAGCCTATGCGACACTGTGTGTAGTTCTGGATTAGTTTAGCACGAGATTTTTACTTCTAGTCATCCCTGGGGCTATATGAGCCTCACATTTTGAGGTCTCGCATGTCTATGTGGTGTGAAAAATGTGGGCGGCATAACGTGCCAAAAAAGTGGCAGATATAATAATAATAAGTATGGGGGGCTTTATAGATTGCAGTTCAAATCCGCTGTTATAGCAATCACGAATAGCACCCAAACGGCTTGGTGTGAAAAATGTGGGAGTTATTACGTGCCAAAAAAAGGCAGATATAAAGAATAATAATAATATTAAGTATAAGGGACTTTATAGATTGTGCCTTGCTTTCAGCCAAATGTGTCAAGTGCCAAATACAAGAAGTAAGGCTGGACATACTTACAATGAATCAGCACTTCCTCCTGCCCTTCAAAATAAAATAACAAATAAATAATAAATGTATTTCTCCCCAGACTGCTTCTTGTGCCTTCAGTGAAAATCTGAAAGATCAAATCCAGAAGGAAAACTCTTAGCAAAGTCATAGCACACCTGTCATCAATGAGCCGCACGTTTTGAGGTCTTGCATGTCTATGTAGTGTGAAAAATGTGGGAGTTGTTACGCGGCAAAGTTTTGGCAGATCGAAAAATTTATTTTTAGTTTATAGATTGTGCCTTGCTTTCAGCAACCACAATAATGATAAAAAGGGGAATGGCCAAAATGAAATCAGACATAGTTTGTTTTTATGTTTTTTGATTCTGTTTGAAAATTGATTTTCAGCCACTATATTAAATTTTTCGATTGTGCAGCAGTATCGCAGCAAATTAGCCAAACTAATTGAGTAACAACGGTACCTTTTTTTTTTAGGAAGGGGGGGGGGGGTATGAATGCCACTCACAGTTAAAATGTGATATCAACTCCACTCTCAGTTAGAATATAGCAGTGCTTTTCTACATAGAACCATCATGTTATACCTCCTGTAGTCGTTGAGCTTCCTGTTGTTCTTTCAGCAGAGCGGCCCGGGCTTTTTCTTGTTTCTTCTTCTCCTGTCGCTTCAGCTCCCTTGGAGGCTTCAAAGTGTATTTGTTCACCTGTGGCTTCTGCTCTGTTATCACATCCTGCACACACACACACACACACACACACACACACACACACACACACACACACACACACACAGAGTGATTTAGTGATAGCACTCATTCATTTCTTTCCTTTGGCTCTCCAGAAACCTTCCTCGGCAGTTACTAGAAATGTGCTAATGCTAGTGTAGTGGACTTGGGGTGTCCACTGGAAGGGGGGGGGGGGGGGTGATTGACAGTTGATTAAAGACTAAGAGCTTTCACCTGCGGCTGCCCCTGGGCCAGCCGGACTTGATTGTGGGAATGGGGAACGGTTAAAGGAGAGCCGAGCGAGAGACACTTCATTCTGGGAAGCGGAGCTCAAGCTGATCGGGACAAGTTTGCCCGGTCAAGCCGTCTGTGTGACTGAACTGCCTAAATGGTCACTGTACTCACGGGAGGGGGGTGCCGTGTGTGACTGTGTAGAGTTGCTGTGGTGAAGACTTATATGCAGGCATTAGTGTTTCCAGCGTTAGGGCCGAGGTTAGGCCTGGGGAAATTAGGAGTGCTCTCTCCAGCTTCCCAGCTCTGGTGTGGGGCGTCTGATACGCTGTCGGCCGCCTCCTCGTCTCAGCGCTGGACCAACGATTCCCCCACGGGCTCTCGCTACATATGAGCCGTGTTGGATCAGCGCCACAAGCCCAGACCCCGGGGGAGGGTCGCAACGACATGGCCAGTTAAGTGCTCTTTTAACTAGGACAATTATTAGTGTTTTATGTTTAGTCCTGTTTGTTATTGTCCATGTCTATTTAAGTTTACTTTGTTGATTTTAAACACTTCTTATTCGACAGCATATGGGAGAACCGGGGGGACTGGGGGAAGTTAGCTATATAGGCATGGGAGAATTACAGGTCTGTCCCGCCCTGGCTATGCGCGCCTCTGAGTGTGAGTTAAAGCGGGCCTATAGCCTACGTGTAGGGTGAACTCCTGTGTGCCTATCAATAGGGTGAACTCCTGTGTGCCTATCAATAGGGTGAACTCTTGTGTGCCTATCAATAGGGTGAACTCCTGTGTGACTTAAAGTGTGCCTCTCAGAAGGGTGAAATCCTGTGACTTAAAGTGTGCCTATACCGATAGGGTGAAATCCTAGGTGATTACACCTGGTCTATTTGCATTAAGCAATGTGTGATCGCATGTTTACTGCCATACTAGTTTAAAGGGCTGTTGGGCTTGCTGTGATTTGCTGTGGAGGGAGGGCTGGTAGACTGGGGGGGCTGACCTGTCTGAGGGGGGAATGTTTTAGGAGGGCCAGTTCTCAGTGTGGGGTCCCATGCTGTCCTTACTTATATTGTCCGAAATAAATGATATATTTTTCTTACGTCGTTGTAAGTGTGTGTTCTCAGGTATCTGACACCGGACCATCCGGATAAACAAAGGTGGTGGCAGCAGTGCTTTATAGCCTACCCAGTTAATATAGCATCCTTAAAGGAGGTTCATCACACAACTTGTGTTGTTCTTTTCAGGCTCTAGCTAACGTAACCTCGCCGCATCAAGCTAACGGCAACAAAGACGTTTTTTTGGCGCACTTATATCCGGTGTTGCTTCCTGTTCCTTGGTTTACGCCCCCATGACAAAAAGCGGGGTGAAAGGTGCCCAGACTAGTCCAACCCACTTCCTTCCACATAACCAAGGCGTAGCCTAAAACTAAGATAGCGACGACTCACCACAAGCAGGAAAGAGGCAGAGACCGTCCTGCAGTGACCGTGCCATTTAAAATAACCTCCCACTGAGTAAAGTCCATGTAGTAGCATCGTAGCCGCTCGTACTACTGCCAACACCGGATCCTCTCATGCCGAGGGAAAAACCCATTCACAACTGCACCGGCTTCTCCACTCCATGCTACTGGTCATGTGATGCAGACTGAGGTAACTCTGGCTTTGCCTGAGATAGTCTATTTTTGTTTTCTGGGGGGGGGATTTCGTGTGTGGATTAATTTTGGTATTTTGAACCGTTTTAACTTTACTTTTGATCATAAGAAGATTCTGGAATAGAATTACTTTTTGTTGGGGATTTGAACTCTTTTTTTGTTGCCTGCTTTGAGATGAACTGAACTGAAATGCATTGGAACTGAAGTACTCAACAGTCAATACAGCTGGTTGTCTTTGTGTGGTGATTATTGTTGTGTTTCATTCTGTCTTCATGGCTGCTTGCTGCTTACATTATTATTCTGGTTTTCCTGGGTTCATAACATGGTTGAAGTATATTGCACATTTTTACATATTTTATTATTTGTGTGTGTGTGTGTGTGTGTGTGTGTGTGTGTGTGTGTGTGTGTGTGTGTGTGTGTGTGTGTGTGTGTGTGTGTGTGTGTGTGTGTGTGTGTGTGTGTGTGTGTGTGTGTGTGTCATTTACCTTAACACCACACTGTTGACAGGGTAGAGCAGCAGAGGTTTGCGGTCGGGGTAGAAGTGTGTGTACTGACAGCGGAAGTGGTCAGCGACGATGGCCAATAGCTGTTGCTCCTGGGGGGAATTTGCCTTGTAGGAGACGGGACATTGAGACAGATCCCCTTCATTTGACCAGCTGGGGTCGGTTCAGTAAAGGATGGAGTACAATGATCATTTCAATCAATGAATTAATGTAGGCTATAAATGATTCATTTGTCAGTGTGTTTTTTGTTCACATCTCACAGCAGCTTACAGGCTACAGACAGAAATAATATTCCTACTATCTATTCATTGATTCAAACTAGCTCAAACTCATATCATGTGACAGGTGTTTCTGTGAGTCATGTGATAGGTGTTTCTGTGAGTCATGTGACAGGTGTTTCTGTGACAGGTGTTTCTGTGAGTGTTTCATATAGGCCACCATTTTGCAAACATAATTAGGGAGAAATTCCCTCAGTGTTTATGACAGTCCATAGAAAGACTTAGGCTATGAGGCAATGACCTGTTTGTTGTTCTGACTAGAAAAAGGCTTGCAACACAGAGTTTGAGCTCCCGTGGACAACATTTAATGAATCAAGACAAACAGTTTCGATCCGATACGGATCTTCGTCAGTGTCATGTGAAGCACATACATTCCAGGAAGTGTTTTTATAGGTACAGGTACATGGGTACACACCTCCGCCTACTGGCTTGGAGGTAGACCCAGGCTCACTTTCAAAGAGGAGCGCTGTCTAAGAACAAAACTTCTAAATATATCGAAAAGGTATACTGCCCTGCAAAGCTAAAAGGGGGTAACTCGCCAGAGTGTAGAACTGAGAAAAATGACTTTAAAGTTTTGTTGTCCAGCCAAATGTATTGTAGGAAGAAAACTGGAAATGTGTTAATTATATGTTGTTTTAATGTAGTTATTTATACTTTTTTTTTTTTTGCTCAAACTTGATCTTTGACACTTATTTGGAAGTTACCTTACTCTGGCTTTGCATTGTCTGCAAAATAATAAGGGGTGATGCCAAGCAAAAAGACAGTAACTTGAATATATGAGCTGGCACCTCTGGGGTTAATTTCATATGCACTGCGCCTCGGGGGTTAATGTTGTATGAGCTGGCACCTCCGGGGTTAATTTCATATGAGCGGTGCCTCTGGGGTTAATGTGGTATGAGCTGGCGCCTCGGGGGTTAATGTTGTATGAGCTGGCACCTCAGGGGTTAATGCCATATGTAGCCTACAGCAACCATTTTAGGGCATCCTCCTCAGTCAGAGTATAAGCTGTCATTCCTCAGTCTAAGCCAGGGATGTCAGAGATACGGCCGGCCCGCGGGCAGGTTTCATCCGGCCCGCGAGATGTTTTGGAATATTAAAAAAATAAATATATATTATTATTATTATTATTATTATTATTAAATTCGCACCCCATTATCATGAACTACGTGTGGCTAATAAGCAAGCTAAGAGTTCATTCATAAGTTAATTAACCTGCACTACAAGGAAGTATGTCAGTAGGTCATCAGGTGTAAACAAAGCCGCCATGATGCCACGCTGGAATTGAATCGCGCATTCGGCTACCTACCAAAAAACAAAGGAATCAACAAGATGCTGTCGAAAAAGAGAAAGGTTGACACGGAATGCAGGCAGTTTCAAGAGAAATGGAAAGAGCAGCATTTCTTTTGTGAAGTAAATGGGTAAATGAGTCGAATTGATTTTAGTAAAAAAAAAAAACCCCGCCCCCATGAGGTCTCAGTTGAACAAATCCGGCCCTCTACCTAATATGAGTCTGACACCCCTGGTCTAAGCGTTGTCAGTTGTCATGTCTCCTAGTAAAACCATGTCGAGTGTGCTCTGAAACACCTTCAGTCCTCACACAAAAACACTGTCATTCTTCCTGCATTACTGTTTCACTCCTCACGCGTCAGTCATCGCACAATACGGCATCACTCGTCAATCATCAGTCCTCACTCGTCAATCATCAGTCCTCACTCGTCAGTCCTCACTCGTCAATCATCAGTGCTCACTCATCAGTCATCACTCCTCACACGAAAACGTTGTCATTCCTCCTGCCTCACTTATCACTCAAACTAGCTGTCAGTCATCACTCCTCACGTCTCACATGAAAACGCTGTCATTCGTTGTTTTGGTTATTCTTCCGCGTGTGATGGGAAACCGCAAGAACGCTAACTAAGATGAGTGTTGAATTGGGTGACCTGAAAGAGATCAAGAGAGCGACGGTCTCCATGGAGGAGAAGTTATCGTCTATCATGATCCGAATCAACTATGTTGAAGGAAGAGTTGGATTTCTGGAAGACGCCCAAACAAAGTTAGAGACTGATCCCCCAGCCACTAAGAACGAGCTGGAAGAGCTTAGAGCTAATGTGGAAGCGCTGGAAAATCGATCGAGGCGAAACAATTTAAGATTCGTCGGCATTGCAGAGGGCAAAGAGAACGGGGACTGTATCGCCTTTCTAAACAGATTTCTGCCAGCTGCGCTGGGAATTCATTCTCCGGACGGGGGATTCGAAATTGACCGGGCCCATAGAGTCCGTGCCCGTCGCCCTGACGCCAAAGAGAGACCCAGAACCATCATCGCCAGATTCCTCCGATTCCAGGACAGAGAACGGATTCTGCTGGCGGCTAAAGAAAAACGACGGATCATGTGGGAAGACAGCCATGTTATGATTTTCCCTGACCTGGCGAGAGCTACGCAGACCAGAAGAGAGGGATTCGCACCGTGCAAGAAAGTCCTTCATGATCGTGGGATCAAGTTTGCTCTGCTCTTCCCAGCCACGCTGAGGATCGACACCAGTGGCGGCTCCAGATCGTTCGGGGACCCGAAGGAAGCCATGGAGTTTGTACGGGCTATGAAGTGATACCCCAACTGACACACACACACACACACACACACACACACACACACACACACACACACACACACACACACACACACACAAAGGCCAGGTGAGAATTATTTTCTGTGTGTTTTTCTTTTGGGTTTAAACAAGTAACAATGCCATATTTTCAATCTACAGCTATAATTATATTCTATATGGCATAGAAGCAAATGACTCTGCCAGTTATGGCCCTACATTAGATAGGTTACTCACCTGGCCAGGCCTGTTTTCTTTTATTTTCTTTTATTATTTTTTCCCCCCTTTTCTTAAGGACTCAGGCATACATTACTAGTTTCAAAGTTACTTTTTTTTTTCCCCTCCTCTTCTCTCTGGCAGTCGCGCGGATGCTGTCTGGAGTGCACATCTGAATCAGCTTAGGTCATGGACCTTAATTATTTTTGTTTTGTTTTTGGTATTTGCGCCTCGCCTCGGTGCTGGTGCTATGCACTGAGCCCTGTTATAGGGCTTCATCCGTTGCCTCTCAAGGACTGTACCGTATGTGTTTTATGTGTAGTGTTAATTTTGTATTTTTGTCTGTTTAAGTTTATGGCATTAGCACTAAGAGTCATGGTATTTGGAGTAGCTCTTACATTAACATTGTGGATTATTTTTCTATATGTCCAGCCATAGTATTAATAAACTGCGCTACGCTAGTTGGAATATTAATGGCCTTCGCCATCCTATTAAGAGAAAGAAAGTGCTGTGTAATCTGAAAAGTAAAAAACTTGATGTGATCTATCTACAGGAAACACATTTAACTCCTGAGGAGTCTAGGAAGTTATGTAGGGATTGGATAGGACATGTTTTTTTCAGTGTTGGATCAACTAATAGTAAAGGGGTGATTATTCTAATTAATAAGAAATTGCAATTTATATGTTTAAAAGAAGTAACAGACACTGAGGGACGCATGGTCATTATTCTTGCAGAAATACAGGGACAAATGATAATACTGGCCAATATTTACGCACATAATGGGGATCACCCTGCTTTTTTTGTAGATCTGGAAACTAAACTCTTTGAATTAGGTGAATATCCTATTATTTTGGCTGGGGACTTTAATCTTATTTTGGATCCTGTTTTAGACCGTAGTAGTTCTCCTAGCATCAAACCACCCAAAACTGTCTTGACAGTGAAAGGTTTTTGTGAATCATTGGGATTAGTTGATGCTTGGAGGCTAATGACCCCAAGAGCAAGGGATTACACCTTTTACTCTCATGCGCATAACATGTATTCAAGAATTGATATGTTTTTGGTTTCTAAGATACTACTCCCTTCCACCTTATCCTGCTCCATAGGTCATATTCTGGTTTCTGATCATGCAGATATTTCACTTGAACTGTTACCTTACTATGAAACAATCAGACCACATAGATGGAGATTTAATGCATCTCTGCTACAAGACCCTAGCTTTAAAGAAGCCCTCAGGAATCAAATTAAGGAGTATATAGAATTTAATGTGTCCTCGGCTCCCTCTGCTGGGGTGGCTTGGGAAGCTATGAAGGCAGTCCTGAGAGGCTTTATTATCCAGCATGCTTCATACAAGAAGAAAATTAGCATAGCCAAAGTTACAGAATTGGAAAAAAAAGGATCAGACAGCTGAAACAATATTTAAACGGGATATGTCACCTATTCATTTGCAAAATTTGACACAATTAAAGTATGAATATAATAATTTATTATCACAGAAAGCGGAATTTTTGTTATTTAGAGCCAGGCAAAATTATTTTGAGTCAGGGGAAAAAGCAGGGAAACTCCTGGCAAGATATATTAAAAAGAAGGAATCCTCTTCAACCATTGCAGCTGTGCGCGATCAGGGGGGGAGCCTCATGACTAAACCAAGTGATATAAATAATACATTTAGAGAGTTTTACACAAATCTTTATACGTCTGAAAACACCTCAACAGATACTGAAATAAACTTCTTTCTTGAGGGCCTGAACCTTCCTAGATTAGATGAACAACAACGTGACTCGCTTGATGCCCTAATCTCTAGGTCAGAGATAGCTGAGGTTATTAGAGGTCTGCCAGTAGGTAAATCCCCAGGACAGGACGGCTTCACTGCAGAATTCTACAAATGCTGTGCAGATGAAGTGATGCCACTAATGCAACAGATGTTTGAGGAATCCTTTAATGTGGGAACATTACCACCTTCATTAACACAGGCAGTTATTACTCTTATACTCAAACAAGGTAAAGATCCGTCTGACTGTAAGAGCTTCCGCCCTATCTCGTTAATTTCTACGGACTGCCAGATTCTGTCCAAGATTCTGGCTAATAGAATTAGTAAAGTGCTTACATCACTGATACATCCAGACCAAGTGGGTTTCATCCCCCAGAGGAACTCTTCAGATAACATCAGACGCTTGTTAAATGTCATGTGGTCAGTCCGCAACATAGACTCCCCAGTGGCTGCTATTTCACTCGACGCCGAAAAAGCGTTTGACCGGGTGGAGTGGAGATATTTGCTGCTTACTCTTAAATCTTTTGGATTTGGCCAGAACTTTTTAAAATGGATAGAAATACTTATAATCACCCACAAGCGGCAGTTCAGACAAATGGATTAATCTCGCCTCATTTCTCATTAAGTAGAGGGACCCGTCTGGGCTCAAGCTTTTCACCAGCATTATTTTGTTTAGCACTAGAACCGCTCACTGCGGCTATACGCAGGAACCCTAATTTTCCTGGGGTAACCATTGGGGAGTCAGTACACAAACTTATGCTTTACGCGGACGATATACTTTTACTGGTATCAGACCCTGTGAAATCAGTACCAGCTCTTCTAGATTCTATTGATTCCTTTTCTAAACTCTCAGGGTACAAGGTCAATTGGTCAAAGTCTGAGGCTCTCCCCTTGACTGCGTACTGTCCCAGTACTCTCTTTAAAGACGGCGCCTTTCAGTGGCCAACTGAGGGTATAAAGTATTTAGGAATCCTCTTCCCTCCAAAAATAGAAGATGTAATTAAGGTGAATTTTGATCCTCTTTTTGGAAAGATTTCTGTTGATGTGGAGAGGTGGTCATCTTTGTTTTTGTCCCTGTGGGGTAAAGTAAATGTGTTAAAAATGAATGTTATCCCGAAGGTAAATTACCTGTTACAGTCACTTCCATTATGTATCCCCATGACATATTTCAAGAAATTTGACAGGATTTGTAATAATTTTATATGGAACGGGAAAAAAGCCAGAATGCGACTTGAAAAGTTACAGATGCCTGTCGACAAGGGAGGCCTCGGGCTTCCAAAACTTATTTTTTATTATTATGCTTTTAGTTTAAGACATTTGGCCCAGTGGTCATTACCTCCTGAAAGGGCGCCTCCCTGGTTCATATTAGAGCAAATGGGATTTCTCCCTCTCTCCCCTCTTGCCGGTATAACAGCTAAGCTGTCACCTACATTTCGGTCCCATCCTATCATCTCTCATCTTCAGACGGTCTGGAAAAAAGTCTCTTTAATCTTTAAGATTAACCCATATTTGAACTCAGAATCAGGGATTTGGCTAAACCCCAAGCTCCCTATAGGTAGAGCTCCCTTTTTTTGGAAGGAATGGAATAATAGTGGTATCAGTATGCTGGGTGACCTGTATGAGAGAGACACTCTAAAAACGTTCGAGACCCTAATGCAAGATTTTAGTTTACCTAGGACACAGCAGTGGCAATATTTTCAATTGAGGCATTTACTTGTGAAAACCTTTAGTTCAATTAACACCCCTCCGTCTCACTCGGATCTACTGAGTAACATAATAAGAACATTTGGTCTGGGTCACGAGGCATCACACTATTACTCCATGATTTTCAACCAAGCTCATAAAGGGAACTGGGCATTAAAACGAGTCTGGGAACATGATTTACATTGTTTATTTAATGAGAAGGAATGGGACCGAATATGTCAGAACTCAAAGAAAATGTCTAGGGATATTAGAATTAGATTAATTCAATTCAAAATAATTAATCGGTTTTACTGGACCCCATCAAGGTTGCATAGATTGGGGCTGAAAGACACAGCAAACTGTTGGAGGTGTGAGGGCAGAGGGTACTCTTTTACATGCATTATGGTCATGTTCTGTTCTTCAAGATTTCTGGCACAAAGTTCATAAGAAAATGGGTGATATTGTGAAGCTTGATTTTCCTTTCTGTCCTAGACTTTATGTTTTGGGTGACCCCTCACTGCTCGCCCACTGTGTGGGTGAGGTAGCAGACTGGATCCAGACTAGTATTATGGTGGGGAGGCAAATGATAATGAGGGGGTGGAAAACAACAGGGGGACCCTCCATGCAGGAATGGCTGATTGAACTGGGAAGGGTGGCGTCCTATGAACATTTGTCCTATAGGATGCACAACAGATTGGAGGTCTTCACCTTGAAATGGGGGACATATCTGGCTACTAATGTAGCGCAGGACACTTTACCATAGGGAAGGACTCTGGACTGATAGAGCTACATGATGTAAGATAAAAAAAAAAAAAAGTCGCTGTGCCTTTTTGTTTGTCATCGTTTGTCTGTTTTTGTCGGTTTTCTTTTTAAGTTATTTACTATGTATGAAGGATTGTACTGATGATTGTTGTGAAAATAATAAAAAACTTTAAATCAAAAAAAGAAATGACTTTTGGCTGCAGAGGCCTTGGGTTCAAATCCCACTTGTGAGGTCTGTTGCATGCCCTTATAACAGTTTGTCTACTTACCGTAAATTCCGGACTATAAGCCGCACCGGTGTATAAGCCGCACCTTCAAAGTTGACTATTTTTTTCTTATATAAGCCGCACCGGACTATAAGCCGCGGGTGTTTTAATGGTATTTTTTTTTTTTTTTTTTTTTTTTTTGTGTTTTAATGTTTAATTACCATATGTAAGGGTTCATGCACAGAGGGGATTGTAGAGGAAGCTCCCATTTATTAACATTTCAACAAAACAACATAACACAACACCACCTGTGTTGTTTTTTACAGTGCACACAGTGTCATACAGTGTGGTGAAAAGAGGGCAAGAGAGGAAATTAAAACTTATTATAGTTATATAGGATTTATAGTTAGAAAGAGTGCTAAAAAAGATTTTTTTTTTTTTTTTTTTTTTTTTGAAAAAATCCATAGATAAGCCGCAGGGGCCAAAAAAGGCCAAAAAACAGGAAAAAAGGTGCGGCTTATAGTCCGGAATTTACGGTACTTGTAAGGCCATTAATTCTTTAGTTTATTTATTTATTTTACTAACACCTGTTTTTACAGTCCATTTTATGGCAAGAGATGAAATGTTGGTACCCAATTAATTCACAACCTAAATATACATTTGGGCCCTTTCCCTTTAAATAGGCTAGTGTGTACAGACGATACTTGATGAGGTTAGATTCATTTTTTAGCCTCTAAACATAAGCCTCCATGGGAGAAACTAATGTTTCTCACGATTTCAGACGGGCTGCCGTCTGAAATCGTGAGACGGCAGAATAGATTATTATTGTTATAAATTTCACCGGGTGGTGTATAATAAAAACCCTTTTTCTGTTGGGGAGCAACAACAAAGTGCAATGCGGAGTCAGAGTAAAATAATGTGTCCTTTATTACAAAAATATATATAAAACTAATCCAATAGATAAAAAGGTTCAAAGTTGTAGAAGTTCCAGTCCTGTCCAATTGTCCTCTGTCCTCGCTCCTGAAGACAGGCAGCAGACGAGTCCGTCTGCCGGTGTTACGCGCAAATCAATCCCCCTGTACATGCGCGCCCCCCCTATGTAAACAAACGCGTTGGACAGACCTGCCTCCCGTAGTACCGCATTTTAGCCGCCAGGTGTCATCTGGACATAAAAACACTGCTACATTTACAGGCAGGCAGTAGGTTACCTCAGATCTTCAAATCTCCCTAAATATAGACAGTTTTCACGGAACAATGTTGCTAGGGAACAGTTTGAAACCTAGCTTAATTCCTGACAGTTATTGTATTAGCAAACACTGCAACTGGAAGTAAGCTAGGGACAATTGAGAATGCCAATTGTCAAGTTAAAACCGTCTAAAGATGGATTGTAAAAACGGGTCTTTGTAATTGAGAAAGAAAAACAAACTAAACAACAAAAAAACAAAATCATGACTTGACAAGTAGGCTATAGGCTAAGTGCTGTAGACATACTCTTGTTATAATAAGGACATGCAAAACACATTACAAGTGGGATTTGAACTCATGCCTTCCTAATCTGCAACATGGACCAGAAGTGAGCTCTTAAAGGACGGCTTTACCGTGGGGAATATGAATATATATTAAATCTCACGCCCCTAAGGTTTTAGAATCCGTTGAAATTTTTGAAATTGGAGCTTCACTGCCTGACCTATCAGGCATCTCTCACATATTTTAGGGAGGCCGGATGACGCGTTACGCGTCACCCGGCTTCCCTCCCCGCTTGCGGAACTTGAGCGCCTATGAACTACAAGTCTTGTGAGCCATGGTCCCGCCTCTAGAGGTCCTCCACGCCCCTTCAGAGCTCTCGACGAAAAGCAAAAGGCAGCCATCTTGTTCAACCGCATAGCATACTGTAGCTAGGTTAGCTTTCCATAGCTCCTTGTGTCAGGATCGGTGTTAGACATGTGGATCTATTCGCGGGTAGTTGAGGGCCAAGACACTCTCCAAGAGTAGGGGAGTTGTGGAACTTGATAGCTTGATCGCTGGGGCTGCACTGTTCGAGGTTTGGGAACGGTTGCAGAGATTGCAGAGGGGTGATGTGATCCTTGATGTGAGTTTATGAATCACTGGCGAGAGCCTGCCGGAACGGGCCTTTATAGATCCGAACATGACATCACCTGTGTTATGACATCACCAGCGAAAGGCATGAAAGACACTTATGAATCATGACATCATCAGTGATTGATGACATCATAGTAGGAATCGATGACGTCAAAGTAGGAATGATGACGTCATCCTAACAGTACCCTCCCCTCAACGGACGCCACCTGGCGTCCAATGAGGCCATCAAGAATGGCATCTGGGAGACAAAAAATCCGCAGGTTCTGGTGGAGGTGCTCTTCAGCAGGTGGTTAGACGCAGGTGGTTAGACCCCAAAGGGGGTGTAGGAGAGTGAGGTGCTCTTCAGCAGGTGGTTAGATGCAGGTGGTCAGACCCCAAAGGGGGTGTAGGACAGTGGAGGTGCTCCTCCCTAATACTGGATATCGAAGCCATAGATAGACCGATACGTAGACAGAACTTCTACCGGGTCCGGTGGATTATCTGGGGCCGGCCATCCCCCGGGGCACGATCCAAACATGGGAGGCTGGAGACCATCAAAAGGGTAAAATGCCGCCGTCTCCGAAGGCAGAGCCACAGGGGGATCTGACTCAGCGAGGCCTGCCCTCCCGACCTGTAGTTTGGGGGGGTCACCCACCGTCTCCTCCTTTAAACGCCTCTTATTTCTTCTTGCTCTTGACCGAGGGCTGACGACACTACGGGGACCTCCCAGCATCAAGCTGGAACCTACGTGTGGGTCAAGAACTGGAATAGGCTGCTGCTGAGGTACGGGTTCAGACTCGGCGAGGGGAAGGTCCACAGGTTGTGCCTCAGGGCCAGCAGACTCGGAGTCCCCCTGCGGGGGGACGGAGCTGATCTGCAGGCAGTGATTGAACTTCTCAATGAGACGATCTACAGTCTTTTCCAACTCCTTAACCTTCTTGGAGACACACTGCCACTCCTGGGTCACGTGAACGCTGCCCAACCGTATGGGTTTCGGGGTTGAACCCGTAGAGTCTTGATCCACTGAGAGTACCACGGGCCGGCGAGCGGTGGGACCACTTACTGGACGCCGGGAGCAGGAGGAGAGGTAATGCCCGGCTCGACCACAGTACAGGCAGCTCCGGGTGTCCAAACGGCGCTGCCTCTCCTCTGGTGTGATGCGAACCCTGCCGGTCAGATCACGGTACAGATGGCTGCTGGGACTGAAATGTGGCTGCCCCTGCTCTGGGATGACGCGAACTCCCCCCCAGAATATGCACTTAGCAGCTGAAGGCGACCGAGAGGCAGGGCTAGAAGCAACGGCCGCAGTGGCTGAGGGGGTAGCAGGTCTGGAAACCTCCGGGACGACAGTGCCCTCGGAAGCTGGGGCAGGAGGAGCGGAAGGCTGCAGAATGACACCCTCAGGAGGGTTTAGTCCGTCGAGACGATCTAGCCGTTTTGCCAGGAGGGCGTACCGATCCTCGGCCTTGGAAGCCAGAGCCTGGGTTGTGCTAACCAGGAGGGCGTGCCGATCATCGGCCTTGGAAGCCAGATTCTGGATTGTGCTAACCAGGAGGGCGTACCGATCATCGGCCTTGGAAGCCAGAGCCTTGCCTATTATCGGCAAAAGCAGGCGTGACATCAGAGTAACCATGGTTTGTAAGGTCTCCTCGGTGACAAGACCTTTCGTTGAGTCGCCTGGTGGATCAGCTGAGGCGCCGACAGGGAAACTGGCGCCTCATGGTCCTCCTCCTTGATCGGGGGGAGAAATTTGCCCGCTAAATCCATTTCAGAGTGATTCATACTGTCAGGATCGGTGTTAGACATGTGGATCTATTCGCGGGTAGTTGAGGGCCAAGACACTCTCCAAGAGTAGGGGAGTTGTGGAACTTGATAGCTTGATCGCTGGGGCTGCACTGTTCGAGGTTTGGGAACGGTTGCAGAGATTGCAGAGGGGTGATGTGATCCTTGATGTGAGTTTATGAATCACTGGCGAGAGCCTGCCGGAACGGGCCTTTATAGATCTGAACATGACATCACCTGTGTTATGACATCACCAGCGAAAGGCATGAAAGACACTTATGAATCATGACATCATCAGTGATCGATGACATCATAGTAGGTATCGATGACGTCAAAGTAGGAATGATGACGTCATCCTAACACCTTGCCAAGAGACCATATCTCTGGAACGGAAGCACCAAAAGACACGGGACTGGCGGCATTGGAAAGCTCGTCAAATTTTACATCTAGTAGTAGGTGAGTTGAAGTAAGGAAATCAACGCTGAGCAATGTACCCATTTTTACACATTTTTACAGAAAATAGTTACAACATCAGATGCGCGTAACTCCTACGAAAATGCCTTAAAATGCATGAATTTTTTTTTATGAAGACATCTCCCGACATATACATCGGTTTAAATTTGGTGCAATTTGGTGCAATTTTATTTTCGATTTTTTCTTCTTCTCTTGTTTTATTGTCGAAGCCTTCTTCTTCTTCTTTGAGTTTTATGGCGGTTGGCAAACATATATGTGCATTACCGCCACCTACTGGAGTTTGATATCAGCCAAATGCCTGAGGGGTGGGCATGTAAACGAAGGCCACGCGAGCCTAGTGCATTGTGGGAAATGTAGTATTTCGGGTCCCCGCACCCGCCCCTCCCCTCCACCACCCCCCCCCCCCCCCCCCCCTCCACACAGAGTGGATTTCTGGTGATATCTCTGGCGGGAAACAACCAATTTCAAAAATGTCAACGGATTCTAAAACCTTAGGGGCGTGAGATTTAAGATATATTCATATTCCCCACGGTAAAGCCGGCCTTTAACCCACTCCACCACAGAGACCATTGATGGTAATTGGTGTGTTTTGCATTAGTTAAATCGTTTCTATGTGCAACCTTGCTCTCCTGGACATGCTTGTCCCCCTTGTGAACACCTCACATGTCTGTGAGTGTGCAGAACTGCCCCCCCCTGCAGTACCGCATTTCAACCACCATGTGTACAAATGTTTCTCCCATGGAGGCTTATAAAAGAATGGAACCTCATCAAGTCTCGTCTGTACACACTAGCCCATTTAAAGGGAAAGGTTTCCAAATGTAGCCTATATTTAGGTTTTGAATTAATTGGAGTACCAACATTTCATCTCTTGCCAAAGGATGGACTGTAAAAATAGGTGTTAGTAAGATAGATAGATCAATCAATCAATCGACTAAAGAATGCATGGCCTTTCAAGTAGACAAACCGTTATAAAGACATGCAACAGACAGTGGGATTCGAACCCAAGGCCTCTGCAGCCAAAAGTCAGCTCTTAAACCACTGCACCACAGAGAGCTTTGATGACTGTTGCTGTCTTTTGCATTAGTTAATTCCTCTCTATGTGCAACTCCGCCCTCCCATACATGCTTGTCCCCAAGACCTCACATGTCTTCCACTGTCTATGTGTATGCCTCATGCAGAAGTGTCCCCTGCTGTACCACATTTCAGCCACCAGGTGACTGGGAAAACCAAACACCTTGGCTCTAGTCTTCCTATAGTCCTCTTTATTGGGGTCACAATATGACCGTAAGTGGTCATTTTGACGTCAAGATTACAAGCTCTCTGATGATAAATTCCTCAATTGGGAGATTCATGCATTTATTGTGTTAATATCCTTTAGAAAGACACTTAATGTGAAGAGGCTATTTTTCCTATTCTTTACAGGCACAATTAGATTGACCACACCTTGCCCTTGTTGCAGGTGTCACCTATTTCTCACAATCATCCTGATTACCATGTCTCATAATTGCATGTATGAGAGAATGCAACAAGCAGAGGTTCTTTAAATAACAATTTATTTTTGCACTGGACTATTTAGGATAGTCTACATTCAACCATTTAAAGTGATTTATGGGTTAACTCCTTCCAGATGTCTAAGATGTTGGTACTGCAATTCACAGCCTGGATATATGTTTGGACCTCTTTCCCTTTGAACATTGTGTAGCCTACAAAAAATATTCAATGAGGTTATTATTTTTGAACATGATAAGCATCTAAAGGGGACACATTTGTACAGCAAGCATGTGTGATGGCTGAAATGCGGTACTGCAGCAGGGCACAGGGCATGTACTGTATGTCTATAGTTCATACAAGGATTAATTCCAGTCAACTGAAATAAATGTGTCTGCAGTGGGGACAACGACATTTTTCATGGTTCAGAGTTGCACCATGTGTGCTGACTGGGGGCTTATTTATTTCCCTCATTGACTTCTGTTACTGGCACATTGACAATTAGATTAACCACACCTTGTTGCAGGTTGTTTCTCACAATCATCATGCTAACCATGTCTGTCTCTTTCATGTATTGCATGTGTGAGAGAATGCAACAAGCAAAGGTTCTTGAAATAACATGTATTAATGGTTGGTAGGCTGATCAACAAGGAATAGGCCTACATGTGTTTTGCTTGAAAATAATAGCATTTCAGCATCTGTCACCAACTAGATTAAAACCTATAGGCTATCTGTTTTGTTTCAGACAGCCTTGTGACTTGCTTTGAACACAGAAAGAAAGAAGGCGCCTGCATATCAAAATGAGGCTAATAATTGCATTTAACTTGTTTATTTAAAATAGTACTTGACCAAATAGAAAACAGAATCTTGACGAAAAACCATTTTGACTCTAGCACAAGTCTGGGTAAGGAATGCTTATGAAAGATTCTGAGGCCTTAGTAGAAGCTTAATGTTGAAGGCAAGGCAACTTTATTTCATGCCAAAGGCAATTCAAAGTGCTTTACAGAAATAGAAGAGATAAAACAATACAACAATGGAACACATGAAATTACATCAGGAAAAAAATTACAATCACATAAAAAGTGACAATAAAAAAAGAATAGAAGTTGAAGAATACAGCATGAATCTCCTGGTAATTCAACGTATTAGCAAGATACACCTGGGTGTATATTCTAACAAAGCTTGTTTGCTGGTCGGACAAAACTGCCTCCCCACCAAGCCCCGCCCCCGCAGCAGACATGAGCAGACTCGAGTTTGCCAATGAGTTTGCTTCAAGAAAGTCAAGACAGGCAGATTCAATGGTGGAGTGCATGCGCCCCCTAGTGCCTAGTGGATGCATGCATTTACACAGGGGGGTTGATTTGCGCGTAACACCGGGGACGGCTGATCACACCAGCAGCTTAGGATAAAAACAGATATCTCGTCAGGGTGATGGGCTTCTTTAAAATCAGTCTGTTGTTAAAGCTAAAAATGGGCGCTCAATAAGGCTTGGCTGGGAGGAGAATTAACAAAATAAAAATAGTCCACGGCACACCAAGAGTTCAACTCAGGAACAAATCAAAAATAAATAAATGTTATGATTGCACTGCAAATGAAACCCACTTCAATTCAAACAGAAATAAGACCCAGTCCAAACTATCGTAGCCTAGATAACCCACGTTAAAGCGCTGATATTAAAACCCCCAACTTGATGGATAACTCAATTTAAAAGGCGTCAATATGGGCGCCGATAGCTTGCTGCACTGGTAAAACACTGATGGAGAAAAGTGTGAGAGAGGCACTTGCAGCGCCGCAGAGCCAGCTGGCTACGCCTCTTGACACGGTCTGGCTACGCCTCTTGACACGGTCTGGCTACGCCTCTTGACACGGTCTGGCTACGCCTCTTGACACGGTCTGGTATACACATCACCCTTCAAAATAAAATACTCGTTATTTTTCTCTTGATTTAAAGAATTACAAGAACAATTATGCTTTCTATCTTCCACACTGAGCATAGTTAGGCTCGTTTTCAACTCACCCAACACATTTTGTTTTTCATACTGTATATTTTATGGATTTGGAAAATGTTTCTAAATCATTTTTAAAGGTTGTAGACAGAGTAGAGTTTTGCTATACAGTATTTACATTTCTGTATAAAATATTTGGTCAAAATAATTACATTGTTCATTAAAAATTAATTTTTTTTTACCTTCAATGAATATTCAAAATTTGACAGTTTCAAGTATAAATGGTGGTAGTGCATCAATGCTATATTTAATCCATAAATAAAAATAAATAATATAAAAATAAATAAATAAATACATACATAAATACAAAAATAAATGAATAAATAAAAATAAATAATAGGCTACAAAAAATAAAAAATAAAAATACATAGCTAAAAAAAAAATCAATAAGGTCTCTGCCTTTATACACTGTTCTCAAACTTTTTCATGTCAAGGTCCCCTAAACTAAAACAAATTAGACCACATGGACCCTCATTCGATCATATTTGATCAGGGTCCCCCATCTGATATTAGATGTTTTATTAGGAGATAGTGTGTGGCACCCATGGCCAACATTCTGTCATTGTCAACACAAAAACAGCCCTATATTGCAGCAGACAGACAGACAGACAGACAGACGGGGATCACAGACAAAGCTGTCTGTAGCAGGGCTGAGCAAGTGGACCTGGCTGAAATATCAGTTCTGGAATGAAGGTGAGTAACGTTATTTCGGTATGTTTTATGTTTGTCATTTTTATGTTGTCCTCTCCATGTGGCCATGCTTGCAAACTTATATCAGCTATAACAGATGTGTATGTTACATTAATGTGCTTTCAACAGGTAGACAGTCAATATCCTACTTTCCGACTTTCTGTCTGTCTGCTCGACTGTCTCACTGTCTGCCTGTCTACCTGACTGACTGTTGTCAGACTGACTGCCTGTCTACCTGTCTGTCTGTCTGCCTGACTGTCTCACTGTCTGCCTGTCTACCTGACTGTCAGTGTCTGAACTGCCTGTGTGTTTCACTGTCTGTCTACCTGACTGACTGATGTCTGTCTGTCACTGACTGACTGACTGTCTGTCAGACTGTCTACCTGACTGACTGACTGACCGACCGTCTGTCTGTCTAATTGTCTGCCTGACTGTCTCACTGTCTGCCTGTCTATCAGACTGACTGCCTGTCTACCTGACTGTCTGTCTACCTGACTGACCGTCTGTCTGTCTCACTGTCTGCCTGACTCTCTCACTGTCTGCCTGTCTACCTGACTGACTGTCTCACTGTCTGCCTGACTGTCTGCCTGTCCCACTGTCTGTCAGTGTCTGAACTGACTGTGTGTTTCACTGTCTGCCTGTCTACCTGACTGACTGATGTCTGTCTGCCACTGACTGACTGACTGTCACACTGGATGTTATGTAATTTAGTGTATAGCTTTGTTGCTTTGAATTTGACATTAGGCCAGGCATGACAATCAAGGCCTCTTTTAGGGCTGTGACGTCTGACCCCTTTTGTTTTTGCCCATCCTTAGTCGCCAGCTTTCTGCACCGCCCAGCCACCGTCATGGTCTTCGTCACCAGTGTCCGGGCCGGCCTCCTGAAAGGTTCCGCCTGTGTCGTTGGTGTCCGGGCCATCGTCCAGGGTTGCTCCACCCTTCGGCCCTGCCTCCCGGACGCCCTCTACACCTGTTGTACGCCCTCTACACCAACGACACAGGTGGAACAGACGTCACAGCCCTAAAAGAGGCCTTGATTGTCATGCCTGGCCTAATGTCAAATTCAAAGCAACAAAGCTATACACTAAATTACATAACATCCAGTGTGACAGTCAGTCAGTCAGTGGCAGACAGACATCAGTCAGTCAGGTAGACAGGCAGACAGTGAAACACACAGTCAGTTCAGACACTGACAGACAGTGGGACAGGCAGACAGTGAGACAGTCAGTCAGGTAGACAGGCAGACAGTGAGAGAGTCAGGCAAACAGTGAGACAGACGGTCAGTCAGGTAGACAGACAGTCAGGTAGACAGGCAGACAGTGAGACAGTCAGGCAGACAATTAGACAGACAGACGGTCGGTCAGTCAGTCAGTCAGGTAGACAGTCTGACAGACAGTCAGTCAGTGACAGACAGACATCAGTCAGTCAGGTAGACAGACAGTGAAACACACAGTCAGTTCAGACACTGACAGTCAGGTAGACAGGCAGACAGTGAGACAGTCAGGCAGACAGACAGACAGGTAGACAGGCAGTCAGTCTGACAACAGTCAGTCAGGTAGACAGGCAGACAGTGAGACAGTCGAGCAGACAGACAGAAAGTCAGAAAGTAGGATATTGACTGTCTGTCTACCTGTTGAAAGCACATTAATGTAACATACACATCTGTTATAGCTGATATAAGTTTGCAAGCATGGCCACATGGAGAGGACAACATAAAAATGACAAACATAAAACATACCGAAATAACGTTACTCACCTTCATTCCAGAACTGATATTTCAGCCAGGTCCACTTGCTCAGCCCTGCTACAGACAGCTTTGTCTGTGATCCCCGTCTGTCTGTCTGTCTGTCTGTCTGTCTGTCTGCTGCAATATAGGGCTGTTTTTGTGTTGACAATGACAGAATGTTGGCCATGGGTGCCACACACTATCTCCTAATAAAACATCTAATATCAGATGGGGGACCCTGATCAAATATGATCGAATGAGGGTCCATGTGGTCTAATTTGTTTTAGTTTAGGGGACCTTGACATGAAAAAGTTTGAGAACAGTGTATAAAGGCAGAGACCTTATTGATTTTTTTTTTAGCTATGTATTTTTATTTTTTATTTTTTGTAGCCTATTATTTATTTATTCATTTATTTTGTATTTATGTATGTATTTATTTATTTATTTTTATATTATTTATTTTTATTTATGGATTAAATATAGCATTGATGCACTACCACCATTTATACTTGAAACTGTCAAATTTTGAATATTCATTGAAGGTAAAAAAAATTAATTTTTAATGAACAATGTAATTATTTTGACCAAATATTTTATACAGAAATGTAAATACTGTATAGCAAAACTCTACTCTGTCTACAACCTTTAAAAATGATTTAGAAACATTTTCCAAATCCATAAAATATACAGTATGAAAAACAAAATGTGTTGGGTGAGTTGAAAACGAGCCTAACTACGCTCAGTGTGGAAGATAGAAAGCATAATTGTTCTTGTAATTCTTTAAATCAAGAGAAAAATAACGAGTATTTTATTTTGAAGGGTGATGTGTATACCAGACCGTGTCAAGAGGCGTAGCCAGACCGTGTCAAGAGGCGTAGCCAGACCGTGTCAAGAGGCGTAGCCAGCTGGCTCTGCGGCGCTGCAATTAGATGATGTTGGGAGGAAGGGCGGAACGCGTCCCCACCCCTCCACTTTTGTCCAAGGCCTCCTCTCTCGAACACCGAGTGGCACTGGAACGGGAAGCGGCTGGCTAGTTCTCCCTGGTGACTGGGCTGGCTCTCAGGCTGGCTCCCCCGGACGGCTTCCTGGATGCAGCAGACGGCCCGCTGTGGCTGTAGTATGCTCACGCTGTCTCCCGGACCTCTCGAGCACGGGTGCTAGTCTCTCTGCTGAAACAACAGTCGGTCGGGTTCGTCTCTTGACAGCTTTCTGGCTCGTCTCTTCCAGGCAACATGCAATGTCTGCTTTCCTCCAGCTCTCCCTCTGTCCTCTCGGCTGCTGCTTAAATAAGACAAGCCAGGGGGAACCAAACTGCCCGCACCTGTGTGCAAATGGTGCCAATCAACCCCATGTGGAAAGAGTAGGAGGCGTGGCACTCAATCTCACTCACACATGTCCCACACACACATATAGACACTAGTCACCCTGTGACATAAACACCAGTCCAGAGGCCTATACCATGAAGCAAGAATAGTGGCTTAGCGAGGTAACTTCAGGTTTAACCCTGGGTTTGCCGTGCTACGACGCTAGTTAACTTCTTACCGAGATATATTTCCATAGGAACTTATGCTTCACTTAACCTGGTCGATAGCAGGTTAAGTTGCAAGGATAAGATTACACCTTAAAAGGCACAGCTCACGAACCAATGAGCTTCCTGGAAAAGGAGAGAAGAGTCTTTTGCGACCGCCAAGACCCATTTAACCTTATACGTCTCCAAAGCGCACCGTGTGCACAACGGAGATGTCGACCAACATCGGTGGCGAAATCAAGCAAGCTGAATAACTTACGCATTGAGACAATCTGCATTTTTTGCCAGCCCTCATTTCTGTGATTATTTGCAGCAGTGTTGCCTTTGGTTTTTATTAGCCTTCATCTTTGAATTCTTCATATTTCCTTGAGATTATGGTTTGTTCCTCCAGCATGAAGTAGCCTATTCATTTTTATTTGCTCCCCAAGCACGTTTGACCTAGCCTGACTCCGCCAGACGGGGGCGGCATTGTTCCACAAATTCACAATCCCACCTCCGCCTGGACCCTAGCTCAAAATTGGCGTTTAAATCGGCCGCCACCCAGGCGAACCAATCAGCGTGAGCTACGGCCGGGCTTTAGGCGAGACCGGGTGTGACGCCACCGAGAGGCGCCTGTGCGTTTGTAGTTCTTTCACTATTCAACATGGCGGCGGCTACCGAGGCTAGCTCCAGTGAGCTAGTCAAACATTCTATTCAAAACAATAAGCTAACATAAACGTTAAACACTTGATCTTACAGTGAGTACGAAACCGTAACTGTATTGCTGTAACGTTATCAACTATGAACGTTAGTAAACAAGACGTAGAATTTGGGGAGATAGCCTTCAGACCGTTGCTAGGCTGGGAGAACTTATTAGCAGTCAGCTAGCTGTAAGGCTAGTGAATGGCTAATGCCATTAGCCATTCACGCAAGTCACACAAACACAAAGCCCTTCTCACCACTGCCCAGTAAACATGCAATCTGTTAAACAATCATTTTTGTTCCAAACAGAAATAAATCATAACGTTAATCAAAATGCCACTGAAATATTAGCTAATCAACACAGAACTGCAAAGATCAGTGTGATGTATTGTCCCTTTACTGCTAGCTAGTGTATTCTGCTATGATTGGAATGTTGGCTGCTGTTTAATAAACCACGTTAACTCACGTTGGTGTCCGAGTGACATATTATGTTATACAGGCGAGATTAACTCATTCTCTGCCAAAGACGTACCCGGACGTACTTTTAACAATGGCGTTCTGTGCCAAAGACGTACTCGGACGTACTTTCATGTTTTGGCTGTTTACATTACATCAGACACTTTCCCAGCCTGTGACATTGTTTCAAGTCAAACTGATAAAAGGAAGCCGCTAGTTTAGTATTTATGGGTGGAGCCTGTGGTCGAAACAGAGTCCGATCCAGAGTTCTCGGCTGGCGACGATGGCGAGGAAGACGCTGGCGTTTTTGTTGTTGCTACGAAGGCTCCCCTTCACAGCGTTCTGACACGGATGAATCGGAGGAGGAGAAATGGGTGCCACTTGGAGCGATGACGATGGTAAAAAGTAGCCTATTTTTTGTATCGCGTTTGAGATGAAATGATCACACACACAACATTCAAGTATAATTGTCACGCATTGTTTATAACTTATGCCGCCGGCATGACTCCCTTCACGTTTCCTCTTGCCAGCTCTGTCACACTCAAGGGAGAGGGAATCACATGGATACGTCAAACGCGTCAAACCGCGTCACACACCCGTCCCCAGCAACCAAGGCGAAACATGTGTCACATAAACATTTCAAAGTTTACAGCACTAACGTAGCTATTGTGTGATCTTCTGTGCTAACATTAGTTATGAGAGGTAACGTGACAGCAGGTAACGTTACAGCACTCGTTATTCCTGTGTGTGTGTGTGTGTGTGTGTGAGAGAGAGAGAGAGAGAGAGAGAGTGTGTGAGTGTGACCACATAAGGGTTCGTTCCATTTGTTTATGCTTTTATCAAGCTAAGCTAAAAATCCACATGGCAACTGTAAAATACATTCTCTTATTTTTTATTTATTTATTTGGGAAAACAAATACTGTATATGTCTGATGTGTCACTGAGGCAAAAAATAAAGGGCTCAAAAGAGAGTTCTGCTTGAAACGGTGTCGTTCACTAAAAATCTCTTTTTCTCCTATTTCTGTTACAAAGGAGGGCATTTTCAGTGAAAACAAGCTAACTTCCACTGCTTGTAACTAAACAAGGAAACATGGTCGAGTTTCAGTTTTTTACAAGGGGTAAGAAGAGAGTCTCTGCTTTATTGTGAGATATGTTGTGTAATTTTATTCCTAGCACAGAATATTCTGTGGGTCCTGGAAGATCAGGAAATATGCTCAAAATCCTGGCACTGGGAGCACACAGACCGAAATGACCCTGGCAGAGAATGAGTTGAAGATCTCAGGATATAACAATCAGTTTATCTGATATTTTCCCCCGTATGACGCTTGCATAAATTATACTGTGAAGTGTGAATATAGCTCTCACAAGCATATAGTAGTCCTATAGGCTATGTCTGATATTTTGGAGCTGTTACTCGAGAAATTGGTTTATTGATAGAACATAGCTTAAGATTTTGCACTTGTACTTTAGATAGGGGGTAAACAAACGGCATGGGAGCCAATACTAGGAATAAATCAACAAGGAACCATTCTTAAAGTTTGAGATTATATCCAAATACATGCTGCATGGTGTAACCTAAGGGTGTTTTTCCTCTTCTCTGTTGACGTCCTCTGGGCTCCAGGCAGCTCCCTTTCGCAGATTCATCTGACATCAACATCTTTATGAATTTACACCATCTTATCATTTTACCCAATCGTGCCTCAAGACCAGCAGATTATGTAACAACACCACCACACGGCCGTCTTTTCTCCGTTTAGTTTATTATCACAAAAGTAAGCAAATAACATTCTCCAGTCATGCGTAAACATCTACCATTCCACTGACAGATATGTTAAAATTCACCAGTCCTTAACACATTGAGTGCCACAGCGCTTCAGTAAAATTGTCTGGAGCCTGTGCCAGATTCACTTCCATTCAGTTGAAAACAGCTATAGAATTTTTTCTATTATGGCTATATTAACGGGGCTGGACTTTAATGAAACATTGAACACTCCTGCTTCTTCCAAAGAAGAAATTTTGTTTCTAGACAGTTCCATTATGAAATGACAGCCTCTCAAAAAAGTGCACTTTCAAGGGTTTTCTGTCGTTTTTTTTTACTTTCCAAGATATAGGCCCTTTTATGAATACCTTTTGCACTCTAATTTCGAGCACATTCACTGACTCTGGCTGGTGTTTTCTGATGTGGTGGCGTGTGGTGTGGTTTCTGTGCAGCCTGTGTGCCACACGCCACACACCCCTCTCCCCCCCCCCCCTCTCCCCTCTCCACCTCTGAGCTGCGGGCTCCTCCCACACGCACAGAGTTTGTTTTCTCGTTTTTGCCCCGGACAGATCCCAGCGCCCATCAAGGAAATGATGCGTGCTGGCAAACGCGACTGAACGAAAAGGCTTGGCCGTTCGGCTTCGGATGCTGGCTTTCTAGGAAATCGTGTGGAGATAGATAGAAGCATAAGAGCTCAGTTGTGAGCGCGGATGCAGCCGAGCCCACTCTCCGCTGTAGACAGAGCAATATATACGGCTCTGGCAGAAAGCATGCATCGGTTTCCACTTTCTCCGCTGTCTCCTGTACAAAGTAAAGGATCTGAGGTGGGTGGAGCAGCTCCTGTGACGATGTTTAAGGTGGCGCCGTGTGATCCCTTGAAGGGATTCATGCTCACTGGCTAGGTACGACCTTAAACAGCAGAATTATGGAATAATATGAATTATGATTTTAGGACGTCCACAGACGTCCTTGGCACTCCTCGTTACTTTTTTTTAGGACGTCCACAGACGTCCTTGGCACTCAATGTGTTAATGCTAAATAGTAGTGTTAAATCATTATATTGTATCAAAGCATTTGGTTGTTATTGCCATGATCATAAAGGCTAGAGAGCGTTGCGTCTCCATGACGTTAGCCGTGTCCAGGGTGCGTGCCACTCGGTGTCATGTCGTGTCATCAGTTCCCTGAAGAAACGAACAACGATATGTGTTAGTTATGCATCGCTGTTAACGTTAACATTAATCATCAATCATCAGACGTAGCACCCCAACCTCCAAATGTTGCTAACGTTAGCGTAACATCAGTTAATCCAATCAGTTACATTTAACGTGCAAAATGGCCTACCTGCACTTCATCCTCAGTCAGACATCTGCAGTAATTCTTCTTTCTTTTGGCAAATTGAATAGTCACTGGTTGCACCCAATATTCACCTTACAAAAACAGCAAAAAATCTGCGACCTCCATGCTAACTATTTAGCAATTGTAGTCCTAGCTGTTCTGTTTACCAGGCGCTACGTCATGAAGGGAAGTCAATCTGATTGGTTGGCGTTGGCAAGCCCAGATGGTGACAGACAGACGGTCCATCCAATCACCTGCCTAGTAGCTTGAAAAAAGTGACCGCCCTCTTCAGCAATGTAGCTTGGCCGAACCCAGATGGATGTCGTTTGTGAAACAGAATGTGAAGCAAACTCATCCATCTGGCAGCGTCAGGTTACGTTTGACCCTGCCGATTGCAGCTGAATGCTGCGTGCATGGAGAAATATCACTAAATCACCTGTGTAAAAAGGTTACCATAAACATCTCCAGAGTGCACTAAGGTGCGCCTGTGTGCAATGGAGGTGCTATTTTTTTATTCAATTAAAACTACGCCCGCACCGCGTTGATTCAGAGCCTATATTTCTAACGTTAAATCTATGATCCAAATAGGCCTACGGATTTTGGAAATTTAGACTGAGTTTACACTCCTACTCGCAAAAAACACGTGGGTTTTATTGAGTAGACCTATATTAATCTGCTGTGTAGGCACTAGGCAGAAACGGCAGCATGAAATCAAATGACTGATGTGAATAAAAGCAGTAACTTTAGACAGTCCTTCAGTAACAGACTCATATCCAATGCAGACTTTGATTGTGACATGCAGTAAAGCCTTTACTGCATGTCACAATCAAAGTCAAGCGCCGGTAATTTGCCACTTTGATGTGGCTTTCAATGAATGAGGAAATAGGCGTGTCTGACGCTGTAAAATCGGAGCTGACTATATTGCATTGTGATTGGCTAGTTGTTGTTGTGCTACCACGCCTCTTTCGTGGGGACGAGCTCCTGTTCACGAGCATTTTCAGGTGCACGCGCTCTCAACTTGTTGATTAGAAAAACCTGGATGCATGGTGGTATGACTTAGCTAGATGGCAATGATCTGGTTAAGCCAAACCAGATCAAGGGACAGATCCTGGATCTGCTTATCCTACATTTGTGGTATGGGCCTCATATGGCAATCTAGAGATCTACAATGTTGGTAGTGCAATTCACAACCTATACGTTTTGACCTCTTTTCCCTTTACATAGCATGTAGGCCTACAGAAGATAGCTACTTAATGGGATTATATTCTTGTGTTATACAGCGTGGTATATAGCATCTTTAACCCCAAATTACACCTGATGCCTTAAATGCGGTACTGCAGCAGGGGGGACAACTCTGCACAAGGCATGTGTATGGGAGACAAGCATGTATGGGGAGGGGGAAGGATGAGGAATTGAGTAAAGTAAAACACAGCACTATGAAGTGTCGCAGTGGCTCAGATGGCTGATTTTGGCACAAGCTGCAGATGTGGAAGGTCATGGGTTCAAATACTTCAAATCCCACTTATGATGTTTGTTGCATTGTCCATATTCTAGCAAAGTATGTTGTCTACCTACTTGTAAAGTAGTTGTGTGATTTATTATTATTACTATTATTATTATTTTACAAACACATGTTTTTAGAGTCCATCTTATATTTAGGGCAATCTAGAGATCTAAGATGTTGGTAGCATACTGCAATTCACAACTGCAATTTACATTTGGACCTCTTGCTCTTTTAATGTGTGTACAAAAGATACTTAATGTGAGGTTAGATTATTTTTGGCCTGTAAACATATTGACGGGAGACACATTTGTACACCTGGTGGCTGAAATGCGGTACTGCAGGGGGACAGCTCTGCACAAGGCGTGAACCATAGACAGTGGAAGAGATGTGAGGTGTTTACACAGGGGGGACAAGCATGTACCGGAGGGCAGAGTTGCACATAGAGAGGAATTAACTAATGCAAAACACAGTAACTGCTGTGAAAGGTCTCTGTGGTGGAGTGGTTTAAGAGCTGACTTTTGGTCCATGCTGCAGACTTGGAAGGCATGGGTTCAAATCGCAATTGTAATGTTTTTTGCATGTTCTTATTATAACTGAGTATGTCTACAACACTTACTTGTCAAGTCATGATTTGGTTTAGTTTGTTTTTCTTTCTTAATGACAAAGACCCATTTTTACAATCCATCTTATAGACGGTTTTAACTTGCCAATAGACATTCTAAATTGTCCCTAGCTTACTTCCAGTTGTAGTGTTTGTTAATACAATAGCTGACAGGAAATAAGCTAGGTTTCAAACTGTTCCCTAGCAACATCGTTCTGTGAAAACTGTCTATATTTAGGGAGATTTGAAGATCTGAGGTAGCCTACTGCCTGCCTGTAAATGTGGCAGTGTATTTATGCCCAGATGACACCTGGCGGCTAAAATGCGGTACTAAAACAGTGGACGGGAGGCAGGTCTGTAGAACGCGTTTGTTGTTATGTACAGGGAGTGGCGGCCATATGTTAGGTTTCGACCTAGCCTTGTTTTTCTTTTTCTGTGATGAACACAAGGATAATTTAAAACTTTTAAAAGTTTTATTACAGAAAGTGTATAATAGTCGTACATTCTGTCATTGTGTTACTTCTGGAATTATAGTGAAAATACATTTTTTGCGTTTTTGCTGGGGAGCCCCTGGAACCCCCTCAAGGACCCCAGGGGTCCCCGGACCCCACTCTGAGAACCACTGGGTTAGACACTTTACATAACAATTCAGAAGATTAATATTTCTCTTCATGTAACTTTGAACCTCAGAAACTGTCTACATCCAACTTTCATGAGCCTGGGTCGAGCACAGGGGCGCTCCCCTCTGCATTGTCCTCTTCCTCATCAACAGATTCAGAAAGCGGGTGGACCAACACCTTGATGTCACCACCAGCTCCATCTGCCAGCAGGCCCTCCCCCACCTCTCCTCTTCGCTCCCCCTCTCCATCGGTGCGGCAGTTGAGGATGAGCGGGGGCAGTGGCACGCTCCTCGCCAGCTCCTCCATGTGACGGGCCAACTCCATGGTTTTGAACTGCGTGACCTTGGCCAGCTCCAGCGTCTTGGCCGAGGTGACGATGGGGATGCGCTTGGCGACCTCCAGGGCCTTCTGCAGCTTCTCGGCGCCCTCGGTGCGGAAAAACTCATTGATGGCCCTCTCCGTTGCCTTCAGGTGGCTGCTGACCATGCAGAGGCGCGCCACGTTGAGGACCATGGTGATGGCGAAGGCTGCCAGGCAGACGGCCACGTAGTACAGGCCCATGCCGCTGTCGGTGTGGGCCACCCGCAGGGTGATGGTGTAGTTGGCGCTGGAGGCGATGCAGGTGTAGCGGCCGCGGTCCTCGAAGGATACCGCAGTGATGTTCAGCGCTCCCTGCTCCATAATCTGCCACTTTGCACCTTGATTAAAGAGACAGAGAGAGAGACTTGGCAACATTTGAAAACACATTTATATGTGTGTGTGTGTGTGTGTGTGTGTGTGTGTGTGTGTGTGTGTGTGTGTGTGTGTGTGTGTGTGTGTGTGTGTGTGTGTAGACTGAATGATTAAATACCACATGAAATGCCATCTTTTACCTCCTTGATTTGATGCATTTCCTTATTGAAACATAAGAACATGCAGTTTTATTTGATGGGATGGGCAGGACCATTGACTGTATTCACCTTATGTTGCCCCGCCCACTTTTTCTCTTCCTTGTCAGACGCAATTGTATTTGTTCCAGTTCAGTGTTAGCCGGCTGGTTGCATTGTAAACTGTAAACTATGAATGAAGTTTGGCAACATTCAGCAGCTACACTGCGGCGAGTGTGGCCAACTTCAGTTACATGCTCATAGCGTTACTGCTGCGAGGAGCCGATGGCTGTACCGGTCGGCATAACGTTAGTTACAAAAGCACGTCAACAGTGTTTTCTCACTGCCAGTAGGGTTGACAGATAGTACTAAGTCCGACCGGCCACACAGCCAGCGCTCCTCACTGCTTGTTAAATTTCCAAATAGGCGTTATTCTGATAAACTAGTCACATATTTGGAATGTTACGTTCTCATCCGAAAAAATATTAAAACTTTATAACAGTTTTTTGTTGTTGCTTGAAAACAGCTTTTTGGCAAGTCTAAAAATGATAAAGGTAGGAGTAATCTACTTCCCGGTCTAAAACGGAATAACAATTACAAAATGACGTTATGCAGAAGCGTCCTGATATGGGCAACTGATAAGATGAATTAAAGACAGCCTGCCCTCCAACGGTGCCCCGTCTATGTGCCGACAGCCTGCAGTGCCGACACCCCGCAATGCCGATAGCCCACAAGCAGAACCAGCTAAGCGAGGCAGCGTGACTATGGACCGGCTGGAGCTAACCTCTCCCAGCCCCCACGCCTATACCTAACCTCTCCCACCCCACCCCACCCCCCACGCCTAAACCTAACCTCCCCCATACCCTAACCCTAAACCTAACCTCTCCCACCACCCACGCCTAAACCTAACATCGGCATTGCGGGTGGACGCCCCTCCAACTGGATATGACCCACGACGTCGTTTGTACAAGCAGCCGAATAAGTGTCCTCTAGCGGTCACCAGAGTTTGTTGAAAAAACCTTGAGGCGTGCGGGATTTGAACCTGGGGCCACTGGCTTGACAGCTGCCTGTCATAGCCATTCTGCTACCGGTTCGTTGCTGTCTGTACCCCTAACCCACACCTATATACAATTGGATCTGATCAGTGTTGTAGCTACATTACTGATGTAAAATTTTATTTTAGGGGTAAAAAAAAATCAAAGAAAATATTGAATACTAGAAAATCTGGCCCTCACAAACAAAGAAAGAAAACAAAGAAAACATCATCATGCAATCAAATGTTTGAAAAGTCTAGGTGATTGATGTGATTATGTATTAGAAAACATTCACTTTAGTAAACCTAACCTAACCCCCCCCCCCCCCCCCCCAGATTCCTGACTGCTCGTCTTTCTTGGCGCAAGGCACCCTGGGTATTAGTGTAGTAGTTGCTGCCATTTTGGCCTGAAAAACATTAGCCGGAGGCATTGTCGCCTAGTCTGTCCAAAATGGCGGATTAGCTGTGTGTTGGGGTGGGTTGGACCTGTTGAATGTCAGTTCTTTGCAAGTTCTTTGGCAACAGCTGAGGAGGCGCGATGCGCTGGATGCCAGGCGGAGGCGGTGTTGGATCATGTTTGCAGCGTTCATTCCAGTGGTCCTTTTCCCCCAATTAATAAACAAACCTCAAATATGTATCCATGAGCATGACAATTGAAATAATACAAATAAACATTGTTATAAAGGCCCAATGTTCAACTTAATTATAACTAAAATAATATCCACATTGCAAAACACAAACAGGCAATGTACATTTGTTAGAACAAAGAAAATACTAATAATGTGTTTGTTTCCCACAGGATTTGGAGAGATTGTGGTGGGTGGAACTTGGATCCTATAGGGGGGTCCAGGGGGAAGAAAATTGGGTACATTTTAAACTATGAATCTGGTTCACTTTGAGAGCCAATTAAAGAGGCTAGATGTATGAAGAAAACATCATATTACACAGCCTCTTTACTGTGCTGTGGCTTGAAAGATTTGGGCTTGAAATTAACTTTTTTGACCACCAGCCAATATGGCTGATAGATTTTAAAGTGACCAGCCAATTAAAATGTCCACTAGCCAAATTGTTCTTGATATAAACCAAAGTATGAGTGCCACAATTTAAGCATAGGTATCAGTCAAAATAAGTTATAGCAAAATGCATCTATAAATTACAGTATTGCACTGATATAAATTGTGTGATTTCAAATTGTGTGAAAAGAAAGAGATTTTTATGTATTTATTTATCTATCTATCCATTTTTTACATGTAAATTTGTAGCAGGGGAGCACTTCAAGTGTGTCACTGACTGGTTACCCTGTGTTTATCCGGGCCTGACCTCTCTCTCTCTCCACATGAGTGAAAGCGATCAGGATTATAATCTAGCAGATGTCAAACATATCCACCAACTCAAACTGGATTTCTTAACGACAGAAATCCAGAACGACTGGACCTCATTTCAGAATTAATTTATGAACATACAGTACCCAAGGAAGGATGATGAGCAGCTGCTACGACGTTGAAAACTCAATTTCTCCGCCTGGATTTTGTTTTTTAACTTTCGCTTTGCACATCCGTAATTAAGAAGGTTTATTCAGGCAGAATTATTTGTGTCACAGCTTACTTATGTATTTCACACACACACACTTGACTTCAGGCTTATAGACAGTCCATATTATTGTCTCTGGACAGCGTTTCACGATGCAGCATAACCTGGTCGTTATGTTATCTACTGCAGGAGTCGGCCCTTAACAAGCAGCAGGTGCAGCCAGAGAGCTGCTTGTTGGGGAGATGAGAGAGAGTCCGTGTTTGTCACGTCACCTTATTAAGATCGATTTCAGGTTTTATGAATAGAAAAATATTTATTTGGGGGTGCAGGTTTTGCTTGTTGCTGTCCCTATTTTTATATGTTAAAGCAAGCCACTGAGGCATCAGCTGATCATCTTGTTCTGCTTTCTATTTAATCAACCGGTGGATAGAGGCCAGCAGCCAACGACTGGCATGGGAACTCTCTGTAGGTACGTTACAACCTGGATTATTTTGGACGAGAAAACGTCAAACTGGTGAGTAAAGTAAAGTTGGAAAGTGGAAACAGTTTGCAGAATGCTCTGGAAGGAGTCACTTTTCCTGCATTTTCTTGGCTATACCGCAGCGTGCCATCCAATGGCTCAGGCTTCCTCGGATTTGCGTGCAGATGACCAGATCGGCTCGCAAAAATCAAAGTACATGTCAAATAACTTTTCCCCAGAGATAGTTTCTGTCATTTTAGGTAGGCTAGTTCTTATCACGCTCATGTATGTTCAAATGATAATTTTTCAGATAAGTTTGTTTTTAATTAGTTATTCTGTGATATAAAAAGAGGGTGATTGACAGCTGTGACAGCCACTCTCAAACATCCATCAGATAGCGGGACGCCCGACTCTACTACGCAGACTCCGGCTCCAAATGATATCAAGCAAGATGGCAGCTTACGGAAACAAGATATTTTCGCTTCACTTTTGCATAGTGGTCAATGGGCGGCTGTTCAAAAATCTGTGATGATTTCAATGGTTGTAATGGACGCGAGTCGGGGTCTTAATTGGCCTCGGCTGGGTCTACTGGGCGAGGGTGTATGATGTTGAGAGACCCGAAACACCTTACGACCACAGTTAACATCACTGATGACGCGTCCCAGCACATGCTGTAGTATGTATTTTAAAACATCCTGGCTCCCCTGGCCAGTGACACTTAGGAATAGACTAGGTGACAACCAAGTATAGTTTGGTGACAAGCTGGAGAGACGGCATCCGGTACGGGATGGGTTTAGCACCCCAGCCTGGCTCTCTCGTGAGGGAGAAATCCACAAACGCTACGGATTAGCCTCCTGAAAATCTGTGCAAAGATCGGCGCGGCCTGGGGTCCTTCAGGCTAGAGCATACATGGGCAAACTACGGCCCGCGGGCGCCACCTGTGTGGCCCATGATGGAATTGCAATTTTTTTTTTTTTTTTTTTACACAGTGCACCTGAACGCAACATGCAAGATACCCGCTGAATAAGTGTCCAAATGTTCATGTCATTCTGGCCAATACTCCACTTCTGTTATAGCATTTCAGTCTGGAATATGGAATATCTTTCAATAATCTTTATGACTAAAAGGCTACATTGAATTAGAAATTTAAATAATTAACTCATTGGTTTTGGATTTATTTAGCTTCAAGACTGCATTTTTGTTCGTGTGACCCTCAACACAGGCTTTGATCATCCCGGGCCACTTACTGATACTTATGCTTAAATTAACCCACTCATATTCTGATTTATTTCAAGAAAAACATTTTGGCTAGTGGAAATTCTAATTGGCTGGTAACTTTAAAATCTAGCAGCCATATTGGCAGGTGGTCAAAAAAGTTAATTTCAAGCCCTGAGAGCAGGTGGTGACATAGGAGTGAGTGAGAAAAGGATGAAATATTGGTGGTTAAGACTGAATAATGACATCACAACTGTTAAATAGTGACGTAGAGTGCCAATGACGTCGATCAACGTCAAATGCGTTTTTTGACGGTGGGACGTGGATCAAAGCCTCCTGCATCTCCTGTACAAATATTGTAGCTATTGAAGGTGTATAACCTATTTTACGGACTCATTAGGTGGCGACAGTGCTCTCCAGATTAGAGAAAGGTCCGGAAAACAGCAGGAAAAAGCCCCGTGATGAAAGAGAAACCGCTCATGCTGCAGCCAGAGCCATATAGATTGCTCTGGCTGCAGCTGACGGTGGCTGCGAACAGCAGTCAATCCGCTCCCACAACTGAGCCCATCTGCCTCTGTCTGTCTGTCTGCATAGTTTCTCCACACGATTAGCCGCCAGAAAAGCAGCACCCGACACTGAAAAGCCAAACCATTCTCAGCAGTCCGGTTTGGCTTTTCCGTGTCGCGCTGGGAGCCGGCGCACAAAAACGGAGCACTCCGAAAATAGACCTGGGTGCGTGAGGCTGTGTGTTAGTGTGGGGAGGAGTTTGCAGCTGAGGGGGGGAGGGGCACGCAGGGCACCACACAACTACACCACATCACTACATCAGAAAATATTAGCTAGAGTCAGTGAATGTGCTTGAAATGCTTCATTTCACAAAAGGCTGAATAACTCAGCTTCTAATTTGAAACGCCAGAAAACGTGGAAAACAACCTATCTTCTCCGGGTCATAACTAAAGAACGGAAAATGGTATCAATAAACTTTTTTTTGCTGATGATACAATAGAGTCTCCTTGTTCTTTGTGCGTGTTCGGTGTTTACATAGTAATATCACACAATATTCTGTGGGCCTCGAGAAATCACTGAAAACGCTCTGAAACTCTGGCACTGGGAGCGTCCGTTCTCCAAAAGTGGCTGGCACTCAATGAGTTAATTTAAAATGAGTTATTCCTCTAAACGTGGCTTCAAATGCACCAAATTTTTCACGCTGGCGCCGTTCGGCCCTCAGCAAAACCTGGTAGCGAGGACATTTTTTGTGGCCCTCTCTATCATCAAAGTTACCCATCCATGGGTTACGGCATGACAATATTTGTTCGGCCCCCGGCAACAATCTGGGTTTCTCATATGGCCCCCCATGAAAAATAATTGCCCACCCCTGGGCTAGAGCGAGGTGCTCGGCACAGGCGAATGACGTGCAGCGCACAGGCCTTCTTGAGACGTCCTCTCTGCCCATGGTAGGATTGCCTTTACCCCGGGAGGGTCTGGTGAGACGAAGGAGGAGCCCGGCCTGGAGTCACCCACAGGGCCTAGACCCTCCATGCACCGAAGGGCCTTACAATACTGCGGTGTAGCACTAACTCTACTGCAGCGGATTGGGCGTGATCAACCCTTCCGTGGGCAACGTTGCAGACAGAGTAGGAAGGCTGATCCGTCAGCGGCTGCTTCTGGGACGCGAGTCGGGGTCTTAATTCTCAACTCAACTCTGCATACTGCAGTTCGACTATATAATGAGACTCTTTAGTTGGCCGCACAAATAACAGCAATGCCATGACTGCTACCTGTCCTTGCTGACCTGCCCTAAAATATTCTTAACCCTGTAATTGTTTTTGTATGTAGCCTATCTTTTTATATTTAGTAATTGTGTGATTTGTAAAGTTCTGCAGTTTTTCAGTGGGGCCCTGGCTTCACTGCAAGCAAGCAGCAATTAATAAAATAAAATAAAATAAAATAAAATAAAATCTAATTGGCCTCGGCTGGGTCTACTGGGGCGAGGGTGTATGATGTTGAGAGACCCGAAATACCTTACGACCCCAGTTAACATCACTGATGACGCATCCCAGCGCATGCTGTAGGATGTATTTTAAAACATAGCTATATTTACGCTACGTTAGTTACAGCCCTAATTGTCAAGATACAAGGTATGCATTTCTTCCTGGTACCTCCATCCTGTCCCGGGACAGGCCCTCTGGAGCTGCTGTACCATTGGACATAATCTCGGACTCCAGTCACGTTGCACTCGATCAACACGCCGGATCCCTCCTTCACCACCATGCTCCTGGGGGTGGGGGGGCCGGAAGGACGCCGCGGGGCCGCCACCTCAGACCCGTTCTGAGCCACGGAGGCCGCACCCGCCCCTGTCAGCCCACACAGCAACAGCACTGTGAGCAGCAGCTCCCAGACAGGAGGCATGTTGTCATCCAGACAAGAACCTGTCCAACAGGAGTGGGACAGAGAGAGCCCGCGGTTACAGGACAGAAAAATCACACAAGAATTGCAGTAGCTGTTAGTGATTTTTAACATCAGGTCTAAAACACATTTAGGCTACAAACATTTGGATAAATATGTCCTGTAAAAATAAACTAATACAATTATGTAATGCTAGAAAATAGGCTAATACAAATATCACGAATCAACAGGTGATTATAATCAAATCACAGTCAATGAGCTGTGTCTATGGTAAAGCACCAGCCAGCACCACATTGGTAAGAAATGCATGTGACATCATGGCAATACATGGCCCCATACAGTATATTCCCCTGTTGTCCATTCCTCTGTGATCCACTCGAATCAGGGTCACACACAGCGTTCTATAAGGAAATTGGGGGGTTGAGCATTTAAAACACTCTCCTACCTGTCTCCGACGTCCGATCGCAGAACCAAAGATATAATAATCTCCCTACGGAAGCCAGTAATATAGGCGGGGCCGTTACAATGATATAAGTCAATGAGTTAAGTCTATAATGCAGTGTGCAGACTAACCTGCTATTGATCGTCTGTTGTCCTGCACCTGCAAGACAACTCGGACCGCCGTAAGTTTCAACACGGAACCTCCGGCCCGGACAGATTTGCGTTCATGCTGCACCTCCCGCTCGGGAGGGAAACCCAAACTGTTGCTATAGCAACCCATGTTAGCATGGTAGCTACCTAGGCTACTAGTGAACAATGCTAACCGAACATGCTTAGGGTGACCAGATCCCAGCAAACCAAATGTGGGACAAATAGTATGTTTGTGTGGGACAATGTGGGACACGCTACCGATGATTTGAGGCAGTCTAAAATTTAGATATACTGTATTTTCTAACTTACAAAAAATATACATTTCTATTCACCCCTCTCTATGCTTTGCCCTCTGGTTGATTCACACAATCTGCAAATAAAAACATAAATTATCTGACTAAAATGTGTAGGCTACAATAAAACAGACCAGACAGGTTGCTGACATGGGATTCAAGTCATGGCTTCATGTACAGATTAAACACATGGCAGGTGTGTGCCTTCCACACACGAAAACATTAAAGTTAGTCAGACTTTTCTAGTAGAACAATATACTACTGAACCATATAGGTATTGAAGTAGAACCATAGTAGGCTAGCTTCATCTGAACAAAACATTAACTAACATCACAATAAGAGCACAGCTTAGAATGAAATTTATAATTGCCCGTTGCAAATAGCCTGTAGCAGCTGTTGAGAAAGATTTGAGGCTGTCTTCAATTGTGCCAGTTATACAACACTTGAGAGCTTTGTGCAAAGATGCACTGTTGTATTAATATGGGTAGTAGCTATTATCATTAGTATGGTAAGTATTTGGCCATTGGTATTGTTATTATTGCTACTAGTTACTGGGAATACACATCTCTCAGGCTGCACTATGTGAAGTTAACCGTGCGCTGCACATCTCTCGAGCCACAGTGTGTGCTGCAGACAAGAGCAGCTGTGTGCATGCTCTCTCTCTCCCCTGCTCTCCCTCTGTCTCTCGGTCTATCTCTCTCTCCCCCGCTCTCCCTCTACTTTTCTCTCTGCCTTGGTCTGATCGCGCTCCCTCTCTCTCTCTCTCTCTCTCGCCCAAAATGCGGGACATCTTCTCAATTTGCGGGACGTGTGAAAAATCATGAAAATGCTGTGCAGTCCCGCACAAAGCGGGACATCTGGTCACCCTAACACATGCTGAATGTTGAATTTCACACAGAGCGAAACACAGATGACACAAACACATATGAAACGTTAACATTACATCATTAAGACCTCAAATTGTGTGTTAAAACGTCAACAAACGTCTTTATAATCATTTTGTGATTATCATTAACGATGCAAGTTGCCATGATGTGGCTGTGACGTCAATTCGGAGAAACCGGAGCTCTGAATGATACCCGAATTTCCGAGCTGTAATTCTGGCCTAAACGACCGTTCAATTCACTTTTTACAGGTCGGAACCCATTTTTTCCGGCGGTCCGAGTTGTCTTGAACGGGGTATGAGTGGATGTGTGTGCTCGACTTTTGCTTGTGATATAAAATAGCCTACCTTAAGTCCTATCATAAAGTCATTAACCCAGAAATGCCTGAAAAAAGACTGGGGCAAACTGAATAATTGGCTACAAAACATTTCCAGTCATTAACACATCGATTTTTGCCCAAATATAATTTATTTCCAGAACAAGGAAGAAAAAGAATCCACATAGGCTACAAACAACAAAATCACAAATACATCACCTGCAGCACAGATTGCTTCCACCTGTTCGCCAAAGACAATGATACACTACAAACTGTTATTGCACGTGCAGACGGGTTTAAACTACTGACGAAAAACAGACAAAATATTAGTCGCAGCCTGTTGCTTTCACTGCAGCACTAACCAAAACAGGTCTGTCCACTTCCTGGTTCGTTTTATAGTGGGCGTCGTTACCTGTCAGTCAGAACTTGGCATTGGACCGAATGCGTTGGACGCTAGCACACCTTGTGCGTTCACGTGGTCCCCGGAAAGTCAGGCATTCCGTTTTCAGCTTCTAAAAGCGTTGGATTCACCTGTTTCTCTCTGAAATTTACTTTGTCCTAAAATGAATTCAAACGATGAACAAGTGTGGACGTCTTTTAGCCTATCATGTCATGAAGCCCATCATGTAGCCTAAGTGTATCTTATCGGACTGACACACACAAATCTCCTGCCAGGTTGAACACTGAACATAGGCTACTAATTGAGTGAAACACCCTAATTCATGTTTTACAGCAAACCAGTATTTTCCAGTGGTGTCTATTTCCCATCGTTTCTACCTACAATGAATGCACCAGAACGAACGTGACATCTCAATAATCCATTACAGTAGCCTAGGTGGTAGGCCTATATGTGTAGGCAAAACTATGATAGAGCAACCGAATAAGAAAAATAGGCTAATTGTTTTTCTTTGTTCCTCTACTAATCCCTCACAGATTATATCTATCTATCTATCTATCTATCTATCTATCTATCTATCTATCTATCTATCTATCTATCTATCTATCTATCCATCCATCCATCCATCCATCCACCACACACACACACACACACACACACACACACACACACACACACACACACACACACACACACACACACACACACACACACACACACACACACACACACACACACACACACGCGGTGTTTATTCTATCGACAGTGGAACCGTGAAATGGGCCCGGCCACCCCTGAAAGAAAATAGTTTGTGTGCTTTTATTTTGAAATTTGTGACCGGACGTTTAATCATTCATTCTGACGAGCTTGATGCTGGCCAGTGGCGACGACCAGTCAAAACAAATGTGACGTGGCTAATCCTGCAAGACAAAAAGACAGAGAAACCCTGGCAGATTTGGTGTGAAAAGGTTTGCAAATTGAACGGATTACCGTGTATACCGAAATCAGACAGATACGCATTTGTTCTACTTTTACGAAGACTTGAATGAGAAAAATTGGTAACCTAACGCTAGCTTGGTAGCAGAATGAGATTTTAGCGGTGTTAACAGCTAGCAACGACACTTTGACAGCTGAACAGAAGAAAGGCTACCGTTAACTGATAGCAAAAGTGGAAACGGGGCTGTCATTTCTCCAATACTAGAGTGGTGTTCAATCTTAGAATTGAAACACTTTCAAGCTGAAGCCTAGAGCGATTTACACTAAGTTACAGCGAGTGTAACAGTACTATAAACTTACCTCACAAAATATAACAACTCTCAAGACAGCATGGTTCAGAGGGAAATGGAATAGTGCCTCGAATAACGTTATGAATTTAACAAAACATTCCTGTGACCCTAGATAATGTGTAAGATAACAATTTGCTCCCCCTTCAGACTGGAGCAAATTGGGGGTCTGGGGCTGTGATCAGGGGGAGAGTGGAACATGAATCTAAATCAGGGATGGGCAACTTTGATGAGAGGGCAACAAAAAAATGTCCTCGCTACCAGAGGGCCAGATTTTGCTGAGGGCTAAATTTTTTTTTACAGTGCACCTGAACGCAACATGCAAGATACCCGCTGAATAAGTGTCCAAATGTTCATGTCATTCTGGCCAATACTCCACTTCTGTTATAACATTTCAGTCTGGAATATGGAATATCTTTCAATAATCTTTTTTGACGAAAAGGCTAAAACTAATCTCATGTAAATGACTGTTCTACATTGTTCTACAGTTGCCCACCCCTGGTCTAAATGTACAAAAGCAGATGCTGTCCTGGGAGGAGAGTTGAGGCAGGTTGCCACAGGAGAGGGGTGCAAAATAGACCTGCATGCAATTCAGTCACAAGACATGTTGCATTTTGAGCGAAAGAGGAGACTCTTTATCTTAGCTGGCAAACCTGGGGCGGCTGGGGCTCAGGAGGTAGAGTGAGTCGTCCACTAATCAGAAGGTTGGTGGTTCGATCCCCAGCTCCTCCAGTCTGCATGTCGAAGTGTCCTTGGGCAAGACACTGAACCCCGAATTGCTCCCGATGGCTGTGCCAGCACCCTGCGTGGCAGCCTGCTGCCTTCGGTGTGTGAATGGGTGAATGTAGGCACATTGTAAAGCGCTATATAAATGCAGTCCATTTACCATTTACCAAACCTCTCCCTCTATTATCACTATTACTTTTGCTGTTGCTCTCTCCACCTACATGTAGAACTTGCAGCTGAATGCAGCAAGTCCAGGATAATTTTCTGGGGTCAAAAAGCATTATCTGAAATGTCAGAAATCACTAACTGAAGTAGACAAGGGAAAGTGAGTAGACCAAAAAAGTAAATCACAAAACTTAATCACAAATGACGATCATTGTTTCCCACAGCCCAATATGATGTCCTCAAATGTCTTGTTTTGGCCACAACCCAAATATATTGTTTACTGTCCTAGAGGAGTAAATAAACCAGAAAATATTCATATTTAAGAAGCAGGAATGAATCAGATTTCCCCCCCTCAAACCGATTAATCAATTATCAAAATAGTTGGTGATTAATCTAATAGTTCACAACTAATCGTCATATTACTCTGTTGATTTGTGGCTTTGGACAGCTCAGCAAATTCAACTTTTATTTTGGTTCCTAGGGATACCTGTAGCATTAGATACTCCACATGAAAAAATACATCTGAACAAATTTTTCTGGCAAACAGCAATATGCTGCTTTCATTTTGTTGTTGATGTTTTGTATAAACCACCTGCAGGCATGTGCTGTTAAGTTAAGATGTCAGACAGCGAAGCCTCCAGTATGCCAGCTAGGAGTTCGGAGGAGGCAGCGGAGAAGCAGGATGCCTCCCGGATTGAGACGCCGGACACCGTGCCTGCCGACAACTCGCCCGACGTGGCCCCGACCAGGAAGGCCAGGAGGAGACCCGACCCCAAGCCTGCAGCCCAAGATCAGGAGTCTCAGGAGATGCCTAAAGCAGAGGAGCAACCGGCAAAGGTAAGACGAGATATTCAACACTTATTAAACCATTTTAAACTGCTGCGATTGCAACTAATGATTAATAATTCAATGTATTTTAATCTATCGATTTTTTTAGTTATTAATCAATTCATCATGTATTCTGTTAATGTAAAAAAGAATGGCAAATATCCATCAAAAGTGATAGTCAGGAGTGCAAGTCAGAGTCTTGGTAACAGCTGGATTTGGGTTAGGGTTAGGCTTAAAGGACACGTTGTCCTGCACCTGTTTTGTCTAGTGGAAACCCTGATGGGAATGCAAATTTTGGTTCCGCATGATAATCTTCACAAACATGAATATGAATAACTTTTATGACTTTTGGAATGTAAATGCATAAAAAAAAGAGAGCGATTTTTATAAAACGCTTCGAAAGGCATAAAAGTTATTCACGTTTGTGAAGAGTATCATGCTGAACCCAAATTCTCTTTCCCATAAACTTTTGTTAACCACGGCACAGACCTTAATTTATGCATTTAAGTGAAATCCCGATTCTAAAACCCCATAGACTTTTCCACTGAAGAACCAAATGACGGTGATTTCTGGATAAAGCCTACAAAAATACGTCATCCCTGCAGTACTCTATTGGTTTGAATCTGAAGCGCCAGTTGTTTGCACTAATCAGCGTCCTATGAGACAGCTATGGGCGGGCTTTGGTGTGACGCCAGCGAGAGCGAGCCTGTGATATATGTGATAGACAGATGGTTCATGCAATCACCTGCCAGGTATTTTTTTAAAGGGCCTGCCAGATACAGTTATGTGAAAACAACCATCTGGCACCATCAGGTTAGAGTCTTGGTGCCCTGGCAGTGCATGTGCCAAATATGTAGGTGACTGTACAATGGTCATGTAGGATAGCAAACTGCTGGAGAAGAACTAGGCAATGAAATGAGAGGAATAAGAGTTGTGGAGAGATGTAGAAAGTATTTTTTAAACTTCACAAAATAGCATGGGAAGAGAAGGCAAACCAGGCATGTTTGAGTGAGAATACTTTCTCTATTTTCTTTGTTATTTGGTCTTGGGGTGTATTTTCTGGGAGTGAGCGGGTCACAAATTCTGGAAGTACGGCCACAGTCACTGGAGCAGTTGGTGGTTCAGTACTTTGCTAAAAGGCACTTCAGCAGTAGATGTTCAGGCCCAGGGAAGGGAGAACATATAAATCTTTCACTCTCCTCCCCCCAGTTTTCCCCACCTGGTCCGTGGATTTGGACCAAAAGCCAGCTCCTGGCCTGCTACTTAAAGGAATAGATCACATAAAAATGAAAATTGGGTCATTATCTCCTCAGTCAAAAACACTGGTGAAGTTCGCCTGTCCACATAATGCAGAGCAAGTTTGCTAGCACTGCTCCACAGCAGTCAGTTCTCCAAAAGATGATGTCCTGATTTTTAGAGGTTCAAAAAAGTGTGTGTGTGCGTGTGTGTGTATGGGGGGATACTCCAAATAGCATAATTTAAGTGTTCTGAGGTCCAAAAGTCCAACATTTGCATCATTATCTCCTCGCTTCTAGTCTTGGATTAAAAGGATCCTCCACTCACCAGACTAAGGTTCAGTTCATTTTATGGATTATGGTTTACAAAAGTAATCTTGTCTCTTCCTCTCTCTCTCAGTCTCAAATGCTCCACACTCATATGTAATCTCTCTCTCTCCCCCTCCCCCTCCGCATCCTCCCTTGTGTCCTTCCTCCCAGTCGTCCAGTGAGTTGACTGTGGCTCAGGGTGGTTGGGGATACTGGGGCAGCTGGGGCAAATCCATCTTATCCACAGCAACAGCTACAGTGGCCACTGTGGGTGAGTTACAAGCTCCTCAATAACGCCAAATCACTGGCAGAATACCACACTCATGCTATCCCACTGTTTATTATCATTTTATTATTTACATTTTTATACTCTTTTTAAAAGATAACTTATTAACTTAAAACAAATTCCTCATATGAATGAATGGCAGTGAGAGAACTCAGTGTTTCCCACAGGATTTTGAGAATTTGTGGTGGGGGACCGCAGACCCCCTAGGGGGTGCGGGGGCATGCCGCTCCGCGAGATTTTTTTAAACATTTTAAAGTAAAATGCATGAATTTGGTGTACTTTGAGAAAGCTTAAGAGCAAAATGAAAAGGCTAGATCTATGAAGAACATGTCATCATTACTGTGCTGTGGGTTTACAATGACAAACTAAATTTCTCCCTATAGGTCAGGGATACTCAACTTGCTTTGCCACTTTCGTGAAATGATAGAAGGCGAGGGGCCAGTTAATAAACAAACAATATACATTTTTCTGTAGTGGATTGTAGGTTTTTGGGGTGTCAGCCGGAGTTTAGGCTGACAGTGTTGTGCACACCGGATAGTTAGTTAGGTTAAGTTAGTTGGGTTAAGTACATACATAAGTGCCTGGGTAGCGAGCAGATGGCGGTATTTGACAATTTAGCAGCTAAATCATAGATTATTGAAAGATATTCCATATTCCAGACTGAAATGCTATAACAGAAGTATTGGCCAGAATGACATGAACATTTATTGGACACTTATTCAGCGGATATCTTGCATGTTGCGTTCAGGTGCACTGTAAAAAAAAATGACGTGCAGCGCACAGGCCCCCTTGAGGTCCTGAGGCATCCGCTTTGTCTATGGTACGGCATAGTAGGATTGCCTTTTGGGAGGGTCTGGTGATACGAAGGAGGAGCGCGGCCTGGATTAACCCACAGAGCCTTAGCCCTCCATGCACCGAAGGGTCTTTCAATGCTGCGGTGTAGCACTAGCTCTATTGCAGCGGATTGGGCATGATCAACCCTTCCGCGGGCAACGCTGCAGACAGAGTAGGAAGGCTGATCCGTGAGCGGCTGCTTCTGGGACGAGGGTCGGGGTCTTAATCGGCCTCGGCTGGGTCTACTGGGCGAGGGTGTATGATGTTGGACAGACCCGAAACACCTTACGACCCCAGTTAACATCACTGATGACGCGTCCCAGCGCATGCTGAAGCATTGTATCTAGAACTGTGGCGGTCAAAATATTATTGTGGCGGCCCGCCACAAATTCCTTTATGTATGGGAAACACTGGAACTGTGACATGACATCTGTTGGTCAAATTGTAAACACAATCTTAGAAACACAGCTCTTTCTAACATTCAATCAACTTTTTAAGGAGAAAATATATACGGTAACAGTTAATTTTGTGTCTAAAAGGCAGGGTAAACACAGGTGCACCCAAAACATGATTGAGGGTTTCCAACTTCCAATCCATTTATGTGTTCCAGTGCTGGGGCTCTCATTAATGTTTTAGTTGCACCTTTGTTTAGCCTGCCTTTTAGACACAACATGGCTGCTGTGCTGTGAAAAAGGCCCATTAGCGATCAGGCTTTACATAGATTTAGGTTTAGGGTTTTTAACACACTTCAAACTGCTTTTCTCCCTGGAAATAGCACTTTGTTAATCATGTGATGTTCAGATGCTTCTCCCCATGTCGCTCCCAGGCCAGGGCATCACCCAGGTCATAGAGAAGGCTGAGACATCGCTGGGAATCCCTAGCCCCACTGAGCTGTCGGCTCAGGCTGAGGAGGAGCAGCAACAGCAGGGTGAGACATGTGGACTTCACTGGGTTGAGCAAAGCATTAAGCCAGGGTCAGAGAGGTGCCGATCGTCCCGGACCCACACACGGGTCAGAGAGGTGCCGATCGTCCTGGACCCACACATGCTGAAAATATATTGACTTATGGTTCTGTGAGGGGCTTATTAATTATACATTACACATAATGTGTCATTGTATTTTCCCTCCTGTTAGTTTGTCAGGATGTGTCACAAAAACCTGATTTCCATGAAATTGGGTGGACAGATTGGCGTTGAACTAAGTTGATAACATTTTTGGTGATCTGGATCTCAGATTTCCACCATTATACGATTATCGTGCTTTTGTAAAAACTACATGTATAAAACTAACAGATACAGACTTCATTCAAAGCTTGTAACTAATGGGCAAAACAGACAGGACGCGGAAGCGCAGCGCAGCACAGCGCCGTGGAGCACAGCCAGTATTCATAGAGAGCCGCAGAAACGAGTCCGGAAATCATCGATGCTAACAGTCCTGGTTCTTCACTGTTTTCGCCTATGGGTGTTTTGAATGGGTTTTTGGCGCGGGGCTTCTAATAATCTCTCTGGGCAACGCTGGCTTAATCAAACGCAAACCAGTGTTTAGTAATATCATCTTCACACACGAGGACCACTTTTACGAGTTTGAAGCTTTTACGTGCCGTTAAAAGGGCAGCTAGCTAACAAACGGCTAAATGAGACTACACTCTTGAGTCGATGGGGATATATACGTCAATAACGTCACCACTTCAAAGGACGAACACGGAAATTCTCTTTCCCTCACCTGGTTCAGCCCCGTTCAGCCCGGGGTAATCAGTGCACACATCAACAACAGTCCAGGTTGAGTGCTGACGTGACGTGGAAGCCTATGCGACAGTGTGTAGTTCTGGATTAGCTTAGCTCGAGCTTTTTACTTCTAGGGCTTGCATTTACGCTACAAAAGTCATGAAAGTGGTCCTCATGTGTGAAGATTATCCGACGGAATTCTGGTTCGCGTTTGATTAATCTTGCGTTGCCCAGAGACCGTATTTGAAGCATCGCGGCAAAAACCCATTCAAAAATCCCATAGACAGAAACAGTGAAGAACCAGGAAGTCCGGGACTTCCGCGTTCTGACTACAAAAATACGTCATCCCTGCGGCTCTCTATTCGGCACCCACTTTAACTGATCTGACCATCCACACTGCCCGCTCCACGCTGCGGAGCGCGCTGCATACTCTGCTGCCCTTCTGTTCGGCATCTGTTCTATTTTTTATGCGTGCCGCAAGCAAAAGAGAGAGAGGTGGGAGTGACATTGCTATCTGAAGTGGGCTTTCAGGTGGTCATCCGGCACAACAGAGCAAGAGAGGGACAGAGAGAGACAGAGAGAGAGACTGCAGACCTACCTACACAACAACGTTGTTAACAAACACTCTTTGTCCTACTGTGGTCAGTCATTCAGTGTTTACCCCAATCCCAAGACGTGGACATGCCATGAACAGTTGTCATGAACCGATTACGTTATACATGGGGTTATAGCGTAACACTTCTCCGATTGGAGTTTTATGACTCTCCCAACTGGATCACTGCTCTCATTGGCTAGATTAGGCTGGGCAACCGCTGGAGGATTATCATGCAGATTAACACTATATTAGTTGATACTGACAGTCAAACGCTTTACTCTAAATTACATACAGTATACTTTTGTGGATGTGTTTATCCAGAGAACTTTGTCAACAGGGAGTGTATTTTTATTTTTAGTATGGGGCCGAGGTGGGAATCAACCCACTAACTCTGGCAGTGACAGTGCGTCATCTGTGATAGTGAGAACATGTGTACAGTCTATCCTGCGTGTCTTTTTCCTACTGGCAGTTGAAGGCAGCAGCAAGGCGGATAAAGCGGAGGGAGATGGAGCATCAGCAGTTGGCAGTGCCATGGGAATGCTGTCATCGCTCACCAGTGTCGTCCAGAGCACAGTGAGCAGCCTTTTAACAGGAGAAATATAAAAAATACATGTTTTTATAAAAAATATCCATGAAGTACACCAGTACTAGATTTGAGAAATAGCAACATTACTATGCAGTTTTTTCAGAAACTGGTCTCTAGTTTGTAGTGCCTTATTTACTTTATTAGCTAAAATAATCCCAATCAGGACTACAAATATTCTCTGCCCAAATTTCATTCGCCTTTTCTTTCCTTTTTTAACCCTGGCCAGCACATAAACAAAAAGACACGTTTTAGTTAATTTTTTAAGGTCTAATTTTCATTTTCATTTCAGTTTACGATATCAGTTTTGGTTTTTAGTTTTAGTCTAATATAATGAGCTTGACACAAACTCTTCCCCCAACCTCTGCTCAGGGTAAGACAGTGATAACGGGCGGTCTGGATGCACTGGAGTTCATCGGGAAGAAAACCATGGATGTGATCGCGGAGGGGGATCCAGGCTTCAAGAAGACCAAGGGGCTGATGAGGAGGAACGCCACTCTGTCTCAGGTGGGACGAAGAGTTCACTTCCAAAACAAAGACTACACAGAAACTAGACTAAACCAGATGAGATGAGACTAAACACTGTTTTTATCTCTTTATTTATGTGTAACTAAACAAAAGTAAACTAAATTAAAAGTACACAAGATGAGATTGGATGAGACTAACCATTGTTTTCATCCCTTTACTTCTGTGTTTTATCACCTTAAACAAACAAACAAACAAAACAATAAGTTTAAACTAGTCTGAACTAGACTGAATTAGACAAGAGTAGAAGAGATGAGTTAAACACAGTGTTTATCTCTTTATTTACATTTTCATCACTATGCAAATAGCTTGCCAGGGAGAGTCTGGCTGGTAATGCCTCCACTCTGGGCTAGCATGGAAAAAAGCTCTGTTATGGCTCATTTCCACCACATTTTACAGCCCTGCACAGCCCGTCACCACTCGGCTCTACTTGTTTCAACTCGATGGACGTTTTGCTTCCACCGCTGGTCATCTGCCCCCGCCCACACCTGGTCGTCATAGCGACCGCATATCTGCCCTCCGCCCATATTCCGAAGTAGGCTATACCATAACGTTACAATTAAATCCATACACAGAACTTTTAAACTGTTTATGAAATACTGGTGCCTCTAAATGACCTACAGTGTACATGGGCAAAAGTGACAATCGGCCAGGAGAATGGATATCACTTTGTTGTTAGTCAAAACTCACATGCGCTGCGCGAGGGACGGCCGCGAGGGACGAGGGACGGGGGTTGCGCTAGAGTGAAGCCTGTACCCTGGCGGCCTCACCAGGCAAGACCGCGGCTTCACCCGAGCCCCGCCTGCGGCCTAGCGGAGCCGACGCAGCACTCAACTACAAGCGCTTCATGAGCAGCGGACTTTTGGACAATTGAAACCACCGCCACGATTTTATTTCACCAGAGGCGAAGGCAGCAACACAAAAGACTGATGGAAAAGCATAACAGAAGAGAAGGTAATCCCCACTAAACTGGTATGCAGCATTGCATTGACAGTCAGTAGGATAGACAGAGTAAACACGATTCTGCCTGGCCAATCAGTCGTCTACAATGTTTTCACGTCACCGTATGAACCCGGGTTCACAGAATAGAACCTCGACGAGGCAGGTACTAAAAGTAGCACGACTCGACCCCAATACAACCCGGGCTGTCCCCGTTTTTGATCGGTGGAATGAGACAAAAAAGCGAGACGAGCTGGGCGGGGCCGCGTTGATACCAGCGGTGGAAATGGGCCATTACTGTACCTTTACAACCATCCACCAGAAGTACCAAGCAGGCCTGCTTTATTGCACAATCCAAATCGTCCTCAAAACTTGCCATTTTCAGCGTGTAGCAACGAGCTAGGGGTGTTGTTGTTTCACAGCAGTGGAGGCATTTGAGATCGACAAATTTGACACGCAGGGAGCAGACATTTTATCCATAAATGGTCGCAGCCTGTCAGTCAGAGCTGGTCAGAGCCAATGGCAGAGCTTGCAGGGACTGGAAAGGGATTTTCATCCACTGCTGACTGAAATGGTCGGCACCAATGGCAGAGTCTACAGAGAGCCAAAGTGAAACGTCACTTCCTGCTTTCTCCCTGTACCAGCGCTCCGAAAAATATGAATGGCGGTGGACGGAGAATAAGCTTACTTTTTTGATCCCGTTTGAATTGTGCCACGGGGTGCCAACGCTAATTTTGTCAATTTAAAACACAACTTTGCATGTCAAGATTGTCGTCAAACTGAAACATAGGGGTTAGTTTCGTATAAAAACTACATAGCTTCTGGGAGCTCGTGACATGTCGCCGGTCTTCAGCTTTGCCGGTAGAGAAAGTGACGTCACTTAGGCGACAGTGTATGTAGTCTTTCTGATTTATAACTTCTAGTGCAACAGTTTGGCGACAAACTGCGTCTTTCTTGACATGCAAAGTTATGTTTTAAATTGACAAAATTGGCGTTGGCACCCCGTGACACAATTCAAACGGGATAAAAAAAGTAACCTTATTCTCCGCCCACCGCCATTCATATTTTTCGCAGTGCTGGTACAGGGAGAAAGCAGGAAGTGATGTTTCACTTTAGCTCTCTATACCCGCAGCCTGCTTCCAGGCAGTCAGACTACCATGCAAATAAACGGAACTAAACCAAACTCAGACTAAACAAAACTACTGTGGACTGCCCGAGACTAGATGGGATGAGACTAACCTCTGTTTCTATCCCTTTATTTCTATTTTATCGCTGTGCAAATGAACTAAACCAAACTTACAATAAGCTAAACTAGACTAGACAAAATTAGACTAATCACTGTTTCACTCCCTTGACTTCTGTGTTTTAACATCATGCAAATAAACTAAACGGATGTAAAACCAAGTCAAATCTCTGCTGTGGTTAACTTTGCTGAATACAAAGGTAGAAGGGAGACACGCACATCCCAGCCTAGTAGGGCGGGTGCAGAACTTACAGTGATGAATGCAAATAAAATGGTAAAAAGTTTGCACACTGCAAAGGGCTCCAGTGAGGTTTTTTATTGCAACACCGTGTAGTAACGTTTCGGGCAGCACCCTGCCCTTCTTCAGACTGTTAGACAAAGGAGAAACGCCATCTTAAATACCCACCTGATTCAGTCACATGACCTGGTCAGGTGGGACACCTCAATCAAGTGAACATAAAAAAATATATAAAGTAAAAAAATATACAAATTAATCTACACATAGAGGGCCACATAGATGTGTATGATACAGACAGAGAACCAAGGAAAAAAGCAGTTAGGATAAAAGTCATGTTGAAGTTGATCCTCTACATTAACACACATATTTGACACATGTGGGCCAGTGTGCACTGGCCTACACTAGACTGCCAGACATAGCAGGTGTGTGGTGAGAGAGGGGGAGAGAAAGATATACACATAACATCTACTGTGTTACTTGGCATGGCCCAATAAACCATATACTCAAAAGGTCTGTTGCTGTGTGGTATTTAATTGTGGAGGGCCCCCTAGTGGACTATGCTATTGAAAGAGGCACAGAGAGAAGATTCAAGTCACGTGTACACATGAAGGGAAACAGTAGCTCTGCACATCAGGCTAGTAAGCCGTGTGGGAGAGCTGTGGAGGCGCGTTCCAGATGTCTGGAGCACCGTGTGCGTATAGCAACACAAGACAAGCTAGAGAAAAATAGTAAAGTTAAAACATCAAAGTGAATTTAATAAAGTTAAAAATGGAGACGAGAGAGATCAGTCAGTTACACACCAATAGGAAAAAACGATTACAGAAAAGGACGAATGTCCATGTCCTCATTTAGGGTGACAGAGTATCCAGTGTGTAAATCCAAAAAAGTTCCCGTTTGAGTAAAAGGTTGTTGATGTCCCCTCCCCTGCGTGGACGTTTCACATGTTCAATCCCTATGTAGCTAAGAGAGGCAACTGAGTGGTTCATACTGGCAAAAATTGGTTGGCCACCGGACTCTTGGGGTCACGGTTTCTAATGGTACTGCGGTGTTCTGATATTCTATTCTTCAACGGTCTAGATGTCTTCCCGATGTAGACCGAGGAACAAGGACAATGGAGCATGTAGATGACATTGCTAGTTTTGCAAGAGATGATGCCTTTGATGTTAAAAGCCAGTGTGTGGGTGATGGAATTTGTGTGTTTTTCTGGTGAAATTACACTGCTGGCAGTTACCACACTTATAGTTGCCTGGTTGCACAGGTGGGAGGAAGGTGGGCGGCATGGCAGGGGGGGTTAGATGGACAATCAGCCCTCACCAGCAAGTTCCTGAGGTTAGGGGGTCGTTTGAACACGATCCGGGGGGGGGGGGGGGGTCCAGGCGTCCCTTGAGGGCTGGATCTGAGGAAAGAATGTGCCAGTGATTGTTAATAATAGCTGACATGTCCTTGGCAAGAGGTGAAAATGGTATGGCACAGGTCATTTTATTGTCACTAGTGGCATGTTTGGTATGGTGTAGACCAGGGGTGGGGAACCTTTTTCATATCAAGGGCCATATACATTTTTATAAAGTCCTCCAAGGGCCATACTATTATGAACACGTGACCAGAGATGCAAAAAAAAAGACAGAAAAAAATGTCTATATAACCACTGTGTTACTGAGCCTCAAGATTGCTGTATTTCTACATGTCAGACTCACCTAATGCGATGGCTGGAACTGTTTCTCTTTGGCGAGGCGTCTGATGTCAGCTGGCAGTGATGATGATGCTACTCGAAGCTGGTTCTCCAAGTTTGGGTCAGTCAGTCTTGAGCGGTAGCGAGTCTTTGCAAGAGTCAGTTTTGAAAAGAACTGTTCACAGCGGTACGTTGTCCCAAACAGAGATGCAAACTTCAGGGCGTGTCTCCTCAGGATGGGAAAATCCTCAGCACGAACATACAGTTTGTAGAAGTCCAGCAGAGAGAGGTTGTTGTACTTAGCTTTGAGCTCGTTGTTGCTTTGCAGCTCAATTATTTCCATTTGGACGTTGTCTGGCACATCAGCTGGTTGCACATTAAACGGCATAGCAAACATGTCCAGTTCTTTTTGTATATTTTTCACATCATGAAACCTCTCATCAAATGCCTGAATGAGTTGTGCACACTCACCAGCATATTCTGTTGTAACATCAGGCTTTTGTTCTTGCAGAGTGGGAAAGTGCACAGTGTTTCCCCCTTCCAGTTGTCCTTGCCACAGCCTTAACTTCACTTCAAATGATTTCACATTTGAAAGCAGGGAGGAGCTGATGAGCTGGTATGGACTTTGCAGTTTGACGTTTAACTCTGACAGGTGCTTGGTGATGTCCACCATGAAGGCCAAATCACTGAGCCACTTGCCATCACTGAGCTCCGGGACAGGTTTCCCCTTCATCTCCATGAACTGTTTGACTTCTTCCCGCAGTGTATAAAACTGTGCGAGCATATTTGCACGACTCAGCCATCGCACTTCACAATGATAAACCAGATCACCGTACTCTGACTCGAGCTCGCTGAGTAGCTCCTTGAACTGGCGGCTGTTCAGCCCTCTGCTTTTGATGAAGTTTATTGTGGACACGACGGTTTTCATCACGTTGTTAAGCTTCAGGGATTGTGCACACAGATTCTCCTGATGTATGATACAGTGACATGCAACTAAATCACTTAGATCCAGACTCAGACGGCTCATTTCTTTTTTGACTAATGCAGTTAATCCTTTTTGCGCACCAACCATCGCGGGTGCTCCATCAGTAGCGATGCTGCTCAACTTCTCAAATGGCAGTTCAAAATTGTTCATGGCCACAACAACTTGACTGAACAAATCCTCACCTTTGGTAGTGCCGTGCATGGCTTGCAAAGACAGCAGCTCCTCCTTTGTCTCAAACTCGGCCGTAATCCCATGCACAAAAATGGCAAGCTGCGCTGTGTTTGTGATGTCTGTTGTCTCATCACAGGCCAGAGAAAAATACTCAAAGTCTCTTGCAGTGCCCTTCAGTGTTTTTTCAATGTCTTGTGCCATATCGGTAATCCTGTCTGAAACGGTTCTTCGAGACAAACTGACGCTTTGAAATAATTCCACTTTGTCGGGCGCGAGCAGCTCCGCCGCGGCGACGAGACACTCCTTCACAAACTCTCCTTCAGCATGAGGTTTCAGCTTCTTGGCTATTAATTCACTCACAACAAAACTTGCACGCGTAACATTCTCTCTGTCAGCCTGTGGTCTTGTGAAAGTTGCTTGCTGGGCACCCAAACTCCGACGAAGAGCGTTGATTTTATCCACACGCATTTGTCCTTTCAACTCGCCGAGTTTAGCATGTTTCGAGCTGTAGTGGCACCTGAGATTTGCCTTTTTCATCACTGCCAGCGCCTCGCCACAAACTAGGCACACTGGCTTGCCTTTCACTTCAACAAAGAAAAAGTTGTTTGTCCATTTTTCCTGGAATACGCGGCATTCTGCATCTACCTTCCTTTTCTTGACAGTCGCCATGATTCATCACTTATTAACACTGTGCTCTAGTCTAGTGTCAACACACAAAGTCACGTACCGGTACGTCACATGCTGCGTTCACTGACCCTGACGTTGACTCGGACATTTACAACAGTCTGTTTTATTTCAGAAAACTAATGGCTGTCGGTCATTGTTTCCCTGTTTTTTTTTATTCCTACTAGTATAAAATGGAACAATTTTATTGTGTTGTGGGCCGGTTCAAATGGCCTCGGGGGCCGTATACGGCCCGGAGGCCGGACGTTCCCCACCACTGGAGACAGTCAGCTTGTGTGAGCTGTGTGAAGCGGTTAGCAGCTTGTGTCACCCATTCTTCTTTGTACCCTCGGGCCAGAAATCTCCCTTGTAGGTCCATGCTGTATTTATTAAAGTCGGTGTCGGAGCTGGAAATGCGACGTATTCGTTTAAATTGAGAGATGGGCAGATCTTGTTTGAGCGGTGTGGGATGATAGGATTGCCCATGTAGGAGAGAATTTCTGTCAGTTGGTTTCCTATATAAACTGGTGCTGAGGTGGCCATTGTTGTAGATAATGAGGATGTCCAGAAAGTTCATTTGGGACGAGTCATGGGCCATTGTGTATTTAAGGTGTGGGTTCTGAGTGTTCATGAAGTTGTGAAAGTCACTTAGTTTCTCCTCGGTCGAGGTCCAGATGATTTTTTTTTCGTCAATGTACCTTTTATAGGTGGAGATGTATTGCAGGTATGGGTTCCTTTCTGCATTAAGAATTAGGGATGCACCGATTGCGATTTCCGATTTTTGAATAGTCTGACTTGCCGATACCGATTTTTGCCGATTCCGATTTTTTTTCTAAGAACAATAATTGGCGGGTTATTTTTTTTTACTTTGCTTTAATAGAAAATTAACATTCATGTCACATTTCTTATCATTTGCATGAGGTAGGACGATCTCACTCAAAAACATCTCAAAATAAAAGTGTTCGAGGTTACTGGACAGAGCTTTTCTTTTTTGTGTATGTAATACCCTGGTTTCTAACCATGCATTATTTGTTTATATCACAGTCTGTTACTGTTGAGTATTTTGTTGTTTTCTTGATACTATACTTCAAAGGCTTAAGTTGTTTATAGTTGTCATGGTTACCTGAGGAACACTTTGCCAATTACAAGGCTTGTATTGGGTTGGCGAGGGGAGGTCCTGAGACGTGGAAAAAGTATTGCAAGAGGGGAGGAGACTAACGAGGAAGAAACGAGGGAATAGCGGAAAAAGCAGAGGAGCCTACACAAGTACTCGCAATCGCGGTTTTGTTTGATTTAATTGAACTGTAAAGTACAGTAGCGTTTCTGTTAACGTGCCTGACGGGCGTGAGATCGGGACTGTCGTCTTTGCCGAGGAAAAGAGTGCTTTCTTTGCCGTGGAGAGAGATTGGTCTACACGCGTGCATGTTCGGGACTGTCCTCCTGAGAGGGAAAGTGATTTCTTCTTACTGTGAAGAGATATCAGTCTAAAGCGTGCGTGTTGGTGACTGTCGTTTCTGCCGAAGTACAGAGTGCTTTTCTAACTCTTACTGTGGAGCGAGTCAGCTGCAAAACTCCGTGACTGGGATTGTTTAGCTGCCGCTGCTGCACCATTGAGGGGAGAAACTCGGTGTTCGTCAACTGCCTGCACAGACGGGGAGGCATGAGACAACGTGAGCTGTGGCCCCGCGCTGAACAGGGATCCCCTGCTCTACTCATCTCTGCTGTGTGTGGACGGGAGATAGGATCGGCTCCGTGTCGGGTGGTTGGGTCACCAACTACCGTTCTGTGACGTGAAGAGGATTTCCCATTGGCCTTCTCTGCACGTGGAGGTAATCTGTTGCTTTCAAGTTTCTCCTGAGCTCCAACTAAGCGCGCCAACGAACCAATGCAAGCTTGCTTAGAATAGAACTACCGTAAAATAGGAACAGAGTGCACTCAAAATAATCGGGTAACTAAATTGACATTTGGGGTTTATCTATTTTATTTTCATAGTGTTGGGTTGTATTTTTGATGTGAATAATAATTCATTCATTCCACCCATTCATTCAGTTAAACAATATCAAGAAACTGAGATACTGTGTGGTTGTCTTGTTATTTCTCATTAAAGGTAGAATACGTGAATAAGGTAACTCACATTTCCATATTAATATTCTATTGGGGTATTAACACCCAGGTTGTTCTACTGGCCTTTCATGGTCATTTCTAAGTGTGAGAATTATAATTAACCCTAGACTTGTTTATCACACATGGAGGTGGCTCTTTCACCATTTTACTTAGTACTGTTGATTAAAGGGGTTTGATGCTTTATTACGAAATATAAAGTATTCCTCATATAACGAGCCTATGGTGAAAAAGGGTTACATTTGGGGGCTCGTCCGGGATTTTTGATTATTATTTGCTGGAATTTGTGAGTTTGGTTACTAATGGTCATTGTGTATCTACTGTCAAAACAGATTTTTTTTGGTTGTTCTATTCTGAGTGTACAAAATGGATGCTGCTGAGATTGAAGCTTGGTGTAAAAACAAACATGTGCCTTCTGAAATGGCAGTGGTCTTAAAGGATGGGTTTTCCGTGGGGAATATGAATATATATTAAATCTCACGCCCCTAAGGTTTTCGAATCCGTTGAAATTTTTGAAATTGGATATTCACTGCCAGAGATATCAAGCATCTCTCACATATTTTTTGGGCCAGCCGACGCGTTTCGCGTCATCTGGCCCAAGTCCGCCTTGCGGAAGTCGTGCACCTATGAACTACAACTGTTGTTGGCCATGGTCCCGCCTCTAGAGGTCCTCCACGCCCCTTCAGAGGCCTTGACCAAAACAAAAACGCAGCCATCTTTTCAACCGCCTAGCCTGCTGTAGCTAATATTAGCTTCCCATAGTTCCTTGCAAAGAGACCATTATCTCGGGAACGGAAGCACTAATCGACACGGGACTGGCGGCATTGGAAAGCTCGTCAAATTTTACATCTAGTAGTAGGTGGGTTGAAGTAACGAAATCAACGCTGAGCAATGTACCCGTTTTTACACATTTTTACAGAAAATAGTTACAACATCAGATGCGCGTAACTCCTACGAAAATGCCTTAAAATGCATGAATTTTTTTTTATGAAGACATCTCCCGACATATATACTACCGTTTACATTTGGTGCAATTTGGAGGCAATTTTATTTTCGATTTATTTCTTGTTCTTTGTATATTTTATTGTCGAAGCCTTCTTCTTCTTCTTCTTCTTTGAGTTTTATGGCGGTTGGCAAACATATATGTGCATTACCGCCACCTACTGGAGTTTGATATCAGCCAAATGCCTGAGGGGTGGGCATAAAAACGAAGGCCACGCGAGCCCAGTGCATTGTGGGAAATGTAGTATTTCGAGTCCCCGCACCCGCACCTCCCCCCCACCACCCCCCCCCACACACAGAGTGGATTTCGGTTGATATCTCTGTGAGTAAACCTCCAATTTCAAAAATTTCAACGGATTCGAAAACCTTAGGGGCGTGAGATTTAATATATATTCATATTCCCCACGGAAAACCCATCCTTTAAGTGATGTTGCCAATGGTGTCACAAATGATGATTTATATCAGGCTTTGGATCTGGTTAAAGTGTTAGGAAAATCTAAGGTAATTGATCGCAGCCTAGATACACTTTCTAAAACACATTTTGTGCTAATTGAGACATCTATTGACGTTACTAAGCATGTCATGCCTGACTGGGTGGGGATTTGGAGAGGGTGTCCATTGGCCAGTGAGCACCATCACCCCTGTTGTGGCGGAAGAAGAGTTTCAGGCCAAGTTGCTGTCATTTCTCAAGAATGAAGGAAAGACTGTTGCTGATGTTAAAGGTCTGCTGAACCCCTCATCTTCACCACTTGATGTAAACACCCAGCTGATCAGTGCCATAAGTTCTCTGGTGGACAAATGTCAAAATGTGCCAGCTGAGAGTCAAAGCTACAGAAAGCTCCGCATGTTTTCGGGTTTGAAACCTACCCCCAGCGGGGAGGAGGAGTACGATCCATGGGCGGAGCAAACAACCCATTTGATGCAAGAGTGGCAATGCAGTGACAATGTAAAGAAACAGAGAATTGTGGAAAGTCTGAAAGGTTCTGCTGCTGATATAGTGCGGTTCCTCAAAGCCCAGAACCCCACTGCTACCTCATACGACTATATGCAAGCTCTGGAAACAGCTTTTGGAACTACTGAAAATGCATCCGATCTGATGTACAGATTCAGACAGACATACCAAAGTGAAGGGGAAAAGTTGTCCACCTACCTGCTTCGACTGGATAAATTGCTACACTGTGTGCTAAGGAAAGGAGGGATCGAGTTGTATCATATGAACCGGCTTCGCATTGAACAGATTGTGAGAGGTGCGTTGTCCCAGGACATGATTGCTCTTCGCATCCGCATGACATACAAACTGCGACCACCACCGACCTTCACTGAGCTACTGAGGGAGGTCAGGGAGGAAGAGGATATGCTTCAAAGTAGAAGTGCTGCCAAGACTGCAGTGATGTCTAAGGCTGTGACTCTCATTCCTGCTCCTACTCTAGATACTAATGTCAGCCCTGAAATGGAACAGCTGAAAAGAGAAATCAGTGTGATGAAAGCTGAAATGACTTGTCTTAAATCCGCTACAGTTGCAGTGAGACCTGACACTCAAAGTAAAAAGTCTGAAACCCCTGCAAAGACTAAATACAAGAGGAATGACACTCCACAGGGGGTTGCCAATGATAGCAATTGACCTGGAATCTTTTGCTACAGATGTGGCGAGGATGGACACTTCAGTAGAGAATGTGAGGGAGAAGAAAACCTCAAGAAGGTGAACCAACGCCTCATCAAACTGACAAGGAAGACGGAAAACTACAGGGGGGCTCAGTAGAGGAACGGCCTGGCGTCCCCTTAGTGAACACACGTTCCACCAAGTGCAGCAACACAAATGAGAGAGTGGATGACATCATACCTGAAGGCTTGGTGGGCCCAAGCTCCGCTGTACCATTGCAGATTGAAGGCATTTATGCTAAAGCAATACTCGATACTGGGTCTCAAGTGACTTTGCTGTACAGGTCCTTCTACAACAGATATTTGACACACCTGCCATTGACACCTATCAGTGTCTTGCAGATATGGGGTCTAAGTCCTGCTGACTACCCCTATGATGGCTATTTGTCACTTAAGCTGGAGTTTTTGGAAGCTGACGTAGGAGTGACTGAGACCATTGCTGCACTTGTGTTGGTCTGTCCTGATCCAGTCGTGAGGGGTGAAGCCAGCATACTCGTTGGTACAAACACACCTACAGTCAGACGACTTCTGAAGAGCTGCAAAGAAAAGGGAGGTGAAAACTTTTTGAGTGCAAACCACATTCATCCCGCTTTTAAAAAGGCATTTGAGGAGCTGCCAGAACTCCCCCCTGATGCTGATAGCCACAAGAGAGGAACTGTGTGGTTCTCACAACACAGACCTGTTACGTTATGTCCTGGAGGAGTAGCCAGAGTCACTGGTGTACCAAAATTCCCTGGAACACCAAACACTCAAGCTATTCTCGTTGACTCACCTGACGATCCTGATGAGGCACCACAGTTTCCAGATGAGCTCCTGGTGAGACCGGAGATGCAGGCATCTACAGTCGTGATGTCTAAAAGAATCACTGTGATAATCAGAAATATGTCAGCAAGAGAAGTCACATTGAGAAGAGGGATGCAGATTGCTCACCTGTTTCCTGTTGATGTAGTGTCTCCGCCTCCTGTGAAGAGAGAGGCTGAGTATGTCAAAGCTGAAGAACTGACACCAACCTCCTTCAACTTCGGTGATTCACCAGTACCGACCGAGTGGAAGGAGAGGCTGGTGCAGAAAATGATGGAACGTAGAGAAGTCTTCGATGTGGGCTGCAGTAAGAGCACTAAACACACAATCAGGGTCACAGAAGACAAACCTTTCAGGGAGAGATCTCGTCGCCTGGCACCTGCTGATGTGGAGGCAGTGAGAGAGCACTTGTCAAAGCTGAAGGAAGCTGGCGTCATCGCAGAGTCACAAAGTCCTTATGCCTCACCCATAGTGGTTGTGAGGAAGAAAACTGGGAAAATAAGGATGTGTGTGGATTTCAGGACGTTAAACAGACGCACAATCCCAGATCAATACACCGTTCCACGCATTGAAGATGCTCTGACCTGTCTCAATGGAAGCAAGTGGTTTAGTGTGCTCGACCTCCGAAGCGGATACTATCAAGTGCCCATGGAGGAGTCCGACAAAGAAAAAACGGCTTTCATCTGCCCGGTTGGATTTTATCAATTTGAAAGAATGCCACAAGGAGTTTCAGGAGCACCGGCAACCTTTCAGCGTATCATGGAACAAACTGTTGGAGATATGAATCTGCTGGAGGTATTGGTGTACCTGGACGATCTCATCGTGTTCGGAGCCACGCTTGAAGAGCACGAGGAAAGGTTGTTGAAGGTTCTCGGCCGCTTGGAAGATGAAGGTCTCAAACTCTCACTGGACAAATGTCAGTTTTGTCAGCCGTCAGTGACCTATGTGGGACACATCATATCCCAAGATGGAGTAGCCACAGATCCAGCGAAGATCGAAGCTGTTGCTACATGGCCCCGACCAGATACAGTGACTGCTTTGCGGTCATTTCTTGGGTTCTGTGGATACTACAGACGCTTCGTGAAAGACTACTCCAAAGTGGCTTATCCTTTAAATCAACTATTGTCTGGCTACCTTCCACCAGTTAAGAAAGGGAAAAAGACAGATGCAAAACAGGACAAGGAATATTTCAAACTCTCTGAGCCTTTTGGGTCCCGGTGGGAGGAGAAATGTGACGTGGCCTTTGAGAGACTGAAACAAAGCCTCACTGAAGCTCCCGTGCTGGTGTTTGCCAACCCACAGCTGCCGTATGTGCTACATGTGGATGCTAGCCGAGAAGGTTTAGGAGGCGTTTTGTACCAAGACCAAGGAGAAGGGCTGAGACCGGTTGCTTTCATCAGTCGAAGCCTAAGCCCGTCTGAGTGCAATTATCCCGCTCATAAACTCGAATTCTTGGCATTAAAGTGGGCCGTGGTGGACAAACTACACGACTACTTGTATGGAGCAAAATTCGAGGTGAGGACAGACAACAACCCATTGACATACGTGTTGACGTCTGCCAAGCTGGATGCTACGGGTCACCGCTGGCTTGCTGCATTGTCTACGTATGACTTCAGTCTCAGGTACAGGCCAGGAAACCAGAACATCGACGCGGATGCTCTATCTCGTCGCCCACACCCCAAATCTAAAAAAGAACAGGATTGGAGAGATATTCCTGCAGCAGGCGTGAGAGCAATGTGCCAGATGTCTACTGTGATCAGACCGAGAAAACCATATCATGGTAGAGCAATTGACCATCTGGGGGGCTCTATGCATGCTATCCCCCAAGCCTACTGCAATCTGTCAACTCTGAGTGTCAAGGAGATGCCAGTTTTGAGTGCTACTGAGCTGTCAGATGCTCAACAGGAGGATCCAGGCATTGGTGGAGTGTGGTCAGCTCTCAAGCATGGTGATGTTACAAAAATCAACAAGAGAGAGCACCCTGCTGTTCCTTTGCTCATGAAAGAGAGAGACAAATTGAAGTTTAAACAAGAAGTCTTGTACCGAATCACCCATCCACAAAGAAAACCCTGCCGCTCTCAGATGGTCCTGCCAGAGAAGTACAGGAAGATGGTGATGACATCGTTGCACGATGATTCAGGTCATTTGGGATTTGACAAGACATATGGCTTAATTAAAGATCGGTTTTACTGGCCACGCATGAAGTCAGAAGTTGAGGACTACTGCAAGTCCTGTGTGCGTTGTATACAGAGAAAGACTTTGCCCAAGAGAGTTGCTCCACTGTCTCATATGCAGAGTGATGGACCACTGGACCTTGTATGTATGGACTTTTTGTCCATCGAACCAGATTCAAGAAACACACAAAATGTTCTCGTCATTACTGATCACTATACACGCTACGCTCAAGCCTTCACGACGAGAGATCAAAAAGCCTCCACGGTGGCAAAAGTGTTGTGGGAGAAATATTTTCTTCACTACGGGCTGCCAAAGAGAATGCATAGTGATCAAGGAAGAGACTTCGAGAGTCGACTTATTCACGATTTGCTGAATATGCTTGGAGTTGAAAAGTCAAGGACTACACCATATCATCCTCAGGGAGATCCCCAGCCTGAGAGATTTAATAGGACATTGTTAGACATGCTGGGAACACTGGATGCCAACAGAAAGAACAAGTGGAGTCAACACATTGGACACCTCGTTCACTCTTATAATTGCACTCCCAATGAGGCCACTGGTTATTCGCCGTACTTCCTAATGTTTGGGCGTGAAGCAAGGTTGCCAGTGGACCTGTGTTTTGGAACATCCAGTGATGGCACACCACAGAAAACATATCTCAAGTATGTGTCTGACATGAGGAAGGAGTTGCAGGCAGCGTATGAACTTGCAGAATCCACAGCCGGCAAGCAAAACAAAAACAATAAGCGGAGATATGACCAGAAAATCTGCTACTCCCAACTCATGCCTGGTGATAGCGTTTTCATAAGAAACTTAGGACTGAAAGGAAAACATAAGCTGGCTGACCGGTGGGCGTCCACGCCCTACATTGTTGTGAGTCAAATGCCGAATCTCCCTGTGTTCCGGCTGAAGCCCAAAGATGGAGATGGCCCAATTAAGATCCTCCATCGCAATCACCTTCTACCTCTCGGACGGAGTGTAAGACTGGAGAGACAGCCTGACACAGAACTAACTCCAAATAAAAGAACCCTGAGGCGAAGAAGAAAGAGAGGGCAGGACAAGAGTAACACAGAGGTTGGAGGGACTGGAAGAAATGATGAGAAGTCTGGAGAAGAGAACGAGAAGTCACATGTTCTTCTTGACACTAATGACTGCACTGACTCCGAAAATGAAGAGATGGGAGCATGGTATGATCTACATGTTGATGACACTAAAGAACGAACTGGAGAAGAGATGTCAGAACCCTTCAGTTTGGACTTGGATGTAGTGTGGAATGCGACCACTGAACAGTCAGAAGTGATGTCGGAACATGAAGAGGAAAAAGAATCTGATGAAGAGGAAAAAGAATCTGATGAAGGGGAAAAAGAATCTGATGAAGAGGGAAAAGAATCTGATGTAGAGGAAAGAGAACCTGATAAGGAAGAAGGAGACTCTAGTCAAGGGACTCAACCCCCGGAAAGGACTGAGAAAGAACTTGAGGATGGATCTGCAGAACCTGAGCCAAGACACTCTCAGAGACTAAAGAGACCTCCCACGAGACTGACTTATGACACACCTGGAGTTCCTAGTATAGTGTCTGTCCCTGTTGTGAGATATGTTACCACTATGTACAAATGGATAACAGGTCGTGTAACCTAACTGGTTTATCTTTTGATGACATTACACTCGAATTGAATTTGTTGTTTGCCTATTAGTCATGGGGACATGCCTATTTTGGTGGGGGAAGAGTGTAATACCCTGGTTTCTAACCATGCATTATTTGTTTATATCACAGTCTGTTACTGTTGAGTATTTTGTTGTTTTCTTGATACTATACTTCAAAGGCTTAAGTTGTTTATAGTTGTCATGGTTACCTGAGGAACACTTTGCCAATTACAAGGCTTGTATTGGGTTGGCGAGGGGAGGTCCTGAGACGTGGAAAAAGTATTGCAAGAGGGGAGGAGACTAACGAGGAAGAAACGAGGGAATAGCGGAAAAAGCAGAGGAGCCTACACAAGTACTCGCCATCGCGGTTTTGTTTGATTTAATTGAACTGTAAAGTACAGTAGCGTTTCTGTTAACGTGCCTGACAGGCGTGAGATCGGGACTGTCGTCTTTGCCGAGGAAAAGAGTGCTTTCTTTGCCGTGGAGAGAGATTGGTCTACACGCGTGCATGTTCGGGACTGTCCTCCTGAGAGGGAAAGTGATTTCTTCTTACTGTGAAGAGATATCAGTCTAAAGCGTGCGTGTTGGTGACTGTCGTTTCTGCCGAAGTACAGAGTGCTTTTCTAACTCTTACTGTGGAGCGAGTCAGCTGCAAAACTCCGTGACTGGGATTGTTTAGCTGCCGCTGCTGCACCATTGAGGGGAGAAACTCGGTGTTCGTCAACTGCCTGCACAGACGGGGAGGCATGAGACAACGTGAGCTGTGGCCCCGCGCTGAACAGGGATCCCCTGCTCTACTCATCTCTGCTGTGTGTGGACGGGAGATAGGATCGGCTCCGTGTCGGGTGGTTGGGTCACCAACTACCGTTCTGTGACGTGAAGAGGATTTCCCATTGGCCTTCTCTGCACGTGGAGGTAATCTGTTGCTTTCAAGTTTCTCCTGAGCTCCAACTAAGCGCGCCAACGAACCAATGCAAGCTTGCTTAGAATAGAACTACCGTAAAATAGGAACAGAGTGCACTCAAAATAATCGGGTAACTAAATTGACATTTGGGGTTTATCTATTTTATTTTCATAGTGTTGGGTTGTATTTTTGATGTGAATAATAATTCATTCATTCCACCCATTCATTCAGTTAAACAATATCAAGAAACTGAGATACTGTGTGGTTGTCTTGTTATTTCTCATTAAAGGTAGAATACGTGAATAAGGTAACTCACATTTCCATATTAATATTCTATTGGGGTATTAACACCCAGGTTGTTCTACTGGCCTTTCATGGTCATTTCTAAGTGTGAGAATTATAATTAACCCTAGACTTGTTTATCACACATGGAGGTGGCTCTTTCACCATTTTACTTAGTACTGTTGATTAAAGGGGTTTGATGCTTTATTACGAAATATAAAGTATTCCTCATATAACGAGCCTATGGTGAAAAAGGGTTACATGTAAATACAATGAATATAAAACAATTAATTCCAGTATATCCCACAGCTATCATGCATTTACTTTTCCAAAAGAAAAAAGGTGCAACAGAACAGGGGCTTCAGATGGAAAGTAGCCTATGGCTAAATCTGTTACAAAGCATATCTTCCCCTATGGGGTTTAATGTTTTTTTGTATATGTCCCTACCAAATAAACTAATAAAATAAAATAAATAAACGTCAAAATGTTATCCATGGACAAGGAGTTTATAGCCTATAGCTCTGGAGCCCAGAGACCTTCGAAGCCATGCCCACTCTACAGTTGTGGATTTGGCTGTTATTGAGTAGCCTAGATGAGGAAATGAGTTTGAGTTGACTCCGTTTGAATATCGTAGTTTACACACAGAGCGCGTTTTTTTTAATCCGCCATTCGAAAGAAAATCATCTTGCACACTGGTCCGATGCGTTTTATTATTATGTTCGTCGTTCTATTCGCAATACGAAACACAAGTCCTCTCCTGGCTGTATCCACGTGACAACGTGAGTCGTGACTGACAGATAGCAGCAGCAGCAGGCAGCGGTGAAGTGGACGCTGGTCGGGGAAGAGCTGGTGAGGTGAAGCGAGCCGCTCAGACTGGAGTGGACTCCAACCTACCCTGCCCCTCCGCGGCTCCACACCGACGAAGACATGCTGTGGCATGTGTGTAGTGGCAGCTTTTGTTTTGGCTGCAACTCATCCGTCTCTGTCTCGCTGCTTTTGGGTGCGCGCACGTCACTTGAAAATCGGCTCACAGAATCGGCATTTTAGAGTGACCGGCGCAGATCACCGATCGAGGCCGATCACATGAAAATCGGCCATTTCCGGTCACGTGCCGATCGATCGGTGCATCCCTATTAAGAATGATCGATGAGCCCAACAAAAAGGGAAGCGAAGCTGGGGGACATTTTGGACCCCATGCTGACACCGGAAATCTGCAGAAAGAAATCATTTTTAAACATTCTTTTTTTTTTTTATGTTCACTTGATTGAGGTGTCCCACCTGACCAGGTCATGTGACTGAATCAGGTGGGTATTTAAGATGGCGTTTCTACTTTGTCTAACAGTCTGAAGAAGGGCAGGGTGATGCCCGAAACGTTACTACACGGTGTTGCAATAAAAAACCTAACTGGAGCCCTTTGCAGTGTGCAAACTTTTTACCATTTTATTTTTAACTTTGCGGAATACTCATGGTTTTTCTTTTGTCTTCTCCGTCGCTCCCAGGTGTTGAGGGAGGCGAAGGAGCGAGAGGAGCTGCAGACGGCCAAGGACAAGTGGTCAGATGCGGAGAGGAAGGCGGTCGCTCACTATGGGATGTTGTTTGATGAATTTCAGGGTCTGGCCCACCTGGAGGCGCTGGAGATCCTGTCCCGGGAGAGCGAGTCCAAGGTGCGTTTGAAGAGAGTTGTTCCAAAATAGACTTCAGGCATATGGTGTGGATAAAAGGTGTGATAAGCCATTATTTTTTATGTCTTTCCACCGTGGTACAACACATGATGCAAACTTCATACTTACACCACAGATTCCCCCTACAATATAGAGAGGCAAAGTGACCGCCTACTTCCTGCTTCAGCACTGTACCAGGGTTCTCTTTCAACATTTGTTTCGGTATCTCACTATGGGAACACGCCCTCTGCGCTGTTTCCTAGAAGCATTTATTGCATTACGCCAGTCCTGACTGGCTGACGGACGTGACGTCTGCTCCCTAGGGGGAGGGACCTTCCCCTACTATAAGAGCCTGACGTCACATCCTTACCCTCAGTCTAAAACCTCTTCTCGCTCCTGAAGCATACCTCGGAAGGACAGTACGGTGGATGAGGGACTAGCATCACTGCTTACAGAGCGAGCTTACACCTCGGTCAACGAGCGCTATCCCGACACGGTACGGTTCCACTTTCTGAGTCTAGCGGCTAGTTCGTACCCAAACGTTAGCTGCTACGGCTAGCCATCATACTAGCCTGAGCGATGTCGGAGCCGGCAATTATCCCCACCACGGGTAAAGCCAACCCTCCGGCGACGAGGACGTGCATTTGCAGCAATAAAATTTCGGGAGCAGACACTCACCAAGTGTGCTCAGCGTGCCTCGGGCTGCAACATGCCCAGGACGCGATGCTATCCCCGACTACCTGCGAGCACTGTGCACGCTTCTCGAACAAAACTCGCAGACGCAGGCTGGCACGCCAAGCCAGCATGCCAGCGACGGACCCTATGATGGGGGTATCCACTCCCCCACCACAGGAACTAACTGAGAGCCCCCGAGGAGACATCCACGCGGGGGCGAGCTGGGGCGACCAGGTCGACGAGCTAATCCCTCTGACCGGCCCCAGAGACGAGTTTGACGACGGCCTCGCGGCCGGGGAAGACGACGTCTTGGGCGAAGCCTCTGAGTCGGGAGACGAGCCTGTCAGCTTGGGCTCCGACGATGAGGAGGACAGCGGCTACGCGCCGTTTGACATCGCACCGGCTGCAAAGCCGATGGCTGTGGGATTCTTCGGCGTCGGCCCTCCAGACCCGACCGCCGGCACGGACCTGCACGATGTTTGCCAGAGAGCGGCTGCAAAGCTAGGCATAGTGTGGCCCGAAGCCCTCGCCGAAACCGCAAGGTCTCGTTACGAAGGGCGGAGACTGCCCACAACCAAGCCCTCGGCAAAGCAGCTGCTGCCGATTTTCCCTGAGTGCTTGGAGGAGGCTACCCGGTCATGGGATAATCCCCTAACGTGTAAGAACCCCGTCCTGGGAGGGTCGTCGTTAGACTGGGCCGGGATGGAAGAGAAAGGTTTCGCCCACCTGCCGCCGGTCGAACCGGTGTTGGCGTCCCACCTCCACCCCACTCAGAAAAGCACCATGGCCTCAGCGGGGCCAGGCCTGCCCTCCAAGGCAGAGTGTTTTCAATCATCACTGACGGAGAAAGCGTACAAGTGTGTCGCCACGTCAGTGAAGGCTTTGAATGCATCGTCCCTGCTAATAGCCTACCAGGCCGAATTGCAGGACGACATGCGAGATTCACCCTCCACACAAGTGTGGGATGAGGTGTGTGTGGTCACGGATCTCTGCCTGCGTCTGCATAGATGCGCAGTTCAATCATCCGGACGTGCCATGGCGATGATGGTCACTCAGGAGAGAGCTAGATGGCTTAACCTATCCAGCCTGTCCCAGAGGGAGAAGACCCAGCTCCTGGACGTCCCCGTGGACCCTAAGGGCCTGTTCGGTCCAGCCGTTGCCTCCATGCAAAAACGCTGTGAGGAGAAAAAGAAGGAAGGTGAAGCGCTACACCTCTGCCTGCCCAGGAGAGCGCCACCCCCTCCCCACCCCGCTGCTGCACCCAGGCAGTACGCCCAGGCCGCCGCCCGACCAGGCTACCGCGGTGGTTCCAAGCGACAGCCCTCCACCGGCCCACCCCAGACGGGCAGACGGGGACACGGCAAGCCGCCAGAACAGAGAGGCGCGTGGGTGAAGAAAACCTTCACCGCCGTGGTGACGCAGGGAGACCAGGCTGGTCCTCCCGCCACGACGGGGGCGAGGAAGAAGAGGCGTACTTAGTGCGCTGTTGCCGGGGGAAGACGACGGGTCCAGTCAGACGACCGATTCGCTACCCCCGAGGGATGTTCTGTTCCTAAACCAGTTCCAGAGAGCATGTTCCGGCTCCAAGAGGCGTGCAGAGGCCACATCGGCGCTCACAGTTCACAGCCACGGGAAGAAGAGAAGGGTTTGCCCAGCAGAGAGCTCGGTGGAGCCACAGCTGTATCGCAAAAGTGTAACACAGTTCAAATGTTACACAAACACATACCAGTGTCCCTCCCTTCCCAATGTAAAACGTTCATTAAAGATGTTTACAGGCGCGCATCCAGGCCACGAGCCGAGGGCGCAGCCCAATATTGTGAAAACAATAAAAGAAAAAACATTAAAAATAATGAATGTGGCGCAAGCCTGGAACATGAGCGGGCAAGTCCTCGTTACGCCGCATGGGGGAGCCATTGCTCTGCCTGTGGTGCAACGACCAAGCCAGCAAGACACAGTGAGTACGGGTGCCGCGAAGGCTCATCTCACAGTGCCTGCTCAGCCCAGTTTAGCAACGAGGCCGGCTTTGGGCCCGCTTGCGGACCGGGCTCAGCAGTGGCGGGCGTGTGTGACGTCAGATTGGGTCATAAAGACTGTAACAAAGGGTTACAGGCTCCAATTCGCATCAACACCACCGCGGTTCAACGGGATACTGCAGTCACAGGCCCGTGGGGAAAAAGCCCGTGTTTTGCAGGAGGAAATAACCTCGCTGCAGAAGAAAGGGGCTATTCAGATGGTACCATCAGAACAGAACCACAGCGGTTTTTACTCGAGGTATTTTCTGGTCCCCAAGAAAGGAGGAAGTCTGCGACCGATACTGGATCTGCGGGCTCTGAACGGATACCTAAGACGGTACAGATTCAGAATGCTGACAAACGCAGCCGTATTACGCAGTGTGCGTCCGGGCGATTGGTTTGCATCAATAGACCTGAAAGACGCCTACTTTCACATCCATATTTATCCGCCTCACAGAAAGTATCTCAGGTTTGCCTTCAAAGGAATAACCTACGAGTTCATGGTGCTCCCGTTCGGACTCTCACTGAGTCCCAGGGTATTTGTGAAATGCACCGAGGCAGCGATCGCCCCCCTGAGGGAGAGGGGCATTCGCTTGGCAACGTATATAGACGACTGGCTCATACTGGCAGATTCACCCCAGCATATCCAGGCGCAGACCAGACAGCTTACGCTGCATCTGGGAGCCCTGGGTTTCACAATAAACTGGGAGAAAAGTGTTTTGACCCCCACTCAAAAGATCACTTTTATAGGTCTGCATCTAGATTCAGTTGTCTTCAGAGCACGTCTGTCGGCGGAAAGGGAGGAAGCCTTTCGGGCTTGTCTGACACTTTTTCGCAGAGGGGCGCTGCTAAAATTCAAGATGTGTCTCAGGTTGCTGGGCCTGATGGCGTCAGCGCTTGTGGTGATCCCACTCGGCCGGTTATACATGAGGCCGGTTCAGCGGTGGGTGACGTCACTCAACCTGAGTCCGACGCACCACGGTCACCACAGGGTCTCCGTCTCATCGGCGTGCGCGCTCGCCCTGCGTCCTTGGAGACGCACAGCTTTCCTGACAACGGGCGTCTCCATGGGGACGATCCTGGCAAGAAAAGTCGTTACGACAGATGCCTCTCTGACAGGCTGGGGAGCCGTGTTCGAGGGCAGACTGGCGAATGGCACATGGAGCTCACAGCTGAGGGGGTTTCACATAAACCTGCTGGAGCTCCAGGCGGTCTCGCTGGCACTAAGGCATTTCCTACCCTTCCTGAAGGGGAGGCATGTCCTGGTCAGAACAGACAACACCACGGTGGTGGCGTATATCAACAGACAGGGTGGGCTGCGCTCCTACCGACTTCACATGTTGGCACACAGACTGACTGTGTGGAGCGACTCTCACTTGTTGTCACTGAGAGCCACCCATGTGCCGGGGATATTGAACCGGGCGGCAGATTTGCTGTCCCGAGGCAACCCCCGTTACAAAGATTGGAAACTTCACAGCGAAGTGATGTCCCAAATATGGATGAAATACGGTCGGGCGGAGATAGACCTGTTCGCATCAGAAGAGGATGCTCAGTGCCCACTGTTTTACTCCCTGACCGGTCGGGCTGCGCCGATGGGGCTGGACGCCTTGGCACACGAGTGGCCGCGTGTCCCCCTGTACGCGTTTCCCCCATTAGAGCTGATCACTCCTACTCTTGCCAGAGTGAGAGAGAGGGGCCATGCTCTGATCCTGATAGCTCCACGCTGGCCGGGGAAAACCTGGCTGGCGGAGATAATTCAGCTGCTGTGCAGCACGCCGTGGCCTCTGCCTCTCCGCAGAGATCTCCTGACGCAGGCTCGCGGGGAGATCTTCCATCCTCATCCGGAGCGCATGGCCCTATGGGCCTGGCCCGTGAGAGGCAAAATCTGACTACTGTCGGGCTTCCACGAAGTGTCATTGAGACTATTCAGAGCGCCAGAGCCTCCTCTACGCGCTGCGCATACGATGGTAAATGGCGCGCGTTCGAGGAGTGGTGCGTAAAAGCCGGGGAGGTGGCTTTTCAGAGCCCCGTAGCGGTGATCCTGACGTTTCTGCAGGGGCTGCTGGATAAAGGCTTGGCTTTCTCCACTGTCAAAGTGTACTTAGCCGCTATATCGGCGTGTCACATAGGCTTTGGGGACAAAACGGCGGGTCAGCATCCTCTCATTTGTCGGTTTATGAAAGGGGCACGACGCCTGCGCCCGGTTTCAAGGGACTTGGCTGCCCCGTGGGATTTGGCTATGGTGCTTGAGGCGCTATCACGCCCACCTTTTGAGCCTTTACATCACGTAGAGCTTAAAATACTCTCCTTTAAGACCACTCTGTTGCTCGCTTTGGCTTCGGCTAAACGCGTGAGTGACATACATGCGTTGTCGGTGAATCCGGCATGCATGCGGTTTTCAGGGGTGGATAAGGTGGTAATGAGACCTAATCCTGTTTTTGTGCCTAAGGTTTTCAACCCGGCAGTGCCATATCGCCCTATTGAGCTATATGCTTTTCATCCCCCTCCTTTTTCCTCGGGAGAGGAGGAGCGGCTTAATGCGCTTTGCCCGGTGCGGGCATTACGCATATACATTGACAGGACAGCTGGCTTCAGGAAGTCTGAACAGCTGTTTGTGTCGTGGGCTACGTCACACTTGGGGAAGCCTCTCACGAAGCAGCGTTTGTCACACTGGATCGTGGGGGCTATTACCATGGCGTATGATAGTAGGGGGATTCCTCCCCCTGAGGGTCTGCGGGCTCATTCCACGCGTGGAATGGCCACGTCATGGGCTCTGTTTCGAGGGATTTCTGTGGAGGAGATATGTGCGGCTGCCAGCTGGGCAACGCCTCACACCTTCACCAGATTTTATAGGTTGGATGTCACTGCGCCTACACTGTCGGGAGTCTCTATATCCCATAGTGAGATACCGAAACAAATGTTGAAAGAGAACTTTAGGTTAAGAAATTAACCCCTGTTCTCTGAGACATTTGTGAGGTATCTCACCAGACAGCCCTCCTTGCCTGGAGCGAGGAAGAGGTTGTGCTTGCTTAGACTGAGGGTAAGGATGTGACGTCAGGCTCTTATAGTAGGGGAAGGTCCCTCCCCCTAGGGAGCAGACGTCACGTCCGTCAGCCAGTCAGGACTGGCGTAATGCAATAAATGCTTCTAGGAAACAGCGCAGAGGGCGTGTTCCCATAGTGAGATACCTCACAAATGTCTCAGAGAACAGGGGTTAATTTCTTAACCTAAAGATTTTTATCCGCCATTTATTTTCCCATAGACATTTCGTAAAATGCTTATAATTTTTTTTTTACTTAGTCAAACCAAAAATCTCTGGTACAGTGCTGAAGCAGGAAGTAGGCGGTCACTTTGCCTCTAGATCAGCGGTTTTCAAACTGTGATTCACGCCTTCCCTGGGCGGCGCGAGAGAGCTTCAGGGAAGGTGCGACGCGATGGGGGGAAAAAACAGAAGAAGAAAAAACAACTTCAGCTATGCTTGCCGTGGTGGAGAAAAATGAACGGTTATTTAGTATCTACAGTGAGAGAGGAGACAGCGTCTGGTGCGAGCAGAAAATGGAGGAAGTATGACCCTGACTATCGTTTGGATTTACATCGTTTGGTCCCGAGGACGCCTCCCGCACCACAGTTTGAAAATGAATGGGAAACTCACTTCCGGGGCAAGAGATGTCACCTGACTGTTCAGCTCTATTGTGCCTCGCTCCCATAGAATGTGTCGTTACCCAGCGACCAATTTAAAATACAGTCGGAAGTGACCAAAAAACAATTACTGTCCTATTCAGGAGAAGCCCATTTTAATTCAGATACAGACAGATACAAGTCAATTTCTCTATTCGCCTTATGTAGAAGAGACAGACTGGCTTGAGAGACTAACAGACAATCGGAACCGATTGTGGTTACACTTCCTGTGGCAGAGCTTATCCCCGCAGCCTGCTTCCAGTGAGTCACTAGCTTTGACCAGAGACAATCTCTCTGGTTGGACCAGGTAAAACAGCCGACGTTTTGAACAGGAAGTCGTAACACAAAGGGGTCAAGTGGGCGGGGCTACATAAGGTGAATAGACCTATAGAGTTTTGTAGTGCAACATAACCAGAATCAGAATCACTTTTATTGCCACAGTATGCAACTTACATACGAGGAATCTGTCTCAGTGTCTGTATGCAGCGTAGCGGTCAGGTCAATATACAGAGATACAGAAGTAGGAAAGCTAACTAAAGACAATCACAACATTGCAAGTGCAATCAAATCAAGTAACATAACATTTGGCGTATTGATTATTGCCCAACTGTCACACACAGTACTTTTCTTTATTACACACAAAGTTACACCTCTCGCTTTCCGGTTTTTGTTCTTGTTCTTCTACATCTAGAGTAACGTTTGCAATTACTGTGTGTGTGTGTGTGTGTGTGACGTGTAGGTGAAGTCAGTGCTGACCACTCTATCAGGAGAGGAGCTGCTTCGGCTCAGAGAAGAGCTGGATGTCATCAAGGAACCGTTCTCCCTGGTGGAGTTTGATGACGAGGAAGTGGACGAGAAGAAAGGTAGAGTCTGAACTATATATAATATGTTTAAAAAAGTACAATAAAGAGGAAATGGCGGTCTGCAAATGTGTCATGAGTTAATTCAAAGAAAAATGGTAAATGGAAGTACAGTCTACTACAGGGGTGGCCAAACTTTTTTGGTTGTGGGCCGCATACAGTGTCGCGGGGCAAACAATATTAAGCAGTTTTCCCACCTGTTTAGACTGAAAGCGGGGGGGCACCCTTGTGCCATAAAAAATTAAATTTCCACCTAAATAAATATATGACATGTACTGTAGTTTATTGATGTGCTCACCTATTACAATGGGTATTTCTGTATGTTTTCAAATCTTTTCCTGTGCCAACAGGTTAAGACAGAGATAATGTCACAACATTCAGTATAAAAAAAAAAAGAAAAAAACAATAGACCGGGTCAGGTTACTCAAGTAACCCATTTTCAATGAAAAACAAAATGGGAATTTTTATTTTTACCGTTTATCCGTTTCAAACTTTAAAATGGAAAAAAGAAAAAAAGCTTCACCGGCAAAACAATTAAATAAAAATAATAATAATAATAATTACTGTTACTGTTAATAAGTTACTGTATTACATGATTACACTTGAAAGAAAAGTTTTTGCCTGTGGATTAAGACAAGAAAAGAGTAATTGGTTCCTTGTCCATCGTTGCTTGTTTATTTCTGGTTCCAGATGCAGATGGCTCAGAGTTAGTTTATGTCTGGTTCCAGATGCAGATGGCTCAGAGTTTGTTTATGTCTGGTTCCAGATGCAGATGGCTCAGTTAGTTTATTTCTGGTTCCAGATACAGATGGCTCAGAGTTAGTTTATTTCTGGTTCCAGATGCAGATGGCTCAGTTTGTTTATGTCTGGTTCCAGATGCAGATGGCTCAGAGTTAGTTTATGTCTGGTTCCAGATGCAGATGTCTCAGTTTGTTTATGTCTGGTTCCAGATGCAGATGGCTCAGAGTTAGTTTATGTCTGGTTCCAAATGCAGATGGCTCAGAGTTAGTTTATTTCTGGTTCCAGATACAGATGGCTCAGAGTTAGTTTATTTCTGGTTCCAGATACAGATGGCTCAGTTAGTTTATTTCTGGTTCCAGATACAGATGGCTCAGTTAGTTTATTTCTGGTTCCAGATGCAGATGGCTCAGTTAGTTTATTTCTGGTTCCAGATGCAGATGGCTCAGAGTTTCTTTGTCTGGTTCCAGATGCAGATAGCTCAGAGTTAGTTTATGTCTTGTTCCAGATACAGATGGCTCAGAGTTAGTTTATTTCTGGTTCCAGATAGGGCTGTGAATCTTCACTGGCCTCACGATTCGATTCGATTACGATTCAGAGGGCTACGATTCGATTCGATTACGATTATCGATGCATATCGATGCATCTTAAATCGATGCATCACTTTTTTCCGCAATACATGATTTATTTTTTCTCAGTGTGTGGCTACTTTTAAACTAAAAGTGCATTTGGAATTGCATTTTATTATGATCCCTAATTAAAATAAACAACTGCATGTACTTCCATTCTATTTTTTTTTTTTTTTTTTTTTTTTTAATAATCGATTTTTGATATTTGTGAATCGATGCAGAATCGTGCACGTCCGCATCGCGATGCATCTTATAATCGATTATTTTTGACACCCCTAGATTTTCTAATTAAATAAAAATAATAATAATAATTACTGTTACTGTTAATAAGTTACTGTATTACACGATTACACTTGAAAGAAAAGTTTTTGCCTGTGGATTAAGACAAGAAAAGAGTAATTGGTTCCTTGTCCATCGTTGCTTGTTTATTTCTGATTCCAGATGCAGATGGCTCAGTTAGTTTATTTCTGGTTCCAGATGCAGATGGCTCAGAGTTAGTTTATTTCTGGTTCCAGATGCAGATGGCTCAGAGTTAGTTTATTTCTGGTTCCAGATGCAGATGGCTCAGTTAGTTTATTTCTGGTTCCAGATGCAGATGGCTCAGAGTCTCTTTGTCTGGTTCCAGATACAGATGGCTCAGAGTTAGTTTATTTCTGGTTCCAGATAGGGCTGTGAATCTTCACTGGCCTCACGATTCGATTCGATTACGATTCAGAGGGCTACGATTCGATTTGATTACGATTATCGATGCATCTTAAATCGATGCATCACTTTTTTCCGCAATAGATGATTTATTTTTTCTCACTGTGTGGCTACTTTTAAACTAAAAGTGCATTTGGAATTGCATTTTATTATGATCCCTAATTAAAATAAACAACTGCATGTACTTCCATTCTATTTTATTTGATTATAAAAAAAACGATAATCGATTTTTGATATTTGTGAATCGATGCGATGCATCTTATAATCGATTATTTTTGACACCCCTAGTTTTTCTAATTAAATAAAAATAATAATAATAATTACTGTTCCTGTTAATAAATTACGGTATTACACGATTACACTTGAAAGAAAAGTTTTTGCCTGTGGATTAAGACAAGAAAAGAGTAATTGGTTCCTTGTCCATCGTTGCTTGTTTATTTCTGGTTCCAGATGCAGATGGCTCAGTTAGTTTATTTCTGGTTCCAGATGCAGATGGCTCAGAGTTAGTTTATTTCTGGTTCCAGATGCAGATGGCTCAGAGTTAGTTTATTTCTGGTTCCAAATGCAGATGGCTCAGTTTGTTTATGTCTGGTTCCGGATGCAGATGGCTCAGAGTTTCTTTATTTCTGGTTCCAGATGCAGATGGCTCAGAGTTAGTTTATTTCTGGTTCCAGATGCAGATGGCTCAGTTAGTTTATGTCTGGTTCCAGATGCAGATGGCTCAGAGTTAGTTTATGTCTGGTTCCAGATGCAGATGGCTCAGTTAGTTTATTTCTGGTTCCAGATGCAGATGGCTCAGAGTTAGTTTATGTCTGGTTCCAGATGCAGATGGCTCAGAGTTAGTTTATGTCTGGTTCCAGATGCAGATGGCTCAGAGTTAGTTTATGTCTGGTTCCAGATGCAGATGGCTCAGTTAGTTTATTTCTGGTTCCAGATGCAGATGGCTCAGAGTTTGTTTATGTCTGGTTCCAGATGCAGATGGCTCAGAGTTAGTTTATGTCTGGTTCCAGATGCAGATGGCTCAGTTAGTTTATTTCTGGTTCCAGATACAGATAGCTCAGAGTTAGTTTATGTCTGGTTCCAGATGCAGATGGCTCAGAGTTAGTTTATTTCTGGTTCCAGATGCAGATGGCTCAGTTAGTTTATTTCTGGTTCCAGATGCAGATGGCTCAGAGTTAGTTTATTTCTGGTTCCAGATGCAGATGGCTCAGTTAGTTTATGTCTGGTTCCAGATGCAGATAGCTCAGAGTTAGTTTATTTCTGGTTCCAGATGCAGATGGCTCAGAGTTAGTTTATGTCTGGTTCCAGATGCAGATGGCTCAGTTAGTTTATTTCTGGTTCCAGATGCAGATGGCTCAGAGTTACTTTATGTCTGCTTCCAGATGCAGATGGCTCAGTTAGTTTATTTCTGGTTCCAGATACAGATGGCTCAGAGTTACTTTATGTCTGGTTCCAGATGCAGATGGCTCAGTTAGTTTATTTCTGGTTCCAGATACAGATGGCTCAGAGTTAGTTTATTTCTGGTTCCAGATGCAGATGTCTCAGAGTTAGTTTATGTCTGGTTCCAGATGCAGATGGCTCAGTTAGTTTATTTCTGGTTCCAGATACAGATAGCTCAGAGTTAGTTTATGTCTGGTTCCAGATGCAGATGGCTCAGTTAGTTTATTTCTGGTTCCAGATACAGATGGCTCAGAGTTAGTTTATTTCTGGTTCCAGCTGCATATGGCTCAGAGTTAGTTTATTTCTGGTTCCAGATACAGATGGCTCAGAGTTAGTTTATGTCTGGTTCCAGATGCAGATGGCTCAGAGTTAGTTTATGTCTGGTTCCAGATGCAGATAGCTCAGAGTTAGTTTATTTCTGGTTCCAGATGCAGATGGCTCAGAGTTAGTTTATTTCTGGTTCCAGATGCAGATGGCTCAGAGTTAGTTTATGTCTGGTTCCAGATGCAGATGGCTCAGAGTTAGTTTATTTCTGGTTCTAGATGCAGATGGCTCAGTTTGTTTATGTCTGGTTCCAGATGCAGATGGCTCAGTTTGTTTATGTCTGGTTCCAGATGCAGATGGATCAGAGTTTGAGAGGGAATTAGTGGAAGCCTTGGATGGGCTCCATGTTTCTGCCACAGCAGACAAACTTGGCAAGGTACCAGCCGCACATTTCTGTGTTTTCCATTGGATTTCATTCAATTAAATCCGATCCAATTCAATTGAATATATTTGACTTACATGACATGCTTTGAGTTTAATTACAATCTGTGTGTGTTGCCAAACCCCCCCTCCCCCCTTTGGAGATTGTTAATTTAATACAGTGGATGGCAGATAGATTTGAACTAATATTTTTAGGGTAACAGCTCTGCTACAGTCCATTCTCACAAACTCTCTATTATCTTATCTAATAAGAAGAGGTGTTTACCCCCAACCAGGCTTGTAGGAGCACATGCAACAAGATTGCCGAAATGACCAAACCATTCAAAGAAGAGGAAGGAATGGAGGAGGATGTGAAGAAAACATTATCTGTAGAGGTATGGAAATATTGACTTTCATATACGTTTCTTTTTTTAATTAAACATTACAGTTATTATGCCCATTCGGCTCACTGATTAGAAACATGGAATCCCCCCCCCCCCCCCAAAAAAAGCATGAAATTTTGATTGCTGGTTTGAGGCTGATTCAGATTTGTTTGCTGTATTCTTCTATGAGTTCTGCTACAGATGTTGTTATGGTTACAATCCAACCTAATCATTTTAAATCAGTATTTTGTGTCATATTATTAATGTCGTTGTTAACTCATTGAGTGCCAGCCACTTTTGGAAAACGGATGCTCCCAGTGCCAGCCCTTTCAGAGCGTTTTCAGTGATATCTCGAGGCCCACAGAATATTGTGTGATATTACTATGTAAACACCGAACACGCCCAAAGAACGATGAGACTCTATTGTATCATCAGCAAAAAAAAGTTTATTGATATCATTTTCCGTTCTTTAGTTATCAGCCGGAGAAGATAGGTTGTTTTCAGCAAAAACAGACGTTTCAAACTAGAAGCTGAGATAATCAGCCTTTTGTGAAATGAAGCATTTCAAGCACATCACTGACTCTGAAGCTAATATTTTCTGATGTAGTGACACCTCAAAAATAATTTCCTTCAATAAAACAGTGAAAACAAAGGAATTTTGTTTGGCAAAATAATATTTTTTAGCTGCAACCAGCAGCGCTGGCCCCTGCGTGCGCAGACCCTACACCTTCTTGCTGGTCTTGATTTACTGCTGGTGGGCATCAGATATTCTAGCTTGTGTTTGTAAATCTGTCCATCGAGCCTCCTGCTGTCTGGGTGGGTGTTGTATGCTGCCCTGCGTGCCCCACCCCCCTCAACTGCACACTCCTCCGTGGGAGTGTCTCTGGTGGCTCTCTGCTGCGTTTGCTCTGCACTGAAAAGTGCGCTACGCCCAGCTTTTTCACAGCGTTCCGCCGTTTTTGTCGCCGGCTCCCAGCGCTTCCAGCTGAGAATAATGTAACTTTTCAGAAAGACGCTGGTGTCGGCAACTAATCATGTGGAGGGGCTATCGCAGCGGAGACGGAGGGGCTCAATTGTGGCAGCAGATTGGCTGCTGTTCACAGGCACAGCTAACGTTATGCTTCATACATATCGATGCATACCGATGCGGTTTCCGTTTCCCCATGACTTCTTCTCTGTTTTTTCCTCACCTTTCTCTAATCTGGAGAGCACTGTCGCCACCTAATGGGTCCATAAAATAGCTTATACACATTCGACATCTCCCATATTTTTACAGGAGATGCATCAGGCTTTGATCCACGTCCCACCGTCAAAAAACGCAATTGACGTCTTTAGACGTCATTGGCACTCTACGTTACTATTTGAATTGACGTCTTTAGACGTCATTGGCACTCAATGAGTTAAGAAGCCATGTAATAAGCAGGATACTATGCAATGAGCTGGTTATCATCACAAAATAAGCCCTCTGCTTTACGTTGGAAATGATCTCACTCTATCAGTAGCTTTCCCCCCCCCACTTGTTTTAAGAAAGATAACATTTTACATATTTCTGGATAATTGTGCATTGCATGCATATTATTATTATTTCTTCTTCTTCTGATTTTCTTTCTCCCCAATTGTACTTGGCCAATTTTCCCCCTGCTGCATCAGTCACTGCTCCACTCTCTGCCGATCTGGGGAGAGCCATAGACTAGCACCATGCTTCCTCTGACACATGCGCAGTTGCCAGCTGCTTCTTTTCACCTGACAGCAGGGAGCTTCACCGGAAGGACGTAGCACGTGGGATGATCACACTATTCCCACCAGTTGCCTTCCATCCCGATCAGACCAACCAGAGGAGGCGCCGCGCTAGTGCAGCGACCAGGACTCATACCCTCAATCCGACTTCCCACCCGCAGACACAGCCAATCGTGCCCGTATGGATGCCCGAATAAGCTGGAGGTAACACGGGGGCGCGAACCAGCGACCTTCATGTTGGTAGGCAGGGAATCTACCGCTACACTACCTGGACGCCCGTACATTGCATGCATGTGTTTTCCTCTGCGTGGTGTTCCGGTCCATTCAGCGCTGTGTGATCACTGCTTAATCTCTTAGAGTCTTGTTGGATCTTGTTGACTCTTGGAGGATCTTGTTAGATCTCGTTGTCTCTTGACTCTTGTCAGGAGGTTCACGCGGCGGCCATCAGGAGCCTGGCGGAGCTGACGGCTCGATCCATCGAGCTCTTCCACAAATTGGCAGAGACCATCCTCTTCTCCAACAGCAACACACAGGCCAGCCTGCTCTCACAGTAAGTGTGTGTGTGTGTGTGTGTGTGTGTGTGTGTGTGTGTGTGTGTGTGTGTGTGTCTCAGTTTTGAATATGTGTGGAAGGGTCGAGTTCCACTCTGCAATCTAAAATGTCATAATTCATATTTCTTCTGTTTTTGCCATAATGTCATATGCCATATTTTCATATGTCCTCAGGTTAATGGTTGTTTTGTGTAAAGAAATCTCCCTGATGTCCAAGAAGTTCACCTCTTGCCTGACAGCAGCAGGAGTAAGGCTGATGTTACTGACTTTACTGTGCATTTTGTTCCAAAATGTTACATTTAACATTACAAAAAAATTGTTGATATGAAAGTAGAACTCATTATGGACATTAAGAACACAGCCTACTAAATATTTGTATCTGTATTTTTAAAACATTGAAGTAATAATCAAAACAAAACATTTTTAGATACCGGTAAACAAATATCTGTTTTGCTACTGCCTATATGATTATTATTATTTTTAATCAAGGCATAGCTCATTAAAGATTTGGCTACATGACTGTGTTGTGTTTGGTTAATCTGAGAGTCAATGCTAATCAGACCTAATCACTCTGTCTGTTGTACAGTCCAATGAGAAGGCGGACGTCCTCAATCCACTAATAACAGGAGTCTTCTTAGAGGTTTGTGTCTCATCGTCACTGCACTCACATCACATACAGAGAATTGAATTAGTTTGTTAGATCACTGCTTCGACATTAGCTTGATACAATGGTCTGGGTCAGGGGTTTTCAATGTCTGAGACTGTGGGCCTCCCCCCAGACAAAGCTTGGAAAAAGGACCCCCCCCACCACTCAAATCCTGGATGCATATGGGATCATGATTATGTTATTTGATCCCATACACACTCAACAATTGAGCCAAGATAGCCTGATATTGCTGTTACATAGATAAAAAGGTCTGTCTGAAGGCATTTTATGGTTTCTGACTCTAGGAAAGTGGGAAAAACTGTCAAATTCCCCAAAACTACTGTATCTCTGAACTATCTCTTTAATCAAATCACACACATTTAAGCTATTCTATGACCTCATTTTAATAAGTAATGTTCACTTCCATTCACTGAGGCTCCCCTGAAACTGCTTGGAGCCTTCCTGGGGAGGCCCACCTCCCACTTTGAAAGCCCTTGGTCTGGGTGAATACTCTTTTCTGGTTGGCCGGCAGGTGTGTGCATTCAAACTTTTTAACGCACACGTATTCCGGCTCAAGTTGAATCACTGGTCGAGCTATATTAATCCTTTGCCACATTATATCATAGTAGTATCAGCATGTATCTAAAATACACCACAATGTTGCAGTGAAAAAGTTAAACTTGGACTGAACTTTGGACGCAGTGGCACAAGCCAATAAAAAATAATGTACTGGACCTTTTTTCTTCCTAAAAAAATAATGTATTTTGGAGCACAGAGGTGGAGTTAACATGTGTCAATGTGGAGAGAGAGACAGATCAAGAGAGAAATTGAATGTGAGATGGTGCTTGTAGATGCGTGTGTGTATAAACCTACATTCCAGGGATTTATAGCCATTGATTTGTACATTTCAAAAGAAAGCCAGAGCACCACAGGTTAACAAACATCTGTGATCTTCCAGGCATCCAACAGTGCGTCTTACATCCAGGATGCTTTTCAGCTGCTGCTGCCCATACTGGAGGTGTCCCACATCCAGAGGAGCACCGAGTCCAGCCAGCAGTGAGTGTAGAACCACGACTCCAGCCAGCAGTGAGTGTAGAACCACGAGTCCAGCCAGCAGTGATCGCAGAACCATGCCTCGAAGAAAAGAAAAGCAGGGATTCTTATCAAAGCAGAGCATTGATCGACGCAGCATTAAAGTTTTAAAACCCGCTGACATCAGCTTTTACTCTGCCGTGTTTTTGGTTCAACACAAAAGGCAATTTGACGCCTGGGAGGAAGAGTGTGTGTTACTGTCAAACAGTGTTTACTCATTGCGGGTTTTATTTCAACTGCTGCTTTATTTGTAAAGCACAAGTAAAAGGACGGAAGGATGGAGCTACAGTATTGAGGAAGTTAATGGAATTCGTGTTTTAATGACGATCTCTCAACTCCAGTCTAAAGGGAACAAAGCGGAGAAAGTAGCGGAGCTGTCGTTCATTTTCGAGATAAAAGCCCTGCAAGACGCAGGTATTTTCATGTTTTTGGCATGACTCATTAGCCAGCAGCACCTCCCTGCATGGGATAGTTTGATCTAATGCGGATCATCCCCACTAAACAATCAGTTAGTCATCAGTCATCTTTTTTGCTTTGTATTCATATGTACAGTATGTACACTACTTTTAAGACGCACTACGTGTTGGTAACTGTTGTAAAAAGTCTCTGTTTTGCCTAAGAGAACTGGTTGTCTTTCTTTCCTGGCAAAATGTATTTAGGATATACAGTAATTCTCTCTTTATTGTGCGCAGTGTCATGTATGTTTATGTATTTGACGGCCATCAGTTTTTCGTTTTGAAAAGAAACGAAAAACAAGTTGTTTCCCATTTTTTCTTTGATAATAAAAAACGGAAAACAACTCGTTATCCATTATCCAATTTAATTTGATGTACTTGTAAATGGAAATTGGGAACTAAAATACCCATGTGGAAAACTGTGGAAACTTTCTCAATTTTGTGTTCGTTTCTTCTCTGTGACCAGGAAACGATATTTTGGCAAAGGCATGACCCGCCCATCTCTGCCTCTGATTGGCCTAGCGTCAAACATTGTTCATCCATTCACATTCGCTTTGCTTTCCTGCAATTTCAAGTTCAACTAGGCTATATGAATATGATCCCATCATAACCTCTGATTATGCTGCCATCTGCCATTTCATGCTTGTTGATTTAATAGTCGTTTTGCATTTGCTGACATCATGGTTATGAACAGATTCTTAGATGATCCACAGTAACTTTATAGCCTCAGTAACAACTAACTGTAGTCATTAATAGAAAAGTATGAATGTCCAGTATGAAGTATGAATGACAACTAGTTGCAAGTAGCCCACTGTTTTTTTTATTCCCCAATAGATGTACAATTATGTAAAATTCCCGTGTTGTACCATGAAATAAAATGGTTCAAAACGTTTTGATGTTGGTGAAAATTAATAGCGATCAATTGCTCCCCGACCTCCAAAGTCAGCATCATCATCAGGAATTGCTCCTCCTCTGTCCCTTTGCTGCATGTTCTGCACGACATGTTGCACATAATTAAACAAAATAAACAATTTAACTGCAACGTTACTAACATTTTCGCTGCACCTTTGACATTGAATGAAACAATCGGCTATGCTCATTTGAGATGGCTCTGGCTCGCCTGGAAAGCAGGCGAGAGCAGCCGAGTGCAGTCACCCAATCATGGGGAAAAAAATATCGCTTCCGGGTTACAGAGAAGAAATTAAGACAAAATTGAGAAAGGAGTTTTCCACATGGGTATTAATTCCCAATTTCCATTTACAAGTACATCAAATTAAATTGGATAACGGGATAAAGGATAATGGATAGCCTAACGGCCCGTTTTCCGTTTTTTTTATTATCAAAGAAAAACGGGAAACGACTCGTTTTTTGTTTCACAATTTCAAAATGAAAAACAGATGGCCGCCAAGTACACGGACCCATGTAGGGCTGCAACTAATGAATACTTTCATTATTGATTAATCTGTCAATTATTTTCTCGATTAATCGATTAGTTGTTGGTCTAAAATGTCACAAAATGTTGAAAAATGTCGATCACTTTTTCCCTATAGTCTCGCTGGCCAGCATCCTCTCCAGTCGTCTGGCTGCACGGAAACAGGCTACTGGGTCCTGGGATAAGCCCTCCCTTGCTCTACAGCTGCTCCCCATTGGAGCGACTGTTTCAGTCACGGCCGGATGTCAGCTCTCGGCTTATTACAAGCTCCGTCATTGGCTCCGACCATGTCAATCAGAGCGGCTTCCGCTCCCTGTGTGTCGCTGTAAACAGTGCTAACGCTAACTAGCTAGCAAGCTAACGGCAGAAACCTACACGCTAGCTCGTTGCTACACGCTGAAAATGGCAAGTTGGATTGTTGGAAACTATTTTCTAAGGGCACTGCCGCCAAGCGCCGCCCATCGCAATCCCACAATGGATACCTGCGCCGCCAGACTCTTCTCACGGTAGGGAGGGAGGCTGGCCAGCGAGACTACTTTTTCCCCAAAGCCCAGGATGACGTCCTCAAATGTCTTGTTTTGTCCACAACTCAAAGATATTCAGTTTACTGTCATAGAGGAAAGAAATGTTTACATTTAAGAAGCTGGAATCAGACAAACAAAAATCTTAAAAAATTACTCAAATCGATTAATCAATTATCAAAATAGTTGGTGATTAATTTAATAGTTGACAACTAATGGATAAATTGATTAATTGTTGCAGCTCTAATGTCATGATGACTTTGTTTCTATGCATATACAGTATCTCTCTGAGACACATGTACAGTAGCCTACATGCTGAACAAGTGTGAAGAAGTACATTTCCAAATCCCTAATGTATGGATTGTGATTCTGAATTTTAATTAATACAGTAAGGCTTATGTCTGGATTGGTGTAGTTCTGTTGTTAAATATATTATTCATGAAACCTCAGAATAGCCATTTCAGGTGGGGTTTTTTGCCTGATGAAACATTTTTTTCTTCCATGAAAGTTTGAATGTGTTGTCAGGATGTGAAGTGATCTCTGGTCTTTTTTGGAGCAATATACAAACAATAACTGTCAGATATTTGAAATGGTTTTCAAATAAATATGCTTTCTTAATCAGATTGTTGTCTTTATTGTTGTGGGGATGTGAAGTGATCTTTGGTCTTTTTTGGGGCAGCAATACACACACGCACACACACACGATAACTGTTTTGATTATCATACTTTTTTGCTTTTGTTTGACATTGTCTTTCATGATCGTCGTAACTTTCAAGTGTCCAGCAATCAGATTCAGTAAGTTTATTGGTTTGTCCTTTAATGAAATATTGGCCAGTCATGTCTGAAAACTGATTGAAAATATTTTGTTAACATTAAATAAACGAAATCTTCAAAACCAGTGGGGTGTACCACGAAGCAAGATTAGTGGCTTAGCGAGGTAACTTCAGGTTTAACCCTATAGGTTTGTCGTACCACGACTTCTTACCGAGATAGATCACCATAGCAACTTATGCTCTATGGCTAACCTGCTTTGTAGCAGGTTAAGTTCAGAGGATAAGATCAAAACCCATGAAAGACCCACCTGCTTACCAGTCGGCTCTCTGGAAACAGCGAGTCACCATTCATATGGTCCCCATATGAAAAATACATTGCATTCAAAAGAAAATAAAAAAAATGGCTCCTGTTGAATTAATCGAGGACTGATTAGCCTTGCACTTGTTGCAGGCTACATTTAAATGAAGCCCTACTTACCACTTTGGAATATGTTTTTATATATTAATTTTTGTGCACTCAAGTAGATACGTTGTTTGACCCCACCGATCGATTGCAGCTGAATGGTGAGTGGAGAAATAGCACTAAACCGGCATAAAAATACATAAACGTCTCCAAAGAGCACGGTGCTGTGTGCGCAATGGAGCTGCTGACGTTGGGTTGGACATGGTCATACATGTCAGAATAGCCTACTACTTACCATCTGCAGCTGCAACTGTGTTGCTTTTGGCCTGTATGATATGATTGAACTTCATATTATTTCCAGCAGTCATTGTATTAAATATGGAGATATGTGACCACAAAATAGGCTATTTTTTATAGATGAAATCTATGCCCGCACGTACCGTGTCAATTCAGTTCAGCAGCGTTTTTTAATTTTATTATCATTATTTTTTTATTGATAACCTATTAGCCTATAGGAATTATTCCATCAGTGCGACCAAACACATCATGAGATCATTATTATTCATTGAGCCTAAATAGTCTAAAAACTCCTATGGATTTTGGAAATAGACATGCAGGTTATATTGAGTTTATTGAGAGGGTGAATTGAGCTGCTGTAGATAGCGTGGAGGCAGAAACCGCTCTTCAAAGAAATTACTGATGTGAATAAAAGTGGTAACTTTAGACAGTCATTTGGGAACAGACTAATAATATCCAACGCAGATTTTGATTCTGACATACAGTAGTAAAGCTTCACGATTTGCGCTTTGAATGAATGATGAACTAGGCGTGTCTGGCGCTGTAGAAGCTGGAGCAGTCCATATTGCATTGTGATTGGCAGTTGTTAAAAACCAAGCCTCTTTTGCGGGCACGAGCTCCTGTGGGCATTTTCATGTGCAGCTCTCAGCTTGATTAGAAAAACCTGGTTCCACTTAACGAGTGGCGAACTACATTCGTAGTATGACTTAACTAGAATCCAGCTAGATGGCAATTATCTGGTTAGCCAAACCAGATCAAGGGACAGATCGTGGATCTTCTTATACAACATTCGTGGTAGCCTACAGGTGGACTGTTAAATGAGAGATGTTTTTGCGAACCTTCACTTTGAAAAGGATTCTTGAATTAATGGATGAAAACAGTTTGCAGGGAAATGGGAAGTGTTTTTAGTTACTTTTGCCATCCAGTAAGATTTTGAATTGTGTCTTTATTTTTGCATGCTTTGTGCACTTGGCAGGTGAAATAACTTTCATGTATTTACCTCATCTTTTTGGCTTGACATGTTGTAATATTATTTATCCAGCAGATGGCAAGAGAGGCCTATTTAAAGTAGACAGCAAATCTGCATTCTGTATCTTTATTTGGACCAGAATATGTATGACCTAGTACTGGATCTAGGCTACATGCGTAGGCTATGCATGATGTCGTATGGTATATGACGTGAGCCTTTGAGACTTGACTGTGATAAATGACTATAAATTCTAGACAAGGGGTTTTCAAAATCTGCGACTGTGGGCCTCCCCTCAGACAAAGCTTGGAGAGTCAGTTGACAGCCGGAACAGGGACGGCACCCGGGTAGCAGTATGGGTTAGCTCCCCAGCCTGCGTCTTCCGTGAGGAAGAAGCCCAAAAACCCACGAGAGGCCTTTTAGGAGGGCCATTCAAGCCGCAAGTGGAGACTGCAGTGCCACCAAGTACTGGTACTGCATGGTGTCCACTAAGATACCATCACCTCGGAATGAGATGTTTGGAGCGGGGGACTCTGGTGCAGCGCACAGGTCGTAGACCTGGTGAGACGAGGGAGGAACCCGGCCGGGTGGCAACCCACAGAGCCCGGTCCCTCTACGTACCAGAGCCCTCTCCCTCCCCCGGTCCCGGCAGAGTAGTTCCGGAGCAGCGTATTGAGTGGCCCTGACCGCATGACCACCTTCGACCCTCCCTATAGGGCTGACCGTGGGTAGCTACTGGGACGTAAGTTGGGGCTTGGCCAGCCCCGGCTGGGTCACCTGGGCGAGGGTGTATGATGTTGCGAGACCCGAAACATCCTATGACCCCAGGGTACATCACTGAGGATACGTCCCAGTTATGCATCCATGCGATGTTTTTTCTTTCTTTATGAAAAAGTTCCTGATCATGATTGTTATTTGATCCCATAGACATTCAATAAGATAGCCTGATATTGCTGTTTGTCCTACTTCAGACTACACCAAATACAGTAAAAAGGGTCATCTGAAGGCATTTATTTGTTTCTGACTGTGAAAGTGAGAAAAACAGTTTGCTATTCTATGTGATCTCATGTTGATACCTAATGTAACATTTTTTCACTTCCATTCACTGAGCCTCCCCTGAAACTGTTTGGAATCCCCTGGGGAGGCCCGCCTCCCACTTTGAAAACCTCTGTTCTAGACTAAACTCGACAATTTAAGTCAGAAAATATCACTGAAAAAAACACACAAAAACAACATGATATGACAGGGTCCCAGTAACAATTTATTTATTTACAAATCACACACATGAGGAACAGAAACATGTCAGTCTGTGTGGCCTACAGACTGTGGGTGATGGTGCGGTTCCTCAGTCCCTGGACGTACTCCCTGGCCTGGTCCAGGCTACTCCTCTCCTCGGCCCGGGGCGGTGGACCCTCCACCAGCTTCACAAAGTAGTGGCAGTGCACCTTGTCCATGATGCCAAACATCCCCCTGCCGTGGTACCGGATCCGCTTCAGGTACTTCCCTTTACCCGAAAACGACTCCGCTGGAGGGGAGGAGAACAAGAGTTTGACTTTACTTTCTGATTCTCAAAAACTAGCTACAATCCTTGGAGAGAAATATAAAAAAGAGAGATCTCACTGGATCAATCGTCAGAACTTATGGAGCATTGGGAGCAATGTGTTTTTACAGCACCCCAAGTTTTAGAAAGGAAGCCATTTGAACGAACAAATGGGGCCTTTAACTATGATGATGAAATTATCTAAAAGGATACAGTACAAATGCTTGGTTTTGAGTTAGTATTAGAGATGCACCGATTGCCATTTTCTTGGCCGATTCCGATTTCCGATTTTTGAATAGTCTGACTTGCCGATACCGATTTTTGCCGATTCCGATTTTCTTTCTAAGAACAACAATTGACAGCTTACACAAATGTTTTTGTAACTTTGTTTGAAAATTAAGATTCATAGAACAATTCTTATCATTTGCATGAAGTAGGACCATCTCACTCAAACACATCTCAAAATAACTGTTCCAGGTTAGGCTACTGGACAGAGCTTTTTTGTGCAAATACAATGAATACAAAAATTAAATTAAATCCAATAGCCTATATCCCACAGCTATCATGCATTTACTTTTCCAAAAGAAAAGAGGTGCAACAGAACATCAAAATGATCCATGGACAAGGAGTTTATAGACTGGCTCCAGACCAGTCCTCTTGAGTAGAGGGGAAATGAGTGTATGAGTTACAGTAACGATCTTCAGTCTGAATATCAGACAGAGTTTACACACAGTCCGAAGTTTCGTATGTGTTTTTTTTAATCTGCCATCCGAAAAAAGATTGTCACGCACAGAAAACCTTGCACACTTGTGAGTCCGATGCATTTTTATTATTATGTCCGTCGTTCTATTTGCAATACGAAACAAATAGTCTGTCCTGTATCCACGTTACAACATGACTGATAGGCTGAGGCAGCAGCGCTGATGTGGAATGGAGAAGGCAGGTCAGGGGATGGTTATACTGGACACAATGCTCGCGTTCACCTCGCCAAGCCGGCTGTGCGCGGTGGCGGGTTGCTGGAGCACCGCTTCCCGGGGAGAGAGAGCAGAGAGAGAGGGGCCAGTGAGGTGAAGCGAGCCGCTCAGACTGGACTCCAGCCGAGCGGGACTCGGCCGCACCTCTGTCTCCACGGCTTATTTTCGACTAGCATGTGTGACAAACTGCGAGCTTTGTCTACTTCACTGACAGTGAAAAAATTCCACAACGAGGAAGGTATGCTGGCGTGTGTGGTGTGGTGGCTGGGTGCCTGTCTCAGTGTTTTGGGGTGCGCGCACGTCATGTGAAAATCGGCTCACAGAATCGGCTATTTAGAGTGACCGGCGCAGATCACCGATCGAGGCCGATCACGTGAAAATCGGCCATTTCCGGTCACGTGCCGATCGATCGGTGCATCCCTAGTTAGTATGCAGTAATGCAGTCAAGGTTGTCCTAAACTCAAATACATCAGGCCTTTGGGAGGTGGCTTGGGCCTTTGGGGGCCACCGAAAATTCGGCTATGCAGGAAAAACCTTGAATAGATACAGGAGAGCGAGGCCAATTTCAGCTATGGACAGGGCTGGGCAATGCCCACTCAGACATGAGTCTTGTCCACCCAATCAAAAGTTAGGAAACATATTGCAGCAAGCACAGGCAGAGAGAGATGACCTCCGTTTTATTAGCAGATCCTGCGCCCCATACAACACAAGACTACAGGAAATACCGTTTATTGCATTAGAACACACTCACCCACACACAGCATCTCAGAGGGGGTCACTGAACTGCACACCCGACTCACCCATGGTGCTAACTTTTCAACATTGTGAAGCAATGTAATTAACATGCAGAACAGCACTATTAGTCGACACATAACCTTGCAGATAACAAACATCATGCATATAGAACAGGAAGTCCTTTAATTAACCTCCCAAAGCACATTAATAAACACATGTGCCCCAGAGAATGCTGGGACCTCCGCCTACAATGTTTCTTTTCACCCCCAACCAATAGAAAAATTCAGTATGTTGCAGCGAGAGATTTCATGCAGATTTATGGACTTTTCTCTGTCTGGCTGCACGTTCTCTGCTGCTTGACAACTGCTGTGTTAGTTACTGCTACGGTATTCAAGACTACTTATTCTATCCCGTTTACAACAGTCGCCACTTGCTCACAAGTACTGCCTTGTGGCGAGAAAATCGTGTAGTGCATTCTCACACACCAAAGTACTTGTCTCAACTGTCAACTGTTCCAACTGACTGTCTATAGTGAATGCTTTCCACAAAATCATGAACAATGAAGAAAACCAGAAGGAATACACTTCCACTTTTACCAAATAAACCAAAATACATGTTCTGCGACAAGTTATAGGCCTATCATCCTGAAAACCCAAATATTTGAAACTAGTAAAATTATCTGTCAGTGCAATAAGGTAAATAAAATAAGTTGTTGGTCCCGCATAGTAAACATAAACATTATAATGTCATGTTCCCATATCTGGGAAGCTGTCACAAGTAGGTGGCTCCTACTGGAACAATTTGGTGTACCCATTACACTTAACTCTGGAAATTAATGTTTTTAATATTGCAGGAGGGCTCTGGAACTGCCAGTCAGCGGTTAACAAAACGGAAACAATTTCAGCGCACGCCCTTTCCCAATCCCTTCACTTTCTTTCCCTCACTGAAACATGGATCATACCTGGCAACACCGTCACCCCCGCAGCTCTCTCCTCCGCCTTTTCTTTCTCCCACACCCCCCGAGCCGTAGGACGCGGAGGGGGGACGGGACTCCTCATCTGCTCTGACTGGACCTACACTGTTACACCTCCCCCTCATTTATCCACTTCCAGTTTCGAATTCCATGCAGTCACTGTCTCCTTACCTGTCAAACTCTTCATTATCACCATCTACCGTCCCCCCGGACCCCTTGGCCTATTCCTAGAACAATTGGATCCCCTGCTCTCCTTCTTCCCGGAAAATAACACACCACTCATTCTCATGGGAGATTTCAACATACAGACATCCACTCTTCACTCCTCCCACTTCCTTAACTTCTTTTCCTCCTTCGACCTCGCCCTTTCAGTCTCCCCCCCACTCACAAAGCTGGAAACCTACTTGACCTCATTTTCACCCGCTCCTGCTCCACCACTAACCTCACTGTCACCCCTCTCCCTATATCTGACCATTATTTCATTTCCTTCTCCCTTCCGATCTCCAGCCCCCCCACCCAGCCAACCCCCACCCACTCTATCACCACCCGTCGCAACCTCCGATCCCTTTCTCCGACGACCCTTTCCTCTGCTGCCCTCTCGCTCCTCCCCTCAGCCCTGCAATTTTCTCTTCTTTCAACCAACATAGCCTCCACTTTGCTCCTATCCTCTCTCTCCACTGCCCTCGACTCCCTCTGCCCACTCATCACCAAACCCGCCCGATCCTCACCCCCCGCCCCCTGGCTAACTGAACCCCTCCGAATTCACCGCACCAATCTGGTTTCAAACCCGCCCACTCCACTGAAACTGCTCTCCTCTCCGTCACTCAGTCTCTTCTTTCCACCAAAGCTGCCTCCCTCTCCTCAGTTCTCATTCTTCTCGACCTATCTGCTGCATTCGACACAGTCAACCACCAAATTCTCCTCACTACTCTCTCCGACCTGGGTATCACTGGCTCTGCACTCTCTTGGTTCTCTTCCTATCTCTCCCACCGCTCCTATCAGGTCTCCTGGAGAGGATCCCTTTCGACCCCCTGCACTCTTTCCACGGGTGTCCCTCAGGGTTCTGTCCTTGGTCCTTTTCTCTTCCTTCTTTACATGACTTCACTCCGCCACGTAATCACATCCCATGGTTTTTCATATCACTCATATGCCGACGACACCCAACTGTTCCTTTCCTTCCCCCCCTCTGACACTCAAATTCAATCACGGATCTCGGCTTGCCTCACAGACATTGGCACTTGGATGTCCAACCACCACCTCAAACTCAACATTGCAAAAACCGAGCTTCTCCTTTTCCCTGCCAAAGACTGTCCTCTAACTGACCTCTCCATCTCCTTCAACAACACTACTGTCTTTCCCTCACAAACAGCTAGAAACCTCGGAGTCACTCTTGACAACCAACTGTCCTTCACTTCCCACATCGCAGCAATAGCCCGGTCCTGCAGATTCGCCCTTTACAACATTCGCCCGTTCCTCTCCAGACAAGCAGCTCAACTCCTCATTCAGTCACTCATTCTGTCACGTCTGGATTACTGCAACGTGCTACTAGCCGGTCTCCCTGTTTCCGCCACTCAACCACTCCAACTTATACAAAATGCTGCAGCCCGTCTAGTCTTCAACCTACCAAAATTCTCCCACATCACCCCGCTTTTCCATGAACTTCACTGGCTTCCCATCACTGCACGGATCAAATTCAAAACACTTGTTCTGGCCTACTCATCAGTTCACCTCACAGCCCCACCATACCTACAACCTATGGTCAAGTTCCAGAGCCCTCATCGCGCACTCCGACCCTCCACTAGCTCAGGACGCCTTGCCCCTCCCCCCCCACGTGGTTTTAACAGCTCCCGATCACGACTTTTTCCCCATCTTGCACCAAAATGGTGGAACGAGCTCCCCTCTACAATAAGAACGGCCAAATCACTACCCATTTTCAAAAAGCAGTTAAAAACCCATCTTTTCAGTCTTCATGTTGCCCCCCTGTAAACCCTCTCTAGCTCCACGCTCTATTGTCCTATGCTCTTTTGTTTGTAAATATATTTGAATTTAAATTGCTGTTTTTACATTTGTTCACTAAAACTGTTATGTAATTTTCTTATTGCTGTACTGTGTTGTAATCCATGTTGTATGTCGCTTTGGATAAAGGCGTCTGCTAAATATCAATAAAGTAAAGTAAAAGTAAAGAAATGGCTTCTACAAACTGCTTCAAATTGTTCTTTATAAATTAGAATATAATGCAACTTAATCCCCATCCCCGAACCGACAACCTCTGGCAACCTACCGCCAAAGTTGCCGCCTACCAGCCCACCCTAATGTAGCAGGCTAAAATCGGGCCTGCAGGAGAGCATCTTTAAAGTCGAACTGAACCCGTTCGTCACGTGCGTCGCAATCCGTTTCAGACTGAAAACATAATTTGTCTGAGATGACAAGTTGAGAGGCGGGTCATAGTATCATGTCGATGATTTGATTTGACAATTCTGTTGACTGGCTTTGGCATTGGTCAATCATGGCGTGTTCCACCCCCAAAATCGAGTGGGATTCAGCGTGTTGTCATGCTACGCGAGTGGCGCGAGTGACTGCCCGCCCGCTTGGAATCTCCGAGGGCAGACCCCTGACAACCACGCTCTCAAGCGCGCGCCTTTTACGCTATTTCTGTAAATACGATATCCCTGGAATGCGCGTTTTAACGAGCCAGTTACATTTCTTTGCATTCTTAGATATTATAGTTTTTGTTTTTTGTTCATGTTTCTAACAATTGGTCAAGTTAGTAGTTAGTTTATGGGATAGGAATTCTGCCAGATGACAGGCACTAGGCGCCATTTTCTACTTCAGAGAAAATTATCCTGAAAAAAAGATTTGATTGACAGCTGCAATTGTCGTGATATGATTGGTTGAAATGGGGTAGAAATCTGATAGTACTAGATATGTCATGGTCAGTGTTACTGGTCATGAGTTCTCCATCAGCCAAGCTGTACAGCAAACTGTACATTACTGTTATCAATGAATTCTTGAAAAATGAACTTTTATTGTGAAAAAGTGTGAAAAACTCAAGAAATTAGATTTTTGTGATTTTTTTTGCATACATTATTAACTCATTCATGGCCAGTTTAGGACTGCCAATATTTAGCACAGGCCAAAGATTTTCATAATTGTTGGTCATCTTTCAAGACCCACAGTAAATTATCTATTAGCACCAAAGTGATTTGCAATACCTCAAAATGAAGATGTACGTCTCTGGGTTCACCAGGGAAAAAAAAGTGAGCTTTTAGCATGTTCTGTACTCTACTTATAGCCATTTATATACACCCTGTTTTCACCAAAAAGGTCTCTCTGAGAAGACAAACAGGAGAAAAGGCCATTTTTGTAAAATACACAATCTCAGGCAGAACTCGCTCTCAATTCTTTTTTCTTTTGAACTGTATTGACATCAGACATGTAAATATTATTCGTTATGACACAAATGACAAAAAATAAATATATATATATATATATATATATATATACATGAAGTGCTTTTTTTACATTCAACAATACAGTTTACTCAGTGTGAGTGTGGTTTGACTTCTGCGAACAACTCAATCCAGGTTCGCCCTGCAGCAGAGGCGACCAGCGCAGCGCGCCGAGGGGTGTTTCAATGGCGTTTCTCCTCTATGCAACAGGCAGCGTTTCTCCGTTTTCTCCTCCTCTTCCATTTCAAAACAACAGCTGCGGTATGTGTTTGATAACGTGTTGTCAGCTTTGTCTTTGAGGCTAGGGACCTGATAACATGTCACAGGCTGGGGAAGTCTTTGAACTACGCGCTGTACTAATAAAAACAAAAACACGTCAAACACGTCATTGGCCCTCTGGGCTATTCCTGATAACACGTCAAAGACGTCTTTGGCCATGAATGAGTTAAATAGGTGCATTGCATACCCAGGTATTTGAACTAAAAGAAAAGAAAAGTCATTTTTGGGTTCAGCTCGACTTTAAGCAATATGCCTTTGAAACAGAATCATCCTTCCTTATTATATCCACCTTATTTTTGAATGCCCCACTGTAAAAAATAATTGTGGGAACAAGGTCTGGTTTAACGTGACTCATTAGCCCTTTTCCCACATGCGCTTTGTACCGCAAAATGACCGGAACGTGGTGTAATGCCTGCATGTGGGAAAGGCGCCGTGCCGGTATAAGCCGGCACGCCGTCGTCCCCGACATTTCACCAGTTTCGATCCAGTCAGAAGAGCGGTATGCTCTTAAGGGGACGTAAGTGGAAACGGGTCCAGTCATTTTCCGCGACAGCGGTCCTTCAATCATGGGCGAAGTGTAGCCTACACACGTTGCTTAATGTTCCAGCGGGCATAATCTAATCATTCGCGCACATTAAAGCAAACTGGCGAAATGATCTTGTGATAGCCTAATAAGAGCAGTATGTCAGCTTGCTGATTTCCGAAGGCAAGCCGGACACATCAAACGAAGCCAGTCTGTAAAAAGTGCTTCAACGCGACGCAGGTGAACGGATAAACATCGAACCAGCAACTATTTCTCTCAGACACGGATCCCAACTTCTTCAAAGTGCATCATCTAATCATTTGCGCACATCAAAGCAAACTACTTCCACACATTTCGCTTCATGCATTTGCTTTCTCTACATACATAGGCTACAAGCGTTGGGCAGCTTGCCTTGCAAGCCTCTGCCATTCTCGCTTTGTCTGTCCTGTGTCAGGCTGCTGCAAAGTACGGAGGACTGAGTGAAGTTTTGCCGACCCCCCAAATAAGCTCCCCCCTCCCCCCGTCCCCCAACATACCGGCTATTTGACGACTAGATTCCCATATGCGCGCGCTAAGGTGTGAAGGGAAATTCAGGGAAATGTCCGATATTGACTTACAGGTAATTTTCCGGTACGCATGTGGGAAAAGGGCTATTGTTGCAGCTTGCCATTTCCTTTGTTATACTCGGCTGCAGACCCGAATTATAAACCGGAAGCTGGAGTCCGTTATAAAAGTTATAAATATAGTCACGTTATAAACAACCAACCAACGCTGCGGGTCCGTATGGAAACAGTGTTACTCGAAATGGTTAAAAGTTAAATCAATTTGGTCACTCAGTGGCGTTTTACTGCCATGTAAAGTAACTATTATGCTAGCCGTTAGCATTAGCCACAGTAGCCGACTACCCACAATGCATTACGTTATCCCAGCACCTGAACGACACGGCTGTAGATCAGAATGGCTCTGCTGTAAGATCCTCATAGACGTTTTTTTTTGTCAAGTTAAAACAGTGTAACAATTACACCGGAAGCGGAAGAAGCACCCATCAGGCATCATGGCAGCTAGAAATAAGGTGGATAAAAGGGAGTAATTGGGTTCTGCAATTTGGGTCACGTTTTGGCAGTCACAATTTTGGTTACACAAAATTAGCAATTGTGATGTCACTGATGACGTCATCGTGATGTTACTGATGTCAGACATATAGAGATTGTGACATCAGCAGTGATGCCACAATTGCTCGAGTGTAACCAAAAACCACAATTGCTCGAGTGACATCACTGAGTAGTTTAGAGGTAAAAGCACTCGCCTACCACCGCGGAGACGCGGGCTCAATTCCCGGCAGCGGTACCTCCGGCTTGGTCAGACGTTCCTACAGACACACTTCGTCATGTCTACTCTGCGGGTGGGATGCAAACTGCCTTAAAACACTAAACTACAGTGACATCACTGATGATGTCATAGACAATGATGTCACTGATGATGCCATAGACCAGGGGTTCTGTCTGAAGAAGAGCGTGAAGCTCGAAACGTCACACGAGTAATAGGGCTGTCACTTTTCATTCGAAATTCGAATGCAACTTCGAATGTGGGGGAGGGGTTCGTTTTCGAAATGTAATTTGAATGTTGGATTTTTATTTTTATTTTTTATTATTAACACATTGAGTGCCAGCCGTTTTTTCAATCCTGTAGGTAAGTTGTGCCAGTTTTTTTTTTGAGGATTCTGGCTCATTTTACAAGAGCCGAGGATTCTTTTCTGTTAAGACTTCGTGAACACCAATACTCTAAAAAGAACTAATAGAATGTGTGCTTTCTCTGTCTAAAAGAGTTAGTTTGCAGAGTTAGTAGTTATGTAGATATTAGCCGTTGAGTACAGCATGGTTTCAGAGATTTTCAGAGTTTAGAGATAAATGGATTTTTAGAACCACCTCACGTGCCTGTGATTATGGGTGCCCTTGGGCAAGTCTGTATACTGTATTGTGTGTGTGTGTGTGTGTGTGTGTGTGTGTGTGTGTGTGTGTGTGTGTGTGTGTGTGTGTGTGTGTGTGTGTGTGTGTGTGTGTGTGTGTCTCCAAACTCCTCCCTCCATCTGGGCTGCGGAGGGAGGAGGCTCCGCGGCCGCTCTCGGGCAGTCTGGACTGTAAAACTGGCTTGTTCGTTTCTTGAGGTGTCGGCTGAGAGCTTTGAAGAAGCTTTTGCGATTCTGGTCTTATTTATGCGCAAAGGTACTCGAGTGTGTGTGTGTGCGCGCGCGCGCGTGTGTGTGTGTGTGTGTGTGTGTGTGAAATCGAAAGAGTTTTCGCCCAGCTATTTCCTTGAAAATTAGACTGGCTTTCTCCAGCGTGCCTGTGCCTGTGACACAGCGTGGCTGTGGCTTTCTCTCTGTCTGGAGAGAACTGTCGCCACTTAGTGGTCGGTAAAATAGATTATACACATTCTCTTCCTCCAATATTGATATAGAAGACGTAAAAGGGGTTGATTGATGTCCCACCGTCAAAAAAAATAAATGTTTATGTAAGACGAGATATCTCGTCTTTGGCACTCAACGGTTGGATTATGTAAGACGAGATATCTCGTCCATGGCACTCAACGTGTTAACACATTCACTGCCAGCCGTTTTTTTTTTACTGTAGGTAGGTTCTGCCAGAGGGTTTTTTTGAGGATTCTGGCTCATCTTTCAAGACCCGAGGATTCTTTTCTGCTAAGATTTTGTGAACACACAATATCTCAAAAGAACTAATAGAATGTGTGCTTTCTCTGTCTAAAAGAGTTAGTTTGTAGAGTTAGTAGTTATGTAAGCATTAGCAGTTGAATACAGCATGGTTTCAGCGTCTGGAAAATTATTCTGAGATAAACGGCTTTTTGTGAAATTCGATAGAACAGTCACTTTAACCATTCATTTTTGGCATCAGTAAGACGTCAGACATCTAAACAATAGTTTTGAACAGTAATTTCCTCCATAACAGCAGGAAACACCCCTCTGCTTCAAACTCCTCCCTCCGTGTGTGTTCTTCTTGGCTGCAGCGGGCATGTCACAAGCTCGTTGCTGCTGCTGCTGTAACCTCGCGTCACCAGGCTCACTGCTTCTGCTGCTGCTGCCTGTCTGCTGGCGGCCGCTCGGCAAGTCTGGATATGGGCTCGCTCGTTTCTTGTGATTTCGGTTGAGAGCTTTGATGAAGCTTTTGCGATTCTGGTCTTATTTATGCTGCGTGTTTCAAAGTGTGTTCCACCCGTAATCTATTATGCAAATTTGCAATCCCGCACCGCCAGCAATCAGCGCGAAAACGAAAGCGTTTTCGCCAATCCATTTTCATGAGAATGGCTTCCTCAAACTGCTTTTTGCTTGCCTTCCTCTAGTCTGGGAGAGCACTGTCGCCACTTAGTGGGTCTGTGGAATGGGTTGTACACGTTCGCTGGCTTCAATATTTTTATAGGAGACGTGGGGAGCGTTGATCCACGTCCCACCGTCAAAAAAAAAAAAAAAAATTTTAAGCCGAGATATCTCGTCATTGGCAGTGAACCGTTGGATTCTGTAAGCCGAGATATCTCGTCAATGGCAGTGAACGTGTTAATTAATTATTATTATTTTTTTTTTTTTTATGAACCAAAATTAACCAACTGCTGCTTGCTGGTAATGTTAATCCCATGTCAGAAAAAGTCTCCAGATTTGTCGCGTTAGTCTCTTCTGAGAAAGATTGTCTCCAGGGTCTGAAAAGTTGTCTCGAGTTGGATGCAGCCAAGTTTGTGAGGCAGTGTTGTGACTGTGAGCGTCCAAGCTAACACGTCGGGCTGATGCCCGGTGGCCTGCAGTGGGTTGCACCAGCTGTGCGTAAGTTGAAACGTAAGCTAGTTTGAACGTAAAGTCTCACTAAGTCCGAGTTTACGCACTACTAAAAATATTTGGGTTGCACCAAGTGAAATAGTTACAACGTAGGCATAAGTTAGAACTTAAAATTTACACCTACGTCTTACTAGGTGTAAAGTCCTCCGTAAAATAGCAGTTGGCACGGATTGCAACTTGGCACCGTGGCGCATCGTTGTTTTGCGTCCGCAACGCGCTCTCCGTGATAAATTACACCCTTTGATATTTATGACTCACGCTTTTGTTTCCCACAAGCTGCATCACTGCATACAAATTAAAATAACCGCAACAATTTAGTGAGGCAGGATGGTGGTATAGCCTACAATACTGATGAAGAGCTCACAGATAAACGTTAACAGTAATATGAACCTAAACGAACGTTACTCAATAACGTTCTCATTTGATTAGTGTTGATGAAATATGAAAGCACTAATTTGCGGTGGGCAACATGTCCTGTTTTCACTCCACTTAAACAACCGTAAATAAACACCGTTTCCACCGTGCTTTTCACTGATTGGTCACAGATACTGTACACGTCATTGTCTGCGACACTATTTTGGTTAGTATGGACTTTAGGGTCTACTAGTTAAGATGTACCTTACGTCTCCGTGGTGCAACCAAACAAAGACACAACTTTAGTGTCAAACTAACTAGTTTGAACGTAGCAGTTAGTGTGGACTTTACACCCTAACTTAAGACAGAACTTACGTTCAGCTGGTGCAACAGGCTGCTGGACTGGGATTTTTTTTTTTTTTTTTTTTTTTTAATTAACCAAAAAACTTCGAATATATTCGAACGAATTTCGGGCAATTAAAGTTCGTTCGAATTTTATTTTGGGAAAAAGTGACAGCCCTAACGAGTAAATACATCTGCAAATGGGAGCTACAGTGTGTGGCCTCTCTTTTTCTATTTCACTGCTGTTTTTCTTGGGCCCAGCACCTGCCTTGAAGACCAGTCTTTGGATGTGCGTGTCTCTTCCACTGTTTTATAGACCAGGGGTTCCCAACCTTTTTTGGCTTGTGACCCTACTTTGACGTCACAAAAATCTAGGGACCCGAGACATTCAAATTCCGGTACACCATCGATAATATCATCAGTGACATCGTCAGTGATGTCACATAGTATGCTTCTTTTTTCCCTCAGAATTCTGACTTTAATCTGAGAATTCTGACTTTAATCTAAAAATTCAGACTTTTTTCTCAAAATTCTGACTTTAAAGTCCCTGGAAACCAAAATCCACAAACACGTTATGTTATTTAGGGTCTTATGTTAGTAATTGTGTGCCTCAGAAGTTATGATACATTACTTTCATCCCAAAGCCTTAAAATCGACACTTTTCTACAAGGTCTGGATTTCCACTTCCTCATTGACGAGAGCAGTGCGCGAGGTGCCCAAATGCAAAATCTTATGACGTCATAAGCTCTATATAACCTTTGTACACGCGCGCAACCCGCAGTCCCGCACATTCTGCCTCCATCTCTCTTCAGAGTTCTAGTGGTCCCACACCTTTTTGCAGCTAGCTAACTACGCATTGCGTCAACACAAAGGCTCTTTTAAGAACCAACATCTATCTATCTATCTATCTATCTATCTATCTATCTATCTATCCATCTATCTGTCTGTCTGTCTGTCTGTCTGTGCATCATGCCGTTGAATTGTGCTGTCCCTGGGTGTCCCTCAACCGGTGTGGACTCCTTATTTAGATTCCCAACTGCGGAGGATTTGGAGAGAAAGTGGACCGCATTTTTCGTGAGCCAGGGTGGAGTCCGTCAACCCGGGTCCCGAATCTGTAGCGCTCATTTCCCACGCGCGCACACACACACAGTAGCGCTGTGCACTCGCAGCAGCAGAGCAGAGATCTCTTCCTCTCAGTACGCTATGCGCGGAGCAACGCGCGAACACACACACACACACTCACCCCATCTCTCTTTCCTTCTCTCTCTCTCCTTCTCTCCCTCTCTCTCCGAGAGAGAGGTCTCCTCCGAGAAAGAGAGAGAAATTTCCCTGCTGCAGACGGGACACGCCCACACAGTCCGCGGGAGAAAATACACTCTAAAAACTAATTGATTCTCATGACTTTTGCCATGACTGTCAAACCTAAATTTATATACTTTGCGACGTTCATCATCGTTCAAATTTGGCTGGTGGCTTATTAACATAGGGTCCTGTGATGTGACTGGGACTTTAATCACAGAATTCTGACTTTAATCTCAGAATCCTGATTTTAAGTGATTATAATCTCAAAGATTTTAATCTAAATAAAAAATAAATACAAATAAGAGTCACTCACAATGTTGATTGAGGCTATATGGTCCATTGATGGAAGCCTTTGCAGTATGCATGTATAGTGACATTATGTGACAGTAATAATGTCTGCAACAGTTTGGATCTCACCTGCAAATTACCACTCATCGCCATAGGTGTCACACAAGAGAAAAAAACTGAAATCTTAGAGATTATCACTTTAAACTCAGAACTAAAATAATAAAAAAAAAAAGTTGCAAGTGACCCTAATCATCTTCGGTAGTATTAAATTGTGTGTGGTGGTTGGGAACCACTGTGACGAGGATGTCACAATGTCTGACATCATCAGGGACATCACATTTGCTGAGGCCGCGCAGCGTACTGTGCGAGATGCCTAGTACATTACATTTAGGGCGCTTTCACACCTAAAAGTCCGGACCAAGCTCCGAACCAAATTCATGGGAAGCACTCTCTGGAATAATCTACCTCCCTCGATTAGAGAATGCCCTAGTCTCGCCACCTTCAAAGGCCAGTTGAAAATATGGCTCAGATCAAACCAACAATGTGATCACAATTAACATACTTAACATATCATTTGCCATGTTTTGCAGCATGCTCTGTGTGTTTTATTTATTTTAGGTTTTACTAACCTTTTATACTATTAATTTTTTTGGTACTATTAATTGTGTGTGTTTTAATCATTTTTGGTTTTACTAACTTTCTGTACTTTTAATCTTTTTTGTACTATTAATTTTTCTTTCGCTTTCATGATTACATCAACCTGCCATGGGACTACAGGTGGAAACTAGCCCTTGGGCTATAACCTGGCATATTTACTGTACGGCTGTACTGTTCATTAATGTGTAAAGTCCCATTCTTTAAATAAATGAATCTGAATCTGAATGTTTTTGTTACATTGTATACATTTGGTCCAGTTACAAAATGATGCGAGCGGACCAAAGGACTTTACATGACAAACCTGCGTGCACTGCATCTCCCTATACTTGACATTGATTGGTTTGTAGAGCCTGACGTCGGCTTGTTGTGACTGTGATTTTTTTTATGAGTTTGTTGGTATCGGGGGGGGGGGGGGGGGGGGGGGGTGAGGTAGACTATTTCCTTTGTCATATGAAACAGTGTTTTGGAGGTTGACTCACGGCACTCATTTCAAGTCATTTCATGACAAGGCTATAGCCTATAGCTATTACTACCATCCAAAGCTGAACAAAGAATGCCAGCCGCATTGTCACTTGCATGGAGTGCATGCTACGCCAAACTTCATTCAAAAATCTGTCAGTTTAATGTTGCCTTCATTGTCAGCAACGATAGGCCTACAGCCTGATAGAACAATAAGGGGCTTGTAGAAACGGTCCATAATGGCCCACCGTCAGGCCAATGACGTAATGATGATGACATCATCAACGATGACAATGATGTCATAGCATAGAGTTCACCTGTGAGGTCATCGGCGATGTCAGACATAACACCGATGATGTCATAGTTCCCTCGAACGTTGTGACATCACCAATGACGTGATGTCATACACCGGAACGCGACCATATAAACAAAGTGTTCCGTGACGCTACACCACATCCGAGAGATTCCTGCTTGATTCAGGTATTCTTACTCCCTTTTCATAATGTCAACCATTAGCACAACTAATTCCGAACCCGAACTGAATCCTGGCTACCTAACCAGCCAGGCCCTGGTGACTGATTGCCTTACACCCAAACAGGTCACCAGTGGTAATTCAACCGCGTCCCAGGACCGACATGTCGGTCCCTATCTCCATCTCCGTGATTCTGATCGATCACAGCCCGTGAGCCTTCATCCACGATCCAGCACACTTCACGAGGCAAGCCCCAAAGCTTTGCCCCCAGCAAGCACACAAGCTTTGCTACAATTTGGTCCTTCGAGCCGGATCCACAAGTCCTCTGACCCACAAGCTTCGCTACAATTTGGTCCTCAGAGCCGGATCCACAAGTCCTCTGACCCAAAAGCTTCGCTACAATTTGGTCCTTCGAGCTGATCAGAGGACTTGCGACGCTCAGAGATGGAACAGGAGTCAGGTGAACTCGCTCTGGTCACGGCACCTCACCGACCAGAGGAGCAACCCTTCCCCCACCAGATCGAATCTGGATACCGCAGAGTATCCAGGGTTCGGAGTAGTACTAAAGGGCCAGACCCCTACACTCCGACCAGACGATCCACCAGGGGCAGGAACTCATCCGCAGCCAGAGATTCCTGCTTGATTCAGGTATTCTTACTCCCTTTTCATAATGTCAACCATTAGCACAACTAATTCCGAACCCGAACTGAATCCTGGCTACCTAACCAGCCAGGCCCTGGTGACTGATTGCCTTACACCCAAACAGCTCACCAGTGGTAATTCAACCGCGTCCCAGGACCGACATGTCGGTCCCTATCTCCATCTCCGTGATTCTGATCGATCACAGCCCGTGAGCCTTCATCCACGATCCAGCACACTTCACGAGGCAAGCCCCAAAGCTTTGCCCCCAGCAAGCACACAAGCTTCGCTACAGGGCTAATTAGGAATCGTTAGGAGAGACTGTTTAATTCGGCATATAACAATAAGCTGCACCTATTTCCTTTAGCCTGATGGAATACCTGTCAATCATTCCCTGCCTGTTGAGCGAGGTGGCGATGCGTCTGTCTGTCCATGGTCTGCATTTTCCCCTGCCTGCGCTGTGTTGGATATTAATTAAGGGACTAGTTTGTGTCTGCATGTTTGTTTCTTACAGTGATGCAATAAGATGTTTGTGAAGCTCACTTGAAAAATAGGCATGTCATTTCTTTATCTTCAGCTCTCCCCTCCTCATACAGTTTCTCATTAGGGCTGGGTTCAAAAAATCGATTCTCCGATTTTTAATTGATTTTTATTTGAATCCTTTGATATCGATTCATTATGTCCAGAGATCGATTTTTTTTTTTTTTAATAAACAGGCTAAAATATTATGCTGTGTGTGGTAGTTGAAACATAGTTTCAAGTTGACGTTTATTTATGTTTGTAGTTGAAACAAAAACACAAATACTGTAGGCTGATAAAGTCTGGACAAAACGAGGTAGGTGTGGGGCGCTTTCACACCTACCTCGTTTGGTCCGGACTTTCGGACTTTCCAGTTTGATCCGAACCAAATGACAGGTGTGAAACCTCCCATGGACCATGGTGCGGACCAAAGACCGAGTCTTTGATCCGACCAAAAGAGGTGGGCTCAGTCCGGACCAAGCTGGACCGAGGTTCGCTTATGTGCAGTATGAAAGCATTTTATTGGAAGGTTTGCACTATCGGACCAATTACAGGAAGCTACAGCTGACTCGTCACTCGTCACGTTGCCAGAACAGGAAAACAGTGGGAAAAACGATGGCTTGCAGTCTTCACCTCCTTGCCTGTCTGCGTTGGTACAATTTGCACACAAGGGTGTTAATTTGGCGAATTCGAACTAATCTCGAGTATTGCGAGTAGGGTTGTGCGATGTACCCGAAATACCGATCGTGATTGTTTCACAGTCAAACATCGCGATTAACGCCATCCGCTGCTGCAATGCACGTTAACTCATTCCTGGCCATATACGTCTTTAACGTCTTATCAGGAATGTGCCTCCCAGCCAAATACGTGTTTGACGTGTTTTTGTTTTTATTAGTGCAGCGCATAGTTCAAAGACTTCCCCAGCCTGTGACATGGTATCAGGTCCCTGGCCTCAAAGGCAAGCCGACAACACGCGATCAAACACATACCGCAGCTGTTTTTTTTAAATGGGGGAGGAGGCAAGAAGACAAAAGCCGTGAGAAACGCTGCCTTTTTGCAGAGTAGGAGAGAGACGCCATTGTGTACAGTTGTGACAGTGTGCTGAGTTGAGTTGAAGTTGAAGTTGAAGAGATTACAGTAGCTAGTAGCCTATAGTCGTCAGTTTAGTTAGCGTTAGTTAGTTGTAGTATAGTCTGTAGTATAGTTTAGTTAGTTAGTTGTAGTAGTCGTAGTCTAGTCAGTCATGGTGAAGGCAAAAGGAAAGACCAAACACTGCATCGCCCCTCGGCGCGGCGGTGCCCGAGCTGTTCGCCTTGCTGCAGGGCAGCGGATGCTGGATGAGTTGTTCGCGGTAGTCAAACCCGTGACCACCATCGATCCGGTTCCAGCGCCTGGTCCCAAACCCAAGCCGGACCCCGTTCCTGTGTCCCAGCTCGAACGAGACGAGACGGAGTCAGAACTTAGTGACGAGGAAGAGAACGAGGACAACACAGCAACAGACATGATTCCCCAGGAGGAGCCATTTTCCAGGGCGCATTTGCGAGACGAGACGGAGTCAGAACTTAGTGACGAGGAGCAGAACGAGGACAACACATCAACAGACAGGATTGCCCAGGAGGAGCCATTTTCCAGGGCGCATTTGCGCCGTAAAAAGACCCGCCGGGATTACATTGAAAGTGACTATGACTCCCAGCCAACACAAAGCTCCCAGTCGTCTGAAGAAGAGATGGTGCCGGCGCCAATTGTCCATGTCGAGGGCGAGGAAGACTGGACTCCAATGCGACAGGACCCTGATGATCGGCGATCGGCGATCGGCGATAAATGTTAGGGCTGTGCCGATTCACTTATCTCCCGATTCGATACTATCACGATTCTTGGGTGCCGATTCGATTTATATTGCGATTCTTAAGTATTGCGATTCTACGATTATTGCGATTCGATATTACGATTTATTGCGATTTTTGTTTCTTTTTTTCTTTTCTTTTTTCAGTTTGTTTGCTTTTTTACACTAGATTAGAACATGGGAAAAGTTGAATCATACACTAGAGACTGTATATCATGAGTAGGGCTGGGCGATATAGTTAAAAACAGGGGCGGACTGGGATCATAATTCAGGCTGGGCATTAGATACCAAGCAGGCCAGGCCGATATGGGCCGACGCGCGTGAAATTTGGGCCGTTTGAAGCTCAATGTCGGTCGTTTGAAGCCCAATTTGGGCCGTTTGAAGCCTAATTTGGGCCAAGTCCCAAGTCCAATTTTACAATGAGATGCACCCACTTTAACCCTGAAGTGTAATTATTACTTCAGACTAACTAATAAAGTAATACAACCACTAGTAAACCAGTAGGCGGCACCTGGCCTGCTGTTCAGTGAGTGGCCTGACTGCGGCACCAAAAAAAAAAAAAAAAAATTTTTTTTTTTTTTTTTGCTTTTGCGATTATCGATTCTTGAATAAAATATCGATCCAAAAAATCGTGACATTAAAAATCGCGATACTTAGGTGAATCGATTTTTTCTCCCACCCCTACTAAATGTGATTATATAGTTTACTGAGGATATTTTGCTTTTATTTCAGATGAGGAGCCGATTGTTGCACAACCCAGTGAGCCCACATCTCAGAATAAACAACCTAGATCAAAAGGTAAGATCTTGTTTCCCTCTTTTCTGTCTTTGTCCAAAATGGCTGATCTACAAGCTCACAATTATACATGTTGTGTGTGTGTTGTAAATTGTATTGTAATGTATGTATTTCTTTATTTACAGGCCGTGGTGCAGATGGAGAGCCGATGGAGGGACAGTCCAATGACCAACCCAAGAAGAAGGGCAAAAAGAAAGACTGCACCAAAGGTATGTTCATTTTCCCTCTTTGCCCAATATAGCTGATCTACAAGCTTGTGCGTGTGTGCAAAGTGTGTGAGTGTGCTATAGTAATGTATTTGTATTTCTATATTTTTATAACACCTATCCTGTATCCAGAGCAGCAATGGTACTGCATGGATGAAGTGCCGTGGGAGCCAGAGGACATCCCGTTCACTGCAGTTCCTGGACCGCTCAACAGTGCTGCTGCACTGGAGTCGGACAAGCCAGTGGACTTCCTGGAACTCATCCTGACCGAAGAGCTGCTCCAGTATGTTGTTGACCAGACCAACCTCTATGCACAGCAGACAATTGAGGCTGGCGCAACGAGTGTAAGGCTCGATGCATGGAATCCTGTTGACATCCCTGAACTGAAGACCTTCCTAGGGCTCCTCTTCCTGACTGGGCTCATTGTAAAGCCTGACCTGTTGAGTTACTGGTCCACGAACGAGGTGCTGGAGACCCCCTATTTTGGAAAGACAATGTCCCGAAACAGGTTCCAGATCATAATGCGTTTCCTGCATTTTACTGACAACACAGCAGTGAGAAACAAGGATGACAGGTTGTACAAAGTCCGCCCAGTCTTAGATATGCTAGTGAACAAGTTCCAGGAACTCTACCAGCCAAGCCAGAACATCTCAATAGATGAAGGAACTTTACTGCGGAGAGGCAGATTGAGCTTCAAAGTTTTTAACCCACAGAAACCTGTGCGTTACGGTATCAAAAGTTATGTATTATGTGAGTCCCAGACAGGATTTTGTTATAATTTGATGCCTTATTGTGGAGACGGTAAATCTCTTGTAGATACAGTGTGTGGTCTCCTATTGGGGCTGGAACAGCAGGGCTACAAACTGTACATGGATAACTTTTACAATTCTGTAAACATGTGTGATATCCTGCTAGATCTGGGGACACATGTATGTGGCACACTGCGAAAGCATAGAGGAGAACCACCAGCTATACACCATGCTGGGAAGGCCACCCTGCAACCAGGGGGCAGAATTGCCTTCCACACTGACCGGGTTCTGTGCTTGGCATGGCGGGACACAAATGTTGTGAGAATGGTATCCACATTTCACCAGAACAAGATGCGACAGGTCTTGACGTGGAAGAAAGGTGTGAGGGGGAAGGTGGTGAAGGAGAAGCCTGTCTCTGTGATAGAGTACAACCAGTCTATGAACGGTGTTGATAGGCTGGATCAAATGATTTCGTACTACCCGTTCATCAGGAAGTCCTATAAATGGACAACTAAATTTGTCATGTACATGTTCCAAATCTGCCTCCACAATGCTTTCGTCCTGTACAGAGCTAAAAACCCACAGGGCACAGTAAAGACCATGTATGCGTTCCAGGAGTCTCTAATACAGGCATGGACCACTGCCACAAAGCTCTACAGAGTTCCCTATGCTGACCGTCCGAGTAGGCTGTCTGCCAACCTGGCAAAGCATTTCCCTGTCAGGCATGACCCCACCCCCAAAAATGACAACCCAGCAAAGAAATGCAAGGTGTGTCTGGTCAACAAAAAGAGAAAGGAGACACGTTTCCAGTGCAACTTCTGCCACATCCCCTTGTGCAGGGTCCCCTGCTTTGAGGTCTACCATGACACTCTGAACTATAAAGAGTAGGGGTGTCACGATACACTAGGTTCACAATACGATACAATAGACGATATTGGGTTCACGATAACAATACGATACGATATTTTAACAATATTTTTTTGCGATCGATTTGTAAGTTGAGGGGGCATCCTTCACGCTAATTTGAGTAATTTCACCATTTTCATCCTCAGTATCTGTAACGTCCCTCGTCTGTTCAAACAAAGCAATGAAAAGGAGAGCGAGCATGCAATCAGATGCAGATCAGTGCCACCATGTTCAGCTTATTTTTCTCGCGATATGAGATTTCATCTCAACGATACATATTGTCACGTTTTGATATCGCGATATATTGTGACATAAAGAGTAAATTCCCCTCAGTGGTAGAACGGACTCCCCACTGAGGTCAGGACTGCCGAATCCCTGCCCATCTTTCGCCGAAGATTGAAAACCCCTTTTCTTTTCTTTTTTCAACTTTTTATTTTAGTTTTCAGTGAGTCCACCTTTGAAAAAAAATGTCATAACGAATAGTATTTACATGTCTGATGTCAATACAGTTCAAAATAAAAGAATTGAGAGCGAGTTCTGCCTGAGATTGTGTCCTTTACAAAAATGCCTTTTTCTCGAATTTCTCTTCTCAGAGAGACCTTTTTGGTGAAAACAGGGTGTATATAAATGGCTATAAGTAGAGTACAGAACATGCTAAAAGCTCACTTTTTTTTCTGGTGAACCCAGAGATGTACATCTTCATTTTGAGGTATTGCAAATCACTTTGGTGCTAATAGATAATTTACTGTGGCTCTTGAAAGATGACCAACAATTATGAAAATCTTTGGCCTGAGCTAAATATTGGCAGTCCTAAACTGGCCATGAATGAGTTAAAAGCAGGACAGCTGAGCTCTTCATGAGACCGACAGACAGGCTACTACTCCTGCACAGAGCCACGCGACTCAAGCAGTGGCAGCAGCAGCAGCTACTGCTGTAACAGCTACTGTAGCAGTAGCTAGCTGCTGCTGTATTTCTCTCTCAACTCTCTCCAGTCTCCTCAACTCTCTCTTATTAGGTTCAAAAGCCCACGCGAATCTAACGTTATATCCGCCAGTAATTCTGTCACTTTTCTGCCAGCTAGTTAAATTCAACGCGCACACACACACACACACACACACACACACACACACACACACACACACACACACACACACACACACACACACACACACACACACACGTTGTTGGTCAAGATCTGTAACGTTAACGTTAGCCTATTTGTTTTGCACCGTTCAATATTGCTAGTGCTGTATCAACTTCAACTTTCACTTTGGAAACAGGCAAGTTAAATTAACAGTTGAAGACTTGTACTCACTTTGGGTTGAAAACAGGAAAGAACGTGAAGTTTCTTCTAAAAGTTTTTACAACAAAATAACTGACTTCTCATGCGCGGGGGATGCCCCGGCCCCATTAAACAAGCGCACCCCAGTGCAGAGAAGCACTAGAGCGGGGGAGGGGAGGCTTCTCTGAGTCTGAACTGGGTGCGCTCGTTTAATGCCGCCGGCGCGTCCCCCACGCGTCACATTAACTCATTCTCTGCCAAAGACGTACTCCGACGTACTTTTTACAATGGCGTTCTGTGCCAAAGACGTACTCGGACGTACTTTCATGTTTTGCTTGTTTACATTAGATCAGACCCTTTCCCAGCCTGTGACATTGTTTCAAGTGAAACTGATAAAAGGAACCCGCTAAATCACGTTTAGTATTTATAGTATAGTCACCCATTTAGCTCATTGAGTGCCAATGACAGCCTGAAAAAGCCCCGTGATCTGGGCTGCTCATGCTGCAGCCCAGAGCCATGTAGATTGTTCTGGCTGCAACTGACGGTGCCTGCGAACACAGTCAATCCGCTCCCACAACTGAGCCCTTCTGCCTCTGTCTGTCTGTCAGCATAGTTTCTCCACACGATTAGCCGCTAGAAAAGCAGCAGCTGACACTGAAAAGCCAAACCTTTCCCTGCAATCCGCGTGTGGCTTTTCCATGTTGCGCTGCCTGGGAGGCGGCGCACAAAAAGCACTCCGAAAATAGACGCTGGGTGCATGAGGCTGTGTGTTACTAGCCTGGGTAAACCCATCCCCCACGTGACCTGCTCTCAGACCTGTTCTCAGTCACTATGGTCTGGATTCCCACCATTGTTAAACGATTTCCTGCGGTTGTTGGCCCCCCCCGATAGACCACTCCATTACGCAACCATCATCCAACCAGTTTAGTGCACAGAGCACATGCGCAGTGCAGCAGATGGCGTCATCACTCTGCGACCTTTGTTGTTAGCGCATGAGCTAACACTTTTCATTTCAGTACTGCTAGCACGCAAATGGTTACAACCAGCTACAAGAAGAGAGAACATCGCGTGACGGTGGTCAGGGAATGAAAGAGGAACAGGACAACTGTCTAGACGGACCCAAACCTCGATCCCTGCTGCAGATGGCCGCAGATCTGGAGAGATATTTGTGGCTGTGAAGAACAGTCATCATCTATACAGCTGCTGCCAACCTGATGAGGAAACAGGCGTGCTTGTTATGCTGGACACTGAATGCCAGTCTGCAGACTTCATCCTCCAGTGCTGTTCGCCTCAGGACTTGAAGGCCTAACGTTGTACCATGGACTGTATACATTCTGTGCTAATAATGCTAGCATGCTAACATCCTTTTCACACACACACACTGAATATACCGAAATGCTAGATTTGATCATGGACTTAACGCTAATGTTAATCAAAAACGGCCGCAGTCATAACGGTAAGGTGTGTTTGACCTAATTGAAATATTAACGTTAATGCCCTCACATTTCAGCGTGGTTACAGATAAACCTATTTAACGCTAGCTAGCTACAGTAGATTTTTGGAGGCGTTAATGTGAATGTCATGACGTAGTGAGCGTAGTATTATACTGTATATTATACATAATCCAGATGTAACCTAGCTATAGCTAGACGTTAAGAGGTTAGCGTGAATGCGACTGAGACCTGACATTACTGGCTTGATATCATATTCCAGATGCAACCTAGCTAGATAAGCGCCACACTGCTGTATGAGTAGCTACAATCAAATGTATCAAGCCTTGATATCATATTCCAGATCCAACCTAGCTAGCTAGATGTTAAGAGGTAGGAATATACCGAAATGCTAGACTTGATCGTGGACTTAATGTTAATCAAAAACGGCCACACTCATAACGTTAAGGTGTGTTTGACCTAGCTAGAAATATTAACGTTAATGCCCTCACATTTCAGCGTGGTTACAGATAAACCTATTTAACGCTAGCTAGCTACATTACTGGCTTGATATCATATTCCAGATGCAACCTAGCTAGATAAGCTCCACACGGCTGTATGAGTAGCTACAATCAAATGTATCAAGCCTTGATATCATATTCCAACGTGAATTCAGCTGAGGGGTTCGCTCCAGAACGAGACTGTTGCGTTCAATATTTGTACACGTTACTGTGCAGTAGTTAGTGCAGGCTAGTTAATTGTTGGAAGTAAGGTTTTTTAATTCTGTATATTATACATAATCCAGATGTAACCTAGCTATAGCTAGACGTTAAGAGGTTAGCGTGAATGCGACTGAGACCTGACATTACTGAAGTGAATACAAGTGACCTATATTTTTCAATCCTGTCTTTGAATAAAAGTTGTCCATTGTGTTATACTTGAAAACCATGTCTTTGCTCCCTTATGTGTTCACAATTACAACAAATCTGTATGGTTTATCTGTTGGCATTAAACCGTGGTATTTCCTTGGGTGATATTCCATATTTGTCATTAAACCTAGCTGTTCACATAAATTTGCAATGATGATCGACCACGTGAGATATCACAAGTAGCCTACTTTTATTAAAAAATAAAATGCAAAGAGAGGTTTCCTTCTCTAACTATTGGTGCGTTCACAAAATATTTACACGAGATTTTTTTTATAAATAATAATCAATAACGTGGATAATGATGACATCTGCAGCTGCTGGACGAGATCGAGACAGAAGAAACTACGAACGAAGATTGGAGCAGAGGACATGACTACAGAGAAACTTAACCGACCAGCACTCTGCTTCAATCAATGAATGCTTATAAATAAACCATACACATGAGAATTACCGTTAACGTTACAGCATTTAATAACATAAATATGGTGATATCTGGTGGTCTGAAATTACTCTCTATCTACAGTAGGGTAACTGGCTCCTATTGTGTCTTATTATTGTAACGTTTGAATCAGCGTTTCATAACTATAATAGCCTAATGTTACTGTAGCCTGGATGACGTCAGCTAATGCTACCCAGCCTTCCAGCGTTTATCTTCCATAATGCATTAAATCATAATCACAATGCGAAGACATTAGCTGATCACCACAGAGCTGCACAGATCAAGTTTATCAGATAATTTCGCCGTAAAATGTGTCCAGGTGATCAGCTCTGAAGCCCCGGCTTGTATGGTCCGCTAAAATCCGATTTCGATATAGGTGTTATTTTGATCAATATTGTATAGCTGGCTAGACAGAGGAGTTTATCTGGAATCAGTGTGACAAGATCCCTGCTGCTAGCTTGTCTGCCTTTCTGTGTCAGAGTATCTAGCTACATTATCTGCATTACATGCTACACCATGCAAATATATTTCGATATAATTCAAACAATTAGCCCACTGTACTACTGGACTGTGTATTGCTGTGAATAAGTTAGATTTGATTGTGTAAAGTGTTACATGTTATATTTTTAACTGAGCTTTGCAGAATTACCTCAACACAATTGTGTTGTGTATCAGCTTTAAATATCCAATATATACAGCATTAAACAAACGACCAGCAGCATTCAAATGTGCAAAAACGTTATATTTATTGAAATGTGGTGATCTCATGTCACATTACATAATGTTATGCCCAAATGGTCTACTGCCCAGAAGCGTCACTTTACATGTTTGGTAGGGAATTATTTTAATTATGTTAAACCAGCGTTTATCTTCCATAATGCATTAAATCATAATCACAATGCTATGAAGACATTAGCTGATCACCACAGAGCAGCACAGACAAGTTTATCAGATAATTTCGCCATAAAATGTGTCCAGGTGATCAGCTCTGAAGCCCTGGCTTGTATGGTCCGCTAAAATCCGATTTCGATAACGCTAGGTGTTATTTTGATCAACAGACCTCAACCTCAACAGCTGTTTTCACTTGAATTTCCTCACGTAGTTGCATAGCCATATAGCTAGCCAGCTAGTAGCTAGCTCGGGAGCTATGCTTTAGAGAGGCCAAATGCTAACGGCTAGGTAGTGCTAAGCCGCTGCAGCTGTTACACGTCATTGACAAAGACGCACTCTCTGATTGGCCGATCACGGCAGGACTGATGTTGGCAGTCACGCCGTCACTCATTGGCTGCGGGGTGGCTGCGGGTCTGCGCGAGTCTTTCAATCGCCGCAGAAATCGATTTGAATGGCCCGTTCGCTAGACGATAGTGACTGGGAACTGAGAGAGCAGGTCACGTGGTGGCTGGGTTTACCTAGGCTAGTGTGTTACTAGTGTGGGGAGGAGTTTTCAGCTGAGGGGGGGGGAGGGGGGTGGGGCACGCAGGGCAGGACACAACTACACCACGTCACTACATCAGAAAATATTACCGTAGCTAGAGTCAGTGAATGTGCTTGAAATGCTTCATTTCACAAAAGGCTGAATATCTCAGCTTATAATTTGAAATGCCTGAAAACGCTGAAAACAACCTATCTTCTCCGGCTCATAACTAAAGAACGGAAAATGGTATCAATAAACTTTTTTTTGCTGATGATACAATAGAGTCTCTTTGTTCTTTTTGCGTGTTCGGTGTTTACATAGTAATATCACACAATATTCTGTGGGCCTCGAGAAATCACTGAAAACGCTCTGAAACTCTGGCACTGGGAGCGTCGTTCTCCAAAAGTGGCTGGCACTCAATGAGTTAAGTGGACTTGGTATTTTTTATTATTAAAACGGCACAAATTTAAGAACAGCAGTTTGATCTGTTCATTCATTGTGGTGTGTAAACCTGGTGTAAACCATCGACATCTTCAGGCACTGGTCTACTAATTGTCCCGAGGACCAAATCAAAACATGGTGAAGCCGCGTTCTCCCACTATGCCTCTCATAACTGGAACAAACTCCCTGAACACATTAGATCTGCCCCTACTCTGCCTATTTTTAAATCCAAGCTAAAGACCTTTATGTTTACTCTTGCTTTTAACTGCTACTAAACTACTGCCTCTCTCGGCCTGTAATTTAAAAAAAAAAGATTCCTGTACATTTCCAACAAATGGACTGTGCATGTAATAATAATACTGAAGAATGCCTTGTAACTTATTTAAAACAGAAATTTGAGTATATATTTTAACTAAAACTGTCGGCTGTGTTTTTTATGTGTTTTTTATATGTGCATTGCTTTGCTGCTTGTTTTTTCGATTATTTTTTTGTAAAGCACCTTGAATTGCCTTTGTGTATGAAAGGTGCTATATAAATAAAATTTGACTTGACTTGACTTGACATAAATAAATAGGTGTAAACAAGGAGCAAATTCCTTGGAGCAGACGCTTTCGGGACGCTGACGTCAGACGCACGCTCATCCACAAGCCAATCAGTGGAGACGCAGCCCACGCAGGCGATGACGACAGGACGTAGGTCTGTCATGTTAAAGTCCGCTGGTCCGCTGGGATCATTGCAGTGTGAAAGCGAACCTTACTGGACCAAATGTATACAATGTAACAACAACATGAGTTTGGTTCGGACCTTGGTCCGGACTTTTAGGTGGGAAAGGGCCCTTAGAGAACCACAATAAAAGCAGTGTCTATGGGCGCTTTCACACCTAACTCGTTTGGTCCGGACTTTCCAGTTTGATCCAAACCAAATGACAGGTGTGAAACCTCCCACAGACCATGGTGCGGACCAAAGACCGAGTCTTTGATCCGACCAAAAGAGGTGGTCTCGGTCCGGACCAAGCTGGACCAAGGTTCGCTTATGTGCAGTGTGAAAGCATTTTATTGGAAGGTTCGCACTATCGGACCAATTACAGGAAGCTACAGCTGACTCGTCACTCGTCACGTTGCCAGAACAGGAAAACAGAGGGAAAAACGATGGCTTGCAGTCTTCGCCTCCTTGCCTGTCTGCGTTGGTACAATTTGCGCACAACAAGGGTGTTCATTTGGCGAATTCGAACTAATCTCGAGTATTACGAGTAGGGTTGTGCGATATACCCGAAATACCCATCGTGATTGTTTCACAGTCAAACTAGGGCTGGGCGATATGGCCTCTAAAGAATATCGCGATGTTTTTCGGCTATATCGCGATACACGATATATATCTCGATATTTTTGAAATCTCTCATAAATGCTCAATTTAACCCTTCAGGGTTCATACACATTTTGACCAATGGATTTCCATGACTTTTCCATAAGTTCTTAACCTGTATTTTATGCACACCTGGGGTAAAAAAGAAGAAAGAAAGGGCAGATGTAGTGAGCAAAGATGGATGATTTAATATTCCATAGCTCTGACCTAAGCAAATCTGACATCACTATTGTGATATAATATGATTGTTTTAGTAAAGTGTATCACTCAATAGTCAATACAAAAAATAATGGCTTTTATAGAACCGAAAGCCTAGCTGCTTAGTCTGCAGATAAAACATAAAAAATTAAATTTAGACTCTTATTGGCATGACGGCAACATATAAGCTGTGAATTTTGCATTGGCTTAAGTTATAAACAATGCGTGACAATTATACTGGAATGTTCGCGATATAGTCATTTCTACTAGGGGTGGGGGAAAAAAATCGATTCACCTAAGTATCGCGATTTTTAATGTCACGATTTTTTGGATCGATCTTTTATTCCAGAATCGATAATCGCAAATTAAATTTTTTTTTTTTTTTTTTTTTTTGGGTGCTTGCAGTCAGGCCACTCACTGAACAGCAGGCCAGGCGCCGCCTACTGGTTTACTAGTGGTTTTATTACTTTATTAGTTAGTCTGAAGTAATAATTACACTTCAGGGTTAAAGTGGGTAGCCTGACTCCACCAGACGGGGGCGGCATTGTTCCACAAATTCACAATCCACCTCAGTCTGGCCCTGGCCTCAGAGATGCATTCAAACCGGCCGCCACACAGGCGCACCAATCAGCGTGAGCTAGGGGCGGGCTTTAGGCGAGACCGGGTGTGACGCCACCGAGAGGCGCCTCTGCGTTTGTAGTTCTTTCACTATTCAACATGGCGGCGGCTACCGAGGCTAGCTCCAGTGTGCTAGTCAAACATTATATTCAAAACAATAAGCTAACATAAACGTTAAACACTTGATCTTACAGTGAGTACGAAACCGTAAGTGTATTGCTGTAATGTTATCAACTATGAACGTTAGTAAACAAGACATTGTTGTAGAATTTGGGGAGATAGCCTTGACCGCTAGGCTGGGATCATTTATTAGCTGTAATGGCTAACGGCTAGCCATTCACGCAAGTCACACAAACACAAAGCCCTTCTCACTCTCACCACAGCCCAGTAAACATGCAATCTGTTAAACCATCATTTTTGTTCCAAATCGAAATAAATCATAACGTTAATCAAAATGCCACTGAATTATTAGCTAATCAACACAGAACTGCAAAGATCAGTGTGATGTATTGTCCCTTTACTGCTAGCTGAAGTGTATTCTGCTATGATTGGAATGTTGGCTGCTGTTTAATAAACCACGTTAACTCACGTTGGTGTCCGAGTGACATATTATGTTATACAGGCAAGATTAAAGATCTCAGGATACAATACAACAATCAGTTTATCTGATATTTTCCCCCGCTTGCATAAATTATACTGTGAAGTGTGAATATAGCTCTAGCATATAGTAGTCCTATATGTCTGATATTTTGGAGCTGTTATTCGAGAAATTGGTTTATCGATAGAACATGGTAGCTTAAGATTTTGCACTTGTACTTTAGATAGGGGGTAAACAAACGTCATGGGAGCCAATACTAGGAATACGGTATATCAACAAGGAACCATTCTTAAAGTTAGAGATTATATCCAAATACATGCTGCATGGTGTAACCAGGGTGTTTTTCCTCTTCTCTGTTGACGTCCTCTGGGCTCCAGGCAGCTCCCTTTCGCAGATTCATCTGACAACATCTTTATGCATTTACATCGTCTTATCATTTGACCCAATCGTGCCTCAAGACCAGCAGATTATGTAACAACAACACCACACACGGCCGTCATTTCTCCGTTTAGTTTATTATTACAAAAGTAAGCAAATAACATTCTCCAGTCATGCGTAAATATCTACCATTCCACTGACACATATGCTAAAATTCACCAGTTAAATAGTAGCGTTAAATCATTATATTGTATCAAAGCATTTGGTTGTTGCCATGATCATAAAGGCTAGAGAGCGTTGCGTCTCCATGACGTTAGCCGTCCAGGGTGCGTGCCACTCGGTGTCATATCGTGTCATCAGTTCCCTGAAGAAACGAACAACGATATGTGTTATGAATGAATCGCTGTTAACGTTAACATTAATCATCAATCATCAGACGTAGCACCCCAACCTCCAAATGTTGCTATCGTTAGCGTAACATCAGTTAATCCAATCAGTTACATTTAACGTGCAAAATGGCCTACCTGCACTTCATCCTCAGTCAGACATCTGCAGTAATTCTTCTTTCTTTTGGCAAATTGAATAGTCAATGGTTGCACCCAATATTCACCTTACAAAAACAGCAAAAAATCTGCGACCTCCATGCTAACTATTAGCAATTGTAGTCCTAGCTGATCAGGCGCTGCTACGTCATGAAGGGAAGTCGATCTGATTGGTTGGCGCTGGCAAGCCCAGACGGTGACAGACAGACGGTCCATCCAATCACCTGCCTAGTAGCTTGAAAAAAGTGACCGCCCTCTTCAGCAATGTAGCTTGGCCGAATCCAGATGGATGTTGTTTGTGAAACAGATATTTGAAGCAAACTCATCGATCTGGCAGCGTCAGGTTATAAAGTGGGTGCATCTCATTGTAAAATTGGACTTCAAACGGCCCAAATCTGGCTTCAAACGGCCCAAATTTCACGCGCGTTGGCCCATATCGGCCTGGCCTGCTTGGTATCTAATGCCCGGCCTGAATTATGATCCCAGTCCGCCCCTGTTTTTAACTATATCGCCCAGCCCTACTCATGATATATAATATACAGTCTCTAGTGTATGATTCAACTTTCCCCATGTTCTAATCTAGTGTAAAAAAGCAAACAAACTGAAAAAAGAAAAGAAAAAAATAAACAAAAATCACAATAAATCGTAATATCGAATCGCAATAATCGTAGAATCGCAATACTTAAGAATCGCAATATAAATCGAATCGGCACCCAAGAATCGTGATAGTATCGAATCGGGAGATAAGTGAATCGCCACAGCCCTAATTTCTACATCTCACGTGGCACAAGCCGTGATACATCGAGTATATTCGATATATCGCCCAGCCCTAAGTCAAACATCGTGATTAACGCCATCCGCTGCTGCAATGCACGTTAAAAGCAGGACAGCTGAGCTCTTCATGAGACCGACAGGCAGGCTACTACTCCTGCACAGAGCCACGCGACTCAAGCAGTGGCAGCAGCAGCAGCTACTGCTGTAACAGCTAGCAGTAGCTAGCTGCTGCTGTATTTCTCTCTCAACTCTCTCCAGTCTCCTCAACTCTCTCTTATTAGGTTCAAAAGCCCACGCGAATCCAACGTTATATCCGCCAGTAATTCTGTCACTTTTCTGCCAGCTAGTTCAATTCAACACACACACACACGTAACGTTGTTGGTCAGGATCTGTAACGTTAACGTTAGCCTATTTGTTTTGCGCCGTTCAATATTGCTAGTGCTGTATCAACTTCAACTTTCACTTTGGAAACAGGCGAGTTAAATTCACAGTTGAAGACTTGTACTCACTTTGGGTTGAAAACAGGAAAGAACGTGAAGTTTCTTCTTTGTCTTAAAAGTTTTCACAACAAAATAACTGACTTCTCATGCACGGGGGATGCCCCGGCGCAATTAAACAAGCGCACCCCAGTGCAGAGAAGCACTAGAGCGGGGGAGGGGGAGGGGAGGCTTCTCTGAGTCTGAACTGGGTGCGCTCGTTTAACCCATTGATACCTAAGCGCGTTCTCTAGAGTGGCACTCTAAACCTACTGCACGTTTGTACTGTAAACACCCCCTGTAAACCTGACGTTTTGTGCTCAACTTGACAGAGCGGTCGGCGTTCACTAAAGCCTTCATATCTCAGGCTCTGTAGCACATAGAAACATAAAATAAAAAGCATTTGAGAGCTTAACCCTTTGGCTTTTCGTATTATATTTGCTCTAATGTTCATTAAAACATTTTTTTTTATCTTTAATAAAAATAAAAATATTCTAATGCATTTTACCAAATAAAAAGCGACGGGGTTAAGCTCTCAAATGCTTTTTATTTCATGCTGATAGCTACTACACAGGCTGAGGAAATAGGTTTTGTTGAACCCTTGACAATTACTGCAGCACAAGTAACGTTAGCGATCTCTGTTTTGCAGTCGTCTTGAAATACGGCAAATTCGCCAAAATGTCACTCACCCAATGAGCCTTGGCTAGCGTGTCAACAGTCACATCATAATCTGGGTGTGGAATCTTCTTATTCATTGATGTCTTCGTCCTCAAAGTAAGTCATACTCCGTTCAGTTCATCACTTAGCGTTAGCATTAACTTAGCTTACTGTCTGAGGCGGCCATGCAGAATTGCCACTGTGCAGCAGAAGAACGTGCAGTAAAACCTTGAGGCTATTGCAGATTGGAAAATGAGATAAATACATCTGAAATTACGTCAGCAGCATTAATTTCATTCTCTAATAACTAGAGTTGTTTGGGAAGTATTGCCCGAATGCCGGCGCTTCCTTGATTTGCCACGTAGTGCAGCTTTGGAAAACTGTCCACACCGTCGAGGCAAAAAGAAAAAGAAAAAACTACAAAAGCCACAATGCATTTCACCGCCGCCACGTCTATTTCAGCGAATCATGATGCATTTCATCGGTCACATGTCTTGAAACAATGATATACACGTAACCTCGCGTCACCAGGCTCTTCTCGGCGAGAAAGAGCCTGGCTTCCGCTCACAATTGATTTTGTCACCCTACCTGGTTCCGGCCTAGAGCCCGCCCTAGACCGGATGGGCAGCGTTTCTAGCTCGTCAACTTTTACGTTAACTTGACAATTTGTCACAAGTATCAGAACGGCAAACAACAAAACAAAAGATGGACGTACCGAACGAAGTTTTTCAAGAAGTTCTTTTAGAAACATTGCGGATTCACAATCTCACGTCTTTTAAGCCAATACAGAAGCTTTGCATCAGACAATTAATCGAGCCAAGAGACGTCAAGCTAACGGCAACAAAGACGTTTTTTGGCGCACTGCCTTCCGGTGTTCATTCTGGTTCCGTGGTTTACGCCCCATGACAAAAAGCGGGGTGGAAGGTGCCCAGACTAATATACACGTACTACGCGTCTGTGTTGCAGCCGGGATGAAAGGTAAAAGGACACGCCTGTTGCCGTCGGTGTCAAAGGGATATACACGCAAATGCTGCATCCGGTATCAATGGGTTAATGCCGGCGGCGCGTCTCTCACGTTAAGTGGAAAATATTAGCTAGAGTCAGTGAATGTGCTTGAAATGCTTCATTTCACAAAAGGCTGAATATCTCAGCTTATAATTTGAAATGCCTGAAAACGCTGAAAACAACCTATCTTCTCCGGCTCATAACTAAAGAACGGAAAATGGTATCAATAAACTTTTTTTTGCTGATGATACAATAGAGTCTCCTTGTTCTTTTTGCGTGTTCGGTGTTTACATAGTAATATCACAATATTCTGTGGGCCTCGAGAAATCACTGAAAACGCTCTGAAACTCTGGCACTGGGAGCGTCGTTCTCCAAAAGTGGCTGGCACTCAATGAGTTGAGTGGACTTGGTATTTTTTATTATTAAAACGGCACAAATTTAAGAACAGCAGTTTGATCTGTTCATTCATTGTGGTGTGTAAACCTGGTGTAAACCATCAACATAAATAAATAGGTGTAAACAAGGAGCAAATTCCTTGGAGCAGACGCTTCCGGGACGCTGACGTCAGACGCACGCTCATCCACAAGCCAATTAGTGGAGACGCAGCCCACGCAGGTGATGACGACAGGACGTAGGTCTGTCATGTTAAAGTCCACTGGTCCGCTGGGATCATTGCAGTGTGAAAGCGAACCTTACTGGACCAAATGTATACAATGTAACAACAACATGAGTTTGGTTCGGACCTTGGTCCGGACTTTTAGGTGTGAAAGGGCCCTATGAAAGGTTCATTGAAGCAACAGCATTTTAAAAGGAGAGCACACATCAGTGCTGCTGACTCACCTATATACAGGTTGGACTTGTACTCCACATTGTGACTCCTGACCGCCATCTCCTGCGCTTCCAGAAGGACCTGTAAACAAGAGCCATGAGGAGAAGACCAAAGCAGGGTCAAAACTAAACAGGCAGCATGAGAGACTGTTCTCTCATCATAACTACAGTACTGAGCAAAGTGCTTGTACTTTGTACAACAACAAAAACAGTCTTCAACTAGCAATATTTTCAGTCACAGCTTTTCATGGGATTTGATTGACATTATTCAAGAAAAAAATTAAATACCGGTATAACTTCAAACAATACTATTAACAGGGACGGCACCCGGGTAGCAGTATGGGTTAGCTCCCCAGCCTGCGTCTTCCGTGAGGAAGAAGCCCAACAACCCACGAGAGGCCTTTTAGGAGGGCCATTCAAGCCGCAAGTGGAGACTGCAGTGCCACCAAGTACTGGTACTGCATGGTGTCCACTAAGATACCATCACCTCGGAATGAGATGTTTGGAGCGGGGGAGTCTGGTGCAGTGCACAGGTCGTAGACCTGGTGAGACGAGGGAGGAACCCGGCCGGGTGGCAACCCACAGAGCCTGGTCCCTCCATGTACCAGAGCCCTCCCCCTCCCCCGGTCCCAGCAGAGTAGTTCCGGAGCAGCGGATTGAGTGGCCCTGACCACGTGACCACGTGACCACCTTCGACCCTCCCTATAGGGCTGACCGTGGGTAGCTACTGGGACGTAAGTTGGGGCTTGGCCAGCCCCGGCTGGGTCACCTGGGCGAGGGTGTATGATGTTGCGAGACCCGAAACATCCTATGACCCCAGGGTACATCACTGAGGATACGTCCCAGTTATGCATCCATGCAATGTTTTTTTTCTTTATTTCATGACTTTTCCTAAACTTTTCTACCTTTTATATTTTTTAATAACTTCTCCAGACCTGGAAAATAAGATTTTAAAATGTCATTACTTTTTCAGGTTTCCAGGAATGTGAGAACACTAGCACTCTGATGGCATTCCTGTTGATGTATTTCTACGTGTCCAGTAGGGGTGTCAAAATGAATTGTTTAATCCAGGGGTTCCCAACCTTTTTTGTGCCGCGGACCGGTAGATAGATGGAAAAAAAAGTCCCGTTGTCAATTTTAATAATAATAATAATAATTTTTTAATAAACAGGCTATAATATTATAGGCTGTGTGGTAGTTGAAACAGTTTCAAGTTGACGTTTTTTTTACTTTTGTACTTTTTTTTTTTTTGACCGGGCTCGTGGCCCGGTACCAAATGCGTTGCGGCCCGGTACCGGTCCGCGGCTCAGTGGTTGGGAACCACTGGTTTAATCGATGCATCACGATACAGATGTGTGAATCGAATCATTGACAGATGAATCGTTGAATCGTTTATGTTTAAATTTATGTTGACATTCAGATTTTAAAGCACTTTCTAAGTTTCTTGTATTAATTGATGAAAAAGTAGCCATGTACAGTAATACCTTAAAATAGAAAATTGAGGATGTGACACTTGGAGTTGCAATACTTCGAATCAAATCGAAGACACATGAATCGTAATCGAATTGAATCATGAGGCCAGTGAAGATTCACAGCCCTAGTGTCGAGCAGGGTAAGAATCAAACGTCTTCCTCCATGGTTTGTCCCATTACTATTTGTTTTAACATCTTTCCTACTGCTGGAAACTGGCATTTTCTCCTCTCTATCCTCAATCAGTCCATCTTCCCCTCCATTAGGTGATTGAGTTTTTGTATTTAATATTAAACACACACAGACAGTAGATCACCCTGAGGGGCCAAACACCGACCTCTTTCATGATCTTAGCCCCCTTCTTGTCATTGAACTCCAGCTGTGCGATGGCCTGATCAATGCTCATCCCCCGGATCTGCGGATGGGAACAAACAACTGAATCAACCATTTCCACACTCAAATTCGAAGAGTTTCCAATTACTTTCTCAAGGTCTTGTTTAGTGAAATTTGAGGACTCAAAATGGGCATGTTTTGGGGAAAGACTTTACATCAGTCAACATTTTACAGGGGACTCATTTATTGCTCATCATTGGGTTTGCTGCATGCTGTACATCTCACCAGTTTGGCCAGGTACCACATCTTGTCTTTGCTGTACTTGATCTGCCTCCTGCAGTGATGGATCTCCTGTGGGACACAGCGATGCAATCAGACCTTCACTGCTGGCTGAAGAGCTTGGCTGATGGAGAACTCATGACCAGTAACACTGACCATGACATACCTCTATGTTACATTACAGCCACAATGCACATACAATAGGTACTGTAGATGAGGAATTTCAGCAACAACAGTCACAGTATTATTTTATAAAATACAAAAATGTGACAATGCGTATGGTGGGTCAGAAACAATAATGGTCAGATTAGCTCAATTTCATTCTGCTGTAATAATCACAAATGAGACACTTGACCTAGAGGTGGGCGATATGACGATCTTAGATCGTTAACGATAAGAATGGCTCCACGATCTGCCTTTCTAGACAGATCGTTAGAATCGCGCTACATGCAGTGCACATTCTATCAGTTGCATTTCTATGTCTGACTCCAAAGTGCCCCCCCTTCACAACACAGAGGCCGAGTTGGTTTGACTTGTGATGTGAACACAGACACACACACACTTGAAGTAGCAGGCTGGCATCTTTGAACAAGTTAAATAATAATAATAATTAGCCGCTGTCAGCGGCCAATGTCGCGTTGCCTCCACAGTTCAGACTTAATTTTTCGGTCACTCTGCCTGCTTGGTACTGTAGCTGACGAGAGAGAGACGTGCTGCTCGGTGATAGCAGTTCCCTTGCTGTGGTAAGAAACCCATTCCAGTCCAGTGATGGGAGTTGCACTAACGTTACGTTGACGAGCAGCAGCGCCTTTCATGTTTGCTTCATTTGCGCGTGGCTCGTTAATGCCGCCGCCTCTCTCATGTTGAAAATATTGAATGTTTTGCGGCAACACAATCTGCATTTTGTTTGGCCCGGGCGGTCTGTTGCAGTTGCCCATGACATGATGTAGGCATGCAGCCTATTTCTTCATTAACCAAGCGGCTAGTCTGCCTACCTCCCTCACCGAGTTTATGGAACTGTGTCAGGCCACCACCAAACTAGATTTCAGGTAACGTAACGTTAGTGAGCGCGTGCCTGCTTGTGAAACTGATTATTTCTTAGCAGAGGAGTTTTTTTCAGTGAGGCATAGGAGGATGGTCCTCCTCTATTAGATTGGGGATTTTATATAAAAAAAAAATATATTAAAAAAATATATTTTTTATTTTTATTTTTATATTTTTCATTTTTCATATTTTTTTTTATAATAAAATATCAATCAAATGTGTTTTTTCTTATGTGCAGACGCTCATTTTTTCATTCATTATATAGCTCCATGCAGACGAGTCACTCTGGCCCTGGTCCCAGCATGGGGGAGGGGATTAAAAAACACCCGCCCTGTGGGCTTGATTTATTTGGTAATTTATCTAATGAAAAAATAAGATTGGTTGAAAAAGACTTGCAATTCACAGAAAACAGTGAGAGTGATGTGTTTTCCAACGAATCAGATTGAGGAGGAGGGGAGCTCTCCCTTAGCCCGTGAAACCAGGTGAAACCCTAATTGGTTGTTGTTTGATTGATAGATTGCTTGACATTGATTGACATTCTGTATTGTCCAATGCTGAATACGTCTGAAAATCAGCAACGTTGTTCCACTGGCTGGTCTGTGGTCACGCTGAATCAAGGAGGTGAAATCCACTGCTTGACCTGACAGGAAGGATTTACTGAGACAGTAGCAGCATATCATATTTCCCTCTTATTTTTATTTACTTTTTTATCAATCAGTAAGTGTTCACAAGCCAGACAGTCGTTGATATTGGATTACCACCAAAACGAGTTTCGAGTTGCGGGGAGACTTGAGCTGCGCGATACGGGCTTTTTGCAATGTCAGAAAACTGGAATATTTGCAACGTCTCGACTGCAGCGTTTCCCCTACAGACAGCACGGATATTCAAGTAAGTCAATTGATTTCAAGTTATCCGAACCTTCTATTAAATTCGGCGTGGAAATGGTTCACCGAGCAGCGCTATTTTTGTCGTATTGAAGTTTCATCCTGTAATTTCTTATACTAAAACCCGCGAAGCTTAAATTCACAAATTTTTTAACTGAATTTGGCCTGTAAATCGATAGCTGACAGCGGGCTCAATTTTAAAGCTTGAGTGGTGATCTTTATATCATATGAAAGTAGAAGAAATAAGGAATCGATTGGGATGAAGCATGTCAACCTAGGATGTCGGGAAGGGGGGGTAAATAACGCTCCAAAGTTGATAACTAAATGAGTAGTGCAGCACTGTGCACATGAAGACACACTCTCGTTCCAGATGCAATTAAGTGTAATTTAACGCTATTTGACAACAGTTTCGGCCATAGACTTTGTCAAGTATCATACAAACAGTGCAAGACAGCCATTATAAAGACAGGTTAGCTGATTGAATGGACAACACCTGTCTTGTGAAAGCACACCTGAGTGTGAGACATCATAGGATGAATCAAAACATTGATGTCACAGGTAGGCTGTATACCATAATATATCATGAATCTATGTGAATAAATAGATTTATATAAATAGTACCGGTAATCACAGCCTAATGCATAGAGATAAATCCTGAAACCTTCTCGCAACAGTTCTAGCCTAAGCCAGTGGTTTTCAAAGTGGGGTCCCCAGCAAAAAGGGGGGATAATCTATTTTCACTATAATTCCATGCCATCCATAAGTAACACAATCTAAGATAGTGTAGAAGTGAGTAACTAGGCTAATTATAACCATAACAGCACAAATAATTGACAAAAATCTCGAAATAAATATACAGTATTTACTCTGAGAAATGAAATAATGAGAAAAGGAACAATTATTGATGGTTAAAACTGAATAATGACATCACAACAGTCTAATCCTAATGCTAATTTAAAATGAGATTTGGGCGTTTTGGGAAAAAACTGCTTGTGGGTGAGAGTATCAGCAGCAGAGCACACGTCATATTTTCCCTGGGACCGCCTCAGGTGCCAGGTGCTGTTCCGTCCTGTAGTCCTCTCACTGGGTGCTAATGCAATGCTCCTCACTGGGTGGAAAGCTAAGAGGCTTGACAGCATGGGAAACATGGCAAATACACACACACACATGCGCGCACGCGCGCGCGCTAGGCATGGGTCGATTTCCGGTTTTACCGGTTCGGTTCGGTATACGAGCCCAAACCGGTTTGATCACGTGCAAACCGAAAAAACCTTAAAAAAAAAAAAAAAAATTTTTTTTTTTTTTTTTTGCCAGTCCATTCTGATTGCACTATTGTTCGTATTAGCCTCTTCTCAAGTTGCACTAGTAGGCAAAAGTCTTATTTTGTTTATTATGTTGATGTTTGAAGAAAAGTTAAGCTGAATAGTTATGAGAAATAAAAACAGTGTGTTGTTACAGTTAAAAGGTTCTGCTTATTTGTATTCAGTGTTCGTGCTGGTTGGCAGCATACCAGCTTAGAGGTGCATTATCGCCACCAACTGCAGCCGCTTTTATATGTTTTTTGGGGGAATATCGAACCGGTTTCAAAATGTTCAAACCGACCCATGCCTAGGCCCTATATTGTGTGAATTTGTGAGTTTTGAAGTTTATAAGGCAGCTCAGCTGTAAGCCAATCCATTCTGATTGCACTGCTTGTGTTTTTATTAGCATTTTCTCAAGTTGCACTATAGGCAGAAGTCTTATTTCATTTATTATTTTGATGTTTAGAAGAAAAGTTGAGCTGAATAGTTATGATAAATAAATACAGGGTGTGTTTGTTACACAGGTGTCCTGCTTCTTTTTATTCAGTATCATTGCTGGTTGACAATACCAGCTTAGAGGTGTATTATCGCTATCAGGTGGACTGAAGTTGCACTACAGACAGTTATGGGCCACACTCGGGAGCCCTGCTTAAAAAAAAAAAAAAAAAAAAAAAAAAAATTATTACAAAAAAAATCGGTATACCGGTTCGATCCGGTTTAGACGGCAATATCGAACCGGTTTTAAAATTTTCAAACCGACCCAGCCCTAGCGCGCGCACACGTGAAAAAAAAAAGCCCAAATTTTTTTCGGCCACCTTCGGTCGCCGCACTAGCTTCCTCCCCTGTTTCCAAGCTCACCAGCCACCACTGTTTCTTAGTGTTTCCCAAACTATGGGTCGGGACCTAATTTGGGTCGCGGACCCGTGGGGGGTGGGTCCCCAACTGGTCGTCATGGTAACTCATTACAGTATGTTTTTTTGGGTCCCAGGAAGACATAACATTTATCTTTTCGGTCCCAAGATAAAAAAGTTTGGGAACCGACCAAAGATAAATTATTGTAAACTCAGTGTAAAAAATGAACAACATGAAAATATTTATTAATCAAATTTCCATGACTTTTCCCAAACTTTTATCTATAACTTTCCCAGGGCATGGGAATTGTATTTTAAATTGGACTTTTCCAGGTTTTTCATGACCGTACGAACCCTGAAATTAGTTTGGATGTACTTGTACTGTTCAGTAAATACAATAAGTTCTTGTCCCAATTTCCCACCGGGGATCATTAAAGTCTTTCTGATTCTGATCGAATCCTGAACCCCATCTCTTATTGAATCACATTGTAAGATAAGAATATTGTCCCATCCCTAATATTACCAACATCACTACTTTTTTAATTCACCAATTCTCAGTTTTCTGCAGGTTATATCTAACAATTCATGCCATCACTGTGTGATTTACGTTGCTACCGGGTAACTGACTCACTGCTGGTCTGCGCGGCTCATCCGGTAGCTGAGGCGGAAACATCTGTTTGTTCCTCCTGTCCCAGTTCTTGGTTTGCAGTGTGGCGCTGCTGTGGAGGCAGGACACCTGCTGCGCTCCACTGCCACCCAGCAACCTGTACAGAGGTAAAGTGAAGTGAAGTTATCCTTTATTTATCCCCGTGGGGAAATTCATCCTCTGCATTTGACCCATCCTCTACTAGGAACCTTCCTAGAACTAGGAGCAATAAATAAATAAATAATAAGCAGTAAATAAAGTTTATTTATATAGCACCTTTCACAGAGCAAAGTCACAAAGTACTTCACATAGTCAACATATAGGCTACAGTTAAAACAATAGTTAAAACAAGTGCAATGAATAATAAAAAGACACAAACAAGACACAGAGATACACAAGAGGCTAAACAAAGGCCTGACTGTACAGATTAGTTTAGCTGCTTTTTGAAGATGTCAATAGAGGAAGCAGATCGTAAGGCAAGTGGAAGGGGATTCCACAGATTCGGAGCAACAAGGTGACATTATTATTGTTGTTATGGACGATTTTGCTGTGCACACACACACACACACACACACACACACACACACACACACACACACACACACACACACACACACACACACACACACACACATATATATATATATAAGGACCTTGCGAGGAGCAACTGAGCGCAGCATTACATGGGGTTGCACGACAGAAATGTAACTTGGGATATAATTTATTTGGTTTGTCGTAATTTAGAAACTAGCATTATGTTGGCCCGTTCCGTTACAGCGTATCCGCTGTCAGTCTGATTTGTCCTTAGGTTGACACCGATGTGATAAAGACAACAGACTTTAACGTTACTTACCGTGAGTATAACTGTCCGGTTAGATTCCTAAGGAACGAAAGCCCTGAAAGCAAGAATAAATACATAAATTACACTAAAACCAGAGACAAATAATGAAGTATAGCGGCTATTTTGGAGAACAACGTTTATCTTTACCATGCCCTGTCACAGCGGCCGCCATGTTGCATGTTTTTGCGACGAGTATGTGTGCTTTACGGTAGTCTTGGTTATTGCACTATCAGCTGTCGTTTTTACTCTTCTTTACATACTAGCCTATGCGCTTTGTCTACCTTGGCACTAAAACGCATCAGAGACAATTAAACTGTTAAAATGCGGAATATGCACGTATCTGTTAAGTCAGACCGCAAGCAACATGACATGATTTGTTCCAAGTGGGATTCCGTAGTCTGGCACGGCCGGTATTTACGACACCTCTCCGAACCCATACGGCAGTCGATGTATTCGCTACGAAACAGCATGGATGGTGCAGTTGACATGTGATAACTTTAGTTCAGGTTTCTATTTAGACTATCGTTAAACGTTAACCGTCCAGCTGCCATGCACGTGCGCTCCCTCCCCGCCTCTCCGAACTGGTACTGCTCCCGGTGCAGTGACGTCACCGGCGCCGGTTTACTGGGCTTTGGAGCCAAGAATATCATCTACCTGGTGGACGTCTCCGCCGCTTCATGCAGGGTTGTGGGTGAGTTTCTGTTCTCAGCTGTGGAGGAGTCAGTCAAGTTTATTTGTAGGCTATAGCCTTATTTAACAAGCATGTCTCAGAGGGCTTTACAGATAATGTGCCTAGTTAATCTAGCTAAGCACTATCAATAAACAGAATCGAACAATTGTATATAAAGTATAAAAACAAGCAAAGAAGAGAAGAGAGGGATGGGCAAATAAGGGAGGGAGAAGAGAGTGAGCGAGCAGAGAAGAGTGGAGAGGACAAGTGTGGAGAGAGAGGAGAGAACAGAATTACCTACAGCCTAACTATAGGCTGACCTGTTATAGTGTTCAGGCAAAAATCAGACTAGAGCAGTATAGGACAGGCCAGACTAGGCTGTAGATTAGCTAGATCCCCTATGTCGCAGTTAGCTCTGGTTAATGTCTAGAGTAGGATAGTAGTCCCCCCCCCCCCAAACCTCGAGTCACCAGGCTCTTCTCGGCAAGAAAGAGCCTGGCTTCCGTTCACAATTGATTTTGTCACCCTACCTGCTTCCGGCCTAGAGCCCGCCCTAGACAGGAAGGGCAGCGTTTCTAGCTCGTCAACTTTTACGTTAACTTGACAATTTGACACAAGTATCAGAACGGCAAACAACAAAACAAAAGATGGACGTACCGAACAAACTTTTTGAAGAAGTTCTTGTAGAAACATTGCAGATTCACAATCTCACGTCTTTTAAGCCAATACAGAAGCTTTGCATCAGACAATTAATCGAGGAAAGAGACGTCAAGCTAACTGCAACAAATACGTTTTGTTGCAGTTAGCTTGACGCTCCTTCCCCTCTTCTCCCTTCCTGTTCTCTCCTCTCCCACATTTCCCATTCCCCCCCACCTCCTCTCTTTCCATGCTCTTACCTCCCCCACATCCCACTGCTCTCCCCCCTCCCTTCTCCTGCTCTCTCCTCTTTCTCCCCTCCTCTGCTCCTTCTCCTTCTTCTCCTTCTCCCCAATTTTTCCCCATTCCCTGCCACTTCCTGCTCTCCCCTCTCTCACATTCCCCCTGCTCTCCCTCCCCTGCACCCTCCCACCTCTCCTTCTCTGTTCTCTCCTCTCCCACATTTCCCATTTTCTCCCCACCTCCTCCCTCTCCCTGCCCTCTCGTCCCCCACATCCCCCCGCTCTCCCTCCCTCCTCCACTCTCCTGCTCTCTCCTCTTCCCCCCTTCCCCCACTACTCTAAAGCATAGTACACATTCCACTCCAAAGCATGGCACCCATTCTATCCCCTCCAATATTCTGCCACTATTTAAAGCATGGCACCCATTCTTCCCTAAAGCGAGGCACCCATAAGCTCTATATGTGAACATGTGTTTATTTGGCAAAGGGACTCACTACTAAAGGCTTGCAGCCAATTAAATTAGGCATAGTTTGGTTGCTAAGAAATCGACATATGTCCATTTGCAAGATGTGTGTCTATATTTCTCTATCATATAATTGTTCGATGTGTTATTATTACTACTGTAATTTGTTAATGTTGTGTCAGCTAGCCCTCCTTTCCCTGTTCTCTCCATATAGTCTCCCATACTCCTCTATACTCCCATACTCTTCCATACGCTCTCTCCTCCCCCACATTTCCCATTCTCTCCCCACCTCCTCCCTCCCCATGCTCTCTTCTCCCCCACACACACCCCCTTTCCCCTCTCCTGCTCTCTCCTCTTGCTCCTTCCCCACCTCCTATACCCTCCAACATTTCCCATTCCCTCCCCACCCCATCACTCTCTCACATTCCCCCTGCTCGCCTCCCTTCTCCTGCTCTCTCCTCTGCTCTATCCTTCATTTCTATATTTTCTATATTTCTCTACCAATTGTTCAAAATGTTATCTTTATTCTGTATATTCTTGCTACCGTTGTGTCAGCTAGAATTAGCTAGACATATTTTCTGTGAAGCCCTCTGAGACATGCTTGTGAATTAGGGCTATATAAATAAACTTGACTTGACTTGACTTGACTTAACAGAACAAAAGACATACCGCTGTATTGTACTCATTTCGCTTCATCACTTACTGTGGTACCACATAGATCCTTTCACCAGGATAAAGCCAGCAACAATTGTAGGGTGCGGTTGTTTTAGGGTTAGGTTCAGGGTTAGGGTTAGGGTTAAAATCGCTAAACCGGAAGTCCAATTGTGGGAGATTGTTGCTCACTTAGATGCCCCTTTCAGAACTGTTTTTCGGGCATATGACGTCATCATCTCCCCTCCACACAGTTCTGAACAGGGCTAGGTACCACTAACCTTGCTTGCAAGATGGATAACCTCGCGAGATCAAAAGAGATTCTCTCGACGTAATCCATCTTGTCATGCACAGGCAGTTAGGATGATTGGTCGAACCATGGCCGGCTTGACGAATCAGCGGCAGCTTTAGGCGGGCAATGGTCTTTGTAGTTCTTTTCACTCGTCAACATGGCTGCCGCCGCGGAAGTTGTTTCTCAACTGGACAGCATTTCCAAGATATCAAAATGTTTATTAATCCAATCCAATTATGAATCGCTCATCCGTTAGTTTGTGGAAATTCCCGTGCAATAATCATAACTCTGGCCCCAGCCCACATCACTCTAGCCGGAGCACATGTTAGCCTACATTAGCTTCCACAAAACACAGACACAAAGCTGCGCAAAAGCGCTTTACGTTCTTATACGGAGATAGCGAGGCAGCATAGTAAATAAACACACGTGGCACTGCGCTCTGTTTTCATCAATTAACTATTAATAGCGCAAGGGACGGCCACTCGTCAATTCGCTGCCGTAGCCAAACACTCCTGGCTGCTGTTAGCCGCTAATTAGCAACAAACATTTCAACAGGTTCATACCCCGGTCGCAAACGTTACGTCAGCGGCATGGCGATCTGATTGGTTGAAGTTAACACGCACCAGCGGTGATAGACAGATAGGTCATCCAATCATCTGACAAGTAGCTTGGAAAAAGTGGCCGCCTCCGTCAGCGGGTCGGGTTACTGCATTCCCAGATCGACTGGTTTAGTGAATGTGGAGCTAAACCGTCCATCTGGCAGCGTCAGGTTAAGGTACCACACTGCTACTCAATAAGCATGATATAGGTTCAATGAAATGTTGGGATGAGCAGATCAGAATATGGATGAAAAATATTGATGTCTAAATCTCTGTGTCAGGTGAACTGGTGGGCCACAGAGATACAGTATCCAGCTTTTCCTTCTGCCACCATGCGGGCCAGACTCACATGTGTGTCAGTTCCTCTAATGACGGGACGGTCAAGTTCTGGGACTCGGACAACAAGGTTCTTATAAAGGAGCATGCGGCTCATCAGGTGAGTGGCTTTGTCAGATTTGTAGGCAGAACAAGTAGTCCGTCAAGCCAGTCTATCTTTTCCACAATCTTTGAATGTTCCATAGACAGTCTGCACTTCCACCCATTAAAATTGGCCAGAGGAAGTTGACCTCTTCCAAAGAACAAGCACAAACCCTAATTTAGACCATGGTGCTAACTCCACCCATACCCCCCTAGCTACAGTACTAATCCCACCCACCCCTTGAATCCCGACTCTCTACCAACTTCCTATCCCTATGGCACCCCCCCCCCCCCCCCCCCAACAACACCACCCATATCCCTAGGGTTGCCAACCGTCCCTTAAAATACGGAATCGTCCCATATTTGTTAGGGATGGGCATCGAATTTCGAATTTTCGAATAATCGTTGTTATTATCAAGGTCGACTTTTATTATTGATAGTCGAAATTCGTTTATTGAATTTTTTTTTTTTTTTTTTTTTTTTTTTTTTTTTGGTGAGTGAAATGTTGCATTGTCTCCCCTGATTCTAAGTATAGTCGAATCGCTTGGTTTGAGCAAGTAAAACAATTTTTATAAGCAACCTCTCCCTCTTCATGGGATTTCATCCGCCATTCATTTTTCCATAAACCTTGCTTAAAATGCTTATAAAAATTGTTTTACTTGCTCAAACCAAGCGATTCGACTATACTTAGAATCAGCGGAGACAATGCAACATTTCACTCACAAAAAAAAAAAAAAAAAAACATTTTTTTTTTTTTTACATTTTTTTTTATTATTTTCGAATTTCGATTAAAAGTCGACTTTGGCCAGTGAATTTCGAATAGTGTTTTTGCTAGAAATGCCCATCCCTAGTATTTGTAAACAAAAAGACGTGTTCCGTATTGAACTGACACGGGACGCGCTTTGTCCCGTATTCGAGAGACACTGTAGTACAAAGCTATTTGAGCGAGTAAACTCCACAAAGGAGTCTCGTCTGCTGGCAATGGCACCGCTGCCTCTCCCCCTATGTAGCCGGTGACACCAGCCCGGTGTCATGTTACAGCAGCCTAGCGAGAGGCTGTGGACAGTGTCAGCCAATCAGAGGCAGAGAGGGGCGGGTCATGCCTTCGCCTAGCCTTCGCCATCATGGGGAAAAAAATATTGCGCGCAGGACACAGGGAGCACTCAAAACAAGTTCCTCACTCACCAGGCATCACAATGCCATTGTTTTTTCACATTGTCAATATATTTAGATGTCATAAGGCTTCGAGAGCCTGGTTTAGGTACCTTGAAAGTGATTGAATTACTCTTAAAAGCTGTAGCCTACAAACCCTGCTTACAACAGTAGGCTATTGCAGGTGTAAGACTTGTTACAGTAATCAGAGATATCCTCAGTCTAATCCATACTTTTCAATAGCCTAATTGTCATTTTATTCAGAAGATTTCATCTGAAATCTAAAATGTTTTGCACTAATGATGTAAACTCTTGCAGGTCTGTCTATTCTAAAGAATAGCTATGTAAAATTGCTGTTTGCACTGTTGAAAGACATTTCTTGAATGAGTAGCCTAGGCTAGCCTGGGTAAACCCAGCCTCCACGTGACCTGCTCTCAGACCTGCTCTCAGTCTAGTGACTGAGAGCAGGTCTGACTTTTCCATCTTATGTCAGATTGTCCAGCCTATTTCTCTGTAGCTGTGGTCTCAGATGCATCATGTCGGAGATGGATGACGACTGGCTATGTTTCTGATATTTAAAAGCACATGTGGCTGATGTATCATCATCAGATCAATGTATGATTCTAACTAGGGATGGGCATTTTGAGTACATTTCCATAATCGAAATTCGGGAAAATTAAAGATTTTTATTTATTTATTTTATTCTGGTAATAACGTTGCGCGTTCTCGGCCGGCTATAACGGCGATGCCGCTGTGTAGTAAGAATATCAGACACTAGCGCTGTGGCCTGTGACTAACAGCTAAACAAACATGTTACATGACAGGTTACATGATGTAAGCTAGCTAGGCTACTGTACTCACATTTTGAAAGTAAGACTCAGCTCACCGGCCGTGGCTTCCAGGCTTATAAACTCGTGACAAGAACCTCCTCATCTGTCCTGATGGTCGAGTTCCATCCAGCTGCTCTCAGTCCAACGCATGGATATTATTATTTGCCACTAATGTCTCAGGTGGGCGTTAGCATCCTGCTAAGCCTTAGCAGGACGCTTAGCAGCTAAAGGCTAGCCGAGTCCATGCTGACTGCTGCTACTTCATAGTTCATAACGTTATATAAACAATAAAACGACTTGAATTCACTTAAACACGTGTACCGTTACTCACACTTGGTTGAAAATTAGGAGAGAAGTGTACAAAGTTTAATATTTATAACGGCCTCAATGAGGTCTGCAGACCGCTGGGTGCGTTTGTGTCCCCGGCGCATGCCGGTGTGAACTCCCCGTGTTAAAAACAGTGTTGATGGCACAAAGGGCCCCGTCCAGCCAGAAAACTAGAGACGAATACGAAGCTCCACCTCACGTTAGTCGGCTGTGCAATGGAGTGGGGAGAGGAGGAAAGAATTCCACCCAAACCTAGTCCGCAAAAACAAAACAAAACAAAAAAACAAAACAATAATCGATCAAAATTCCACATGATCGAATTGATTCCTTAAAGATCAATTATCAATTTTCGATTATTGATGAACATCCCTAGTTCTAACCCTCCTTCCAGCAGGATGTCATGTTGTGGTTTGGTCCCTTCAGAGCTCCATCACGGCGGTGCACTGGTCCCCGGTGGATAAAAACCTGGTGGTGTCGGGAGAGGAGAGGGGCGTGGTGATCTGTCACTGGCTCCACACGGGCCACACCACCAGCTGCTTCCCCGAGCCCAGGAACCTGTTCTGCCTGGCCTGCTCCCCGCATGCCTGGAACCATGTGGCTGTGGGGTAAGAAACACATCCAGGGTGCAGTGAGACTCCTATTCAACTAGGGCTGGGATATGGGTGAAATCGGGATATGATAATTATAAGGATATTTTTCAATATGGATATACAGTATATATCACAATGTGCCTCAATTGAATTTTTCAAATAAAATTCCTGAAAGCAGCTACGAGCAAGATGTTCGATTGTTATTACGGTAACTCATTGAGTGCCAGCCACTTTTGGAGAACGGACGCTCCCAGTGCCAGAGTTTCAGAGCTTTTTTCAGTGATTTCTCGAGGCCCACAGAATATTGTGTGATATTACTATGTAAACAATGAACACGCAAAAAGAACGATGAGACTCTTTTCTATCATCAGCAAAAACAGGTTTATTGATATCATTTTCCGTTCTTTAGTTATCAGCCGGAGAAGATAGCTTGATTTAACAAAAAAGAGCCTTTTTTTTCTAGAAGCTGAGATAATGGCCCTTTTGTGAAATTAAACATTTCAAACACATCACTGACTCTGAAGCTAATTTTCTGATGTAGTCACACCTCAAAAATAATTTCCTTCAATAAAACAGTGAAGGCCAGGGAATTTTGTTTGGCAGAATAATATTTTTAGCTGCAACCAGCAGCGCTGGCCCCTGCGTGCGCTGCTGGTTGCAGTTTCTTGCTGGTCTTGATTTGCTGCTGGTGGGCATCGGATATTCTGGCTTGCGTTTGCCAACCCTGTCCTGCTGTCTGGGTCTGTCTGGGTCAGTGTTGTGTGCTGCTCTGCGTGCCCCCCCCCCCCCCCCCTCCCACCCCTCAACTGCACACTCCTCCTTATGGGAGGTGGCTCTCTGCTGAGTTTGCTCTGCACTGTGAAGGGTGCGCGACATCCAGCTTTTTTACAGCTTCCGCGTGTGTTTGTCACCGGCTCCTATGCTTCCAGTTGAGAATAATAACAAACTCCACGGCTGATCATGCGAATGGGCTGTCGCAGCGGACATGGAGGAGCTCAATTGTGGGAGCAGATTGGCTGCTGCTGCTGCAGGCACATCTAACGTTAAAACGCTTCATGCATATCGATGCATACGGATGCGATGCGATTTCCGTTTCCCCAACGACTTATTCTCTGTTTTTCTCTGCCTTTCTGTTAACCTGGAGAGCACTGTCGCCACCTAAGGGTTCTGTAAAATAGGTTCTAGACCTCCAATAGCTATAATAGTTGTACAGGAGATGCGGAAGGCTTTGATCGACGTCCCACCGTCAAAAAACACATTGGACGTCGAAAGACGTCCGTGGCACTCTACGTCACTATTTAATTGGACGTCGAAAGACGTCCATGGCACTCAATGAGTTAAACAGTCTAAATGTAATATTGATAGAGCTGGGTATTGGTTCAAATTTCAAGAATCGATTCGATTCCGATTCACAAGGTTGCGAATCGATTAATTTCGATTTGATTCGATTCGATTTAGGGCTGCACGATATATCGTTTACACATCGTCATCGCAATGTGCGCATGCGCGATAGTCACATCGCAGGACGTGTGATGTCACAAGCAAATTAACTCGTCATGTTGCTTGATAAACTCTCACTTTAGGGGAGGAGCCTACTGAGTGAAATGCAGGCTCTCTCAAAGGAGAGAGACACCCCGCTACTGTACTCACTCATTTAGTGCTTAGATTCAACACAACAAACATGCACAGAGAGCTCAATTGAATTGTTTTTGCTTTTGTTGGGTTGCTGACAGTAGCCTGTCTGTAAACGATGTGATTGCGGAGGCGGACTTGTCCACAGCTTGCAGCGCACTAGTATACAGCAGGCTGGCTGCTGTAACTCATGTCCATGGAGTGGAGATATTTACTCTTGAAACACCAAAAAGCAAGACCGCAACTTATGACACGAAGGCTAAAGTGATTACTGAGAAGTTGTCCGTGTTATCACTGCAGCTGTCTCTCCCCCTCAGTCTCTGATGTTGCATCACATGATAGCAGTAACGTTACGGTAGAGTTAATCATACATAGCGACTCATTTACACAAAACATGTCGGTGAAAATAAAAAGACAATAGACATAGCTGGGCAATTAAATGTATATTTATTACTTTTCACGAATGAATTGTTTGTCACCGGTCGGCTGCATGTGAATCCTCGTCTCTCTGTACTGCCCTGCGTGCGCTCAAAAACCGGAACTCCCCAAATGCGGAGTGTACCACTTGGTAGTTTCTGGAGGGGGTTTCCCGGGGGGTCAGACCAAGTGTGTGAAGTGGCAGCGGTGTTTCATTGTTGATTTATTGAAATGTTAGAAGAACGAAAGAAGTTGAAAGCAGTGATTATAATCAATTAAATCTAATGGTTTTCTGCAAATAGCATCATTGGGAGGTAGATTCTGGCACTCAATATTAGGGGTGGGCAATATATCAAATTTATATCAATATTGTGATATGAGACTATATGGTCTTAGATGTTGGATGGTAATATGGTGATACAGCATACATGTTATCTTTCCCTGGTTTTAAAGGCTGCATTACACTAAGTGAAGTATAGGCTAGTGACATTTTAAAGTAGAATGTCATAACTCACTCACTTTTTCATGTATGTAAGTCATGGAAATCCATTGGTCAAAATGTGTATGCACCCTGATAGATGACGCTCTGAGGCCTACCAGTAGGTCACAGCCCAGTGGTTGAGAAACATTAAAATACCTAATTTCCCCTCCAAAATCAGATGGACTCCTCTACAAAATCATCCCAATCATTCTAGAAATATTATTTTCTTTCAAATAGAGCTATTCTGGTAATCTTGTGAAAATCTGTATTTTTTCATATCGCAATATATATCGCATGGGCGGGGAATATCGCAATGTCAGTTTTTTCCAATATCATGCAGCCCTAATTCGATTCGATTCCGATTCGATCAATTTCAATATTGATTTGGTTAGTGATACCAAAACGTGTTTTTAGAGCTGTACCCTGAATTACATGACTGCCCAGTTATGTAACACAGGGGTTCCCAACCAGCCAAGTAGATACATGGGGAAAAAAAGTTGCAGACCTGTTGTCAATTTTAATGGTTTTAGTTACACATATATTTACTCACCAGGTGGTGACAAAGGGTAAATAACAGCCTTTTCATCTGTCAATAAAGACACTTTCACAATTATGCACAGTGATTTGATTTCAGCCTATATAATTTCTAAAAGTAGATATTAATGATCAAACATTTCCATTTATGTAGCCTACAGTACCGTATTTATGTTTTTGTTTCAACTACAAACATAAATAAACGTCAACTTGAAACTATGTTTCAACTACCACACACAGCATAATATTTTAGCCTGTTTATTAAAAAAAAAAAAAAAAAAAAATCGATCTCGACATATGAATCGATAATCGAGGATTAAAATAAAAATCGGAGAATCGATTTTTTTGAACCCAGCCCTAAATATTGATGCATCATATCTTACCTATAATAGTAGCTGAGACCAAAGCCGTGTGAATCGGAGATTGCTCTCTTGATGTATAGAGTCTGTGGGCTCTATTTTCCCACTGGCCTTAGGCGCAGAAACTGGCGTTTAATGCAAAAAAACGCGCCTTGCGCCTGCCTCAGGAAAATAACATCATGGTTTTAGGCCCCAAAATGCACTTTATGCCGAAGAGGCGTGGCACAGTGCCAGAATAGGCCAGAATGGGCGTTTCGGCCTTAAATACCGGCCTAACGATGTCTTCCCCTGGTGTTAATTTAGCCACAAATGTGATATCTCCCAGCATGCATTGAGGCTAATACATTTCGAGAATAAATAGCAACCAAATGAGCCTAAATAGATAGAAAGGTAGAGAGAAATAATGTGTAATGTTAATACAACATGCAATTGTAGAACATTTCAATATTGGACAAAATAAAATCTCGAAATCAAAACACAACCCTATGTGAAACATATATGTAATCCTGGTGGTATATACAGTATATCCCTCGCAGACTTAACGCGAATTAGATGAGTGACAGCCGTGTTCTACTGTGACTTCCTACTGTGATGTCGCTCCAATAAGACGGCTTACTTCACATTTTCTTTTACAATAAAAACACATTTATGCAATGACTTTACATAATGTAGGCTAGATTTATGTGCATCATCCTACCTGTGCAGCAGGGGAGAGAAAACGATATCATTCTGGACAAACTTTCACCAATCTAATCTAGGGATGCACCGATTGCCATTTTCTTGGCCGATTCCGATTTCCGATTTTTGAATAGTCTGACTTGCCGATACCGATTTTTGCCGATTCCGATTTTTTTTTCTAAAAACAACAATTGACAGCTTACACAAACGTTTTTGTAACTTTGTTTGAAAATTAAGATTCATAGAACAATTCTTACATCTAATGGGGATCCAAATAAACAAATAAACAATTCTTATCATTTGCATGAAGTAGGACCATCTCACTCAAACACATCTCAAAATAAAAGTGTTCCAGGTTAGGCTACTGGACAGAGCTTTTTTGTGCAAATACAATGAATACAAAAATTTTATTAAATCCAATAGCCTATATCCCACAGCTATCATGCATTTACTTTTCCAAAAGAAAACAGGTGCAACAGAACATCAAAATGATCCATGGACAAGGAGTTTATAGACTGGCTCCAGACCAGTCCTCTTGAGTAGAGGGGAAATGAGTTTATGAGTTACAGTAACGATCTTCAGTCTGAATATCAGGCGGAGTTTACACACAATCCGAAGTTTGGTATTTTTATCTGCCATCCGAAAAAATATCATCACGCACAGAAAACGTTGCACACTTGTGAGTCCGATGCATTTTTATTATTATGTCCGTCGTTCTCATGTCGTTCTATTTGCAATACGAAACAAATAGTCTCTCCTGTATCAACGTTACAACATGACTTGACAGGCTGAGGCAGCAGCGCTGATGTGGAATGGAGAAAGCAGGTCGGGGAATGGTTATTATACTGGACACAATGCTCGCGTTCACCTCGCCAAGCCGGCTGTGCGCTGTGGCCGGGTGCAGCAGCACTGCTTCCCGGGGAGAGAGAGCAGAGAGGGGGGGCCAGTGAGGTGAAGCGAGCCGCTCAGACTTGACTCCAGCCGAGCGGGACTCGGCCGCATCTCTGTCTCCACGGCTTATTTTCGACTTGCATGTGTGACAAACTGCGAGATTTGTCTCCTTCACTGACGGTGAAAAAAATCCACAACGAGGAAGGTATGCTGGCGTGTGTGGTGTGGTGGCTGGGTGCCTGTCTCGGTGCTTTGGGGTGCGCGCACGTCATGTGAAAATCGGCTCACAGAATCGGCTATTTAGAGTGACCGGCGCAGATCACCGATCGAGGCCGATCACGTGAAAATCGGCCATTTCCGGTCACGTGCCGATCGATCGGTGCATCCCTAATCTAATCTCATCATGACATAGGGATAGGCTATATTTTTCTAGCCGATGCGTTTAGATTTAGAACATTCTTTTCACTTTGATCTTGCTATAGTGTAGCGTATTTACATGCTTGCAGTATTTAAACTGCAGTGAGATTGGTTTTTGACAAGCATAATAATATGGAATAATATATATAGAGACAGACGGGGATGAAAGGGAGGGGGGGAGCTCAGAGCGCTTGGCTTTTCTGACCCGACTGGATCGCTCCGTGGAATTGGAGCTTAAACGGGAAGCTTGTGATTCGTTTACTGCACTTCTCCAATGAGCAGATTGTGCATAATTTTACGCTTAAAAGGCGTGGTTATAATGCTTAAGGCCGCGTGTAGCGCCGATACCAAAATATCGAGTGCGCTGGTCCACGCCCACTAATCTGCGCTGCGTCTGGCGTTGGGCGCAGTTCATAGGCCGATGCAACGATAGAGACCTGTGTCTGTCTTCCGGCGGGCCGGATAGACCAGGAAGTAAAACGAAACGGTTTACGGCAGCTGCCTGCGCTCTGCCTAGCAACAGACCATAAACAAGGAGAACGCCATGCTCGCTACATCCAGGTGCTTGCTACTCTCGCAAACATTTCTCGTTATATTCTAACAGTTTGTTTGGAAGTAATTTTGTTATTTTGTGGTTATGGCCGAAGTGGCTGCCGCAAATCGTTTCATTTCACTTCCTGATCTGCCCCGGCCGCAGACAGACTAATCATCAAGACAACACTGGCCGATTCACTCGGGGTTCAAGCGAGACTACTCGGCGTTGGTCTCGTCTACTATTAGAGGTAAGATGTGAGGCATCGATATTAAATTTAGACTGTTTAATAACAATCGAAAATCTTGCTCGTAGCTGCTTTAAAATGTTTTGTACAACATTTTTCATGCAGAGCCTTTAAAAAAATCACACACCAAGATCCTGTTTTAACACGTTCACTGCCATTGACGCAGGGCCCGAAATTAGAGCCCGCCACCCGCCAATGGCGGGCATATTTTTGCTTTGGCGTGTTAGATTTGGCATCTGTCTGTCCGCCACGTGGCGGGTCGCATAATAGTCGTCATGTAATATTAAAACTGTGTGTAGCCGGCCTGTGTCCACCTAGCGTATTTTTCCCAGTGTTAAACGCTGGCCTGGGAGTGTGCTGCGGAGCGCTGATCCCAGCCACAATATACAAGGGAGCAGTCTGAAACGTAAGGTTAGTTTAACGTTAGTGCGTTCAGCGCAGTAGTATAACACGAGTGCTTCCTGAGGCTGTTTCATTCTCTCCCGTAGCAGTGTCAATTGCGTGACAGCCTAACGTCGGGCGAATCAATAAATGAATGAATCAATCGCTCGCACTTGTTGCCGACACTCGTATGATACAGTATATATGAGGAGATAATAGTTATGTGTGTTTTGCTGCGCAGCTGGCACGAGTGCTTTGTGAGACTGTTTCATTCTGGCTCTGCCGTCCGTATAGGCTACCAAACATGACTGGAGGGGAATGGAATGCAGTCGTCAATTTAGCGGAGGTAAGAAGCTCTTTTAACCTCTGCTAAATTGACAGCCTACATCGGGCGAATCAATCAATGAATCAATCGCTCGCGCTTGTTGCCGAGCGATTGATTCATTGAGCGAGTATGATGAGGAGATGAATCAAAATGCTTACCACCAATAAAGCCGAAGCGGAGCCAAGAACGAGTGCAGGAGAGCTAACGCAGGTGCCAGGTGTGGAGTGGGAGAGAAAGGTGTGTAGCCCAAGTTGTGTGCTGTCTGCACTGAGACTGTCGCAGTTATTACTTTTAGTTGCGTTGTTTTTTTTTGCAACAATTTAAGCTCAAGATTGACTTGACATGTATTTATAAGATTGACTTGACATGTAGGCTATTGATTAATCAATCATCAATCAATATATTAAAATAATTTGCTTCAAATTTTACTCTGCCCTCTTATTTAAGTGTGTATTCTTCAACGTAATACCTTATCTACTTGAAATGTACTGAAAAAAATTGATATATATGGATATATGTGACACAAAAATGCGTTTTTTTTTTTGGCCGGTAAGAAATATGCTTGGCGGGTAGATTTTTTCCATCTACCCGCCACTGGCCGGTGGGTCAAAAAGTTAATTTCGGGCCCTGCATTGACGTGTTGATACGTCAAAAAAAATCCAACGGTTGACTGCCAATGACGTGTTTTTTTTTTTTGACGGTGGGACGTTGATCTAACCCTTTTACATCTCTTATATAAATATTGGAGCCACCGAACGTGTACAACCCATTCCACCGACCCACTAAGTGGCGACAGTGCTCTCCAGACTAGAGGAAGCCAAGCAAAAAGCAGTGTGAGGAAGCCATTCTCATGAAAATGGATTGGCGAAAACGCTTTCGCTTTCGCGCTTGGGAGCTGGCGGTGGGCGATTGCAAATTTGCATAATAGATTATGGGTGCAACACACTTTGAAACACCTTTGAAACACCAGCAGAAAGGAATCGCAAGCAGCTTCATTCCAGCTGAGCTCACAACCGAAAACGAACGAGCCTCATTCTCATACTGTAGGCGAAAACGCTTTCGCGCTGGTGCACACGGGCGCACAACGGTGGGGGGTTCCAAAAATAGACTGGGTGCAAAACACACTTTGAAACACGCAGCATAAAGCCTAGAATCGCACAAAGCTTCATCAAAGCTCTCAACCGAAAACCCAAGAAACGAGCAGCCCCATCCAGACTCGCCGACGAGGGGGCCGCCAGGGAGGGAGGCTGCTCAAACTCGCAGCAGCAGCAGAAAACTCGCTTGTGACAAACGCTGCTGAAAGCCACCAGAGACACGCCCACGGAGGGAGGAGTTTGAAGGAGAGGGGGTTCAGAACTATATTGTTTAGATGTCTGATGTCTCACTGATGCCAAAAATAAATGGTTAAAGTGACTGTTCTGCCTGTTTGATTGAATTTCACAAAACTGCGATTATCTCAGCTTTCAGTCTCAGACGCTGAAACCATGCTGTACTCAACGGCTAATATCTACATAACTACTAACTCTACAAACTAACTCTTTTAGACAGAGAAAGCACACATTCTATTACGGTAGTTCTTTTGAGATATTTTGTGTTCACAAAATCTTAGCAGAAAATAATCCTCGGCTCTTGAAAGATGAGCCAGAATCCTTAAAAAAACCCTCTGGCAGAAGCTACCTACAGTAAAAAAAAAACGGCTGGCAGTGAATGTGTTAACAGGAGGCAAGATGCTCTCAAAATGTGGTTCCATTCTGACTTTAAAGACCCTGGAAACCCAAACTAAATATGCATTTTGAGTTCATCACACCACATGAACCTATGTTAATAAGCCACCAGCCAAATTTGAACGATGATGAACGTCGCAAAGTATATAAATTAGGGATGCACCGATCGATCGGCATGTGACCGGAAATGGCCGATTTTCACGTGATCGGCCTCGATCGGTGATCTGCGCCGGTCACTCTAAATAGCCGATTCTGTGAGCCGATTTTCACATGACGTGCGTGCACCCCAAAGCACCGAGACAGGCACCCAGCCACCACACCACACACGCCAGCATACCTTCCTCGTTGTGGAATTTCTTCACCGTCAGTGAAGTAGACAAAGCTCGCAGTTTGTCACACATGCTAGTCGAAAATAGACAGAGGTGCGGCGGAGTCCCGCTCGGTCCAGTCTGAGCGGCTCGCTTCACCTCACTGGCCCCTCTCTCTCTGCTCTCTCTCCCCGGGAAGCGGTGCTCCAGCAACCCGCCACCGCGCACAGCCGGCTTGGCGAGGTGAACACGAGCATTGTGTCCAGTATAACCATTCCCCGACCTGCATTCTCCATTCCACATCAGCGCTGCTGCCTCAGCCTGTCAGTCATGTTGTAACGTGGATACAGCAGAGACTATTTGTTTCGTATTGCAAATAGAACGACGGACATAATAATAAAAATGCATCGGACTCACAAGTGTGCAAGGTTTTCTGTGCGTGACGATATTTTTTCAGATGGCAGATAAAAATATGCATACCAAACTTCGGACTGTGTGTAAACTCCGCCTGATATTCAGACTGAAGATCGTTACTGTAACTCATAAACTCATTTCCCCTCTACTCAAGAGGACTGGTCTGGAGCCAGTCTATAAACTCCTTGTCCATGGATCATTTTGATGTTCTGTTGCACCTGTTTTCTTTTGGAAAAGTAAATGCATGATAGCTGTGGGATATAGGCTATTGGATTTAATTTAATTTTTGTATTCATTGTATTTGCACAAAAAAGCTCTGCCCAGTAGCCTAACCTGGAACACTTTTATTTTGAGATGTGTTTGAGTGAGATGGTCCTACTTCATGCAAATGATAAGAATTGTTCTATGAATCTTAATTTTCAAACAAAGTTACAAAAACGTTTGTGTAAGCTGTCAATTGTTGTTCTTAGAAAGAAAATCGGAATCGGCAAAAATCGGTATCGGCAAGTCAGACTATTCAAAAATCGGAAATCGGAATCGGCCAAGAAAATGGCAATCGGTGCATCTCTAATATAAATCTATGTTTGAAAGTCATGGAGAAACTAGGTAGAATTATCCCCTCAAGCTCCCTGGCGGATTGTCTAGGCGTGTCGCATTGAACCAGCTCTGGCACATCGGGGGGGAGGGGGAGAGGTTGTGTGCAGACAAGAGCAGCTGTGTGCAATGTGCATGCTCTCTCTCCCCCCTCTCTTTCTCACTTTCCCTCTCTCCCCCTCTCTGTCTCGTCTCTCTCTCTCCGTGTCTGATCAAACTAACCCTCTCTTTCTCACTGTCTGTCTTGCTCGCTTTCTCTGTCTCTCTCCTTCTCTGCTCCGTCTCTCCCTCTCCCCCGTTCTCCATCTGGCTCTCTGCCTCGGTCCGTGCTGGCTCGAAGGCTACTTCCTCAAATTCTGGCCGAATCATGGGCGAGGCAGATCGCGCGTGCACTGGGAGCGAACAGTTAGAAATCAAAGTTTTACTACAAGGGTAAAAAATGTGGTCAAAAACACGGCTCAGTGTAGCCCACTTACTTCATTTATACTTTTCCAGCTCTGCTGAGACCCTATCAGAGAAAGTGAAAGTGGAGTGGTCTTGCTCAGAGACTCGTCTGACTGTTTTATAAATGTAAAATAATTCTTAAATACCCCACAGCAGATTTTATTTATTTATTTAAGCATTTTTTTTTACAGGGACGGTGTAAATTAATCAACATGTCAGTTTGCACATCCATGTAAATGTACCAGAGTTAGCAAGAGAGCTAATTTTCATCTGTAGTCCCTGAGCATGATGGTAAAAGAACTAGGGTCAAGGGTTCATACTAAAAAGTAAACAAGCAGTATACACGAATCCGACGGCCAATTTGTGTAGGCTGCCATCTAGTGGGGACGCTATTACTGCGGGGGTAGGTCCCCGCAGCTAGACTGTGCTGCTGGCTGCTGCAGAGTGCCAAATGATAACAGCGTCGTGAGCTGGATTGATAACGTGAGACAGTAGCCCCCAGTTACTGATGAAGGTACAACCTTATTATGGATGGGGATAGTAATTACGGTATTCAAATTGTAAATAGCGGAAAAAATACCACTTAACGAGCCGCATTTCAAGTGACGTTATTGTGTAAACATGCTAACTCTCAGCACCACCCAATTCATTGTAAAAAAAGAAGAAAAATTGTAAATATTGAAATGGCGATATTTAGGATTTGGGTTGAAACTAATGTCTCAAACTTTTTGAGGCTTATAATTACTCACATACGACCCTACATTACATAGTTAGAAGGTTTTTGTGGATTTTGGTTTCCGGGGTCTTTAGCTATTCCAGTCCACATGTTTACACTCTCTGTACTGGTGGTGATGCTGAAATGTACTGTCAGCTTGCAGATCATGTGGTGAAAGCATCAAAACATTTATACCACTCAGTATCAAGTTCAACAGTATCAAAATACCTTAACTTACTTTACTTTAATTCTGTTGTAACAACGCTGTCATGATCTGTCTCAGGTACAAAGACGGGATGATCGTGCTGATGGACGTGAGCAGGAAGGGCGAGGTGCTGCATCGTCTGCGTGGACATGATGATGAGATCCACTCTCTGTCCTGGGCCCCGCTGGCCGGAGAGGACAGCCTGTACAGCCGGCCGGAGGAAGGCTCGGGTAGGAGCATACTGCTTTACGGCATGTTTCTAGAGATCTCATGTTGTGGATGCAGTGTATGGAGACCTGTGTGCTAGGGCTGCACAATTAATCGTATTTTCATCGTCATCGCAATATGAACATGCGCAATAAACACATCGCAAAGACTGCCTGAAATGCAATGAATAACAAAAGACGTTTTATTTACATGCGTCATGCATTCCCACTCAGCATCTGATCATTTTGTCTTGTGTTGTAAATCCAGCGTACACCTTTCCCTTGCAACAGTGCGCACTGCCCCTCTGCCAAAGCCCAAACACGCTGTGTGTAGTTTCAGCTAGACTCAGTGTGTATTTCATTTCTTTATTCAGTGGGCATAGGCTATGTTAGCATTATTAAAGCAGAAAGACATAGGAACTGTATAGCTAATATGCATACTTTAATATTTGTTTATTTATCGCAAGTCGTATCGTCATTGCTATATTGAACAATGTTATCGCACATCGCAGATTTTCCTCACATCAGCAGGGTAATCTAACTGTGTGCCTGATGCAAGATGGCCGCGCCTATGTTGGCAGCTAGTCGTCTGTGCTGGATCCTTGTTTGGTTTGTCCTGTTTGTTTGTTCATCGTTATGTGTGAACAGTGTACAATCGGTGGCTGTGTATGACCGACTTACCTTGTTGAACATTCGCGATTCGGTGGTGGGTTCCCTGTCTCAACGATCTGAACAGTGGAGTTCACACCGGGCGTTACGTCTCCAGATCCCCTCAATGATCTGGGCGTCATCCTGCTGCTGTCGGACAAGGCGTGCGAGATGTCGGGGTAGACGAGCTGGAGCTGCGGTGAAGTTGCGAAAGCTAATCCGAGACCGCACCCTGGCCTTGCCCCTCTCCACCTGCACGGCTACGGTCTCCGGCGTTAGGCTATCCTGCCTCCGGCCCATCCTCCCAGCGTCTCCCTCACTGCTACCGGCATATGTTCCTGTGTTCCACTGAGCCGGACACCGGTCCAGGTGTCTGCGGCCCCTACCCCGAGCGTCAACACTCGACAGAGCTGGATCCGGACTCCATCTGCTTTGGATTACTAAACGCCAGATCCATAACCAACAAGTCGTTCTTCCTGAACGATCTCTTCGTATCCAAGAAGCTGGACTGGCTGCTGATTTCGGAAACCTGGCAGAAAGCAGATGAATTTGCCGCGCTAAACGAACTTTGCCCACCAAACTGTGTCTACTCTTGCGCCCCTCGTTCCTCATGGAGAGGTGGAGGACTTGCCATGTTCTACCGAGACTGTTTTTCCTCGCGTACGGTGAGCTCTGGGGCCGGTTGCACCAAGTGGTCTCACGACTGGTCTTAAGCTAAGTTGGTCGTAACTTTACGACCTAACAGCTATGCCGGTTGCACCAAGAGGGCTTAAGCCTTCTTTTCACTACGCCCATGCGTAACTCTTACACCTGGTCAGGAGGAGGCGTAGGGTCGGGGTGCCTGCCTGTAACAGAGATCTCCGTGTTTATCAGCGGAGACCTGCTGTAATTGAATTGTACGTCCTCATCGTTGTAAAGTCGCCTTTGAAGCATGAAGTTAGATTATAACGATCTAGTTGTGTCTACTTCCCAAATATTGAGGGTCGTTTTTTAGAATATAATACATAGAATTGGGAACGTTACATTCAATTTCATTCAGACTGCCTGACACTAATCGCCGCCGCCATTTTCCCCCGGGCTTCTACAGGAGGAGGGGGGTGGGAGGAGGGAGGGTGTAGTGACGCACATACAGTAGTGGGTGACAGCGCGAGGCACATTTTTGGCCCAATCAGGGGGCATTCCCCGGCAATTCACATGGACGCGCATTGCTACGACCAGCGTAGTTAACTCATTCATGGCCAGTTTAGGACTGCCAATATTGAGCACAGGCCAAAGATTTTCATAATTGTTGGTCATCTTTCAAGACCCACAGTAAATTATCTATTAGCACCAGAGTGATTTGCAATACCTCAAAATGAAGATGTACGTCTCTGGGTTCACCAGGAAAAAAAAAGTGAGCTTTTAGCATGTTCTGTACTCTACTTATAGCCATTTATATACACCCTGTTTTCACCAAAAAGGTCTCTCTGAGAAGAGAAACAGCAGAAAAGGCCATTTTTGTAAAAGACACAATCTCAGGCAGAACTCGCTCTCAATTCTTTTATTTTGAACTGTATTGACATCAGACATGTAAATACTATTCGTTATGACACAAATGACAAAAAATAATAATATATATATATATATATTAGGGCTGGGACGGATCACGGATAATCCGTGACCCGTACGGATCAGCCCCCACGGTTCGGCACACGGTTCGGAACGTCTTGGTCCGCGGACCCCCCCCCCCCCCCCCCCCCCCTTTCGTTTCATTTAACGTTTAACGTTAGTGTATGAGAAGAACGCCTGCAGCGCAGCCAGACACAGCCAGGCATCATCATGGCAAGCACAAGTGAGCTTCCTCATCCCTTCGCTGTAAAGTCTCTCTGAAGGCTGTGGCTAGTGGCTACTAAAGACAGCAAACTTATTTCAACACCTCTGAAAAAGCACAGGAATGCGAGCAGCATGTTGCGCGCTGCACAAGATAGCACGAGCCACAACACGCACACACACACACACACACACACACACACTGACACACACACACGCGCACACGTTTCACGAACACATTATCACCGGACGGTGAAATGTTGCCTTGGACGCATAACAACAAAACAACACGTGGGGCCACCGAGTAGCATAACGTAGCATCAACATTATGTTTCCAGACTCACCGGTCTGGTCTGACTCTGTACCCGTGTCATGTGACTACGTTAGCAAGCAACAGGCAGGAAGTTAGGCGCAGTGCCACCTAAAACAGGAAGTTGGGTTGTTTTGCCTTCAGAGTAAAAGCATAAATTGTGTCATGAGAAAAAAATATTTTTTGAGCTGTGCAGGGCAACAAATGGTTAGAGAAGTATAATAGTATTAAAAATTCAAATCGAAAATCTAATTTTGAGAGAAAAAATCTGATATAGCCTATTTTTTTTTTTTTTTGCTGATCCGAAAAATCCGTGATCCGTGGCTCAAAATCCGTCACGCGATCCGATCCGTGGGTTTTCTGATCCGTCCCAGCCCTAATATATATATATAAATGAAGTGCTTTTTTTACATTCAACAATACAGTTTACTCAGTGTGAGTGAGTGTGAATGTGTGTGTGCGCGCGGGGCCCATGTGTGTCTCTTTACATTACATTACATTTCGTCATTTAGCAGACACTTTTATCCAAAGCGACTTACAATGTCACATTGTCAACATTAGTGGAATCAACTGTGGAACATCATCTACACAGATACACCCTTGCAGCAGTAGAGTAAAACATCAATGTTTTTTTTTTTTTTGTTTTTTTTGTTTCTTTTTTTTGGGGGGGGGGGGGGTTTGGGGTGATGAAGGGGGGGGAGATGCTAGATGGGGGGAGGGGGTTTGGGGTGGAGAAGGGGGGGGGGAGATGCTACATCAAAAGGGTTAGTTCAGGAGGGACTCAAGTGGCGCTTGAAAAGGTGATTTTTTTTTTCAAAGGTGGACTCACTGAAAACTAAAATAAAAAGTTGAAAAAAGAAAAGAAAAGGAGTTTTCAATCTTCGGCGAAAGATGGGCAGGGATTCGGCCGTCCTGACCTCAGTGGGGAGTTCGTTCTACCACTGAGGGGAATTTACTCTTTATGTCACAATATATCGTCCCACAATATATCGCGATATCAAAACGTGACAATATGTATCGTTGAGATGAAATCTCATATCGCGAGAAAAAGAAGCTGAACATGGTGGCACTGATCTGCATCTGATTGCATGCTCGCTCTCCTTTTCATTGCTTTGTTTGAACAGACGAGGGACGTTACAGACACGGAGGATGAAAATGGTGAAATTACTCAAATTAGCGTGAAGGATGCCCCCTCAACTTACAAATCGATCGCAAAAAATATCGTATCGTATTGTTATCGTGAACCCAATATCGTCTATTGTATCGTATCGTGAACCTAGTGTATCGTGACACCCCTACTCTTTATAGTTCAGAGTGTCATGGTAGACCTCAAAGCAGGGGACCCTGCACAAGGGGATGCGGCAGAAGTTGCACTCGAAACGTGTCTCCTTTCTGTTTTTGTTGGCCATACACACCTTGCATCTCTTTGCTGGGTTGTCATTTTGGGGGGTGGGGTCATTCCTGACAGGGAAATGCTTTGCCAGGTTGGCAGACAGCCTACTCGGACGGTCAGCATATGGAGCTCTATGGAGCTTTGTGGCAGTGGTCCACGCCTGTATCAAAGACTCCTGGAACTAGGGATGCACCGATATGAAGATTTTGGCCGATGCCGATAACCGATATTATATTAAATATAAATATAAAATATCGGTTATCGGCCATAAGGCCGATAACCGATATTTACCGATGTCGATATGATCTGTATAAAACCACATTTTTATGATCATCACATTTTGTACATACTGAAAAACACATGTTAACACTGAATTTGAAAAAGTTATGCATTTCTTTATTTGCAAAGCCTTTGGAAAAGCCCATAAATCATAGATTTACTGCATTATTTCATATCAATGTGAAGAATTTGGCTGATAATGATAACCGATATTAACATTGCAACATCTGACCGATACCGATATGACCGATATGTTAAAAAATCGGCCGATACTGGCCGATACCGATATGATTGCCGATATATCGTGCATCCCTACCTGGAACGCATGCATGGTCTGTACTGTGCCCTGTGGGTTTTTAGCTCTGTACAGGACGAAAGCATTGTGGAGGCAGATTTGGAACATGTACATCACAAATTTAGTTGTCCATTTATAGGACTTCCTGATGAACGGGTAGTACGAAATCATTTGATCCAGCCTATCAACACCGTTCATAGACTGGTTGTACTCTATCACAGAGACAGGCTTCTCCTTCACCACCTTCCCCCTCACACCTTTCTTCCACGTCAAGACCTGTCGCATCTCGTTCTGGTGAAATGTGGATACCATTCTCACAACATTTGTGTCCCGCCATGCCAACCACAGAACCCGGTCAGTGTGGAAGGCAATTCTGCCCCCTGGTTGCAGGGTGGCCTTCTCAGCATGGTGTACAGCTGGTGGTTCTCCTCTATGCTTTCGCAGTGTGCCACATACATGTGTCCCCAGATCTAGCAGGATATCACACATGTTTACAGAATTGTGAAAGTTATCCATGTACAGTTTGTAGCCCTGCTGTTCCAGCCCCAACAGGAGACCACACACTGTATCTACAAGAGATTTACCGTCTCCACAATAAGGCATCAAATTATAACAAAATCCTGTCTGGGACTCACATAATACATAACTTTTGATCCCGTAACACACAGGTTTCTGTGGGTTAAAAACTTTGAAGCTCAATCTGCCTCTCCACAGTAAAGTTCCTTCATCTATTGAGATGTTCTGGCCTGGCTGGTAGAGTTCCTGGAACTTGTTCACTAGCATATCTAAGATTGGGCGGACTTTGAACAACCTGTCATCCTTGTTTCTCACTGCTGTGTTGTCAGTAAAATGCAGGAAACGCGTAATGATCTGGAACCTGTTTCGGGACATTGTCTTACCAAAATAGGGGGTCTCCAGCACCTCGTTCGTGGACCAGTAACTCTTTAGGTCAGGCTTTACAATGAGCCCAGTCAGGAAGAGGAGCCCTAGGAAGGCCTTCAGTTCAGGAATGTCAACAGGTTTCCATGCCTCGAGCCTTACACTTGTTGCGCCAGCCTCAATTTGCTGCTGTGCATAGAGGTTGGTCTGGTCAACAATATACTGGAGCAGCTCTTCAGTCAGGATGAGTTCCAGGAAGTCCACTGGCTTGTCCGACTCCAGCGCAGCAGCACTGTTGAGCGGTCCAGGAACTGCAGTGAACGGGATGTCCTCTGGCTCCCACGGCACTTCATCCATGCAGTACCATTGCTGCTCTGGATACAGGATAGGTGTTATAAAAATATAGAAATACAAATACATTACTATAGCACACTCACACACACACAAGGTTGTAGATCAGCTATATTGGGCAAAGAGGGAAAATGAACATACCTTTGGTGTCTTTCTTTTTCCCCTTCTTCTTGGGTTGCTGTCCCTCCATTGGCTCTCCATCTGCACCACGGCCTGTAAATAAAGAAATACATACATTACAATACAATTTACAACACACACACAACATGTATAATTGTGAGCTTGTAGATCAGCCATTTTGGACAAAGACACAAAAGAGGGAAACAAGATCTTACCTTTTGATCTCGGTTGTTTATTAGATGTGGGCTCACTGGGTTCTGCAACAATCGGCTCGTCCTCATCTGAAATAAAAGCAACATATCCTCAGTAAACTATATAATCACATTTAGTACAGAGAGACAGTGTATTGTACTAGTGTCTCAGTAAACGATATAATCACATTTAGTACAGAGACAGTGTAGTGTACTAGTCTCAGTAAACTATACGATCATAGAATGCAGAGACAGTGTAGTCAGTAGTCACACACACACACACACACACACACACACACTGATGACATCATTACTGGGACTTTGTGTGAGTGTGATGACATCATCACTGGGACTTTGTGCGTGAAGCTGGTACTGGTACTGGTACTGTCTGTACAATATGCATATACTGTATATCAACAACAAAATTACTCCTTACCACGATCATCGGGGTCCTGTCGCATTGGGGTCCAGTCTTCCTCGCCCTCGACATGGACAACTGGCGACGGTGTGACCATTTCCTCTTCAGACGAATGGGAGCTTGATGGCTGAGAGTCAAAGTCACTTTCAATGTAATCCCGGGGCGTCTTTGCACGGCGCAAATGCGCCCTGGAAAATGGCTCCTCCTGGGGAATCATGTCTGTTGTTGTGTTGCCCTCGATCTCCTCCTCGTCACTAAGTTCTGACTCAGTCTCGTCTCGCAAATGCGCCCTGGAAAATGGCTCCTCCTGGGGAATCATGTCTGTTGTGTTGCCCCCGATCTCCTCCTCGTCACTAAGTTCTGACTCAGTCTCGTCTCGTTCGAGCTGGGACACAGGAGGCCTGGGTTTGGGACCAGGCGCTGGAACCGGATCGATGGTGGTCACGGGTTTGACTACCGCGAACAACTCATCCAGTGTCCGCTGCCCAGCAGCAAGGCGAACAGCTCGGCCACCGCCGCGCCGAGGGGCTATGCGGTGTTTGGTCTTTCCTTTTGCCTTCACCATGACTGACTAGACTATGACTACTACAACTAACTAACTAAACTATACTACAGACTATACTACAACTAACTAACGCTAACTAAACTGACGACTATAGGCTACTAGCTACTGTAATCTCTTCAACTTCAACTTCAACTCAACTCAGCACACTGTCACAACCGTACACAATGGCATCTCTCCTACTCTGCAAAGAGGCAGCGTTTCTCACGGCTTTTGTCTTCTTGCCTCCTCCCCCATTTAAAAAAAACAGCTGCGGTATGTGTTTGATCGCGTGGTGTCGGCTTGACTTTGAGGTTAGGGACCTGATAACATGTCACAGGCTGGGGAAGTCTTTGAACTACGCGCTGCACTAATAAAAACAAAAACACGTCAAACACGTCATTGGCCCTCTGGGCTATTCCTGATAACACGTCAAAGACGTCTTTGGCCATGAATGAGTTAAGACCAGATGTAAGCCCTATTGGTGCAACAGGCGTAAATCCAGTCTAAAGACTGGTCTTAACTAAGACCGATGTAGGAGTTACGTACGACCAGGCATAGTTAAGACCACTTGGTGCAACCGGCACCTGGTCCTTACTCTTCTTTTGAAGTCCATATGAATAAAATTGGACGTACAAATCCCTTTCATTGTGTGCTAATCTACCGCCCTCCAGGCAGAAATAGCTCTTTCCTTGCTGAATTTGGTGACTTCCTTGCATCCATCATTCGCTTGGACAGAATACTGCTGATTGGGGATTTTAATATCCATGTAAGCAAGAGCTCAGATAACTTTGCTGATGACTTTCTTAATATCACTGAGTCGTTTCGTTTCGTCCATCATGTCTCTGGCCCGACCCACAGCAAGGGAAATACATTGGATCTCGTGTTCACGATTCGGTTAAATATCTTTAAAGGATGGGTTTTCCGTGGGGAATATGAATATATATTAAATCTCACGCCCCTAAGGTTTTCGAATCCGTTGAAATTTTTGAAATTGGAGGTTTACTCACAGAGATATCAACCGAAATCCACTCTGTGTGTGGGGGGGGGTGGTGGGGGGGAGGTGCGGGTGCGGGGACTCGAAATACTACATTTCCCACAATGCACTGGGCTCGCGTGGCCTTCGTTTTTATGCCCACCCCTCAGGCATTTGGCTGATATCAAACTCCAGTAGGTGGCGGTAATGCACATATATGTTTGCCAACCGCCATAAAACTCAAAGAAGAAGAAGAAGAAGGCTTCGACAATGAAATATACAAAGAACAAGAAATAAATCGAAAATAAAATTGCCTCCAAATTGCACCAAATGTAAACGGTAGTATATATGTCGGGAGATGTCTTCATAAAAAAATTTTCATGCATTTTAAGGCATTTTCGTAGGAGTTACGCGCATCTGATGTTGTAACTATTTTCTGTAAAAATGTGTAAAAACGGGTACATTGCTCAGCGTTGATTTCGTTACTTCAACCCACCTACTACTAGATGTAAAATTTGACGAGCTTTCCAATGCCGCCAGTCCCGTGTCGATTAGTGCTTCCGTTCCCGAGATAATGGTCTCTTTGCAAGGAACTATGGGAAGCTAATATTAGCTACAGCAGGCTAGGCGGTTGACAAGATGGCTGCGTTTTTGTTTTGGTCAAGGCCTCTGAAGGGGCGTGGAGGACCTCTAGAGGCGGGACCATGGCCAACAACAGTTGTAGTTCATAGGTGCACGACTTCCGCAAGGCGGACTTAGGCCAGATGACGCGAAACGCGTCGGCTGGCCCAAAAAATATGTGAGAGATGCTTGATATCTCTGGCAGTGAATATCCAATTTCAAAAATTTCAACGGATTCGAAAACCTTAGGGGCGTGAGATTTAATATATATTCATATTCCCCACGGAAAACCCATCCTTTAACGTTTGCACTGAGGACCTGACGGTGTCCGATCACAAATGTATTCTGTTTAACCTGTCTTATGACAATGACTTTGTGCCTGAGAAGCGCACTAAAAGCTCTCGCATTGTAAATAGCCTAGCTGTAGAGAACTTTGCTGCTAATTTGAATGTTTTGATGTCCCCTGATGATGACGTGGATTGTTTGGTACATGTTTTTAACACGCACTGTGCGGCAGTAGCGTAGCCAGACTCGGCTCATTGGGTGTGCCACAGAAAGCCAGGGTGTGCCAGGGGGCGGACCATTTTGTGGCGGCCGCAAGTCCGCCGCCAATTTTTTTTTGGGTCTTTTCAAACCAGATTTAGAGGAATATTTGTGTGTTGTTTGCTCCTTTTCACACTCATTATTAGCAGGTAGAAGCAGTCAATTAAATTGTATTTTTTGGCAACATGTAAAACCACTTTGTTTAGTATCTCAAAAAAGTCTCACCTACTTTTTCCAATGAGTGTTCTAGTCGGGAAAGAACGCAAATTTGGTTGGCATGCAGGTTCGTCTACTGCAGAGAGATCTGTAGCGTTAGTGTCCTCACAAACCTCCGGTGTGTTGTTGGCTGCGTTCCCCGCTGTTAACGTCATTGTTTCGGCTGCATCATCTTCTTCATCATCGTCTGTCTGTTCTCCACTGTACACCACCAATACAGGTGCGGGAACGGGTGCACTACAATCCGCACTTGTTGAGGGGGAGGGTGACGACGAGTCATCTTCTTCCTCGTCGTTTCTTGCCTTTGCCGAAAAAGCTTAAAAGCGAGCTTTGTTTCATGTATTCTTGATTTGGCGCTGCTGCTGCTGTGCGTGCGTGCATTTGTTTACTTTACGTGGACGACAGCTTAACTAGTTTCCCATGATGCTCCGGGGCACATAGGGCAGCGGACAGTTGGACACAGTGCATGACAGCGTTGACATGTGTTTTGCAGACAAAACAAAACACTTTTTTTACCCCATTTTTTTGGGGTGCGCCAGCGGCCTGTCTGGGTGGCATTTGCACACCCTAGCGCACCCGTGCCTACGCGCATGCTGTGCGGCCATTTTAAATGACGTAGCCCCCATTAGGGCTGCCACGATTAGTCGACTAGTCGCGACGACGTCGATTACCAAAATCGTCGCCGATGTATTTGGTAGTCGACGTCATCGCATGGTTTTTTTTTGCTGAAAAAAAAGAAAAAAAAGTTTGTTTTGTTTCCGCGAAGCTGCTGCCTGCGATGGCTTGGCATCCAGGCGCCTCCGTCCTGTCTTTGATGCACATGCGCAGTACCGATCATCCGGGGAAAACGTGACATCACCGTGAGCGGAAAAACAAGCAGCTCCCAGTGCTTTCTCAACAGAAAGAATGTGTAGCCATCCTCATATGTCCAAAGTGTGGGAGCATTTCACCCACAATAATGTGAACTAGGGCTGTCACTTTTTCCCAAAATAAAGTTCGAACGAACTTTAATTGACCCAAATTAGTTCGGACATATCCGAAGTTAATTGGTTAATACACTACCCAACACCCCCCCCCCCCCCCCCTCCCCCCCTCGCTGCCGGCCTTTGCGGGAAGCAGCCTTCTCTGCCGAAGGCCGGGGGAAGGCCGCGGCCACCGGCTTAAATTAATTCCAACAACATTATGTCCACACTTCATTTTATTTTTTTCGTTAACACAACATACTTCAATGTATTTATTTTCGTTAATACAACATACATTTTTTTTTTTTTTTTTTTTTTTTTTATTGTGTTTTAATGTTTAATTACCATATGTAAGGGTTCATGCACAGAGGGGATTGTCGGGAAAGAGATGGCTGTTTGAGGAAGCTCCCATTTATTAACATTTCAACAAAACAACATAACACAACACCACCTGTGTTTCTTTTTTACAGTGCACACAGTGTCATACAGTGTCATACAGTGTGGTGAAAAGAGGGCAAGAGAGGAAATTAAAACATAAGTGGATTTATAGTTAGAAATAGTGCTAAAGAAGAGAGAATTCAGTTTTTTTTTTTTTTTCTTCTGAAAAAAACCCATAGATAAGCCGCACCATTATATAAGCCGCAGGGGCCAAAAAAGGCCAAAAAACGGGAAAAAAGCCGTGGCTTATAGTCCGGAATTTACGGTACTTCAATGTATTCGTTTTATTTTCGTTAACACAACATACTTCAATTTATTTATTTTCATTATTTTCGTTAATACAACGTACTTCAATTTATTCTTTTCGTTATTTTCGTTAATACAACATTTGTAACATTCTTCCAGCAATAACCTTTTTAGCTGCTATGTTTATCTGATGAGTAGGCCTATGTTCTTTCCAACACTTCAAGTAGGCTCTAAAGCAGGGGTGTCAGACTCATATTAGGTAGAGGGCCAGATTTGTTCTACTGAGACCTCATGGGGGCCGGATTTTTTTTTACTAAAATCAATTCGACTCATTTACCCATTTACTTCACAAAAGAAATACTGCTCTTTCCATTTCTCTTGAAACTGCCTGCATTCCGTGTCAACCTTTCTCTTTTTTGACAGCATCTTGTTGATTCCTTTGTTTTTTGGTAGGTAGCCGAATGCGCCATTCAATTCCAGCGTGGCATTTGGCTTTGTTTACACCTGATGACCTACTGACATACTTCCTTGTAGTGCAGGTTAATTAACTTATGAATGAACTCTTAGCTTGCTTATTAGCCACACGTAGTTCATGATAATGGGGTGCAAATCTAATAATAATATATATATATATATATATATATATATATATATATATATATATATATATATATATATTTATTCCAAAACATCTCGCGGGCCGGATGAAACCTGCCGGCCCGCGGGCCGTATCTCTGACATCCCTGCTCTAAAGTATCAATCAATGTGCTATAAAACACACAACACAAAGGGCTTTGAAGTAATATAGATATAATTCATTCCTTATTTTGTTTGACATTTTTTAGCATCACTCCAGCAAACTAATTTCTTGCTTACCCAGAAGTAGGCCTAACAGCTGATCAGAATAGCGCATCGGAATAACAGCCCAAATAAAACTATTACGCACTTTTCACACACACTGAAAGTCTCAAAGTGGCAGTGCTGTATTAATAAGAACACAACATTACAAAATAATAGGCTATGAAAATAATAGGCTATGAGTATCAGCAGCTTTGAACAAGGGCCTAAAACACACAGGCTACTGATGCCGATTTATTTCATATTATTTGTTACAAACACAAGTCTGTCGACATTTTCTGGATCGAGTGCGGCTCTCTTTTTATTTACGATATTACCTGGCGTCGAGAACACCCGCTCAGAGCGGACAGACGTTCCAGGCACGCACAGGTATTTACGTGCCAGCTTTGCGAGTTGCGGGTATATGCACTCTCTATCTCTCCACCAAATAAGTGGGTTTCGGTCTGCATCGAGAGGAGGCTCCTTCTTGTACGATCGCATCTCCTGCACCCCGCTTTCCCCTTCCTCATCGTCCTCCTGCCGGGAGTCACCCTCGCCCGATTTGTACAAGTTCCCAAACAGGCTTCCCATGGCACCCAGGGCATCTTTGTTTCTCCCCCGTGCTGCTTGAGGTGGAGAATCATCTTCCTCTCCCTAATTTTTGCTCAACTCTTGTAATATACTATTACCGACTGCATTTCTCTTTCCAGGTGAAAGATGGACTAAGCGCGAGAACCGGGGGTCCAGGAAAGCCGCTTTATTGAGAAGCATCCACTCGCTGGTCGTCTCTTTGTAGCGTGGTTGCAGATTTAGAGCGGAGCGTCCTCTGTTGGATCATCAAGGAATAATATAAAAAATAATCCCCAACGTTTTTATATAATAATAATTCGAACAGGTCAATTTACATATCGAACATGCCCCCCTCCCCCACATTCGAAGTTACATTCGAATTTCGAATAAAAAGTGACAGCCCTAATGTGAAGTGTAAAATCTGCTAAATAAGCTGAACTCGCTTATCATGGCAGCACGAGTATGATGCGCGAGCATCTCAAAAGGAAGCATGTTGTGGCGAATGCAGATGAAGGCTAATTAGCTTGTTAGCTCACTGGCAACCGCAACGTTAAGTTTTGGCTGCTAACGTTAGCTATTGGCTATATATATATATATAACGATATTAACGTTAAAAGCCTGCTCCAACGTTGTCATCATAGCAACATTAAGCTCATGTGTTGCTGACGGGAATACTGGAAACCTCATTTTACTCCGCAGTTTGCACTCTACTTACGACATTTAAAAATGTGTTTGATGCTTGAGAAGACTGAAACTATTTATTTTTGTTGATATTTTGGTTGCATACATAGTTTTTGGTTTCCATTTCCATTCCACGTAGTAGTGCCCTAAGTTTATTTTGCATTATTCATTCAATGGATAGTACATATTTCATTGCACTATATGTTTTCAATTTCAATGTGTACTATTTTGCAGTTTTGCAATTTGCACTATATTACATTTATTACATGCAAGTACATTGATGCCAGAAATAAATATGCTGCTACATGCTCTAAACTTTAAAGTTCATGAAAATATTATTTTTGAGTGAATTATCATCATTAATTGTCTTTATTTTTATTTGGCACATGCTTAAAACAACTTGAAGCTAAATTTAGAAGCTGATGATGACAGCTAAATCAGAGCGATTGAGTAATTGTGCGATATGATCCGATTAGTCGACTAATCGTTAAAATAATCGGTGACTAGTCGACTATCAAAATAATCATTTGTGGCAGCCCTAGCCCCCATTGTAACTCGCTCTGTCCGCCTTGTAAACACCCCCTGGCTGAATAAGGACATTTGTGAACTGATGCGCAAATGCCGCAAAATAGAGAGGAAATGGAAATCCTCAAACCTTGAAGTTCACCGTTTTTGTCTTTATCTCAAAGATCTGATTACTGAATTTAATGACTTGGTTAAGAGTGATAGGGCAGTGTATCTTTCTAACCTTATTTCCTCCAGCAAGCATAATCCTGAAGTATTGTTCAAGGCCATAAATTCCATTGTCAGTCCCCCTACTCCTGCTGTACCTGTGTACTCAAACGAAGATTGTAACAATTTTCTTTTGTTTTTTGTAAACAAAGTTGCTGATGTTAGGGAAAACATCACCCCCTCCCCTTCCCCCCTCCCGCTCTGCCCAGTCATCCACTCCTCCTTGAGCAGTTTCACCCCTGTCTCCCTAAATTATCTCTTAGAAATAGTAAGCTCCATGAAGCCCTCCACTAGCCCCCTAGATATATTACCTACATCCATGCTCAAGGAAGTTTTTAGTTCTGTTGGCCCTAGTTTAGTCACTATTATAAACAAGTCCCTAGTCTCCGGCTCTGTTCCAGCCTACTTCAAGGAAGCGGTTGTTCAGCCCCTTCTTAAGAAGCCAAAGTTGGACCCCTCCCAATCTATCAACTATAGGCCCATTTCGAAGCTGCCCTTCATTTCAAAGGTGCTAGAGAAAGTGGTGGCTAACCAGCTCACCACCTACCTGTCAAACCACAACATTGCAGACAAATTCCAATCAGGTTTCCGCAAAAATCATTCCACCGAAACTGCGCTGCTCAGAGTTTCAAATTACATCATGATGGCCTCTGACTCCGGGAAATGCTCTGTCCTGGTTTTATTAGATCTTAGCGCAGCTTTCGACGCTGCTAGACAGACTTAGGGAGTGGGTGGGAATCTCGGGGAGCGCCCTAAATTGATTCGCCTCCTACCTTAAGGAGAGGTGTTTATCCGTGGCTGTTGGCCCTTTTAAATTCGACCCCTCACCCCTTTCATGTGGCGTGCCACAGGGATCCGTGCTGGCGCCATTTCTCTTCGCCCTTTACATGCTCCCCTTAGGCCTCCTCATTAGTAAGTTTAAAGGGGTCTCCTATCACTGCTTCACAGACGATATTCAGTTGTATTGCTCTTTCAAGCCCGATAAAATGGAGGAACTCAGCACCCTGCTGGAGTGTCTGTCTGCCATCACGAACTGGATGGGCAGCAACTTCCTCCAACTAAATGCAGCAAAGACCGAGGTACTGATTGTAGCGGGTGAGAACATTTCATCTAAAATAACTACGCACTTGGGGTCCCTTAAGGACAATGTGCGCCCTCACCTAAGAAACCTTGGGGTTTTATTCGACCAGTCCATGCACCTAGATAAACATGTAAAATCCCTGACCCGCACCTGCTTCTTCCACCTCAGAAATATTGCCAAACTCCGGTCCATTATATCCCACGCTGAATTAGAAATGTCCATACATGCTTTTATCTCCTCAAGACTAGACTACTGTAACTCCCTGTTCTCCTACCTCAACAAATCATCTGTGGCTCAACTTCAGCTGATCCAGAATGCTGCTGCCAGGCTGCTTACCAGGTCAAAAAAGTCATGTCACATCACCCCCATCTTAGCATCTCTGCACTGGCTCCCGATACATCACAGGATTAATTTCGAAATCCTTGTGTTTGCATACAGATCCCTCCACGGCCAAGCCCCCGCCTACATCACTGACCTCATCCTTCTCTACTCTTCCAGTCGGTCACTGAGGTCCTCTGACCAGGCGCTCCTGGTCGTACCCAGGACCAAATTAAAAACAAAAGGGGACAGAGCTTTCGAGGTGACGGCCCCGAGGCTCTGGAACGCCCTCCCCCCTGACCTGAGAGCCGATCCCTCAGAGCTTATCTTTAAGCGTCTTCTAAAGACCCACCTGTTTAGGCAGGCTTTTAATGAGTCATTCTTAGCCACCCTTTGTTCCCTCTGTTCCCTGTTTTAGTTTTATGCTTCCCCCTTTTTGTACTATTTCTGTGCTTGTTTTCTTTTTGATGCTGTTTTTATTCATGTAAAGCACTCTGTGCACTCGTGCTGTGAAGGGCGCTATAGAAATAAAGTTTTACTTACTTACTTACATATCGTGCAGGCCTACTGTGTGCGCTTTTTGGGTATTAGTGCCCAAGTTCTTCAGGCTCTCCTGCACACCGCACCCCACTGCCCTCGCGCTCCCCCCGCCCACTACTGCAGAAAATACGGACCATTTCCAGCTGTTTCTAAACAAAGACCCCTCATGTCTAGAAAGGTAAAACCGGAAAATATCCTGCTCTGGCTAGCCGGACATGGTCCAGACTTTATGTTTAGAAGTGGCTTATGTGTGTCCATCTGCTTGAGCACACAATTGGCCACGGGATGTGCACATGAGATTTAGCCAAGGCCCCTCCCCCCCTCTACAACTCGAGACAGAAAGTGCCACGACTCAAAGCCGGCGAAACACGCACGCGCAAGCATGGATGCCAGTGCCAGGGAGAGGGGGGAGAAGGGTCTGACCTGTGCAAACCTGCACCATTTACTTCAACACCTGGGTGTCATTTTTTTCTTTGCCGTAGTCTGTAGACTCACCGTCTTCGATGAGGTGGTTCATATTAGTAGTGATGAAACAAACAGCCTCTGTCACTTTCGTAGACCAATGTTTACACTTTGCTTTACTCAATGACATGTTTTCTGAAGGTAAAATGTACCCAAACAGCCAACACATAATCCTGTTGTGGGTACCGGGTCTTCGATACAAGTTATTACCAGTACGTCGGTACAAGGATCAGCAGTGCGGAAAGCTTTTCACCAAACGCACCATGAACAAAATTACGGTATGTCTGTGAGAGATTCAGTGCATCGCCCGAAACTAGTGTGATGATGTAAAAAACAAATCTCAAAAGGAATCATAATGATTTATTCGTTTTCACTTGGACCAAATTGCCTTCTAGTGGGGTGGCATAGCTAACCTATTGTTCATTTTGTGATACAAGCACCACATTTTGCAGATGTGTTTATAGATATACTGTGAACAAAACTGGATATTGGGCCATCACAACTTTGCCCCCTGGTAGCCATGGCAGGCATTTTTCAAAATGGCGACCAGCGGTTTGTCAACATTTCCTATCCCATTGGATCCACATGCAATACCAGACATAACATAGATCCAGAGTTTCCCCTAACATTCTACAGGCCCGGGGTGCCTGCCAGGCCAACGGCACCCCGCCAGTTCAGAAAAAGAATTGCATTTTTTTTTTCCCTGCTCTCCCCAAAATTTCAATAAACCTTTATGGCATATTATTAGAAAACAGCAATGCTGGTGTTGACAGTGTTGACAGTAATAGAAGATGCCAAATCATTCAAAACAATTAAGCATTTTGCTTTTAGGAGCATTGTGCCAGCCTGTAGCGCTGTTCCAAAACATGTCAACGTGTCGTTGCCTGCGAAACGCACATCCCATAATACAACTGTTCGCATCGCATCCCATAATAGTATGATGATACTTGGGATGCCATTGCGAACATAGATGCGAACAGGTTAGCTAAAAGTTTAGCGTCACCACTCACCAGCAAGGGCCCCCACCTTTGCGGTCGAGGTACGTTTCGAAATCCCTCCAGGCCTGAAACATTTTCTAGGGGAAACACTGAGATCCTAGTAAGCCTGAGAACCAAATAAAAACACTCGTTCAAAGTTATATGGACTTTTACAAAGTAATTGGTCACTTCATTATATTATGTGTGTACATTATAGGCCTATTAGTGCGGCTATTCATGTTCATTTAGTGATAAAAGTGCCAAATCTGGCACAGAAATAGCTTAAAATATAATAGACATCTGGATATTGGGGCATTGCAGATTGGCATTTTGATGACCATTTTCCAAAATGGCCACCAGCCGTTATAGGTCAGCCCCAAGCTGCTGTTTCCATGTTTTATGCACCTCAAATTATTTACATACAAGTTAAAGTGAAACATATGTATGTTTTATAAGCATTTGGATTTTGTAAGCTACTCACAGTATTTCAACAATCAGGGTCATCTCCTGTGAAACAATGTGTTAATATGAAACGTGTTTTCTGATGACCAGCCGTTACTGGCCTCTACACTTTGGTCACCTCCAAGCTGCCGTTTCCATGTTTTCAGGTGGAGTTGCGTGATCTTGACCACAGTCAGATCGTCCAATCGCCACCCTTTGACATCGCCAATGCACAATGTCATCGCAAGCCCCCCCTGACTTCCACTTGCAGCAGCATCTTTTGGGGCTAGCCTGGCGTTCTCAGCAGCGTGGTGGGCACGCAAATGTCTGTGTAAGTTGGTGGTTTGAGATTCCTTTACCGGTACAACTCTCTTGCAAAGCTTGCAAATTGCCTGCGTTACATCCAAGGGCTCACCTTTTGCATCTGGTTTAAACCCGAAATACTCCCAAATAGGCAAAGTAAACATTTTCTTCTGCACCAAGTCCATCTTGCTTTCTTGTGATGGGGCCAGCTCGTTCATCTACACTAAATGAGAGCGCGGCTGTTCAAAGAAATTTAAACTTTAAACAGTCCAGTTAGTCCGGAGTGTTACTATTTATTTATGAACGAACCCAATTTATAGGCTATATTGTATATGACAGCCGCCCGCTCTTAAACAGATCGATAGCCTATATTGGCTGCTTTCGTTCGGCTCCATCTGTGTGTCTGCGCTTGGTGCGACAGTACTATTACCGTATCTCATGTTCAGTTGAACAATAGTATCTTATCTTTAATCATATCCATTCCATACTCTTATTGAGCTGGTGAGCATCATGCAGGGCAGGTAGCATGTGTGGAGAACGAGAGAGAGAAAAAAAAAAAAGAGAGGAGATGAGCAGATCAAAGGACAAAAGCGACAGCAAACAGGTTTGTAATTAAAGATTTTATTAACAAGGTTAATTGCGGACATCAGAAACATGTTTAAATATATAGAGTAGTAGCATTTATTCACTGACAAAATAGCCTGAACAACGCACATACACACTACACTCACTGCAGCGTCCCACATCTCTGCTCACCAGGCAGCCGCAGCAGCCACTGACTGACATGCACACATACATGCTGGGGTGGGGGGCGGGTCGCTCGACATCGGCTAGGGAACATCAATCGTCAATTCAGCCATTAAGTCGGCAATATACGATCCGATCGCCAATCGGCACAACCCTATTTTCAGGACCACAAATATTATTTACATACAAGTTCAAGTGAAACATGTTTTATTAAAACGTACAGCAATACTAAACTGGTGAGATTGTCTCTACATGTTATAGTGATACCTGGAGTAAACCGTAGCAGTAGCGAGTTCAGGTACGGATTGAAACAACTGAACTGAAGCCATTAACTATGCTGCTTAAGTTACTTGAAATAATATTGTAATTGCTGCATCCTATTTGAACCATTCTTTGAACACATATTGATCATCTTTATCTTTATCATGGCAAGACACTTGCCATGGACCATGGCATGGCACTTTAATGTTTGAGAGATCTTGCAGTCAGCTAGCACATTCTCCCTCACAGAAGCAGAGGCCTGTGCACTGAAGTGCAGCCTTCTTGCACTTGCAACGCTTTCTGCAACCACTCTTGCAGCCACCAGAGATCAGCTCGTAGCAGGATTTTGATGCTATGCAACGCCCCCATTATCCAGATGTCTTCATCTATTTCTGTGCCAAACACGAATAGGCCTATAATGTACACACATAATATAATGAAGTGACCAATAATTATTTTGTAAAAGTCCATATAATTTTGAAGCTTACTAGGGTCTATGTTTTGTCAGATTTCTTAAGAGCCTGTGTGTATTGCTGTTGCTTATTATGCTTTTTTATGTTCTCTGTATTGTTTGTTATGTACTGTGTTTCTTATGGACCAACCTGAGTCTGAAATAAAAAGTTGATTGATTGATATGTGGGTCCAATGGGATAGGAAATGTTGACAAACCGCTGGTCGCCATTTTGAAAAATGCATACCACGGCCACCAGTGGGCAGATTTGCGATGCCCCAATATCCAGTTTTGTTCAGAATATATCTATGAACATATCTGCAAAATTTGGTGCTTTCTATCACAAAATGAACGATTGGTCTCATCTGTTGAGCTACGGCTGGTGGCCATTTTGGAAAATGGTCATAGAAATGCCAATCTGCAATGCCCCAATATCCAGATGTCTTCTACATATATTAAGCTATTCCTGTGCCAAATTTGGCACTTTTATCACAAAATGAACAATAGCCACACTAATGTAAGGGATAATGTATTGTGAGCCGGTGATTACTGGCGAAATAATGACCGACAGGTGAATGATTGAGCCCGACGCGCAGCGGAGGGCTTAATCATTCACCTGAAGGTCATTATTTCCAGTAATCACCGGCTCACTATACATTATCCCGCTTAGAACACGGCCTACAACTAAATTATTTCAGTAATCTGACAAAAATAATTATTCAAATAGATTTTTTAATAGCGTTTTCAACGACAAATCGGTTTCATTCGTAATTGGCACACAAGACACCACAGCTGCAACTGGTTGGCCTAATTAGTAGTGTCTGCAGACAAAATGCTCTTATCAACTGATTAATCCAGGTGTGGCAGAGCAGCGGTCGGTTGTCGAGAAATAATGACCGGTGAATCTTGTTGATTGACCAATCAGAATCGAGTATTCAAGAGAGCCGTGTTCTAAAGGCCTATAATGTACACACATAATATAATGAAATGACAAATTACTTTGTAAAAGTCCATATAATTTTGAATTACTATTTTTACTCGGTTCTCAGGCTTACTAGAATCTATATTATGTCTGGTATTGCATGTGGGTCCAATGGGATAGGAAATATTGACAAATCGATGGTGGATATTTTGAAAAATGTCTGCCACGGCCACCAGGGGGCAAATTTGCGATGTCCCAATATCCAGTTTTGTTCAGAATATATATCTGAACACATCTGCAAAATTTGGTGCTTTTATCACAAAATGAACGATTGGTCTCATATATTGAGGTATGCCGCCCCACTATTCCTGCCGACAACATTTGATCGTATCTTACTCGCACTTCGTCTTCATTAGCACATTTAGCAGATTCAATATTCCAAGAAAAGCGAAAGAAGTCGAGGCCACCGCTGGGGGAAGATTTGTGCAGAGGCAGCGCTGGAGAACATGATGCTTTTTTGTTTTGTTTTTGTATATAGTTTTTTTATTGTTTCATTTTCAGACATCGGTTCAGTGCCATTAACAATTGGGTGTACACACCCAAGCAAAAACAGAACAAAACAGCAGTGAACAGATGGGACAGAACCCATAACAAATAGTCTTCAAATAAACTGCATGTAGGAATATGGTGTAACGGCGACATTGACAGTGTGAGTGCTTGATCTAAAAAGAAACCATTTTCTCCCACCCCGTAAAACAAGTAAACAAACAGATTCAAACGGAAAGAAGGAAAAGGTAAAAAAAGCGACAAAAAGCAAACAAACAAAAAAACATTACAACATGCTGCTACCAGTCTACTAAAATGTACAAAAAAAGTCGGTTTACAAGAGACGCAATACCTAAAATCTCGCACCGGGAGTCCATGAGAGTTACTAATTTCTGACCTCACCCAGGTAGTCCAGAAACGGGTCCCACATAATCGAGAACTTCCTGATTGAGTTAGTCCTCAGAGACCTGAGTCTTTCCATACGCACTACTGAGACCATGTCTGTCAGCCACAGCTGAAAGGAGGGTGGAGAGGGGGACTTCCAGTCTTTCAAAATAAGTATTTTAGCGACAATCATCCCCTGTGTCAGGGACTGCTGCACAGCCATGGGGAGCAGTAGGGACTCCCTACTGCTCCCCATTGGCTCCCCCTACTAGGGAGGAGCCAAAAATAGCAAGTTCTGCATCCGGCTCAAGAGTTACTCTATAGGCCTTAGAATACCAGTCGAAAACTTTGTCCCAGAATCTGGATATTAAAGGGCAAAGCCAAAAAGCGTGTGACAGTGTACCCTCTGACACCTGGCACCTATCACATAGTGGTGAGACAGATTGGTAAATCTTGTGCAATTTCGATTTGGAATAGTGAAGACGGTAAGTAACTTTGAATTGGATCAGCTGGTGTCTGCTGTTAACTGAGCAAGATTGGACCATAGACAAACTCCTGTCCCATATAATCTGAGACAGATCAACACCAAGTTTGTCTTGCCATGCCTCTCTAATCCTCTGTGGAGGCCCTGTTATAGTTATCGAACAAATGTACTAGTCTGGAAATAAGGTGCCTGAAGTAGGGGGGACTCAACAAGACCTCAGAAAAAGTGTGTTCATCTGGGAGAACTTCAAAGTCTTGAAACTTAGACCGAACATGCTGCTCTTTGGTTTTGAGCTAAAATACCAAAGCTGCAGTTTAACTTTTAAGTCGAGCTGAATGCAAAAATGCCCCCCCCCTCCAAATACCTGGGTATTCAGTAGGGATGGGTACCGTTCACATTTGAACCGATACCGGTACGATACCGGTACCTGGAATTCGGTACGGTACCCAAAACAGTACCATTTTCGGTACTTTACACACTCTAATAACAAAAAAAATTACAGTTGTAAAAAAATTATAATCCAAACTTCTCAGAGAGAGCGGTCGGTATTCACTAAAGCCTTCATATCTCAGGCTCTGTAGCACATAGAAACATAAAATAAAAAGCATTTGAGAGCTTAACCCTTTGGCTTTTCGTATTATATTTGCCCTAATGTTCATTAAAAAAATGTTTTATCTTTAACCCCAAAAAATAAAATCTGCTATCTGCTTCATTCACCCTCAGCCTATCTAAGACGTTACAGTCTTCAGCATTTAGCTAAATATATCTTGTGTTTGACCATGCTCCCTCAAGTTTGAGGTGTTTCCCTGGCCAGCTTTGCAATTCACATCACAAATGTTGCAACCAGTGTTGTCTGAGTCTATCTTGGTAAAGTGTAGTCACATTTTCGGGTGGTCCCGTTTGTTGATGTTTCGGTGTGTGAGTGTGTGTATTCAGTGCACCTATTTAATAATGTATGCCAAAAATGCACAAAAATCAAATTTATTTCGTTTTTCACACTTTTTCCACATCAAAAGTTCATTTTTCAAGATTTCATTCATATCAGTAATCTACAGTTTGCTGACGTCACATATTACTATCAAATTTCTACCCCATTTCAACCAATCATATCACAACATGGCAGCTGTCAATCAATCAATCTTCATTTCAGGAGAATTTTCTCCTCTAAATGAAAGAGAAAATGGCTGCCTAGTGCCTGTAACCTGGCAGAATTTATAGCCCATAAACTAACTAATAACTTGGCCAATTGTATGTAACATACAAAATAAAGCAAACCATAATGTCTAAGAGTGCAAATACATGTAACTAACTGGCTCGTTAAAATCGGATTCCAGGATAACGTTAACTTACCCCGGCCCCTCGGAGATCCCAGGCCGGCAGCCTGCACTCATGCCTCGGATTCTCCGCTCCGCTCCACATGAAGGCAGCTGGCTGCCTGGTTGTCTGCAGCTCTCACTCGCGTAGCGCCACAACACGCTGAATCCAACAACAAATCCAGTCCCCAGAATTGTCAAATCAAATCATCGACACGTTATTATGGCCCGCCTCTCAAACCTGTCATCTCAGACGAGATTTGTTTTCAGACTCTGAAACGTCTCCGACCCTCGTGCTACTTGGGTTCGTTTGGGTTCAGCTCGTCTTTAAAATTGAACAGTGCCTTTTCAGCTACTCATGGAGGTAATTTTGATGTGAAATATAATGCTAAAAAGAGTGTCACTATGATCTGCAGAACAAGAGGCGATAAGGATCTTTCCTTTCCTTCTTTTTATCTGTCTGGGCAGGTGCTGGCAGTTTGCTGTAGAACTAAATATTTGGGTCATATTATAACTGATCAAATGAGTGATGATGATTAGGGATGTCGAAAATCATAATTTTTCTTGACCGACAACCGACACTCATTAGCCGACAACTGTCGGTTAACCGAGAGGATTAAAATGCGCTATTTTACTGTCTGTGCACCATTAAACCATTAGGCTACCAAATGCTTGATTTTGTTTTCAGTAGAAAGCGTTTATTTTTACATCTACAAGCAGAAAAAAACACATTAACAAAACGAGAAGACAAGTTGAACCCTCCAGCCATCTAAACAAAAACATTCCTCCGATAGGCTATACTGCTCGCATTGCATATTAAGGGCACGTCAATTGACATGCAGCCGCCCCGTGAAGTAGTGTTTGAGCGGACGACAGCCCAGGCTGCAGGGCGCACTGAAAAAGTGCGCAGCATCACTACAGTATCTTCTCTTTTAGCAATAGTCTCATTAATCCCACAGTGGTTTACCTGCTTTTGAGATCTGCAAAAAATAGTTTGCTTCTGTCTCACCCGTTCGCTCTCTCTCTTCACACACACGGCGAGGGCTGTGCTCTCTGGCAGGGCTCCACAACATTATAAAAACGAGTGCCGCACAGTCAGACAGTAACGTTAACGTTAATTGATACTTTTCAATCGTCAATTCGACCGCTTCATGTCATTTTTGTAACACGGTAAAAACTACTCTTTCATCATTGAGTGCGAGCGTATGCATGCGTGTGCATGATGAACATGCACTGCGAAGGGAGGGAGAGAGTTGCCAGCCGCAGCAAGCACGCCACGCACACGCACATGCAAGATGTGTGTCCCGGCCGTAGAAAAAGTAGGCTAATGACAGCACACACGGAGTTAACAAAACTATAGAACATGTATGAGCTGATTGTTTCGCTGGGTGTGTTCATCATTCTGAAATGGTCACAGAGCACATCTGAGCTGTGTGCTCAGACCATAGGCTCAGACATGAGCAGCAGAGGGGCGGGGCAGTCAGTGCGCTCACTTCACAGTGACTCTGTGGCTGCAGCAGGTGTTCAGCTGTGTGTGTGCTTCGCTGCGGAATGCGTTTGATCAGACATCGGGTAGATAAAATCAACATGAACCATGTGTTTATTTCCAAATCTAGCTTGATTAATACTTGCCCCATCGTTTAATATACTTATGTTACATTGCTGACCACGAAGGAGGGGGGGGGGAATCGCCACATTGGCAACACTGTTATATGCAAATTAACATGGAAATTGACCGTTTAACCGACATGCTTAACCGACCAAAGACGTTCTCGGCGGTTAACCGGTTAACGGTTAACCGTCGACATCCCTAATGATGATGACATGTACAGACAGAGGCGTGTACTGTATGCTCAAGCTAACATGCTGAGTGAGGAAGAAGTTTTATTTTTGCTCAGATGATGTAAAGGTAAACCTGTTTAGAGCCTACTGTACTCCTCTTTATACTGCCCCCCTGTGGGTCAAGTTTAAGCAGGCTAGCATCCAAAAGCTCCAGGTTGCTTATAATGACTGGAAAAACACTTAGCAAGCACGACTCCCATAAAGATATATAAAAAGTATACGGGTGCCTGGGTCGGAGGATACTAGTAGGTGACAGATGTCCCGGCACACACGGTTTAAGAAAAAATATCTTATTTATTGTGGGCAAGCAAGGTGATGAACGTTTCGCCTAGAAGGCTTCGTCAGCATGACAATATGACAATGGACAAACATTATATACAGGGGTAGACACTGATCACAGCCAATCACTCACAGGAGGGGACTAATGGAGAATGGAGATCAGCCGTGTTAGGTGGCAGGCCAATCATCTTTATAGACATGCATAGATTATCAGGCTTCAGTCTAAAGAAATTCATCAATATGAAAAAGAAATATAGTTTGTCTTTGTACAATACAAGTGGGCTATAATTCAATCATGAGAGGCCAGTTGGTAGGATTTAACAAACTTTATTTAGCAATCGGCATCCATGGCAAATACTTTGGCGCATGACTCCATTAGCCAGTGGCGCTGCTCTTGAGGCAAGAGGAGGGCATCTGCGTAGGCTAGGCGCATGACTCCATTAGCCAGTGGCGCTGCTCTTGAGGCAAGAGGAGGGCATCTGCGTAGGCTAGGAGATCCCCCCCCCCCCGTGGGGGATCAGGAGTCACGACTCGTTGGTGGCGGACTGGGGAGGTGGGTGGGGCAAAACAACGCTTCGGAGGACGGCTTCAGGGGAGATGGACTGCCGTGAAGCTAGCTGCTGTTATGATCGGCCAGAGAGAGAGAGGTGACGTAGAACCCTTGCTATATATATGAGAATTAACTGACGTCATATCTGACGTCATTACGGACGTCATACTAAGACTTTGACTGACCACATCATACTAGAACTTGACTGACGTCAGGGGTGATCGGATTAGATTATGCACGAATGGCCTTCTGCTTGAAATATGGTCTAGAGACCTCACTTCAATCATGAGAGGCCAGTTGGTAGGATTTAACAAACTTTATTTAGCAATCGGCATGCATGGCAAATACTTTGGCGCATGACTCCATTAGCCAGTGGCGCTGCTCTTGAGGCAAGAGGAGGGCATCTGCGTAGGCTAGGAGATCCCCCAAAAGGAAGATCTGATTACCGGAGGTTAATTGAGATCTGCGGGCACCGGTAGTTGGTTGTACTTTTCTGGCCTTCGACCTTTTAGCGACTTACAGCTATTTGCGGCTGGCGCTCCCAACTCGGTCGGGCCTTCGATCTTGGTACATTAGTAATTGGTTGTACTTTTCTGGCCTTCAACCTTTTTAACAACTTATGGCTACTTGCGGCTGGCGCTTCCCAACTCGGTCGGGCCTTCGATCTTGACCCCCCTACTTGCATTGCGGCTGGCGCTTCCCAGCTCGGTCGGGCCTTGCGCGCCGCACGACTTGGCCTTCTGACTGACCCTGACTCTCTCTCTCGACTCTCTCTCTCCCCCCCGGTCGGGCCTTGCGCCCCGCACGACTTGGCCTTCTGACTGACCCTGACTCTCTCTCTCGACTCTCTCTCTCCCCCAAAAATGATCCGGGAGATTTACCGCGCCTACTAGGCGCTGTGCTTTTCGGGGAGCCACCACCAACGAGACATTTTGGCACGGAGCCCGGGACACTGTTTGTTGCCATGCTCGCCGATTGAGGAAGGAGGGTTCTTTGGGCCACGGTATGGCCGCCTGCTCCGGGTGGGTGTAGCTGGAGAGCTGATGAAGACCAGCTGGAGCGTCCGCTTGAGGTGCTGGATGACTTAGGGGTTGGTGACTTAGTGACTTAGGGGTTCCCACCTTGGCCTGGGTGACTTAGTGATTTCCCGACTGGGCGCTGGACTTGGATGACTTAGGGGTTGGTGACTTAGTGACTTAGGGGTTCCCGACTTGGCCTGGGTGACTTAGTGATATCCCGACTTGGCGCTGGACTTGGAAGACTTAGGGGTTGGTGACGGGGTTCCCAACTTGGCCTGGGTGACTTAGTGGCTTCCCAACTTGGTGCTGGGGCCAGTCTGAGGCCTGAGCCTGATGTAGCGAGCCATGGGGAGTAGATTGTTTCCAGGAGTTAGGATGACTTAGGGGTTGGTGACTTAGTGGCTTAGGGGTGACTTAGGGGTTGGTGACTTAGTGGCTTAGGGGATGACTTAGGGGTTGGTGACTTGGTGGCTTAGGGGATGGCTTAGGGGTTGGTGACTTAGTGGCTTAGGGGTTCCCTTAGGGGTTGGTGACTTAGTGGCTTAGGGGATGACTTAGGGGTTGGTGACTTAGTGGCTTAGGGGATGACTTAGGGGTTGGAGACTTAGTGGCTTAGGGGGTGACTTAGGGGTTGGTGACTTAGTGGCTTAGGGGATGACTTAGGGGTTGGTGACTTGGTGGCTTAGGGGATGGCTTAGGGGTTGGTGACTTAGTGGCTTAGGGGTTCCCAACTTGGCCTCGGTGACTTAGTGACTTCCCGACTTGGCGCTGGACTTGGATGACTTAGGGTTGGTGACTTAGTGGCTTAGGGGATGACTTAGGGGTTGGTGACTTAGTGGCTTAGGGGATGACTTAGGGGTTGGTGACTTGGTGGCTTAGGGGATGACTTAGGGGTTGGTGACTTAGTGGCTTAGGGGTTCCCGGCTTGGCCTCGGTGACTTAGTGTTGAACCGAATTGTACGATGAGGGGTCCGGAATCCGAATCCGGATCCGGATCTTCCCCCCAGAGGTTGTCGGCTTTTAACTCATTGAGTGCCAGCCACTTTTGGAGAACGGATGCTCCCAGTGCCAGAGTTTCAGAGCGTTTTCAGTGATTTCTCGAGGCCCACAGAATACTGTGTGATATTACTATGTAAACACTGAACACGCACAAAGAACGATGAGACTCTATTCTATCATCTGCAAAAAAAAGTTTATTGATCCCATTTTCCGTTCTTTAGTTATGAGCCGGAGAAGATAGCTTGATTCATCCAAAAACAGCAATTTTTTTCTAGAAGCTGAGATAATTGGCCTTTTGTGAAATTAAACATTTCAAGCACATCACTGACTCTGAAGCTAATCTTTTCTAATGTAGTCACACCTCAAAAATAATTTCCTTCAATAAAACAGTGAAGGCCAGGGAATTCTGTTTGGCAGAATAATATTTTTTAGCTACAACCAGCAGCGCTGGCCCCTGCGTGCGCTGCTGGTTGCAGCTTCTTGCTGGTCTTGATTTGCTGCTGGTGGGCATCGGATATTCTGGCTTGCGTTTGTCAATCCTGTCCTGCTGCCTGGGTCTGTCTGGGTGTTGCGCGCTGCTCTGCGTGCCCCCCCCCCCCCGCCCCGCCCCGCCCCGCCCCGCCTCGCCTCGCCTCAACTGCACACTCCTCCTCCTGTCTGTGGTGGCTCTCTGCTGAGTTTGCTGTGCGCACAGTGAAGGGTGCTCGACATCCTGCTTTTTTACAGCGTTCCGCGTGTGTTTGTCACCGGCAACGATGCTTCCAGTTGAGAATAATAACAACTCCACGGTGTGGATGTGCGGATGTGCTGTCCGGCTCAATTGTGGGAGCAGATTGGCTGCTGCAGGCACAGCTGCAGTAACGTGCTTCAGCATATCGATGCATACGGATGCGATGCGATTTCCGTTTCCATAACGACTTCTTCTTTGTTTTTTCCTTGCCTTTCTGTTATGTGGAGAGCACTGTCGCCACCTAAGGGTTCTGTAAAATAGGTTAGACACATCCAATAGCTATAATATTTGTACATCAGAGGCAGAAGGCTTTGATCGACGCCCCACCGTCAAAAAACGCAATTGACGAACATGTCCGTCCTTGGCACTCTACATTACTATTTGAAATGACGAACATGTCCGTCCTTGGCACTCAATGAGTTAACATGTATGGGTTTTTTTTTTTTTTTTTTTTCCCCTCTTAGTTGTGTTATTACTATTGTTATTAGTGGGCGTTTAATGATAGGATGATCGGATCACAGACCAGGTAAATTGTCAATCAACTCGCTTTATTTAATCAAACACAAGGGACACCTACAGTACATGTGGTGTTTTCAAAGCAATGTAAATCAATATTTCTTGTTTGGTGGGGGGCGGGTCCTTTGCGGGCAGCGGGAGCGGGGGTGGGCGTCCCCGCAGGTGCTACATGCGTGCAGGAAATTACATTTGGGATATGTGCACACGTTTTCATTGAAATATCTGCAAAGGGAGTCGGGGGAATGGGCATGCACCTGGGAGGACCCGCTGGTGTCAGGCGCCCAGGAGGGGGCGGGGGTGGGGGCGGCGCCGGACTGAAAGGCCGCCTTTGGGCAGAATTGTGCAGAGTGCCCCGGTTCGCCGCACGAGTAGCAGGTGTTCGCCGGCCGCCCGCTAACCAGCGACGTGAAGATCTGCATGTCCATGATGGACCAGTTAAGCCGCGTATTAGTCTGAGTGATCATCAGGGCGGCTTTAGCGGAAAATGCTTTATGATATTGGTAGAATAGTTTACCGTGGTTGGAGTAGAGGTCCCCTATTAGCGCTAGATATTTGTCTAGCTCATGGCGGCGCTCTGGGTACACTTCGCAAATCACGTCGCGGTAAACGCCAAACGTGTTCAGGAAGTCACATAAGGAAAGGTCTTTGGGCAGGCGGGGGTCGGACGACTTTAAATAGACAGGGGCATCTGGGTCACCCGTAGCCTTCCTTTTACACTCGGGGGATGGCAGGAGTATGCTAACTAAATTAATGTCTCTGCCCTGCAAAATCTGGGACCTCAGCCTGGGGGAAACATTGGCGCAGGGAGAAACAAAAGGCATACCAAATGGGATGGCGGGCGTGGCGGACGCCAGGGTGTTCATCTGGGCGGGTTGGGTGGTGGTGGGGAGCACGTCGGCTTGCTGCACGGGCGGGGGCAGGATCGGCTGCTGCGCCAGCTGGGCTGCGGCGAACGTGGGGGGAATGGGGGGGGGGGTTTCCAGGGCCCTCAGACGAGCATCTACTGATCTGCTAGCATCTAGCAGGGACAGCAGAATGGCTCTTGATGACCCCTGTCGGCTCGGCGGAGCTACGAATTGGGCCGTTTCCGCTTCCGGGGCGGCGGCCTGGAGGTCAGTGCGACCAGGAAGGACATGGCGTCTCGCGGCGGCCCCGCGGCCTGCATTTCCCCGGCGTCTCCCCGCTCTCGGGGCGGCTGCCTCTGCTGATCTTCGTCCGCGGCCTCTCGCACGTCCACGCCGAGCGGCCTCCCCCTCCGGCACGCTCACACGCGTTCTTGGGCATCCAGGCGCACGCGCCGCTTCGTCTTCTGCTCTCCTTCCACGGGCCGTCGCAGTGGCGCGCGCCGGGCCTTTTCATCGTGGCTGCGTTGGCGGCCTGTGGTCCGGCCGCTTCGCCAACGTCTTCGTCAGACGTCTCGGAAGGCAAGTACGCGCCGTGGCCGATCCAGAACAGGGTCTCGTTGGCTAAGCTGTCGTCGCTGTCCATGGACTGCTCTGGCTCGGAACTCAACATGCCAGGAATGGAGTGGGAAGCGTTGAGAGATCTGCGGGGAATATCTGCGGGGAATTTCCACGGGTAGAGCAGGTTTGAGGGTGCTGATTCGGTCTCCAGATATGGTGCAAAACAACGCTTCGGAGGACGGCTTCAGGGGAGATGGACTGCCGTGAAGCTAGCTGCTGTTATGATCGGCCAGAGAGAGAGAGGTGACGTAGAACCCTTGCTATATATATGAGAATTAACTGACATCATATCTGACGTCATTACGGACGTCATACTAAGACTTTGACTGACCACGTCATACTAGAACTTGACTGACGTCAGGGGTGATCGGATTAGATTATGCACGAATGGCCTTCTGCTTGAAATATGGTCTAGAGACCTCACTAGTCATTTATAAAAGAAAACAGTATGGAAATAACTCTTGGACAAATATAATGAATATAATGAATGATAGACTGAAAGGGGGGGTGTGGCTGAAAGCTGATCAGTACACAAAACACATGTAACAAATAACAGGGAATAAACCAAATAACCTCAAACCATCTGTGAAAAAAGGTGAAAAATCAATAATGAACAAGATAATAAAGAAGATAATAATTTTGATCAAAAGGAATTATATAAAGAAGGAATGATATAGAGAATGATATAAAGAAATCAAAAAACAAAAAACAGTAGGCTCATTATGTAATAGCGAATCTATAGAAAGCAGCCTAGCTGCAGTTCCTCATTTAGACCCCTAGGGCTCTCTGTTTGTAGATAATGAATCCAGGCTGCCTCTCTCTGTAATAGGACTCTGTCTCGATCACCACCTCTTTTGAGGGGCTGGACCACCTCGATACCCTGAAATTGTAAAGAACACACATTGTGATGAGCTGCTGTGAAGTGTCTCGCAACTGAGGATTTCTCATCATGGTTTCTAATTGTGCTCTTGTGTTCTGCTATCCTTATTCTCAGCTCCCTTTTCGTTTTGCCAATATACACAAGGCCACATGGACATTTAAGTAAATATACCACATATTTGGTTTTGCAAGAAATCCTATGTTTAATGGTGTATTTCTTGCCGGTATGTGGGTGTCCAAAAAAGTCATTTTTGATCATGGTATTACATTGTAGGCAATAGCGACATGGAAAGTTACCTCCTGGTAAACTATCAAGGAAGTTGGGAGTAGGACGATAGTTGTCCGCACGCACTAGTGTGTCCTTGAGGTTACAGGCGCGCTTGTTGGCAAATATGGGAAGCTCTTTAACTGTGTGCCCAATAGTCGGGTCAGTTGCTAGTATATGCCAATGTTGTTTGACAACATTCTTGATCTCGTTGGATAGGGGGGAGAAAGTGGTCGCGAGAACAGTTCTGGTGTCTTTTTTAGGGGCAGGTTTATACGAGAGAAAGCTCTGGCGATCTAGGTTGTTTACTTTCAGTAGGCTCGCTGTCAGGGCGCTGTCATTATAGCCTCTGTCCTTGAACCTACTGTGTAGCTCCGTTGCTTGTGCATTAAAAGACTGTTGGTCACTGCAAATTCTCTTGGCTCGTAGGAGTTGACTGTAAGGAAGGCCTTTCTTCAAGCTGTTAGGGTGATAGCTGCTAAAGTGGAGCAGGGTGTTCACATCAGTCTCTTTTCTATAGACTCCTGTTTCAAGGTGGTCGGACTTGCGCACTAGTACATCTAGAAACGGAATAGAGTCTAGGCTATGGTTCAGAGTAAATTTGATGGAGGACACCTTGGAGTTCAGATAAGTGTTGAAATTCTCAAGATCCTGGACGGTACCCGAAAAAATGAAAAAAATGTCATTGATATATCTGAACCAACATTTCACATAGGATAGGAAAGGATTGTTATGGTAAACATAGTCATCTTCGAATTTACCCATAAACAAATTTGCAAAATTTGGGGAACAAGCACTGCCCATACTAACACCTTGACATTGTAAATAGAAAGAATTCTCAAACTTGAAATAATTTTTATGGAGTACCAGCTTCGTTAGGGCTATCAACAAGTCAGTGGGCGGGGTCGGATTTGCTCTCAGGTTGAGGAAGTGTGTCAAAGCGTCTATACCAAATGTGTCAGGTATGTTTGTATACAAGCTGACAATGTCCATAGTGCACAGAAGATCATTCGTCTGGAGATCATTGATAGAAGACAGTTTGTTTAAAAAATCAGTGGTCTCTTTGAGGAAAGACGGGAGTTGAAAAACGGTATCCTTAATGTGAAAATCAATGAATTTCGATATGGGTTCTGTTACAGATTGATTCCCGGAGACGATTGGGCGTCCTGGAACAGGATCAATCGCCTTGTGGATTTTAGGAAGCGTGTGGAACAGGATGCTGCTCGGACATAAAGTCATATTCACTTTTAGTGATAAGTTGGTCTTCTTTGGCGTGAGTCAACATTTCTCTGATCTCCCGAGAGAACTTGAGTGTGGGGTCAGCGCTCAACGGTATATACATGTAGAAGTCGGTGTTGGAAAGCTGACGTAGAATTTCACTTCTGTACTTCTCTTTGTCTTGAACTACTTCCTTGATAGTTTACCAGGAGGTAACTTCCCATGTCGCGATTGCCTACAATGTAATGCCATGATCAAAAATGACTTTTTTGGACACCCACATACCGGCAAGAAATACACCATTAAACATAGGATTTCTTGCAAAACCAAATATGTGGTATATTTACTTAAATGTCCATGTGGCCTTGTGTATATTGGCAAAACGAAAAGGGAGCTGAGAATAAGGATAGCAGAACACAAGAGCACAATTAGGAACCATGATGAGAAATCCTCAGTTGCTAGACACTTTGCATCCAGCACTTGAACAGGGCAGTCGCTTTATTTTCTCGCTCTCCCTTATCTCCCTTCTTTGCCCCTGCCTGCAAAACTCCCAGAGCAAACTTGCATTCGTCTACTCGAAATGACAAATATGGATTTATTGGATTTACTAAGCTGGTATCTCAACGCAAATCAACTAAACTTTTTGGGGTCCGGGGAACCCCCACCCTCTGCCCAGCTTGCTTTCGCCGCGGGACACGGGAAGACAACAGCGATTGACCCTAGGCTGTGACGTCATGAAAATTGAGATGGGCGGTCAGTGAATTTGAACTGTGAATTTGAACTGTGAAAAATTGATTATATCTGGATATATCAGAGAAATTCCACTTGATCTGCAATAAGGAGAATATGAACTAATGTTGGTGAACCAGAGACTTGACACCTGCTGTTGACTTTCTGGTCTGTGTGACCCTGGTCTGTGTGACGGAAAGGAATTCCAGGCAACCAAAACATTTCATCCTAATCTGGACTCTCTACTGCCAAGGACGCAGCTCTCCTGATATTTTCGTCTGCAACTGAGCTCTCCCCCTCCCCCAAACCCCCGGCCTTGTTCAGCCCTTGCATCATCCACCCCACCCCCCCCCCCCCTCTCCCTCTTCCTCCGATATACATCCATCTGGCGCTGATCAGAGCGAGCCACTTGCGTTGTTTGAGGAGCTAATGCAACGGTGGCGCTGCGCACGTGGCGACCCGGCTGAGGGCAGCAGATGGTCCTTTGGAATCTGTACATAATGCAACAAATGTTTATGTATTGTATAATATTGAAGTGCGCCTTTATTACTTTAAAACTAGTAATAATGTATCTCAATTCTGAAGTGTGCCGTTATTACTAATCTCAAACTAGTAATGATGTTGTAATTATCCACTACTGTCTGATGTGAATCAAAGTGCCCTTCTGGGACATACGAATAAACTTGAACTTGAACTTGAACTTCACAGCAGCTCATCACAATGTGTGTTCTTTACAATTTCAGGGTATCGAGGTGGTCCAGCCCCTCAAAAGAGGTGGTGATCGAGACAGAGTCCTATTACAGAGAGAGGCAGCCTGGATTCATTATCTACAAACAGAGAGCCCTAGGGGTCTAAATGAGGAACTGCAGCTAGGCTGCTTTCTATAGATTCGCTATTACATAATGAGCCTACTGTTTTTTGTTTTTTGATTTCTTTATATCATTCTCTATATCATTCCTTCTTTATATAATTCCTTTTGATCAAAATTATTATCTTCTTTATTATCTTGTTCATTATTGATTTTTCACCTTTTTTCACAGATGGTTTGAGGTTATTTTTTTTCTTCCAATATGTTTATTGTCATTTTTTCCTTATACACAACATACATTGACAATACAACTTAAAAGACCAGACATTTTACAACATACACACACACACACACACACACACACACAATCAACCTGCAACAATTCAAACTAAATACCGATAAAACAAATCAAACACTTCCTCCATATTGCTCACACTTTTTTTTTTTTTTTTTTTTTTCCAAACAAACTTTCAGGCAAGACCTCCGCCTCCATCTCTCATGAAACGCATGTATGGCTCCCAGAGCTGAGCAAAATCTTTTCCTTTGCCCTTAGCAATGTACGTTAGTCTTTCCAGGCCAATACATTCAGAAAGTTCCCATTTCCACATTTTTAGTGATGGCGCATCCATATTTTTCCAGCAAAGTGCAATAGCTCTTCTGGCTTGGCAAAGTCCAGTAGTTTAGCTTGTTTTGTTGTTTGCACAAAGTCTCCCGGATAGATACCAAGCACACAGAGTTTGACATTAAGAGGAACCTTAGTATCAAAGATCTTTGACAAACAATTTATGACACTCTTCCAGAAGTTTTGAATCTTTGAACATCCCCATAGACAATGAATTAAAGTACCTTTTTCTTCCAAACACTTAGTACAGACATCAGGAATGTTAGCAGACATGTGGTGAAGTTTGACCGGAGTTATGTACAGCCTCATTAACCATTTATATTGAAGTAATTTGTGTGTGTTTATTGTTTGCTTTTGTGCTTTTAAACAAGCATCACACCAATCTTCCTCATCAATGTCTTCTTGTATGTCTGTTTTCCAAGCATTTAATTTATCTAGTGATGATTCAGTGCTATATTCAACGAACATGTTGTAATACCTAGAAACATGGCCTTTCCCTTCTAAATTCGCAATTGTCATCGCTTCAAGTGTTGATAAGGGTGGAATACATGTTATCTGTTCACATCTCGATGCCATGAAGCTTCTTAACTGTAAATATTTAAACAAATGCTTTTTAGGTATTTGGTATTTCTGACATACCGTAAATTCCGGACTATAAGCCGCACCGGTGTATAAGCCGCACCTGCAAAGTTGACTATTTTTTTCTTATATAAGCCGCACCGGACTATAAGCCGCGGGTGTTTTAATGTTTTTTTTTTTTTTTTATTGTGTTTTAATGTTTAATTACCATATGTAAGGGTTCATGCACAGAGGGGATTGTCGGGAAAGAGATGGCTGTTTGAGGAAGCTCCCATTTATTAACATTTCAACAAAACAACATAACACAACACCACCTGTGTTGTTTTTTACAGTGCACACAGTGTCATACAGTGTCATACAGTGTGGTGAAAAGAGGGCAAGAGAGGAAATTAAAACTGAAGTGAGGTCTCCAGACCATAGTTCAAGCAGAAGGCCACTCACGCATAATCCGATCATCCCCTGATGACAGTCAAGTTCTAGCATAACGTGGTCAGTCAAAAGTCCTAGTATGACGTCTGCTATGACGTCAAACATGACGTCAGTTAATCCTCATATATATAGCAAGGGTTCTACGTCACCTCTCTCTCTCTGGCCGATCATAGCAGCAGCAGCTCACGGCAGCCCATCTCCCTTGAAGCCGGCCTCCGAAGCGTTGTTTTGCCCCACCCACCTCCCCAGTCCGCCACCAACGAGTCTTGACTCCTGATCCCCCACGGGGGGGGGATCTCCTAGCCTATGCAGGCGCCCTCCTCTGCCTCAAGAGCAGCGCCACTGGCCAATGGAGTCAAGCGCCAAAGCATTTGCCATGCATGCCGATTGCTAAATAAAGTTTGTCTAATCCTACCAACTGGCCTCTCCTGATTGAAGTGGATTTATAGTTAGAAAGAGTGCTAAAAAAGAGAGATTTTTTTTTTTTTTTTTTTTTTTTTTTTTGGAAAAATCCATAGATAAGCCGCACCGTTATATAAGCCGCAGGGGCCAAAAAGCCCAAAAAACGGGAAAAAAGGTGCGGCTTATAGTCCGGAATTTACGGTAATTGATCAAAAGAAAGCAAAACATCTTTTACATACAGATCTTCAATTTTCTGAATACCCTCCATACTCCATAACTTAAATCCTCCATCCCTTCTACCAGGTTTAAATTGTTCATTGCCCCAAATAGGAGTATATTGTGATAGTACTGGCGTGTCACCTATATGTTTGTGTGCTGCATACCAAACCAAAATGTTGTTTTTAAGAAAAGGATTTTTTGTTTTTTTCCTCAATGTTTTAACATCCGAGGAGTACATATACAACTTTAATGGTAGATCTGGAATGGACTCTTGCTCAATGCTTACCCACGCTGGGGGTGTCGTTGTACAGAAGTAATATGATGCTGAAGTCAATTGGGCTGCCATATAATACCATCTAAGGTTGGGAAGCTGGAGTCCTCCTCTCTCATAAGGCAGATAAAGAAGTCTAAGGCGGAGTCTAGCCCTCTTTTCATTCCAGATAAATTGTCTAAACAATTTGTCAAGTTTGTCATAAAACACATTTGGTAGTGGCAATGGGAGTGTTTGAAAATAATATAAATTTTTTGGTAAAATGGTCATTTTTATTAGATTTATTCGCCCTACCATAGATATAGGTAAACTGGACCAGCGACTCAATGTTTCAGTTACACTGTCTACCAGGGGATCATAGTTCGCTGAGATTATCTCCTTGAGTTCAGGGGTGATTTTAATACCCAAGTACCGAAATCCCTCCATGGTTGTTGCAAATGGAGTACTGATTATGGGATTATGTCTTTCTTCTTTATTGAGAAACATCAATACTAATTTGGAATTGTTAATTTTATATCCGGAGAACGCCCCAAAATTGTCAATCAGAGTGATCAGGTCAGGTATACTAGTTTTTAGATTGGTTAGAAAGAATATAATATCGTCTGCATATAAAGATATGCAATGTTCTCTCCCACCAATTGTAATACCTGATATTCCTATATGTGCTCTCACGGCCATAGCTAGAGGCTCGATTGCTAGTATGAAGAGCAACGGGGAAAAAGGACACCCCTGCCGAGTAGACCTCCACAGACTAAAAGGTTTTGAGATGTTATTGTTGGTTAGGATTTCAGCGGTTGGGTTTGTGTATAGTAGTCAAATCCATTTGAGAAAGGTCTCACCTAGCCCAAATCTGGGAAGTAACTCAAAAAGATAATCCCATTCGATCCTATCAAACGCTTGTCGTGCGTCTACTGATAGCATTGCTGTGTCCTTTTCATTATGTCGTTCATATAGTATATTCAACACCCTTCTGATTGGTTTGAGGTTATTTGGTTTATTCCCTGTTATTTGTTACATGTGTTTTGTGTACTGATCAGCTTTCAGCCACACCCCCCCTTTCAGTCTATCATTCATTATATTCATTATATTTGTCCAAGAGTTATTTCCATACTGTTTTCTTTTATAAATGACTATTATAGCCCACTTGTATTGTACAAAGACAAACTATATTTCTTTTTCATATTGATGAATTTCTTTAGACTGAAGCCTGATAATCTATGCATGTCTATAAAGATGATTGGCCTGCCACCTAACACGGCTGATCTCCATTCTCCATTAGTCCCCTCCTGTGAGTGATTGGCTGTGATCAGTGTCTACCCCTGTATATAATGTTTGTCCATTGTCATATTGTCATGCTGACAAAGCCTTCTAGGCGAAACGTTCATCACCTTGCTTGCCCACAATAAATAAGATATTTTTCTTAAACCGTGTGTGCCGGGACATCTGTCACCTGCTTATAATATGACTGCCTGAGGATCCTTCTTAGGAAGCCAAGGTGTTGCAGTGCCAATGAAATGTCTTGTGATGCAGGAGTGAGCACCTTTCATGCCCTGTTGAGAAACCTGATGTATAAGTTTATCTGTCATCTGAATGTGTCTCAGAATATGCTCATTATGTTGCTGTCTCAGCTTAATCTCAGTGACACTAGATACCTGTCTTCCATCTGGAAAAATTGGTACAGTGCCTTATTGTAGTTTTGTTGAGTTGCTAGTGTTCTTATTGTGTTGTTTACCTGTTTTATATGTATTGTGTTTTTTATTGGACCTTGTGTGACAATAAATTGATGATGATGAATGCCATATCAAGAATTGTAATTAAAGACCCCCCTAAAGTCATGTTTTAAGATGTATATAAAATAACAACAAATTTGTGTCTGATATTTTTCCCCACAAAAAAAGTTAAATTGTCTAGTCTTGTTAAAATCCTTAAAATGCCTCATTAAAAATCCAAAGTAACCAATCAGGGTTATCTAGAACATGACTAGCCAATTACAGCATACAAACAATTGCTGAATACTGGACAGGGATTGGCTCCAGTATTCATGATGTCACAAAGCATGCTTGTTGAAAAACCACCTTTTCAGTGAGCTCAGAGAAATTTTCCATTTTCAGCAGACGATTGTGAAAACTTCAGGGGGGTCTTTAATGATTTAAAATGTCATACTTAATGGTCATGTCAAGATATGTAATTTTATTTTTTATTCTTCAGCAACCAACTGCGTGACAGAGGGAGAGGAGAAGGGCTGCTATCTTGCATCCGGGAGCAAAGACCAGACAGTGAGGATATGGAGCACGGCGAAGGGCAAAGGTGAGATTCAGCCGACCGTCACCTGGAGGGTTCGAGCAGCACAGGGTTTCGAAGGCCTGGAGGGTTCAAACAGCCTGGAGGGTTCGAGCAGCACGGTGGAGGGTTCAAGCAGCATGGGGTTTTGAAGGCCTGGAGGATTCGAGCAGCATGGTGGAGGGTTCGAGCAGTAAAGGGTTTTGAAGGCCTGGAGGGTTCGAACAGCCTGGAGGGTTCGAGCAGCACGGTGGAGGGTTCAAGCCGCATGGGGTTTTGAAGGCCTGGAGGATTCGAGCAGTAAAGGGTTTTGAAGGCCTGGAGGGTTCGAACAGCCTGGAGGGTTCGAGCAGCATGGTGGAGGGTTCAAGGAGCACAGGGTTTTGAAGGCCTGGAGGGTTCAAGCAGCACAGGGTTTTGAAGACCTGGAGGGTTCGAACAGCCTGGAGGGCTCGAGCAGCACGGGGTTTTGAGGACCTCGAGGGTTCGAGCAGCACGGTGGAGGGTTCGAGTAGCACAGGGTTTTGAAGACCTGGAGGGTTTGAGCAGCACGAGATTTTGAAGGCCTGGAGGGTTCGAACAGCAGGGTTGTGCTCTTGTGTTCTTGTCAAGATGGGAAAGCCTCTGAAATGGCATTTAGACCATTGTGGGACAGACAAATTACATTTTTAAGGCAGGGACATGACTTTGCACCTTGGCAGCTCCAATTGGCAGCATTACGTCATTCGCTGTCGGCCGAAAATGTCCACACCTGAAACCACAATTTAATTTTGGGCAAAGAGAGTGACCTACAGCATCTCAGCTGCACACTGTGATCCAGGCTAATACAAATGCTGTATTTTTACATACAATCTTGTAGTGTAGCTTTAAATTATGAAATGGAATGTCATATGTCATCCCGTCTCTGTCTCTCTTTCCCAGTCTCTCCCGTCTCTGTCTATTCTGAACGCTCAAATAAAAAGGCAAAGAAAATGTGCAAAATGCAAATGAAATAATTTTTACAGGTTTTCCAGTTTTTATGCAGCTCTGTTCAGGGAGGAACCTCCAGCTTCCCGGCGGCATACAATACTGACTAGCCAATACTCAATAAAAGCCAAACATCGGCCAGTTACTGTATATGATCGGTCGAACCAGTGGTGGACTGGGACCATCTTTCAGGCCGGGAGTTTGACTCCACCCAGGCCAGGCCAACACACGCGGACACACACATTTTGGCTGTTTGAAGCAAGATTTAGTGAATATAATGCTAATTATATGTGATATTACATGTTACCTATTTGTTCACTAATATAATTCAACATTGCCTAGCAAGTATAATCTGAAGACGTAAAAACAAAAACATGCCTCTCTACAAAAGCTTCATAGCAAACTTAATTTAAGGAAGAGTGCAGTGTCCTGTCTTGTCTTGTCTGAGGTGAAATGCAAATACAGTACCAGAATAAACTCCCACACACTGTCTCCACATGCAATAAAAAGTTTGAAGTTTAAAAAAGATGAAACTTTTTATTGCATGTGGAGACAGTGTGCGGGAGTTTATTCTGGTACTGTCGGGTTTTGCCCTTCTCCGACGCACCTGTCGAGCCTAGGTGTGCAAAAGCTTTTTTCCTTGAAATGCAAATACAAAAATAATCAAATCAAACTGCTTCATCTCCACTTTAAACTGTATTGTGCAGTCCTACTGATAATCTCATAAAGCACTTTAATGTGAAAGCAATAAGCATGGCCTACATGTTTCACTTCATGCTCTAAAATTATAGCCTATCTGAAGCTTCCTGATTCTGATTAGTTCAACACCACCTCCACCTCTGCAGGAGGCAGGAGCACCTGATGCAGTGCTAGTGCTGCTTCTGCCTCCCTCTCCACTTTTGTGAAGAAAACTCCAAAAGCAATCCAACCCATACTTTCAGTTTAGCCACTACTGTTTGACATTTTTTATATAGCCTAATATGAATGAATAAATACATACAAATTAGTGTTATTAATTTAATTTATCTCGAATATTCTAGAGGCAATAGACAATTGTCTACCACTGATATTGTAGTTTAGGCCAAGACACAACATAGGCTCCCCTCTTTCCACCTCTCTGCACCTCTTTTCTTCTCCATTTTGGCACTGTTATACAGCAAGCCCCGCCCACCTGTGCTGGGGTCTCAGCAGCTTCTGACTGACAAGTTAACTCATTCCTGGCTGCCTGAGTTAGGGTTAGGGTTAGGGCAGCTTGCCTGCCTGCTATCTGCGCAACTAGGAACACTTATACATACTGGCCTGCCAGGCCTGCTATTCAGTGAATGGCCTGACTGCGCTGCGGGCAACAACAACAACAACAACAAATTGGCCAGGCCACCGGGAAACGGCCCGCCGCTCCCGATGGTGCAATCCGCGCCTGGGTCGAACCCATGTACCAGGTCGTCTACATCCTCTCATTTTCGCTCTGCTTGCAGGTGTCATGACGCTGAAGCTGCCCTATCTGAAGAAGCGAGGCTCGGGCGTCGACCCCGGGGTCAAAGACAGGCTGTGGCTCAGTGTGCACTGGCCCGTGGGGAGGCCCACACAGCTGGTGTCCAGCTGCTTCAGGTACGCACGCACATGTCCCTTTGAGTCACAACACGGGACGCTGTTTGGTAAAACATGATGGCCGCTCAACAGCTAGTCATTGGTGTTTTTCTTAACCATGTCTTAGATTTATCCTAGCCAAAACAGTTAACTCAACAGCCAGTCATTCTTTTTCTTAACCATGTCTTAGATTTATCCTAGCCAAAACAGTTAACTCAACAGCCAGTCATTGTTTTTCTTAACCATGCCTTAGAAACAGTTAACAGCCAGTCATTGGCTTTTTTCCTTAACCATGTTTTAGATTTATCCTAGCCAAAACAGTTAACTCAACAGCCAGTCATTGGTGTTTTTCTTAACCACATTGTAGATTTATCCTAGCCAAAACAGCTCACTTGCTCTGGGAGGGGAAGGTGTGTATGATGTGTAAAGGTGGTACCCGTTTTCCCTCCCCCTCCCCCTTTTTATTTTTTGCAATTATCACATTAATTTCCTTTTATTTTAACTCAAACCTGAACCCTATCACAACGGCTACAGTTTGTGTCATGTAATTGTTGCCTTATTTGATTGACATATCCCTTGTTTTTTGTTTGTTTTTATATAGTTTTACATAGTTGGTTCATAGTATAGTTTTTTTATACTCACTTTTGTACACAGTTTTTATTTATGCTAATATTATTTCATCTAAAGTGTCTGAGTATCTGAAAGTGCTATACAAATAAAACATTAGTAGTAGTAGTTGTAGTAATTCTGGTAATTTTGATTCAAACTACCTTGATGTTGGTTTCAAAGAAAGCCATTCCCCTTACACCATGGTCTTTATTTAAGAACTACAAATAAAGAGAAAAGAGATCTTCATTCACATTGTATGATAACTGTACGGGAATGTTACATGGACAGCATGAACTTCCAAGCAGTAAAATTGGACAGTCCAGGTACATAGAGAAGAGACAAGACTAAACAGCATAGATAGGATTTAGTCAGATCTACTACTGATGCTGCTGTTCTTGTGTCCCTGTCTCTCTGCGTCCCTGTCTCTGTGCCCTTGTCTCTGTGTCCCTGTCTGTCTATGTCCCTGTATCTCTGTGCCCCTCTCTCTGTGTCCCAATCTTTCTGTGGCCCTGTCTGTCTATGTCCCTGTCTCTCTGTGTCCCTGTATATGTCCCTGTCTCTCTGTGTTTCTATGTCCCTGTCTCTCTGTGTCAAGTGGTGAGCTGGTGATGTGGGACCTGACCAGGACGGGGAAGCAGAAGTGGAGTGTGTTGGGCTCATCAGACGGGCAAAACCACAGCAGGATCGTCTTCAACACCAGCTCGGCCTGCCTGCAGGATGGCAGACAGCTGCTCATCAGCACCTCCATGGACAGAGAGGTGAGACAGTCTTGTAAAAACAAGTCACATGACTAACCAGTAGCTCTTTTATTGGACAGAGTTTTGGTCACCTGCCATCCTGCCGGTTAGAGATCAAAGCAAATCTGATTCAGATTCATGTACCTTTAGCTCAGCGTGGTGTTCATAGCAGTTAAGAACGCATGAAGAAATGGCTGAATATATGAGCATCACAGGGATTAAAGTTCTCCGTCGCTACGACGGATTTCCGTCTATTGGAGCCAGATATGAAATGTGAAAAATACCAAAATTAAAGCCCCTTTGTATATTTTCAATGTGTATTGTATTGAGTTTGAATGAAAGCTTTTATTTTGAAAAATTCCGACCGGACGTCCAAATGATTCTCCTGGGTTGTGTTCAAGCCACAATAAGCCTGAAAATGTATTGCTACGGTTTCCAGGTTGAACGTCATGTTTCCTTGCCTGTTTCAATGCACCACTATGTTCGCTGATAAATGTTTTGCTACGTTGTGCTATGTTTTCGGCCCGCTGAACGCGACCCTGCAAAGCCACTCCATGTAACGCTAAACAAAACACTGTTGCCGATCTGCCTCTCAGACAGCGTTAGTTCCTAACGTTAAATTATCCATGACACCATTGGACTGAAGAAGTTTGTTATTGTGAGAATTGGAGTTAATTTATTACTGCAAAGGTGGAGGAACTTTGAAAACATGCGCGATGCGGAGTTGTCTTTTATTGGACACGGACAGGTAAAACTTGCTAACACACACACGCTCAAACGTTTGCTGCAGTAACGTTAACGTTATTATTTTCGGTGTATTTTTCACCCCGACAGCGCGGGGGGTTGACGCTTTTTCCACGACCACATGTCACTAGAGAGAAAAAGTCTAGTGGAGTTTCACTAGCGTCAACGCTAACGTTATTGAATGAGCTATAAGCACCTACCCCATCTGTAACGCAACATAACATTAACAAACAACTGTTGCTAGTGCAGTAACTAGTTGGTTACTAACTTTCTGGTTAGCATTAGATGTGTCTCCTCCTCCACATTTCCCATTTTCTCCCCACCCTCGCCCTAATCCGCGCCCGTATCCTACTCCCTCCCTCCACCCTAGACCCTACCTCTACCCTGGCTCTCCCTCCCCTGCACCCTCTCCCTCCCCTGCACCCTCCCACCTCTCCTTCTCTGTTCCCTCCTCCTCCACATTTCCCATTTTCTCCCCACCTCCTCCCTCTCACATTCCCCCTGCTCTCCCTCCCCTGCACCCTCCCACCTCTCCTTCTCTGTTCTCTCCTCATCTCTGTCCTCTCCCCTCTCTTACATTCCCCCTGCTGTCAGGCTGAATCAGCTGAGCTGATGTTACTGCACACAGCAGTTGTTGTGGCAGTTTGAGGGGCTTTATCTGCATCAATGCCTTGACTCTCAGCGGATGGTAAACGTGAGACTATCAGAGGTGCGCCTGGGGAAATGCAGACATTTCTGGCGTATCCTGTCAAAACAGCTTTTTCACCTGCTGGTATGGCCACACACTTCTTACTCATCAGCTTTATTTTTCCAACCTTCCCACTGTCTGTTTCATGTCTGCGGTACATTCTGTTGATCAGAGGAGCATTAGCACAATGTATTTGTTTGTTGTTAACATTGGACTCTTTACAGGCTGCATAGCTTTCATAAACTACATCCAAAACATTTGTTCCAACCAGCACAGGAACTTCTTGGTTTGTTCTACAATCAGGTACGATAAGTGCTAGAGTGCTTATTTCTTCGGGTTTCCCTGCAATTTCTTCTGGGAAGAAGATGCTTAACTCTGTGTATCCCAGATAAGGCACAGCTTGACCACCTGCCCCCTCTATATCCAGAAGGTTGTGCAATGGTTGGATTGACCGTGAGGACAGGTGGAGCTTGTGGAAAGACTCTGACACAGTTGTCACCTGAGAGCCTGAGTCAAGGAGACAAGTGCATTGAACTCCATCAACAGTCAGAGTGGCAGTGTGTTTTGATCTGACTAGTGCATTCAAAAGAGCCTTTTCTGACAATTCAGTTATAGACTGACTCATATTTTTACCTTTTTGTGTCTGATTCTGTGTAGAATTTTGTGCTGGTTGGGGACTTTGTTCTGGTTGGGCCTCAGTCTGTCCCTCTACTGAAACCCGGTCCAGTTTAAAGCTTGCCCGTACTTTGCTTTCCACTCTTGCTGTTTGACTTTCAGCTCTTTGTATTTCTTGTCAACCAGGTCTTTGTTTGGGACATTTTCGCATTGTCTTGCAATGTGGCCATTTTCTCCACATTTAAAACAGAACCACGGTTTTGGTTCTGGCCTTGGTGTCTGCAGATGCATTTGCATTTCAGCTGGCTGTGCCTCTAGAACTGTGGGAATATGTTGGTCATGTTTCCCTCTCCTCTGAGCTCTTTTTTTCTGTAAGCTGTACTTTTAGATCAGCCACTTGTTTTCTGAGGCTTTCTGTCTCCGTTACATATTTCTGTAGCAGTTCTGTGTTGGGGTCAATTTTGGGAGTGGCTTCTGCAACAGACTGAAAGTGCAAGGAGGGTTTCACTTTGGAGCTCCCAAAATGACGTTGCATTCTATCCATCTTCACTGCTCTCCTTTCCTCTTCTGTTCGCAGCTCGAGAAGAAGTTCAGAGAAGTCAGGTGGAGTCTCAGTCTTAAGCTTTTGTTGAAGAGTCAGTAGCAGGGTTTGATCCCAGCAGCCGCGAGTGAACTGTTTGAATAGCTGTCGGTCGGTGTCAGCTTTGTGTAATCCGCCTCGTCTGACTGCAGTGCTGAGAAGTGCTTGTAGTCTCTGAAGATATTCAGATGCTTTTTCGCCTGCATCCTGGTGCGTGCTGAGAAACTTGGCAAAGATTTCCTCTCCATCATCAACAAGTCCATACGCTGACTGAAGAAGTCTGACATATACTTGGGGATGTGAATAAGAGCCAAGTTGCTTTACAATGTCCAAAGCAGGAGAAAGCAAACTTTCCAATATCATCCTTCTTTGCATGTCAATTGGCAGGCCGTCCTGGAACATGAGCTCAGCATGTAGGCACCAGGTCTCAAAGTCGACTTCGCCTGGTGGTTTGGGCACTCTACCTGAGAAGGACCTCAGCCGCTTGGAGCCTAGGCTTGGGGCAGAAGATGCTTGATTTTTGATAACATGCTCTACTATTATGCGTTGAACATCTTGGGGGTTGAGTACATCCTTATCTAATGTGGCTGGATTGACTGGCACAGCTCGTATTTTGGGCTTTGCCCCCTTATCAGATGATTTAGAGGTTGACTGGGGTTTGGCACGAGCTGTCACAGATTTATTCTTAGGGGGTGAGGGTATTTGTGTTTTGGTGGATGCCACACTATCTGACTCACTCTCCTCAGAATCTTCTTTTTCTGAGGTTGCTCCACTATGGTGGGATGGTATTGGGGAAAGGGGCTTGCTAGTTGAAGGGATCATGTTGTCAAAGCTAACTAAGCACTACTTCGCGTCGGGGTCTTTAGTCGGGGCTACTTCACAGGGAAACTGTGGCTTAAGGCCTGTAACTGCCTCTTCAGAATCAAATTCAATAATAACTCTCTCTGATTTTAGTCTGATTATCGTAGCCACTATCCCATATCTCATCAGAGCCTTTGTGATTTCCTCATCTGTATCAGCGTCACTAATGCCCAAAGCTACGACTGACCTCTCCGAATCTACCCCAAACTCTTGTTCAAGATCAGTAATGGTAGTCATATTTACGTTCTTTTGTAAACCTCAAACAAACAATTTACCAGTGAATTACTGTATGAGCTATGTTTGAGTCTTACTTAACTTTCTCCTGGCTGGCTCGCCACAAAATGATGTAACCACTTGATAAGTTAACCCAATCAAATAGTTATATCAGTAACTCAAGTCTAGGGCCCATAAGGAGAATGGTAAGTAAGACTCAAATACTTTTTTGATTACCGTAAATTCCGGACTATAAGGTGCACCGGTATATAAGCCGCAGCAGCAAAATTGACAGTTTTTTTTACATATATAAGCCGCACCGGACTATAAGCCGCGGGTGTTTTGATGTTTAATTACCATATGTAAGGGTTCGTGCACAGAGAGGAATGTCGGGAAAGAGATGGCTGTTTGGGGAAGCTCCCATTTATTAACATTTCAACAAAAGGTGCTGTCAACAATCAAACCAGGTACCGTAATCCTTGTCTTCATCTTTTAGGTGAAGGTGCAGCGTCAAAAACAGAGTCAGAGTCAAAGTCAAGTCACTAATCCTCGTCTTCCTCTTCTTCCTCCGTACTGAAACCAGCAAAGTCCTCAACTTCAGTGTCGGAAACGAACAGGTTCAGGGTGGCTTCGTCAACCACTCTCCTCTCTCCTTCGTTGTCACTTTCAAAACCAAGGAACTCCTCTTCGTCACTGTCGGTGTCGGAATCGAACAGCCTCTGAAGGCGCCCAGCTGTGCCGGCGTCATCATCACGCAGCAGTCCAGCCTTTCGGAACCCGAATGGAGTTTGTGGTCTTGATGGCTGCTTTCACGGAATCTGTTATATGAGCCCTCATGCTGTCGAGAACGAGCAAAGCTTTTTTTTGGTGAAAGAATCCTCCAGGGCGCTTGACGTAGCACTCAGCCAGCCACTCCTTCATGACACTTTCCATCATCCACCCTTTCTTGTTGACTCTGAGGCATATCCCACTGGGAATTTTCTCTTTCGGCATCGTAATCCGCTTAAAAATCACCATTGGCGGCAGCTTTACTCCAGATGCAGAGCAGGCCAGAACACAAGTGAAATTCGTTCTCTCGTGCCCAGTGGTTCTCAATGTGATCGACGATTCACCTTTCTTGTTAACAGTCCGAGTGAGTGGCAGGTCGAACGTCAAAGGCACTTCATCCATATTTATGATCTGCTCCGGTTCGATGGAATATTCCTTGATCTTCCTTTGTGTGAATTCGCCGAAGTTTGTGATTTTCTCCTGGTAGTCGGGGGAGGGAGTTGTTGGCCGAGTGGCCGTTTGCTTACCGTAATTACCATATGTAAGGGGTCACGCACAGAGGGGATTGTCGGGAAAGAGATGGCTGTTTGAGGAAGCTCCCATTTACCGTATTACTGTAACATTTCAACAAAACAACATAACACAACACCACCTTTGTTTATTTTTACAGTGCACACAGTGTCCGCGGTGTGGTGAAAAGAGGGCAAGAGAGGAAATTAAAACAGAAGTGGATTTATAGTTAGAAAGAGTGCTAAAAAAGAGATTTTATTTGTATTTTTTTTTTTTTTTTTCTGAAAAAATCCATAGATAAGCCGCACCGTTATATAAGCCGCAGGGCCAAAAAACGGGGAAAAAGCCGCGGCTTATAGTCCGGAATTTACGGTACACAGATAAAAATACATTTATTCCAGAAAATAAAATAAAACAATCTTTCTTTTCTTAGAGCTCTTCAGATACTGTATAACAGAAAATAAAAATAACTTAAAGTGTCCACCCTTAAGTTCCTGTTACTACCCGGGTAGTGCTATATTTAACTTAAGCGCGATTTCCTTTGTCCTTGCTTTTCCTTCTTCCGATCAACGTTCCTTAGTCTTGAGATTTAGTTTAGTCGGTACAGTCCATAAGTTTTTTCAGTCAACTACGTAGTTTTAGTTCGATTAGGGGCCCCCTATATCTCTCTAAGCTTATCTGTATCCAAGTGGAGAAGCAGCGGTGGTCCACATCCATGGAGCAGCTCCTCGACTCCACCAGTAGCAGCTGGGGATGCTGTTGTGCCTCCTGCACGCTGGAGATTATCAGTCGTCCTCTCTCTCAGAATCGACCATACAAAAAACCAACCTGCATACCATACAGTTTAAATTACAATTAATGTCAATTTTCTTACAATATGCAGATAGTTTCAGTAATGAAATCTCTTAGTTCTAAATCACTCATTACTTGTGTTCACAACAACAGAACACAGACGTTGTCAATGACAATTAAAGAATAAACTAAAATGCCACCATACAAACGTTTTTCTCTGAAGCAGTTAACCTTCATTTAAATATTTTACACACAGTACTTTTTAACAGTGTTGGGTTCATATTACATCATGCAACATGTTTCCTCCGATTGGTTTTTTATATCTCTGGCAATGAAAAGCAACATGTGATACGTTTGGTTGCAGCTAGCACAGACAAGCTAATACACTCACCGGAGAAATATCATCAAAACAAATCAAATCCTCGTCCTCCGCAAGGTCCAGTGTGAACCACAAGGTGCAAAAACACGGTACCTTGGTCCCCAAAACTCTTCAAGAAAACCTTTAGCTGTTAAAACAACTTTTTATTTCTTCTTCTTACTGCTATCTTGCATCAGGCTTGCATGGCAAACGCTGCTGCTATTCTTTCTGCTTCCGTTTTTTCTTACTCTACGTTTTTCTCCTTTCGTCAGCTGAATGCAATCTTCCTGCAGGGACCTAGCACCCTCTGCGGGAAGATGTTGAAAACTGCATGTGATTATTCTAAGAACAGGAATGTGATTATTTTGAGAAAAGGAATATTAACCCTACAAATGAATTTGACTATGTTAAATTTATGGGGGTTACACTATGAACAACCGATTCAAAAAATTTCAACGGATTCCAACTCCATAGGTGCGTTACATTTAATTAATCTTCATATTCACCACGGTAAAGCCATCCTTTAAGGATGTCAAGAGGTACCTGAATGTGGCTACTGTCGCGGCTGATGGATTGCTCGTCGTCAAGCAGGATGAGCCCTTCACTCCATCCCGTGAGTGCATCATCGTCCCTCGGCAGGTTGTGGATGGCCTGTTGACTGCACTCCACATCCAGCTGGCTCATCCTACGTGCCACCAGCTCAAGACAGTCATCAAGCAGTACCTGTACGACCTTGATTTGGATGGGGCAGTGGAGCGTGTCTCTAACGGTTTGCCCTACGCCGCTCACCGAGTGCCAGGGTGGAGCAGTCCACTTCTTCCCCACCTGATGCTGTGGGCCTGTCCTTCGCAGCTGATGTCCTCAAGCATTCCCGTCAGGTCATACCTGTCCTCCGGGAGACGGTGACATTGTTCACATCCACCCTGCTGCTGTCAGATGAGCATCATAAGAAATTGCGGGATGCTTTGATACAGCTCTGTATTCAGATATGCCCCATGGCATATCATGGCATATCCCTTGGCGGTCATCCGCACCGACCCCGCCCCTGGCTTCAAGGCCCTGGTCAACGATGGATTCCTGCGACAGCACAGGGTCATGTTGGAGCTGGGGCATGCTAAGAACCCCAACAAGAAAGGAGGGAATCTCTTGCGCTTCAGCTCCCCCACAGAGGGAGGTCGGTGCTTCTCAGTACAGGAGGATATCACAGTAAAGGAAGAATCTGGAGCACACGGGTCACTGGTGAGAAGGTTTCTTTTAATAGGCTAAGTGCACCAACGTTTCAACGCAACGCGTCTTCATCAGGGTCAAACAGGAATGACAGAATGACAGCAGTTTAAATATACCTCCCCAATACACAAGGCAGTTTGCAATTGGTTAGACGGGATGGGGGGTGGTCAATTAATAAGCCAATCCTGTGACAGCACTTAGGAAGGGGGGTGGGGGTGGGGTGGGAGGGAGGGAGGGGGGAAAGGGAGGGGATAAAGGATCAATGCATAAACATAGGAACACAATACAAATATCAGTACATTTAGATTTACATTTAGAGGCACGTTTTAATGCACGTTTGGTTTGTCCTATATAGACACTCCCACACAAACATTTCAACATGTAGATCACATGTGTGGTACTACAGTTTATGAAGGACTTGATTGGATATTTTTTACCAGTCCAGGGGTGAAGGAAATGTTTTGTGTCGGAGGAGTTTGAGCAATGAGTACAGTGGCCACATCTGTAGAAACCCGAGGGAGGGGGTGGTAGCCAGCTGAGAGTAGAGGGGGGTGGAGTCATGGTGCTGTGCACTAACCTGTCTCTCAGTGATCGGGCTCGCCTGAAGGCGATTCGGGGGGGATCAGTACAGAGAGACTTCATGATTGGATCCGACTGAAGAACGTGCCAGTGTTTCACCATGATCTGTTTTATGGCTCCGCTGATGGGAGAGAACTCAGTGGCAAAGCAGAGGCGTGGCTGTGCGGGTGTAATACCGACAGTTTTGTTGAGGAGGCGGGTTCTCGGGGTGCGCACAGCTCTTTCATAGGCTGCCACGATGTCAGTCTCGCCATACCCTCTGTCTGAGAAGCGCTGCTTCATCTCCCCAGCCTTAACAATTAATTCATCCTCCGTGCTGCAAATTCGTTTCAATCGGAGGAATTGACCCACCGGGATGTTTTTGATTAATTGTTTCGGGTGATGGCTATCTGCTCTCAACAGGGTGTTCCTACTGAGTGGTTTGCGGTAGATGGTACTGGATAGGCCTCCATGTCCGTTATTATAGATGGTGAGATCAAGGAAATTGATTTTCTCACTGGAATGTTCCATAGTAAAACAGAGCTATTGTGTGGTGGAGTTGATGTAATCACTGAAGTCGTTGAGTTCTGAGGTGGTACCGGTCCAGACAAAAAAGACATCATCGATGTATCTTTTCCAAAGAAGAATATGGGGAAGGAACTGATTATTGGCTGGATTATTAATGTGTTTCTCTTCCCAAAAGCCCATGGTTAGGCAGGCATATGAGGGCGCAAAGGCACTGCCCATACTGACACCTATTTTCTGTAGAAAATAGGAACCTGCATATTGGAAGTAATTATGTGACAGGACTATTTCTGTGAGGGTTAACAGTAGTTAATTTGGTGGTAGTGTTTCTGTAGGGCGTTTGTCCAGATAGTAAGACATGGCTTCTAGGCCAGCATCATGAGGGATGCAGGTGTATAGGCTTTGTACATCACAGGTTACCAGTAGGAATTCTTTGTCTGTATTGAATTAATTTAATAGATTCAATACATCAGTGGTATCCCCTAAAAAAGAAGGGAGGTTTATGACAAATTTCTTTAAGAAGTCCAGGTATTGTGACAGAGGTTCAGTGAGGCAGCCTATACTAGCCACTATGGGTCTGAGTGGCGGGTTATAGAGTGTTTTATGGATCTTGGGGAGGCCGTGGAACACGGGACAGATTGGACATTGAATAGATAAGAATTATTTTTCCTTCCCTGTAATCCAGCCTCTGGAGAATGATGTCTCTATAACCTGATCGATGATGGCTTTATGTGTACTGGCTGGGTTATGGGGTAAAGGAGTGTAGCAATCTTGGTCTCTGAGCTGGGACAAGATGCTTTCGTTGTATTGTTCAAAACTCATTATTACAACTGAGCCACCATTGTCAGCTGGGAACCCCAACAAGAACCCTGTTGTGGAGAAGGCTACCCAGGAGCTGACGGGCGAGCTCTTGCGCCTCGACCCAGTAGGTGGTGCTGTCACTCCTCTGGCCCTGGCGGTTGCCACGGCTGCATTGAACTCACACATCCGCTCGCGTGGTCTGTCTTCTCGAGAAATGTGGACCCAGCGGGACCAGTTTTCTAATACCCAGGTGTCCCTCGCCGACTGTGACTTGGTGGCCACTCAACACAGCAGCGTCTCACCAATCATCCGTCTAACGAACGCTCCAAGGCCCCTCTTGCAGGGAGGCATCCTGACCCTGCAGTTGATGTTGGTGATCTGGTCTACCTCCACTCGGACAGGAACAAGTCCACGTGACCGATACCTGGTAGTCTCGGTGGAAACCCCCTTCTGCAATATCAGGAAGTTTACAGGATCTCAACTTCGTGGTGCATCATATCGCGTGAGGCTGCCTGACTGCTTCAAGGTTCTGTGTTCTTCGGCGCCATGTTCGTCTGATGACTCAGGGGATGACGATTTTCTGCCACGTCCGTGTCTGCCGCCTGTGCCCCCTGCTATACCCACTGCAATCTCTGCTCCTTTCGTCGCTGGCAGCCCACTCGCCGTGATGCCCTGCTCGCCTGCCGGCTCTGTCATCCTGTCCGGGGCGGGACAGCCCGCTGGCTGTATGGATGCCGATCAGCGCTTCCCACCTGTTCTGGCTGGGCCTGTGCCGTCAGTCTCTGGGGGCCCTCGTCGATCGTCGTGCTCCCGGCCACCTTCATGCTTCAAGGACTACAGTATGTGTTTGACTTTTAGTCCCCTGTCTTTAGTTTGATTTGAATAACTCGGCACTATTACTGGGTTGGAGGGTTATTATTTCTTGTTTGCTTATTGTGACATGCATGCTGGCTGCTCGGTTGTGGAAATGGACATTGTTAGATATTGGCCTTGCTTTGGTTTTCATCTGATCTAATTCCCTGTTGATTCCGTTGTGTTGTGTTCTGTGTGCTTATTGGTGTCTCTGTTTCATTGTTTGAAGATAAAAGGGAGTTGCACCAGTACCGACCAGCGGTACTATGTTTAGCGGTACTATGTTTATCCTGTGTTGTTGTGGGCCGTTCTGTATTGGCCGTGGCACCTGTGTGTTCTCCTTTCACTTCCGAGTAAAGCCTGATTACCTCCTCAGCTCGTGTCTCAGTTCTCTGTTGATATTACATGATACAACCTAGGGCTGGGCGATAAAACGATGTTGAAAATTTTCACGAAAAAAAAGGATAACGATGATAAATTTATGAGCTGTAATTTCGATAAAATATTTTCAGTGTTGCGTTCAAAACCCCTGAGAAACATGACCGCAGCTTAGCACAGCAATGCTTATTGTGAATAACGTGTCGTTTTTTGGGGGTATTTGAAGGCAACACTGACTGGAACCAATGGCATCAATGGAAAATAAACCATGTGATGCACGGGTTTGCGGAAGACTCCATTTCTCTGCTCAGAGCCTCGCAGTCCGCTCTGGCTGAGTGGCTCTTACTAACCAGTTAGAGCCTGGCCCGGCAAAACAAGAGTAACATAAACAGATGGAATTAAAATATGTCAGGCCGTGGATTTGTACACGGGAGATAAAGCTGCAGCAGACAGTAGTTCTGGTTATGGGTAGCGGTAGCTGGCTGTCATGAATGGTATCAAATTAGCATCTACATCGCGTTAGCTAACGCTAACGTTAGCTTATGCGCTAACGTTAATATCTTCATACTTGACAATCTTGCTAACGTTATGCTATCTGTTAGACCATCTATAGCAGCTATCTGAATAACATTACACATCTATGGTTTAAACAGTCTTTGCTTCCTTTATCAAACCAACAGCAGCTAACTATAGCTGCATAATCAACACCTAGCCTTGGACCAAGACGTTCATTGCATTAAAACAACATAATGCAATACACACAACAGAATAAGCACACCAAAGACCAGTGGTATAAGGGAAAACAAGTAACAAGCATAGAACAATTATAATGAGCTGAAAATGCAAATGGATCAAGTTACATTAAAAAGCCATAAGTGAATAGTATGGACAAACAGATGACTAAATAAAGGGTTATCATTTAATGACAAGAATAGCCAATGAGCTGCATTGAGCCTCTCTCATGAGAATACTTTGAATTGAATTCAACTTAATTGTAACCGGTCAGAGATTAATAGAGTCGTATCGAATACATTCTATATCGCTCTGCATTGAATTTTAATTGTGCCCCTAAAATTCTTCATGTGCTTTTTATGTGCAATTAGTATTATTGATAAATTTATATCGTGATAAATATCGACATCGATCGATATAAGAAAACATATCGTGATAAAAAAAATTGCCATATCGCCCAGGCCTAATACAGCCTCTACTGGCACAAAGATTGTTGAAACCATAGCCGCATATTCAGTAGGGATCGACCGATATGGGTTTTTCAGGGCCGATATCGATTATCGGCAATGAAAGACACCGATAACCGATATTTTGGAACCGATATATGTTTGCAGTAAAAATTTAAATCTTGGTGTCAAAATTTAGAATAACACGACCCGTTGTTGAAATTCATTTTCTTCAGTTTATCCAACTACAATATTATTTGAAAATATTCACTCTATTAATATTGATATGAATCAAAGTGTATGTGTGTGTGTGTGTGTGTGTGTGTGTGTGTGTGTGTGTGTTTGTTCAATCTAGTGGAGACTTGGGCACATTATCAAGATAAAGCTGTGGACTTGTACTTTTAACAAACTAACACCGACTCACTACAGTAACAAAATAATAGAGGGTTTCCCTCCGCTTACACCTGACACTAACCTCACCCCCAGGCTCTCAAAGGAGAATACTGAAACAAACACGTTCATCCGTGCATCCGCTGATGTAATGTCTCATCCTCGTTTATTCGGTTCCTTGTTTCATTCTAGAGTCCGCTGACGAAATGTCTCGTCCTAGTTTATTCGGTTCCTTGTTCCAAGCAGAGAGAGAGTCAGAGAGAGCAGAAAAAAAGTCCGCTGCAGCTTGCCCAGACATGCCTGCCTGCCAATGTATTTTTCGGACACGCAGCGCGACTGGATCAATAAAACAGCTTCGCTACTGACAACCATGGCCATTTGATTCAAAAAGAGCGACGCTACACCGTGGACACGCACGCTACTATGGAATTAAAAACTAGTGCCCCATACACTGCTTTGTGAGGTTACTAGGCTATTTTGCCCTCTTCAACAGCGGTGGACGGTGATAAGTTTGAGTTGCACTTGCACAGCAGGCACCAACATTACTCAAAGATATATGCTATCAGTACACAAATAATCTCTGTTATCTTATCGTTATCACTGCAACAATCATCTCTCTCACTTATAGACAGACCTATCTCCACACACTTTGCACTGTGCGAGGCTGCGCTTCATACGAATCGCTCATAAGATCGTGGTGTTTTTGAAATGTCAGCGTAGGTAATTATTATGTATAGCTATTAACTTTAGTACAACTTCAGCATGGCAATATCTGCAGCTTTACCTTAACACTGTGACTGTCACACAGTCGCAACAGCCAACTAGTCAAGTCCGCTGTCCGCTCCACAGAGGCAGCACAGCTCAGACGGCCACGGCCTGCCTCTGTGCAGGCTGGAGCACTGAGGTGTCAGATTTCATCTCTGAGCAGCTCTCTGATAGGCTATTGCTCGATGTGTAACCAATCAGATAGCGCTGTGGGAGGGACATTGCTCCAGATCACACAGAGGGAACTACAGTACTGTAGGAGAGGCTCCTTCCAGCCGCAGCAGCTGCAAATTAGCGCATTTTTTTATTTAATTATTATATCGGCAAACAGCCAATGAAAATGCCGATACAGATAATCGGCAAAATGTTGAATATCGGCCATAATAATCGGCCAAACCGATAATCGGTCGACCCCTAATATTCAGATACCTGCTAACTTATACCGCTAGAGTGAAGCCCCTGCTCAAAAAACCCTCTCTTGACCCCACTGACATTAATAATTACCGTCCTATCTCCCTCTTATCATTCATTTCCAAAACCCTTGAAAGAGCAGTCTCCGATCAACTTTCCCTCCACTTATCACAAAACAACCTACTTGATCCCCTCCAATCCGGTTTCCGATCTGCCCACTCCACCGAAACTGCTCTCCTTTCCGTTACTGAGGCCCTACACACTGCTAGGGCCTCATCCCTCTCTTCCGTCCTCATTTTACTAGATCTATCTGCTGCATTCGACACAGTCAATCACCAAATTCTTCTTTCCATTCTCTCTGATTTAGGCATTTCTGGTTCTGCACTTTCCTGGTTTTCATCTTATCTTTCCAACCGCTCCTATCAGGTATTATGGCGAGGAGGTCTCTCAAAACCCTGCACTCTCATCACTGGTGTCCCCCAGGGCTCAGTCCTGGGCCCCCGACTGTTCCTGCTTTATATCAGATCTCTCGGCCATATCATCTCATCACACGGTTTTTCTTATCACTGTTATGCCGACGACACACAGGTCTACCTCTCCTTCCCCCCCTCTGACACCCAAATCATGACTCGCATCTCCGCATGTCTCAAAGACATTAGTAATTGGATGTCCACTCACCACCTGAAATTGAACCTAAGTAAGACCGAGTTGCTCTTCCTCCCTGGAAAAGACTGCCCACTGACTGACCTCTTCATCTCAATAGACAACACCATTGTAGTACCCTCCAAAACTGTCAAAAACCTGGGTGTGATCATAGACAACCAGCTCTCCTTCTCAGCCTACATTTCTGCAACAGCACGCTCCTGTAGATTCTCCCTATATAACATCCGCAAAATCCGTCCATTCCTCACAAGAGAAGCAACACAACTCCTGGTCCAGTCACTTATCACATCGAAACTTGACTACTGCAATGCCCTTCTAGCTGGCTTACCTACCTCTGCTATTCAACCACTCCAGCTCATCCAGAATGCTGCAGCTCGTCTGGTGTTCAATCAACCCAAATTTTCACACGTCACCCCCCTCTTCCATGACCTCCATTGGCTTCCCATTTCCTCACGTATTAAATTCAAAACACTTATTCTAGCCTATAGAGCAGTACACCAGACAGCCCCTCCGTACCTACAATCTATGGTCAGATTCCAGCCCTCACACCGCTCCCTCTGCCCCTCCACTAGTGCTGGACGCCTCGCCCCTCCACCATTACATGTACTCAACAATCGCTCATCCCGTTCGAGACTTTTTTCATCCCTGGCACCGAAATGGTGGAACAAACTCCCTCCCTTGGTCAGGACGGCCGAAACTTTTCCCATCTTTCGAAAAAGACTAAAAACTCACCTTTTCGGTATTCCTTCATGAACTGACATTTGTTCTGATCCTGTCACTGCCTTGTTTTACTGTTTATATTGTTCTGTATTCTTGTTGGTTGTAAATAACTTGTTGTACGTCGCTTTGGATAAAGGCGTCTGCCAAATGAAATAAAGTAAAGTAAAGTAAAGTTATAAATGGTCTACCAGACAGCATGCATAATGATAGCCAGATAGTCAAGTCTTTTTGAAGATTGCGAGCGGCTAGCCGCTTTCACGACTGTTGTCACACATACGCTGTAACGTGGGCGTTGCTAATGCTAACATCGCTACCGCTAGCCATCGACAGTAAAATGCTAACTAGGGATCTCATTCATGCCAGCCAGCTAACACTAGCTAGCGCTATTGTATGTAACTGTAGCTTTGTCTCCCGTGTACAAAACCATCGTCTGACACATTTTAATTCCATCTGTTTATGTGACTCTTCATAACAGTCAGCTACGTTGGCTTGTGGCTCCGTTTTTACAGAACGACAGAGCCCTTCTGCTCTTCCTATGAGGAGTAGATCACATGCTTTTTTCAACGGACAGTCGGACACCATTGGTTCCGCGGCACAGTGTTGCCTTCATGTGCAACTCAAAAAGACAAAAGACAACCACAGCATTAGAAATTAGACATTGTCACCTGCAATACAAAGAAGAATCGATTCTTGGGAGTTGGGAATCGATCCAGGAATCGTGGCATTAAGAATCGCGATAGAGACAGTCGGCATCTGTGGGATCGCCCACAAAATGTGATATGGCTGGCGTGCGAGTGGGGTAAAACCGCCCATATATCTCAATGGGCTGACTCACCAAAGGAAGGTGCTGCGGCTCTACACTACAGGTTTGGGGATTCTAGAACAGAACAAAAGACGTCTGTTCAGATGTGCGTTTACTGCGGTGGTCAAATCCCTGATCGTGTCTCCCTGGGCTGGGATAGCAGCTAAATTCTAACTTTGCTGAATGGATAGAACAGGGGATTTACCTCAACCTATCCTTTCAAGAATCGATTTTTTGGAGCACCCCTAAAATACATATATATATTTTTTTTTTATTAATTTTGCTGTATTATGAACACTTATTCTTTATTTATTCAGGCCAGACGGTTGAGAACACATTTCAAGATTCAATCAATTTATTGTCATAGGGGGGCACGGTGGGGCAGTGGTAGTGCTGTCACCTCACAGCAAGAAGGTCCTGTGTTCGTCTCCCGCCTGGGCCGCTGATCCCCTTCCCATGTCCTCTGCCTACGGCCCAGGTGAGGTCGTCAGAAAGGGCCTTACTGTGTGGAGTTTGCATGTTGTGCTCCCCTGGGGTTTCCAACAGATAGGAACCCCCCACTAAAAAAGCATGAAATAAATGTGTATGTGTATATATATATACATATATATATATATATATTAGGGGTGTCACGATACCCTCAGTTCACGATACGATACAATACACGATATTGGGTTCACAATAACGATACGATATTTATTAATTTTTTACAAAACTTGAAAAGTGAAAATATATGACTGGAAAAATGTTATTAGTGGCCGGGCCAGCGAAGCGGCAGGGCCACTTATTGTATTTGCCTATATTATTAGTGGCGGGGCCAGCGAAGCGGCAGGGCCACTTATTGTATTTGCCTATATTATTAGTGGCCGGGCCAGCGAAGCGGCAGGGCCACGTATTATATTTGCCAGTATTATTAGTGGCCGGGCCAGCGAAGCGGCAGGGCCACCTATTGTATTTGTCTGTATTATTAGTGGCCGGGCCAGCAAAGCGGCAGGGCCACTTATTGTATTTGCCTGTATTATTAGTGGCCGGGCCAGCGAAGCGGCAGGGCCACTTATTATTATTATTCTCCCGGGAAGTTCGACTTCCTATGCATGAAAACTAACCAAACTTTGCACAAAGGTCCAGTCCCATGCCAAACGTCTTTGACGCAAATTTGGGGCCAATAGTCCTAACGGTGGCCAGAGTCCTGCGCGGGTCTGATTTTCAAGACCCGGTTCCGCCCGGCCCCGCGACGTGCAGTACCGACCCCGCTCCGCGAACCCGCACATATGATCAATCAGTACCGCAACCCACCCCGCCCCGCAGACATGAGACCCGCCCCCCGACCCGGAACCGCATATATATAATAACCGTTAATCTGCAGTGCAAACATTTTGTAGTGAACCAAATGAAACTGCCACCGTTTCACACGAGAGGCGAACAGCAGTCTTTCTGGCCGAGACTCGTCAGCTGATGTACGTTAATTAGCTTTTAGCAGCTGCTAGCTCACTAACCAGCTGGATAGCTCTGCTATCAGACACACAGACAGTTACAGCAAGCAAAGTGACTTACCAGCTATTTCCAATATGTCCGGTATAATCCATACTGCCTTTATGATTGCTGTTGGAGGAACGTAAATCCACGTTGGGATGAGGCCTCTCCACTTTCACGCTATCCATCCATGACATGTTCTTGCCTGTTGCTATGAAAACAGCCAGTGTGTATGTTTGACTGGAAGCTAACGTTAGCCTACTATATTATCTGTCCGACTCGTATTGTCTCCAATCAATCACCTTGACCGCAGCTGAGTTTTGAATGTTTTGTGCAGTCCATATAGCGTCACACATTGCACAGTATGCGCATACTTGAAACGATGCCGGTTATGTAAACAAACTGCGAAAACGTGGTCAGAAACTTTTCTCCTGTTCGAGTCAGACCAGCTGCCAGACACCCCCCCTGCCAGACACACCCCCTGCCTGCCAGACACACCCCCTGCCTCCATCTGAGTGTAACAGAAAAACACACAAGGCTCATACGTTGTCGTTGTTCCACCCGCCGCCCGTCCGCATTTATTAATTTTTACCCGCCGCCCGACCCACCAATTTACAGAACTGTATTTTTTACCCGCCCCCCGCGTTTTTTGGCGGGTACCCGGCGGGGCCCCGCGGAACCCCGACCCGGTGCAGGACTCTGACGGTGGCACTACAGCGACCGTCTAAAGTTTCAAACTTTGAAAATTCATAAAAAATCAGGCATACGTGCTACGGGTTTGCAACTTTCACCAAAATGTGCGCCCAAATGAGGAGACACTTTTGTACAATGCAACCTATGGCCAATTATGAAGTCTAAAGACCGCAAAACTGCAAAAACTGTCAAACTAATTAAACCCTACTCCCACATTTTTTCTTCAAACGACACCAAACTTCAGCATCTGCATCGTTAGACTGTCCTACACAAAAGTATCAAAACAGATTTTCGATCGGTCAAAAATTGAGCCCACAGTGCATCAAAACGTTGAATTCTGGCCCCGTGTATAGCCTAATTGCCTTAATTACCTAAGGCAATTAGGTTGTATTTGTGATGTCATCAGTCAGTCAAGCAATTGTGATGCCATCACTGATGTCACTCGAGCAATTGTGATGTCATAATATCTCAAAGCCTTGAGACTTGCCCGGCCACGACCCATTGCTGCGCAGCAGCTATAATTTTATTTGAAATACACAAAATGCAAAACAAATGCTGTTGTTGGAAATTGTTATAATAACTAGAAAACAACAAACAAGGCTTATCTTGCAATATGTGTCACACTGTCACAAACTAAACGTTTGTTGCATGGTAGAAGAAAAATAATATACAATTTATATCTTAACTCATTGAGTGCCAGCCACTTTTGGAAAACGGATGCTCCCAGTGCCAGAGTTTCAGAGCGTTTTCAGTGATTTCTCGAGGCCCACAGAATATTGTGTGATATTACTATGTAAACACCGAACACGCCCAAAGAACGATGAGACTCTCTTCTATCATCAGCAAAAAAAAGTTTATTGATATCATTTTCCGTTCTTTAGTTATGAGCCGGAGAAGATAGGTTGATTTCAGCAAAAAGAGACGTTTCAAATTAGAAGCTGAGATAATTAGCCTCTTGTGAAATGAAGCATTTCAAGCACATGACTGACTCTGAAGCTAATATTTTCTGATGTAGTCACACCTCAAAAATAATTTCCTTCAATAAAACAGTGAAAACAAAGGAATTTTGTTTTAGCTGCAACCAGCAGCGCTGGCCCCTGCGTGCGCTGCTGGTTGCAGCTTCTTGCTGGTCTTGATTTACTGCTGGTGGGCATCAAGTCAAGTCAAGTCAAATTTATTTATATAGCACCTTTCATACACAAAGGCAATTCAAGGTGCATCAGATATTCTAGCTTGTGTTTGTAAATCCTGTCCTGCTGTCTGGGTCTGTCTGGGTCAGTGTTGTATGCTGCCCTGCGTGCCCCACCCCGCTCAACTGCAAACCCCACCTCCGTGGGAGTGTATCTGGTGGCTCTCTGCTGCGTTTGCTCTGTACTGAAAAGTGCGCTACATCCAGCTTTTTTACAGTGTTCCGCGTGTATTTGTCACCGGCTCCCATGCTTCCAGTTGAGAATAATAACAACTCCACAACTAATCATGCGGATGGGCTATCGCAGCGGACACGGAGGGGGTCAATTGTGGCAGCAGATTGGCTGCTGCAGGCACAGCTAACGTTATGCTTCATGCATATCGATGCATACGGATGCGATTTCCGTTTCCCCATGACTTCTTCTCTGTTTTTTCCTCGCCTTTCTGTAATCTGGAGAGCACTGTCGCCACCTAATGGGTCGGTAAAATACGGTAGCTTTTACACATTCAACATCCACCATACTTTCACAGGAGATGGATCAGGCATTGATCCACGTCCCACCGTCAAAAAACGCAATTGACGACTTTAGTCGTCATTGGCACTGAACGTTAGTTACTATTTGAATTGACGACTATAGTCGTCATTGGCACTCAATGAGTTAAATAACTTATGCAGGCAATGAGCTGTGTATTATGTAGGCTAGTATCTTCACATTTAATTGTCATCCTCTTCAATTCTCTGACTGCACTGCATGTTGAGCATTGCGCAGCGTTAATTGACGATTGAAACATATCAAGTTAACGTTACTATGTCTTTACCAATCCAACACATGCCAGAGAAATTGTTTCACAATGGGAGTACGGAGCTGCATCGCCTAATGATGCGCACATTAGATGCATTCAGAGCGAGATTAATTTGTAGGCTATGCATTGATTAACTGCTTACCCAACATGTTGTGCCCGTGGAAACAATGGCACGACAACTAGTTCATTTCAGACTAGTTCTTTACAGATGAGGGGAGACATCTCACCTGCCGCTTGGACCGGCGGGGTCTCCCTGTCCGTCCTCCCCCTCATGTGCAGTAGGCTACAGGCAGAGAGGCAGACACACACAGCCAGTGCGCCCTGCTGACATCCACTGAAACACACGTATGGAGTCATGGGGAAACCGCAAATTTCGCCAGCCAGGGGAATGCATTAGTCTATAAATAGCACATTCAATCTTGTCGGTTATTTAATGAGCGTCGGTTTAGTCCCCATTTCAAGCAAAGCAATGAAAAAGATAGAGAGAGAATGCAGATTAGTGCCGTCTGCGCAGCATTGTTTAGAGGTTATTTTTCTCGCAATATATAATACCAGCTCCTCTACTTCTCTGCGGTCACCAGATTCCTCCTTGTTGGTAATAAGACCCACCATGGAGATGTCATCCGCAAACCTATACAACAAAGTGTGTGTTCAACAGTAATGTGTGTATAGAGACTACAGTAGAGGAGATAAGACACAACCCTGCACAGCTGTTGTCATGTTTTTCTCAGGCGGCTGGTTGTTGTTTTTTTTTATCCCAGATTAAGTGCTGGGACCTGGCCTCTCTGGAGCTCTGCTGGACGCTCCCCACGCTGGGCGGCTTTGTCTACGCCCTGTGCTTCTCGCCCGTGGGCACGGGCTGCCTGGCACTGGGCATCGGTGACAACATGATCCGGGTGTGGAACACCCTGACCATCCAGAACCATTATGACACCAGGTCCTTCTGGCAGGGCATCAAGTCCAAAGTCACAGCGGTAAGGGTCGTTGGAGTTTTTTTTTCTTTTTTTCTTTCTCCCATTTCACTTTGGCAGCAAAAATCAACTTATCTTCATATCTAATGGAAGTTCCATGTTTTCCTGCCTGTACTAATAATATAAGAACAGGACCCATAAAACATGTCAGCATCCAGAAAGCCAGATGTTGAGTTTGCTGAAGGAGTTGGCAGGACAATGACTGAGTTTTAGTATTTATTTATTAGGAAAAAGGAAGAAGCTCTCAAAGCTCTGAGAGAGGAAAACCACACATAGAACGCAATTACATTTTTTATGCTGTTTTCATTTTCTCCCTGCACACATCTCACCTCAGGCTGTCAATTACCACACACACACTCACACTCACACACACACACACACACACACACACACCCACACACACACACACACAACAATCCTCAACATGTTGAGTCCCCACAAAATTGTGATATGGGAAATTTTAACATGCATTGTATGGCCTGACTGTACAGTAGAGGTGTCACGGTACATGTATTCGTCCCGTGAGTTTACGGTACGGGCATCACGGTATGTCGTTTCACGGTATGTGAAACGACAGGACGAATACGTCAAATCCAGAAGCACCTAAACGCTGTTTGAACGGCATTGAATTGAATTGAATTAAACGCCACAGAAGAAGACACACCAAAACAACACAAGGGCCATAGAAATCCGCGTTCACAGAATGGGACGTTTTGTGGCGATAAGCTGTTTTGCAAATTCTGTCAACATCAAGCCAACGAGGTAAGCTTGCCAATGTAACGTTACGTAGCCGCGACAAAGTCCTTTATAGTTGCGCGTTGCGGCTAAACGTTACATAACACTGACAAAGCTGTTAACTTGTAAACAAGCAACTTACATCGCGTGGGATGAGTGATGCGGTCAAGCAGACTCAACCAGACATCTGCGGATGCAGACAAGCAAGGAAGAGGGGATGACTCCTTGTCATGTTCCAATAATCCATTAGATGACCGAACGTAATCATATTATGCTAAACAAAACTCACATCCAATAACGTTAAGGCGCTGACAGGGTTTTTTCCCGTACTTACTGGGAAAGTGAAACCCACCCCGTTGTCTGTCAGACAGTGGGGGTATCTTTCAACAGGGTTTAGAAGTTTTTCTTCTTCTGCCGTTTTATTTTTCTTCTACTGAACATGTAGGTATTTTGACGTTGACTAAAGAAATACTGCCGCCTAGTGGCCGCTTTTAGATAGGATTCCAAATTAGTGCTTACATCAAACACATCAATAGCAAATGCTACATAAAACAAATACAACAGGGGGAGGGGTTGGTGGGAGTATTAGGCTATTCCACACATGCGCTCTGTTTACAAACTTGTGTACAATAAAGATTTAAAGTGGGGGGAAATGCCTTTGCCCTGTCAAACAGCTGGAATACAGACATCTGAGAGGGAGGCGCACCCCACACTTTGAAAATCACTGCTCTAGAGTAAAACCTTTTTGTGTGGATTGCCTAGATCTTATTAAATAATGGACATTTATTCATTCCCACATATTAGACACTATTTCTGATGGTAAAAATAGCGTAAAAAGCAGAATTCAGACATATTCAAAGGGAAAAAAAAAGAATTTGGGATTTGTTGCTTTTTTTCCCCGTTTTTGTACCGAACCGTGACCCCAAAACCGAGGTACGTACCGAACCGTGACTTTTGTGTACCGTGACACCCCTACTGTACAGTGTCATAATTGATTGTCCATTTGGAAGGAGGTTTGAGCAGAGACAACTTTAACACAGTTAATTCATATAATTATGGGGCCATTTGTTATTGAACTGTATTATAAGTATTTTCCTGTGGGGGGTCCACCAGAACCAAGCCTGTGACCCTTGAATAGGCCCCGACCCCTAGTTTCTTTCTCTATTTGTTACAGCTGGCCTGGCATCTGAAGAAAGAAGGGTCCTTGGCTTTTGGAACAGATGATGGTAAAGTCGGTATCTATGATGTCTTCTCAAACAAGTAAGGATAATAATAATAATTATTATTATAAATATTTTCTTTATTTTTTTCTGTTTCTTTTTCTTTAAATTAAAAGTGGTGTAATGGTTCCATACTGTAGATGACTTGATCCTCAGCTGAAGCTTTTTATCCCTGTCAAGCTCTAAGTTTGCTGATTGTTACTGAAATGAAATACTAGTGAAATAAAACTATTGCTCACTATTTGCCAGGGGCCTCATGAATCCGGCTCAGCGATCCCTGGGCCCTGAATCCCATTTTTGGAGCAATCAATGTCGTCTGTTCATGCCATTTGTTTTGCTTCCTGTCCCCCTAGACCTCCTCAGATATCATGCCATTCGTTTTGCTTCCTGTCCCCCTAGGCCTCCTCAGATATCCAGCTCTTATCATCGAAAAACTGTGTACACGTTGGCCTGGGGACCCCCAGTGCCCCCAATGTCATTTGGTAAGTTCCTAATGAACTCTCAGCAACTGCTGCTGTTTGTTCTGAACACTCTGACCCAGCAGAAACAGGGGGGAGGCCAAAACGAGCGAGTCAGCGGAAAACCTCCAAACATCTCTTGGAGCCTTTTTGTAATCTACTCCGTAATTGAATGAGCTCGGAAAACGCTTACGTCCCACCCCTTGAGCCGCTCGTGGGGAAATCAAGATGTAGACAGTTAATTTTACCAGCTGTCGGCAGATGACATTTTGATTAGCGTATCAGTCACTCCGCGTTGAAGCTGTAAGTGTAGTTGCAGGGTGAACAATCTCCTGATGGCTCTTGAACGAACAAAAAGAGCTTCTAATTTATTTACATACTACATTGGCACCGGTTCAGTTCAGTTCATTTCACTTGACTTTTGTCGGGGGTGAAGCAGGAGCGGGGCATTCGATCTCATTGGTTCTTCAGATCATCAAGATTATGTGCAGTGAGTGTACAAAATAATCTAGGACCAGCTGTCTCCTCCGTCGCTGTCAAGACTGTGTCAGCTGTCACATTCCTGCCCCCAGGGTTCCCCTGCAAGTGTGGAAAGTCTGGAAAAGTATTAAAAAATAATTTGATCATTTTCAGGTCTTGAGTAGTTTGGGAATTTGAAGAAGAAAAAAAGGTTCAGGTTTGATACTGATACACACATAAATATAGCTTTTATGTTGTTTTGAGTATACAGTTTTTGTTGATGTGAAGAATAATGTTCAGATAGAATAGAACGATGCTCTTATTACCCAGCAGCTGTCAGCATGCATTATATCAAACTAGTTCAGTGCCCGTTCCCCCCATGCACCACCCCGTGGGCGCTCCCCCCCCCCCCCCCCCCACACTGTACTCCGTCGGGTCCCCCTAAGCCAGGGGTGTCCAAACTTTTTTGAATGGGGGATAATGTGAAAAAAAAGATACCCGCTGAATAAGTGTCCAAATGTTAATGTAATTCTGGCCAATACTCACACTTCTGTTATAGCATTTCAGTCTGGAATATGGAATATCTTTCTATCAATAATCTATGATTTAGCTGCTAAATTGTCAAATACCGCCGTCTGCTCGCTACCCAGGCACTTATGTATGTACTTAACCTAAGTAACTATCCGGTGTGCACAACATTGTCAGACTAAACTCCGTCTGACACCTACAATCCGCTACAGAAAAATGTATATTGATTGTTTATTAACTGGCCCCTGGCCTTCTATCATTTCACGAAAGTGGCCCCCGGGCAAAGCAAGTTGAGTATCCCTGGCCTAGGCTACCGTTATCAGTATCAGGTGTTTCTGTTGCGTTAGGATCTATTATCAAATAGTGACGGTGCCCTGCGTTATACACTGCTGTAGGTTAGTAATGAGAGCAATAAAACCCTTAGCTGTCTGCAGATGTGAAGGGAAAGCGGATGAGAGATGTTTTGCCAGTAGGTGGCGCTGTGCTGAATTGCACAAAATTCGGCACTGCTCTATGTCAGGTTCCCAGCAGCACACTTCCCAAGTTTGAAGTAGATCAGATGAATGGCCGAATTGCATGGAATTCAGCTCCCTGCACTCCCTTGAGTCCCCCTAAGCGCACTCATCACGCATCAAGCCTCAAACCCACAGCGCCACACAATGGTCAGAGGATGCCATTACACAACTACAGGGCTCTCTGGCATGCACACGCTGGGAAATGTTTCAATGAGATCTGGTTCTGCATCACCACCACCATTCCCACAAAAACGTTAAGGAAATATCCTAACTCCAAACCCTGAATTACCTCCCACATCAAGCACAGCCTGAAAGAAAAGCATAAGGCATTTTCCCTAAAGGTTTCCCTAAAAATAATTAACAGACAGATCAAAAATGACATTATTAAGGCCAAACTCAAATATAAGGACAGCCTTTTCATAAAGTAAGAACACTTAACTGGTCACAAGTCAACTCAAGGTCATTCCATAATCACAGACCCCACCACTTATGCCGACACTCTGAACACCTTTTACGCACGGTTTGACACCCACGGGCCACGACCACTCTGCTGCCTGTGAGGAATTGTTAAGCGCCCTCCCCTATCAAGAGCCATCACACCCTCCCTTCACAAGGAGGATGTCCGACAGCAGCTGAGCAGATGCAAACTGGGCAAGGCACCAGGGCCGGACGGCATCCCAGCTAGGGTGCTCAAGCTCTGCGCCATGGAGCTCTCCCCCATCCTCTCTTCCATCTTCTGGGAATCATACAGGACAGCCACAATCCCCACCCTCTGGAAAACATCCACCATCATACCGGTACGCAAGAAACCCCGCCCCTCTGAACCCGACCACTATCGACCAGTTGCACTCACCCCAATAGTCATGAAATGCCTGGAAAAACTGATAATGCACATCATCCTGTTGAACTTTAGAAAGCTGTTTTTGGCAAGTTTATTTTCTGTGTAATGTTGGTTATTATTATTTGATTATTTGATTTCATTATGTATTTTTATTTTAAAAAAATTTTGTTTCTTGAATTTTATATTGTAATTTCAGACCCCAGGAAGAATAATCGCTGCTTGAGGCAGTGGTTAATGGGGATCTTAAATAAATAAATAAATCCTCCCAACTGTCAGACAACAGCTGGACTCGCAATAACTCCATCACAGCCTATCAACACTCAATTTCCCATTTCACACAGTGGTGCACGGACAATTGACCTATCGCCCACCCCCCGTGCTCACTCGGACAAACACAGGGCACGCTGACTAGAATAAATGGCAGCCGTCACTGTCAAACTTATATCCCAAGATGCTCTTCACAACTTTTTGAGGCCGGATATCATCTAGAAGCCATCAGAAAGTACTTCACTATGCCATGGAGGGCGATGTACAACATTTAAAGCTATCAATAAAAAGAAATGCGATACATGCATGGAAACGGCTTTAGCAAATCTTTAATCAAACTCCATTCAAAAACATGCAGTTTTAACGGAGGAAGACAGCGGGATAACCAGTGGGGATAACAGACTCACATCCAGAATTAACATTTTATTCACTTAGAGCCTAGATCCTAGATCCCCGATGCGCGGCCAAAGTTTGAAGTCGATCCGACCAACGGTTCTCGAGATACGCGAAGGACAGACGGACTGAGAGAGAGACATTGCTGTCATTATAGTGTACATACTAGGGATGGCACGATACCACTTTTTCCATATCCGATTCCGATACCACAATCTTGAGTATCTGCCGATACCGATATCAATCCGAACTGATCTTTTTCCCTCGCTTATACAACTAACCTGTAAATAATACATTTACCAATGCACTTTGCTTAACATCTAAACAGCATGTTCAATCTGTGGAACAATATTTATTCCTTAAATGAAAGGCTATAGCCCAGAACATAGACTCAGTAATGCACTAATGCTGCTTCTTTTTAAGCCTTCACACTGATCTTCTCCTCTCACCCTCTCTCTGTAACGTTGCTGTCAGGTTGTTTGTGTGTGAAACAGTGACCGTTGTATCAGGCAAGCAGTCTGCGCGGCGGTGTTGAAGTTTCCAGTGCGTAAAACACTCGCATTGTATTAAATTGCACGTGGCTTTTTTCTTCCTTGATCAACACAGCTGCGGTGACAACATTGCAATCTCACTCTGTTCACATGCTGCGGTTGTTTATCTGCATCCGTGACGGTGCATTGCTTAAAGTTTAGTGAAGCATTTAGTGATAGTTTAGCCTATGGATCGGATCGGATTCTACTTCTTTTTCCCACCAGATATCCGATCCAATGATTTATGGCCGAATCGGCTCCGATACCGATACTGAGTATCAGACAATTGGACTCGAGTCATAGGGACTCGGACTCGAGTCGACTCGAGTCGCAAATTTGACGACTTCCGACTCGACTCGGACTTGGAAGGTAAATACTTGAAACTCGACTCGGACTTGGAAGAAAATGACTCGAAACTCGACTCGGACTTGTGACAAGATCAGCCGAGTGCACCAGCTGGGCGTACGCCTAGGTTTACACGCTACGTCCGATGTAGAACTCAAAGTTACGACTAACTTAATTTTATGACTAGTGCACCCTGTATGCGCTGCGTCTGTGTATGGAGCAGGCGTAAAAGTTACACCCAAATGCGTAGCTACTCACTGACAGCTGTCTCATCTTGATCTGCGCGTGATGCGGCCGGAATCTTCTCCAAAAATATCGATCGATATGTGCTGTAAATAGACGAAAGCTGATGCATCGGAAGATCTTTCAATTTCTTCCTGACTTCGTCAACTGCCCGCAGTGCGCAGTCTGCCATCGCATTCAGTACTGATTGCACTTGTGATCAAACTGCTTGTGTTGGCGCTGTTAAATTGAGCTGTGAGAACGTTTCTATGCTTTGAATACAACTCTATAAGTTTGAGCTGAGTTTGAGCTGTCTGTCAGCTGTCTGGAGCTCGTCTGAGAAAAGTGTGTTGCTTGGCAACAAGCACGTATTAACGTGAACGCGCATGTCTGCAGCCTAAATAATCTCTGCCTTGTCATTTTTTCTAACCTGTGACTCGACTTGACATAACCTGTGACTCGACTCGAGACTTGACTTGAAATAACATTGTGACTTGACTTGACTTGACTTGCCGACAAAAGGAAAGACTTGGGACTTGCTTGAGACTCGGGACCCATTGACTTGAGACTCGCTTGGGACTCGGATCAGAGGGACTTGGACAATTGTCTGCTGAGTATCGGATCGGACCATCCCTAGTAGATACCCTGCACCAAACTCAAATCCAGTCAAGAACATAGGGTCTGGAAAAATGCGGAATTGTAAAATGGAAACCGTGTAGGAGCCCTGCCAATCATCTCACATATTCTGATGATTGTCGCTATTTTGGCTGTGAAGAACAATCTTCATCTATACAGTGATATGACCTAGTTAGCAGGGGCAAGATGTCCATCTATCTGTGTAAATCATATTGAACACCAGACAAAATCTTCAAAACAAATCAAGGTCTGATTAAAGAGTATTGCATTTTCTTAATTGAAAATGTGTAGAAACCCTGCGCCCCATTCTCTGCACTGAATCTACTGCATACTGCGTAGAGTATATACTGCATACTGTGTGTAGAGTGTATAAAGTCTACTGTGTGTAGAGTATATATCCCACCTTCTCTTTGTATGAAACGGACTGTGTGGATATTATGGCGATCAAACCCAAACCACCCACTGACCTCTTTAGCGGAGAGTTCGCGGATGTTCTCTCTAACAGCTAGGTTACTCTGAAGTTATCTGTGATCTCATGTGGGATCCTCAGGTGCAGCGGACAGCAAGCCGTCCTGGAGCCTGTACAGCTGTGCGGGCGAAGGCGTCATTCTGCAGCACGATCCCTACAAGCTGAGCGGAGAGGCCACTGACATCGACCGGCTGATCAGAGACACTAACAGCATCAAGGTGGGAGGGACAGGATGCTGGATATGAATGTTTTCATAACTTATTTTAGGCATTTAACATATGCCATTTAATTTGTAACCTGTGCCGTTTGGTGGTGACGGTTTTGCAGTAACACGAGCATGCAGAGGTGTGACCAAGTCAAATTTGTTTGGGTACCTGCTACCTCCAGTCAGTCTCAAGTCTTGAGGAGCAAGTGCCAATAGACTCGATTTATATGGCTAAAATACCGAACAGATGCGAGACTGTCAATTAAATCATACTTGCGTAGCCTATCGATTTGCGGCTCCTATTCCTGTAAAAAAAAACTGAAAATGTTTCTGATAACCTGTTTGAACTGACACATTTAATACTGGTAATGCTTAAGATGTGTTTGGTCTTCATGACGGGCTCTCATGAGTATTAGGGTGCGGGCCGGGGCGGGCTTGATTGTCTCGGGCCTGGATTGGGCTAGGGCTTAAATTTTAGGCCTGTGCAGGGCTCTAGTCTAAATGTAGAACAGCAAGTCAAGTCAGAACATGTGTCCAAAAACAAAGCAGCAGTCACAATTCAGTATCTTAAAGAAAACTAAATATCTAGGACTTTTCAATGCAATATGGTTTTAATAGGATAAAAACTTGATAAGAGCATCATGGGTTTGATTTCTATAATCAGTTTCAACTTCAATAAATTCAATCATTCCATACAAATTCAGAAAACAGAATTTTTAAATAAGTCGACTTGTCTGCTGGAACAAATCGTATCACTTTCAGTCATTTACACAAACACAATATCTCAAGTCAAGACTTTTCAACCTTTTCAAGTCATCAAAGTACAAGTCAAAGTCAGGTCCCAAGTCACCAGAATCCAGGTTAAGTAAGTCTCAATTTCAAGGCTTCTTTTTATGCATCAAGTCAAGTCTCAAGCAGACAACTGATTTTTTTTTTTTTTTTTAACTTAAATTTTTATTGTTTTATGCACATATAGTCACATACAAAGCAAACAATAAACAAACAAAAAACAAACAAAAACCAGAAAGAAAACAAGCGTTGAGTATGTCCGTGATACGTGAATACATTCTGTGGTTCAAACTTCTTCGGGTCTTCTTTCAGGGGTTAGGGTGGTGCCTCTGTGAGGAGGGGTTTCCTTGTAAGTTGTCCATTTGTCCCATTTTATTTCGAATTGTGTCTTTTGAATTCTCAGGATGTGTGTAAGTCTTTCCATTTCGAAAATCTCCTCTACTATTTCCATCCAATGAATCTGGGTGGGTGGTTCTTCCTTACACCATTTCCTTGTGATTGCCTTCTTGGTTGCTGCTAGCAAAACTTTAACCAAATACTGATCCTCCCGCTGTACATTTTCATTGGTTAAGTTACCTAAATAAAGCACCTCACACGTGTTAGGTACCCCGTATCCCAATATTGCTTTCAATTCCACCCCTAATTCTTCCCAGTATTTCCTAATTTTCTTACATTCCCAGAAAACATGGGCGTGAGCTACATTTCTCTCCCCACAAAGCCTCCAACACATATGAGGTGCTTCAGAAAACTTACTTTTTGTCTTGGGAGTAATAAAAAACCTCATATTTTTCCAGCAAAACTCTCTCCACATCCTGGAGCTGGTGGTCGTTTGCTGTACACAACATATATTATACCAATCATCTTCAGTTATTTCTAATTTACATTCCTTTATCCATCTATCTCTAACATACAGTGTGGAGGTTCCTCTACTCATCATCAAGCCCTGATACAGCACCGATATCACTCTGTTTGTGTTATTCTTATAGGCATTACCCAGAGCCCCAATCACTCCGCTTATCTCATCCGGAAGATCTGGTTTTATTTCCTTATTGAAGAAGTCTCTGACCTGCAAGTACCTAAACAAATCTTGCTTCTCCAGGTCAAATTCGTTCCTCAAGTCCCGAAAACTTTTAATTTCTTTTTGATCTATTATTGTGATTATTGCCATAATGCCCTTGTTTGCCCATTGTACAAAACTGATGTCAAGGGTCCCGGGTTTGAATTTGGGATTATGAGTCAACCAACTCACTAGTTTGACCTCCCTCCCCAGATTGTATTTTCTGACCACTATAAACCAGGTTCTCAGAGTAAACGCAGTGATTGGGTCAAGCTCTTTCTCCTTCTCTTTAAACAAATTTATATTTGCTATCATGTTTTGAACTTGACTCCCCTCCTTTCCTAATTCAATCTCTTTCCATCTTGTGATGCACTTTGTGTCACACCAACAAACCAGAGGCCTGATCTGTGCAGCATAATAATATTCTAGAAGATTTGGTAAGGCTAGTCCTCCTTTGTCTTTGGGAAGTTGAAGTGTCTTGTACTTAATTCTTGGTTTCTTTCCCCCCCAGATAAACCTAGAGATTTTTTTGTCCCATTCCTGAAATTGTAGTTGGGAAATTTCCACCGGTAGGGATTGAAACAGGTACAGAATCCTCGGTAGCACATTCATTTTTATGATTTCTATTCTGGAACTAAAGTCTAGTGTTAGTACTGTCCACCTTTCCATATCTTTCTGGACTTCCTGATTTAAAGCCCTATAATTGGATTCGTAGAGTTTTGATAGGCTGTCCGGGATGTTTACTCCCAAGTATTTTATTATTTTTGCATTCGATCTGAAGTCGAACTCTTGTCGGATAGTTGGTGATGGTGAGTAATTTATGGATAAAACCTGTGTTTTTGCCACATTAAGTTTGTATCCTGATAAGTAGTTATAAGATTCCAACAATTTCATGAGAGTAGGGAGACCAGTGTTTGGTTGTTTTAAGTATATTATGACATCGTCCGCAAATAGCCCAATTTTGTGTTCTGTGCCCTTCATCCTTACTCCTTCAATGCCCTCTTCCTGTCGAATTGCTTGGGCCAGGGGCTCTATAAAAATCGCGAAGAGCGTCGGCGAAAGACAACACCCCTGCCGAGTAGACCTTTCTAGTTTAAACCAATTAGTAAGATTACCATTTATTTTTATTCTTGCGCTTGGATCTTGATAGAGTGTTCTAATGCTATTTATTGAATCTATGTTAAATCCCAGTTTCTCCAGGCAAAGCAGACAACTGATTTTAGTCTGACTTGAGTCCAAGTCATGTGGCCCGAGCCCATTAAGCCAATCGGTGTGGTTTTTGTAAACTCTGGAACAAAGCACCACAATGCATTCTTTCTCACGTTTCAGAACACAGCACCACAACGCATTCTCTGTAACGTTTCATAACACAGCACCACAATGCATTCTCTCTCACGTTTCATAACACAGCACCACAATGCATTCTCTGTAACGTTTCATAACACAGCACCACAATGCATTCTCTCTCACGTTTCAGAACACAGCACCACAATGCATTCTTTCTCACGTTTCATAACACAGCACCACAATGCATTCTCTCTCACGTTTCAGAACACAGCACCACAATGCATTCTCTCTCAAGTTTTGTCTACATCGGTCCAGCGGTATCTGTGATATTGTTATTTTTAATATCTGTTGTTCATTTTAAAGATTAATTAATGAGAGTGTCCCCATTCCACCAATTCATGTAATTTGTAAGACTAGCTGGATCTGAGGTGCATCCATACCGTTGTACTGGTATGATTTCTCTTAATGGTTACCATTACCATTTTCAGTTATAACGATATTACTTCCATCTTCTCATCTTACTTTCCTTCTCATCCTCTTGCCTCATCTTCTCCTCATACCTCCATCTTCTCCTCTTATGCCAAGATCGCCACACAATATTTTGTGTCTTTCACGATGTCAACATTTGTGACCTGTCTTGGTCGGGAGACTGGCCCCGACCAGGTCTGCCAACTGTCACGCAGAAAGTCGGGAATGACGCACGCCACAGGTCCATTTTCTCATGCAGTGAAATCATATAATCATAGAGCGAAAAGAGGACTGACAGTGCACGTGCAGGCAAGACAGACAGCACAGCACAACAGCAGCACGCAGCAGCCGTAAGCAAGAAATATAGGCTACAAAATCTGTTAGCCTACCCGGTATATTGTAGCCTACAGAATATAATAGCCTTTGTAGCCTATATTTCTCGCTTTCCCTGCATGCTGTTCAATCAGCGGATCTTCACAGCAACAGCCTGCTCCTCGCACGCACACAGGGGAGTGAGTGAGTTACTAGACTTACAGGGGACGCTCTGTCTCTCTGTCCCCCGAAAACAAGCCGCACCAAGCCGCAGTCAAAAGGAACTCGTCATAGGTGATGTCAAACTAGGCGAGAAAAGACCAAAAAGACTGGCATGCTAGTCTTTTCATCGGGGTGTTGTGAGGCATCCCAGATGCCACGACGCTGGTCTTTGATTATGTCAGACTACAAGAGGTAAAGATGGCCATTCGCGACGTTGTTCCCGATGGTCATATTCGGGTCCGACGCTGGAAATGTGTCGTGTTCATATCGGGCTGAATTCATGTAGTCGGAGCCCGGCATTACCTCAATCTCCTCCTCTTGCGTCCTTGCTCAAACTTCACCTGACCTCCACAAGACAGAAGCACCCCATCAACCACAGTAACACCAGACAGAAACGCCTTGAGGTGTAAAACGAACCCAGGCCTTTAGTTGAAAAGTTAACTTTTATCATGAAGTGTGTCTTCTGAAATTAAGATATGGCATCTTGGTGAATGCGCTGTTGAATGTAAATGCAGGTGATTTGAATACATTGTTAAGGTGAGCTCTGCTTCCCCACAGCACAAGCTGTCTCCGCACACCGACCTCAGCTGGAAGCCAGATGGGAAAGTGGTTGCCATCGGCAACGAGGATGGGTGAGTGAGTGCCCGGGCCTGACCCATCCCATAATAGGCCGTCAGCCTTAGGAGTTCTGGGAGGAACCAACTGTGCAATGGCAGTATTGAGTCTGTAGGCTACAGGATAATAGATGGTTTTGTGTGAAATGTGCACTGTTGTACTCAGCTAACTAGGTCACATCCTGAGTTTATCCACACATAGATTCAACTTAGGGCTGCAACTAACGATTATTTTAATTATCGATTAATCTGTTGATTATTTTCTGGACGAATCATTTGGTCTATAAAATGTCACAAAATGGTGACAAATGTCTATCATTTTTCCCCCAAAGTCCAAGATGACATTCTCAAAGGTCTTTTTTTGTCCTGACAGTCCACAACCCAAAGATAATCAGTTTCCTCTCCTGTCATAAAATATTCACATTTTAGAAGCTGGAATGAGATTATTTTTATTTTATATTTATTTTCATTTTATTTTTATTAAAAAAATTTTTTTCATGATTAATTGATTATAGAAATAGTTGGCGATTAATTTTCTGTTGATCGACTAATTGATTAATTGACTAAGCGTTGCATTTCTAGGACTCAACACATCCTGAACCAGGCACATCAATAGTAAAAACACCAGATTTAAGGTTTTCTTGGAAATGCAGCTCCTATTAATTTCTAATGGGTGATTACTGTGTTCTTGCATATGTATTGTATGACTGATGACACGCTGCAGGTCTGTTGAGGTGTACCAGGCTCCCAGTCTGAAGCTGCTGTGCAGCATCCAGCAGCACCACAAGATCATCAACACGCTGCGGTGGCACCACGAGCACAGCGCCCAGCCCCACCTTCACTTCCTGCTCGCCTCAGGCTCCGCTGGCGCAAAGGTCTACATCCACGATCTCCGCTCTGTCATAGGTGGGAGGAGATGTCAATCAAATCTTTAATTTATGCCGGGGGTGGGTTTTGCAGAGTATGTTCTTTCGAATCCTCCACAGCGTGTTAGACATCATTTATCTGTGTACTCACTTTCCCTCAATGTGCCTCGTCTACATCCACTACATTTCCCAGAATGCATTGCATTCACCAAAAAAGTAAATTACCACGCTTCATCACAAAAAACTCTTTGAATGCATTAGACTTCACAGACTGATGCGTTATTTATTGAGCCAGTTAATGACACCGGCATTTGGTTTTCCACAGAGAGTCCAGCAGACAGTCCGGTGGTGTTGACGGAGCCGTACCGCAGGCTGAGCGGGCACACGGCTAAAATCACCAGCATGGCCTGGAGTCCACACCACGATGCCCGGCTGGTCACCGTCTGCTATGACGGGACAGCACAGGTCAGCTCCAGCTCAATATTAGCAGGCATTCATTCATTAAAACCACAATGCAGACTCAAGACTAGAGCAACGCAGGCCTCTGAGCCTGCTCAATAATGATTATAAAATCTTTGCGAAAATCTTAGCGAAACGCTTAGAAAAAGTGGTATCAAATGTAATTAATTTGGATCAAGTAGGTTTTATGCCAGGAAGACTGCTATCCAATAATATGAGGAGGCTTTTACAAGTTATGCACACAGCCAGCTCTCTCCAGCATCCAGTGGTAGCAGTATCACTGGACGCGGAGAAAGCATCTGACCGTATAGAGTGGCCATACCTGTTTTCTACCCTTTCCAGATACGGTTTTGGTCCATAGTGTCTACAGTGGATTAGAGCTTTGTATCATGAACCCATTTCTTCAGTTAAAAGCAATGGCCTAATTTCTGCACCCTTTCAGTTGTATCGCTCCACCAGATAAGGATGCCCTTTGTCCCCATTATTGTTTATTTTAGCCCTAGAACCTTTAGCATGTGCAATCAGGAAGGACAAGGGCATCACAGGTGTCTCAGTGGGCGAACATGACTTCAAATTAAACATGTATGCAGATTATATCCTGCTGACACTGTCCAATCCTGCCCACTCCATACCCAAAGTCTTAGATATTATTAAATCATTTGGCAGTCTCTCAGGTTACAACATTAATTGGACCAAGAGCGAAGCCATACCTCTGAACCACTGTACACATAATACCGACCTTGGTCCAGCACCTTTCATCTGGAAAGTGGATGGGATGAGATATTTAGGGGTACGGATAAAAACGCCCATTAATAAAATATTTGATTTAAATGCTCAACCCATAGTACTTTCCATAAAGGAAGTCCTTAGAAGGTGGTCTACCCTGCCTCTGTCCTTATGGGGCAGAGCAGAAGTGCTAAAAATGAATATTCTCCCCAGACTAACTTTTTTAATTTCTTCTGTTCCATTATATATTCCAAAGCCTTGGTTTGATAATATTAACAAATTGTTCTCCTCATTTTTGTGGAAGGACAAAAAACCGAGAATCAGTTTGAAAAAACTATCTTTACCAAGAGACTTGGTGTCCCAGATCTGCACCTGTATTACCTTGCATTTAACGCCAGATACCCCCTAACTTGGGGCTATAATAAGGAAAGAAGTAAAGGCAGTTGGGATTGGCTGGAGGAGTCCTTGGTTAAAGACAAGAACAAATTGATATCATTGTCATCGCTGTGGTATTATCCTGACTCACCTACCAAGCTACATAACAGTATTATCAAGTTCTCATGTGATATTGGTAAACAAATTCACACAAAGATGGGCATCACAAGAACTTTGTTAGCATCCTGCCCATTATGGCATAATCCAACCTTTAAAGCTGCAGGGAACCCATTATCAAACCATATATGGAAACAACACAATATCACAGAAATCTCCCAAATTTTATTTCACCTTTATTTTTACCAGGAAAATTACTTGAGATCCAAGATCTCTTTTTCGAGTAAGACCTGGCCAAAATGGCAAGTGGTAGAGAGCGGGAAGATTTTATCCTTTGAGGAGCTGAGAAGAAGATATAAGTTGAGTACAAATAATTTTTTACAATATAACCAACTAAAATCAATCATCTTAACTCATTGAGTGCCAGCCACTTTTGGGGAACGGACAGTGCCAGAGTTTCAGAGCGTTTTCAGTGATTTCTCGAGGCCCAACGAATATTGTGTGATATTACTATGTAAACACCGAACATGCACAAAGAACGAGGAGACTCTATTGTATCATCAGCAAAAAAAAGTTTATTGATACCATTTTCCGTTCTTTAGTTATGAGCCGGAGAAGATAGGTTGTTTTCAGCAAAAACAGGCGTTTCAAATTAGAAGCTGAGATATTCAGCCTTTTGTGAAATGAAGCATTTCAAGCAAATCACTGACTCTGAAGCTAATATTTTCTGACCTGAAACATCTGAACAGTAATTTCCTTCAATAAACAGCACCCTCACCCCCCTCAACTCCAAACTCCTCCTCCGTGGGAGCAGGGCCGCTGCTGGCCATTTGGGTGCCCTAAGCGTAATTGTTTTGTGGTGCCCCCCCCCCCACCCCCGCAAAACTTTCAATAACTGTCAAACGAAAGACTGCAAATTCATTAATTATGAACGATACTAGTGTATCTCACATTACATTACATGTGGCAAACAAACAATTGTTAGAATTACTGTACATGTCAGCAAACAAGTGATTGTTAAACTGTACATGCAAGCAGGGGCGGACTGGGATCATAATTCAGGCCAGGCATTAGATACCAAGCAGGCCAGGCCGATACGGCTGACGTGCGTGCCGACGTGCGTGCCGGCGTCCGAAGGGCGGCGGGGAAAGATTTGGGCTGTTTGAAGCCCTATTTGGGCCGTTTGAAGCCCAATTTGGACCGTTTGAAGCCAGATTTGGGCTGTTTGAAGCCAGATTTGGGCCGTTTGAAGCCCGATTTGGGTCGTTTGAAGCCAGATTTGGGCCAGTTGAAGACAGATTTGGGCCGGTTGAAGACAGATTTGGGCCGTTTGAAGCCCAATTTGGGCCGAGTCCAATTTTACAATGAGATGCACCCACTTTAACCCTGAATAAAGTAATAAAAACACTAGTAAACCAGTAGGCGGCGCCTGGCCTGCTGTTCAGTGAGTGGCCTGACTGAGGGCACCAATTTTTTTTTTTTTTTTGGTGCCCTCAGTCACATGATGCCCTACGCAGTCTGCGTACTCTGCGTATAGGGTGCGGCGGCCCTGCGTGGGAGTGTCTCTGGTGGCTCTGCTGGCTCTGCTGGCTGCTGCGTGTGTCAGGCGAGTCTCTGCTGCCTGGCAGGCTCTGCTGCCTGGCAGGCTCTGCTGCCTGCGGATCCACGTTCGGATGGCGGCCGCTCGTCGGGGGAGTCTGGATGGGGCTCGCTGAGTTCGTCTGCGTTTCTGGGGTTTCGGTTGTGAGCTGGGATGAAGCTGCGTCCGATTATAGGCTTTCTGCTGCGCGTTTCAAAGTGCGCTGCACCCAGTCTATTTTCGGAGCGCTCAGCCTTGTGCGCCGGCTCCCAGCGCGACACTGAAAAGCCAAACCATTCTCATGAGAATGGTTTGGCTTTGGTTTTATTTTCTGCCGGCTAATCGTGTGGAGAAGCTATGCAGCAGAGACAGAGGGGCTCATTTGTGGGAGCGGATTGGCTGCTGTTCGCAGCTAACGTTAACTCCAGCCAGAGCAATCTGTGCCGCTCTGGCTCATGCATCGGTTTCTCTTTCATCACGGGGCTTTTTCTGCTGTTTTTCCTCAACTTTCTCTAATCTGGAGAGCACTGTCAACACCTAATGGGTCCGTAAAATAGGTTATACACCTTCAATAGCTACAATATTTTTACAGGAGATGCAGGAGGCTTTGATCCACATCCCACCGTCAAAAAACGCATTTGACGCCGATCGACGTCATTGGCACTCTACGTTACTATTCGCTTTGACGCCGATCGACGTCATTGGCACTCAATGAGTTAAAGAGCATGGTGCAGGTTAGAGACCCCAATCAGTCAATGTGTAGGTGAATTATGGAGGAACTGGATTTTCACATTAAGACACTTACATATACACTACAGTGACTTTTGGGGTCGTTTTACTTTTTGTGCTATTATTTTGAAATCTTGGACCCCAAAGCTGTGACGCAAGAAAGGGGAGTCGCCAGGCATGCCCGTCTGTTCCTCTGTCTGTCGTCACTTAGGTCAGGGCTGTCAGTAACACACTATGGATGCTAACGCCGGTTTTCAGGAGGAAGAGGAGGTAGAACATGTTTATGCACATGCATATGATGGGCCTCAGCCTTATAATTTTGAGCATCAAAGAGAGCAGGAACAGCCCAGAGCTAGACCACGAAACAACGGACCGCGGAGAGAGAGTTGTGGAGGAGCCTGAAAGCAAGGGGCGAGCGGAGGCGGGCCGAGGTGTGGACTGTAATTCGATACACACACACACACACACATCGAGTGAGAGAGAGGCAGAGATGCTCACAAGTCATTTTTTGCAAGTCCAAGTCAAGTCTCAAGTCTTTGGTCACAAGTCCAAGTCAAGTTTCAAGTCACTTACGGTTGTAATGAGTTTTACCATCTGCTGCATGCCATTCGGTCTGCTTAGATTAGAACACTGTATAGCTATGGAAATCAAAGCATGTATCATTCATCACTCTTTATCTGCATACAGTATCATATCTGCATATCAAATCATTAACTAAAGGTATATAAACAGGCTATTGCAATGGAATATGAAAAAATCACAATGAACGCTTTCCTTTATATAAGTCAATAACTGTATTTTACAAACTCAGTTATTACACAACACATGCAAAACATGCAACTATTGCTAACACTATTGCTGCCAAATTATTCAAAAAGGAGGAAAAAAAGTTGTATTAAAACATGGAGTTTGTCTATAAGCCTTTTCCTGACTGACTTTCTGAAGCTCATCCTTGAGTCTCTGTTCCAGGAGTGGTTTGTGGCAAGCCTGAAATCAAACAAAGAAGCTAGGCTTGTCAAGCAAAGACAGAGGCAGGTTGCAGCAAATGATGAGGTCCTGTATTATGGATTCAGTGATGGCCTTCTGTCTGGGATGGCTGTGGTTGTATAGTTGTACAACCTTTGCCTGACTAAAGAAGGAATCAATGGTGCTCTGTCCCTCTCCACTGGCGACAGTCTTCGCTTTTCCAAATTCAGTAAACCTGTAGATGAACAACATTGGAAATGAATTAGCAAAACAAGAGTAACATCAATGTTGTCTAATTACACTGGGTCTCAACTAACAGTTTATAATCTACTAAATGAACACATCTCTAGCCTCTCAAACCCAGTGTAATGCTGTTACCCTAGGTCGGACTGTAATGTTAACGCTACGTGGTCCACAATAGCCTGGCTGTAGCCATTCACTGACCTTTCAGGGTGCGTTTTCAGGTGCCTGATAAAGTTACTTGTCGTTGATCCAGCATCCTTGATCGTCATACCACAGGCGTTGCATTTAGCGATTCTTTTGTTGCCCCCTTGTGCAAAGTCTTTATAGCCAAAGCTGATAATAAATAATACACCGGCTGCTGCTGCAAGTGTGCTCGCCCGGCTCGCCGTAGGCAATGATGGCATATTGCTTGGCTAGCTTGCAGCTCTGTAGCCCCGTGCGCGCACGGCTAGATAATGGATCGGCCGGAAGGAGGACATTTCCGTACTTTTTCCCCCTTATTGCTCACGAGTCCCAAACCTCGAGTCCGAGTCAAGTCTCAAGTCTTTTGAGGACGAGTCTCAAGTCAAGTCTCAAGTCTCTGCATGTGCGACTTAAGTGCGACTCGGGTCCGAGTCGCAGACTCGAGTCCCCATCTCTGGAGAGAGGGGACCGACGGAGGGCGGAGGGCCCCTCCACTCGCTCTTTCCCCTCCTGGAGGGAGGGAGCGAGTGAGAGAGACGAGAAAGAGAGAGATATGAAGAGAGTGTGTCACAGCGCAGACAGGAACACACACACACACACACCGAGTGAGAGAGAGAGAGAGAGATAGAAAGAGTGTGTCATGCAGACAGGCACAGTAGCAGCAGCTGAGTGGAGCTGAGCTCGTTATCTGCCTGCAGTAACCTGGCGACACCCGACGCAAAACTCACTGACAACGACTTACTACAGGCAGCTACTGACTAAATGACTGACTAACTATATACTAAAAACTAACTAGTGATTAACCTACCAACTGACCGACCGACTAACTGGCTGACTGATTGACTTTGACAAGCGTACGTACCTGACCTGACTAGCTGTCCTGAAATGCGACTGATTTGACCATGGAATTGACGACAGTGGGAGGGGAGAGGGAGACACGCACACGGGAGCCACTCCCCACTGTGACGTAGCAGGCTCTGCCTTAACAAAATAAAAGCCTGTTATTTTCTTCTCAAAAAGGAAGATGTTTTTCTCCATATTTTTTTTCTATTTTTTTAATCCTGCATTAACTTTTCAAATGGACATAGGGACAAGGTTAAGTATACATTTAGCAAAGGAATTACCCTGCTCCATGCTCTTTAAAGCTCCCCAAAGTATATTTGGACTATGATGTTGAGACGGATAAGAAATATAAGTCCTTAGCCTTAGGCAGAGGTACCGTCTCAGGCATGTACAAAGACCCTGAATCACTCCTCCCAACATCTCAACATTCAGACACAATCACAATGGGAACAAGATTTAGGGGTTTCACTTGCACCTATAGACTGGGAAAGAATCTGGAGGGACCCTGCAGCTGTATCCAAATCAGTCAGACTCAGAGTCATACAACTGAAAATCCTTCATAGAACATATTTTACCCCCTCTAGACTTAGCAGTCTGCCTAGTGGGGCATAGGACTGCACAGGCAAAGTCAAAACAAGATAGGAAAATTTTGGGCCTATCGTGTTTGGCTGCTAAAAGAATGATTTTGCTAAACTGGAAAATACGTAAACCAAATAGTTTTACAATAGAAACATGGTTAATTGAATTCCTAGGTCTTCTTAGTCTGGAACAAATCTCGGATATGAACAGGGATACATACTCATAGCAGGTCTGGAATAAATTGGGAGCATATTTTGAATTGTGTTTCAGTCTAAAATATCAAAATTTAATACAGACCAAGACTGTGCAGCCCTATCTCCTATATATATATATATATATATATATATATATATATATATATATATATATATATATATATTGCCCTCCCCCCACAAACCTCTTGCCTTTGTTTGGTTTTTATCCCTCGTCCATGTCTAAAATATAGGTGCCCACTTTATAGATCAGGGAAAGGAATAATCAATGTACTGTATCCCCCCTCCCCAAATGTTATGTGGTGATGTATGTCATTGTATTGTTCTGTAAGTTGGTATGTAGCGTGGAAATGTAGAGGTTTGTCATGTTTCTTGTTCACCTTTGTTGTTGTATTGTTCGTTTATTGGTTTTGTTTAATATGAAATAAAAAAATGTTAATTACAAATACAAAAAAAGAAAAAAAGACTAGAGCAACCTTTTTGCCTTGTCGCCCCTTAAATAAAACATTGCCTTCACCCCCCCCCCCCCCGCCCCCCCCCCCCCAATTTATCCCTTGACCCCCTGGGTTCCTGAAACCCAGACTGAGACACCCTGCCTGAGGTAACATTACTTAGGCTAGCTTTATTGTTGCTTAAATCACTTATTTTGACCCAGTTTTAAATATTACCTGTTCATCACTCCTTGTTTTAAAACCTTCCTTTGTGATTTACTTAATATGTGAGTCAGTCACAGTGGGGGAACTAGCTGCATGTGTCTGTGGTGCAGGTGTGGGATGCGCTTCAAGAGGCTGCGGTGTGTAACTACCGTGGGCACGCGGGACACCTGCTGAGCGTGGACTGGTCTCCTGTGGACCCAGACCTGGTCTGGACCGGAGGAAGAGACTTCACTGTCCAGGAGTGGAGAGTCTCCCAGCAGGAGTTTACAAAGCCGCCTCAAGGTGATCATCTGCAGGGCTGGAAAGAGTACAGAAACATCCTACTCAAGTACTGTTACTTTGCTGATGTTTTACTTAAGTAGAAGTAAAAGCACTGGTGTGAAAATTGACTGTAAAAGTAAAAAAGTGTCTCATTCAAGAGTAAAAGTTCCTGAGTTCTGTTTTAGAAAAGAGAATGTTGTCAGCTTAAATAAAGCTTAAATAAAGTCAGACTCCTCTTCTCACTGTGAATGGATCCACAGTTTGTCAATCTACCATCCGTTTCTGTCCAGTTTCTGTTGCTGATGGAAAGACTCAAATGTCATGAATGAATATGATTTAAAATGTAACAAAGTAAGTGAAATGCTCATTTTTACCAGTAAAAACGTACTTAAAGTAAAAAATATATATATATATATATATACTGGGGGGGGGGGAGTAAGTACAGAATACTATGTAGAGTGACAGTAGGCACTGGCAGTAGGCACCTAGCACTGTAGGAAACACTGACAGTGTCGTTTTCCCTTTCAGGGAAAAAGACACTGGAGCTGAAGGAGAAGATGAAGGCTAATCCCAAGCCGAAGAAGAAGAACAAGAAGGCAGGGGCAGGAGGAGCACCTTCTCCGAGCGTCAACGGAGAGCGAGGACCAGCCGGAGAGATGGGCGCTCCGGGAGAGACCGGCGCCCCAGGAAACGAGGCATCTGAGGAAGAGCTGGATGAGGAGAGCAGCTCAACAAGTAGTGCCGCACCGTCGACAGGTAACAGAGCAGCATTACCAGGTTTGAGAAACAGCAGAATTGTGTTTCAGTCCTTGAAAGTTTCTGAATTTGAGGGGGGGCCTTGAAGGTTTTTGAAAATAAACATTAATAGCCATGGGTCTTTGAAAGTGCTATATATTTTGTGCAAGAATAGAATTTGAAGTTATTTTCTTTTGTTTTACTTGTAACGGACTCAGGGCTGGACTGGGACCAAAAAAGCTACCTGCCATGTGTCAGACAGGCCCACAATTTCGAATCGGACCAATTTTTCGAGCTCGCGCTCGCATGGGTTGGGGATTTACTTATAAAGCCACATGTTGATAATGATGTTGCAGCATTGAATAAACGTGCCCAGTGAGAACTCAAGGTTTACTTATTAAATAGACATAAGTACAGTACTAAACATAACAACACTGATTGTTTTTTAACGCAAATACAAGTGTATTGATTGTTGTCATGTTGGCGTCCCTCCCTACCACTAGGAATCAGTATTGTTATAGGTGAAACTATAAAACTAAACTAAAACTTAGATACTCAAAACCAAAAAATATAGAGTAGATTACTTTGGACATAATATAGCCACACAAACATTTCCCATATGTCTGATGTATCTTTCCCCATAGTCTGTTACAACTCAACTCATTCCATGCCTGTGTTTGATGGAGCAAGCAAGCAAGTCATTAGAAATGAAATATTGTTTATAAGTTACTCTAATAAGCACAGTTTAGATATTAATCTAAACGTTATAAAAACGTGAAAATCATAACGTTGTTGTTGCCGTTTAACCCACCTGGCTACCATGAATAATGTTACGTTAGCTAGCTCACTCATCGATTACCTAGCAGTGTGCACCAATCCTAAAAGTTGTCATTTTGTTGAAATTAAGTAGTGCTTGGTCGATCATATGTACGCCGAATTTACCAGCAGGCTCTACGAATTTGTGAAGGCCTTTAGGTAGTTTTCTACCAGGTAGGTGCGATTGCCGATATCAAGGAAGGCAGTGTGTTAAATTGCCACATTTTCTAATAGAGTTTGGCGTGTACCGCGTCAAGGCTACAAGCCAGCCCAGAATCCTATCGCTTGGTCAAATTCAAATAGCTGCCACACTTACCTCAAACGAGTGAGACGCAGACGACGACGCCGATGTGAAGTCAGTGATTTTAATCCGTTTAGGTGGACGGTGGTGCCATGATGCAGCGCTACTTTTCAAACACTGTGTTTGAAGTGAGTGACAGACAGTTGCTATGGGCTGGCCCAATTGTATGTGGACCAACGTTGATTGGTTAGAGGGCCACTCCAGAGACCAGAATCATTCATTATTGACGCCTGAATGGGCTAGCCTGACTCCACCAGACGGGGGCGGCATTGTTCCACAAATTCACAAACAGAATGTGAAGCAAACTCATCAATCTGGCAGCGTCAGGTTATGAATGGGCCGCTACCGGACCAATCGAATACATAATACATACTTTTTCACCAACCTGACCGGCCCACTAGCGAGCGGCCCACCGGCCATCGCACCGGTAGCATTACATTGCAGTCCAGCCGTGAATGGACTCGGTTCTCAAAATAGAATCAAGCTCGCGTCTAGGCAAACCAGACCCGCTACAACATCACAACAGAACTGACTGAGCAACAGGTTATCACACAGGGAGTCAATAAATGGGAGTTGGCTTACCTGAAACCCAGGAGTAGGCCTCGGACAGCAGGCTGTGGAGCTCTGACGGTTTCACAGGACAACCCAAGCCTAGGTATGGAAGCTAGCTACAAGCAGCTTCCCTTCAGTAGATTGGGGGGACGCTATTATAAAAGTATATCACATACACAGTCACACCCATACGTGAAAACAAATGAAAGAGCCTAGAGACAGCAGTGACAGAGAATCCGTGGCTTGCTTCATCACTAGCAGAGCGAGGGGGTGCGCACCTGAAATGCCACGTCATATAAACTATCTCTAAGCCACTCCCACTTCCTGTCTAACCCGGTGCTCAGTCAAAAATCACATGACACATTAAACAGGGGATATCTGACACACATCTCGACCTGTGACATACTTAACGTTAGTAAAATAGGCTATGTTCCGCTGTCTGAATGTGTGTCTCCCGCCGTCTGTGCGTTCTTGTTTCACGCACCACCTGCCTCGAGAAAGTACACCAGTCACGTCCGTGCATGAGTTATTGAAGTCGAATGATGCAGGTTAAACAGCGGCAACCAAGCGAAAAAGCTAACGTTAAGCGAACCTTCAGCTAAGCCTGGAAAATGTATACATTCTCAGTGTTGCAACCGTAATTTACCTTCAAGATTCAAGATTCAAGATTTTTATTGTCACTCCATGGTACAAGTACCACGTGTGAAATTCTTGTGCAGTGGACTCCGTTTACGACATAGTACAAATAGGCAACAAGCAATAAGTAATAGGCAATAAGAAATAGGCATCAATAAGCAATAAGACAGCAATAAGGCAATAAGAAATAGGCATCAATAAGCAATAAGACAAGTCGGTGGCTTATACGACAGTGGCATATTCATTGCACATAGGTGCACATGTCATGTGCATACGTTAGACGTGTTCAGACATTCCAAATTCGACGTTTTATACATACATGTGCAAATAGCATGTACCTTATTAAACATACACTTAAATTTACAATTAAACGTTAGGCACCTTATTAAACATACACTTAAATTTACAATTAAACGTTAGGCATCCGTAATAGTAGCAGCTGCAGTACGGTACGGTACGACTACTGCCCTATTTTGTGCATATTAAGGAGTCTCGTGGCCTGCGGGAAGAAACTGTTCCTCAAGCGATTTGTGCGTGTTTTTGGAACCCTGTATCTCCTCCCTGAGGGTAGCAGGGAGAACAGGCTGTTGTGGGGATGGTTTGTGTCTTTGATGATCTTCAGGGACCTCCTGAGGCACCGCTGGTTGTACAGTTCGGGTGGGTGTGAATGGGAAGGGGTGCTGAGGGGGGGGAGGGGAGTTGGTGGGGGGGGGGAGGGGGGATGCGTTGGGTCTTGAAAGGTCCTTGAATTTGATGCTTAAGAATGTGTTGTCAATAACAAATGTGAAGATTTAAGATGAGAATATTGTTGTGAGCTTCTTCTGTCAAGCTAACTATTCTGAAATTTCATTTCAGCCAGTATTGAGATGCTGAGAAAATCCTCTAGTGCCTTAAAGAACAAAGACAAACCAGGTATAAGACTTCAGTTTAATAGGATTTGGAATTATTTTAATTTAGTGCATAATGTCTATATGTCTGAATATCCATCGTGCGTGCATGTGTGTGTCCATCCAGAGTTGCACATGCTGTCAGTGAAGAAGAGGAAGCCTCGCTCCATGCTGCCCCTCAGCACGTCCATGGACCACCGGTCCAAAGAGGAGCTGCTGCAGGACTGCATCACTCTGGCCACAGTCACCAACAGCCAGGGTGAGAGAGCATCAGTTACCATCAGCCTGTATAATTTGTGAACTCTGTTTCACGCTGTACTACCAGCCCAGGACAGAGTCTGGCTCCTCATACTCTCACCCTGGTGGAGTAGGAAAAAAAACCCACCGAAAGTACCAAGCAGGCCTGCCTTATTGCACAATCCAAATCTTCGTCAAAACTTGCCATTTTTGCTAGCTAGCGTTGTTGTTTCACAGTGGCAGAGGCATTTGAGAGCGACACTCAGGGAGTGGAAAGGGATTTCCCTTCGCTCCGACTGAAAGGGTCAGAGCCAATGGCAGAGCTGGCACGGAGCGGAAAGGGATTTCCCTTCCGCTCCGACTGAAATGGTTGGCAACAAATGGCATAGCTTATCCCCGCAGCCTGCTTCCAGTGAGTCAGACTAATTAGGTATTGATGCGGTCGGCCACAATGTGATGACCACGGCTTCCTGAGTCTGTAGCAAAGAATTCTCCTGCTTTTGGACACATTCAAACATGTCTCCCCACAGACTCTGACCCTCTGTGGATTGACAGAGATGGTGCTGAGTGTTGGATCTGTTATCAGGAGGAAACTCACAGACAAGATCAAAAAGGGAATCTGCTTGTAGTGTAGGATGATATTCAGGTTAAGCTTGCCTGCATTTGTACACTCAATCAAAGTCTGGAATCAGTTTAGGAGATCATTTTCTCTGAAGGGCTTTTCCCAGGCTGCCCCAATTAGAAAAATACACTTGTTTATCCCATGAGTGATGGATGAGGCTTTCTATATGTCGTCTAGAAGGGGTGTGGTCTCACTGGCTGATCTCAATATTAACAGCAAATTTGCCTCCTTTAAACAGTTAGTGCATAAGTAGGATATTCCCAGATCACACTTCTATAAGTATTTGCTGCTTGCAGACTTTGTAATCTCAAACTCGGACAGTTATCCATCGTGTCCTCCCACTTCTATGCTAGACTAAATCTTTATCTGTAAATTGGTCAAAGAACGGGCTATAAGCATAATTTACAAGCTACTCAACTCAACTCATACAATTTGATGCCTTTAGAGCTCCTTAAAAATAAATGGGAAATGGATTTAGATGAATCAATCTCAGAAGACACTTGAGGCACAAAATAATAAAGGATATTTTTTCCTCCTCCATATGGCCCCTATCGTTGCATCAGCCTATAAACTGCGGCCAGCGCACCGCAGATCAGTGGGCGTGGACCAGCCCACTCGATATCTTGGTGTCGGCGCTACACGCAGCCTTAAGCATTACAACCACGCGTTTTAAGCGTAAAATTAGTCTGCTCATTGGGGAAGTGCAGTAAACGAATCACAAGCTTGCCTTTTAAGCTCCAATTCCACGGAGCGATCCAGTAAAGCCAGACAAGCCAAGCGCTCTGCTCCCCCCTCCCCTTCATCCCCGTCTATCTGTCTCCATATATAGGCTATTATTCCATATTATTATGCTTCTCAAACCAATCTAACTGCAGTTTAAATACTGCAAGCATGTAAATAGGCTACACTATAGCAAGATCAAAGTGAAAAGAATGTTCTAAACGCATTGGCTAGAAAAAAAATAGCCTACCCCTATGTCATGATGAGATTAGATTGGTGAAAGTTTGTCCAGAATGATATCGTTTTCTCTCCACTGCTGCACAGGTAGCATGATGCACATAAATATAGCCTACATTATGTAAAGTCATTGCAGAAATGTGTTTTTATTGTAAAACTAAATGTGAAGTAGGGCCAATTTATTGGAGCGGACATCACAGTATAGGACATGACAGTAGAACCGCGTTACGCTGTCACTTATCTAAGTCACGTTAAATCTACGACGTATATATATAACCCCAAGATGACATATATGTTTCACATAGGGTTGTGTTTTGATTTCGCAATTTTATTTTGTCCAATATTGAAATGTTCTACAATTGCATGTTGTGGTAACATTACACATTATTTCTATCTATTTATATCTACCTTTCTATCTATTTAGGCTAATTTGGATGCTATTTATTATCTAAATGTATTAGCCCAATGCATGCTGGGAGATTTCACATGTGTGGCTGTGGCTTTGGTAGGGAAGCCAGGCAGTGAACATTTGTTTGGGCAGAATTATCTCGTTTTCTCTCGCCTTTTCTTCTGTAGGTAGGATGATGCAACAGCCTCTGAATGTCACGGGCTCAAAAAAAAACTGTCATGTTGTTATACTACGTACGGTATAACAACTTTTTTTGTGATGAGCAACTTGAGGGAGTGACACAGAGAGAGGGGGGACAGATAGTGAGATGGCAGAGGACAGCTCCGCGCAACCGGTGCACTGAATAGGCCTGGTTTTGAAAAGCGCTAAGCGCTAAATTAACGCCAGGAGGGAAGATATCATTAGGCCGGTATTTAAGGCCGAAACGCCCATTCTGGCCTATTCTGGCACTGCGCCACACCTATTTGGCGTAAAGCGCATTTCGGGGCCTAAAGCCATGTTGCTATCTTCCCGAGGCAGGCGTAAGGCACGTTGTTTTGCGTTTAAGGCCAGTTTTTGCGCCTAAGGCCTGTGGGAGAATAGGGCCCTGTGTCTTCGGCATGGTGTTATTATTGTGCTTGCTGATAGGCAAGCACAATCTTACAATCTCTCATACTTCTTTATTTTTATTTTTTATTTATTCTGTTTTCTTCTGGTCAAAAGTTGTGTTCGCCATTTCTCCTACACTTTTCACACTACATAGACATGTGAGACGTCAAAATGTGCAGCTCATTGAGGAATTGTGCGCATTTGCATTGCTAAGGGTTTCGTTAGATGGTTTTCGCGATATTCGCGATAACGTACCATTTTTTCCCCCATTCACTTGAATGAGGTTTTGAAATCGTTGGCATTAAATTAGCTGTAGCTCAGAAACCGTATGACCTGCCACTACCAAACTTCGTAGGTAGGTTCACACAGTCACCTTTTACTATGTGCTCGAAAATTACATTAGTTGACCAGATGGTGGTGCTATAACAGCCATCCTTACATTTTGGTCCATAACTTTTGAACCGTAAGGGCTACATTCAAAATTATTTTCCCTGGATTCCTTGGGTCATTCCGCATCTGCTGATATAGGCCCCGCCCATTTCCGTCTAACTAGATTTTCCGCCATTTTGAATTTTGTAGAAAAGTGTTTTTTCGCTATTTCTCCTTCAAATTGTGTCCGATCTTCACCAAACCACATCACACAGCTGATAAAAATAAAACTGTGTCATTTCGCCTATAGGGGGCGCTATAGCAGCATTCAGTAGCTGTATGTCACAAACCATAAGAGCGACTGTTCCCAAATTGGGTACATAGGTTCATAGAGTACTCTTCTAATCTGGCCTACAAAATTATACCGATTGACCTCACGGTGGCGCTATAGCTGCCCTCTTTACGTTTTGGTTCATAAGTTTGGAACCGTAGCTTCTACGATCAAAATTATTTCTGCCCTGGTTTCCTTGGCTCCTCCCACTTGTACTCACAAAGGCCCACCCATTTCCCGCCCACAACTACCTAGTACACCCTAGCAACGATCCACGAACGCCCTATACCGATGAGCCGAAAACACCATAGCATCCAGTTAATACACCCTTGCAACGGCCTAAACACGTCCTAGCTACACATTGCCGATTGGGGCTGTATTGATACTGGATGGGAGGGCGGGGTCTAAGGCAGGGGCGTTGCAGGGAGGCGGAGCGTCGCGGCACAGCAAGCACAATTAAATTTGCTTTAGCAAATTTAGCCCGTTCTAGTTCAATTTAAGATTGTACATCGTCTGCACTGGACTAAAGCCAGACTTTCTGAGATCAATGCCGGCAAGCCTGACATAGATCCCACATGTGATTGCTGCAGACAGGCTCTGGCTACTATGGTGCATATGTTTTGGACATGTCCGAAGCTTCTCACATTCTGGCAAACGATCTTTGAGACCTTTTCCAAGATATTTGAGAAAGCTGTAGAGCCGTCTCTATTCATTGCACTGTTTGGTGTGGCACCTTTGGATGTCCATCTTAGTAGCTGAAAAATTAGCATGTTGGCCTTCTGCTTTCTTCTGGCCAGGAGATTGATATTATTTAAATGGAAAGATCCTGTTCCACCAACATATCTGGATCAGGTAGGTCATGTGCCATCTTAAATTGGAGAAAATTAGATACACCATATGACATTTTACACTAGTTGGCAGCCTTTCTTAACCTTTGTTGAAGACATGGAGGCTGACAGCATGACAATGTAACCCTTCCTTATCTCATATCATTGTTATGCCAATAATACACATAGATATATTTATCTGCCAAGCCTGAATCAAGGCTTCATGACTGCTTAGCCTCAATTAAAGATTGGATGTCCAGTAACTTCCTCCATCTCAACCCCTACAAAACAGAAGTCATTCTAATTGGCCCAGATAACTTTGCAAGCACAGTCTACACAGTCCTACCGCTAAGAACCTTGCAGTCATCTTTGATCAGCATCTGAGTTTTGACCATCATGTCACCAAACTAGTCCAGTCCTGCTTCCTTCAATTAAGAAATATTACTAAAATCAGACATATTTTATCTCCTCGAATGCCTAATTCACACCTTCATTTGGTCCAGGTTAGATTATTGTAACTCCCTCTATTCATGCCTCTCAAGCTGCCCTGAACCGTTTACAGCTGGTTCAGAATGCAGCTTCCAGGTTATTAACCAGAACTAGCCGTAGGTCCCACATTACTCCTGTCCTTGCATCTCTCCACTGGCTCCTTGTGAAATATAGAATACATTTCAAGATCCTCCTGTTTACATACAGTATAAGGCCCTGCATGACCTCGCCCCTAGTTACATTTCAGAACTCATTGTTCCTCATTCCACCTCTCGACCACTCCGCTCCTCAAACCTCTGCCTTTTAACTATTCCCCCCTCCAACTATAAGACTAAAGGTGACCGTGCCTTTGCCGTCTTAGCCCCACCCCTCTGGAACCAACTCCCCCAATCTGTTAGATCTGCTGAATCTTTGGGCTATGTTAAACGATCTCTAAAAACCCATCTCTAAGGTGAATATCACCTTATGTAGCCACGCCCATTTGACCTGGTTGTGTGGTCGTTCGACGACTTCCGGCAAAAAAAAAAAGAAAAAAAAATCGCTGGCTGCTCCAATATAATCTAAAGGTGCGTTCACACCGACCTATTAAAGTTTTTCGCTGGCGTCGAGTTTACATACAAAGTCAATGCAAACGAGCGATTGAGCGTATATTCGCCTCGGAGAAAAATCGCTGGGCGTCCGAGCGGCAGAGACAGAGCGATAGGGAGAAAATACGCTCGTCGCTCGAGATGAAATATCCCAACTCGAGCGAAAATACGCTGGCATCAGTCGCTCGCCGCTCAACGCTGATTGGCTGCTGTGTGAGAGCGAGTCAAGGATCCCACTGGCTTGGAACAAACCGCTGGTTTATTGTGTGGCAACAAACCACATTGACAGGCTGACAGCTGACATGAAGTGAAGTCTGTCCTACCGGTATGGAGCTCGCATTAGGAGCACGCTGATAGGCTTTAGCTTGTAAACAATGACGGTGGCTCGTAGTGGACAAATATAATGACATTGCGTAACGTTATATCCCCCACATGTCCGTCATTTCGTGTGCCTGTTGATGAGCGATTTAAACAGAGCGACAGAGCGATTCCAAAGGGTTGACTTGAGCGACAGAAAGAAAATAAATATCTCGGTGTGAACGCACCTTAACTCTGAATTAACTAATAGTTTAGCCAATTGTGTGTAACATACCAAATAAAAGCAAACGGCAATGTCTAAGAATGCAACGCCATGTAACTGGCTCGTTAATTCTCGCATTCCAGCGATTTACGTTAACGTCTGCGGGTCTTATACACGTAAGTGGCTCGAGCTGCGCTCGGAGGAGAAAAACTATCTGAAGCTTTCTTTGTTGGAGTCCAGGTATGTTTTACAAGAAAGTGCTCGTCATTGTCGACGATAACGTTATCTGACCTGGCTAACAGTGGATACTCCGCTTGCTTGCTGTGTACCGGCTCAAAGTAGTAGGCTACGTTCTTTGTTTTACACCCTGCGCTGTCCGCTCCAAAAACAACTCTCTTCTTCATGACGTTCTTTCATATTTGGCGCCGTGACCGCCGAAAGTGTTAATAGGACCCGGAAGAATTTGGCCCACTGTAAGGTCTGAACATAAGGTGAATAGGCAAGCCTTTTTATAAATATATTCTTTTGGTTGTTTTGGTTTGATGCATATTTGCTCTTTATCATGGTACTGTATTATGTTGTATTATATTGTTACTTATGTGTGAAGCACTGTATTTTAAAAGGTGCTATATAAATAAAGCCTTACTGTACTTGCCTTTTTTCCCACGCTGTCCTTTCATTTGATATGTCTGGTATTTGGGGTTGGGAGGTTTGTTTAAAAAAAAAAAAAAAAAAAAATCTGTGATATAATGTGAAACTTTTTAATAAAAGTGGTTGCTGTTAATTCCCCACCTTGCTGTATTTGTGTGTTTATGTGTGTGTCTCTCTCTCTATGGTCTCCAGTGCCCCCAGCAGGCTGCACCCCAGGCCAGGGAGAGCACATCCACCTGGGCCTCTTCTCTGACAGACAGGCCCTCTACCGCATGTTTGAGGCGGAGGGTAGGAACAACTCGGATCTAGCTGCTTTCCCTTCTCCATACATTTTTATTAGTTACACTAACTTAAAGCCCCAATCAGTAAGATTTTTGACATTTTTGACAGTAATATAAGAGCTTTTTAATCACAGGACATGGTAGATTGACTTGTAATAGGGAGACCCTCGTCTTTATTTATCCCACACCGCCCTCCATTGGCCAGCACTGGGACTAAGCAAGTTGTCTGCCACGTCCCGTAGCAAGAAAAAAAAAAAAAAAAACAGGACGCGCGCATGCGCTGTACAGCGGAAGCGCTGTCTGAATGAATACAAGGAAGTAACTCGATTCGGATTTGCTACGAAAATGATGTTTCACGGGACTATGCATTATTATTTCATCACGTGCTGAGTACCCGATGTCACAACATGTACATAGAGCTTTCTGGCGCTGTGTTTTGTTGACTTTGAACGGCGATATCGTTATCGATACTATTGCACGCAGAGGGCGCAGTGGAAAACTTACTGAATGGGGCTTTAAATCCTTTTTTTATATGTATATACAAGTTTCATGTAGTTTGTTTTCCCCCATGCAGTAATGGGTTCCTTTGTGTTACATATCCTCTCTCTCTCTTTCTCTTCATGTCCCCCAACAATTAATTTTCTGTTGCCATCTTTCTTATACTGCCAGTTCACAGTTTCGGAACTTTGATTTGATGTTTTGTTTTTTCTTTTTAATTTTTGTAAATTCAAATCCAGGCAATCTTACAAAGTCTTAAAATGTCTCTCTGAAACCTACACATACCCTGAACATGCACACACTGCGGACACATATTGCATATTATAAAACACTTATTACACATGTTTTGTTGTTCAGAGGAGGGCCATGTGGAGGCCGGGCACTGGGACTCAGTGGTGTACCTGAGGCTGTGGAGTGGAGACCTGCAGGGAGCACTGCAGGTCGCCACAGAGAGAGGAGAGCTGAGCGATCACCTCCTGTCTGTCGCTCCTATGGGTAAATCTCGACACCTCCGTTCACTAAATCAGCCATTTGTGATTGAGTATTCCAAATTCTTTGTATTCGTTATATTGATTTGTAGTTAAGGGGTTTCCTCTATATGGTATTGTGCAATCTCAAATATTGTGATAATGTGTACCAGGAGCTCCACAAGAATCACAATAATATAGTATTGTGATAATATTGTATTGGGAGTTCTCCAGATATTGCAGTAATATTGAAGGTCCTGCCCCCATGTATTTCCCCCCAGCGGGGTTCGAGGTGTGGTGCCGCACGGTGGAGGCCTACGTCAAGCAGCTGTGTCTTGCGGAGCAGTACCTGAAGGCCGCCTCCCACCTGCTGTCTGTCAACAAGCTGTATGAGGCCGTGCAGCTACTGCAGAACCACAAGCTCTACAGGTGGGTCAGACCAGACTCTGTCTGAGCAGTGTATGTTTGAGCACAATCACAGTTTGAGCACAATCACAGTATGTGGTTATGACAGAGTCGAGGTGCTGCCTATAAAAATATCAGTAAAGAAAGCAAAAAAGTTAGGCCCAAACCTCGTATACTCGATACTTACTGTATCATATATATATATATACAGTAATATACCGTAGTATATTTTTAATCTCTTTTTCCCCCCTTCGTTCCTTTTTGCATCCCCATGTTACGAATGTGTTGGTAATGCCATAGACCAGTGGTTCCCAATAGAGGTCGACCGATTAATTAATTGGGGCCAATTATTGGCGGTTTTAATTAATCGGCATCGGCTGCTGCCTGTGCTCAGAAAGGCAGATTTTTTATTATTATTAAAAAATATATTTTTTTTTTTTTTTTGCGGGGGGGTTCCTATCTGGACCAAACGAACATGCAAACTCCACACAAAAAGGCTGGTTATTACAAATTATTTTTTGGGATTGCCTGCTGCAGCTGAACAACTATGCCACCCCTCCCCAGCATTGGTGCAGGCAAAGCACGGCAGCGTGAAACTTCAAAAGGTTCCAATCAGACAAATGACGGTAACACTCACATTCCAGCTTTCAAAGATCAATATACATTTACTGTCCGTAACATTATGATTGCGGGTGAACATCGAGTATAAATTGCCACGCATTGTTTTTAAGGCGGGAGATGAGTTGGCTTCAGCGTTCCACTTGAAGTGAATCACTCTTGCTCTCAGTCAGTCAAACGAGCTTCACAAAGGTGGGGGCTTTTGCCCACACTCAAAACCTGGATGAGCGCCAACTTTCTCAACCTAAATGAGGGTAAAACTGAGATTATTTTATTTGGCAACATTTCCCCGTCCCCTGTTGCCGATGCCCTAGGCCCTCTCGGCCCAAACATGCGCTCCTCCGTCAGGAACCTTGGCGTGACCTTCGATAGTGCTTTTAAATTTGACAAACAGATAAGCTCCGTGGTGAAAACCAGCTTTCTTCAACTGAGACTTTTAGCTAAAACGAAACCTTCTCTCGAATGGACCTGGAGAGGGTGATCCACGCCTTCATCACAAATCGATTAGACTACTGTAACGCACTTTATGTCGGCATTGACCAGTCCCTGCTCCGGCGTCTCCAGATGGTCCAAAATGCAGCTGCCCGTCTTCTCCACTAGCACCAAAAAGCGAGATCATATCACGCCTGTCCTCGCCTCTCTCCACTGGCTCCCCGTCCATCAACGAATTGATTTTAAACGGTTGCTGATTGTTTTTAAAGCACTAAACGGGCTAGCCCCTTCTTATCTTGCCGAGCTCCTGGTCCACCATGCCCCATCCAGAGCCCTTAGGTCCGCTGACCAACTGCTGCTGGAGGTGCCCAGGACAAAATTAAAGTCCAGAGGAGACAGAGCCTTCACAGCTGCTGCCCCTAGGCTCTGGAACAGCCTCCCCTTCAATATCTGATCAGCCCAGAGTCTAGCTTCTTTCAAGTCCCTGCTAAAGACCCACCTCTTCTCCCTGGCTTTTAACTCGAGTTGAGCTGTCCTTTTTTCTGCGCTTTTCGTTTACTCATTTTATTCTTTTTATTCATTTTATTCTTTTTTATTGTCTCTCAACTTTTATCCATCTTTATTACTTGTTTGATTGCACTTTGTACCTGTTTTATGTTTGTGTTTTTACCTGTAAAGCACTTTGATCGGCCTGTGTCGTAAATGTGCTCTATAAATAAAGTTGACTTGACTTGACACTCACACACACACACACACAGGAGGAACGGGGTTAGTAAAAGTGACCGTCTCAGCAACTGCAGTTGGGCTTTTGTAGCCTACGTTGTCCAATTGTAACTTGTTCAACGGAGTCCCCTTCTAAACAGCGACAGCGTGCCGTGGAGCAATCCCTGTGTTGGCTTTCGCTTTCATGTACGCACACTCTCTCTCCCTCTCTCTCTTTCTTTCCCCCTCACTCCCTCCCTCTGTCTCACAAAACTGAAAAAAAATAACTCCTTCCTCCCGACTTCAACATCTCTGTCTCTCTCTTTCTCTCTCTCTGGGCAGTTTGCACCAAAGAGATGAAATTGTTGCGACTGTCAACAGTTCATACAAATGTAAACAAACATACAAAAACATGCTCTGGGACAGTTTGTAAGGTGGTGAAAAAGTTTTGAGCCCTGTACCAAAACTCTCATGCACCCATAAGCCTAACCAGAGATTTTCAGTATACTGGATATGGTGTGTGTCTTGCTTTTGATATCCCACTGTCTCTGGCCTAATAGTTTCCTCAGTCACGATCATCTTTCGTAAACACAACTCCCATCAAATGACAGCAAATCTAATTAAACCAGCTACATTATTATTATTATTATTATTATTATTATTATTATTATTATTATTATTATGCTTAATGTATAAAATACTGCAGTTGAATGAGGTCTCTGACATACATGCTCTCCCTTAAATACCCTACCAGTCACTTCTGAATTATACTGCATAACCCAATGCATTTTTCCTATTTCATTAATAAATACAAATCTAAAGCAGGTTACTGGCTAAGATATCTTATATTATATGTATTTGTTGTATTACATTTTCAATGTGCATAAATGGATAATGGAATTATAGGCTACATGATTTTTTTTACCCAAATACTTTCATTATTAAGAGTAAATTTAAATCGTTGTATTTTATCAAATGCAAAAAAAGAAAAACAAAAAATGTGCATGATATTTCGGCCATCCGCAACCCTGCTCTCTAAATATCGGCATCGGCCATTGAAAAACATTGAAAACCCATATCGGTCGACCTCTAGTTCCCAACGTGGGGTCTGGGGACCACCAGAGGTCCTTGAGGGGGTTCCAGAGGGTCCCCATGAAATTTATGAATTAGTAAACTTCACCATTATTTCATTTACAAGAACTTAACACAATTAGAGAATGTGGACTAAATTAGAGGTCCTTCCTTGATATATCAAAAAGGTTGAGAGTCCCTGCCATACGACGTGTGTGTGTTTCAGGGAGGCCATAGCGTTGGTGAAGGCCAGGCTGCCAGCAGACGAGCCCGTCCTGAAGGAGCTGTATACCACCTGGGCCGCCGTGCTGGAGAAGGATGGACATCTTTCCTCTGCTGCCAAATGGTGAACAGAGGAAGAGTTTAGAGTTTCTTCTCCCACATACAGTAGCTCTGCTTCTCTCTGTCTCCTTTCCTGCTTATTATTGAATTGACTCATAGTCCTGGCGTGCATTCACACAAGCATTTTTACTCCTTATTTTGATTTGTTTGGCCAGATGAGAACAATTCCATTTGAACTCTAGTGGTGTCAGTCCTCTTAAGACAACTGAAATGTGGTTTGTTAGGAGAGAGAATGTAATCCGAACCAAGTGCACGAAACCACCTCAAAACGCAAGATTTGATGCTTGGAAGGTCTAGCAGAACAAAATGAAGTCTGGACTGATGTTCATATTCAACTGATTCTTCAAGTCCATCGTACCTAGCTAAAGTTATTGGAACTGCAATTTGTTTGCATGTTGGGAAAGGTAGTCTGTGTTATAGAAAGAGGCTTGTGACAGGGATCGAAAATAAATTACTTTTATGACACATTGCAAGCCTAATAAACCGATGATTGACATCTCTTCATGGCTCTCCTTCGGCGCTGGTAAACTCTGGGGAAGATTTGACCGTCACCTGTTTAATTTCTCTGCCTGTCAGTTACCTGGCTGCCGGCACCAGTTTCGACGCAGCCAAAGTGATCTCCAGAAAGAACGATGCGGCGTCTCTGCGGACGGCGGCTGGGCTGGCCAGGCTGTGCGGAGAGCCGGGTCTGGCTCAGTCTCTGTCCCTGAGGTGTGCTAAAGACCTGGCTGCTGCTCAGGACTGGCTGGGAGCACAGCTGATCCTCAGCTCACAGGACGGCCTGCTGGTTAGTGGCATCATCAACACACACTGTAGTACGCTAAACACTGTGACGTAATGAGAGAAGAATCACATGACTTGGACTCGAGTCCAATTCAAGTCACAATTGTAATTGTTTGAGACTTGATGCAAGAAGAAAATACCTGAGATTTTACTTGCACTGGTGACTCGCCTTTGATGACTTGAAAAGTCGGCAAAACATCTTATGTCATCAGACGACTGAATTTTAATTCTGTTTTCTGAATTAGTATAGAATAACGAGTGATGATAATTTCTTTAAGATATTAAATTGGTAATGAACTCTCGATTTGCTCTGATTTATTCTTGACTCGAGACTTGTGCGTCAAGACTTGGGACTGCCTCAGGACTCGGGTGAATTGGTCACACAAAATGGGATTATGGGGTCACACATATGGGATTAAAATGGGATTGTTATTATTTATATTTATATTTTTTTCATTTGGTGGATCATTTATTTTTGTCTGCTATTTGCATCACATTTTATACGGTCGTGTCGTGGACCTCCACTAGAAGGGTTTGTCCACTTTTTTATTTTTATTTTTTTATTCACAGTTTATAATTCATAACACACAGATAACCAAATAAAGAAGCCCAAGACAATATTCATGGGGGGAGGGGGTGAGAAAGAATAAAAAACAACAACGACAGTAGTACAGTACAGAGTTAAGCAATTAATTATGCAGTAGATATTCCAATAAGAAATGGTGTAGCAATAACAGTTCCAGAGATGCCAATGTACACTGGAATCCAGAAAAGAAAAGAAAAGGGGGGTACACCCTCGCACAATGAATACATGAATACATGTTCACCTTATTTATTATAAACACAGAGATTCTGCATTACAGATACAGCAAGTAGAGAAAAAAATAAAATATATTAGAAAGAAAGATCCTAGGAAAGAGCTGTTATGCTAGGGATTGGTAGGGGCTGTTAAATTGCAGGGATTGACAGGCTAAAGAGTTTCTCACCTGGTCCCACAGCTCAGTGGAACCAGTATAGTCCCCCAGCCTCCAAGCAACTCTTTCCATGTTTAGCAGGTCTAAAAATCCACTCAACCAGTCCTCTATTAAGAAGCATCTGGGTTTGCGGATCTTCCAATTTAATAAAATTACCCTCTTAGTAGCCAAGAGGGTAATGCTCTTTACAATGCTTTGTAATTGTGTGACTTTAGCCCCAAGCAGACACTTGAAAGGTCCAGCAGTAACATTTACATTCAACATTCTCGAGAGTATGTCAATAATCTCTTCCCAAAAGGTCTTAACAGCTGGACAGTGCCACAGCATAGAAATAAAGTACCAACTTCTCCACAATGCCAGCATTGATCTGAGGAGTTGGGGTAATTTTTTTTTATTCTTGAGGGAGTTATATTTGCCCTATGCAAAATTGTATACTGCAGGACTCTGAATCGGATTGCGTTAGATGTAGTTATTGAATCTCTCCGTATCTGATCCCAATCTAAAGAGTTTATTTGCACACCAAGGTTGGGATTATCAACAATATATGGCATAACTAAATGAAAACAATCTTACGAGTCTCACTCTTGATTTGGTGTGTGCCATATGGTATTGTTCATAATAATACCGGTGCAATTCATATCGTCGAAAATGACATCACACCGTTACCAGGGGCATAGTGGAGGGTAAACACAGTTTACCCTTGTGAGGGCAAAATTATTGATTGATTGCTTAATAATTGGTTGTTGATCATTATCGACTCTGCAATCAATAATTTTGCCCTCACACCCTCCTTTTTGAAATGAGGCAGATAGTTTACTCACCTATTTTCAGATCAACTGTATCGGTCAATGAGGGGAAACAAGGTGGGTAAACTCTAGCCTGGGTAAACCCAGCCTCCACGTGACCTGCTCTCAGACCTGCTCTCAGTCACTAGCGTAGTAGTGACTGAGAGCAAGTCTGAGAGCAGGTCACGTGGAGGCTGGGTTTACCCAGGCTAGGTAAACTCATCAGCTTGGATAGTTTACCCACCTCTGTATTTACCACTACACCCCTGACCGTTATGCTGTGTGACGTATGCACAGCAACAATAAGCATGGCTGAAAGTAACCTTGCTTGCAAGATGGATAACCTTGTGAGATCAAAAGAGATTCTCTGGACGTAACCCATCTTGTCATGCGCAGGCAGTTAGGATGATTGGCCGAACCATGGCCGGCTCGACGAATCAGCGACAGCCTTAGGCGGGCTTAGGCTCGTCTGGGCAAGTAGTGGGTACATGGTCTTTGTAGTTCTTTTCACTCGTCAACATGGCTGCCGCCGCAGAAGTGACAGGCAGTCTGAATGAAATTGAATGTAACGTTCTCAATTCTATGTATTAAATTCTAAAAAACGACCCTCAACATTTGGGAAGGCTAAGCCACACAACTAGTTTGTTATAATCGAACGTCATGCTTCGAAGGCAACTTTACGACGATGAGGACGGTGAGGACTCAATCAATGATAGACTACCACGGAGATCAGGCACAGGCACCTTCCTCCGGTCGCAAACGTGACATCAGAGGCATGGCGATCTGATTGGTTGAAGTTAACATGCACCAGCGGTGATAGACAGATGGGTCATCCAATCACCTGCCAAGTAGCTTGGAAAAAGTGCCCGCCTCCGTCAGCGGGTCGGGTTACTGCATTCCCAGATCGACTGGTTTAGTGAAACGTAATGTGGAGCTAAACCGTCCATCTGGCAGCGTCAGGTTAGGCTGAAAGTGGCTCCACAGTGGAGGAGTTAATTCCAAATAGGGGAGTGACTTCAGTAGTGTGGAAGTGGTTTGGTTACAAAAGAGCATGTACAACAAACCACAGTAATATTTCAAGGCATAATTTGAAGGCAAACTTATGTTTATGCTGACCTATAAAACTGTAACACTTATTTTGTTGCAATTGTATGTTCTTGAAATTAATAATAAAATATGTTTCAGTATTTTGTCATATCATTATGGCAGAAATACCCTGTAATATTGTGATATTATTTTAGGACCATATCACCCACCCCTACTTTGGACGATGAATTTGTTTGTCATTTGTTGGCTCTCTGAAACCTGCAGATTTCCTGTAAATCACCGTATCAATGATGATATGAATGTTTCTCTGCAGGTGCACAGGCTGCACCTCTGTGTCACTGAGCTGGTGACAGCCATGCTGGCAGAGTCGCAGCTTGTGACTTGGCCGTGCGTCTCCCATCACTCCTGGGCTTCAGTGGGCGAGCGCTGCCTCAGAATCCAGGACCAGATCAGAGAGGTGTGGCACGAGGAGTTCGGCGTTCCAGAGAGGTCGACGTTACGATGCAGCTTCATAGCTCTGCTGCAAGAGCTGAAGGCTGTGGAGAGTCCACAGCCCACCGCTAACATTCCACTCAAACAGGTGCTGTGAGCCATGGAACACCTTCTGTTTTTCCTCTTGCTTTCCATTTTCAACGTAAATGTAAGTCCTTGAATGGGAGACCACCTGGTATTGGAAGTGGTGTTGGAGGACCAGTAGGAGGTGCTCTTGCCTCTGGTCTCATGTATAATCTCACCAATGGCCCAGGGCAGAGACAGGGACTCTGTCCTGTGAGTGAGCACCGTCCTTCAGATGAGACATTAAACCGAGGTCCTGACTCTCTGTTGTCCCATCGGCACTCATCGCAAGAGTAGGGGTGTAACCCCGGTGCCCTGGGGGGTGTAACCTCGGTGCTCTCTCTCTAAATTCCCACACAGGCCTTCTTTTCGTGGCCACCTAAAATGATCCCTCATTACTTAACACATTCACTGCCAGCCGTTTTTTTTTTACTGTAGGTAGCTTCTGCCAGAGGGTTTTTTTGAGGATTCTGGCTCATCTTTCAAGACCCGAGGATTCTTTTCTGCTAAGATTTTGTGAACACAAAATATCTCAAAAGAACTAATAGAATGTCTACTTTCTCTGTCTAAAAGAGTTAGTTTGTAGAGTTAGTAGTTATGTAGGCATTAGCACTTGAATACAGCATGGTTTCAGCGTCTGAAAATTTAAGCTGAGATAAATAGCTTTTTGTGAAATTCGATAGAACAGTCACTTTAACCATTCATTTTTGGCATCAGTAAGACGTCAGACATCTAAACAATAGTTTTGAACAGTAATTTCCTCCATAACAGCAGGAAACCCCCCTCTACTTCAAACTCCTCCCTCCGTGTGTGTTCTTCTTGGCTGCAGCGGGCGTGTCACAAGCTTGTTTCTGCTGCTGCTGTTGCTGCTGCTGCTCCTGTCTGCTGGCGGCCGCTGGGCGAGGATGGGCTCGCTCGTTTCTTGGGGTTTCGGTTGAGAAACCCCAAGAAACAGGGTTTCTTTTGCGATTCTGGTCTTATTTATGCTGCGTGTTTCAAAGTGTGTTGCACCCATAATCTATTATGCAAATTTGCAATCCCCCACCGCCAGCAATCAGCGCGAAAGCGTTTTCGCCAATCCATTTTACAGTATGAGAATGGTTTCATCGCGCGTTCCCCTGCAGTTTTGGCTCTGCTTTTTCTAGTCTGGAGAGGACTGTCGCCACTTAGTGGGTCGGTGGAATGGGTTGTACACGTTCGGCGGCTCCAATATTTATATAAGAGATGTAAAAGGGTTAGATCAACGTCCCACCGTCAAAAATTTTTTTTATTTTTTTTTGACGTATCAACTCGTCATTGGCAGTCAACCGTTGGATTTTTTTTGACGTATCAACTCGTCAATGGCAGTGAACGTGTTAATTGGCACATTCAGTCCTCAACTCTCCACCGTGATAGCTGTGTGGTGAGCATTCTGCTTCATACAATTTCTTCCTATCTGCAGTATCACTGTGCACTTTGGATGTGTAACCACGACTGGAAACAAATTTGCATTAGAGGACTTATGAGACGGCTATATGTAGGGATGGGTACCGAGACCCGGTACCAAACTGGCCCCGGGGCCGGATTTCGGGATACCGGAGGATCAATAAGCTTTCACGTTAACGGTTCTCTTATCGGTACTGTCTGGAGTGGAGAAATTAAGAAAATAGATTTACTATAGGCTATATAATTGCTAAATAAACGTTACGTTATCTTGCACATTTTATCTCACCAACTCCGTAAGACAGGCCTATGATGTGTTTTTTGCGATTTCCGAACAAGAAAAGGGATAATCTTTTCCGCGTTGCTCTCCGAGACACAGCTGCTGCACTGCCAGCCAAGACGAGAGGAGTAGGACTGAGAGGGGAGGGGAGGGGCTGGGGGCGTGCCTGAGAGCACCCACCACATGCACATGCATAGACTAGACATGCAACTGAGCAGAGCACACGTTAAGAATGGCTGAAAGAACGAAGCAATCAGATTCTAAAGTGTGGTTGTACTTCACTCGAGTCGATGGTGACAATTCACGTTGTCACAAGTGCAATAAAACCTTCGCTAGTAAAAGGTGGAAACACGAGCAATTTGTCTAAACACTTACCAAAGTGCATCACATTCAAACGGAGAAATGCACAGTTTTTGACAAGCTAGCTCGCCCTCCATCATCTCCTGTCAATGATGCCACGGTTGCGTTACCCAGTCTACCTCATCAGGTAACTATGTGAACGTGGTAATGATTAAGACGAGAATAGTAAACATTTCCCCGCTGTTTGGGTGTGTTCATCATCATAAATGCAGTCTGCTATAAATCGTCAGGTGACGGTCATCATCTCAGTTGTCGTTCAGAAATGTTACTTTCAGAGCAGGGGGGATTTTTATTTAGTGATTTGGGGGGAAGTAGGCTACAGCAGGCAGATACTGTCTTGCTTTATTTTTATTATGCTTTCAGTTTCCCTAGCTGAATGTTGCTATTGGCACAGTGTGGTAGAAGGATATTTTAGGATATTTAAATTAATAATAAAAATGCACCCATTAAGATTTTGCTACTTTTTTTTGTTAAAGCTAGTGCTAGTGGGAGAATGAATGAGGAAAGGATAAATGAGTGCCACCTAACTGTGACCAGGTTAATTTGTCTCTTTTCCCCCCCCCTTTCTCCTCTTAAAAATAACAAAAAGAACCGACAAGAACCAGTCCCATTTGTTTCGGGATTTTTTTCTCGTAAAAATAACAAAAAGTACCGATAAGAGTACCGTTAAAGTACCGGATCGATAAGCAGTATCGATAAGAGTACTAGTATCGTTAATTCCTTAACGATACCCATCCCTAGCTATATGTGAACATCTCTGAATTTTCGGCCCGTAATTTTGAAATAATTTGTCCTTGAAATATATAATTACAAGAGTGGCAACCCTGTTGTTAATTCCAACCCTAAAGACTTCACCAGGTGATTGACATGCTGCATTTCTCTGTTTTGTTTCACCTTTTGTTTTGCTGTCACTCTTTCTTTCATTGTGCCTTTAACTTTCTCTGACTTTCTTTTGTTGTCTTTCTGTTTGTTTGCCCTGCCCCCTCTCTCAGGTCCTGGTACATTCCTCCCTGCACCTGACCCAGGCCGTGTTGAGCTGGTTGGTGGAGGATGATGGAGAGTTGATAAAGGAGCTGTGGCAGGCGGTGGCCTGGCTGAGAGATGCCGGGCACTTCTCTGCCTCTGCTGCGCTCTGCAGGCTGCTGTTCCCTGAGGGTAGGCTGCACATAATCAGCCCATTACTTGCTGACTCTCACCACATTTATTGACATTTGTTACAGTGCTGCTGAGCTCTTTTGTTGACAGAAGCTTGTAAATTATTTTTTACATTTGTAATAAAATCATTTTAATTTTCTCGTCAAATGATTCATGCTTTGAGTATGTAGCAGTGAAATGAGATGTCAAGGTCATGGTTGCAAAATAACAAGTAAATCAAGACTGACGAGAAGATCTGCTGAGCTTATTTTGCCTGAATCGCTGTATTACCTGTTACTTAACAAGCGCTCTCTCTGTCTCTCTCTCTCTCAGGTGATGTCAGTGTTTGTTCCCAGAAATATCCCAAAGTGCTATGTCATACAGAAGAAGGAGCCAAAGCTGCTGCCGACAGTCTTCAGGCGTTTGTGCATTACCACCTTCTGTATGAAAGCTGGTGGAGCCTCAGCTCCATGAGTCAGGCAAGAGCCGAGAGCAACTCAACCAGCAACCAAGAGTCAACAGACAGCAACTCATCCGGCAACCTGGAGATAACTGAGAGCAACTCGGCCAGCAAACAAGAGTCAACGGACAGCAACTTTGCCAGCAACCAAGAATCAACAGAGAGCAACTCGGCTGGCAAGCAGGAGTCAATCCATGAAAGCCACAACGGACTTGCAACCTCAGGGGTTGAATGCCAGACCGGAGACGAGGCGAACAGCAAAGTGGAGAATGGGGATTGGTCAGAGTCAGGAGTGCGTGTTTGCCCGGCGACTTGGACCAGCGCTGAGGACAAAATAGACTTGAAGGCCTCTGTGCTTCTGTCCGAGGCGCACGCCACCTGCCAGGCCACAGAGAGTGCCATGGCAGAGATCCAGGAGCGGTTGGCAGCCATGGTGTCGCAACACAGCCGAGCCCAGGGAGGACAGTTCCACCCCGGACCTGATGATCAGGAGTCCCTGCTCTCCTTGTCCTCCAAGATGACCGAGTACCAGAAACAGCTGGCTGAGCTGCCCGACACGGTCAAGGTACAACTGTGTCCAAACTGCTTCTGTGCGGACAATACTGTGTGACACTAGTGATTATAGAAATCAAACTCATGATGCTCTTACCAAGTTTTTATCCTAAAAACTATTGTATTTAAAAGTCCAATATTTTATTTTCTTAAATTGATACTGGACTGTTGATTTGTTCATTTAGACTTGACATTAATGACTTGGACTTGACTTGGTGTTCTACATTTAGACTTGAGATTATTGACACCTCTGGCGCTTTCTCACTGAGCATGTTTTGGAGCTGTTTATTTGAACTCTGGAGTGTTCACTGTGTATTTTCATTAGATGTGTCCTCTGATAGAGATCTGTCCTCTCTGCCCCTGTTGTCTCTCAGTTGTTTCCTCACCCGGACGTCCTGGAGTGCTGTTTGGTTCTCCTGCACTTCAGCCGGCACTCTGCCTGGGTCTCCCGCTCCCTGCAGGACCAAGCCAAGGGTCTGCTACGCAAACACGCAGCCAGCGGCTCCGTCCTGAAAGCCTCTCGCCAGTTCCTCACCTGAGCTCCTCACCCAGGGTTCGCACACCTTAACCCTCAAATTCAAGGACCCAACACGGCATAGTTAGAGACACGGATCAAGGTTAATTACTGTTACAACACCCAGAATTTGTATGAGAACTAGCAGGCTTTACAGAAGCTGACAATTAAAAGGAGAGAGGCTTGAATGTGTGAACACTTTTCGACTGTGCTGTGTTAGAGTGATGGCAGACTATGTGGTCTCTTGCCTTGTTAAGTAAAAAAAAAAATCTAAATAACTTTAATTTCTATTCTTTCGTAAAATATAGAAATTCAAGCACTTTCAATTACCCATGTTTGTCTATTTTCAAAAACGTTCAAGGCCTTGATTTTCTCAAATTCACAAACTTTCAAGGACCCGTGGGAACCCTGCTCACCGTTTCACTTTTTGTTCTACTGTACAACTTTATAATGAAATAAAATCATCTTTCATTACAAAATGATGTGCAAACGGCTTCTTGACTTGATTGGTGTGCATTTGTGAAGATTATCTTGCTGAACACAAAGGTCTCAATTTCATAAACTTTTGTTAACCACAGACCTTATTTCAGGCCAAAGTCCCATTGACTTAAAAACGAGGCAATCGGGCGATGCGAACGTCTGGGTTTTAGGACTCATCGCTGCAGCACTGTATTCTCTTAAAGAAGCCCCTTCTAGTAGTCCTATGAGTGTGAACACTAGTAACGGCAGGCAATGACATGTGAAATTGTCCAGGGTGCTCAGTTTGGGCATTTCAAAATACATTTATTAATTTGTCTTATCCCATTTGGATTTGGTAATCCAATGCTACATTTTAATTAATGAATCTTCAATGTTGATGTTTTTCAAAACTCAAAAACAGAAAATAGTTTTCATGCAAAAAACAAAGGGAAAAACCAAACTACCAGTGAGAATGTGGGGAAACATTTTTATCTTGAATAGATGGGGTTGTTTCTGAAAGCCATATTGATTTATTTAATCCTTAATGTACCCTCCAATTAACCAGCCTTCATTGCCACATAAAACGGTTCCTACACATTTTCCATTTCAAAATTCCATACTTTTCCAGACTTCTCTGTGGCATTTGAGTACACAAGGGTGTCACTTGGTGTTGAAAAGTGGTGGAGACATTGACGGACATGATCTCAGTTATACAGATGGAGAGAGTCACATTCCCGAGGACCTTATCTGGGAACGTTTTTCTGGCCTAAACGAGGTTAGGGGCAATGGCTGATTCCTCATAGACCCCTTGCATGGGATCCCATGTACAACATCTTTTACAAGCACATAAGCACCTCATGCAGCTGGTAGAACCATGTAATATAATACATAATATGTATGCCTTTTTTTGTTTAAAATTTTTTCTTTTTCCTGTGTCTGAGTTTGTTCAATTTTGTGTTCTGAAAAAGATTGAAAAATAAAATATTGAAAAAAAATTTGTGGGGACATGTCTCCATTGTAAATTGAGCCTCAGTGAAAGCTTGGACTTTGAAGAACTTCTCAAGTGAAGACTGAAAAGCTCTGACAGAAAGTGTGACCCAGTGGTTCAGAGATCGATTTCTGCCCAGCAGTATTGAGCTCATGGGTTCGATCCTCTGTCAGTTTTGAGGTCATGGGTTCAAGCCTCAGTCAGTTTTGAACAGTGACAGCCAGGGAAAAGAGAAAAGCGCTCAGAGAAGAGCTGTGAAAGCGAAGGGGAGCTGATGGAGTTATGGACCACAGATGTGGGAGCCAGCGGGTGGCCGGTTCCATTCCCGATCCGCCACCACTACTTGGAGCTTGGGGGGCCTGGTCTCTCACCCCACCCCCACCCGCCGACCTCCACAGAGATATGAGCAGGGGACTAAGAGAGGAAACCACAGGCAGCTGAACTTTTACTGACATTGACATTATTTTGCAATGAAACAGATGGCAAATGCAGCCGCCAGGCATTGGAAACACATTGAGACTGTCCATATATTTCTCAGTTTGGGCTTTGGCATCTGATTTGAAAGTGTAATTGTGACACCAAGCAGCTGTTTATCTCACTGAGCTAGAGCCAGTGACTGTCCAATCTCCTCTATCAGTAACATGTTACCATGAGTGAAATGGAGTTTTTGAAACCAGGGTTCAGAGTTAAAATTGTGTTACGTAGCCTGATAAAATGACTGAAGTGGCTGTTTTCAGTGATGGACGAGTTATTTTTCTGCCCTGAACACAACACTTCAACCACAGAAACTCTTAGAATATTTCAGGAACAGCTGCCTCAACTGGTTTCTGTCTTTTTTCTACCTGCTTGGTATTGCTTAACGTTGTGATAAAGGGTATAAATAAATTGACTAACTTGGTGAATTAAACAGTGATTATCTGTGTGCTCACAGTAATATTGTCAGAATAAGATAAACAGGTTGTGTTTGTTGGTGTGTGGCCAAAAAGACAGATCAAATACTTAACTTTTTACATTCAAAATAGAAAACAATTTAATATACAACTGTTTAAAACAATGCATAATGTAAAAACAATATCAACCACAACATCTGTGTCAACTTGACGAAAATGTCTGGTGGTGGGATAGGGATGGGATGGGGGCGGGCAAATGTACAGAACAGCTGAATGCCCATTTACACACATTCAGAACCATAGACATTCACTTGACACCCATCTTTAAAAGTCGCTTTCAGTGGAAAAAGGCTAAAACATTTTTTTGTCATCAAAATTTTACATTTTAATTCACATGCCCTTCCAGCGTAACTTAAAATGCAATCCCTGTTATAAGCAAGGTGTCCCATCCATGAGAGTGACACACACACACAGTGCGGGGCACGCAACAGTCAAGTTGAAACTGATGTATCTGTGAAGCTTCCTGTAAAAAGCCGGTTTGCCTGAACACGGACGTTAGCGGAGCACTCAAAAATGCTCCGCTACTGAAATCACAGTAAAATACAGGAGCTGGTCCCATGCTGCCACAAGAAGGGTATCGCTATAATGCTGTAAAAGAGGATTAAAAAAAGGAAAAGAACAAAAGTTTTATGAATATATGCCCATATACTCAATAAAAGCGACTAAAATGAAATGAGGGAGCCAGTGAAGGATCCACTGGAGCCAAGTGAGTCACGAGTCCATTTTGAAGCGAGTCCATTTTGCAGCCAAGTCAGTCGATCAGAAGGGAAATGTAAATAATTATTTTTGTCTCTCTTGTTTTGGGATTGAGTGAAGGGAAAGCGGGGATTCTGGGAAAAGGAGAATGATTTGCTGGTCGGGTTAAAACAAGTGCGTATTCCACTTGAGGCGCCAGGCGAGCGGTCAGTGCTTGTTGTTGGCCTCCTCCTGGCCGGAGCTGGAGATGCCGTTCTGCGGTTGGCTGGAGCCGGAGCCCAGGCCGTACAACCTCCCACAATACTTTGCGTCGTCAATGTTGTCTTCAAAAAACAGCTAAGAAAGAGATTGGGGGAAAAGATGAGAGACTTCAGTTATAAGACTGCTCAACACCAAAACTCTAAGTAGTTTAGTTTATTAGGATCCCCATTAGCAGCCGCCTTTGTAATTGTGATTTAGTTTCTTTTTCATGCAGTTTCATTTTATTTTTTAGATCCACTCCACGTTTCCTCTCTGAACTAAGAGAAGTGTGTGTGACTGTAACTAACTGTCCTCTCTGAACGCTCTCTCTAAGACAGACATGTCCAAAGTCCAGCCCGGGGGCCAGATGTGGCCCTTTGACCGATCTTAAGTGGCCCTCGGCTTGTCTCTCAAAATATACTATATGTGGCCCTCCGCACAGTAATGGTTAATCAAGCAAGTTCAAGTTCACATTTTTTCTGTTCACCTAATAATGACAGCACTATCATACTTTACTTTTTACTTTACTTTATTGATATTTGGCAAACGCCTTTCTCCAAAGCGACATACAACCAGGTTATAAAAACAGTACAGCAATAAATAACACAAAAACAAGAAAAACAAGGAGCAAACAAATGCATAAACAGCAAGAATTAAAACAGATGAAGAGAAGATAGAAGAAAGTGCATAGGGACTAGAGAGGTTGCTACAGGGGGTGAACATGTAATCTGAAGAGGTGAGTTTTTAACTGTTTTTTGAAAATTGGAAGTGAAATGGCCATTCTTATTTCAGAGGGGAGCTCGTTCCACCATTTGGGGGCGAGATGAGAAAAAAGGCGTGACCGGGAGCTGTTAAAACCACGTAGGGGGGAGGGGCGAGGCATCCTGAGCTGGTGGAGGGACGGAGCGAGCGGTGAGGGCTCTGGAAACTGACCATGTGTTGTAGGTACGGAGGGGCTGTGAGGTGGACTGCTGTGTATGCCAGAACCAGTGTTTTGAATTTGATTCTTGCAATGATGGGAAGCCAGTGAAGTTCATGAAAGAGGGGGGTGATATGGGAAAATTTAGGTTGGTTGAAAACAAGGCGGGCAGCGGCATTTTGAATAAGTTGGAGGGGATGAATGTCTGAAACAGGGAGACCGGCCAGTAGAACGTTGCAGTAATCGAGACGTGATAGGATGAGTGACTGGATGATGATTTGAACTGCTTGTCTGGAAAGAAACGGGCGGATTTTGCGAATGTTGAAGAGGGCGAATCTGCAGGAGCGGGCTATTGCTGCGATATGGGTGGTGAAGGATAGTTGGTTGTCTAGAGTGACTCCAAGGTTTCTGGCTGTTAGTGAGGGAAGGATAGTAGTGTTATTGAGGGAGATGGAGAGGTTGGTTAACGGACAGTCACTGCCAGGGAAGAGGAGCTCAGTTTTGTGAATGTTGAGCTTGAGGTGGTGGTTAGACATCCATCTGCCAATGTCGATAAGGCAAGCTGAGATCTGTGTTTTAACATCAGTGTCGGAGGGGGGGAAGGAAAGGAACAGCTGGGTGTCGTCGGCATATGAGTGGTATGAAAAACCGTGGGATGTGATCACGTGGCGGAGTGAAGTCATGTAGAGAAGGAAGAGAAAGGGACCAAGGACAGAACCCTGAGGGACACCAGTGAAAAGAGAGCAGGGGGTTGAAAGGGATCCTCTCCAGGAGACCTGGTAGGAGCGGTGGGAGAGATAAATAGAGAACCAAGAGAGTGCAGAGCCAGTGATACCCAGGTCGGAGAGAGTGGCAAGGAGAATTTGGTGGTTGACGGTATCGAATGCAGCAGATAAGTCGAGAAGAATGAGAACTGAAGAGAGTGCCACAGCGCTTCAGTAAAATTGTCTGGAGCCTGTGCCAGATTCACTTCCATTCAGTTGAAAACAGCTATAGAATTTTTTCTATTATGGCTATATTAACGGGGCTGGACTTTAATGAAAGATTGAACACTCCTGCTTCTTCCAAAGAAGAAATTTTGTTTCTAGACAGTTCCATTATGAAATTACAGCCTCTCAAAAAAGTGCACTTTCAAGGGTTTTCTGTCGTTTTTTTTTTCTTTCCAAGATATAGCCCCTTTTATGAATACATTTTGCACTCTAATTTCGAGCACATTCACTGACTCTGGCTGGTGTTTTCTGATGTGGTGGCGTGTGGTGTGGTTTCTGTGCAGCCACACACCCCTCTTCCCCCCCCCCCCCCCCCTCTCCACCTCTGAGCTGCGGGCTCCTCCCACACGCACAGAGTTTGCTTTCTCGACTCGTTTTTGCCCCGGACAGATCCCAGCTTTGCTGCGCGCATCATTTCCTTGATGGGCATCAAGGAAATGATGCGCGCTGGCAAACGCGACTGAACGAAAAGGCTTGGCCCGTTCGGCTTCGGATCGTGTGGAGATAGATAGAAGCATAAGAGCTCAGTTGTGAGCGCGGATGCAGCCGAGCCCACTCTCGCTGTAGACGGAGCAATATATACGGCTCTAGCAGAAAGCATGCATCGGTTTCCACGGCTTTCTCCGCTGTCTCCTGTACAAAGTAAAGGATCTGAGGTGGGTGGAGCAGCTCCTGTGACGATGTTTAAGGTGGCGCCGTGTGATCCCTTGAAGGGATTCATGCTCACTGGCTGGGTACGACCTTAAACAGCAGAATTATGGAATAATATGAATTATGATTTTAGGACGTCCACAGACGTCCTTGGCACTGAACGTTACTTTTTTTTAGGACGTGCACAGACGTCCTTGGCACTGAATGTGTTAAGTGCAGTCGGAAAGACACCAGAGGATAGAGAGGAATTAATGAGGGAAGTGAGAAAGGGGGAGATGGACTGAAGCAGGGAGGAAGGGATGGGATCGAGGGGGCAGGAGGTGGCACGATTAGATGATATAAGTTTCAGAACTTCTTCAGAGGAAAGGGGAGAGAAGGAAGAGAGACTGGAAATAGGGGGTGGAGAAATTGGATTGATGATGGGAGATGCTGGGGGTGGGAAGGAAGAACTGATGTCCAGGATCTTATTGGTGAAGAAGGTTGAAAAGCCATCGGCAGAGAGGGAGGAGGGAGGAGGGAAGAGAAAGTAGAGAACAGTTTGCTGGGGTTGGAGGCAGAAGATTGGATGAGAGGTGAAGAAGGAGGTTTTAGCGCTAGAGACTGCGGCAGTGAAGTTGGAAAGGATGAGGTGATAGGCTGTGAGGTCGTTGGGGTTTTGAGATTTGACCCAGGTACGTTCAGCTGCTCTGAGTTTAGTGCGGTGGATTCGGAGGGGTTCAGTTAGCCAAGGGGCGGGGGGAGAGGATCGAGCGGGTTTGGTGATGAGTGGGCAGAGGGAGTCGAGGGCAGTGGAGAGAGAGGATAGGAGTAAAGTGGAGGCCTCGTCAGATGAAAGGAGAGAGAATTGATGGGCTGAGGGGAGAAGGGAGAGGGCAGCAGAGGAAAGGGTCATCGGAGAAAGGGATCTGAGGTTGCGACGGGTGGTGATAGAGTGGGTGGGGGCTGGCTGGGTGGTGGGGAGGGAGATCGGGAGGGAGAGGATACAGGGAGAGGGGTGACAGTGAGGTTGGTGGTGCATACAGTTTACAGTTTGTAGACAAGCACCAAGTAGGAACAACACAGGCAGAACTAATGTTTTCAGATGGTAAACAAAATCCTTAGAGTACAATTGTATTGTATGTGATTTTCCTTTTTATTTTTATAATCCATATGATGTGAGAAGCAGCTGGCCAATTTCACACTATCTAATCTGGCCCCCATTCAAAAAAGTTTGGACACCCCTGCTCTAAGAGAAGTGTGTGTGACTGTAACTAGGTGTGTCCTCTCTGAACCATCGACATAAATAAAGATGGACGCCACTTGAGGTCCCATTTAGTGAAGAATGTCACATGTCAGATCGCCGCCCTGACTGAATCCAGTATAGGTCACAAGGCCCGCCTCCCCATGTTAGTGGATGGGAAAATCACAACCGAAATATTCACAGTAAACGTCAGATAATTTTTTTCCAAAGGTGGTTTGTATCATTTTAGATAGTCATTGTCATGCTAATGCCTGTGCAAGTGGTCGTTTTTCTGATCAGTTTGTTTTTAAGTAGTTATTTGACATATAAAAAGGGATAAAAATGGATGATTGACAGCTGTGGCAGCCAGTCTCAAGCCGTCATTGGCTGGACAGGCTCTTCACATTATAGAACTAGCGTTAGTTTGACATTGACAGGACACAGTGCTGCTTTGTGCTTTCATGTAACGCTGCCTGGAGGTCTGGGTGGCTCTGCTGGGTGTGTGGGCCGGGACAGAGGCTCTTAGCACGGGTACGGGGTGGCTGTGCTGGCTACCAGACATATCAATGGAGCGCAATAAAAAGAACATTGTTTTGAGAAAGGTGCGCGAGGAATTAACGTTGGTTGGGGACTGAAGTAAGTTCCGAAAATGTGTGCGTTTTATAAGTTACTCCAGCGTTTTCAACATAGCAATAGCGTTAGCCGCTTTCGCTAGTCGGCTGTTTTTCATTATTTATCGGCTTAATATTACTAACTTAACAACCAATAACGATAGCTGGAATAACAATAATATACACATATTTTTACCTTACCAGGTTGTCCAACTGCCAGGAAATGTGTTTTATAACGTTAACTCCCATCCCGGGTCAGATGGGGCCTAGTACGCAAGCACCAGCCATGAGCTAATCGCTAACGGGTTAGCCGTTAGCGTCACATAAACAGAGGTTTTATTTTTGGTATTAAAGCAACAAACGTTTTTATATGGATATCTCAGAGAAATGCTTTGACTGTGGGGATGTTCGTTCTTCACAAGCTCCTTTCTTAGCTGTTGTAAGGATATAGTTAACAGAGACGAGACTAGGCAGCTAGGCTAACGTTACCACTGAGCTATATTAAATGGAACGTTACAGGCTGCGCTACCCACACTATACCAGTAAACCATGTAGCGTAAAGCGTCAAGGTTAGATTTGTAAAACCAACATTTGCTCCAAAAGGAATTAAATCATAAAGTTATTCAAAATGCCACGGAAACATTAGGTTAGCTTAATCAACACAGCAGTGCATCGGATAATCCCCCCAGTGAGGCTGAGGGTGAGTGAGTGAGGCCTGCCTCCACTTCCGGTCTGGGCTGAGAGCACTGAGAGCACTCAGCAGTCAGCAGAGGTCTGAAATCTCAGACAACCAAAATCAGATTTTCGTACAGGCGTCATTTTGATAAACTGATCTCATAGTGGGAATCTTCCTGGTTACTTTTGGCGACACACAAAATATTACAACTTAAAGTGCCATATTTACAGAGCTAGACTGTATATAAATACACAACACACTGTGCGCATTCTAGAAACAGCAGCTCTACACAAGAAAGTTCAGAGGGGCGGGGAGCTCTCAGAGGTTCTAACTCAACAGAGCTACTGCGCAGACTCTGGTTCACTGATTTTCACAGGATTTTGGCTTCCATACACATACAGGGAGGAGATAGGGACACTCTCTCCATTCATATATCTCAGTGTTCTGAACGCTCTCTCCAAGAGAAGTGTGTGTGACTGTAACTAGCTGTGTCCTCTCTGAACGCTCTCTAAGAGAAGTGTGTGTGACTGTAACTAACTGTGTCCTCTCTGAACGCTCTCTGACAAGTGTGTGACTGTAACTAACTGCGTGTGACTGTAACTGTGTCCTCTCTGAATGCTCTCTCTAAGAGAAGTGTGTGTGACTAACTAGGCGTGTCCTCTCTGAACGCTCGAAAAGTGTGTGTGACTGTAACTGTGTCCTCTCTGAACGCTCTCTCTAAGAGAAGTGTGTGTGTGACTGTAACTGTGTCCTCTCTAAACACTCTCTCTAAGAGAAGTATGTGTGACTGTAACTAGGTGGGTCCTCCCTGAACTCTCTCTCTGAGAAGTATGTGACTGTAACTAGGTGTGTCCTCCCTGAATGCTCTCTCTAAGAGAAGTGTGTGTGTGACTGTAACTGTGTCCTCTCTGAACACTCTCTAAGAGAAGTGTGTGTGACTAACTGTATCGAACGCTCTCTCTAAGACAAGTGTGTGTGACTGTAACTAGGTGTGTCCTCCCTGAACGCTCTCTCTAAGACCGTGTTTCTCAAACAGTGGTCCGCGGGCGCCCCCTAGTGGTCCGCGAGTAGATTTATATTTTTTTCCTTCTTTTTTTTTACCTTCCACTATGCAATCAGAGAAATGTTTACATTTTCTGGGAAACTCAAGGTCAGGTCACGATGCCTATAAAGGACTATATGTATTTTTTCACCCCGAATCCAACGCCGCCACCACTGACTCTCTACGACTTATGGTTGCAGAGAAACGGCCACTCTGCCTGCAGGGCTACAGGAGAGAGACAGAGTACAGCGGGTGGTTGGGAGTTCCAAGTTACTGACCAAACACTCTATTTCAGTCATTGCTGTCAGAATATAGAGCCATTTAACATTTAAATTTAACTTTGGCAACATTGTGCATTTATTGAACTTGAAAAAACTTTCTTTGAACTTTGAATATATTTTAACTGAACAGGAGAAATAAATGTAAAAAAAAATTTTTTTTAATAAAATAAATTACATATATATATTTTATATCGGTTATCTTGTTTTCATAATTGTGGGAAGCCAAAAATTAGATTAATTGTACTGCTATTTGTCATTTAATTAGCATGTAATTTGTAATTTACAGTTGAAGTATAGGCCTATTGTTTTTGGGGATGTTTTGGAGTTAGGTGGTCCCCGAGTTTTTTTCATTGGTTTAAGTGGTCCTTGGTCTGAAAAAGTTTGAGAAACACTGCTCTAAGATAAGTGTGTGTGACTAAGTGTATGACCGTAAAGAAGTGTGTGTGACTGTAACTAAGGCCCAATCCCAATTCCTATCTTAACCCTCAATCTTAACCCTCAGTCTCAAAAATGCGCACTCCCGCGAAGTGCTAGTGCTGTCCCGATTCTCAGTGTGTTGAGTTAAGGGTGAAGTTTAAGGGCTGTATGTCCCTTACTTTTGAGATTTTCCAGGACCACCCTTGGCAGTGAGTGCGATCCCAGAATCCCTTGCGTGTCATCAGCTAGATCCATTCAGATGGAAGATGGCGGCGAAAGGAGGAAGAAAGCAGCCCTACAAAGTTAATTATTTCCTTGTTAACTCATTCACCGCCAAAGACGTCTTTGACGTGTTATCAGAAATAGCCCTCCCCGCCAATGACGTGTTTGACGTGTTTTTGTTTTTATTAGTACAGCGCGTAGTTCAAAGACTTCCCCAGCCTGTGACATGTTATCAGGTCACTAGCCTCAAAGCCAAGCCGACAACACGTTATCAAACACATACCGCAGCTGTTGTTTTGAAATGGAAGAGCAGGAGAAAACGGAGAAACGCTGCCTGTTGCATAGAGGAGAAACGCCATTGAAACACCCCTCGGCGCGCTGCGCTGGTCGCCTCTGCTGCAGGGCGAACCTGGATTGAGTTGTTCGCGCTAGTCAAACCAACATGATCGATCCGGTTCCAGCGCCTGGTCCCAAAGCCAAGCCGACCCCGTTCCTGTGTCGCAGCATTCGTCCCAGCCCGAACGAGAGGAGGAAAACGATGCAGAGGCACAGGAGGCTAGACGCTGATCTCAGACCAGTTTCGTGTTCCCCTCATATGCTAATTTGCGGGGCGATCAGTAGTGTTCCCTGGGAAGAGGTGCGATCCAGCAGCAGCTGTGGACAGAACTCTCTCTGTGTGTGTGTGTGTGTGTGTGTGTGTGTGTGTGTGTGTGTGTGTGTGTGTGTGTGTGTGTGTGTGTGTGTCTGTGTGTCTGTCTGTCTGTCTGTCTGTGTGTCTGTCTGCACACTCACTCACACAGAGTAAACTGTATTGTTGAATGTAAAAAAAGCACTTCATGTATATATATATATATATATATATTTATTTATTTTGTCATTTGTGTCATAACGAATAATATTTACATGTCTGATGTCAATACAGTTCAAAATAAAAGAATTGAGAGCGAGTTCTGCCTGAGATTGTGTCTTTTACAAAAATGGCCTTTTCTCCTGTTTGTCTTCTCAGAGAGACCTTTTTGGTGAAAACAGGGTGTATATAAATGGCTATAAGTAGAGTACAGAACATGCTAAAAGCTCACTTTTTTTTTCCTGGTGAACCCAGAGACGTACATCTTCATTTTGAGGTATTGCAAATCACTTTGGTGCTAATAGATAATTTACTGTGGGTCTTGAAAGATGACCAACAATTATGAAAATCTTTGGCCTGTGCTAAATATTGGCAGTCCTAAACTGGCCATGAATGAGTTAATAGCGATGTAAAAATTACGATAACCATTGTATTAGCTTAGTTTAATGTCATTTTATGGATTTCCGTTTTGGAATCCTAACAACAATTGTTGTTGCTAACCAGGGGCGGTTCTAGGCCGTTTTTGGGTGGGCTTTAGCCCACCCAAAAATAGTCTCAGCCCACCCAAAAAAATAGAGGCAAAAAAACTTTTTTTTTTTTTTTAATCCCTCTCCAAATCCATGGTGGTCATTAGTAGCAGTTTCTGACTACACTCAATGCGCTGTGTGCATGTTTCCCCCCCCCCCTCTATGTTCTTAGGGTAGGCTGAGACAAAAATTTAGGGGGGTTCAGCCCACCCGAAAAGTTTCTAGAACCGCGGCTGCGCAGGCGCTCCCTCCTCCATCTATCTGCCTAATCCCACATCACTTCACACAGGTCACACACACAGTACAGCAGCGAAGTGGTCCTCCACAGTCCACACAATCGTTCTCCCCACTCATGATCAATGAAACTGAGGTGAGCATTGAGCAGTCAGAGTCGTTAGTAGTTACTTAATTAGCGCATATTGATATGCAAATTAGCACGTAACGTTGTCATAGGCTAAACAAAAGAACTTGTCGCTGTGCCTGCCAGACAAACAGGTGGACTGGAGGAAGGTAGGTAGGCTACCATGGCACCAGCCAGCCATGTCATGCTAGCTCGCAGTAAGCGGGTGTAAATGGATGTGATGTTTTTTGAGAAACATATGGGCATAAGTGACAAACATTTTCAAACGGGTCCCTTGTTATCTGAATGAAATTAAGCCCTTCAGAATCGCAAGTGGCTGCTTTACACAGCCTGTCTGATGTGATGATGACGATAGATTAACATGCGTGCATGGCATCACTTATGTCTTGCTGTGATGTTAGTTCAGTATCTCAATAAAAGTTCTTACAGGCTTGTTATTTCCCTCTAAGGCAGAGATGTCAGAGATACGGCACGGGCAGGTTTCATCCGGCCCGCGAGATGTTTTGGAATATTAAAATATATATATATATATATTATTATTATTATTAAATTTGCACCCCATTATCATGAACTACGTGTGGCTAATAAGCAAGCTAAGAGTTCATTCATAAGTTAATTAACCTGCACTACAAGGAAGTATGTCAGTAGGTCATCAGGTGTAAACAAAGCCGCCATGATGCCACGCTGGAATTGAATCGCGCATTCAGCTACCTACCAAAAAACAAAAGAATCAACAAGATCAGGCGCGGACTGCATAATCGGGCACGTCGGGCAAATGCCCGGTGGCCTGGCCTGCAAAAAAGAAAAAAAAAAAAAATTGTGCCCGCAGTCAGGCCACTCACTGAACAGCAGGCCAGGTGCCGCCTACTGGTTTACTAGTGGTTTTATTACTTTATTCAGGATTAAAGTGGGTGCATCTCATTGTAAAATTGGACTTGGCCCAAATTGGGCTTCAAACGGCCCAAATTGGGCTTCAAATGGCCCAAATCTGGCTTTAAACGACGCAAATTGGGCTTCAAACGGCCCAAATTGAGCTTTAAACGGCCCAAATTTTTTTGACGCCGGCACGCGCGTCGGCCCGTATCGGCCTGGCCTGCTTGGTATCTAATGCCCGGCCTGAATTATGATCCCAGTCCGCCCCTGAACAAGATGCTGTCGAAAAAGAGAAAGGTTGACACGGAATGCAGGCAGTTTCAAGAGAAATGGAAAGAGCAGTATTTCTTTTGTGAAGTAAATGGGTAAATGAGTCGAATTGATTTTAGTAAAAAAAAAATCCGGCCCCCATGAGGTCTCAGTTGAACAAATCCGGCCCTCTACCTAATATGAGTCTGGCACCCCTGCTCTAAGGGAGTGCAAGGCAGATATTTAAACAGCCTTGTTTGTGTACAGTACCAGTGGCATGGGAGTAATAAAAAGGGATTAAGGACCAGGACCCCTGGTGGTCAGTAAGATGGGCTGGTTGAGCCAATGTTAAAATGATCTTTATTATTATTTATTTTTGCTTTAAAACTATTTTTTAATTTTCTGCTTAAAGTTCATGAAAAAAGTGGCATTCTTGTTTTTTCACACAATAATTTCATAATACCATTTGTAATGCCACCGTTGTAGTGCTGTTGTTCAAAATTAAAGTACATTTTCTCAGATTTATTGGTGTCTTTCTAGTCACACAATTTAATAGTCAGTGTTTCCCATACACTGATCTATTTGTGGTGGTACACCCTAGATAGATTTTGACCCCCACAAATACTGCCACATATTAATTTCAACTAGTTGACTGCAAACTCCTGCTTTAGTGCTTACAGTATATTATTATCTTGTCGGAATATTATTCCAGCCAATAAGTTAGGAAGTTCCCTTTTGATTTAATTTTACTTTTGTTTTGCCTACAAAGCAAAATGTTACTTTACTTGAAACTCCCCTGAAGTGATTTTGGTATTATTTATGCAAGCATAATTCTACCATATAGTAACCTGTATGCAGAATATATATAGTATATATAGGGAAACAATTATTTTTTCATTGCTGTAAAACCACAGAACGGTAAAGAAGATATTGATGTGTGTATTTCTTCATAGATCTAGTCTCTTCATTTTGATCTCAAAGTGTGCCAGTTTGATCCATTTTTACTTGAAACTGTACAAAATTTTCTTCCGGGAGGGAATGCCCCCGGACCCCCCTAGGGGTTCAGTGGTCCATGACCTTTGGGTGGGCTGAGCCCACCCAAAGCTCTGATGCTAAAACCGCCCCTGTTGCTAACTATCGATAGTCAGTAGCCGTGCTGGTGCGGTCAAGCCATATTATTATTATTATATTATATTATAACATTGTTAACGTTGTTACGAAATGCCATAATGTCGTTGTTGAGTTGTTTTTTATCAAGATACAGCCTACGTGTAATGTTTGCACGGACATTTTCGTAAGATGACCGGGCTAGCGTTATCTCCCAGGCTGTTTATCTAACGATAGATCATTAGATAAAAAGCATGGGAGATAACTGCAAACTATTATCACATGAACACGGTAGTCAGTAGTTACAACATCCAGCAGTGCCGATAACATGTTTCGGTTTAACTGATGACCGTGTTAACTCGGCTACTTTGCAACGTTAGCAATGTTATAATATAATATAATATAATATAATATAATATAATAATATGGCTTGACCGCACCAGCACGGGCACGGCTACTGACTATCGATAGTTAGCAAGATACAGCCTACGTGTAATGTTTGCACGGACATTTTCGTAAGATGACCGGGCTAGCGTTATCTCCCAGGCTGTTTATCTAACGATAGATCATTAGATAAAAAGCATGGGAGATAACTGCAAACTATTATCACATGAACACGGTAGTCAGTAGTTACAACATCCAGCAGTGCCGATAACATGTTTCGGTTTAACTGATGACCGTGTTAACTCGGCTACGTTGCAACGTTAGCAATGTTATAATATAATATAATATAATATAATATAATAATAATAATATGGCTTGACCGCACCAGCACGGGCACGGCTACTGACTATCGATAGTTAGCAACAACAAATGTGTTAGGCTCCAAAACGGAAATCCATAAAATGACATTTAAGATAATACAATGGTTATCGTAATTTCTACATCTACATTATCAAGGAAATATTTGTAGGGATGCTTTTTTCCTCTTCTTTTGAATTGACAGACTGGACGGAGCTTTGGCATATTGCTGCCCCCCACAGTCTGAAGACGTATCTCCCTTTAAGGGCTGTCCCATTTTAAAGTTGCAAGATAGCCCTTAACACTTAGTTTTGAGGGCTACTAAGATTGAGGGTTAAGATTGAGGGTTAAGAAAAGAATTGGGATTGGGCCTGAGTGTGTGACCGCTCTCTCTAAGCAAAGTGTGTGACTGTACTAAGTGTGTGACCGCTCTCTCTAATGGCTCATTTCCACCACATGGTACTGCATAGTAGGGGTGGGAATCACCAGATGCCCACGATACGATACTAAAACGATACTTGAGTCACAATACGATAGTATTGCGATAATGCGATATCACCGATATTGCGATATTTCGAACTCCTTTTCCTACCTTTTCCTAAGAAAGTAAGTAAAAGTTTATTTCTAAAGCACCCCTCCCAGCACGAGTGCACAGAGTGCTGTACAAAATATGTCAGTCAAAACATTTAGGCCTATATGGCACTAGGGCATAATAGTAACATAGCATAACATAACAGCAAAAGTAGAATAAAAACTTAAAAACAATATACAAACATAAAACCAAGTGCAAGAGGACAGTGAGGTGATGAACGGCCTAGACTGCTCAAAACGCCTGCTTAAATAAGTGCGTCTTCAGGTGTCCCTTGAACAGGTTGAGGGAGGGAGCCGATCCTTGACCTCACCGGAAGTAAAACATGCAGTGTTTTTTTGTTTTGTTTTGGCCCCACATGTAGGCTACATTATTAAGCTTCTCTGGACTCAATACGCCACTGCAGGTGCGGACTGCAACATCGGGCGCTTCGGGCAGATGCCCGGTGGCCTGCCATAGCATAGCCTGCAAAAATAATAATAATAATAATAATAATAATATCTATACTTGGCATCCAAATATCGAGACAATATCGCGATACTATGGTGTATCGATTTTTCACCCCACCCCTGCTGCATAGTAAGGCAGCAAGACAAAAGACAATAACATTACACACAAGAGAAGGTAAGTGCCACTAAACTGGTATCCAGCATTGACAGTATCCAGAGACACAGTAAACATGCAGACAATGGAGTGGAAGCGCTGCTGGGTCCTTGTAGTGATCACTTACAGGTGCTCTTTGGATATTTTGGGTGTTGTGCTGTGCTTATTTCATTTTGTGAAGAGAATCCTTGCATGAGTGGTATCTTGGTAAAATGTAAAAAATGCAGGTTGACTTCAAACAGAATCCAAGGCACACTGTGAGTTGGTGTAATTAAAATGCCTTTATTCTAACATGGCAAAAAAAAAGATTTAAAATGACCAACGCGTTGCGACCATACTGTAGGTCTTCATCAGGGTCAGGCTCATCAGGGCTTACACACCGATATTCTGTTCCATTAATGAATAGAATGGGAGGATGGTTCTGGATCATTGTATAAGCTGATTGGTCAAACATAAGGAAGTGATAAGAAAGGGGTAAGAGGAGGGAAGAGGGGGGGGGGGGGAGTGGAGATGAGAGCAGGGGTAAACTCAAGTCATTAGAGATGAATATAATAATAATAATAACAAAAATTACGAAAACAGGATAGTCAATAATAACAATTACGAAAACAGGATACCGTAAATTCCGGACTATAAGCCGCGGCTTTTTTCCCGTTTTTTGGCCTTTTTTGCCCCCTGCGGCTTATATAATGGTGCGGCTTATCTATGGATTTTTCCAGCAAACGGCCACTCGGGAACCTCCAAAATCTATGGATGTTGGTATGAGGCAGAACGAGAGCAAGACAGACATTATGAGAGCGAGACCCTGATTGGATGATGTTGCAAAAAATGTGCCTCGCGACCTGATTGGAGCACTGTGCCACTACTCTCTCTCAGCCACTACGGTAAAACACCCTCCCTCCTCCCTCGCTCCGGGGGGAAAAAGGCAGCGATTGAGCCTGAAAGACAGTCTGAATGAAATTGAATGTAACATTCCCAATTCTATGTATTACATTCTAAAAAACTAACAGCAACATTTTGGAAGGCTAAGCCACACAACTAGCTCGTTGTAATCTAACATCATGCTTCAAAAGATGGAGAACTGGCTGTGTTACGACGATGGCGGCGATTGAGCCTGAAAGCCATGTCTGAGACAGTAGCGAGACAGGAACAACAACAGCAGCAGCAGCAAAGGATCATGCACAAACCCGAGACGAAAGGGACTGTCCGTCAGGGCGCGGACGACTGTGTCAGCAACTCCCTCCCGACTACCAGGAGAAAATTACAAACTTCGGCGAATTCACACAAAGAAAGATCAAGGAATATTCCATCGGACCGGAGCAGATCATAAATATGGATGAAGTGCCTTTGACGTTCGACCTGCCTCTCACTAGGACTGTTAACAAGAAAGGTGAATCGTCCATCACGTTGAGAACCACAGGTCACGAGAGAACGAATTTCACTTCGTGTTCTTGGCTGCACAGCATCTGGAGTAAAGCTCCCGCCGATGGTGATTTTTAAGCATCTCACAATGTGTGATTTTGTCTGGGGATTAGTGACCTGACTTTTGTTTTGTTGAAATGTTAATAAATGGGAGCTTCCCCAAACAGCCATCTCTTTCCCGACAATCCCCTCTGTGCACGAAGCCTTACATATGGTAATTAAACATCAAAACACCCGCGGCTTATAGTCCGGTGCGGCTTATATAAGAAAAAAATAGTCACCTTTGAAGGTGCGGCTTATAGACCGGTGCGCCTTATAGTCCGGAATTTACGGTAGTCACTATAGCCTAACTACCAAGGCAAGTGGGAGCTCATAGTTGTCCCATACACATGATGAACCAACTTTGACAATAATTCGTCACAACACACTGGACAAAAAGTCACCTTGACCCTCAGCAGCAACATACATTAAAATACATTTTAAGTTATTTTCAAGTATTATTTCACAGAAATGGAGAGAAATCTATCTCATCATTGAGGCCGGGGTATTTGGTTGCTTTCAGTTGTACAATCCAGAATGTCTCGCGTTGGAGTACCGTAATCTTTTTAGGCGGTCGCCTCCTCTAATGTCTTTCTCTACAACTTCTAGCACCATGGCCCTGAGAGTGTTAGGATTGCCATGTCCTGCTTCCACATAATGTAGTGCCATAGCATAATCAAAAAAAATTACACGAATGGCATTTTTATGTTCTGCAACTCTGTCTTTTAATCTCCTTTTTGTTCGGCCGACATAAAAACAACCACAGGGGTACTCGAGTTTGTATACAACATATGTGGTGTTGCAATTGGCAAAGTGTCTCATTTTGAATATGCGGGATGTGCTCACATCTTGAAAATGATTGATTTTCACGATATTGTCACAATGTTTTCAACTCCCACACTTGAAAGTGCCAAGGGGCTTTTGTAGCCAGGTTGTTCTTGTGGGGGGGGGAGAGATACTGTAGCTCCGTACCACCTTGTCTCTCAGGGTCGGTGCACGTCTGAACGAGAACATAGGTGGTTCTGTGAACACTGGTTGGAGGGATTCATCACTCTGAAGAATGTTCCAATTGCGTTTAATGATGTTTCTTATTTGAGATGCTTGTTCACTGTATTGAGTCACAAAATATACTTTTGAAGGTTGGTGTGATTTCTTTTTGGTTTGGAGTAACTCTTTTCTGTTTGTGGACTTAGCTCTTTGGAGTGATTTGTCCACTACATTTCTTTTATATCCTCGTTCAGTAAAGCGGTTTGACATGTCTATTAGGGCTGTCACTTTTCATTCGAAATTCGAATTCAACTTCAAATGTGGGGGAGGAAGGCATGTTCGAATGTATAATTGACCTGTTCGATTTTTTTTTTTTTATGAACCAAAATTAACCAACTGCTGCTTGCTGGTAATGTTAATCCCATGTCAGAAAAAGTCTCCAGATTTGTCGCGTTAGTCTCTTCTGAGAAAGATTGTCTCCAGGGTCTGAAAAGTTGTCTCGAGTTGGATGCAGCCAAGTTTGTGAGGCAGTGTTGTGACTGTGAGCATCCAAGCTAACACGTCGGGCTGATGCCCGGTGGCCTGGCCTGAAAAAAAAAAAAAAAAAATTTAATTAACCAAAAAACTTTGAATATATTCGAACGAATTTCGGGCAATTAAAGTTCGTTCGAACTTTATTTTGGGAAAAAGTGACAGCCCTAATGTCTATTGCTTTGTCCAAGAACTCTTCCTCTGTGTCACATATCCGTCTTAGTCGTTGAAACTGACCGAAAGGGATGTTGTCAATCAGAGTCTTTGGATGGAAACTATCAGCCCTTAGGATTGTATTTCGATCAGTGGCTTTTCGATGGATAGTGGTATGTAGGCCCCCATCATCTGTTTTTGTGATTTTCACATCTAGGAAATTGATTTCCCTTTTGCTATATTCCAAAGATAATTTTAGACTTTTGTTGGTATTGTTCAAATATTTGTGAAATTCAAGTACTTCATGTTCTTCACATTGCATGAAGAATATTAGATCGTCAATGTAGCGCCCAAACCATTTTATTTTGTCCAAATGGGGATTGGATGCGCTCCAAATGAATTTCTCCTCCCACACTCCTAGAAACAGGTTGGCATATGAAGGTGCATAGGTCACTCCCATTGCTGTGCCCCGAGACTGTCTGTACAGCTGTTCCTTGAAGAGAAAGACATTGTTCTCCAATGTCCATTTTGTGAGTTCAGCAAGGAAATCTGTCAGAGGATTTGGCTCATCTCTCATCTGTAGGAAATGTTTCATGGCTTGTAACCCTTCTTCATGGTCTATGTTTGTATATAATGATTCCACATCGATTGTAATCATATATGCATCTCCAATGTTCTTTATTTCAGCAATTTTGTTCAACACTTGGGTAGTGTCCTGGATGTAGGACTGTAGATTTGGAACAAAAGATTTGATGTGGTGATCAATAAATTTTGAAAGGGGTTCCAGAATTGAGCCATTCCCACTGATGATAGGTCTGCCTGGTGGATTAGACAGATTTTTATGAATCTTTGGCAGCATATAGAAACAAGGCAGTCTGGGATTTTTTTCTATTAGGAAAGCCTGTTCTTTCTCTGTAATCCAGTTTTCCACTTTTGCCTCATTCAGCATTTCCTCCAATTGACATTGCAGGTCCTCCAATGGGTTTGTGTCAATGGGAGAGTAGTAGTGTGTGTCATTCAGTTGTCTGTGTGCTTCTTGGACATACTGAGTTCTTCCCCAAACAACCACGCCCCCTCCCTTGTCAGCACTCTTTACAATGACGTCATCATTGCTTCTTAGCCAATTAATGGCATCTGATTCCCCTTTGGTGAGGTTCAATCTAGTTGATTGTCTGTTACTCTGGAAAAGTTTTTCCACATCATGAGATACAGTTTTAGTGAAAGCATTGAGACAAGCATTATTGATGGTGGGGAAGAAGGTTGATTTGGGTCTGAATGAGTGTATTTCTCTGTGCTCACCTTGACTTTGTTGATTATAGTTAGGATTTTGATTATACCAGACTTTAAGGTGCAGATTTCTGTAAAATCTGAAAAGGTCTGTTTTCATTTGGAACTCATTTGTTTTGTAGGTTGGAGCATAACTTAGTCCTTTAGATAATGCTGACACACATTCCTTGGAAAGGGGTATGCCTGAGATGTTGATCACATTGGCTGCTGTGTTCCCCTCCTTTGGTAGCTGCGTGTGTTGGGTCTCTGTCCTCCTCTCTGTGTTTGACCACCCCTCTGAGTTTGTCCTCCTCTCTTGTATTGTCCTGTCTTTTTTTCTTCCTCCCTCTCCTCGTTTTTCGTTAACATTGGGTCGGGGGTGATGATACTCTAAAAAATCACTCTCATTATCAGAGGTTGTTGCGTAGGTGGGAGTATGATCCTCTTGATCCTCATCGCTAGCTGGCAGGTTGAATGAGACAGAACGAACTTTTCTGTTCTTGTAAGAGGGTTGGGTGGACCTGTGAGTCCATGTGTACACATTGCCATCCTTGTAATCATTTTGGTCCCTTCAAAATTTGGCCAGTTTGTCCCTTTTCAATAGATTTGTAAGTTTCTCCATCTCTTCTTTTAGTTTATTCTCAAATTGAAGTTTTTGTTCAGACTGATCGATGGCATCTATTGCTGATTTGATTTCATTTATTTCAGATTGTAGTTTGGCTTTCTGTTGCTTAGCTTCTTCAATAAGTAACAAAATCAAATCCAGGGAGCATTTATTTAGGATGGCCTCCCATTTTCCCTTGAATTCCACATTGTCATAACCAAATGACGGGAATTTCTTGATCCATAATCCTCTTGGGATCATCTCCTCCCTCCAGTAGTCTGATAATGTGATCATGTGTAAATCCAATTTTTTTCTCCTTTTCTTGGAGTTTCCTCAGACTGATATATAAGCTGCGCACATCCATTGTCTGGTCGCTGGCTTGTCCATCTAACAGGGCTCGACATTAACGGCTGCCCGGTTGCCCCGGGCAACCCAAAAAAAAATTGGGCAACCATTTCTTGGCCTTTGGTTGCCCCAGGGGCAACCACGTTTTAACATGCAAAAAAATATGTACAGCAACAAACAGCAAAATATACACCAAATAAATATGTTTTAATACTTGTTGTGAGTGACATATATGTGATATTTTATTGCTGTTACAATCGGACCGATGTTACTAATTACCAGTCGGAACCTACTTGATGCATGCTGCACGTGCGGTGTGTTTAAGGAGTACTGACTTGGACAGGTGATTAACGGGATTCCTTGTCTAATTAACGTTACACGCGACGCAACAAACGCACATTTCCCAGTGTCTCTGCCACAGGATTCCTCGTCTAATTAACGTTACACGCGACGCAACAAACGCACATTTCCCAGTGTCTCTGCCACAGGATTCCTCGTCTAATTAACGTTACATGCGACGCAACAAACGCACATTTCCCAGTGTCTCTGCCACGGGATTCCTCGTCTAATTAACGTTACACGCGACGCAACAAACGCACATTTCCCAGTGTCTCTGCCACAGGATTCCTCGTCTTATTAACGTTACACGCGACGCAACAAACGCACATTTCCCAGTGTCTCTGCCATCACACTGGACATCAACACTAGCGGGAGATTTCTCCCCCTCCAGCAAATATACATGAATGTTAGGGGCGTAACGAACATGAACATCTTACTGAGAGGGAGAGAGCTATAGCTAACAGCTAAGCTAAGTATAACTAGCGTGATAGCTAGTTCTAGTCTGAAAAGCATGTAAACAGCGGTGAGATTAGTGAGAGAGTCTGTAAAAGGAGGAGAGACCCGCGAGTGCTTCTGCAGAACTAGTGCATGTTGTGTACAGCGGGTAATGAGCCGCCACCCGCTGTTATGAAGATTAAAGCGAGATTCACGGAGTTGAGAGCAGACAAACACTTGCAGCTGCATCCTCTCAGTCCTGCACATGACGCCTTCAGGAGCCGTCGGTAAACCACGCGCATGTGGCCTTTGAGTGACTAATGTTTCACAACAAAATAAATAACCTGTCTCAAACAATGACTGATATCACAGGATGTAGTGAAGATTGCAATGTACATATAATTTGTAAAGAGTGTAAAGAGAAATATTGTATTAAGAGATACATAGAGATAGCCTACATCAGTGGTTTCCAAACTTTTCGTGTCCAAGGCACACCAAATGGCACTACAAAATCTCAAGGCACACCTATATAGCCTAAGTCTATCTGTGCAAAATAGCCTCTATTACTCTTATCACTCTAAATGTTTTTTATTTACTAATGTCAAATAAAATTTGACAAAATATATTACTCTAGGAATTAATTTGAAACTTTGCAAAATTACTACATCAAAGCAGCAACACACCCACTTTTTGTATACCGTAGTTTTACAATTTGCAATTGCAATAATGCAAAATCCCAAGGCACACCTGGACTTGTCCTAAGCCACCAGTGTGCCTATTAGGCACACCATTTGGGAACCACTGGCCTACATTATGGTGTTGTTCTAACAGAGAGACATTCAGTTAATATGGCATTATTCTTCTAACACAGAAACATTCAGTTAGTTATTCTTCTAATACAGAAACATTCAGTCAATATGGTGGTCTTCTAACACCAGAGAGACACATTTCAAAAGGTGTCCTTCAATCCCACAGTGACTGTTAAGGGTGTTACTAAACCTTGAATTTGTGAATGAAATTCCACAAATGTATTATTATTATTATCATTATTACTACTACTACACCCGCTGCGTGCACTGAATAGGCCTATATATACTATAGACTATTATACTTACTTTTCTGTCACATCGTCATTATTAAGCCGGCTTATGACTGCATAGTATCTTAATTACTCAAAATATAAGGCGACTAAAAATGGCAACCATATTTTTATTTGGGCAACCATATTTTTATTCGGGCAACCAAAAGCTCTTGCCAGGTTGCCCCTCCGGCAACCACTTTTAAAAGTTAACGTTGAGCCCTGTCTAATAGGGAGTCTTTCACAATTATCTTTTGACCTTGTTCACTTGTGAAGAAAAATGTGCTCGAGGCCATGTTAAAGCAGCTACGAGCAACTTTTTCGATTGTTATTAAACAGTATAATTACAATATTGATGCATCACATCTTACCTATAATAGTAGCTGAGACCAACGCAGAGTAGTCTCGCTTGAACCCCGAGTGAATCGGCCAGTGTAGTCTGTCTGTGGCCAGGGAAGATCAGGAAGTGAAATGAAACGGTTTGCAGCAGCCACTTCGGCCATAACCACAAAATAACTTCCAAAAAACCTGTTGGAATATAACGAGAGATGTTCGCGAGAGTATGCGTGGCGTTCACATTGTTATGCTATGTTGCTAGGCAGCGCGAACGGGGTAGGCAGGAAGCTGCGTTTCACTTCCGCGTTTCACTTCCGCGTTTCACTTCCGGGTTTAGCCGGTCCGGCGGTAAGAGAGAGAGAGAGAGAGAGCCCCCTGTTGACGCGAGTTTAGACAGACACAGACTTAATAATCATCTAAGGGAGCAATCTCCAATTCACACGGCTTTGGTCTCAGCTACTATTATAGGTAAGATGTGATGCATCAATATTGTAATTATACTGTTTAATAACAATCGAAAAAGTTGCTCGTAGCTGCTTTAAAAATGCCCAAAAAACGTTCAGATAGAATGGAGCTGCTTCCAAAAGGACTCACCCAAACACAGTCCTGCTGAATATGCAGACAATGGAGTGGAAGCGCTGCTGGGTCCTTGTAGTGATCACTTACAGGTGCTCTTTGGATATTTCGGGTGTACGCCACACAGAAGCTACGCTGCACGCGTGCTGCAGCGACAGTTTCAGCTTCTGTTCTGTTTTTCAAGCATGCAGCATGCTGCATGCGAGCAGCCAAGCATGAAGTCAATGCAAGTTGTGAGCAGGGGCAGGGCAGCGCGAGGCAAAACAGAGCGATGCGTGGACAAAACAGAGTACCGTAAATTCCGGACTATAAGCCGCACCGGTGTATAAGCCGCACCTGCAAAGTTGACTGTTTTTTACATATATAAGCCGCACCGGACTATAAGCCGCGGGTGTTTTAATGGTATTTTCTTTTCTTTTTTTTCTTTTTTTTTTATTGTGTTTTAATGTTTAATTACCATATGTAAGGGTTCATGCACAGAGGGGATTGTCGGGAAAGAGATGGCTGTTTGAGGAAGCTCCCATTTATTAACATTTCAACAAAACAACATAACACAACACCACCTGTGTTTCTTTTTTACAGTGCACACAGTGTCATACAAGCCCTTTTCCCACATGCGCTTTGTACCGCAAAATGACCGGAACGTGGTGTAATGCCTGCATGTGAGAAAGGCGCCGTGCCGGTATAAGCGCGACCCCGTCGTCCCCGACATTTCACCACTTTCGACCTAGTCAGAAGAGCGGTATGCTCTTAAGGGGACGCAAGTGGAAACGGTTCCAGTCATTTTCCGCGACAGTGGTCCTTCAATCATGGGCCAGGAGTAGCCTACACACGTTGCTTAATGTTCCAGCGGGCATAATCTAATCATTCGCGCACATTAAAGCAAACTGGCGAAATGATGTGATAGCCTAATAAGAGCAGTAGCCTATGTCAGCTTGCTGATTTCCGAAGGCAACCCCGGACACATCAAACGAAGCCAGTCTGCTTTCTCTACATACATACAAGCGTTGAGCAGCTTGCAAGCCTTTCTCGCTGTGTCTGTCCTGTGTGGCTGCTGCTCTCGAGCAGAGAGGGGAGGGGGAAATCGGCTGTGTTGATTACGCTGGCGGCTTGACGCTGCTCTTAAGTCAAACGAGTGTGATTTATTGTGTGACAACTGACAAGCGAACTTATTTCGAGTTTTCGTCACTCCCCACCCGCTCTGCAGTGCTGCCGCCCCCCCCTCCCCCCCCATACAGGCAATTTCGCTGATAGATTCCCACATGCCAGAGGAGAGGTGTGAAGGGAAATGTCCGATATTGACTTACAGGTAATTTTCCGGTACGCATGTGGGAAAACGGCTACAGTGTCATACAGTGTGGTGAAAAGAGGGCAAGAGAGGAAATTAAAACAGAAGTGGATTTATAGTTAGAAAGAGTGCTAAAGAAGAGAGAATTCAGTTTTTTTTTTTTTTTTTCTGAAAAAATCCATAGATAAGCCGCACCGTTATATAAGCCGCAGGGGCCAAAAAAGGCCAAAAAACGGGAAAAAAGCCGCGGCTTATAGTCCGGAATTTACGGTAATTCTGGTGTGAATGGCAAGTGTCCTGCTGGAAGCTTCCGTGAAGCGCTGCTTCTGAGATGCTTGTGGTGTGAACCAAGCACAACTAATAAAACCCCTTTTAGACTGGCCAAAAATCCCACTAATATCCACAAACTACAGGGGTTAAAGCAAAATAAAATCTTTTGACTGAAAATTTTCCGAGGCCTATTTTAGCTATTTCGGGCTTTCTAGAGTGTCCGCTTTTTCCCCACCGTGCCGTCGCTTCACATGGGTTTTCATGTAAAAAACGGCAGACAGTGTGTACATCACACTCATTTCACTCTCAAGTTCCCAAACATCCAGTAGGCCTAATGATGCATGAATTGTGTTCTGGGCTGATGTTATAAGGTTCCACGTAGGTATGCCAACAGAGACATATGAAAATGACTGGCTATGATAAATCACAATTAATATATAGATGTTTTTTATCGAGTCAAACAAGTAGGTTAAGGGATCAGTATAACAATTATAACAGTAGCCACAGGAACTACAACAACATTGTCAAACATATGTCCCAACTAAGGAGGTTCCCTTCCACCAGTCACACAGCTCAGCTCCACCCAAACTCTCACCCGTCCTGTCCCACTGAGCTGATGGTCTGGTAGCCTACTGTTATGAAAACACACCAATTAATACTGTCAGACAACACCTAGCATGCCTAGGCTAACCACCTAACGCTAGTGTTACAGTTCAGCATCAAGTGAAGAGGAAACGCCTAATTATAGCTTCATTGACACTCCCAGAGCTGATAAGAGGGGGGGGGGGTGGGGGGAGGATTGTCTTTTCTGATATGTTTCAATGTAAGCAGGTAACATTTGGAGACTTCTCATTGTTCGAATACCTTGCTGCTATTCTGAAATGCTCAACCACTGTGTTACTGCTGAATATCTATAGACCACCAAAATACTCAGGCAGCTTTCTCGTTGAATTTGCTGATCTACTTTCCTTAATTTTTATGGAACATGACTGTATATCTATTAGGGATGGGCATTTCTAGCAAAAACACTATTCGAAATTCGCTGGCCAAATTCGAATTTAATTCGAATTTCGAAAATAAAAATAAAAATGTAAAAAAAAAAAAAAAATTTTTTTTTTTTTTTTTTTGTGAGTGAAATGTTGCATTGTCTCCCCTGATTCTAAGTCTACGGCTTTATTAATTAATATAAAAAGCTTCTGCTGTGGATTTTTAGCTCAAACAAGCATTGCACCACTGAAGTAAAGAACATGTTACATGACATTGACATTTTCGAAAATAAAAAACAGTTTTGACAATCATGAGTGGTTCATTAAATATTTAGTAGGCTCAGGTCTGAGTGCCAAAGGGGTGCCAAAGTCACCCCCTCTCCCTCTTCATGGGATTTCATCTGCCATTAATTTTTCCATAAACCTTGCTTAAAATGCTTATAAAAATTGTTTTACTTGCTCAAACCAAGCGATTTGACTATACTTAGAATCAGGGGAGACAATGCAACATTTCACTCAAAAAAAAAAAAAAAAAAAAAAAAAAAAATTTTTTTTTCGAATTTCAATAATAAAAGTCGACCTTGATAATAACAACGATTATTCGAAAATTCGAAATTCGATGCCCATCCCTAATATCTATTGCTGGGGATTTCAATATTCATATTGATAACCCGACGGATAATTTTGCCAAAGAACTGAATATCTTACTTGATACTTTTGATCTGTCTCAACATGTTTCAGGGCCTACTCACAACCGAGGCCATACCCTGGATTTAGTTATTACTAGGGGCTTCAAGTCCTCTTCTGTGTCGACTATTGATGTTGCGTTGTCTGACCATCTTTGCATCTTTTTTTAAATGGAAATCTCCCCTGAGATCATTAATAGGTCACAAACCGTTAAAAGACGAGACATTAATGTAGGCACCAGCACGCTGTTTATGGAGACATTTTCTTTATCTCCTCCCACATCAGCTTCTGTCAATGACATTCTCGATAACTTCAATTCAACAATTCTGAATGCTATTGATAGTGTGGCGCCTGTTAAGTTAAAATTGCTGTCTGGCAAGATTAAAGCACCCTGGCGAAATTCTGCATCCGTTAGATGCAAAAAGAAAGATTGCAGGAAAGCTGAGCGTAAATGGCGGAAAACTAATCTTCATATTCACTATGATATTTACAAAGAAAGCCTTCACTCCTACAACCTCGAACTGAAAAGGTTGAGACAATCGTTCTTTTCCGAGATAATTAACAAAAATGTGAACAATGCACGCACTCTATTTGCCACAGTTGATAGACTGACTAACCCGCCTCTCTGTGTAGCACCTGAGTTCCTCTCTACTGTCAAATGTAATGAGTTTGCTGCCTTTTTTACGGATAAAATTATTAATATCAGGCAGGCTATTAGTGGCTCCACACCAAGAAATGCTGTGACATCATCCTACCCGCAGATGCCTAGTTCGATAAATTTGTCCCAGTTCAGCGTTATCGACCACGACATCTTAGGGGCCCTTTACATGAGGACAGTTTCTGAAAGAAACGACACAATAGCGTTTCCTTCACACCTTTTCCTTCACACCTTCTCCCTGTTTACATGAGCGCTGTTGAATTTTTTAAACGCCGTAATGTACATGCCAGGTCGCTAGGTGGCAGTGTGATCACCTTATTCTTTGCCCATACAAGGACGCTTACTGGATGACGTAATTTCGCTTTAAACGCGGAAGTAGAGTAAACTTTCCGCAGTCATTTAAAGTTTTAATATTTGTCGGGTGAGAATGTAAGATATATGTGACCAGTTTATCAGAATAACGCCTATTGGAAATCTTTAACGAGCAGCGAGGACCGGGAGCGCTGAGTGTGATCTGTCACCCTACTGCTACTGGCAGTGAGAAAACACTGTCGACGTGCTTTGTAACTATAACGTTACATGCCGACCGGGTACAGCCATCGGCTCCTCGCAGCAGTAACGTTATGAATAGGGGTGTGCCACCTTAGGCACCTCACGATTCGATTCGATTACGATTAAGGGTGCTACGATTCGATTATTAAACGATTACGATTAATCACGATTACGATTTCGATGCATCTTTTCCCCATACAGGATTTCTTTGTCAGTATCTTTTTCCCCATACAGGATTTCTTTGTCAGTATCCATTAATTAAAGGAAACAAACAAATTTACCTCCATTATCTTTTATTTAGATCAATCAGACCAAACACAATACATCCAAAACATTTTACATTTCCCACAACAAAAAGCTGCTCTTTACAGGTGAGATTATTTGAAATAAAGTGCCTTTAGAAACTTCTTTTATTTTAACCAAAATTCTCTGCTGTTTTCACAGATTTAGGATTAATATAAAAAACAAATAGCTTATTCTGCTGTTTTCACAGATTTCTGTACTGGCAGGATTAATACAAAAATAGCTTATTCTGTATTCAGTAATAGAAAATAAAACTTTTAACCAAAATCCTCTGCTTTTTTCACAGATTTCGGTACTAGCATGTTTGTTTAATACAAAACAAATAGCTTATTCATAAATAATAAATAAAGACTTCCAAACAAAATCCTTTACAAATGACCAGTGAGCAGCATAGCATCATCCCACAACAAGCAAACGTTTTCCTATCCACAACCAAAAGCAGCTTTAAAACTAAATAAGTGGCGGATGAATAAAATAACAGAACAGATTCACCCCTTCACCTCCCCTCTCCTTCACTGCCTCCTTCCTTCAGCCCTTCACCTCCTCTTTCACTGCCTACTTCCTTTAGCCCTTCACCACTTCACTTCCTCTCTCCTTCACTGCCTACTTCCTTTAGCCCTTCACCACTTCACTTCCTCTCTCCTTCACTGCCTACTTCCTTTAGCCCTTCACCACTTCACTTCCTCTCTCCTTCACTGCCTACTTCCTTTAGCCCTTCACCACTTCACTTCCTCTCTCCTTCACTGCCTACTTCCTTTAGCCCGTTACGTGTCTTATCGCGATGCATCGAAGAAACGATTTTTCGGCACACCCCTACCCTGCATGCTTTCTTCAGTGATTCCAGTTTCCAGTACTTCGGTTTTGGTCTCGTTTTACAGTTAAGGAACTGCTTTCCGGGCGAAATACCGTATTTTTTGCAAATAAAGCATAAAAAAAAAAAAATTGTAAAAATTGGGGGGAAAAAAAAATGCAAATTTTTGCAAATCGATAATCGAACATTGTGAATCGATTATATCGATTATATCGTATAATCGATTAAATCGATTATACGATTAATCGGCACACCCCTAGTTATGAACATGTTACTGAAGTTGACCGCAGTGTAGCTTAATTCTGAGTGTTGCCAAACTTCATTCATACTGAGGTTTTATTTGGTTGCCAACTCGCGCACGGCTATGACGTATTCGCCTGTGTAGGCACGTCAGAGTTTCTGAAATGTGCCGTTCCAAAGCGATTACATGGAGGCCTCAGCCCCGCTCAGCGGGAAGCGTCTCAAACAATTTCACTCTAGAGGGTGGTTCCAAAATGTGTCGTTTCCTAAGCGCGAATTCGCCGTCGCCGTCTTAACGGGAGGCACTAACGATAAAATAATTCCCCGTTTCCATAGGAAACCGTCCTCGTGTAAAGTGCCCCTTAGAGGAAACTGTGCAAGGCCTTAAATCATATTCGTGCGCTCTCGATACCCTTCCAACAAGCTTTTTTAAAAGCATTTATAACTGTCTGTCGTCGGACCTATTGCAAATAGTTAATAGCTCCCTTTTGACCGGCACTTTTCCTGAGTCCCTGAAAACTGCAGTTATTAAACCCCTACTAAAAAAGCGTAGCCTTGATGCATCGGTAATCAGTAACTACAGACCAATATCTAATCTCCCCTTTATAGCCAAAATAATTGAAAAGGTTATTTACCTACAACTCAATAGATTCCTAACCTCAAATGATCTCCTAGATAAACTCCAATCAGGCTTTCGCCCGCATCACAGCACAGAAACCGCGCTTACTAAAGTCATAAATGACATCAGAATGAACACAGACTCAGGCAAAAATTTGATTCTAGTGCTACTGGATCTTAGCGCTGCATTTGACACTGTTGACCACTCAATTTTATTGGACAGACTGGAAAAGTGGGTTGGGCTATCGGGTACGGTCCTCCAGTGGTCCAAGTCCTATCTTCAAGACAGGAAGTACTTCGTCTCCATTGGCAATTACACATCTGACCTAACTAGGATGACTTGTGTGGTACCTCAAGGATCCAATATGGGGCCCGTTCTCTTCAACCTTTATATGCTCCCTCTAGGCCGGTGGTTCCCAACCTTTTTACACCAAGTACCACCTGAGAAAGTAGTTGGCTCTCCAAGTACCACCATATGACCGACGTTAAAATACAGTCTATTCAGCTATGCACAGTTCCCGCAGGAGGCAAATTTATTCCAACCTGCAGCCTATGTGCAACCTGCAGCAGCTGCACTTGTGCTGGGTTGACTGCTGTCTTCACCTCCTTGTGCTTCATCATTGCTGCTCTCCTCTACTACAGCTCTTTTACGATTCCCTCCCGTTTTGATCCACTTTAGCATCCCTCCTCGTCTTTGTTCACCACTTGTGTAACCATGCGGGGCGGGCAGGTAATTGTGCATGCGCAACAGGTATAGTGTCCGTCAGAAACAAATATTTGTTTCTAAATCTCAAGACAACAAAATAAACCTCAATTTCAATGATCACAAGTTTATTTTCATTCGTAGTATTATTTTGATAGATAAACATGTTTTACAATTGATTTTAAAGTTGGGTTTATTTCATAATTTAAACATTAGTACCACCTACCTTGAGAAACACTGCCAATAATATTAATTATTATTATTTCACTTTCACATGTTTGAAAACTACTACTAATGACCACCATGGATTTTGCACAAAAACTAAAAAAAAAAAATTCACAGAGCCTTCCAAGTACCACCAGCAGGGGGCGCAAGTACCACTTACGGTATGCGTACCGTAGGTTGGGAACCACTGCTCTAGGCCAAATTATGCAAAAAAACAAAGTAGCCTATCATAACTATGCAGACGACACTCAGTTGTATATAACTCTTTCCTCAGCTGACTATGCCCCCATAGAATCATTGTGCCAGTGCATTGATCAAATAAATAACTGGATGTGCCAGAATTTCCTACAGCTAAACAAAGACAAAACAGAGGTGATCGTCTTTGGCCCCAAAGAACAAAGGCTTAAAATCACTGTACGCCTTGAGTCTCTATCCCTGAAGCCTAAGGATCAAGTCAGAAATCTTGGAGTTATTATTGATTCCGATCTCAACTTTAACTCCCACATTAAGTCAATTAGAAAATCAGCTTTTTATCATCTTAAAAATATAGCAAAAATTAGGGGATACATGTCCAGACAGGATCTAGAAAAACTAATTCACGCCTTCATTCATAGTAGGTTAGACTATTGCAATAGCCTTTTTTCTGGTCTCTCCAAAAAAGAACTTAGGCAACTTCAACTCATTCAGAATGCTGCTGCTGGAGTTCTAACGAAGACTAAGAAAGCTGATCATATCACTCCAGTTCTTAAAGGTCCCATTCCGTGCAAAAGCTGTTTTTACTTGTAAATGCATATATACTGCTGTCAGCCCTCCCTGTAATGAGTGGTCACAAGCTCAGAACTGCCACAGTTGGATTTGTCCCTATCCAGCTTCCCCCTGCAGTCTCCTCCAAGCCACACCCCCAAACGCTTCGTTTGCCCAGAGGGGAATTGGGACGTCACAAGCTTCCTCACGCATACTGCGCGGGTCTCTCTCACACAAGCTACCTGCACCATTTTGTCTATAGCCACAAGATTAACACTTCTAGCTGGAGCGACGCCAACTGTACGTGATCCAGCAACTGCGGAGGTGCATTCGGTAAGTCTAGGCATTTTGAGATGTCCTCTTTAGCGTAGCAACGTTAAGTTAACGATAGCGTTAGTTGTAGACACAACCTAGCGTGCTGGTCCACAGACGCTAATCTGATTGGCCGCTGGGAGCCTGGGGCGGGCTCTCCCTCAGCGGCCAATGGGAACTGTTAGTTCTGAATATATTATAGAAACTAGGGGTCGACCGATTATCGGTTTGGCCGATTATTATGGCCGATATTCAACATTTTGCCGATTATCTGTATCAGCATTTTCATTGGCTGTTTGCCGATATAATAATTCAATAAAAAAATGCGCTAATTTGCAGCTGCTGCGGCTGGAAGGAGCCTCTCCTACAGTACTGTAGTTCCCTCTGTGTGATCTGGAGCAATGTCCCTCCCACAGCGCTATCTGATTGGTTACACATCGAGCAATAGCCTATCAGAGAGCTGCTCAGAGATGAAATCTGACACCTCAGTGCTCCAGCCTGCACAGAGGCAGGCCGTGGCCGAGCTGTGCTGCCTCTGTGGAGCGGACAGCGGACTTGACTAGTTGGCTGTTGCGACTGTGTGACAGTCACAGTCTTAAGGTAAAGCTGCAGATATTGCCATGCCGAAGTTGTACTAAAGTTAATATACATAATAATTACCTACGCTGACATTTCAAAAACACCACGATCTTATGAGCGATTCGTATGAAGCGCAGCCTCGCACAGTGCAAAGTGTGTGGAGATAGGTCTGTCTATAAGTGAGAGAGATGATTGTTGCAGTGATAACGATAAGATAACAGAGATTATTTGTGTACTGATAGCATATATCTTTGAGTAACGTTGGTGCCTGCTGTGCAAGTGCAACTCAAACTTATCACCGTCCACCGCTGTTGAAGAGGGCAAAATAGCCTAGTAACCTCACAAAGCAGTGTATGGGGCACTAGTTTTTAATTCCATAGTAGCGTGCGTGTCCATGGTGTAGCGTCGCTCTTTTTGAATCAAATGGCCATGGTTGTCAGTAGCGAAGCTGTTTTATTGATCCAGTCGCGCTGCGTGTCCGAAAAATACATTGGCAGGCAGGCATGTCTGGGCAAGCTGCAGCGGACTTTTTTTCTGCTCTCTCTGACTCTCTCTCTGCTTGGAACAAGGAACCGAATAAACTAGGACGAGACATTTCGTCAGCGGACTCTAGAATGAAACAAGGAACCGAATAAACAAGGATGAGACATTACATCAGCGGATGCACGGATGAACGTGTTTGTTTCAGTATTCTCCTTTGAGAGCCTGGGGGTGAGGTTAGTGTCAGGTGTAAGCGGAGGGAAACCCTCTATTATTTTGTTACTGTAGTGAGTCGGTGTTAGTTTGTTAAAAGTATAAGTCCACAGCTTTATCTTGATAATGTGCCCAAGTCTCCACTAGATTGAACAAACACACACACACACACACACACACACACACATACACTTTGATTCATATCAATATTAATAGAGTGAATATTTTCAAATAATATTGTAGTTGGATAAACTGAAGAAAATGAATTTCAACAACGGGTCGTGTTATTCTAAATTTTGACACCAAGATTTAAATTTTTACTGCAAACATATATCGGTTCCAAAATATCGGTTATCGGTGTCTTTCATTGCCGATAATCGATATCGATATCGGCCCTGAAAAACCCATATCGGTCGATCCCTAATAGAAACAGACCTTTCTTGGGACGAGGAAGGGACAACTCCGTCACGACAAACGGGGTTGCTATATTTTCGACAAATTAATCCAGAATCATGTTTTATGGACCAGAGACACACGTTTTTAAGAGGTTACAGCTGCACGAATTGGGACCTTTAAGTCCTTACACTGGTTGCCAGTGTGTCATAGAATAGATTTTAAAATACTGTTATTAGTCTATAAATCACTTAATGGCCTAGGCCCAAAATACATAGCTGAATTGCTCCCACGCTACGAACCGTCTAGAACTCTTAGGTCAACAGGGTCCAGCTTATTAACTGTCCCTAGGATCAAATCAAATCATGGGAAGGCTGCATTTACCCACTATGCTTCTGCTAGCTGGAACAAATTGCCTGAAGACCTCAGATCTGCCCCAACTTTTAAAAATAGACTATAGACTTTTATGTTTACCGTCGCTTTTTAACTGCTGACAGCTACTATGCAAACCCAATGAGTCCTCTATAAGTTTTTAGCTCTTTCTGCAACTGCTGCGCCTGTTGCTTAATGCACTTTTTATACTCTTTTTTAAAGTTTTGTTGTGATGCTTTTAAATGTCCATTTTATTCTCTTCTTTTCTTTTCCTGTCAACCATTTTATGTGAAGCACTTTGAATTGCCTCTGTGTATGAAATGTGCTATACAAATACACTTTCAGAATTTCAGAACTAGTATCATGGTGGAGTCAGGTAACAGATGAAATCAACATCTTGTTATCAACTAACTCAGAGACTAGCAGCAGCTGACACATCTAATGCTAACCAGAAAGTTAGTAACCAACTAGTTACTGCGCTAGCAACAGTTGTTTGTAAATGTTATCACGTTGCGTTACAGATAGGTGCCTATAGCTCATTCAGTAACGTTAGCATTGACGCTAGTGAAACTCCACTAGACTTTTTCTCTCCATCAAATAACGTTATTCTGCTGACATGCATCTTTATGGTGGAAATGACAATTAGTGACATGTGGTCGTGGAAAAAGCGTCAACCTCCCGCGCTGTCGGGGTGAAAAATACACCGAAAATAATAATGTTAACGTTACTGCAGCAAACGTTTGAGCGTGTGTGTTAGCAAGTTTTACCTGTCCAATAAAAGACAACTCCGCATCGCGCATGTTTTTAAAGTTCCTCCACCTTTGCAGTAATAAATTAACTCCAATTCTCACAATAACAAACTTCTTCAGTCCAATGCTGTCATTAGGGATAATTTAACGTTAGGAACGAACACTGTCTGAGAGGCAGATCTGCAACAGTGTTTTGTTTAGCGTTACATATTAGGAGTGGCTTTGCAGGGTCGCGTTCAGCGGGCCGAAAACATAGCACAACATAGCAAAACATTTATCAGCGAACATAGTGGTGCATTGAAACAGGCAAGGAAACATGACGTTCAACCTGGAAACCGTAGCAATACATTTTCAGACTTATTGTGGCTTGAACACAGCCCAGGAGAATCATTTGGACATCCGGTCAGAATTTCTCAAAATAAAAGCTTTCATTCAAACTCAATACAATACACATTGAAAATATACAAAGGGGCTTTAATTTTGGTATTTTTCACATTTCATATCTGGCTCCAATAGACGGAAATCCGTCGTAGCGACGGAGAACTTTAATCCCTGCCTACAAACTAGTGGGATTTTCTTCAGTCTAAAAGTTTCCAAGCCGGGCCGTTTAGCCGATAGAGCAACCCTGCAAGTGAGGTGGGTTTTTACGCGGCGGCTCTGTTCCGGCTGGCGATATAAATCTTGGCAGTGGTCCAACCCATGATTTTCCGACTCTGCTTCTGAGTTGCCGTCTCTTTTCCAGCGTGAGTCAGTGAGATTTAGTGATTGCCACAGCCTGGAACTCGACTTTCTTAACGGTTAATTATTTTACATTGACGGAATATGCAGAGAAAAAAAAGCATCTCTCATGCACGAGTGCACCCCACAGCCCAGGCGCAGACAGCGTCAAGTCAGCCAGAATGTAAGTAGGTCGTCCGCTTTAGCTCTTTCAGAAATCAAACCCTTGTTGTAACGTTAAACATTTTGAGTCATGCTCTACAGACATTACAACCTGGTGTTAAATGCTCAAAAACACAATGGAGATGATTGTGGATTACAGGAGGAACAAAGCCCCACCTTCCCCCATCACCCTGGGTGACTCCCCAGTCAACACTGTGGAGTCCTTCCGCTTCCTGGGGACGTCCATCAGTCACGACCTAAAATGGGAGCTGAACATCAGAGCTCTCACCAAGAAGGCACAGCAGAGGATGTACTTTGTACGGCAGCTGAAGAAATTCAAAGTGCCAAAGGCCACGATGGTGCACTTCTACACCTCCATCGTTGAGTCCATCCTCACCTCCTCCATCACCGTCTGGTGGTATTCTGCTGCCACTCTCAAAGACATTAACAGACTTCAGCGCATCATCCGCTGCGCTGAGAAGATAATCGGATGCAACCTGCCATCCCTCCAGGACCTGCATGCAGCCAGGACACTGAAGCGGTCTCGCAAGATCATGGCCGACCCCTCCCACCCTGGCCCCAAACTCTTTAAGACACTCCCCCACGGCAAGAGACTGAGGTCTACCAAGACCAGAACCACCAGCCACAAGACCAGCTTCTTCCCAACCTCCATCAGCCTCACCAACAAGGCCCGGAAACCCCTTCCACCAAGGACCTCACCAACAACACCCCCCACCCCCACCCCCCGCAAACGCACTACCTCCTCCTGAACTTAGCTGAACCCCCCCCCCCCCCCCCATAAAACTGTAACTCATATCTAATTTAATGACTGTTTAACTGGGACTGTAAATTCATGTAAATCCATTGCACATTTAATGCCTATTTAACTTAGCCTGTAAATTTCATGTACATTCAATGTAAACTCTTATTTAACTCAGACTGTAAATTCATGTAAATCCACTGCCTATTTAACGTCTATTTAACTCGGTCTGTAAAGCTCATGTAAATTCTACGTACGGTAAATTCATATTTATTATCCACAGAACACTTCACCACTCATGTACATATTGTATATATTTACTCGATTTGATTGCACTTGCAACTTTGTGATTGTCTTTAGTTATCTTCCTACTTCTTATCTCTGTATATTGATGTGACCGCTATGCTGCATACAGACACTAAGACAAATTCCTCGTATGTAACTTGCATACTGTGGCAATAAAAGTGATTCTGATTCTGATTCTATGTAATCTTAACATCACAACGAGTATTTGGATACAATATTTGCTGCTTCGTTTGTTGAAACACCTTTTTCTCCTCCAATGTGCATCAGTCAGGCTGTTTACTTGTTTAAATTACATTAGTTTGAAATTTTGACCCGGAAGTTTCCATTTTGTTCACCATTCACACAAGAAGCCTTCTCTTTTCCTCTCAGCGCCTACTCGGCGCGCCTTGAACCCGCCCACAACTCCCATTGACTTCATGCCTGGCTTGACGCATCACGCTTGCAGGGTATATGCAGCAATCCTGAAGTTAAATTCAAGACTTTTTCAAGACTGTTTCAAGACCCTTCCAATAAATGTCAAGACCCCATCGCCACTTCGAGCTGTAACCGATTACATCAACGACACACCTTCAACTAACACAATTACCGTAAATTCCGGACTATAAGCCGCGGCTTTTTTCCCGTTTTTTGGCCTTTTTTGGCCCCTGCGGCTTATATAACGGTGCGGCTTATCTATGGATTTTTTTCCAAAAAAAAAAAAAAAAAAAAAAAAATCTCTCTTTTTTAGCACTCTTTCTAACTATAAATCCACTTCTGTTTTAATTTCCTCTCTTGCCCTCTTTTCACCACACCGCGGACACTGTGTGCACTGTAAAAAACAACACAGGTGGTGTTGTGTTATGTTGTTTTGTTGAAATGTTAATAAATGGGAGCTTCCTCAAACAGCCATCTCTTTCCCGACAATCCCCTCTGTGCATGAACCCTTACATATGGTAATTAACACATTCAGTGCCAGCGACGCCATATGGCGTCATTAGAAATTTACCGTACAGTGCCAGCGACGCCAAATGGCGTCAATAACTCGATTTTTTTTTTTTGACGGGGGGGTGTCGATCTATGCCTCTTACATCGCCTCTTACAATATTCAGAGGTATTGAATGTGTCTAACCTATTTTACAGAACCCTTAGGTGGCGACAGCGCTCTCCAGATGAGAGAACGTGGAGTGAAACACACAGAAGAAGTCATTGGGGGGAAGGAAATCGCATCGCATCCGTCCGTATGCAGCGGCTTCATTGAAGCAACGTTTAGCTGTGCCCCTGCAGCAGCCAATCTGCTATCACAATTGAGCACCTCGGTGTCCACTGCAACAGCCTCCGTGTCCGCTGCAACACATGATCAGCCGTGGATTTGTTATTATTCTCAACTCGAAGCATGGGAGCTGGTACACGCGGCTGTAAAAAAGCAGTATCTAGCGGACTTTTTCAGTGCTGAGCACAGGCAGACAAAACAGCAGAGCAGAGAGACACTCCTCCCACAACGGGGGGGGGGGGAGGAGGAGGGGGGGAGGTGGGCACGCAGAGCCAAGTACACAACACAGACCCAGACAGCAGGACAGGGTTGGCAAACGCAAGCCAGAATATCCGATGCCCACCAGCAGCAAAAGATCAGCAAGAAGCTGCAACCAGCAGCGCATGCAGGCGCCAGCGCTGCTGGTTTCAGCTAAAAATATTATTCTTCCAAACAAAATTCCCTTGCCTTCACTGTTTTATTGAAGGAAATTATTTTTGAGGTGTGACTACATCAGAAAATTAGCTTCAGAGTCAGTGATGTGCTTGAAATGTTTAATTTCACAAAAGGCTCATTATCTCAGCTCGTAGAAAAAAAGCTCTGTTTTTCGTTCAATCAAGCTATCTTCTCCGGCTCATAACTAAAGAACGGAAAATGGGATCAATAAACTTTTTTTTGCAGGTGATAGAAGAGAGTCTCATCGTTATTTGTGCGTGTTCAGTGTTTACATAGTAATTATTAAAGAAATTATATGACTGTTTTAAAATGCATTGCGGCCTATGTGGCACAGCAAGCAACCTTTTGCCCAAGGGCCGTGGCACTGAAAGTGTTAAACATTAAAACACAATTAAAAAAAAATATATATATATATATATATATCATTAAAACACCCGCAGCTTATAGTCCGGTGCGGCTTATATATGTAAAAAACAGTCAACTTTGCAGGTGCGGCTTATACTCCGGTGCGGCTTATAGTCCGGAATTTACGGTACTATACATTTTGAGTTTGAGATTGCAAAACTAAATGGTCTTAGTTTGCCATAACTTCTATGCACTGTATCAATACAACAGAATTCAGATAGGCTGGGAAGGAATAAAGCTCAAGAGAATAAATTGTGTGACTACCCCAAAGGCACGGTTTATTTAAACAAAAACAAAAAAAGTATATTTATAACAATAACATGCTCGCTCGCTCACTCACTCACTCACACATGCACACAACAGTGTTTCCCTGAGGATTTGGAGAGATCATGGTGGATAGACCCTGGACCCTCTTGAAAGAAAATTTTGTACATTTTAAAGTAAGATGCATCAATCTGGTGCACTCTGAGAGCAAAATGAAGAGATTGAATTTAAATTAATATATGTGGCAGTCAAACTATTGTGGCGTGAGACACACTGATCAACTGTCACTGATACAATGCTACAATTCCTCAGAAAGAGACCTGTGGCGTCATAGTTTCAATGTTGATGCACACACACAGCCTCTGTCTGTGTGCTGGTGAGCAGCCCCCCCCCCCCCCCCCCCCCCCACACACACACACACAGCAATACGTTTTGATAACGACATGCTGGCCTACACATAATGTTATTTGCTCAGTCAAGTAACATTAACGTTAGAGAGCGCAAAGATAGCTGGTGCTAATTAGCGTTAGCCATGTTAGCCTATGAAAGTGTTTAGCTGACATTAATCCTGCTGCGGGTGGAAATGGTCTGTGTCCGATACGATGTATGATGACGCAAGACAACGTTTTAACCATTGACAGTATAGTTTTAACGTACCTTGAATTTGGCAAATAAGGATGGCGTTCCCGCATGTTTAATCCTCCCTGGCCATCTGTGCTTTTACCCAAAATATTCCCACAATATTATATTTGTATTTTTCGACGGAGGAAAAGTTCTGGGGGTTCTCTGGTTCTTATCCTTCAGCAGCCATTATCACGTTGAATTGCAACAATAGCCTACGCACGGTTGTAAACAGTTGATGACTTCTTGGCAAGCAGTCAGTGATGATCACGCACAGCTACACTGATTGCTCGTGTTGCCGGGGGGAGGGGCAGCGTAAATGCACTCTGTCAAGCGACCTGGGCACTTTCTCTCAAGCTGATACTGTGGGGAGCGGTGGGGAGGCGGAGAATGACTTGATAAACAAAACATGTGCGCTGTTGTGAGGACCAAAATAAATGAATTCAGGTCAACTTTTGTCAAAATCTTTGGACATATTCACATCGAAAAATAACCCATTTAAACACATTTAAAGGGTCTTGAATTTGAAATTTACTTAAGACTTTTCTGAAAAAAGTATTGAAATTTTATACTTTTCAAGGGTCTTGATTTTCCCTAAATTGAATTCCCAACTTTCAAGACTTTTCAAGACCCCGCGGATACCCTGGCTTGGAAAATAGGCGTGAATGCTGAACGATCGTTGGAGCAAGGCGTGAGCGTGGCTTCGACGTGGCTTCAGCATGACATGCGCACGGGTGGTGTGAACGGCTTCGAGCGGCTAACTGAAATTTGTGGGTTCAGCGTAGGTAGAGCTTGGGTTGAGCATTGCTTCAGCGTCCTGTGTGAATGGGGGCTAAAGGCTGAATTATACTCGACCAAGCTCGTTGGGGGTGGGGCCCCGCGAGTCTCCGTGCAGACCCCGCGCTGGGGTTGATGCCATTATACTCAGAAAGTGATCAGCATGTATTGTACAATGGTAAATAGTGAGAACAGCCTAGTGAAACGCTATTATGTGCAGTACTGAGTGCGCTTTCACTCTCAAACGACCCCACATCAGCACATAAAGGAATCACCAAACTTGTTTTTACTGAATAGCCGTTTTACTTCTCAGCCCTGATTGCCTACTCTGTGATGCTTTTAATCTCTCTCAATAATGCTCTCAACACAACACATTTACTTGGTGAAATGACTAAAAATGAACAGTTGCAAATCAAAGTTTATAGCCTACCACATGGGTCAAGAAATGTGGCGAAAACACAGCTCAGTGTTCAGGGTTCAGTGGCTTGAAAGCGGCCATGTTTGGAGAGAAGCTCGCGCTGTTAGAAAAAAAATCATGCACAAGGCGAGCGCCCGACGGAGCTAGCGAATAACCACGGCCAACAAATTTACGTCATTTGACGCGCCCGGCCCGCGCTCCACCCACGCGCCCTTCACGGCAGGGTGAGCATAATTCAAGCTTTAGACAGCAGATTTCAAAGTGTGAGGTGCGCCTTCCCTGGGGGGGTGCGAGCCAACTTCAGGGGAGGCGTGGCATGACGTGACGCGGAAAAATCAGAGAAGAAAATACGCAGCCTCCACCAGACATGTCCGCGCGGTCACAAAAGTATGCGGGTCTGCAGAGAGCCTGCGCGCACACCCGGACCCTGGCGCACTCGCGGATAGAGCTTCAGCCGGAGGCAGAGCGCCCTCAATCTGGCTGCCTCTGTTGAGGTGAGCTCAGGGTGTCAGAGGAAAAACTAGGAAGAAGGAAATCGTGATTTTACGGAATGCGTGTTTCACAAATCCGATTGCGGCAGTTCTTTGTAAGTACACCAAACACATACTGTATATTATGGTCATATTTTTGCATCTGCTGGGGTGTAGTCTGACTGGGCTGAAGCAGCATGGTGGACTTGCTCTCCCATTGGTGCCGACCATTTCAGTCGGTGCCGGATGGAAATCCCATTCCGCTCCCTGCAAGCTCCGCTCTGACTGCGGCTGCGACCATATTTGGATTTCCTTTCCACGCCCCCCGTGTCGAATCTGTATGCCTCTGCTGCTGTACGTGTCGAATCTGCCGAGCTCAAATGCCTGCACCGCTGCCTTTGAAACAATAACAGCAGCGCTAACCGCTAACTCGTTGCTACACGCTGAAAACGATTGATGTGGATTATGCAATGAAGCCAGCCTGCATGGTACGTTCGGTGGATGGCTGTTAGAGCCTTTTCCCCCTCTAGTCCACAGTGAAAGCCTTCCCCAGCCAGACTCTCCCAGCCTCTTTGCTGGGAGAGTCTGGCAAGCTAGACTAGCTGGGGAGCTATTTCAGACAGATTTTACAAGATTTATGGGCTGGGGAACTGTCTGTCCGCGCTGGCCACCCTGGCTGCAGACACAGTCCATATGCAGTGTTTCCCATACATAAAGGAATTTGTGGCGGGCCGCCACAATAATATTTGGACCGCCACAAAATGATGTTGACCAAAAAAAAAAAAAATTTTTTTTTTTTTTTTTACAGTGCACCTGAACGCAACATGCAAGATATCCGCTGAATAAGTGTCCAATAAATGTTCATGTCATTCTGGCCAATACTTCTGTTATAGCATTTCAGTCTGGAATATGGAATATCTTTCAATAATCTATGATTTAGCTGCTAAATTGTCAAATACCGCCATCTGCTCGCTACCCAGGCACTTATGTATGTACTTAACCTAACTAACTTAACCTAACTATCAGGTGTGCACAACATTGTCAGCCTAAACTCCGGCTGACACCCCAAAAACCTACAATCCGCTACAGAAAAATGTATGTTTGTTTATTAACTGGCCCCTCGGCTTCCATCATTTCACGAAAGTGGCAAAGCAAGTTGAGTATCCCTGACCTATAGGGAGAAATTTAGTTTGTCATTGTAAACCCACACCACAGTAATGATGACATGTTCTTACTTAGATCTAGCCTTTTAATTTTGCTCTTAAGCTTTCTCAAAGTACACCAAATTCATGCATTTTACTTTAAAATGTGTTAAAAAAATTATTAAAAGTCCTTCAGAGTGGATAAAGATGTTTAAAAGAAGATACCGTAAATTCCGGACTATAAGCCGCGGCTTTTTTCCCGTTTTTTGGCCTTTTTTGGCCCCTGCGGCTTATATAACGGTGCGGCTTATCTATGGATTTTTTCAAAAAAAAAAAAAAAAAAAAAAAAAAAAAAACTCTCTTTTTTAGCACTCTTTCTAACTATAAATCCACTTCTGTTTTAATTTCCTCTCTTGCCCTCTTTTCACCACACCGCGGACACTGTGTGCACTGTAAAAAACAACACAGGTGGTGTTGTGTTATGTTGTTTTGTTGAAATGTTAATAAATGGGAGCTTCCTCAAACAGCCATCTCTTTCCCGACAATCCCCTCTGTGCATGAACCCTTACATATGGTAATTAAAACATTAAAACACAATAAAAAAAAAAAAAAAAAAAAAAAAATACCATTAAAACACCCGCGGCTTATAGTCCGGTGCGGCTTATATACCGTAAATTCCGGACTATAAGCCGCGGCTTTTTTCCCGTTTTTTGGCCTTTTTTGGCCCCTGCGGCTTATATAACGGTGCGGCTTATCTATGGATTTTTTTCAGGGGGGAAAAAAAAAAAAAACGGAATTCTCTCTTCTTTAGCACTCTTTCTAACTATAAATCCACTTCTGTTTTAATTTCCTCTCTTGCCCTCTTTTCACCACACTGTATGACACTGTATGACACTGTGTGCACTGTAAAAAAGAAACACAGGTGGTGTTGTGTTATGTTGTTTTGTTGAAATGTTAATAAATGGGAGCTTCCTCAAACAGCCATCTCTTTCCCGACAATCCCCTCTGTGCATGAACCCTTACATATGGTAATTAAACATTAACACTTTGAGTGCCACGGCCCTTGGGCAAAAGGTTGCTTGCTGTGCCACATAGGCTGCAATGCATTTTAAAACAGTCATATAATTTCTTTAATAATTACTATGTAAACACTGAACACGCACAAATAACGATGAGACTCTCTTCTATCACCTGCAAAAAAAAGTTTATTGATCCCATTTTCTGTTCTTTAGTTATGAGCCGGAGAAGATAGCTTGATTGAAGCAAAAACATCCCTTTTTTTCTACGAGCTGAGATAATGAGCCTTTTGTGAAATTAAACATTTCAAGCACATCACTGACTCTGAAGCTAATTTTCTGATGTCTGGGTCTGTCTGGGTGAAGTGTATGCTGCTCTGCGTGCTCCCCCCCCCGCCCCCCCCTCAACTGCACACGCCTCCTGGGTGTGTCTGTTGGCTCTCAGTCTCTGCTGAGTTTGCTGCGCACACACAGTGAATGGTGCGCGACACCCAGCTTTTTGGTTCCGCGTGTGTTTGTCACGGGCTCGCATGCTTCCAGTTCGGAATAATAAGGCTGATTATGCGAATGTGCTGTTGCAGCGTACACGGAGGTGCGAGTTGTGACAGCGGATGCTGCTGCTCTGGGCACAGCTGGCGTTGTGCTCGTTGTGCTTCTGCACGTCGATGCATACGGACGGATGCGATGCGATTTCCTCCTTTTCCCCAGTGACTATTTCTGTGTGTTTGGCTCCTTTTTCTCTGATCAGGAGAGTGCTGTCGCCACCTAATGGGTTTGTAAAATAGGTTATCGACCTCCAATAGCTACAATATTGTTAGAGGCGACGTAAGAAGCTTAGATCGACACCCCCCCGTCAAAAAAACAATTTGGAGTTACTGACGCCATTTGGCGTCGCTGGCACTCTACGGTAAATTTCTAATGACGCCATATGGCGTCGCTGGCACTCAATGTGTTAAAACACAATAAAAAAAAAAAAAAAAAAAAAAAAAAACATTAAAACACCCGCGGCTTATAGTCCGGTGCGCTTATATATGTAAAAAACAGTCAACTTTGCAGGTGCGGCTTATACACCGGTGCGGCTTATAGTCCGGAATTTACGGGTATGTAAAAAACAGTCAACTTTGCAGGTGCGGCTTATACTCCGGTGCGGCTTATAGTCCGGAATTTACGGTATTTGAAAAAAGAAGATAAAGACGTTTTAAAATCTTAAAGTCCCTGGAAACCAAAATCCACAAAAACGTTCTAACTATGTTATTTAGGGTCTTATGTTAGTAATTTTGTGCCTCCGAAATTATTATACATTACTTTCAACCCAAAGCCTTAAAATCGCCACTTTTCTACAAGATTCTACAAAGTACTTCCTCATTGAAGACAGCAGTGCGCGAGGTGCTAAAACGCAGGAGCTTATGACGTCATAAGCTCTATATAACCTTTGTACACGCGCACAATCCGCACCCACCCTGCTTTTGTCCGTTCTTTGCCCCAGTGACAGCGCTCCCTCGCTGTCCGTCTCCCTCCCACTCTGTGTGCCGCCGTCCTCTCTCTCTCTCTCTCTCTCTCTCTCTCTCTCTCTCTGTCTCGGGACTAGTGAGAGAGAGCGAGAGACACGCAGGTTATTCTCTCTTTCTCACACACACACACACACACACTCGCGAGTGCTGTGTAACTCGATCTCTTTCTCCGTTTCCCTCCCCCCTCTGTCTCGCGCTCTCTCTCTCTCGGCAAACCTGCTGCAGAAAGGACACGCCCACACAGTCCGCGGGAGAAATACACTCTAAAAAATAATGATTTTCTCATGAGTTTTGCCAGACTGTCAAACCTAAATTTATATACTTTGCGACGTTCATCATCGTTCAAATTTGGCTGGTGGCTTATTAACATAGGGTCCTGTGATGTGATGAACTCAAAATGCTAAATAATAAAGAAATATTTCTGGTTTCCAGGGACTTTAAAGAATATAGGATAAACATTTTTGGAACTCGTTATGCCACGAGTGGAGAATACAACAATAACAGTAATGCAAGTGTAGTGACATTTTCTTCAGTCTTAAAGTTTACAAGCCGGGCCGTTTAGCCGATAGAGCGACCCTGCAAGTTTGGTGGGTTTTTACACGGCACCTCTGCTGCGGCTGGTGATATAAATCTTGGCGGTGGTCGAACGCATGATTTTCGGACCCTGCTTCTCGTCCTCCTGAGCCCCTTTTCCAGCGTACGTCAGTGAGATTCACTGATTCCTACAGCCTGAAATTCGCTTTTCTTAACAGTTCATTTACATTGACCGAATATGCTGAGATAAAAAAGTGTCTCTTGTCATGCCCACACAGCCCAGCCCCAGGCTCATAGACTGCGTCAAGTCAGCCAGAATGTAAGTAGGTCGTCTGCTTTAGCTCTTTCAAAAGAAAGTACTCATTGTAACGTTCACATTTTGAGTAATGCTTTACAGCTTCACTATTATGTAATCTTAACATCAGAACGAGTATTTTGATACAATGTTTGCTGCTTCATTTGTTGAAACACCTTTTTCTCCTCCGAAGTGCATCAGTGAGGCCATTTACTTGTTTAAATTACATTAGTTTGAAATTTTTACCCGGAAGTTTCCATTTTGTTTTGGCTGGCCTGACGTGTCTGGACCCCCGTGAGAGAAGAAGGGAAAAGGGAGGGGGAAGAGACAGCCCGCAGCGGTAGAGAAACGCGGGCTGAGAGTCCGATCTAAAAGTTTAAAAGGCGATGCTGCTACCCCCTGCTGCTTTCCTGGGTAACAAAAACACGTGTACTAGTGGGACTTTTGATGTAAAAAAGGTATAAGTGTGTGACCGTACCTTCTAAGAGAAGTGTGTGTGACTGTAACTAAGTCTGTGACCGTAGAGAAGTACCGTAAATTCCGGACTATAAGCCGCACCTTTTTTCCCGTTTTTTTGCCTTTTTTGGCCCCTGCGGCTTATATAACGGTGCGGCTTATCTATGGATTTTTTCAAAAAAAAAAAAAAAAAAAAATCTCTTTTTTAGCACTCTTTCTAACTATAAATCCACTTCTGTTTTAATTTCCTCTCTTGCCCTCTTTTCACCACACTGTATGACACTGTATGACACTGTATGACACTGTGTGCACTGTAAATAACAACACAGGTGGTGTTGTGTTATGTTGTTTTGTTGAAATGTTAATAAATGGGAGCATTACATATGGTAATTAAACATTAAAACACAAAAAAAAAAAAAAAAATACCATTAAAACACCCGCGGCTTATAGTCCGGTGCGGCTTATATAAGAAAAAAATAGTCAACTTTGCAGGTGCGGCTTATACACCGGTGCGGCTTATAGTCCGGAATTTACGGTAGGTTACTGTAACTAAGTCTGTGACCGTAGCGAAGTGTGTGTGACTGTAACTAAGTCTGTGACCGTAGAGAAGTGTGTGTGACTGTAACTAAGTCTGTGACCGTAGAGAAGTGTGTGTGACTGTAACTAAGTCTGATGACCGTAGAGAAGTGTGTGTGACTGTAACTAAGTCTGTGACCGTAGAGAAGTGTGTGACTGTAACTAAGTATGTGACCGTAGAGGTTTGTGTGACTGTAACTAAGTCTGTGACAGTAGAAAAGTATGTGACTGTAACTAAGTGTGTGACCGTAGAGAAGTGTGTGACTGTAACGAAGTCTGTGACCGTAGAGAAGTTTGTGTGACTGTAACTAAGTATGTGACCGTAGAGAAGTGTGTGACTGTAACAAAGTCTGTGACCGTAGAGAAGTTTGTGTGACTGTAACTAAGTGTGTGATCGTAGATACGTGTGTGTGTGACTGTAACTTAGTGTGACCGTACCTCTTTCATCCTGAAGAAAGCCATGCCAGTGAGCAGTGAGTCCGATCCGGCCTGATGCTGCCTCCCAATCCTCTTCAGCTCCAACTGGTCTGCCACTTCCTGTAGTCCGCCCTACACATACACATACACACACAAACAATCTCAAGCTTCATTTTGACATTGGCAACTGCATTTCCAGGTACACAAGCGCAGCCGCAGTGGTTCTCAAAGTGGGGTCTGGGGACCCCAGGGGTCTTTGAGAGGTTCCAGGGGATCCCCAGCAATGATTAATTTTCACTATAATCCCATCCAGAATTAACACAATGACAGAATGTATGACTGTTTTGTTCATGGGTTTGATACACTTTCTGTAATAAAATATCTAAAAGCAAAACTCTTATCAGAAGGGGGACACTGGAAAAAATCTTATCAAATGAGGTCTGTGTCGTGGTCTAATTTGTGAGTTTAGGGTCCTTGACGTGAAAAAGTTTGAGAAGCAGTGCACAAGCGGGTCTGAAATGAACATTTGCCAAATAATGCCAAAGGCTTACAGTCTTCGGTCTTTGGCCGTTCTCAACTGTTGTCTCTGCTGCCCACCGTACACACTCTCTGACTGAGTCAGTCAAAGCAAAGCAATGGCTTTGTATCAAACTGGCTCCTGATTAGGGGTGGGACAAAATATTGTGATACTTTCTCTGCGATACATTATCGATACACTGGTACCCGTATTGTGATACCATATTGCGATGCCAGATTTTAGTGAGGCATTATTTTGTATCCTTCCTTTAAACATTTTGACTTCACACATGGAGTCATGGACAAGTTGCAGTCAGTGGGCGTTAAAGAGGCAATATGCAGTCTACACTTTGTTGTATATTGGTTCATGTCAATTCTATGAATAAATACAATTCCTGCTTTTTATGGATATTCTTTCCTCTTCAGTTACATAAGTATTGTGATGTATTGCAGATTAAATGTCTTGCAATATGTCGATTATCGCAGATTCGTTGTATCGTGATACCATCGTTATCGAAAACCAAGTATCGCGATGGTATCGTATCATGAGTTACTCTGCGATTCCCACCCCTTCTCCTGATTGGCTGCCTGTTATTTGGGAAACTGCTGCTTCTTAAATTTCAATGGAAAGTGCCAAATGTGTGTTTCAGTCAGACTTGCAGGCTGCGACCGTTATTTACCTTTAGGTTCTTGCAGCTCTTCATTAAGTACTTGACATCGTAGATTGCAGGAAAGAAGAGGTTGAGGATCTGGAAGAAGTCGTGCTCCTCCTCGGGGAGCCGTGCATCCGTTAGGAGCTTCACCAGGTAGCCGAAGTCGTAGCCACTGCCGAGCACAGAAAGTGGATTTATTAGAGTTCTGTCTGCAGAAACACTACACTGACACACTGATGTCAGGCAGTTCCAACTAACACTTTTCTGTTCTGCAAATAATTTGATGTGAAAAATTTTATATCACCTCCTTAAATCAGAGATTACGTATTGATATCAATTCAGACGGAAAAAATAATAAAAATTACATTTCTATATATTGGTGTTTTTTGTTTTGTTTTTTACTAGATTTCTTGCTAGGGAGGCAAGAGTCTGAAACAGTATTAAAGACCTTTTAAAGCCTTAGATTGGCAACTTTGTAAAATTTTAAGATTCATAAAGCAGAGTCCTTTGAATTGGCATCAAAAACCAACCTGTGGAAGGAGAGCCACTTGACGTTTTCACACAGCACCAGGCCAGAGGTCATGAGCAGCTCAGCGAAGTAGAGCGTGTCAATTCCCTCTTCTTCGTGCTTTTTGAACTGCAGGCCGGAGTTCTGTAGCAGGTCGATGGAGTCCTGCGAGTACATGTCTTCTCTGCGGAGAAACACAAAGACAACTGCAGATTCAGATACAATTAGTGATGCACGATGTATCTGCAATCATATCGGTATCCGCCGATGTTCGTCATTTCTTAACTCATTCATGGCCAGTTTAGGACTGCCAATATTTAGCACAGGCCAAAGATTTTCATAATTGTTGGTCATCTTTCAAGACCCACAGTAAATTATCTATTAGCACCAAAGTGATTTGCAATACCTCAAAATGAAGATGTACGTCTCTGGGTTCACCAGGGGAAAAAAAGTGAGCTTTTAGCATGTTCTGTACTCTACTTATAGCCATTTATATACACCCTGTTTTCACCAAAAAGGTCTCTCGGAGAAGAGAAACAGCAGAAAAGGCAATTTTTGTAAAAGACACAATCTCAGGCAGAACTCGCTCTCAATTCTTTTATTTTGAACTGTATTGACATCAGACATGTAAATATTATTCATTATGACACAAATGACAAAAATATATATATATATATATATATATATATATATATATATATATATATATATATATATATATGAAGTGCTTTTTTTACATTCAACAATACAGTTTACTCAGTGTGAGTGAGTGTGCAGACAGACAGACAGACAGACAGACAGACAGACAGACAGACACAGACACAGACACAGACACAGACACACACACACACACACACACACACACACAGAGAGAGAGAGAGTTCTGTCCACAGCTGCTGCTGGATCGCACCTCCTTCCCCCGCAAATTAGCATAGGAGGGGAACACCAAACTGGTTTGAGATCAGCGTCTAGCCTCCTCTGCCTCGCATCGTTTTCCTCCTCTCGTTCGGGCTGGGACGAATGCTGCGACACAGGAACGGGTCGGGCTTGGCTTTGGGACCAGGCGCTGGAACCGGATCGATCATGTTCGTCACGGGTTTGACTACTGCGAACAACTCAATCCAGGTTCGCCCTGCAGCAAGGCGAGCAGTGCAGCGCGCCGAGGGGCGTTTCAATTGCGTTTCTCCTCCCTACAAGGAAGCGCGTTTCTCTGTTTTTCCTCCTGCTCATTTCAAAACAACAGCTGCGGTATGTGTTTGATCGCGTGTTGTCGGCTTGCCTTTGAGGCTAGGGACCTGATAACATGTCACAGGCTGGGGAAGTGTTTGAACTACGCGCTGCACTAATAAAAACAAAAACACGTCAAACACGTCATTGGCCCTCTGGGCTATTCCTGATAACACGTCAAAGACGTCTTTGGCCATGAATGAGTTAACATAATGGTATCGGTCCGATGTTGCAGTGACTATGTTTACATGCACACAATATTCCACTATTATTTGGAAAATGACAATATTCTGAATTTGATAAGGGTCATGTAAACAGCATATTCCGGTTGGATTTTCCAAATTTGACATTTTCCGATTAAGACGTGGGATATGCCGATATCATTCGGGTTTTAGGATTCTTTGATCATGTATACAGCGCATTTGGAATATGCATCTCAATTGAGGTTTTTACCGCAGTTTGTGACACACGGGCATCTTGTCTGTTTGCGGTCAGCTGTGTGCTTTGTATACAAACCAACTAGCCAGAGATGCCTACCCAAAAGAAAAGCCCACGGAAGGAGAAACACGCCTAACGTGGCCTGCTTTTAACCATTATGAAAGACTTGGATATCAACAGGTTTTTGTATATAGGATATGCGCAAATATCGCAATGCCAAACTTTTCAGCTGCAAGTCCATAACGCTGGTAAGAAATAGGTACAAAAGACAACTATAGCCAGCTGGCTCATTTAGCGTTTCATCTCGGGTGTTGTTTGTAAATGGTGTCGGTGTGTATAGGTTCATGCACCGTAACAGCCAGGGGACAGATTAAGAATATGGGTGAGTGAATGGATGAATGGAGCAAACGTAACGCACTTCTTCCTAGTTGACTCGAGGCAGCTGGATTTGCGAGACCATGATCATGCATCAGGTTAAGTTGCTCTGTTGATTATCAACAGAAAAAACTTTTTCTGAATGATGGCAAAAACCAGAATATTGTGTGTATGTAGATACAATGCCTGGCCCGTGACAGCTGGTGGGATTTTAGCACAAATATAGTGGAAGAGTTTCAAAGTGCGAGAGAAGGCAGGTCAATGAAGAAACAAACAAAAAGAAAAGAAAAACGCATCAAAAACTATTTTATTTTAGATGTAGGTTTCTGTATTTTGTATCTTTGTTCATTGTCGTTTTATGTGGTGTCCTGCTGTAAGGACTGGGCAATATCTCAACATTACATGATCTCAATAAACATAACATTACCGAGGTGCAAAATGGAAAAAAGATACTTTGGAAAATAATCAAAACCTGTGAAGATATCGATATTGTGAATAAAAAGATGGAGAAGCAGGGTGGGAATTTTCCAGAAGTGAAAGCTTATTTTGAGTGTAACTGGCAAGATCTACTCATACCGGGAAAAGATATATGATAAAGAGCCTTATCACTTCTACTCATGTGGTTTACATGATCCATTGTCCGTGTGGTCTTGCTTATGTCGGCAAGACCACACGCAAATTAAAACGCATAAGTGAACATAAGAGTACTATTCGGCGAAATGACAGGGACTACCCCGTAGCTGTCCATTTTAATGATATGAAGCATATTTCTTCCCTACGCTTCTGTGGCATTGAAAGGGTTGCCCCGCCACCTAGGTGCGGGGATCATGACCTTTTACTGAAAAGAATCCTTTTGGATTTTCAATTTACAAACCTTATCGCCAAAAGGCCTAAATTGAATGTCATGCTCTGATTTGTATAATTATTATTGTTTTCATATAGCCTACTTTGTCCTTTTCTATTTATTCCAGGGTCTGTTTTAGACCATCCCTCTTGTCTTGAGTGCTATTTGGGTGCATTGGCATGTCTCACCACACCCCCTTATAATTATGCAAGCACCTATAAAGCCCTTCTGACATGACATAGGTTATGATTACTTATATATTTTCTGTATTTCAGAGCCATTTACAGCTGTTACAGAACTCTTGTACCTATGCTGTATACCTTTGTATATTATGTTCTTTTTACCCTTTTTTCACTGGGAATTGTGTTTGAATATATTTTTGTCAATTTACTGTAATTGTAATTGTGTGACACCTGCAGTGTAGTGATTTGCTCTGATTTGCTCCATGCGTCTACTACATAATCGCCTTGCTCCCATTGGATGATTGTTCTTTTCCTGGTTCCTATTTAAACAGGTTCCAGTCTTTCATACCATATGCCAGATGAAGCTCGCTTGACCGAAACGTTGCATTTAATTAATAAAAGTCTTCTTTAAGTGAAGTCAGTGTGCGGGAGTCTTCCTCTTCAACTGATCCTGCTTCTCCGACGCACCTGACGACGTACACGGTTGTGCAGAGGTTTCCTCTCTTTGATAAGATCATCTACTCTACCAGTCACTTTAGCCGTTGACCATATTCTATTCTACTAAGGGTGCTTTCAAACTGGCGTCCAGGTACCCTTCCCGAGCACGCTTGTCCCCAAATTGACCCCAGTTTCGGAACATTTTGATGAGTGTGAACATTGCGTTCTGTTCCGTTCCGCGCCCGTGCGTGCAACAGGGAACCGTGACAGGATCCACTTGAAAAGGTGGTCTGGGGAGCGCTTTGGCGTGCCCGGGCACGGAACACTTGCAAGTGTGAAAGGCAACCGTTCCGAACCACAGACGACACATGGGCGAGGATAAACTCCAGGCATAGTTGATGAAGCAAGCGCACTCTGTTCCGTTTCCGAGCACGGAAGAAACATTGTAATGTGAAAGCCGACCAGCGGGGGAGAGGGGAGGGGGAGGGCAATCGTTCCTGGGTGCGGAACGGAACGGAACGAAAGCAATCATTCCCAGTGAGAAAGCAACCTATCTCTAAAAATCTGGTTGGCTGGTAAAATCGTAAACAGGCTGGTAAGATTATCTACTCTTCCAGCAAATGGGGCAAGTAAGAAACCACTATTCAGAGGTTCAGATCTAAAATGTCTAAGTTGGTCAATAAAATAGTGAAGATGGTTGGTGAATTTTGGGATATACTAGCCAAAAACAATGTGTTTTCTGCCCTCTGGAGAGCAAGGGACCACCTACGTGAGGTTGAACTTAAAATTGAACTGCCACGTCGTGGTGCCAGGTGGATAGTCTCCGTCCTCGTTCATAAACGTTAGCCCCAGCTGGATGATCTTCAGGAGGTCCACGTTACACCGCAGAAGCTGGTACTGGTAGTCTACTGTGCTGCGAAACTCGCCTATTGGTCGGACCACCACTCCGGGGAACTCTGTGTCCTGGTGGAAAATAAGACATTGTTAAAGCAGGGATGCAAAGTCATGGATAGTGAAAAAGGTGACAGATTCCAGGGCAGACAGAAAACCACTCAGAAATACTCCTATTTTGGGATGGAAAAGGTGACTAGTTTAAAGGAAAAATACACCCTTGGCTCCTCTTAAACTGTCAGATATCATCAATGTGTCATGTGCAATAACATTCCAGGAGGGCGCTACAATAACAGCTTATAGGTTATTTGTTACTGATTGGCTGTGAGGGGAAGTGCTCCATTCATGGGAAGGCTATGTTTACTGTTGCCTTGTTTGATTCTGTTTTGCCCCGGTGTGTGTAGCTCAACAGGTACAGTATGACACAACACTGTCAGGGTTCAAGGTGGAAGGTTTCATCTACACACTCCTGCTGAATGTTGGGAAAGAGTTTAGATGACATCATCCACCAAATGACTCTAACTGCCACAGGCTCTCTTCTTTTAGTCCCAGGTCCTTGCGTTATAAAGTTGTATGTGCACACTTCTACTCAATCATAACAAAAAGCTAGAACAGAGACAACTATTATAATCCATGGTTGTGTCTGTAATGCAAGGAAGCTTAAAGTCCCTGGAAACCAGAAATATTTCTTTATTATTTAGCATTTTGAGTTCATCACATCACAGGACCCTATGTAAATAAGCCACCAGCCAAATTTGAACGATGATGAACGTCGCAAAGTATATAAATTTAGGTTTGACAGTCATGGCAAAAGTCATGAGAATCAATTAGTTTTTAGAGTGTATTTTCTCCCGCGGGCTATGTGGGCGTGTCCCGTCTGCAGCAGGGAAATTTCTCTCTCCTCTCTCGGAGAGAGAGGGAGATAAGGAGAGAGAGAGAAGGAAAGAGACATACATGGGGTGAATGAGTGTGTGTGTGTGTGTGTGTGTGTGTGTGTTCGCGCGTTGCTCCGCTCATAGCGTACTGAGAGGAAGAGATCTCTGTTCTGCGAGTGCACAGCGCTACCGTGTGTGTGTGTGTGTGAGTAACCTCGCACACACTGCCTGCTCTCTCTCTCTCTCTCACTACTCCCGAGAGAGAGAGAGAGAGAGAGAGAGCGAGCAGGCAGATAGCGCTGACACACAGCACACAGAGTGGGAGGGAGACAGACAGACAGACTGAGCGAGCGCTGTGGGGGCAAAGAACGGACAAAAGGAGAAGGGCGGATTGCGCGCGTGTACAAAGGTTATATAGAGCTTATGACGTCATAAGATTCTGCATTTGGGCACCTCACGCACTGCTCGCTTCAATGAGGAAGTACCTTGTAGAATCTTTTAGAAAAGTGTCGATTTTAAGGCTTTGGGTTGAAAGTAATGTATAATAATTTCGGAGGCACACAATTACTAACATAAGACCCTAAATAACAAAGTTAGAACGTTTTTGTGGATTTTGGTTTCCAGGGACTTTAATATCACCTAGCTACCTAACTAGATACTTGATTAATTAGGTATCTCATTTAATATAGGTGATTGAATAATAAAAGATTGAAATAAGTTGTTTCAGATAGGCACGATAAAAAAAAAATATGTCCGATACCGATCTGATATCCACAACATTACATTACATTACGTCATTTGGCAGACGCTTTTATCCCAAGCCACTTACAATAACACATTTTTGTCAGCAATAGAGAAATCAACTATGCAACACAGTCTATGACAGCTACAACTTCTGAAGTAGTAGTGGTAATGTTTTTTTGTTTGTTTGTTTTTGAGAGAGAGAAAGATGTTAGTTCAAGAAGGGCCCAGATGGAGCCTGAAAATTTGTGTTTTTAGTCTTTGCCGAAAGTTCGGCAGTGATTCAGTTGTCCTGACCGAAGGTGGGAGCTTGTTCCACCATCGAGGTGCCAGGGACGAGAAGAGTCGCGAACGGGGATGAGCGATTTTTGAGCCCCCGTAGCGGGGGAGGGGTGAGGCATCCTGCACTGGTGGAGGAGCGGAGGGAGCGGTGAGAGGTTTGGAGCCTGACCATAGATTGTAGGTACAGGGGGGCTGTCTGGTGTACTGCCCTGTAGGCGAGAAGGCAGTGTCTTGAATTTGATGCGTGCCGGGATGGGAAGCCAGTGAAGGTGCCGGAAGAGGAGAGTGATATGAGAGAAATTGGGTTGGTTGAATACCAGACGGGCTGCAGCGTTCTGAATGAGCTGAGGCGGTCGGATGTCAGAGGCAGGAAGGCCGGCCAGAAGCATGTTGCAGTAGTACAGGCAGGAGATGATAAGTGACTGGACCAGGAGTTGTGTCACTTCCCTGGTGAGAAACGGATGGATTTTGCAGATGTTGTACAAGGAGAACCTGCAGGAGCGTGCTGTCGCAGTAATGTAGGCAGAGCAAGACAGCTGGTTCTCAAGGATCACCCCAAGGTTCTTAGCTGTTTGGGAGGGAAGCACAGTGGTATTGTAAATGGAGATGGAGAGGTCTGTGAGAGGGCAGTCTTTCCCTGGGAGGAAGAGTAGCTCTGTCTTACCAAGACTGAGCTTGAGGTGGTGGGCAGACATCCAGTCACCGATGTCTTTGAGGCATGCAGAGATGTGTGCCTCGATTTGGGTGTCTGAGAGGGGGGGGGGGGGGGTAAAGCTGAGTGTCATCGGTGTAGCCGTGATAAGAAAAGCCATGAGATGAGATCACATGGCCAAGGGATCTGATATAGAGAAGGAAAAGCAAGGTGCCCAGGACTGAGCCCTGGGGGACACCGGTGGTAAGAGGGCAGGATCTGGAGAGAGATCCTCTCCATAAGACCCGGTATGAGCAGTTAGAGAGATAGGAAGCAAACCAGGAGTGTGCAGATCCTGAGATGCCTAGGAGAGAAGGATTTGGTGGTTGACTGTGTCAAAAGCAGCGGATATGTAAAGGAGGACACAACTTTGAGTATCTGCCGATACCGATACCAATCCGATTCGATATATTTTCCTAGCTTATACAACTATGCTGTTATTCATAAACTTATCGGGATGCACTTTGCTTAACCCAGCAATCTAAACATCATGTCCAAACTGTGGAACAAATATTTCACTCCCTAAAGGAAATAGGCTATATAGTCCATGGGCCAATGCTGACATTTTCACATATCGGTACCACCCAAGGTGACTGCACAATTTTGCATTTTTGCATTTTTGTCTTCCTACATGTCTCTAGTTTATATTTTGGTATGATAACCCTGCCAATCTGGTAGCTTATTGATAGTTATCACTCTATATCACTGTCACTAGCCTACACTTCACTTACTGTAATGCAGCCTTTAAAACCAGAAAAATACAACATTTATGCCGTATCACCATATTACCATATCCTCTAATATCGAGTGCCAGAATCAACCTCCCAATGATGCAATTTGCAGAAAAACATCATTATTATATTTAATTGATTATCAATCACTGCTTTCAACTTATTTCTGATGTAAATGCGTCTTGTCAAGTTAAATGAGCCTGAGGTCAGTTGTTTATGAATTTTAATCACTCACTTTCACTCTTTTGCAGGAATTCAGGTTGCTTAAAATGCTTTGTGCTTGACTCTAAATCCAGATCTAGATCTAGATCCACTTTCACTTGACCAACCTGTTCCTGCCTGCTTTTGAGCACTGACCAACTGTAGCCTATTATAACAATGAATAGCCTACTTGCTATGCTGATATCGCTTATTGATGATGCACAGCCATCATGTAATTTACTACATACTACAATACTACAATAATCAGTGTTATCAAAGCTTATATACCGTGATCTGAGGTCCCCTATACTTAAGTTTATGTGATTTCTTTGATATTTTCGCAACCAGATCACTTATTAAACGGCGTCATGAATAACGTTACTTGGCAGAGGAGCGCATTTCCGTGTCAAACTAGTGAAAAAAAGTTTGCTTGTCACAAAATAACACTCATTTGACGAGTTATTTCAGGGAATGTAATTATGTTATTGATCACGCTAACCTGTTGCACTTTGAACAAGGTGGGGCGTTTGGCCAAGCTGGACGTGTCGGCCCCGTTCGCCTGCACATTTCTAAACATCGTTTACAGATGGGCTAAGGCCTTGGCCACACTGATCCGTCAGAAAATGGACAGAACAGATAGACGGATAGATTTATGTCCGTTGCATGTACAAGTAACCTACTTGTACAGCAGGTGGCGGTAAGCACGAAGGTGTCAGCGACCCGCCTATAAACCGAGAGAAGAAAGCTGGCGTCAGCTAGCTGTTAGCTCTGTACGCTACGTTACTTATGTGGCAATAAAATGCCACCAAATGACCAGATTAGATGGTGAAATCAGACGGTGACACTGACTATCACGTTGTACAACAGCGGGATGGTGTACACAGCATTACTTATAGCCTCCTTCACTGCCTCGGCCGCCATCTTCTTTGAAAAGTTGAAACAAATCTCGGAACGCCTCCTCTCGAGACCTCGACTCTGATTGGCTAAACGGACAGTGACTATCCGACCATCCGATACGTCCATCCAGAAAAAGTTCATCCCTCTTCAACTTTCTGTCCATCAAAACGTATGCAAATCTTCTGGATACGTACGCTTCTGAGTGCTCCACGGACAGTCGGACAGCTGTCATTGAAAATGAATGGAAGTGAACAGAGAAATGAACGCACACGGACAGACACCACGGATCAGTGTGGCCAAGGCCTAAGTTGTGTCCGTGCGTGGGCTTCCCTTGTCAGCAACGTAATGTATGCCAAAATAATTCCATAATTCGATCTCTGTGCATGTACAGTCCAAGACAAGACCGCGTGTGGTGTGTCAAGACTCAGAGCAGCAATGTTTGTTGTGCTGAGCTCGCTAGCTACAGCACTGAGTGAGAGAGGAGGGGGAACGCCCACGGCTGGGAGTCAGAGCACTCGGCACTGCCAGCCAATATCATTCATTGCCAGCTGCGCACACACACACAGTACCCCGCAGCGCTGTCACATACATGTAACGTTTTTTTTTTAAGCACACAAATTATTTTAAACTCAGTGTAAATGAACGTCATGAAAATATTTATTAAACTAATTTCCATGACTTTTCCAAAACTTTTGGGGATTTTATTTTTTTCCAAAACTTTTCCATGACCTGGAAATTGATTTAAAATTTCCATGATTTTCCAGGTTTTTCCATGACTGTACGAACCCTGTAGGGTTTATTTATTTATTTTATTTGTTTATTTGGACGGGACAGTGCAAAATTAATGAACACAGAAACCACAGAACAGATAGTAAAACCTGGAACATAGTAAAAGTGTAAAAATTGCCGGATTTAGCACGAGGCTAATTTCCATCCGTTGTCCCCATAAAACATAAAACACAAAAAACATAGAGCATAAAACGTAGAACATAATAAAAACATACATAGAACATAGGTAGCAGCAGTACACTCTAAAACTACGTAAAACATGAGTAGCAACAATACACTCTAAAATACATTTTAGCAGCAATTACTCTTAGAAAAATAAAAATACATAATAATAATACACACAAAAAAAGAGAAGAAAAACATACTACCTGTGGACACATGACTGGTTTGTTTCCAGCCATTTTTTAAGTCTACCTTTAAAAGCGGCAAGGGTGGGGCTGTCCCTTATGGAGACGGGGAGACTATTCCATATTTGGCTGCCTTTTATCGATAGGACATTTTGACCAAACGTGGTCATTCTACGATGGACCTTGCAATCACCTCTGGTGTCTGATCTAGTGCCGAGTCCAGTGATTCTATTTTTTTGGATGAATTCCTGTAACGGAGGGGGAGCTAGTCCATGTAGGCATTTGAAGAAGAAACAGGCACTCTTTAAGACCTTGAGATTTTCAAAGCTCAGGAAGAGATGTTGTTCCAGAATGTTACAGTGGTGGTATGACAAAGGTTTTCTAGCAAATGCCTTGATGGCTCTGTAATAGAGCTGTTCAATAGGTTTTATGACAGTGGCACCTGCAAACGACCAGTTTGTGAAGCAGTATTCAATGTGAGAGAAAATCATGCAGTGAAGATATGTTTTAGCTGCATCAACTGTTAAGAAAGGCCGGATTTGTCTAAAATTAACTAAGTTAAAATTAATTGTGCTTTTCATTTTTTTGATGTGTTTCTTAATACTATCTATCAAAAGTGACTTTCCTGACACCGTACAAACAACTGACCGCACTGAAATGAAGTAATGGTTTTACGCTATTGACAATTCTAAAATAAAAGTGAAAAGAAAGTGATGATGTTTGTTATTTAGTGAATGGGTGTTAACTTTTTTTTTCTTGCGGAGAGGTTTGTGGGCGGCGCCATTGGCGGAAGTTTTGGGGATAGCTTCGTTCTCCTTCGTCGATTGGAAAGGTCGCAAGGTATTATGGGATATCCTAACTAGAGATGCACCGATTGATCGGCATGTGACCGGAAATAGACGATTTTCAGCTGATCGGCCATGACCGGTGACCTGCGACGGTCAGCAGTAGCGTCGCGAGGGGTGTGCGAAATGTGCCACCGCACAGGGCCTCGCACCTGGTTCTGTTGGATTGTATTACGCATGGATTGTATTACGCACGGACTCCAACTCCGACGGAGCGCATCTCTCTCTCCCTTTCTGTCTCTCTCTCACACACACACACCCTCCCTCTCTGCATGCGCTCCCGCCTCCCGGGGTGCGCTCACATTCAGTAAAACAAGTTTGGTGATTCTATTCATGTGCATGTGCCTGCTGATGTACGGACGACGTTTCAGAGTGAAGTTCAGCGTGGGCGGGGAGCGTGCACGCAATCTGCGGAGGTCTGCCTCGCAGTACCTCGCTCAACCATGTCTCTGCTTTTTTCTGTGCGCTCTGCAGCTGTGGCTGAGAGACTGTGCATGATGGTGTATTATTTCGACCGCGAGCATGACGCACTGATAAAAACATCGCCAACTATGTATTTTGGAACACCGAAAGCGCACCGCATGTCAGCCTGCACGTGAAAGAGAGAGGGGGAAATATTGATGGTGAGATCTAGCCTAGATCAAGATCTAAAGCTATGACAGTTTATTTGCTGTGAAGGCAATCCATCATTTCAGATACTGTAACTAGCCTGTTGTCTTTGGTGCGCACCTAATAAACGATGTGTTCACTGTGTCCACTGGCGTGTAGGATTAGACTTGCTATGTGCGTGCACGTGATTAATGCGTGTGCCTGTTAATAATGCCTGTTAATGAGCAGGGCCTCGCACGTGAGGTTCGCACAGGGCCTCCCACCCCCCTTGCGATGGGCCTGCCGGTCAGTCTACATAATGTGATTCTGTGTGCCGGTCGGCTCCCCCCCCTTTTTTCACGTGACGTGCGCGTCACTCAAAGGCCACACGCGCGTGGTTTACCGACGGCTCCTGAAGGCGTCATGTGCAGGACTGAGAGGATGCACCTGCAAGTGTTTGTCTGCTCTCAACTCCGTGAATCTCGCTTTAATCTTCATAACAGCGGGTGGCGGCTCATTACCCGCTGTACACAACATGCACTAGTTCTGCAGAAGCACTCGCGGGTCTCTCCTCCTTTTACAGACTCTCTCACTAATCTCACCGCTGTTTACATGCTTTTCAGACTAGAACTAGCTAACACGCTAGTTATACTTAGCTTAGCTGTTAGCTATAGCTCTCTCCCTCTCAGTAAGATGTTCATGTTCGTTACGCCCCTAACATTCATGTATATTTGCTGAGGGGGAGAAATCTCCCGCTAGTGTTGATGTCCAGTGTGATGGCAGAGACACTGGGAAATGTGCGTTTGTTGCGTCGCGTGTAACGTTAATTAGACGAGGAATCCTGTGGCAGAGACACTGGGAAATGTGCGTTTGTTGCGTCGCGTGTAACGTTAATTAGACAAGGAATCCCGTTAATCACCTGTCCAAGTCAGTACTCCTTAAACACACCGCACGTGCAGCATGCATCAAGTAGGTTCCGACTGGTAATTAGTAACATCGGTCTGATTGTAACAGCAATAAAATATCACATATATGTCACTCACAACAAGTATTAAAACATATTTATTTGGTGTATATTTTGCTGTTTGTTGCTGTACATATTTTTTTGCATGTTAAAACGTGGTTGCCCCTGGGGCAACCAAAGGCCAAGAAATGGTTGCCCAATTTTTTTTTGGGTTGCCCGGGGCAACCGGGCAGCCGTTAATGTCGAGCCCTGACCTAAATTATGTGCTGGTGCACCTAAATTAAAAAGTAGGTGCACCGGTACACCTAGTGTAAAAAGTTAGTCTGGAGCCCTGATTGGCAAAAAACACGTACCTAGAAAGGTTGCAAATTCAGTGAACTTATGTATCAAACTGGTTTCAGACAGCCTAATTACAACGTCCTACCTAGAAATGCCACCTATATAGCTCGTTCACTTGAGAATCGGACAGGGCCCATAATTCTGCTGCTAGCAGATGGGACGCCATTCCCTCTTGGTATGACCAACATCATCCGACTCCTCCCCAAAAGACCGTCTCTTACCATGGCAATGTAATTGTAGCTTTGAATAATCTGCCGGATCTTCCTCATTTCCTCCTCTACGTTGCTCGCCCATACTTCACAGATTATCTGACTGGAATCTGCAAGTGCGGCTGGCATTTTGGCAGATTAGGAAAAAGGACTGAAAACCCCAATGATCCTAAGGCGCTCTTGATGGGGGCAGTTTGATGAAGAAAGTCTGGAGGAGATGAATGAAAAGTGAAAACATGAGACAGGGTTTAAAGAATACATTCAGACCTCACCACACTTACCAGGATTATTGGTTAGACATGGATGCAAAACATGAGGCACAACTGAGTGTAGGGCTGGGCGATATGACGATATATTTCGTGTGGACGATAGAAAATGTATTTCGTCTCATATGATGCTCTATCGTTTATATCGTTGTGTTGCAAATCACACTCTTTATGGCAATATTGTCCGTCATTTGGATGACGCCATGCTTTCTTCATTCAGTTTTCTTTTTTACTCACGTCCACAGTCCACACACGCACCAGACTCTGTGTCAACAAGCCCCTTGCGTCCCTTTATAAGTGGCACAAATCAGCTGGTGAGTAGGCTAAAGAGCAAGGAGATGTTACCTCCACTCCGTCCGCCTAGCCTACGCAGTAGTGATGCGCGGGTCATCCAGAACCCGCCGGTGCCGCGGGCTGGGCCGCCCCGCAAGCGGGCTGGGTTGGCAAATTATGAAAATATCGCGGGTGCGGGCGGGGCAGGCTCAGAACGTGACAAAGCAACATTATTAAATAATTTAGAGCAGTGAAACACGCAGAGTAATTAACCATAAAGACGTTAACTCTCTCTCACACGTATACACACAATCAAACAGACTCCTGCTGCACTCTCTAATAGCCTACATGGAGTAAAGAAACGCTTCAATGAGGTAGCCTATGTGGTCTCAAAACAAACATTTTGGAAGGATTATTCGCTGTAATTATTATTTGAAGTGTCCATATAATGCCACCGCAGATTTTCTGTTGTGGACTCGACTGTGATCTATTTGTCAACTTTACTGCAACATGAGTAGGCTGTGAACAATTGAGTGCGCATGAGGTAGGCTAATTAAAAGAAATCAGACAGCGAGTCTAGCCGTATCTGCAAGCCGTGTGCGCACCTGCTGCACTACTACGTTTTAGAGCTGTCACGATTCCTCGAGTACCTCGAATAACTCGAATAATTAAAATGATCGAGGCCAAAATGATTCGCCTCGACACGGCATTTAGAGACTGTGTTTCTCACGGACGCTTACTGGTGTGGCACAGCGCTCTTCCGGTGTAAACACGTGAGGACACATGATCGCAGACAGACCAGAGAGCAGCTATAGCGAGCGGACCCCGCAAAATGGAACGAGGCGGCGGAGAAAGCAGACAGGAGGAGCCGGGAAGGGAAGAACCAGGGCCGAAAAAGCGACCGAAACTGTCTAAAGTGTGGGATCATTTCACGCTGAAAAAGGACACAAACTCAGTGGTGTGCAAGTACTGTAACGATACTTGCATATCACAACAGTACCTCGTCAATGCTTCAGCACCTGAACCGTAAACATCCAGTCTACGCATCCACCAGCGCATCTACGTCGAGCGGAGCAAGGTAACATAACGTTAACTATACACAACGCTAATGTAAATGTATGCTAATGATTGCTACTTGATATTAAGACTAGTAGTAGTTGTGCTGCTGGCTTGCCACGTTGCCAATATGACTATTAGTAACTGCATTCACGCTGCATTTTTGTGATGTGGCTTGCCGTTTTCTGTGAGAAATACAAAGCTCAACCTAACATTAACGTTAGCGGCTAATTTAACAGCGTTGTGTGTGTGTGTGTGTGTGTGTGTGTGTGTGTGTGTGTGTGTGTGTGTGTGATTACACCAGCCTGTTGGTGTGTGAGAGAGAGTGAGTGTGTGTGAGAGAGAAAGAGTGTGTGTGTGGAGAATGTACATTTACACACCCTAGACCGGTCGACTCTTCTCATGATGATTGCAAACAACTATTTAATTGGTGCATTTTAGGCTCCAATTATTACACCACCTGACCTGTTATCTTGCTATTCTGATATTTGTGTCAATAATAGGCAAACAGGTCTAGGGTGTGTAAATGTGCATTCTCCAGTTTTGTTATGAACTTACCTAATAAATATCAATATTAATTATTATTTCAGCTCTTTTTCAGCGGATCACAGCGTACTATGGACAGCTTTGTAAGGACGGGTGAAAAAGATGAATGGTGCCACTGCCAGTTCTATGCAATTTAAAAATAAAAATGTTGTTTTTTCTAAGAAAGAAACTAATGTAGTTGTTTATTTGAAGAGATTTATCTTATTTTTTGGTGTATATTTACGATAAGCCTTTGAAAACACAAAAAAGGGTTCTTATCCGATTACTCGATTAATCGATGGATTATTCGGTAGAATACTCGATTACTAAAAGAATCGATAGTTGCAGCACTACTACGTTTAGTAGCCTACTACTGCAACATGGCCAATTGAGAGCGCATGAGGTAATTAAAATAAATGGGGAAGAAAGAACTGTTTCTGTAGCCTGCCTAGTGCCTACCTCTACCTGCTACCTCCATTTGAAACACTGCGGTCACGCCATCCGCACTTTGGGGAAGCGTAGTCGGTCGCGCTATCTGAAGACCATGGATTAATTGAAGAAAGACCGACATGAAAGCAGCAGCGCAACTCATCCAGAGCAGGCCTAGGCTACAACTGTTGTCGCGCACGGCAGCATGTGAGTGTCTGTGTGTGTGTGTGAGAGAGAGAGGGGGGAGAGAGACATAGTTATTAGCTACTTTGCACACCTTGGAAGCTCCGCTGTGCTCCTCCTGAGTCCGGAGACATATTACATTAAATTGGCCGTTGCGGGCTGCTGGGTTCGGAATTTTCAGATATTTTAACGGGCTGGGCGGGGCGGGCTGGCTCCAATGACGGGTTGGGTTGGGGCGGGCCTTAAAAAACCCTGACGCGCGCATCACTACTACCCAGGCATTTGCGCTGTGTTAAGTCCGCGTTTGATCCATATTTGCGTGTGTCCTCCTAACGTTAAACCTGGCAAAACATCTCCTCCCATCGTCTCATCATCCCAAGGAAATCCCTTGAGGGCCGACAACAAAACGTCTATCGTTAGCTTTAGCTTTCCCTGGGTGAGTTGTGTTGGTTGGATAACCGTGAAATCCCAGAGTGGAGTACTTTTGTTGAGTGTATTAGATCTTTCAACAGTAACTACAACTTCTTCAACGATAAATAAACAAATTGAAACGATTATAAAATAATGAATGGTCTTTACTGAACGCTCTCAGTCATTACAGCATAGTAACAGGCTTGCTGTCTAATCTTAACGTTGTTCTTCTTCTACCATTTTATTCTTCTTCTACTGAACATGTAGGTATTTTGACGCTGACTAAAGAAATACTGCCGCCTAGTGGCCGCTTTTAGATATGATTCCAAATGAGTGCTTAAATCAAACACATCAATAGCAAATGCTAGTGTCCTCTTTGAAAATCGAACTGGTGGTGTGGTTCAGTTTGTGTTTCATTCTACTGCCCTGCAACTAATTATTATTATTTGTGTTGTAAAGAATAGCCATGCTTATCTGTATTCTGAATGCATGTATCCTTTGTGAGGTTTGACAACATTTTAACTGGTTTAACTGCTACATAAATAAATGGCCATGTGGTCATTTTATATAAACTATAAATTATAATAATATATATAATAATAATATAATAATATAATATAATAAATCGTGATATATATCGGTATCGGGATTTGAAATGACCTATATCGGGATATGAGATTTTGGTCATATCGCCCAGCCCTAACTGAGTGTACAACCATTGTATTTTCATACAAAAAATAAAATAAAAACAAGGAAGATTGCTCACTAGCTCCCTGGTTACCACAAGACCAATAGACCCTTTTACAGTTTGTAAACAGCATGACGTATTTCGTGGGCGGAGCCGAATTCGTTGCAGAAAGTTATTAACTTTACAACTAAATATAGAAGATCCCGACGCCTCCTCCTCCACGTATTTTAAAGCTTCGCCAGCAACAGACAGGTTACCTTACACAAATAAGCTAATTATTTCAATGGGGTGAGGTTTCTTGACCCGTACTCACTGTCAGGATGGGTCTAGGAGCCAATGCATCGCCAAAGTTGCAGTGCCGCACATCGTCGTATTCCTAGTGGGAATGTCCAGCGTCTATATCAGGGATTCCGCTAGCATTTTTTCTGGCCGGCCAATTAAGCCGGCGACTAGGGCTGCAACTAACGATTATTTTGATAATCGATTAATCGGTCGATTATTTGTTCGATTAATCGATTAATCGGATTAAAAAATGCACTGATATTGTTTCCATCCGTTTATTGAAAAACAACTTTTGTTTTTGTTAACACTCACCGGGCTTTGCTACATCAAATAGCTTTGACAGGGCATGAACGAATACAAAATACATACAAATGTATGGTGTAAGTGCAAAAGATATCTTCATATCTTCTTAAATAAAGTGCTTTAACGCAGTGGTTCTCAACTGGTGTAGCCTCAGGACCCTCTATTTGTCCTTGTCATGAAGTCGCGACCCAAATTTCGCATTTTTTTTTGAACCACTCAAATTAATTGCACAAAAAATAGCGCATTAATTTAATACACAATGCCTTCATGCACTGTTATAAACTTCAAATGAACAAAAAAGTGCAACAGAAGTGCAACTAGGGCTAAAAACCAATTGAAATAAGGCAGACTTGAATTACAGGTAGGGATGCACGATATATCGGCAATCATATCGGTATCGGCCGATGTTAGTCATTTTTTAACATATCGGTCATATCGGTATCGGTCAGATGTTGCAATGTTAATATCGGTTATCATTATCAGCCAAATTCTTCACATTGATATGAAATAATGCAGTAAATCTATGATTTATGGGCTTTTCCAAAGGCTTTGCAAATAAAGAAATGCATAACTTTTTCAAATTCAGTGTTAACATGTGTTTTTCAGTATGTACAAAATGTGATGATCATAAAAATGTGGTTTTATACAGATCATATCGACATCGGTAAATATCGGTTATCGGCCATAACAGCAATGTTAACACATTGAGTGCCACAGCGCTTCAGTAAAATTGTCTGGAGCCTGTGCCAGATTCACTTCCATTCAGTTGAAAACAGCTATAGAATTTTTTCTATTATGGCTATATTAACGGGGCTGGACTTTAATGAAACATTGAACACTCCTGCTTCTTCCAAAGAAGAAATTTTGTTTCTAGACAGTTCCATTATGAAATGACAGCCTCTCAAAAAAGTGCACTTTCAAGGGTTTTCTGTCGTTTTTTTTTACTTTCCAAGATATAGTCCCTTTTATGAATACCTTTTGCACTCTAATTTCGAGCACATTCACTGACTCTGGCTGGTGTTTTCTGATGTGGTGGCGTGTGGTGTGGTTTCTGTGCAGCCTGTGTGCCACACACCCCTCTCCCCCCCCCCCCCCCCCCTCTCCACCTCTGAGCTGCGGGCTCCTCCCACACGCACAGAGTTTGTTTTCTCGACTCCGTTTTTGCCCCGGACAGATCCCAGCGCCCATCAAGGAAATGATGCGCGCTGGCAAACGCGACTGAACGAAAAGGCTTGGCCGTTCGGCTTCAGATGCTGGCTTTCTAGGAAATCGTGTGGAGATAGATAGAAGCATAAGAGCTCAGTTGTGAGCGCGGATGCAGCCGAGCCCACTCTCCGCTGTAGACAGAGCAATATATACGGCTCTGGCAGAAAGCATGCATCGGTTTCCACTTTGATCACGGCTTTCTCCGCTGTCTCCTGTACAAAGTAAAGGATCTGAGGTGGGTGGAGCAGCTCCTGTGACGATATTTAAGGTGGCGCCGTGTGATCCCTTGAAGGGATTCATGCTCACTGGCTAGGTACGACCTTAAACAGCAGAATTATGGAATAATATGAATTATGATTTTAGGACGTCCACAGACGTCCTTGGCACTCCTCGTTACTTTTTTTTAGGACGTCCACAGACGTCCTTGGCACTCAATGTGTTAATATCGGTTATCGGCATCGGCCAAAATTTTCATATCGGTGCATCCCTAATTACAGGCCTATATGTTTTTAAATTTAAACAAGTCAAACTGGTCATGCTCAGAAAGTCTTAGTTGAACTGTATGAAATATGAAATAAAATGCAGACTTATCTTGAATTACATGCCTATATGTTTTTAAACAAGTTAATAATAATAATAATAATAATAATAATAATAATAATAATAATAATAATAATAATAATAATAATAATAATAATAAAACAAGTTAACCTGGTCATGCTAATCCAGTTTCAATAGTCTGAATTTAACTAATATGAAATAAAAAAGAATCACAGGCAGGCTATATGATTTTTAGTTAAACTGGTCATAACTTTTAATCAAACTGGGGCCATGCTAATCCAGTTTCAATCATCTGAATTGAACTCAAATTAAATATGAAATTAAAAGGCAGACTTCTCTTGAATTACAGGCAGAGCATATGCTTCAGCTTGTTAAACAAGTAGAACTGGTCAGGCTAATCCAGTTTCAATAATCTGAATTTAACTCAAATGAAATATGAAAAAAAAAATGAAAAAAAAAAAAAAAAAAAATGCCAAAAAGGCAACGAATCGATAATCAAATTCGTTGCCAACGAATTTAATAATCGATTTTAATCGATTTAATCGATTAGTTGTTGCAGCCCTACCGGCGACATTCCAGAATTCCGGCCTTATAGAATATTTACCGGCCCAGTCAAAATGTAGCCTATTGAAAAAAGATAGATGTAACCTAATCATTTCTTAAATACATAACATATTATTGTATAATTTTTAGCAAATGAAATCTTCATTTTAAATCATTTTTTGATTTCCAAATAATTTTCTAACTATTCTGCGCTTGCGAGTGCAAAGGGAGCGAGCTGCAGGCACACCGCTCCTTATTTGATTAATTAATTTGGTTCGGGTTTGCACACCCATTAACTCATTGAGTGCCAGCCACTTTTGGAAGACGGATTAGCCCTTTCAGAGCGTTTTCAGTGATTTCTCGAGGCCCACGGAATATTGTGTGATATTACTATGTAAACACCGAACACGCCCAAAGAACGATGAGACTCTATTGTATCATCAGCAAAAAAAAGTTTATTGATATCATTTTCCGTTCTTTAGTTATCAGCCGGAGAAGATAGGTTGTTTTCAGCAAAAACAGACGTTTCAAATTAGAAGCTGAGATATTCTTTTGTGAAATGAAGCATTTCAAGCACATCACTGACTCTGAAGCTAATATTTTCTGATATAGTGACACCTCAAAAATAATTTCCTTCAATAAAACAGCGAAAACAAAGGAATTTTGTTTGGTAAAATAATATTTTTTAGCTGCAACCAGCAGCGCTGGCCCCTGCGTGCGCAGACTAGGGATGTCGACGGTTAACCGTTAACCGGTTAACCGCCGAGAACGTCTTTGGTCGGTTAAGCATGTCGGTTAAACGGTCAATTTCCATGTTAATTTGCATATAACAGTGTTGCCAATGTGGCGATTCCCCCCCCTCCTTCGTGGTCAGCAATGTAACATAAGTATATTAAATGATGGGGCAAGTATTAATCAAGCTAGATTTGGAAATAAACACATGGTTCATGTTGATTTTATCTACCTGATGTCTGATCAAACGCATTCCGCAGCGAAGCACACACACAGCTGAACACCTGCTGCAGCCACAGTGAAGTGAGCGCACTGACTGCCACGCCCCTCTGCTGCTCCTGTCTGAGCAGGGGCGGGGGGGGGGAGCCGAAATCCTACAGTTCCCACAATGCACTGGGCTCGCGTGGCCTTAGATTCCATGCCCACCCCTCAGGCATTTGGCTGATATCAAACTCCAGTAGGTGGCGGTAATGCACATATATGTTTGCCAACCGCCATAAAACTCAAAGAAGAAGAAGAAGAAGGCTTCGACATACAAAACATTTTGAGAAGAAGAAAAAATCAAAAATAAAATTGCCTCCAAATCGCACCAAATTTAAACCTAAGTATATGTAAGGGATAATGGATAGTGAGCCGGTGATTACTGGCGAAATAATGACCGACAGGTGATATTGAGCCCGACGCGCAGCGGAGGGCTTAATCATTCACCTGAAGGTCATTATTTCCAGTAATCACCAGCTCACTATCCATTATCCCGCTTAGAACACGGCCTACAACTAAATCATTCAATAATCTGACAAAAATAATTATTCAAATAGATTTTTTAATAGCGTTTTCAACGACAAAGCGGTTTCATTCATAATTGGCACACAAGACACCACAGCTGCAACTGGTTGGCCTAATTAGTAGTGTCTTGCTGACAAAAGGCTCTTATCAACTGATTAATCCAGGTGTGGCAGAGCAGCGGTCGGTTGTCGAGAAATAATGACCGGTGAATCTTGTTGATTGACCAATCAGAATCGAGTATTCAAGAGAGCCGTGTTCTAAATGTCGGGAGATGTCTTCATAAAAAAAAAATCGTGTATTTTAAGGCATTTTCCAAGGAGTTACGCGCATCTGATGTTGTAACTATTTCATGTAAAAATGTGTAAAAACGGGTACATTGCTCAGCGTTGATTTCGTTACTTCAACGCACCTACTACTAGATGTAAAATTTGACGAGCTTTCCAATGCCGTCAGTCCCGTGTCTGGACGTGCTTCCGTTCCCGAGATATGGTCTCTTTGCAAGGAGCTATGTAAAGCTAACATTAGCTACCGTAGGCTAGGTGGTGGAAAAAGATGGCTGCCTTTTGTTTTTCTTCAAGACCTCTGAAGGGGCGTGGAGGACCTCTAGAGGCGGGACCATGGCCCACATGGCCCACAGGCCCACAAGTAGTGTAGTTCATAGGTGCTCGACTTCCGCAAGGCTGGACTTGTCGCCCCGACGCGTTTTGCGTCAGAGCGTCATGGAAATAATGTGAGAGATGGTTGATATCTCTGGCTGTAAACAACCAATTTCAAAAATTTCAACGGATTCGAAAACCTTAGGGGCGTGAGATTTAATATATATTCATATTCCCCACGGGAAAGCCATCCTTTAACGTTAACGTTACTGTCCAACACATGGCAGTTCGGATAAATTGTTTCACAAGAGACTGCGTGCGGAGTGCGGACTCGTTTTTATAATGTTGTGGAGCCCTGCCAGGCACAGAGAGAACAGCCCTCGCCGCGTGTGTGAAGAGAGAGAGCGAACGGGTGAGACAGAAGCAAACTATTTTTTGCAGATGTCAAAAGCAGGTAAACCACTGTGGGATTAGTGAGACTATTGCTAAAAGAGAAGAGACTGTAGTGATGTGCACTTTGTCAGTGCGCCCTGCAGCCTGGGCTGTCGTCCGCTCAAACACTACTTCACGGGGCGGCTGCGTGTCAATTGACGTGTCCTTAATATGCAATGCGTGCAACTCTAAGCAGTATAGCCTATCGGAGGAATGTTTTTGTTTAGATGGCTGGAGGGTTCAACTTGTCTTCTCGTTTTGTTAATGTGTTTTTTTCTGCTTGTAGATGTAAAAATAAACGCTTTCTACTGGAAAAAAAAATCAAGCATTTGGTAGCCTAATGGTTTAATGGGGCACAGACAGTAAAATAGCACATTTTAATCTTCTCGGTTAACCGACAGTTGTCGGCTAATGAGTGTCGGTTGTCGGTCAAGAAAAATTATGATTTTCGACATCCCTAGCGTAGACCCTACACTTTCTTGCTGGTCTTGATTTACTGCTGGTGGGCATCAGATATTCTAGCTTGCCAATCTGTCCATCGAGCCTGCTGTCTGGGTCTGTCTGGGTCGGTGTTGTATGCTGCCCTGCGTGCCCCACCCCCCTCGACTGCAAACCCCTCCTCCGTGGGTGTGTCTCTGGTGGCTCTCTGCTGAGTTTGCTCTGCACTGAAAACCCAGCTTTTTCACAGCGTTCCGCGTGTATTTGTCACTGGCTTCCAGCGCTTCCAGTTGAGAATAATAACAACTCCACAACTAATCATGTGGATGGGGCTATCGCAGCGGACACGGAGGGGCTCAATTGTGGCAGCAGATTGGCTGCTGCAGGCACAGCTAACGTTATGCTTCATGCATATCGATGCATACCGATGCGATTTCCGTTTCCCCATGACTTCTTCTCTCTTTTTTCCTCGCCTTTCTCTAATCTGGAGAGCACTGTCGCCACCTAATGGGTCCGTAAAATAGCTTTTACACATTCAACATCCACCATACTTTCACAGGAGATGGATCAGGCTTTGATCCACGTCCCACCGTCAAAAAACGCAATTGACGACTTTAGTCGTCATTGGCACTGAACGTTACTATTTGAATTGACGACTATAGTCGTCATTGGCACTCAATGAGTTAAGATTAAACAATAAAACACAAAAAACAAAAGCTATTATCCAATCGTCCAACAAATATATTTTATTATAGTGAATGAACTCGTCACAAACTTTGTGAACTGAGTTTGTCATATATTCCCGTTTAATTAAGCCAGACACTGGCGGGCCTACATTAAATGTCTCTTTACATCCAAGAACGTGAAATGAAATAACTTGAAAGATAATTTAAATTAAGAAGTTGCCTACCTGCAACAAGCCAGAGATGAGACGTGCAGTCAGTCAAACTTTATAGCCTATATTTTCTGAAGCGAGCACAACACTGCCCATTAAATACTCCATGGCAAATCAATTGAGGTTCTAGTAGGTTATTTATGCTGAAATGATGTTGACATTAGTGACTAAATTAACGGACATAATAATAAGCTTTACAACCTGCAGAGGACCTCTCTGTCGCTGTGAGAATTCTCGCAATACGCCTGCGGCAGTTTCTTCATGATCAGCGCTTCGCTGTGCAAAGCCGATTCTTATCAACCCAACTTTTCCTCGCTGTGCAGCTTCTCATGGCTGGTTGGATCTTGTTCTGGACCATCGTTGCATAAAAAGAACTGGCCGACGGGTGTCTGCGTTGACAACTGGCCGAGGGATGTCTGCATTGACATTTTGGTCTCTTGTGTCAAGCCAAAGCCTGTCGGCATTAGGGTGGGAATCGTGGAGTAACTCACGATACGATATGGTCACGATACTTGGCCCTTGATAACGATATTATCACGATACAGCGATTCTGCGATAATCCATATATTGGAAGAAATTTATCCTACGATACATCACGATATCTGTGTAAGTGAAGAGAAAAAAATACCCCTAAAAGTAGGGCTGGGCGATATGGCCTCTAAAGAATATCGCGATGTTTTTCGGCTATATCGCGATACACGATATATATCTCGATATTTTTGAAATCTCTCATAAATGCTCAATTTAACCCTTCAGGGTTCATACACATTTTGACCAATGGATTTCCATGACTTTTCCATAAGTTCTTAACCTGTATTTTATGCACACCTGGGGTAAAAAAGAAGAAGAAAGAAAGGGCAGATGTTGTGAGCAAAGATGGATGATTTAATATTCCATAGCTCTGACCTAAGCAAATCTGACATCACTATTGTGATATAATATTTTTTTTTAGTAAAGTGTATCACTCAATAGTCAATACAAAAAATAATGGCTTTTATAGAACCGAAAGCCTAGCTGCTTAGTCTGCAGATAAAACATAAAAAATTACATTTAGACTCTTATTGGCATGACGGCAACATATAAGCAGTCTGAATTTTGCATGGGGCCAGTTCTATAGTGAGGCATGGAAAGCCTCACTATACGCCATCATATCTGTGTCGTTTCACTTTTGACTGAAAAATGATGCCTCTAGTCTAGATTAAAGAAAATACACATATGTGATGTTGACAATTATGTAGGCTATGTGCGCATTCGTTTTCCTTATAGATCATGACTGCTCCGCAGCTAGCTACGTTAGCTTGCATGTAACGTTAGTGTTAGTTGATTTTGGAGACACAAACCCTGGACGTTTCATTTTGAGTAGGCTAATGCATGAGGTTCTCTATGGTTTACGCCAGCTCTGGGAGTATGAAATGCTTTAAATGCGGGGGTTTTGGTCACAACAAGCTTGTGGAGCGCTGCCCTGCAACTAGATAGCCTAACCAGCTAGCTAACGTTAGCCCCGTTAGCCATCATCACAACAGCTAACGTTAACGCCAAAACAAATCCGCTGCCTCCTCCCCACGTTTGGTTTAGCGTAACGCCAGCTCAGACTTTCCCCTAATCTCAGAAACCTTGCGGGACATGTATTGCAAATTGCAATAGTGGTTGTTTTGTTATAATTTGAAACTGTCAACAGCCACACTGGGGGCGGCCATGTTTCGCCAGTCTATGGTGCGGACGCGTGATTTCGAATCGCACATAGGTTAAGACATAGGTTAAGGACGGGTGTGTCTGACGCGATTTGACGCGTTTGACGTATCCATGTGATTCCCCCTCCCTTCCTGAAGTGTGACAGAGCTCTCCCTTGAGAGAGAGAGCTGACAAGAGGAAACGTGAAGCGAGTCATGCCGGCGGCTTAAGTTATAAACAATGCGTGACAATTATACTCGAATGTTCGCGATATAGTCATTTCTACATCTCACGTGGCACAAGCCGCAATACATCAAGTATATTCGATATATCGCCCAGCCCTACCTAAAAGGCAAGAAGCAGGTATTATGTAATTATTAGCAGAATTGACATGAACTCTCTCAGAGTTCACTCACTCACTCATACCATTTTCGATACCACAGAGGAAAAGTTACACATTAAGTCTTTTAATTATTATTATTAAAACAAGAAAACCTATATAACCTACCTACAGTACCTATATAATTTCTAAAAGTAGATATTAATGATCAAACATTTGCATTCATGTAGCCTACAGTATTTATGTTTTTGTTTCAACTACAAACATAAACGTCAACTTGAAACTATGTTTCAACTACCACACACAGCATAATATTTTAGCCTGTTTAGTAAAAAAAAAAAAAAAATTAAATAAACATATCGATACTTGGTACCAGTGTATCGCAAGTGGAAATATCGCGATACCGTGAGTATCGATATTTTGTCCCACCCCTAGTCGGCATGCGGGGCGCTGTGGGCTGCGGCCTGCGGGATGCTGCACAGCTGCAGTGTGCAGCTTAATTGCATCGCAGTTAAAGAGCGTCTGCTATATTTTTTCTCTTTATCACCCAACACAACATAACAGCGGGGCGAAAATATATAATATTTAAATCTATATTTATGTTGTAGCTTATCAACATCACTGGTCACACAATATTGGGCTATTTTGTATAGGCTAATGAATGCATTTATTTGGCATCTCCAACCGGCTACTTGAGCCGGCGACCTTTTAATTTACCGGCCCACGGGAACAAATACCAGCTAAAAGCCGGCAATTACCGGCTAACGGAATCCCTGGTCTATATGCATACGGCACAAGACGTCTTTTTCCTGTATTCCGGGGATCTCCGTCGTTTCGACTTGAGTTCCGCAGAGTTGTGCATAGCGCGATGTGTGCGCAACTACCCCTGTGACGTCGGCTGTAAAAGGGTCTATACATACTTGGCTAAAACTACCCACCGTATAATGTGTGCTATAGATTGATGTCTGTTTCCATCTCATGGCTGTAACACCTACTGTAAGGTTTGGTATAGAGAACCTGTGCTGAATTGGGTACTGGCTCCTGATTGGTCCGCACAAAATTACAAATAATTTTTTTTTATTAGCTCCTGGACAAGTGCTACTGCTATCGGTTATTCTGGCAATGTATCTTGTATCTTTTCCTTTGAGTATGTATTTCCTTGTATGTTTTTCCAGAATGCCTTTTTGACAACCTCCAAAGGACTTGTTGAATTCTGCTGTGGGTTTAGGGCTGCACGATATTGGAAAAAACTGACATTGCGATATTCCCCGCCCATGCGATATATATTGCGATATGAAAAAATACAGATTTTCACCAGGTTAGCTCTATTTGAAAGAAAATAATATTTCTAGAATGATTGGGATGATTTTGTAGAGGAGTCCATCTGATTTTGGAGGGGAAATTAGGTATTTTAATGTTTCTCAACCACTGGGCTGTGACCTACTGGTAGGCCTCAGAGCGTCATCTATCAGGGTGCATACACATTTTGACCAATGGATTTCCATGACTTACATGAAAAAGTGAGTTATGACATTCTACTTTAAAATGTCACTAGCCTATACTTCACTTAGTGTAATGCAGCCTTTAAAACCAGGGAAAGACAACATGTATGCTGTATCACCATATTACCATCCAACATCTAAGACTATAGTCTCAAATCACAATACAATATGGATATAAATTTGATATATTGCCCACCCCTAATATTGAGTGCCAGAATCTACCTCCCAATGATGCTATTTGCAGAAAAACATTAGATTTAATTGATTAAAATCACTGCTTTCAACTTCTTTCGTTCTTCTAACGTTTCAATAAATCAACAATGAAACACCGCTGCCACTTCACACGGTTACTTCACACACTTGGTCTGACCCCCCTCCAGAAACTACCAAGTGGTACGCTCCGCATTTGGGGAGTTCCGGTTTTTGAGCGCACGCAGGGCAGTACAGAGACGAGGATTCACATGCAGCCGACCGGTGACAAACAATTCATTCGTGAAAAGTAATAAATATACATTTAATTGCCCAGCTATGTCTATTGTCTTTTTATTTTCACCGACATGTTTTGTGTAAATGAGTCGCTATGTATGATTACCTCTACCGTAACGTTACTGCTATCATCTGATGCATCATCAGACTGAGGGGGAGAGAGAGCTGCGGTGATACACGGACAACTTCTCAGTAATCACTTTAGCCTTCGTGTCATAAGTTGCGGTCTTGCTTTTTGGTGTTTCAAGAGTAAATATCTCCACTCCACGGACATGTTGAGTTACAGCAGCCAGCCTGCTGTATGCGAGTGCGCTGCAAGCTGTGGACAAGTCCGCCTCCGCAACCACATCGTTTACAGACAGGCTACTGTCAGCAACGCAACATAAGCAAAAACAATTCAATTTTGCTCTCTGTGCATGTTTGTTGTGTTGAAGCTAAGCATTAAATGAGTGAGTACAGTAGCGGGGCGTCTCTCTCCTTTGAGAGAGCCTGCATTTCACTCAGTAGGCTACCCCTAAAGTGAGAGTTTATCAAGCAACATGACGAGTTAATTTGCTTTTGACATCGCACGTCCTGCGATGTGACTATCGCGCATGCGCACATCGCAATGTCGATGTGTAAACGATATATCGTGCAGCCCTATGTGGGTTATAAATGTAGCTAAATGGAGAGAGTAATAATTATAGAGGCAGCGAGGAAGAATTTCCAGTTATGAAAAAGTGAGGGTCCATCTGTCTTGTGGCCACTTTGCATTGAGGTATATTGAGGCTACTGCTGTGTAGGGCTGTCCCGGCGAGTCGACGTAATCGATGACGTCGACTACGTAAATACGTCGACGCACGATACGTGCCTCGACGCACCCCAATCGTCACAAAACAAAAATAGTGTAGCTCATGTTAGCGGCTAACTGTTGCTTGTCGTTAATTTACATGGCAGTAAAATGCCACTGAATGACCAAATTGATTTAACTTTTAACCATTTCGATTTCCACTTTCCATACGGACCCCCAGCATTGGTTAGTTGTTAACGTCGTGACAATTTATAACGTTATAACGTACTCCGACCGGTTTGCGGTGTTGCGCAATAGCTACAACCCCTGGCTATATTCAGACTGATAGTATAAACCATAAACCGGAAGCTGGAGCACGTTATAAACATTATAAATATAGTCACGTTTAGGGATGGGCATTTTAAGCAATTTAAATAGTCGAGTACTCTCCTTCTATTACGGACGAGTGCTCGAGCACTCGCGCAAGGGGGGGGGGGGTCTGTGTCATTACTATGGTAATGACTGAGCAGCTGCTGTGTGGGGGGCTGTTCACACATTACGTTTGCATTTTCGCATGGAAAAAGCGCTACCTGGAGCATTTTTTGTCAGGAGAGGAACTGACTAATATTGGGTGACGCTAAGCTAACATCTAAAGCCTACCTCAGACAGTAGCCTATCTCTGATGGTTGGATGGATGGCATTAGCGCTTTGGAGCAGACACGTTGTGAAACAAGCGAAGGCATTTCCATGTCTTGTCCAGCAATGTCAGGTTATTGTCCAGTATCATCCATTTTACTTTATGATCACTGTTACATTACCGTAAATCCACGGATTACAAGGTCCGGTGTTCTGCCAAAAAGTGAAAACTGACCAGTGTGATTAACGTTACAGCTGCAGCTGAATAGTGATCACCATGAAGCGATTGTCTCCCAAAAAGTGATTATTTCTCCACATTTCTTGTGACCAACGTTATGGGAAACGACAGTGTAGTCAGTAAACTAGTGCAATGTTTTGAATGAGTTTTATCGGGCGTGCGATGTGAAGAAGCGTGCGGGAGCATATCTCCAGCCACCATTTTCGGGATGAGCTGGAAAACTTCTGGTTAAAACTTTCAAAATAATGTTACTTAAACAAAAGTAAATAGCTTATTGATGCACGTTGGAGGAGAAAAAGTATTTCAACGAATGAAGCAGCAAACCTTGTATCAAAATACTCGTTGTGATGTTATATGGCGTAATACTGTGGCTGTAACGCATTACTCAAAATAAATAAGGTTACGTTACAATAAGCGTTTTATTTTTAAAGCAACAAAGCGGATGATGTACTTGTACATTCTGGCTGACTTGACGCCCGTGCAGTTCATGCTGCCAGATCCACATGACGATGCGTGCGTAGATCTTAGACCATTTTTAAATGGGTGGGGAGTGGGGCGAGTACCCGAACAGCAGAAACGTTACTCGAATACTGACGTTATGAACGAGTGCTCGAGTACCCGAGTACTCGCGCCCATCCCTAGTCACGTTATAAACTAACCAATGCTTGGCCCTTTCTGCGTCGGGTGCTGCTTCTCTGGCGGCTAATCGTGTGGAGAAACTATACAGCAGAGACAGAGAGGCTCAGTTGTGAGCGCGGATTGACTGCTGTTCGCAGCCAACGTTAACTCCAGCCAGAGCAATCTATATGGCTCTGGCTGCAGCATGAGCGGTTTCTCTTTCATCACGGGGCTTTTTCCTGCTGTTTTCCTGACCTTTCTCTAATCTGGAGAGCACTGTCGCCACCTAATGGGTCTGTAAAATAGGTTATACACATTCAATAGCTGCCATATTTTTATAGGAGATGTAAGAGGCTTTGATCCACGTCCCACCGTCAAAAAACGCAATTGACGAACATACTCGTCCTTGGCACTCTACGTTAGTATTTGAATTGACGAACATACTCGTCCTTGGCACTCAATGAGTTAAAAGTTAAATCAATTTGGTCATTTGGTGGCGTTTTACTGCCATGTAAAGTAACGACAAGTAACAGTTAGCCGCTAACATATTAGCCACATTACCCATCAGCGGAGCGTCGTTTGACGTCAGCACACTCTTCTAAACAGGTCGCGTGCCGCATTCCAGTCGATTCCAGTGGGCATTCCCATGCTTTCACATGGACCCATGTTGGGTGTGGATGCTACAGACAGTCTTGTGTCTGGATGATGTGTGTACAGTCCATGTGTGTGACCATCTTACATGGAGCATTTTGTCTTTCTCCAAAATTAAGAGCACTGTTACTGAAAATTGCACACCATTGTACTGTAAGATGATGATTTTATGTTGGACTGCTGCTAAACTCAGTTGACATTGCACAAGGTTTTTGGTATTCCTCCTGAAAGTGACTTGAATTTTATTTATTCTACTATTTTATTTTGAATTGCACTATATTCATTTTATTTGAGGACAAGCTCTTGCTTTAATTTTATTTGAGAGATTTTATGTTGGACTGTTAAAGAGAATGAGATGGTTAAATAAAATACAGAAATTGATTAGTTTTGGGCTATTTATTTGTTTTGGTTAAATTTATTGTTATATAATAAAAAAATTAAATAAAAAATAATCGTTAGATTAATCGACTAATCGAAAAAATAATCGTTAGTCGAATCGATTAGAAAATAATCGTTTGGGACAGCCCTACTGCTGTGGTCTCTCTACAATGGATTTGTCCCTGTATGATAGTTGAATGTCGGTGCAAAATAGGAGAGTCTAGAAATAAGCCCTTGCTCTGATTCTGAAGGGCTGATACCAAAACCTGACATTTACAGTTTTAGATAGTTTTAGATAGTTAGATAGATGAAACATGTTCTGCTATCAAACTTCACTGCAGCTGCTCTGCAAATATCTTGATGGACATTACATCCTCTATGTTTAGCCAAGTATCCTTGGGAGCAGGGATAGCGGAACGCATCTGAACTTGGGGGGGCCGGGGGGCGTGTCGGGGGGGGCGTGTCCCCCCGTCGGGGGGGCGTGTCCCCCCGAATCTCGGCAGCGCCGAAGAAAATTTTATGTTTTTTGGACTTTTATCCATATTTAGAAGAATATTTAATTTTAAATTAACATTAGGATTATACTGTTGTGATGTCATTATTCAGTATCTTCTCCTTTTCTAGTATTAGTATTAGTATTAATATTAAATACTGAGTATCTCATGAAAAACTATTAATATTGCATCTTTTGTGTTTAGCTCCGTCTCACAGCAGGCCCGGCTCCAGAACCAAATTACAGAGGGGGCCTGCCCCTAGCTTGGGGGGGCCAAGGGGGGTCCGGGGGGATTCTCCCCCGGAAGAAGATTTTGTACATTTTAAAGTAAAATTCGTCAAACTGGTGCATTTGAGAGCAAAAGGAAGAGGCTAAATCTATGAGGAACTACACACATCTCTAATGTGTTGTGACTTTACAAATAGGCCTAAACAATTAATATTAAATGTATTTACACATTGTGCACAAATTGCATTCATTGTGACAAATTTACAATAGTTAATTAATATCCAGCCAGAATCATTGCAAATGGAGGTTCAAAGTAACAGTTAGCAATAGCATTCAGTTAATCAATGCCTAATGACAGCCAGATTCCGTTTTAAACTTTAAAACAGAAAAACGGAAAAACGTTTTTAGCACACACAAAAAAAAAAAAAAAAAATTGAATGGGGGGGCCAGTTTAGGGAATGGGGGGCCCGGCCCGGTCAGGCCCCCCTCCAACGCCGGGCCTGTCTCACAGCATTGTAACATTGTAGTGCAGCCAGAAAGGAAAACTACTGTAAACATTTGAACCACATTTCTTGTTTAGAACCTATAGCTAGCAACATCGCCATCTCCTGAAAAACATTAATATTGCACCTTTCTTGTGGCTACATCACAGCATCTACTGAAAAACATTTATAGTGGTTCTGACTTGTTTAGTTCATTTTAGATTCACATCACATCTGAAAAACAACCAGTCGAGTGTAATAAGTAAATGAGGTTTAATTGTAAAAAAAAAAAAAAAAAAAAATCTAAAAAAAAAAAAAAAAAAAAAAAAAATTTTTTTTTTTTTTTGGGAACTGAAAAGTACCCGGGCCGCGGCCCGGGTGGCCCGGGCGGTTCCGCGATCCCTGCTTGGGAGCAAGAAACATACACCATCAAACAACAAAATGGGCACAGAGATGTGAGGTGCATCGCTGATAGCTGCTTTTCAACATGTTTTAAGGGTGGATGTTAAGCCTATGGTCCATAATGTGGAGTCCAGGGACCACCAGGGGTCCTCCAGGGAGTTCCAGTAGGGTCCCCATCAAATGAATTGTTAACCTTGATTATTTATTATTAAATTATTATTATAAGTAGTAGTAGTAGTAGTAGTAGTAGTAGTAGTAGTAGTAGTAGTAGTAGTAGTATATTTCTTGATTATTTCATTTAAGAACTTAGCATTAACACAATTATACTGTGGAAGAATTCTCTTTTTGTCATAGTTTCACTTGTTATTATGTCTCTACCTACAATACAGGTAGGCATGGGATTCTGGACAAAATCATATTCAATGATAAAGGTATTCTCAGATTTTGATTTAAGAGACAACATCTCATTAATGGGGTTTGGAGCTCTAATGTGGGGTAAATTAGGGGTACTTGATATGAAAAAAAGTATTGTTACAGCTGAATCTATCAGCCTAACCAAACACATGATTATCCCCATGTAAATCAGATACACAATGTGAACGAGCAGAGTCCTCCATCATGAGGCTGAGATGAGGATACTGACCACGGGAGTCAGATCCCATCTCAACCTCTGACTGCAGAGAAACGAGACGTTAGCTACGAACTGGACTCCAAAACCAGCCCAACCTTTTTGAACCCGGCTAGTTAAGTTTAGGTTAAGGGGAAAGGACAAGCATGGTGGCTAACGTTAGCTAAGCTGTGTACAGCAAAACCTATGCGCTGCTGAAGCTAATATCTGGATAGCTAGCTTTACCGTTTACGTCCCATACAACAGCGGCTAGGCAGCTACAGCAATAGCTTAGCACGCTAGCCTGATAAAACACAACTTTTCAGCTCCCGTTGACTGCTGAATGTCCCACGGCCACTGCCGACATGTGTGAATATGTCAGCGTAGTTATGTGAAGATAATAAAGCACAAATCAAGCTTACCTGAGGCGCTGCTGGGGTTTTTTCTCGCTGTTACCTATTGTTAACGTCGTTAGCGCGAGCGCCTCCTCAGTGAGTCTACTAAAGCGGAAGTCAAAGAATCAACAGCGGAAGCGCACGGAGAAAAGGTCTCGTCGTTTCTTTTTTTTTCTTTTCTTTTTTTTATGAAAAAGGAACTTTGTGGATAGAAATTACGCAGAGATCTTTTCTAGTTCATTTTTTCTTCATGTGTGTGTGTGTGTGTGTGTGTGTGTGTGTGTGTGTGTGTGTGTGTGTGTGCGTGTGCGTGTGTGCGTGTGTGTGTGCATAGGCAGCGGAACCATCTTGGGGGGGCGGAGGGCGTGTCGCCACCCCCCCCCCCCCCCACACACACACACACACACACACACGTCTGTGAACCACCATCATTGATTATTATTATTATCATCATATAAAGATTTTGGTCGTTTGAAGCCAGATTCATATAGGAATATCTAATTTTAAATTAACATTAGGATTAGACGGTTGTGATGTCAGTATTCAGTCTTAAAGGGCCCATATTTTGCTTATAATGTATTATAATTTTATTGTTGGCCTCCAGTAGAGTAACTTATTGCATCATTCATAGTTGAAAAAACTCAGTTTATCTTGTACTGGCTCTCACTGCCCCCTTCAGTTCACCCTCTGACTGAAACGCCCTGTTTTAGGTCCTGTCCCTAACCCCCACCCTCCGGGAAATAGGAGGGCAGCGCGAGGAGTTTTTGTGTTTGGCCGCGGTATGTGATGCCCTGCTCGGCCAGCCGCCGAAGGAAATGTCCCGGCACAGCCCGGGCCGAGCGGAGCTAGGGGATAGATAGCTAGGGGGATGTTGATATATCAATTGATAGCCTTGCTTGTTACGCCCAAGTCACGTTTGTTATCGATGGTCAAATTCGTTTTGACAACCCCTTGCTCGTTTATATAATTGTTTTACAGCTCCCCGCCCTGCCCGGGGAGCTTCACACTATTCAATAGTTGTCGTCACATTCAAGCCACAACACAACAGCTAATGTAGCTAGTTAGCTAACTTCCCAAATGCTTGTGACTATAGTGTGCCTCTCCTAGCAAAGGCTACATGGACCAAACCAAAATGAGGACTTGGAGAAGTAAGCAAGTTGGACTAACGTTACAAGTTCTGAAAATGTGTGCCTTCGTCATTCATCGGTTGTTCATGTCTATGAAAGGCAGCTGTGCTGCTAGGCTAATAGCAAGTGCTAACGTTACCCAGCCGGTGGTAAGTAACGTTAGCGCTTCCAAGCTGCTAGCTACAACCGATGCTGGAATGAGACACATATTTTCAGAACTTACCACTTCAGTCCTACATCCTGGCTCACTTCCAAGTAGTCTCCTTGTTTTATGTGAAAGTGAAAGGCAGATACGGCCGAGACGAGTGGAAATTAGCAGCGCTACTGTCGGTCGGTAGTGTACATGTCCTCGGCAGTGTACTGAGCAATGTCAACACAGGGAAGGGTGGGGGCCCGGCGGCAATGCTTTGTTGCCAGGGTAACAAGTCCTGCCTGACGTCACCAGAACTATGGTTCTCGCACAAAATCGGCATAAATCCATGTCATCTCGTCTACGAGAGTTCATGGGCGGGAGGGGGGGTTCATGGGGGTAACATTAAAACACTTTCACATATTTATTTGAAGCTTAGCCCATGTTTAATATGACCATCCAAGATTGTAACAACATATATATGATACAAAATTAAGACATGCATAATAGGGCCCCTTTAACAATCATATATTTGCTCCTTTTCTCACACTCCTATGTCACCACCTGCTCTCCCTGCAGGGTTTGAGATTAAACTTTTTTTTCTATCACCAGCCAATATGGCTGCTAGATTTTAAAGTTACGAGCCAATTAATTTCAACTAGCCAAAATGTTTTTCTTGAAATAAACCAGAATATGAGTGCCACTGGGTTAATATAAGCATACTCTCTCGTAACGGGACAAGCCCGTCTTTTATTGTCACACGAACACCACAACACATGCATGCGGCCACAACACACTCATGCTGACGGTGGCCGGTGAAAAGTGTCCTCTGCATTTAACCCATCCAGGCATGTCCTTTCCTCCGGGGGGCAGGCCAGGAGCAGTGGTCGCTTTCTCGTACAGCGCCCGGGGACCAACTTCGGGTGTTGTCGTCACTGGTCGGATGACGATGACGATCTGATCTTCTGCATGTTTTTAGTGGGGGGGTTATATACGGAGGAACCCCCTGGGGGAGCACGGGGAGAACATGCAAACTCCACACAGAGAGAAAGGCCCTTACGACGAGATACCCCACCTGGGCAGTAGGCACTGAAGATATGGGGGGGAACACAACCACAGCGCCCACAGTGTCCCAGGCGAGAATCGAACTCAGGACCTTCTGACTGTGAGGCGACAGCTCTACCACTGAGCCGTATCAGTACAAATAAGTTATAGCATAATGAATCTATAAATTACAGCACGGGTATTCATCGTAATTCATCGTCATTCATTGTAAAAATGAAATGTACCCGGGCCATGGCCTGTGTGGCCTGGGCGGTTCCGTGTGTGTGTGTGTGTGTCACTGAGAGCAATGCTCTCACTTTCAGGAGCGCCCTGTTCACATTTAATTCACACACACATTCACACCTGGGCAAGCGCTGTCTGTCACTTTCCTCACCCCGGGGTCTGGAGGATTGAACTTGCAAAATGTTTTCAGATACGTAGTTATTTATCCCATTATCTCAACATATAAGACAGTTTGTTTTCCCGAGATAAGAATACGATTATTTCAAGATCCCTAAATAGAAATATACGCATATTGGAAAGTTCAGCTCTCACTCAGTCCTGCAAGGTTTAGGCCTACCTCTAACCATCAAAAACTGAACAAAATGATAGTCATTGTGTTAGAAATCAACACCAAACTTTTCCTGATAGAGACAGTCGGCATGTGTGGGAACGCCCACAAAATGTTATACGGCTGGCGCGCGAGTGGGGTAAAACCGCCCATGTAGCCTATCTCAATGGGCGACTCACCAAAGGAAGGTGCTGCAGCTCTACACTACATGTACTTAGAATGCCTCCCTCCATGCAGCTCTCACGGTGCAGAGATAGCCTTGAGCTTGAGGAGGAGATGGTAGAGGAGCAGTTCAAGTTCACATGGCATGTGATCTATGGCGACAAGAAGATTAGCACCATGGCTGAGGCCCATGCTGCGAAGTGGAAGAGAATGAAGAACAAAATTATTCCATCTCCCTCCAGATGCAGATGGCCTACGCCAACAGTGGCTCTGTGCTGACTAGGGGGCCTATCTTCGTACGACGCTATTGTTGCGCTGGAACTATTATTGCTATCTTCCCTGCGTCTTACACTATCGTCTGCCTCCACCGTCCAGTTTTGCTCTGGGGTCTATGCCATGCCAGACACAGGTGTAGGCGTGGCCCAGGCGTGTCCGTGGGCCTCTAGCCTATCATCTGTCTCGCGCAAGTGTCATTTAGCGCTCGGGGGAACATACCGTCGGTATGTTCCGAGCGCAAAGAGAGGTTTGGGCGCTGCCCGTTCCAAAATAGGCGTTCCAGCGCAATGTGTTAGAAAAAGGGGCCTTGGGTGCTCTCAATTTTAACGCCAGCAAATAGCTGGTCTTAGAGCAAACAACCCCACTACGCCTGAGCGCACACAGTATTCTCCGTGCAGTGCAGGAAATCCTTGCTTGGATACATACGCACGGCATGGATGTCTCTCTCTCTCTCCAACACTTTGCGCATGCAGACACTCTTCCCTCCTGAGAATGCCACGTTGATTTTCAACTATGGCCTACATTGCAGAAAAAACACATCTTGATTTAAAGATGAGAATTCGTTTGTCTGGTTTTATTAGGCTACATAATTCCCGACCATACATAGTCTAGCAGAAAGTCCTCAAAAAAGGCTTTAGTTTTCGAGATACCCCTACCTGAGGTAGAACAAAACACAACAATGATTTTTCTTATCTTTAGGGTTTCCCATTAATGAAATTGATTGTTGTCAAAATTTATTTTTGGGGAAAAAATGTTTTTTTGGCTGTTCTTTAGAACTACCCCAATCCCTGAAAAAGAGCCAAATTAGGCCAGTCCAGATAGGGGAAAGGTGACAAAGAAGCCCATAACTTGAGAATGTTCACTCTTTTCCTCATCAGATTTGCTGAGGTATGGACCAGGTGGCTGCCGTACATCACCAAATAGTCAGAAAATTATTGACCTTAAAAGATAATGAATTATAGTCTTGTAAACATAGCTTTAGTTTAGGCGGAAATTGTTCTTTGTGGTGATAGGAACATAGGACTCCATCACTTTTCTCTCATTTATCAAAAAAACAGAAATCCTTAAAAAATATACCATTACTGAACTGTCTAGGGAGCTATTGAACACTAACCAGTAGTTGTATGGAGATATCTGGTACCGTTCTATTGCAAGTGAGATTTCTTTAGACATAGGCCTACTACCTTTTTTCTGAAACAGTCAAATTAGGTCATTCCGAATGGGGGATAAGTGTCATAATAGCCTATAAGATGCTCACTCTGATGGTAAATGGTAAATGGTAAATGGCCTGTATTTATATAGCGCTTTTATCCAAAGCGCTTTACAGTCAGTAGGTACATTCACCCATTCACACACAATGATGGCGGCAGGTTACCACGCAGGGTGCTGGTACACCAACGGGAGCAATTTGGGGTTCAGTGTCTTGCCCAAGGACACTTCGACATGCAGACTGGAGGAGCCGAGAATTGAACCACCGACCTCTTTTATCCAAAGCGATTAGTGGACGCTGGAGGAAGTTTTTACACATCCAGTCATTCATTTGATCAATGCACTGACAGAGTGAGTCAATGGGAGCATGATCGCCTGACGAAAGAGTTATGTAGAGTTGTGTATCATCTGCATAGTTATGGTAGGCTATATGGTTTCTGTGCATAATTAGAGCTAAAGGGAGCATGTATAGATGAAATAGAACGGGCCCCATGATGGATCCCTGAGGGACCCCACATATCATTTGAGTTATGTCGGAGGTGTAATTGCCAATGGATACAAAGTAGTTTCTGTCCTGGAGATGCGTTTTAAACCATTGGAGGGCCGTATCAGAGAGCCCCACCCAGTTTTCTAACCTGTCTAATAGAATTGAGTGATCGACGGTGTCGAACGCAGCGCTAAGGTCTAACAATACTAGAATTGAAATTTTTACGGCATCTGAGTTTATTCTAATGTCGTTGAGAACCTTAGTGAGTGCGGTCTCAGTACTGTGATGGGGACGGAAGCCTGATTGGAATTTGTCTAGCAGATCATTTGTGGTTAGGAATCTGTTTAGTTGAAGATAAACAGCCTTTTCAATGATTTTGCTTATGAATGGGAGATTTGATATTGGTCCAGACGATCCAGGCGCCGACCTAGGCGCCGATTTGCATGCTGATGCTGGTCTGTCCTAACCTGACTCTGCCAGATGGGGGCGGCATTTTTCACAAATTGCTCCCCCTCCGTTTTCTGGTCTGCTCACTGGTCACCGCTGTACTCCTGCTTAATTGCATATTGCGGGCAGACCAGCATTCTTCTTCCAGCATTTACTTTCTGTCTGCTCCTTGTGTTTGAAGCACATTCACTTGGCTATCCTGCAACTCTTTCTACAGTCTGTGGTCACACTCAGTGGGTCAGACAGACAGCAGTTTCGATTGCTAGCCTGCATGAAAGACACCACTGTGTGTTTTATGTTTCAGAGTGTCTATTTGTAAATAAATATCTTCTGCCGTGTTGTGGGGCTATTCGTACCCCCTACTTACAAGCACAGCAGAGCGGAGGAGGCTCGGAGCTGCCTGCGACAGCCTACTACGGTAGGCTATATACACGCGCAATACATCCATGTAGGCTATCTGGAGTTAATCTTTTATTTAAATTACCTTATTTTGCGAGACAAAGACACATAGCCAATACGCACAATACGCACAGCTATCAGTCAGTCTGTCTGTCTGTCTGTCTCTCTCTTAACGTTACTGCTGGCTGTGCGCACGCAACTAGGTTTGCATGAAATAAATTGCGTTTTGTTCTTTAAACTGTGCTGACTCCACTCTCCTCCGCTCCGTTCCTCTCTCTTGTCATCAAGGCTCACTGACAAAAACAAACGCTCACTATATACCTACTTTGCTTTTGAGATCTGCTTTTCTCTCCCTCTCTGCTTCCCCCCCTCTTTACACATCCTCCGCACGCTACACTTGCTAAAATTGAGGGAAACATCAGTGATTCTTCGGGATTAAAGGGATAGTGCGGATTATTGGACATAATGTTGTATGAACTTCATCCCAGCTGTAGAGTGCCTGGGGAGCTCACTTCCTGATCCATGATTCCCGTGGGCGGAGCTATAACTTGATCTGAGTGGAGAAAAACTAGTCCCGACGGACACTATAGGCCAGGGTCACGGAGTTATCAAGTTGTACCCCTAAAGAACGCATGCATATGTTATGACATCCAGAGATGGGCGAAAATACATCATAAAGTATTTTGATACAAATTACAAATACTTGCTCAAAAAATGTATCACAATACAAATACAAAATACCTGTCTGAAAATGTATTTGAGATACAAATACGTATTTTGTATTTTGAAAATACATGAAAATACATTTTATAAAAACTGATAAAGAGCTGCAACGATTAGTCAATTCATAGATGAATTGCCAAATATTAAATTAATTGCCTATTTTGATGATCTATTAATCATTTAGAGACATCTCTTTAAGGAAAATGTCCTAATTCTCTAGACTCAGCCCTCAGTCTTAATCCGTTTCACTCCTGTAAGACTGAGAATATTACTATTTAAATCTTTGCATAACGTTAGGTGGCGCTGTTGGAAGCCTTGCATCGGAGAACCAATCATGAGTGTTGTGGGCGGGCCTGCTTTCTGGGCGCAGTGACGCTCATGCAGAACCAGTGTCTCGCAAAACATCGCCGCGTTTGCGGAGAAACATATTAATCACTTAGAAACAAACATAACCTGTTAATAGGACGTGTTTCATCCGGCCCCGGCGGCTAGAGGTCTTTCCCCCAGCGATAAGCCAGACTCCCGGGGCTAACGTTACAGAGCCTGCTGATGACTCACAGTAGCAAGCGGACCACTTCCGGGTAGGAAACATTATTGTAAAATAAACAACAGCTATAAATTTTGTTTGGAGCATATCAGCTTCATGCTCTGTGTTAGGACTATGATAAATGGCATTGCCGCTACCAAATAAAATTCTAATAATAAATGTAGGCGTGTCTGCTGCCGGCCGTTCTCGCCGGGCTCGGACAGACAGTTTCTGACAGTGAAATTCCCAGACGTTTGGTGGCGCAGCTCACCAAACGTCTGGGAGCCGAGACTACTAATTCTCTGATTTCAGCTATTCAAAAGTGAAATTTTCTGGTTTCCTTAGACAGTAAATCCTCTCTTTAGTCCTCTGTCACAGTATGTGTACTCCCTAACACACTGCAGTTCTTCCATTTTAGTTTTAGTTGTTTTTCAGTAGAACTAATTTCTCCTTCAGCTCAGCTGTTAATCACCTTCTGTGAGGGCTTTTGACTTAAAGGCAGCATTTCTGCATGTTAACCTCAAGTTTTGGAACTTGACTATGTTTAGCCATAGATATCTGACATCATAACACAATATATAAATAACTGAAATAGGTAAAAGGCATAGTAGGTCCCCTTTAAACAACTTCACATTCACCACCATGTCAGTAACTTGTCGTCACAGTATTTATTTAACGTGCAAACATATTTATACAACTAGAAAAGGTTACATTTCAGGAATTGAATGCCCTGATATAGTTCAGTTAGTTGTTGTTTTTCCAGTACAACTTATTTCTTCAGCTATTCACATCAGGTTTCAGTTTAGTTCAGTTACCGGTAGTTAGTTTTTCAATACAACTTCTTTCTCAATCTATTCTGAATCATATCAGCTTTCAGTTTAGTTCAGTTAGTTGTTTTTCAGTACAACTTATTTCTCTATCTATTCTGAATCATATCAGGTTTCAGTTTAGTTCAGTTAGTTGTTTTTTCAACTTATTTCTCCATCTATTCATATCAGGTTTCAGTTTAGTTCACTTAGTTGTTTTTAGTACAACTAATTTCTCCATCTTTTCACATCAGGTTTCAGTTCAGTTAGTTGTTTTTCAATACACCTTATTTCTCCATCTTTTCATATCAGGTTTCAGTTCAGTTTAGTTCACTTAGTTGTTTTTAGTACAACTAATTTCTCCATCTTTAGTTTAAACCTGTGTCAATGTTTACATGTGTCAATTTGAGAATAAAAAGAAAAATGTATTTTATGTATTTGAAATACACAAAATACAAGATCTGAAAGTATCTTGATACAAATTACATCTCATTTTTCTCTGCCCAGCCAAATACAAATTACAAAATACAAAAAAGTAGTTGAAATACGTATTTCAAATACAAGTATTTCAAATACTGCCCATAACCTTACTGATCTGTAATATTACAGTTGTGTAGGCTATATCCTATAATTTCACTTCTTGTTCTGTCAGAATACATCAATAGAATGGTTCTGGGTGTATAGCATCATATAGCCTACTCTACCATATCAACCAGTCAACCATAGAGAAATGTTCATGAATTGTCTTGATTAGCACATTACAGTATGCACATAATGAACATGTTGTTGTATTGTTTCAGTCAGTACAGGCTGATTGGCTAACGGATGGTACTTGAATGGGCCCTAAATGGAGAACAGCTTGGTAAAGGCAATAGGAGAGTTCTTCCCTCATGTGTGGTGGATAGGATCCGCAAGGAATATCCATCACCAAATGGACAATATGTGGGATTCAAGGAGTCTGAGGAATCACTGGATTTGTTTTAGGTATTTTGAAGTCACATTGTGAACGTTTATTTTCAACATTTATGTTTTACACTTGAAACGATAGTGTTCCCTTTTCCTTGAAAATATTTCTCAACATGGTTTTGTAAAAGAAATGCACATATATGTTTCCAATTGTTCCATGTCATTGTTTTTTTTTGGATAAAGTGCAAAAAATATAAACATGTACCAAAAAATAAAAATAAATACTTTGAGTAATAAATACACCAGTCATGATGCAATTATTATATACATAAACCAAGCAAAATTGTATTAGCAGCACTCAGTTAGCTAACAACCTATAACTGAAGTGATAAGGCTCTGTGACCAAACAACATTTTGGTTTGTCCATACGACATTTTAGCTTTGAAAACGTGTGGACATTTTTGCCACCACAACAGCTTTGTCCGGCTTTGGGGTAGGAGCTATATTGGCCGGGAGGTTGACTGCAGGATGGATGTGGGACCCCTCATCTCCAGGCTTTCTGTCCAGTCGCCGTTGAATGACACGCTGCACCAAGTCCTTCCTGAAGTCCTGGTTGGTTGGCAACCCATTGGTTTGATTGCCTGGAGTGAAATACATTGTATTTCTCTTTTCCTGAGGGAGTAATAATATTGAGTTGCATGTTAGTACAACAGGACTATGTACAGTTATGTGAAAATGTGATTTTCTTGTGCCTCTCACACAGCATTGCAGACAATGTGCTGTCATATTCTAGCTTATTCTTTCATGTTTACCAGACAGAGTAGTATCATGTTGACGGCCAACATTGTGGTTGTGGTCAATGATACTCAGTTGGGTTCGTGCCAGCATGGTCGGGTATTTGAAGTGCCTCCTCTTATCGGCATACTTCAACATAGAACTGTGGAAAACCTTGAGATGTCCTGAAACAACAGATTTTATTCAGACATTTATCTTGAAAGAAGAGCCGATGCACACCCTCACAATCTTATGGATAGGTGCGTCGGAGGAGAGAGTCCATAAGCAGAAGAAAGAATTCCTGCACACTATCCAGTTACTGACAAACTATATTACAACGTTTTGGTCACTCAGACCTTCATCAGGTTATTTTACCTGATGAGTGAAATGTAGTAATATAGTTTGTCAGAAACTGGATAGTGTGCGGGAATTCTTTCTTCTGCATTCAGACATTTATCCCCTTGCATTTCGATAACACAGCATCACACTATGACTAGTCCTAATGATAAGCTTATTTCAACTTACCAGTGTGCTTGAACAAGGTCATTTGAGGCAGGTCTCTCAAGAGGTTTTTATCCAGCACAATAGCCTTGAGAGCGTTGTATGCTGCACTGCCCTTGCCCAGCCATTTCTTCCTTCGCTGTTGGTCTTCGTCGAGGTCACCATGGTAACACTTGTATTCAATCCCATCTTCTTCCCACCTGTGGATGCCACAGATATGAAGCAGGATAGAGGTCCACCGGCGTCTCAAATCCTGCAGTTTGAAACATTTTTAATAGTGTAGTTAGCAAATTTGAAAATGTAAGTGGCTATGAATTCAAAGTTTCTCTTGACATGCTTCACCATGCAATTTGGTGCTCATTGGATAGGATTGTCATAATGATAACCACCTGTAATTTGATTCCCATCACCTGTTTAGGACCAAGTTATCTACCATCAAATAATATGAACACCCATAGAACCATGTCATTTTGTATAGCCCTTTTTATATGGAATAACATTTACTTCCTGTCAGCTAGTGTCTTATCAAACACTGCAACAGGAAATAAAGTTTGGCCCATTTACATGACTTATGTTTCAAGCATGAAAAGGTCTATGACAAAAGATAAAATAAATTACAAATAAAATAAGCATCACCATTTCATCCCCACCACAAGAGCTGCAGGACCACCAGAAGTGATTGCCCAAGGACTTGATCCATGGCTGCAAATCTCTGTTATCTTTCTTCTTGGCTGCTGCAGTTGCCTTCTTCTTCACACCTAAATAATGTAAAGAGAGGAAAAGGGAAAGCAGAACATGTAGAATAACCCAGACAATAGTCATTTTACAAATGACACAAAAGCCTGACATTCTCCATCGCTGGTGAACTTGTTGTTTCAGACACCTGTTGTATCATGTATGGCAAAAGAACAGTATAATTAAAAAAAAACATACCAGTACAGTACTAGGGATCACCAAAAACACAAGGCTTCATTCTGCAATCTGCCTATTAGTTTCAGATATAGTCTGCTAAGTTTATATTTTGGTCTGAGGGTGGCGCCAGAGGAAAGGCCAATAGGGTCAGCAAGGGTCAGTAGGTTGATCCTATACATAACAGTGATGCATAACATTGATATGCGACAGCATTGGCTCTCCAAATGTCAATACTCACCTGTTAGCACAGCAGCATCCATGCTATATGACCCCATTCAACTTCAACATCCTATACATTTATTCTCTCTATTCCTCTCACAAGGACATTACATGTATTAGAGTAGATAATTGTTTGGGGAGTCACACAGATAAAGCTCAAGGGAAACTTTAGACTGCACACACCCAAAACCTTTCCTGCCACACATTGACCCTATATATTTTCCATAATAAACTATTCTTCCAGTGTTCCAAAGGTACATACACACTAAATCATGTTTCCCACTACAGTATAAAAGATTAAAACTTTACCTGAATTAAATCAGACATGATAATCTTCTTGGTTGCGTCATCTAAAAAGCTGTAGGTAGTGTACTTAGCACTGTAACCTGGGGAATCTGATCTGTAGATATAAAAAGGAGAAAAGAACATATACAATTGTAGGGCGTGGTATGGGCACAGATTACCTGATTACATTTATATCATCATGGCCACACACACACACACACACACACACACACACACACACACGAATACAACTTAGTACATGTATGCTCGATAACTCCAATACACACCTAGCATCACCACCAACATCTATGTGGCCACCTGCAGCAGTTTTTTCCTTGAGTTCAGACAGAATTTCTTCCTGCATGTCAGTGTATGCTTCTTGAACCACTGGTATAAGTTCAGTTGACTGAGATGAATAATAAGCAGACTTCTTTGGCAGCTGTAAGTTGACAAGTTCAGCCCACTCTCCAATTTCATTCTGCGTTGTCCCAGTGAAAAGGATGGCGGCTGAAGATACCAGGTTGTTCTCAGGCTTTCCATTGACATAAGGACAAGACTGCCACGAACCATGATGGCCATTTGTGCATGTCCCATTGATTTTTATCATGGATCCATTCATGGTTTTTTGGTTGTCTTCAAGGAAAACGCCATGTGTGGCACGTTTTGAACAGTTCCATAAGGGATGATTAATTTACAAGCCACTTTCTTTCAGACCAGTCTCTATCTTCTTCTGTTCCATCAATGCTGACATCTGAGCAAGACGTTAGTATGGAAGTGCTGTCATCTGGAACAAATGTGCTGTCTCCCATAGAACTCTGGCTCGTACTCGGGCTTGTATCCATTGCTTCAGATGCAACTGTTGAGCTTTGGAACTCTGACTTCTAAAGAAAGAAATAGCAATGAGTGAAGTGATTGACTAGATGTATTCACACATCTAAAAGTAAGTTACATTATGGCCATTATGTGTTATGTTCATGGTTGATACATTCACCGGACCCTATCTTTGGAACGGTACCTTATGAAGAATGGGCTGCTCGTTTTGAGAATATATCAGCTTACCTGTGACTGTGTCCATGTGGGAGGGAGGCAAAGGTATGTTCCAGATGATGAAAGATTTCCACTTGGAACAGCTTGGGCAGGGCTGTTGAGAACAAGCTGCATGTATGCACCAACTGTGGTAGAGTGCTGCACAGGGGTAGATGGTTGGACTCCAGAAAACACGATCCCATCCTCTTCTTCAAGGTTGGAATCCATTATGGCCTCAGGTTCAGTATCATCCGTCAGAACAGGAGTGCATGCCTGGAGTGGAAGGGGCGCAGGTGTCATCCCTGAGGAAGAACCCCTACATGCCCCCTGAGCACTAGTAGAGGTGGCTGCATCCTAAGGGTTAGAATGTGTCAAATGTTGAATTCCCCTCTGCCATAGATAGGATACAAGTTACATTTTAAAAGCTATTGTTATCATTAGATGTGATTGAATCACACTTGGTCATAATTTGACTTCAAAACACACACACACACACACACACTTGATTGGACATGGGCTCTCAGCTGTGCCAAATCGCTGCATGTGTATGATGGCTAAAACAGGTATAGGCCTAATTTGCCTGGTAGTAAGCCATCAAACTACTAGTAGGCCTCTAGGCTAGAGGCCTACTAGTAGTTTGATGGCTTACTACCAGGCTAGAGGCTCTAGCTGAATCCCACAACCGATATAGGCTATCCACCTTATTTTTGTGAGGCTCCGCTGTAAAATAATTCTGGGAGCAATATCCAGTCTAGAACGTGAGCAGCTGTGTGTTTACGCTGGCTTGACGCTGCCTGGATAGTACTTACACTGCAGCCCATGACTGCATCGCATTTCCTTGTCGAACTCCGACGTTAAAAGTTTGCTCGTTACAAAATAACACTAGTTTTGGTTATGTAGCCTAATCATGTTTTCTATCACATCCGCTAACCTGTTGCTCGTTGAATAAGTCGGCATTTATCAGCTCAGCTGCAACGTTTACAGACTGGTAGGCTATATTAGACGGGCTGTGTTGTTTCAAGCTAGACGTAACGAGGGAAGAGGACAGCAGAAGGATCATGGCCACCAAAAATAAGGTGGATACTGGATAGACTATTTCCTTTTTTTTACTGACAACATTGTTATATTTAGGTACTGTAATCTCTCTTACCATGGGTTTTGGAACAGCACTGCTCTTCAGTACATGGGCCTTCTTCTGTCCTGGACGTGGAGGGAGGTACTAATTTTTGGTGAAATGAGCGCCGCAAACACAAAGTTTTTTTATCCTCGCTGGCTTTGTCTCAAACCTCAAGCCTATCGCAACAAGCCAAACTTGTCTAAGGCTGGGTTCACACCGACGACCCAAGCCTTGCCTATGCCTTGCCTTTACCCACGCTTTTTAATAGGCGTCCGTTTTAGTCAACGAGGCTGTGTACACCGGCCGCCTGAGCGTGAACCCTGCGTGTACCCACGCCTTGCCTGTGCCTTGCCGATTTTATCGAATAGGCGTGAGTTCTATTTTGAAGCCGACAAGGCGCGTGCAGGCAGACTTCTTCTGTCAAGCCATGAAAGAAAAACGCACAATATCCGTCGGAAATGGCAAAGTCAACTGAATTTCAAAATAAAATGGAGTTACTACAACAGTGTGAGCAGAGAGAGAGAGAGATTGACGGGTGGCTATCATGTGGGGCTTTCTCCCCGTCGGCAAACAAATCTTCATGAGAGAGAATAGCGACCGAAGAAGCAAGATGGACAAGGTTGTTGTGCCAGCACATATTCTTGCAAGATCACCTCTCTAAAATGTCCGACTATAGTCAGACCTGGTTATACATATCCAGCATCAATAGAACATTAAAATATATCAGATTTATTTTACCCAGAGGCTACCCATGACAATTCTGGACAACACGTGAAAAAATACAGTCGGGAGAGAGGAGAGGCGCTTGTGACTCGGCTCCAGGTTCGGCGTGCAAAAGGCGTGCGGTGTGATCGCAAAAGCGTGTAACAGGTTCACGCCCAGCTCGGCGTAGGCGTGGGTTGAGGCAAGGCAAGGCGTAGGTTGTCTGTGTGAACTAAGCGTTAGGGCATGGTCCGTGACAGGGAAACGATGGAATACACTGTTACTAATGTTTGCATTGTTACAGCCAGGAAAATCACAAGAGCAAATCATTTTGTCAACGTGCCTCCTACCGTAGCCTACTCCTCTCGTACTCGCTGTTTACAGCCCGTGCTGTCTGAACACCTGAACACACCGGTAATGGCTTCCGCGGCTGCAGTGCGCGGAGTGATACTAGCCAGAAAATAGTGCCAATAAATAGCGCCGGTCTGAGCAACTGCGAGCCTGCGGTTTTATTGTTGAAATGAGATGTCATAACACATGCATGCGTTCTTTTGGGGTACAACTTGATAACTCCGTGACCCTATAGTGTCCGACGGGGCTAGTTTTTCTCCACTCAGATCAAGTTATAGCTCCGCCCACGGGAATCATGGATCAGGAAGTGAGCTCCCCAGGCACTCTACAGCTGGGATGAAGTTCATACAACATTATGTCCAATAATCCGCACTATCCCTTTAAGGTTTGAATGAAACAGATTAGGTTTTGTTAACTATGAGCGAGAAGCGCCCCGGCTAGCGGGGTCAATGTGCCAGAAAACCACAAAATAAACAATGATGCTGATAAGAATAAAATTATAGAGGGATATATGATTCAGTTTCAGTTGTTCTAGCCCAGGGGTGCCAAAATTCTTTCCCATGAAGGGCCAAAAATCAATCTGGGTGGAGGGCCGAGGGCCAAAAATAAACGTTGTGGAATTACATTAAAATGTATTGTGTTTTAACAGAAAATTAACATTCTAAATCTAAAATAACATTTCAATATAATAATCTACTTTTTATCTGTTTGGTAATTGTATTAATTTGCAATTGGTTATATATATTTAAAAAAAAACATCTGCTTTATTGTCCATCTTTTGTAAACAATTTGCCATGACAATTTGCAGGGATGCAATCTCAGGAGTGAACACAGTGGGCCCTATTCTCCCACAGGCCTTCGGCGCTAAAACGGGCCTTAAACGCAAAAAAACGTGCCTTGCGCCTGTTTTGGGACGATATCAATATGGCTTTAGGCTGCCAAATGCGCTTTAGGCCGAATGGGCGTGGCGCAGTCCCAGAATGGGCCAAAGTGGGCGTGTCGGCGCTAAATACCTGCGTACTCCTATCTTCCGACCTGCCGTTAATTTAGCGCCTTGCGCCTTTGAAAAGCAGGCCTATTCAGTGGGCCAGTCCCTCCCCTCTCTCCTCTGTCACCCTTCTCTGTGTCACTCTCTCCCTCTCTCCTACTGACAGGAGCAGGCATTGGTGTGCGTTTACCAGTTTATTGTGAAATAAATCCTTCCGCGTTGAGTTACTGTCACAAGCCTGTGTGACAACGCTTCCAGCCTGGGTAAAACAACTCCGTCCGTACCGCTTTGAGGCTGCAGGCAGTCTGACAGGCACAATACGACTGTCTCTCTCTGACTGCCTGTGAATGCCCCAGCATGCAATTGGGTACTCAATTTCGCTACTAAATAGCAACCAAATGAGGCGAAATAGATATAAAAGGTCGATCTAAAATAATGTGTAATGGTAACACAGCCTGCAATTGTAGAACATTTCAATATTGGACCAAATAAATCATCGAAATTAAAACACCACCCTAAGTGAAACATATATGTCCTCCTGGGCCTATATATATCCTTTGTCGATTTAACGTCATTTAGATAAGTGTCAGCGGAACGCGCTTCAGAACGCGCATGTGCTATACTGTGATGTCCGCTCCAATAACTTGGCCCAACTTCACATTTAGTTTTACAATAAAAACACATTTATGCAATGACTTTACATAATGTAGGGTATATTTATGTGCATCATTCTACCTGCAGCAGGGGAGAGAAAACGATATCGTTCTGAACAAACTTTCACCAATATAAAATTAATCTCATCATATAGGGATAGGCTATATTTTTGTAGCTGATGCCTTTAGAACATTATTTTCACTTTGATCTTGCTATAGTGTAGCGTATTTACATGCTTGCAGTATTGAAACTGCAGTTAGATTGGTTTGAGAAGCATAATAATATGGAATAATAGCCTATAATGCAGACAGACAGACTGGATGAAGGGAGGGGGGGGGGGGGGGGCAGAGCGTTTGGCTTTCGTCTGGTTTTGCGGGATCACTGGAATTGGAGCTAAAAAGGCAAGCGTGCAATTCGTTTATTGCAGTTATCCAATGAGCATGACGGTGCATAATTTTACGCTTAAAAGGCGTGGTTGTAATGGTTGAGGCTGCGTCTAGCGCCAGCACGACTATATCAAGTGCGCTTGTCCACGCCCACTGATTTGAGCTGCGCCAGGCGTTCGGCCTAGAACAGCGCCGATGCAATGATAGGGACCAGTATCCGCAGCCACATTCAGACACTGTTTCACAAAGTCACCACATGAAAAAGCGTGTCCACCCTTTGCAATCAGTGCAGATATCTGATAACTTGCCCGAGTTGCATTCTGGATAAAAAAAAATCGGGGGGGGGGGGGGGGAATAAAAAATAAAAATAAAAATAAAAATAAAAATCCGTGGCGGGCCAAAACAAACAGAGCGCCCGCGGGCCCCAAATTGGGCACCACTGTTCTAGCCTCATAGTCTCACAGCCTATATGGGCGACTGAAGTTTATTTATCCACCTTTTTTTATATAACAGCACGATGTGAGAAAACTGCCTCAGAAATGAGTTGCAAACACAATTTCGGAGTTCTTTCCTCTCAGCGGCTGTCAGACTTTTTAATTTTGTACACTCCTGAGTGAACAATGGTTTGAATTGCTAAATGCACTTTTATCCAGCACTTTTTAATGTAATTTTAATGTAATTTTTTTACTTTTTAATGCAATTTTTACTTGTGTAATTGTTATATTCTATTTTTACTGTTGTTGACTATATAATATAAATATATATATAACATATATTTATTCAAAATAATCCTTTATTTGTCCCACAAGGATAAATTACAGTGCTACAGCAGCAAGTGGACAGGGTAAAAAAAAAATATATATATATATATATATATATATATATATATATATATATATATATATATATATATATATATATATATATATATATATATATATATATATATATATATATATGGAGAAACTCGTCCTGGAGCAGCTCAGGCCTATGGTCAAACCATCCCTTGACCCCCTCTAGTTCGCCTACCAGCCCCGACTGGGAGTGGAGGACGCGGTCATCTACCTTACCAACCGTGCCTACGCCCACCTTGACAACCCGGCCAGCACTGTGAGAGTCATGTTCTTCGACTTCTCCAGTGCTTTCAACACCATCAGGCCGGCTCTACTGGGTGAGAAGCTGGCGGCGATGCGAGTGGATGCCCCCCTGGTGGCCTGGATTGTGGACTACCTGTCTGGCAGACCACAGTATGTGCGCCTGCAGAACTGTGTGTCAGACAGAGTGGTCAGCAATACGGGAGCACCACAGGGGACGGTCTTCTCTCCCTTCTTCTTCACCATCTACACCACGGACTTCACCTACCAGACAGAGTCTTGCCACCTTCAGAAGTTCTCTGACGACTCTGCGATAGTGGGATGTATCAAAGATGGCGATGACGATGAGTATCGGGATGTGGTGGCCAACTTTGTCACATGGTGTGAGCAGAACCACCTGCAGCTCAACGTGTCAAAGACAAAGGAGCTGGTGGTGGACCTGAGGAGGGTCAAGGCTCCGGTGACCCCTGTTTCAATCCACGGGGTCAGTGTTGACATAGTGGAGGATTACAAGTACCTTGGAGTGTACATTGACAATAAACTAGACTGGGCTAAGAACTCTGATGCACTCTACAAGAAGGGGCAAAGCCGTCTCTACTTTCTGAGACGGCTGAGGTCCTTCAACGTCTGCCGGACCATGCTGAGGATGTTCTATGAGTCGGTAGTGGCTAGTGCCTTCCTTTATGCTATTGTGTGCTGGGGCAGCAGGCTGAAGGCAGCGGATGCCAACAGACTCAACAAATTGATCCGTAAGGCCAGGGACATTGTGGGGCTGGATCTGGGCTCTCTGACTGCGGTGTCAGAGAAGAGAACGTTATCCAGGCTACGCTCCATCATGAGCAATGACTCGCACCCACTCCACGGCGTGCTAGTCAAACACAGGAGTACATTCAGTGAGAGACTGATTCCACCTAGATGCAACACGGAGAGGCACAGGAAATTATTCCTGCCTGTGGCCATTGGTCTATTTAATGCCTCTCTTAAAAGAGCACCTCGGAGACGCTCAGTCTCCCTGAGACTGAGCCAGCCGGTAGGCTAACTGGAAAAAGTGCCTGGCTGAGCCACGTGTAATGTATAGGGCAAGCCGAATAATATAAGTTCAGTGTGCAATAAAGACAATTGGCACGTAAGGTATACTTACTCTACGTATTTGCTTACTTAGACGTACTCCACTATTTTGCTCCTATGGCATTTAATACTGTTTATTCCATGCTATGTTGTGTTCTTTCTTCTTATTCTGCTTATTTTACTATCGCATTACTACTGTGTATTTTATTTTATGCTATGTGTGTTATGTGAACGAGCAACTGAAACTTGTCCCAATTTCCCCCCGGGGATCATTAAAGTCTTTCTGATTCTGATTCTCCTCCATGAACCATTTCAATATGGTTTCCGCCCTAATCACAGCACTGAAACAGCCCTGGTATAAATCACTAACGACCTCCTCCGTGCAGCTGTCTCTGGACTACTCACCATCCTCATCCTCCTTGACCTCTCCACTGCTTTCGATACCATCTCCGACTCCCACCCACTACTTCTGGAGCACCTGGCGAACATTGGAATCACTGGTGTTGCACTTTCCTGGTTTGCATCCTACCTCACTGACCTCACCTCAACAGTTTGTCCAACTAGGGAACCACACGTCCGGGTGTTCTGCCGTTTGACCCAGGGGTCAGTATTGGGTCCACTCCTATTCATCACCTACCTCCTCCCCCTGGGTAAAATCCTCCGTCACCATGGTGTCCAGTTTTACTGCTACGCCGATGATACCCAGGTCTATATCTCCACCAAACCCACCACCGCTCTTCCTCCCACCTCCCTCACCGCCTGCCTCCAGGACATCAGGAGCTGGATGAGCAGGAACTTCCTGAAGTTAAACACCAGTAAAAACGAGGCCCTGCTCATCGGCTCCAAAAACACCCTCTCCAAAGCTCAAAACACCACTGCCCCAAACATCATCATTGACAGCTTCCCTGTTCCCTTCTCCACCCAAGTCAAGAGCCTCTGCGTCAAACTGGAGAATACTGCCCCTCTCCATGATTGGCCGTATAAACTCATTCAAAATGGTTTCTCTTCCTAGGTTTCTTTATATTTGTCAAAATCTTCCCATCTTTCTCACATCAGCTTTTTTCAAAAAACTAGACTCCGTGATTCTGTCCTACATCTGGAATTATAAGCACCACAGAATTTCGAAAATTCACTTGCAAAAACCCAAGTCTGAGGGAGGACTGGCCTTACCAGTATTTAGGCACTACTACTGGGCTGCCAACATTAGGGCTCTGATGTGCTGGCAGCAAGGGTCTCCGGGTAATTTAACTTCTGGGGCCCCACTGTGGCTGAAAATGGAGGCCAGCTTTATTGTCAACTCTTCCTTGCTGGCCATGCTATTTGCTAAACTGGAGAAACCTGGGTGGGACCTTAGAGAATTTAAATTTAAGTTTTGTCATGAAAAACTCTGTCAGAATTTTAAATCAGATCAGATGTGTTTTGAGTCTACCAAATGTTTCTGTCCACACACCAATTTGTTTCAATCACTCTTTTTTGGCTCCATGGTTGGACAAAAGCTACCATGCCTGGAGTGAGAAGGGGCTAGTTTCCATCAAAGACCTATACATAGATGGTAATTTTGCATCCTTTGATCTGCTGAAGAGGAAGTTTGGGTTGCCGGGCACAAACTGGCTTAGGTTCCTGCAAATCAGAAATTATGTTCGATCCAAGATTCACGCCTTTGAAACACTTCCAAGCGAACATGCTTTTATCGGTGTATTGCTGGGCCCTCCTCACTCCAAGCATCTTATTTCTAGATTTGTATGTCTGTTTGACAACCGTAACACAGCCTCTACTGAGAAGATTAAGGAAGCATGGCAGGGGGAACTTGGTATTGATTTATCTGATATTATATGGGAAAGAAGTCTGTCTCTGGTACAACTCTGCTCAGTTAATAGCAGACACCAGCTGATTCAATTTAAGGTCACTCATCGTCTTCACTACTCCAAGCATAAACTGCACAGGATCTTCCCTTCTGTCTCGCCACTGTCTCACAGGTGTCAGGCGTCAGAGGGCACACTATCTCATGCCTTTTGGTTCTGCCCTTCATTAACGGGATTCTGGGCCAAAATATTTGACTGGTACTCCAAGGCTTACAAAATGACCCTACAGCTGAAGGCAGAACTCGCCATCTTTGGCTGCTCTGAGTCCTCTCTGAACGTCCCCACATCTGTACAACAATCTCTGACACTGGGGACAACTGTCGCCAAAAGGCTTATTCTGAAGGAGTGGAAGTCCTCCTCTTCGCCATCTTTTCGGGTGTGGCTGATGGACATGATCTCTGTTCTACAGATGGAGAGACTCAGGTCCCTGAGAACCAACACGCTTAAAAGGTTCTCAGATATCTGGGACCCGTTTTTGACCTACTTTGATTTGGTTAGGAATGATAAGTGACTGAGGTTGGGGATGATGGATGACTCGCCCAGTTGGTATCCAATGGACCCCTTAGGCGGGATCCCAGGTACACAATATGTTATATACAAATATATAAACACATAAGCACCTTATGCGGCTGATAGCATGTTATATTGTTGAATGTTAATGACGTATGTATGTTTGGGTTTTTTTCTTCTTATTTTTTCCTTTTATTTTCCTGTGTCTGAGCCTGTTTGTCTTGTTTGTATTTTGTTCTATAAAAAATGGAAAATAAAGTATTAAAAAAAAAGAGCCTCTGCGTCATTCTGGACAGGATTGGATTGGATTGGATTTATTTGACAATTAAAAAAAATATTTGTATATGTTGGACAGAGAAATAAAGAGGAGTCCCGCACACTGTAAATTACTTGCAAAAAAAACTTTAATTAACGACGTTTCGGTCTATCGACCTTCATCAGGTTAAAATACAGAAGAAGAGAACACCACAGGTCTTATAGCCTACACCTTGTTAGATGAGGCCAATCAGAGACATTGAGCTATCAGGCAAAACACTCCCCCAGACTGTGTGCAGTCAGTCAATCAGAGGGTCCAGCCCATATGCAGTACCAAACAAAGACACAGGGCAGGAACATGCAAATACATCAAATAGGCACATAAAATAAGAAATGCCATAAAAGTTAAAAAATAGGCTATCCCATCAATTAAGGACTAGAAAATAATTGGTAAATACAAATTAAGTGTTCTATTAATTAGATGGTATGACAGGAAAATGTAGACAACTATAGTATCACAGTTGATGTGATGAGGACAACAAGGCATCCATATGAAGTTCAGTACCTGGGCAATAGAGAGAGAAGCTACATTAGTAATCTGTAGCATTACATACATAGTAATAATAATTAGAAAAATTAGAAAAAACCAAGTTCACAACATCACATTAAGTGGCAGTTCATCATTCAGACCCTTGGGAGACAAAGTTTGTAAAGAATAGATCCAGAACGCTTCACGTCTCTTCAGGATAAGGTCATGGTCACCACCCCTAGGTGGTAACTTAACCTGCTCCAATCCAAAAAACCGTAAGGACGAAATATCATGTTTAAAATCATTAAAATGTATAGCAACAGGGTAATCACGATCGTTACGTCGTATGGAACTCTTATGTTCACTGATGCGTTGTTTTAATTTCCTAGTGGTTTTGCCAACATAGGATAACCCACACGGACAGCGCAACATATAGACAACATGAGTGGAAGCACAGGTAATCACGCTTTTAATAGGAAAGCGTTTACCTGTGTGTGGATGATTGAAGTGTGTCATTTTGGACGTATTGTTACACTGAACAACACAGTTAAACGAAAAAAAAACGAAAAAAAGGGGCTCGCAACACAAGTTTCAGATAGCTCCCGTGGCGGACATTTATTAGAACAAACAGTTTCGGCTCAATTCGGGCCTTCGTCAGTGTCAAGTGAAAAGTACATTTACAGAGGAAGTGCTTAAATAGCATTTTCATGGGTCTTTGTCTCCGCCTAGTGGTGTGGAGGCAGACCCCAGGTACAATCTTCAAAACAGTTTCACAAAACATAAATCACATTCTAAGGGAAAGGAAAATGGCAGCAGAACCTATCTGAATGAATATACAATAGCTCTACACAGCAATCACTGCACACTAATATGCACAACATATTTTAGAATATATTTTTTTGAACATATTCAACATATTTTTTAGACATATTTTTAGACATTTTTTATAGAAATGGACGCTGTCAATCAGCTCGGCCCTCTAAGTATCTCACAGAGAATATTCATCTATACAGTCTTGTATCAAAAGGAAATAAAGGCAAAAAACAACTGGAAAATGAGTACAGCACAGAGGTCTCACAAGTAAGGTCTGACATCAAAGTCCTCATTGAGTCCAATAGGTGCCATGGTGCCCAAAAAGTCAATCCACCATAATTCTCTCTTTAGAAGGAGATTGTCCATGTTCCCCCCGCGCCTAGGGGCCGTAACATGTTCAATACCCACATATCTGAGTTGGGAGACATTGTGGTGTGCTTGCGTGAAATGAATGGCTACTGAGCTTTTTACATCACAGTTTCTGATTGTACTGCGGTGCTCTGCTATTCATGTCTTAAGGGCCCTTGACGTCTTGCCCACGTAGGATTTCCCACAGGGACAAGTGAGCATATAAATAACATTGGTAGTTGTGCAAGATATCTTTCCTCTGATTTTGATCTTTTTTCCTGTTGTTGGATGGTTGAAAACGTTGCATTTTGTTGTAAAGTGGCACTGTGTACAAGCTCCACAACGTCTGTTGCCGTCAGGTAGATCATCTAAAAAGGTGTGGGGTTTCCTAGGGGTTAAGTCAGAATGCACAATTTGATCTCCAATGTTTGGTGGTCTCTTATATACCATCCGTGGGGCAGTATTGAATAGACCGCTCAGATCCGGATCTGTATCTAAGAGGTGCCAGTGTTTTTTAATTATTTTTTCGAATTGTTTTCCCAGGGGTGAATACTGTATGATACAGTTAACTGGTTGTAGAGTGTTCTTTTTTTGAGAGGGGAGCAGACATTCCTCCTGGCTTTTTGAGGAGACCTTTGAGGCTGCTTTCTCGATGACAGGCTCCGAGTAGCCCCTTGTTTTGAACATCCTTTTAAGGGTGTGACTTTGTTTGTGAAAAGAGGCCTCTGTGCTGCACACTCTCCTGATTCTATGGAATTGACTAATAGGCAAGCTGTTTTTTAGGGGGGTGGGATGGAACGAGTCCGCCCTAAGTAATGAGTTTCTATGGCAGCTTTTCCTGTACAGGTCTGTTTGAAAAGCAGCTCCTTCTTTAACTCATTGAGTGCCAAGGACGGACATGTTCGTCATTTCAAATAGTAACGTAGAGTGCCAAGGACGGACATGTTCGTCAATTGCGTTTTTTGACGGTGGGGCGTCGATCAAAGCCTTCTGCCTCTGATGTACAAATATTATAGCTATTGGATGTGTCTAACCTATTTTACAGAACCCTTAGGTGGCGACAGTGCTCTCCACATAACAGAAAGGCAAGGAAAAAACAAAGAAGAAGTCGTTATGGAAACGGAAATCGCATCGCATCCGTATGCATCGATATGCTGAAGCACGTTACTGCAGCTGTGCCTGCAGCAGCCAATCTGCTCCCACAATTGAGCCGCTTCGTGTCGGTTGCGACAGCACATCCGCACATCCACACCGTGGAGTTGTTATTATTCTCAACTGGAAGCATCGTTGCCGGTGACAAACACACGCGGAACGCTGTAAAAAAGCAGGATGTCGAGTACCCTTCACTGTGCGCACAGCAAACTCAGCAGAGAGCCACCACAGACAGGAGGAGGAGTGTGCAGTTGAGGCGAGGCGGGGCGGGGCGGGGGGGGGGGGGGGGGGCACGCAGAGCAGCGCGCAACACCCAGACAGACCCAGGCAGCAGGACAGGATTGACAAACGCAAGCCAGAATATCCGATGCCCACCAGCAGCAAATCAAGACCAGCAAGAAGCTGCAACCAGCAGCGCACGCAGGGGCCAGCGCTGCTGGTTGTAGCTAAAAAATATTATTCTGCCAAACAGAATTCCCTGGCCTTCACTGTTTTATTGAAGGAAATTATTTTTGAGGTGTGACTACATTAGAAAAGATTAGCTTCAGAGTCAGTGATGTGCTTGAAATGTTTAATTTCACAAAAGGCCAATTATCTCAGCTTCTAGAAAAAAATTGCTGTTTTTGGATGAATCAAGCTATCTTCTCCGGCTCATAACTAAAGAACGGAAAATGGGATCAATAAACTTTTTTTTGCAGATGATAGAATAGAGTCTCATCGTTCTTTGTGCGTGTTCAGTGTTTACATAGTAATATCACACAATATTCTGTGGGCCTCGAGAAATCACTGAAAACGCTCTGAAACTCTGGCACTGGGAGCATCCGTTCTCCAAAAGTGGCTGGCACTCAATGAGTTAATTATCTTAATGTCCAGGAAGTTCACTTGATGTTGATCGTACTCTATGGTGAACTTGAGGTTTTCATTCTGGGCATTTAGAATTGAAAAGAACTGTAACAGAGTAGATTCATCTCCCGTCCAAAGTAAACAGATATCGTCAATATATCTTTTCCACATTTTTATGTATGGCAAAAATACATTTTTTTGTGGATTCAACACAAAGTCCTGTTCAAATAAACCCACATAAATGTTGGCAATGGAGGGGCTGGCTTTGCTCCCCATGCTAACTCCCTTAATCTGTAGGTAGTTCTGATCTAGGAACATGAAGTGATTGTGGGTGAGGAGAGTCTCTGTTAGAACAGTGAGGACTTGTGTTCCAGGTGTTGTATCTGGAGGGCGTTTGTCCAGGAAAGATGTTAGAGCTTCAAGTGCACCTGTGTGTGGTACTGACGTGTACAATGATTCAATATCCAAACAAGCCATGTACGTCACTGAGTCTGGATCTTCCACAGCTCTCAGAGTCCTGATCATATCCGTAGAATCCTGTGTGAAGGAGGGGAGAGATTTTACAATAGGTTGGAGAAAATGGTCGACATATGAAGAGATATGTTCTGTCAGGCATCCTATAGACGCTACGATTGGTCTGCCCTTAGGATTCACTGGATCTTTATGTATTTTGGGCAGGCAGTAGAATACTGGGGTGATGGGATGGTCAATTTTTAGGAAAGCATATTCATTTTTGGTTAGGCAGCCACCGTCCAATAAGTCTGTTAGTAGTTGATGAATTTCATTTTTGAACGTGGCTGTTGGGTTGCCTGGTAGCTTCCTATAAAATTGTGTATCCCCAAGTTGTCTATGGATTTCCTCCTCATAGTTAGTTCTATTTAGAACTACTATTGCGCCTCCTTTATCTGCGTTTTTTATTATGAGAGTAGAATCATTTGACAGTGTCTTCAATGCCTCTCTTTCTTCTTTCGATAGGTTATTGTGTACTTTGTACTCTCTCCTGTGTTTCAAGAGGGTACGGGCATCTTGTTCCACCCTCCTACAATAAGTGTCTATGGAGGCATTTCTATTTTTGTAGGGTATGAAGGTGGACTTACCCCGAAATTTATTGGGATGGGTTGTTGTTGTATTTTCATTATGCCCCGTTGGTTCTGTGTTACCATTAGCTGTATTGTGGGAATTAATGAGGCTTGTTGGCCTTGTGTTTCCATTAGCCATGGTGGGAGAACCAGTATTCTTGAAAAAGTATTTTAACCTGATAGAACGGAAGAATTTATGTAGATCAATAATTGTGTTGAAGTCATTACAGTGAGTAGTTGGAACAAAAGAGAGGCCTTTTTTGAGAGCTGACTCACATGTAGTGGAGAGAGGTTTGTCACTCAGGTTCATGATGTTTATTTCGTTGTGCTCCTGGTCATGTGGGTCTTGGTGCTGTTTGGAGGCCCTCCTCTGCCCCCTCCGGCACCTCTTCCTCGCGTATGTTGGCCCTGTCGGCCTCGGCCCCGGCCCCGAGATGTCGGGCCGTGCTGGTCTAAAAAAGCAGCTCTGTGGTGTCTGGGCTCGTTGGTCTCTGAGTCCCAATCTGTTTCAGAGGAGTAAACGTCATCATAAGTGTGTGTTCTTTCACTTCTCCTGTTGGTATTTCTCCAACGGTACACTTTGTTTTGGTCATAGTCCAGTGCATCTCTTTGAAATTTTTTAACTTTGACAATTTTTATTTCTTTCTCCAGATTAGTTTTGTATTCATCCAATTCTTTTTTTATTTCTACTAGAATCTGATTGTCAGTGTGCTCTATCGCGCTCAGGCTCTCTTGTATCAGGGCCCTTGTTGATGTTAGCTGGGTTGAGATTTCTTCAATTGTGAGCGCCATTAAATCAAATGAGCACTTGTTGGTGATTTCGCACCATTTTTGGCAAAAGTTCTCATCATCCTTACCGATCATCTGGCTTTTTTCGAGTCTCAGGCCTCGTGGAATCCGCTTGTGCCTGAGGTAATCGCTGAGTGTTACAGCGTGTAGGAAGAGCCGTGTCTCTTTGTTCTGGAGGCGCCATAGCGTTTTCCGTGTTTCTGCTGTGTTGCTGTGTAGAGCTGGTTGCTGCTGATTATCAAAGAGTGTTTCTTTCAAGATAATCCTGTCGTAGTCTTCCGCCGTAAGTTCACGTGTATTGTGAAGATACGCGAGGTTTTCCTTTTCCGTAGTCATGTTGTCGCGAGAGGGAGTCTGTTGTGGAGTGCAGTAAAAAGGTGTGCATACATTTGCATACACGTGAACTTACGGCGGAAGACTACGACAGGATTATCTTGAAAGAAACACTCTTTGATAATCAGCAGCAACCAGCTCTACACAGCAACACAGCAGAAACACGGAAAACGCTATGGCGCCTCCAGAACAAAGAGACACGGCTCTTCCTACACGCTGTAACACTCAGCGATTACCTCAGGCACAAGCGGATTCCACGAGGCCTGAGACTCGAAAAAAGCCCGATGATCGGTAAGGATGATGAGAACTTTTGCCAAAAATGGTGCGAAATCACCAACAAGTGCTCATTTGATTTAATGGCGCTCACAATAGGCCCTTCTCACGGGGGCCATTTTGTGTCGAGAAGCCAGGGTAAACACAGGTGCAAGCAAAACACTAATGAGGGTTTCCAACTTCCATGATTGGGATTTGGAAACCCTCATTAGTGTTTTGCTTGCACCTGTGTTTACCCTGGCTTCTCGACACAAAATGGCCCCCGTGAGAAGGGTCTATTGAAGAAATCTCAACCCAGCTAACATCAACAAGGGCCCTGATACAAGAGAGCCTGAGCGCGATAGAGCACACTGACAATCAGATTCTAGTAGAAATAAAAAAAGAATTGGATGAATACAAAACTAATCTGGAGAAAGAAATAAAAATTGTCAAAGTTAAAAAATTTCAAAGAGATGCACTGGACTATGACCAAAACAAAGTGTACCGTTGGAGAAATACCAACAGGAGAAGTGAAAGAACACACACTTATGATGACGTTTACTCCTCTGAAACAGATTGGGACTCAGAGACCAACGAGCCCAGACACCACAGAGCTGCTTTTTTAGACCAGCACGGCCCGACATCTCGGGGCCGGGGCCGAGGCCGACAGGGCCAACATACGCGAGGAAGAGGTGCCGGAGGGGGCAGAGGAGGGCCTCCAAACAGCACCAAGACCCACATGACCAGGAGCACAACGAAATAAACATCATGAACCTGAGTGACAAACCTCTCTCCACTACATGTGAGTCAGCTCTCAAAAAAGGCCTCTCTTTTGTTCCAACTACTCACTGTAATGACTTCAACACAATTATTGATCTACATAAATTCTTCCGTTCTATCAGGTTAAAAGACTTTTTCAAGAATACTGGTTCTCCCACCATGGCTAATGGAAACACAAGGCCAACAAGCCTCATTAATTCCCACAATACAGCTAATGGTAACACAGAACCAACGGGGCATAATGAAAATACAACAACAACCCATCCCAATAAATTTCGGGGTAAGTCCACCTTCATACCCTACAAAATAGAAATGCCTCCATAGACACTTATTGTAGGAGGGTGGAACAAGATGCCCGTACCCTCTTGAAACACAGGAGAGAGTACAAAGTACACAATAACCTATCGAAAGAAGAAAGAGAGGCATTGAAGACACTGTCAAATGATTCTACTCTCATAATAAAAAACGCAGATAAAGGAGGCGCAATAGTAGTTCTAAATAGAACTAACTATGAGGAGGAAATCCATAGACAACTTGGGGATACACAATTTTATAGGAAGCTACCAGGCAACCCAACAGCCACGTTCAAAAATGAAATTCATCAACTACTAACAGACTTATTGGACGGTGGCTGCCTAACCAAAAATGAATATGCTTTCCTAAAAATTGACCATCCCATCACCCCAGTATTCTACTGTCTGCCCAAAATACATAAAGATCCAGTGAATCCTAAGGGCAGACCAATCGTAGCGTCTATAGGATGCCTGACAGAACATATCTCTTCATATGTCGACCATTTTCTCCAACCTATTGTAAAATCTCTCCCCTCCTTCACACAGGATTCTACGGATATGATCAGGACTCTGAGAGCTGTGGAAGATCCAGACTCAGTGACGTACATGGCTTGTTTGGATATTGAATCATTGTACACGTCAGTACCACACACAGGTGCACTTGAAGCTCTAACATCTTTCCTGGACAAACGCCCTCCAGATACAACACCTGGAACACAAGTCCTCACTGTTCTAACAGAGACTCTCCTCACCCACAATCACTTCATGTTCCTAGATCAGAACTACCTACAGATTAAGGGAGTTAGCATGGGGAGCAAAGCCAGCCCCTCCATTGCCAACATTTATGTGGGTTTATTTGAACAGGACTTTGTGTTGAATCCACAAAAAAATGTATTTTTGCCATACATAAAAATGTGGAAAAGATATATTGACGATATCTGTTTACTTTGGACGGGAGATGAATCTACTCTGTTACAGTTCTTTTCAATTCTAAATGCCCAGAATGAAAACCTCAAGTTCACCATAGAGTACGATCAACATCAAGTGAACTTCCTGGACATTAAGATAATTAAAGAAGGAGCTGCTTTTCAAACAGACCTGTACAGGAAAAGCTGCCATAGAAACTCATTACTTAGGGCGGACTCGTTCCATCCCACCCCCCTAAAAAACAGCTTGCCTATTAGTCAATTCCATAGAATCAGGAGAGTGTGCAGCACAGAGGCCTCTTTTCACAAACAAAGTCACACCCTTAAAAGGATGTTCAAAACAAGGGGCTACTCGGAGCCTGTCATCGAGAAAGCAGCCTCAAAGGTCTCCTCAAAAAGCCAGGAGGAATGTCTGCTCCCCTCTCAAAAAAAGAACACTCTACAACCAGTTAACTGTATCATACAGTATTCACCCCTGGGAAAACAATTCGAAAAAATAATTAAAAAACACTGGCACCTCTTAGATACAGATCCGGATCTGAGCGGTCTATTCAATACTGCCCCACGGATGGTATATAAGAGACCACCAAACATTGGAGATCAAATTGTGCATTCTGACTTAACCCCTAGGAAACCCCACACCTTTTTAGATGATCTACCTGACGGCAACAGACGTTGTGGAGCTTGTACACAGTGCCACTTTACAACAAAATGCAACGTTTTCAACCATCCAACAACAGGAAAAAAGATCAAAATCAGAGGAAAGATATCTTGCACAACTACCAATGTTATTTATATGCTCACTTGTCCATGTGGGAAATCCTACGTGGGCAAGACGTCAAGGGCCCTTAAGACACGGATAGCAGAGCACCGCAGTACAATCAGAAACTGTGATGTAAAAAGCTCAGTAGCCATTCATTTCACGCAAGCACACCACAATGTCTCCCAACTCAGATATGTGGGTATTGAACATGTTACGGCCCCTAGGCGCGGGGGGAACATGGACAATCTCCTTCTAAAGAGAGAATTATGGTGGATTGACTTTTTGGGCACCATGGCACCTATTGGACTCAATGAGGACTTTGATGTCAGACCTTACTTGTGAGACCTCTGTGCTGTACTCATTTTCCAGTTGTTTTTTGCCTTTATTTCCTTTTGATACAAGACTGTATAGATGAATATTCTCTGTGAGATACTTAGAGGGCCGAGCTGATTGACAGCGTCCATTTCTATAAAAAATGTCTAAAAATATGTCTAAAAAATATGTTGAATATGTTCAAAAAAATATATTCTAAAATATGTTGTGCATATTAGTGTGCAGTGATTGCTGTGTAGAGCTATTGTATATTCATTCAGATAGGTTCTGCTGCCATTTTCCTTTCCCTTAGAATGTGATTTATGTTTTGTGAAACTGTTTTGAAGATTGTACCTGGGTCTGCCTCCACACCACTAGGCGGAGACAAAGACCCATGAAAATGCTATTTAAGCACTTCCTCTGTAAATGTACTTTTCACTTGACACTGACGAAGGCCCGAATTGAGCCGAAACTGTTTGTTCTAATAAATGTCCGCCACGGGAGCTATCTGAAACTTGTGTTGCGAGCCCCTTTTTTTCGTTTATTTTCCTGTTTAGTACAGTTGAGCTCAGCACCAACCAGTGGATGTGCGTAAGTCTCTGGATGCACACTGAACACAGTTCCCACAGCGATAATTCCCATTGGGGAGAGGAGTGAGACGCGTCTGGATCCGTCTAGGTACCAATTGGTCTCTAAGGTTGCGATCGCGTTTAAAAACAAAGAGGGGAAGCTCTTGAAAGACAGAGGATAGTTCTGGATCTGACTTTAGAATGTGTCAGTGTCTTTTAAAGACCGATTTAATAATGTGTGAGTTTGGAGAGTATGTGGTAACACATGTGACAGAAAACTTTTTGGTGTTCTTGTTGCTAGTGCCTAAAAGTTCAGAGCGAGATTTTTGGAGTGCTGTGTTGTATGCTTGGTCCACCCATAAAACAGGGTATCCTCGCTGAACAAACCTGGATTTCATGTCACTGGCTTTTTCAATGAAATCTTCAGTGGAATGGCAAATCCTTCTGAGTCTATAAAACTGACTTTTAGGAAGACCCCTCTTCAGAGGTGTAGGATGGGAACTGGTGGCCAATAGCATATGTTGGACAAAAATATAAGTTCCATGCCATTTCCTAATCAATAAGCTATATTTGCATACACATAATTATGCTATAAATTAACATGACATTTGACACATAGATTCACCCATGACATTTCACACATATAGAATGACAGAGGACTTCTCCTTTTGCTTGCTGAGACCTTGTCCAGTGCATCGAGTGCCATAACAACTGATAACTCTCTCAGTCAGACTGGAGCAGCGCACACACATTTAACCCCCCCTCCTCTCTTTGTTTCTCTCTGCCTACCTTTGCCTATAAAGCGTATGTCAAATTGTGACATCGCCGCTGAATATTTGACTCTGTACATTGATCAGAATTGTGTACATTGAGGTTCAGCCCTCTGACAATATATATATTGCAGAGAATGTTATGGTAAATAAATATACTTTTATGAGACTTCTTCCTAGACTCATGGCTTCAATTTATTTGGTTTAGATAAGCTGTTATATATACATTTAGCGGAATGTAGAATTTTATTCTCTATCAGTTGGCGTCACTTTGCAGGATATCTACGAGAGCGGGTAAGTCTGAATTAATTTCATAATTCATTACTGAATTAATTTTATTCTCTATCAGTATACATCTCTGCCCAGCAAGAATACATACAATTAAAAATCATCAAGGTTAAAAACACAATAAAGCCAAAAGGCTTATTTCCATTGTGGACCTCTGGGGATAGGGAGAGGGGTAGGGTAGAGAGGGGAGAAGGAGTGGGGTGGGGTACATTAGGCAATGTACAGCACCCTTTGCTTTGCACCCCACATACAAAACATCACCCGGTCTGCTTTCTTCCACATCCACAACATCTCCAGACTCCGCCCATCCCCAGGGCCGCGGGAAGTACGGGTGCTGCAGGTGCTACAGCACCCCCTAGTGATGAGATCTTTTTTCCCCATTTTTTTTTTTTTTTACAAATGTAATTAAAAATATTTTGCAGTGCACTATGTTCCTTTCTTGTTTGGGAATGTTTCGGGAAATGATTGCATTATTGATATTGTAGCGAATCGGTGTTACACGTATTGTGGGGTTTCCGTGTGTTACCTAGGAACTGATATGTGTGGGTGTGTTCCTAGGGGGAAGGGGATATATGTGACCAGCGGCCGGGGCGGATGTCAGGTCTAGCCATGCGAGCGAGCTGACCGGTTGTTGTGGGTAGAGCTAGCTGTGTGAAGCTAGCTGCTAGGAGCTAAATGAGCTGTGAATAAAGAACCTGTACCAACTTCAAGTCTCCGGTTCCTTGTAACGAATACCCGATCCGTTACATTGGTGTCTAGGAGTGGGATCGATAACCCTCTGCGACGGCCGAGAAGGGAGAGGGTGAGAGGAGGAACGGCAAAAGAGACTGTGTGCGGTGCGGCTTTTGGGCTCAAGACCTAGCGCTAGTAAGTTAGCTACCAGGGGTGCTAACTGCTAACTGCTAGCTGCTAAGACCACGTGTGATGGTGCGCGAGGAAGAATGGCCATCGGTGAACGGGAGAAAAGAGGAGCTGACGACGGGGATCAGCTCGGCGCTGGCGGCCATGGAATCCCGTTTGTTGAGAGAGGTCAGATGGCTGGCAGAGGCGATTCCTGCCTGGGCAGTGAAGCTGTGGATGGCGCTGCGGGAAGTCGGGCAGCGTGTGGACAAGTTGAGCACAGAGGGAGCGCAGTGTGGAGAACGGCCGGAGGAGCCACAAAATAGACTGTGTTGGACCTGTGGAGAACCGGGCCACGTGGCGAGGTGGTGCCGAGGCGGTCCCGGGAGACGGACCGGGTATGCGGGACAACGACATGGACAGCAGGGAGCCTGCTGGGCATGCGGTGGATTGGGGCATATAGCCAGAGAGTGTCGAGAAGCTGTCGGGGACTGGAGAACAGCGGGAGAGGAGAGACGTGCAGGCGGCGGACAGGTGAGACTTTGTTGGACTTGCCAGTCGCCTGAACATTTAGCTAGAGACTGCACTAAGAGTGCGAACGCTGGAAGAGACACACAGCCGGGGGAGCAGCCGGAGCAACAGGCAGAGGAGCAACGGGGCAGTACAGAGCCGATTGTTCTGGGCAGGAGAGTGACGGTTGAGCCGGCCCAGGCTAGCTGCTCTGCATACCAGCCAGTAGTGGCGGAGATCACCATCAGTGACGAGACAATCAGGATAATGGGGATTGTGTTGAACAGCCAGAAGGAAGGGAGAGACATCACCTGCAATGCTGTTACAGTCGGGGGAGCGGCGCTCGTGTCCCCGGGTGAGCGAGAGGGGTCAACGCCGGAGGAGACGGCCCAACCAAGCCGCTACACACCCCCCACGGCTGCACTGCAGAAAGCCGAGGTGGAGATCGACGGCGATGGTGTTCGCCCTGCTGTCCTCAACACGCCCCCCCCTGGGGGAGCGGGACGGGAGGACGAGCGAGTGCAAGAGCTGGACGACGACGACAGGGTCATCTGGGATGTCGACGTGTATGAGTGGAAACGCAAGCAGGCGGAGGACGCTGACATCGGTCCGGTGCTCGCGTGGGTGGCGAACGGACGCCGGCCCCCTGTGGAGGAGATCCACAAGTGTTCCGGTGCCACGAAGGGACTGTGGAACATGTTTTCGGACCTGCGTCTAGATGAGGGGATTTTGAAGAGAAAGGGGCACGGAAGCACGGGGTTCCAGTGGCTTGTACCTAGTTGCCTGCGAAAATTGGCACTGAGGGCGGTGCATGTGGGCCCTGAATCCAGTCATTTTGGGCCTGAAGAGACAATAAGCCGCATCCGTAGAGTTTACTACTGGGGAAAACAAAAGGAGGACGTGCGGCGATACTGCAGGGAGTGTGAGGGCTGTGGACCGTGCTGAGTTACACTGCAGAGGACTAACCCCACTGGGGGTTGAGCGGGACTAGTGTGCTTCAGGTGGGACAGAAGCTGAAAAAGGGGGGATGGAAATGGGGTTTAAAAGAAAAGTTAAGGAAAATGTGGGGGCTTGTGTTTAATTGAGATGTGGGGGTTATTGTTGAATGGGAAATGTGGGTTGAATTTAAATGTGTGAAAAAGAAAGGAAATAATGAAAAACTAGACATTATGGAGTGCCTAATGGGAAACTAGACATTATGGGGGTACCTAATGGAAAACTAGACATTACGGAGTACCTGATGCAAACTAGACATTATGGGGGGTGTAATAAGAAGGGACTGTTGTTGGAGAATTTGATGTGGTGATGGGAAAAATGTTGTGTTGGGTGTGTTTTGGTACAGGGGGATATGTGTGTGGGTTGCATGTCGCGTGGAAGCGACATTAAAGTTGTGTGGGGGAAATGTAGCGAATCGGTGTTACACGTATTGTGGGGTTTCCGTGTGTTACCTAGGAACTGATATGTGTGGGTGTGTTCCTAGGGGGAAGGGGATATATGTGACCAGCGGCCGGGGCGGATGTCAGGTCTAGCCATGCGAGCGAGCTGACCGGTTGTTGTGGGTAGAGCTAGCTGTGTGAAGCTAGCTGCTAGGAGCTAAATGAGCTGTGAATAAAGAACCTGTACCAACTACAACTCTCCAGTTCCTTGGCGTATTAGCGATACGCTACAATATACTGAAAATGTAGCCTATTTAAATATAATTATCAATAATAACAATCAAGGAAGTTACATGCTTGTAGGCTAGAGAAGAAGAAGAAGAAGCGCGCATGCGCGCACATGTTGTGTTGAACCAACCAACAACCAATACGAATTGTTTAATCTGGCAATAAAGAAATGTGAACTTGACATGCTATTTTAATAGCCTACTCAAAAATGCACCTTCCACTATACAGCAAAGAGAGGAGTCAATGTTTCTTGATATAATCATTGCCATCACATCAGAATAATTAGTCTAGTCATTAAGTTTGCTGATAATATTTCTATCATGTTGTATTCAGAGTAAATAGGAGATATAGAGCATTATCATCATGCTATCTCCCTCTTTGCTCTGAATGAGTGAGAAAAGGAGAACATACTGAATAATTACATCACAACAGTATCCTAATGTTAATTTAAAATGAGATATTCCTCTAATATGGCAAAAAAATGTAAAAAAAAAAAAAAAATCCTTGCGGGCCCCACCGAGAGTCCCTTCCTCCCAGCACCCCCTGCTTAAAGTGACTTCCAGCGGCCCTGCCCATCCCTGTCCCAACTAGGGATGCAACAGTATGAGTTTTTGACGGTATGATAACCTTGGACAAAAATACCACGTTTTCACGGTATCGCGGTATTGCGGACCTTTATGTGCAGACCATCTGTGTTTTTACAATAGCCGAAATATTCCCATACAGCTGACATCGTCTTTTTAGATGGGGGAAAGTTTAGGGGGGTCCTTGCGTTCTCCTGTTTCAGCCATTATGACACACACGGTTGTAAATACAGTCAGGGACAGCTCCTCTCTACTGTGCTCTAGTCTAGGTAGGCATGCAGGCAGGGAGAGGGGCTGCATAAGCTGCACTCTGCAAGCGACCTGGGCACTTTGTTTTGGGGAAACAGCTGATACCGTGGGGAAGGTATGACGGCAAATCTTAGTGGTTTTGATACCGTGACGTTTTCAAACCGCGGTATACCTTCAAACGGTATAGACCATACATGGGCAACATACGGCCCACGGGCCATATGCGGCCCGCGGGCGCCCCCTGTGTGGCCCGCGATGGAATTGCAAAAATATATATATATATATATTTTTTTTTTACAGTGCACCTGAACGCAACATGCAAGATACCCGCTGAATAAGTGTCCAAATGTTCATGTCATTCTGGCCAATACTCTTCTGTTATAGCATTTCAGTCTGGAATATGGAATATCTTTCAATAATATTTATGACTAAAAGGCTAAAAGTAATCTCATGTGTAAGAAATGACTGTTCTACATTGAAGTAGAAATTTAAATAATTAACTTGTTGGTTTTGGATTTATTTAGCTTCAAGAGTGCATTTTTATTCTTGTGTGACCCTCAACACAGGCTTTGAGAATCCCGGGCCACTTAGGCTACTGATACTTATGCTTAAATTAACCCACTCATATTCTGGTTTATTTCAAGAAAAACATTTTGGCTAGTGGACATTCTAATTGGCTGGTAACTTTAAAATCTAGCAGCCATATTGGCAGGTGGTGAAAAAAGTTAATTTCAAGCCCTGCAGGCAGAGCAGGTTCACATAGGAGTGAAAAAAGGATCAAATATTGGTGGTTAAGACTGAATAATGACATCACAATTGTTAATTTAAAATGAGTTATTCCTCTAAACCTGGCTTCAAATGCCCCAAATTTTTCGTGCTGGCGCCATTCAGCCCTCAGCAAAATCTGGTAGCGAAGACATTTTTTTGTTGCCCTCTCTATCATCAAAGTTGCCCATCCATGGGTTACGGCATGACAATATTTGTTCGGCCCCCGGCAACAATCTGGGTTTCTCATGTGGCCCCCCATGAAAAATAGTTGCCCACCCCTGTGCTAGAGTGACTGGGAGTTGAATACATGTTGCTACGCTAAAGCCACTTCTTAACATGCAGTGGAATCCGTATTATAACCCGCTCCTAGCCGGTTGGCCTGCATGTTAAACAACAATTAGCCGGCCTACGCGCACTCCCGCGAGTCCGTATCTTATTCACCTCGCTCACCGGTGTAAGATCCGGATTAGCGCAAAAGGAGGTGCAGTTAAACAGTGGCAGGTCATTATCCGCAGATCTGCCATAGTGGCAGATCGTGACTCACTTCGTGACTCACTTCACTTCACGTTCACTAGTTTTTCCGCCCCCTGTATGTTGAGTGTTGGTGAAAAATAAAAATATAGCAGACGTTTTCGTTAGTGTAGAGCGCCGTTTAAAAGCCACACAAGCAGCATCAGTCCCGCCGGCCACCGCTGGACCCGCTGTGAGGAAACACACAGGAGGAAACTGAAATGTCATAACAGACATCCCTTGCTAGGCCAGTCCTTTTTTTTATCGAGATCATGCAACAAGTAGCCTACTTCAGGCAAGCAAGACGGCAGGAAAGAACCAGAAGCGTGCCTGCCGCCGTCAAAAGCGAAAGCGACCCGACGTAGGCTGTCAATTTAGCGGAGGTAAAAAGCCTTTTTACCTACTCTGGCGAATCAATCAATCAATCAATCAATCAATGGCTCGGCTTGGTTCGTATGATGAGAAGATGAATCAAAATGCTTACCACAAATAAAGCCACATGGGAGCCGAGAACCAGTGCAGGAGAGCTGCCGCGCAGGTGCCAGGTGTGGATTGGGAGAGATTAAGGTGCCTATATACTAGCCTATTGCTGGGGATTCAAGTTGTGCGCTGTCGCACTTATTACTTTTAGCTAACGCTACGTTGTTTTTTCATCAAGGCAATGTCCAGAAGATATGGGTTCATGAGTTTCTGCAAATGCAGATAGGCTAGTAGGAGCATGCATGCATGTTGTCTGTTTCAATAACGAAAGCGTCCTTTACCGAGAACGACGTGCCGACCAATTAAATATTCTTGCTGCGAAATCGGCCTCTTAATGACAAGTTCAACACTGGAATAAATAAGATCGACTACGACTATAGAGGCTATAAAGAATGGACTATAGAGAAATAAATGGATTCAAAACGTTTATTTAGGAAACATAGGCTATCAAACTTTTGTGGGGAGAAATACATTTAAAACTAGTCAGATATGACTAGTTAGTTGCCACTTGTAAAATAAATCACCCACAGTGATTGACGACGGTGCGACCACTATTTTGACTGCCTCATAGCTAAAGCTGCTTCCTATCACATTTCTTGTTTTCGATACATGCTACCGCCCCCCCCCCTTTCCCCCCGCCCACTGGCAGAAAAAAACGGCTCATATCCAGTTGTTTCTTAACAAAGACCCCTCATGTTTAGAAAGGCAAAACCTGAAAATATCCTGTTCTCTGTAGCCAGACATGATCCAGAGTTCATGTTTAAAAGGCACTTAATAAACACATGATCAGTTCACAGTATTTGTCTCACGTTGCTATTCATTGAACATTCGACACGGATGAAGGTTAGTTATTTGATCAAGATTCAAGCCACGAAAGTTTTCCTGTTTTTTTTATGCTCAAGACTGAACCCTCTTCTCCACTTGTAGGACCAGGGCTTCATTTTTCGTTCATTCCTGAAGAAGGATCTTTGTGCTGGACTCCGGAGACTGTCTACTGCTTGGTGTTGCCAAGACTTTTTTAGTTCCTGAAGTAAAACGTTTGGATCCACATTCACTGGTTCTGATAGAACAGTGCGATCCAATGGATCCAGCAGAGGCCGACCATCTGCGCCAGGCTGTAGGCCCTAGTTCCTCATTGCGCGGCTCGCGAGACGCTGGTGGCTCTCGAAGCTTTAGTTGGCGGCTCTAAGATTTTCTTTTTCTTTTTCTTTTTTCTTTTTTCTTTTTCCTTTTTTCCCTGCTCTCCCCAAAATTTCAATAAACCTTTATGGCATATTATTACAATACAACAATACTGGTGTTGACAGTATTAGAAGGTGCCAAATCATTCAAAACAATAAGCATTTTGGAGTATTGTGCCAGCGTGCAGCGCTGTTCCAAAACGTGTCAACGTGTGTCATTGCCTGGGAAACGCACATCCCATAATACAACTGTTCGCATCGCATCCCATAATAGTATGATGATACTTGGGATGCCATTGCAAACATAGATGTGAACAGGTTAGCTAAAACTTCAGCGTCGCCAGCAAAGGCCCCCACCGTTGCGGTCGGGGTAAGTTTCTTCGAAATCCCTCCAGGCCTGAAAGATTTTCTAGGGGAAACTAGTATATATACTGTATGTGTGTGTGTGTGTGTGTGTGTGTGTGTGTGTGTGTGTGTGTGTGTGTGTGTGTGTGTGTGTGTGTGTGTGTGTGTGTGTGTGTGTGTGTGTGTGGAAAACAATAAAACAAAAAAATGGTAGGCAGATGTGCTTGGTTGGGGTGGCTTTTGGTGTTTTGCGGTAAAAGTGGCTCTCCTATTGACTTTGTCCTGCCAGTGCAGCTCTCATCGAAGAAATAGTGAGGATCTCTGCTATAGGCAATCAAGGACAATTACTGGGCCACCACGACTCGGTTCTTCAAGATCTCTCCGCCGAGGTCTCTCCAGACGTCTCCATTGCCAGCCTCTTCTGGCTCCACACCATCTGTTCTCCATGCCACGCCCCGACCATCTAACATCAAGGCTCCTCACCCCGAACGGTACGATGGGGATCTTGGCAAGTGCGGGGGCTTCCTCCTCCAGTGCTCCCTGGTGTTTGAACTTCAGGCTGATGCTTTCACCACCGACCGGTCTCAGGTGGCGTTTGTGATCAGCTGCCTGAAAGGCAGGGCTCTGGAGTGGGCCAAACCATTATGGGAAGAGCAGGGCCGGCACGCCAATTCTTATGCGGTCTTCACCAGGGAGATGAGCTGGGGTATTTGATCACCCCATCAGACGTAAGGAAGCTGCCCGCAGGCTGTTACATCTACGGCAAGGTTCCCGCAGCGTGGCAGAGTATACCGTGGAGTTCCGCACTCTGGCTGGTGAGAGCGCCTGGGGTGCTGAACCGCTCAGTGAGTTGTTTCAAAATGGGCTGTCAGAGGTTCTCAAAGATGAGCTGGCCTCTCGGGACGAGCCGGAGGGCATGGAAGAGTTAATCCTCCTTGCCATTAAAATTGACAACAGGCTCAGAGAGAGAAGACGGGAACGTCAAGCCCCATCGCCCCATGTTACTAGCCTGACGGCAACGACCATGTCCAACCCATCTCAGGAGACTCCCACTCCTGCTGAGCCAATGGAGATCGGTGCCTGGGCCTCGGGACGTGACAGGTGCTCTCCTGAGGAGCGACTCTGCTGACGTCTCACAGGGAGCTGCTATTACTACGGTAAACAGGGCCACCGAAGCTCTGCATGTCCCAACTGACCGCAGGGAAATGACTCCGCCCACTAGCAGGACTTGGCCTGTTAGTGGGCGCTAGTTCGACCATGCCAAGCCCCACCGCTGACCACAATCAATCAATCAATCAGTTTAATACATGTCCCAGAAGGGCACTTTGGTTCACATCAGACAGTAGTGGAACCATCTGCTGTCCTCAGCCGGGTCGCCGCGTGCGCAGCGCCACCGTTCCACCGTGGACGGGCTCCTGCAACTATCCTGTTTCAAGGTACGGAAATTCCTGTAACTGTGTTAATTGATTCCGGTGCAGAAGGGGACCTAATAAGTGAGACTTTAACTAAATTGCATGATTTTCCACTTCATCAACTCCAATCTCCTATCTCCATCCGAGGACCTAGGAGGATCCAAGGAGTCCAACTTATCCGACATCACTCATGAGACTCTCCCATTGGTTCTGTTCATGAACGGTAATCACCAGTCGGAAGGAACATTTGTGGTTACTACTATGTCTTCGGACTTTGATATCATTCTAGGTAGACCATGGCTAGCTCTGCACAACCCTCATATTGACTGGGCCACTCTGACCATCAAAGGGTGGAGTGATTACTGCTATCAACACTGTCTGATGTCTGCTCTAACTCCTCATCCTTCCACAGAACAAGGAGGACAGCCGGAAGTGCCCCCCGATCTGTCCAAAGTCCCCGCTGAGTATCACAATCTGGCTCCGGTATTCAGTAAGTTCAAAGCTAAAGGTTTGCCCCCCCACCGTCCCTATGACTGTGATATTAATTTAGTCCCAAACTCTAAATTCCCCAAAAGTCGGTTGTATTCTCTGGCTAAAGCAGAATGCACTGCAATGGAAGACTATATTAAAGATGCACTTGCCCTGGGCCATATTCGCAGATCCTCATCTCCCCTGGGAGCAGGTTTCTTTTTTGTTGAGAAAAAAGATACCACTGAGCTCCGACCATGTATCGATTACAGGGGGCTCAATGACATCACAATCAAAAATGCCTATCCCATACCTCTCATGGAAGCCACGTTCCCGTCCCTCCAGGGATCCAAAGTTTACACCAAATTGGACCTCCGGAGCGCCTACAATCTGGTTAGAATTAAAGAAGGTGATGAGTGGAAAACTGCATTTAAGACTCACCTGGGACATTTTGAGTATCTAGTCATGCCTTTCGGACTAACGAATGCCCCCGCAGTTTTCCAAGCATTTATCAATGATGTTCTCCGGGACTTTCTGGATAGGTTTGTGGTAGTCTACTTGGACGATATCCTGATTTTCTCGCCTGATTTGACTTCCTACATAAATCATGTACGCCTAGTGCTCCGCCGTCTCCTGGAGAACCAATTATATGTTAAAGCGGAGAAGTGTGAATTCCATGTCAACAAGACCACGTTCCTAGGCTACGTCATTTTGGAGGGCCAACTCGGCATGACCCTGGCCAAGACTGATGCGGTAGCAGAGTGGCCTGCTCCCACCACTCGCAAACAGCTCCAGCGATTCTTAGGATTCGCTCATTTCTACCGCCGGTTCATCCGCAACTACAGCAAAGTTGCCGCCCCCCTCACAGATCTGACTTCCACCAAAGTGCCTTTCAAATGGTCAGACACAGCGGACGTGGCGTTCAGAGACTTAAAGGCCCGGTTTGTCTCAGCTCCCATCCTTGCTAGCCCCGATCCTGCCCTGCAGTTCGTAGTCGAGGTTGATGCATCGAACGCCAGCTTGGGCGCTGTGCTGTCACAGCGATCTTCCGTGGACCACAAACTGCACCCGTGTTCCTTTGTCTCCCGCAAATTGGATAAATATGAACGAAATTATGATGCTGGAAATAAGGAATTGCTGGCAGTTGTCTGGGCTCTCTCGGAATGGAGACATTGGCTCGAGGGTTCGGTCCAACCAGTCATGATTATGACCGACCACAAAAACCTCACTTATATTTCAATCAATCAATCAATCAATCAATCAATCAATCAATCAATCAATCAATCAATCAGTTTAATACATGTCCCAGAAGGGCACTTTGGTTCACATCAGACAGTAGTGGAAATTACAACATCATTACTAATTTGATAGTAGTAATGAAGGCACACTTCAGAATTGAGATACATTATTACTAGTTTGAAAAAGTAATAAGGCACACTTCAATATTATACAATACATAAACATTTGTTGCATTATGTACAGATTCCAAAAGACCATCTACTGCCCTCAGCCAGGTCGCCGCGTGCGCAGCGCCACCGTTGCATTAGCTCCTCAAACATCGCAAGTGGCTCGCTGTCATCAGCGCCAGATGGATGAATGTATCGGAGGAAGAGGGAGTGGGGGGGGGGGGGTGGATGATGCAAGAGCTGTCGGGGAACAAGGCAGGGGGTTTGGGGGGGGGGAAGAGCTCAGTTGTAGACGAAATATCAGGAGAGCTGCGTCCTTGACAGTAGAGAGTCCAGATTAGGATAAAATGTTTTGGTTGCCTGGAATTCCTTTCACGTCACACAGACCAGGGTCACACAGACCAGAAAGTCAACAGCAGGTGTCAAGTCTCTGATTCCCAACTTAGTTCTTATTGCAGATCAGTGGAATTTCTATGATATATCACAGTTCAAATTCACTGACCGCCCGTCTTAATTTTCATGACGTCACAGCCTAGGGTCAATCGCTGTTGTCTTCCCGTATCCCGCGGCGAAAGATCCGTCTGGGCAGAGGGTGGGGGTTCCCCGGACCCCGCATTCTTCAAAGTTTAGTTGATTTGCGTTGAGAGACCAGCTTAGTAAATCCAATAAATCCATATTTGTCATTTCGAGTAGACGAATGCAAGTTTGCTCTGGGTGTTGTTGCAGGCAGAGGGAAAGAAGGGAGATAAGGGAGAGCGAGAAAGAAAAGCGACTGCCCTGTTCAAGTGCTGGATGCGTTGTCTGGGTCTTGTCTGGGTCTATATCCATAAGGCTAAAGGTCCTTACACACCGAGCACGTTTTTCGCATCGCAATTTTGTGCCGTATATTCGCATCGCTCTTGATGTGTAAGGACCTTAAGCGTTTAAACTCACGCCAAGCTAACTGGGCCATTTTCTTCAGCCGGTTCAATTATGTCTTGACCTACAGGCCCGGGTCAAAAAATGTCAAACCAGATGCCCTCTCTTGCCAATTCCTTGCGGAAAGAGACGAAGAGGAGGCAGAAAAAAACATTGTGCCCCCGGAGCTCATTATTGGGGCTGTTAGATGGGAGATGGAGGAGTTGGTAAACAAGGCACTAGAAAGCCAGCCTGACCCGGGGACGGGTCCCCCCGGCAAAAAATGTGTGCCCGATTCAGCAAGGGCCCAGGTACTGGACTGGGCTCATTCTTCCAGACTCAGCTGTCATCCAGGTATTCGCCGGACCAAAGAGTTTGTGCAGAGACATTTCTGGTGGCCTACATTGACAGCGGATGTTATGGAGTTTGTGGGTGCTTGTAATGTATGTGCTCGTAACAAAACATCAAATCAACCCAGTGCTGGTCTGCTTCATCCTCTACCGGTGCCCCATCGGCCTTGGTCCCACATAGCCCTCGACTTCGTCACGGGACTGCCATCATCTGAAGGTAACACTGTAATTCTCTCCATTATTGACGGATTTTCTAAAGCCTGTCACCTACTGGCCCTCCATAAACTTCCCTCTGCTAAGGAAACCGGAGCATTGCTGGTGCAACACGTCTTCCGCATCCACGGGATGCCCAGAGATATGGTATCGGATCGGGGGCCACAGTTCACTTCCCAGGTATGGAGAGCCTTTTGCCAAGCCATGAACATTTCTGTCAGTCTGTCCTCCGGCTTCCATCCCCAGAGCAACGGGCAGACCGAACGTCTCAATCAAGAACTGGAGACAGCACTTCGCTGTCTAGCCTCAACACACCCGACTACGTGGGCGGCACAGTTGCCTTGGGCAGAGTATTCTCATAACACTCTCATCAGCACAGCGACAGGTATGTCACCTTTCCAGTGTTCCCTTGGTTATCAACCCCCACTGTTTTCCGAACAGGAACGAGAGGTGGCAGTGCCATCAGTGGAGGCGCATGTGCGGCGGTGTCGTCGCACTTGGAGGACCGTGCGGAAGGCCCTCATGAAAGCCACTGGACAGTATAAGCGGCAGGCCAATAAACGCAGGAGGCCTGGACCGGTTTACCATGTGGGCCAAAAAGGTATGGTTATCGGCTTCTGATCTGCCGTTGAAGATTGAGTCACGTAAACTGTCCCCTAGGTTCGTGGGGCCCTTCGAAGTGGAGAAACTGATTAACCCGGTGGCGATACGGCTGAAGCTCCCACGGACCCTGAAGGTACACCCTGTATTTCATGTCTCCAAAATCAAGCCGGTTGTTACTAGTGAACTAATGCCCACAGATACACCCCCGCCACCTCCGCGGATGGTTGGTGGCGGACTGGTTTACACGGTGGCCCGGATTCTCTGTGGCGGTGAGCGTGGAGTGACAGCCATAAAATGCTGTTATAGCTCCCAAATAAAATGCGTGGCACAAACAGCCAGCCTGGCTGCGCTGGATGCTTTGCCCTTGAGAAAGAATTGCAGACACCAAACACTCTGTCAGCTCTCTGGACTTCAGCTCACCGCCTCCAATGAATGACAATACACCAACTGCCATTTCCTTGGTCTGCCCGCTTTTCAAAAGAAAATATGAAAACACAAACAAAAGTAACAAGATTTGTCTGTTCTTGTTCCAGGTTCATATTCTAGGTGACGGGGGCTTTTTACGATCACCATTGAGAATTATTTTTATTTTACGCACACCCTTTTCTCTTAAAGACTCAGTGAAATGAACAACACAAACCTTTTAGACTACTACACCACTACTACACCACACCAAAACCTTCATTATTATTGTTTTCTGTGTGTTTTGAATACATTTCTGCTTTGTTTTTTCTTTTGTCTTTATGGTCATATAACAATTTATACATTCATGTGACATCATTACAGCAGATCGTACCAGGTTGTCATGAACAAAATGGATTACAGGGTTGATTTCAACCAGTATTACACAAGGAGACCAGACAGGCCAAACAGAAAAAAAGGCTTAGACCGGCGATCCTCAAAGTCCGGACTCCGGTCCGCATCCGGACCGAGACACCGTCCTATCCGGACCGAGCCCTATAACCTACAAATCATTGATAACTTACATTTTCACGGAGCGTTTCTATTTTAACCGGCACATGCTTTTATAGTATTTACGGTACTACTGGTTTATCTGCCAGGAAGCTCACAGACCAATGCACGCCTGTAAATCATCACACGTGATGCTACTCGGCCAATCAAATAAGCAAATCGTTTCTCTCTGTTGCTTCGAGTGGTGCTGCGAGACACACGGACGGAGGGGAGGCGACGCGAGGCGAGAGATACTGAGATAGTAATTTCACATGGTGTGCTCAAAAGAAACCACTCTTACATGTCCATTCATTGTTCTTACGGGCAGATTAAAACCAGTATGTCTCGTGTGAAGTGCGGTGCGATCCTGACCGGTCTATGGAAGCGCCACACATGAGCAAACACACATACACACACCAGGGCACACTCACTGCCCAACGCAACAGCATGCGAGGTTGATCGACAGACAGACAGACAGACAGACAGACAGACAGACAGACAGACAGACAGACAGATAGATAGATAGATCGATAGATAGATAGATATAGGGAGCTCACTTCTCTCAAGAGAAAAGGTTGTTTGTTGGCTGAGAGTGTTAAATGTGAAATGGAGTGAAGAAAAGGGGAAACTTATTTCTCTTAAATTTAAGCACTTCATTTTAAGATGCACATTTTTCCAAAGCACTCTGTTGTATGTTATTTTTAAATGCATTATTTTACTTGAAATGAGAAAAGAGAATTTATTTATTATAGTAGGCTAGTTATGTATAATTAATCCAGTTAAATATGAAAACTGTAAATAAGCATTGTTGATGTTTATTTTGATTTAACAGTCAGTTGTTGACTACATACAGACATTGTACCGTTAGGCTACTTCAATCATTGAGTTCAATGGCACTGAATCATAGCGTAAGCTACGTTACAATGTTCCGGACCTTTGCTTGAGGAAATTTTCTCTAACTGGACCTCTTTGAATTTTAATTGAGTGCCCCTGGCTTAGACCCTTAACTCATTCTCTGCCAGGGTCATTTCGGTCTGTGTGCTCCCAGTGCCAGGATTTTGAGCATATTTCCTGATCTTCCAGGACCCACAGAATATTCTGTGCTAGGAATAAAATTACACAACATATCTCACAATAAAGCAGAGACTCTCTTCTTACCCCTTGTAAAAAACTGAAACTCGACCATGTTTCCTTGTTTAGTTACAAGCAGTGGAAGTTAGCTTGTTTTCACTAAAAATGCCCTCCTTTGTAACAGAAATAGGAGAAAAAGAGGTTTTTAGTGAAGGACACCGTTTCAAGCAGAACTCTCTTTTGAGCCTTTTATTTTTTGCCTCAGTGACACATCAGACACATTATACAGTATTTGTTTTCCCAAATAAAAAATAAAAAATAAGAGAATGTATTTGAGGGAGCTGTGTCGGTCCATCCCGCCCAGTGAGCGGCTACAGAGAGAGAGAGAGAGTCTGGCCCCTGGGGTTTCTTGACAGATGAGGCTTGGCCGCAGTATTTATCAAAGTATGATAAATATGTGCACAAAATCAAATAAATAATTTACTTTTACAGTTGCCATGTGGATTTTTAGCTTAGCTTGATAAAAGCATAAACAAATGGAACGAACCCTTATGTGGTCACACTCACACACTCTCTCTCTCTCTCTCTCTCACACACACACACACACACACACACACACACACACACACACACAGGAATAACGAGTGCTGTAACGTTACCTGCTGTCACGTTACCTCTCATAACTAACGTTAGCACAGAAGATCACACAATAGCTACGTTAGTGCTGTAAACTTTGAAATGTTTATGTGACACATGTTTCGCCTTGGTTGCTGGGGACGGGTGTGTGACGCGGTTTGACGCGTTTGACGTATCCATGTGATTCCCCCTCCCTTGAGTGTGACAGAGCTCTCCCTTGAGAGGGAGAGCTGGCAAGAGGAAACGTGAAGCGAGTCATGCCGGCGGCATAAGTTATAAACAATGCGTGACAATTATACTCGAATGTTGTGTGTGTGATCATTTCATCTCAAACGCGATACAAAAAATAGGCTACTTTTTACCATCGTCATCGCTCTCTCCAAGTGGCACCCATTTCTCCTCCTCCGATTCATCTGTGTCACAGAACGCTGTGAAGGGGAGCCTTCGTCGCCATGGCGCTCCGTCGTGGAGCAATAACAAAAACGCTGGCGTCTTCCTCGCCATCGTCGCCAGCCGAGAACTCTGGATCGGACTCTGTTTCGACCACAGGCTCCACCCATAAATACTAAACTAGCGGGTTCCTTTTATCAGTTTGACTTGAAACAATGTCACAGGCTGGGAAAGTGTCTGATGTAATGTAAACAGCCAAAACATGAAAGTACGTCCGAGTACGTCTTTGGCACAGAACGCCATTGTTAAAAGTACGTCCGGGTACGTCTTTGGCAGAGAATGAGTTAACCACTAAACTCACTGAACATCTATGACTGAGTGACTGACTGACTGACTAAGTGACTTTTCCATCTTGTGACCCCGGTGGGAGCTCTGGGCCAGCGCCATGGTAAAAATAACATTCCCCATTATTAGATAAATGGACTGTATTTGTAGAGCACATTTTATATATCGACTACCCAAAGTGCTTTTACATGAATACCTCACAGTCACACACCGACGGCGACCCCTAACTGCTCGTCGGGAGCAGTTAGGGGTTCAGTGTCTTGCTCAAGGACACTTCAATACGCTAGCAGGAGGAGTCAGCCTCAAACCGGGAACCTTCTGATTCCCAGGCAACAGCTCTACCTCGAGCTAATGCCACCAGATAATTCTGCATATCATAACATGCCCCTATTTAACAAAAAAAAATATATATATATAGCCGCAAGCGGCGATGACGGGGTCCAAGCATGGTCAGTAAGGGTGTAGTGGTCAGTAAGGGTGATGGGGTCAGTCAGGGTGTTGTGGTCACATAAGTACTTGTGACTTGAAGTAGTACTTGGATAGAAAGCAGTTTTTGTGTACAATATCCCTTTAAGTATCTGGACAGAAAGTGGTATTTGGGTAGAACATACTGTCAATACGACAAGTACTTCTCTGGCTCTGCAGATACATATAATATGGTCTACAAAGTAAAATACAAGAGTCTGGATAGCTCACTTGGTAAAGCACGTGACTTATGCTAACTAAAGACCATTGCGGCTCAAAGTTCAAACCCCATGTGGGATGAACAACTTTCAACTTCAGACAGTTAAGTCAGTAACAGTAATTAAAACCCCACATGTTGCCTCCTTATTTTGCGGTGTTTCATGAACTTTTTCAATATCTTGGAAATGTTAGCTGGAGATTGCGTGGCTGTGTTCAAGAATGTGTTTTGCAACAGGAGAGGTTAGTTCTTGTCTCATGATGGAGCTTTTGTGTTCTGAAATCAGAATTTTCAGTTGTCATTGTGTCTTTCCCACACACACATCAAACCATAGGGCGTAGTGGCATCCACTACAGAAGGTTGATGGGTTTTATCCCTGAAATTGCTTTTGGTGACTATAGCCATCACCCTGCATGGCAGCTTGTTATGCAGTCCATTTACCATTAAGGACATTTTTGTATTACACACATAATGCACCACTTTACATTAAAAGTCTGCCCTGAATGGAGGTGTTTGAACTAATTGGTGTGGGTTGTGCTGTTACAATGAGCACATGAGTGACAAGGATAATTCAGATTGAATTCTCTTTTTGGACCTTTCACATCTGAAGACACAATAATGTATTGGAATGTTTTTCCTCTCATATATCTGAAAGAAGGCTCCCAGCAAACACAATTACATCATGATGATGTTCTGATATCATCTTTCAGTGACGTCCAGGACTAGGCCAAATCACAGCCGATTTGGGGATCATTTAGACATCTACACAGGAATGTCAAGATGACGTCGAAATATGACGTTACCATGAATAGGCATATTCAGTTATTCTGCTATGTACACAGTGTGTATTCAGCAGCGGTCTACATAATTATATCCAGATTAACCTTTATTCTACATTTTCAAAAAATAAAGCAGTTACCTGGCCATGGTTTGAACCCAGGACCTCCAGCTTTGGTGTCTGCTACTCTACCCCTAAACCATCCTTCCACAGTAATGACAAGGCACGGATGTAACCTTATTATGGCATAAACTAGTTTTTATTAAAACGTGGGTGTCAAGTCTTTGTGGATCAGGCATTACTGTGTGACATCTAAACCAACTATGTATTATGCTACAGCAGATGCAGAACCCCAAAACACATTAACCCCACCCAAAATGCTACATTCAACTTCCAGTAGTAGTAGTAGTAGTAGTAGTAGTAGTAATAGTAGCAGAAGTAGTAATAGTAGTAGTAGTAGTGTTGGTAGTAGTGGGAGTGGTAGCAGTAGTAGCAGCAGTAGTTGTAATTGACCGGTTAATGAGTTGTGGGCAATTTAGTGTTGGCGTGTGTTTCATTAAAAGTTTCGAGATTTATCATTTCAAAACGGTTTCACGTATCCAAAATCCTTTAATTACTTTAGGTCGGGGTAGTCCATAGATGCCCCAGAAAAAGTTTTGTGTGATTTGGCCAAACGGTCTAGGAGGAGCTCGCAAAAGTAGGTTTTTGATCAAATTCAAAATGGCGGGAAATCTACCATACAGAAATGGGCGTGGCCTAGTAGGTTAGACGCATGATGCTCCAGGGAAACCAGTAGATGTGGAATTTTGATTCTACAGCTCGCGGTTCAGAAGTTATGGACTGACAAACGTGAAATTGGCTGTTATAGCGCCACCATCTGGTGGATTGGTGTAATTCTTTTACTCTGAGTAGTGGGTGATGGGGGTGTATGGTTTCTGACATCCACGCACTTTAAGGGCAGGAAAAGAACAAAAGCAAATACACAGAAGTTTAGACATTTATAATTTCAAAACGGTTTCACGTATCCAAAATCCTTTAAAGTCCCTGGAAACCAGAAATATTTTATTATTATTTAGCATTTTGAGTTCATCACATCACAGGAGCCTATGTTAATAAGCCACCAGCCAAATTTGAACGATGATGAACGTCGCAAAGTATATAAATTTAGGTTTGACAGTCTGGCAAAAGTAATGAGAATCGATTATTTTTTAGAGTGTATTTTCTCCCGCGGAATGTGTGGGCGTGTCCCATCTGCAGCAGCCTCCGAGAGAGAGAGAGCGCGAGACAGAGGGGGGGGAGGGAAACGGAGAAAGAGAGAAAGAGAGATCGACACACACACACCGTGCGTGTGTGTGAGTGTGTGTGTGTGTGTGTGTGTGTGTGTGTTCGTTGCTCGGAGAGGGACTCTTGCTGCGACTGCACAGCGTGTGTGTGTGTGTGTGTGTGTGTGTATGTGTGAGTAACCTCGCGTCACCACCAGGCTGTGTGTCTCTCTCTGTGCTCTCTCTCACGAGAGAGAGAGAGAGAGAGAGAGAGAGAGAGAGAGAGAGAGAGAGAGAGAGAGCAGCATAGCGCTCGGCACAGAGTGGGAGGCAGACGGACACTGAGGGAGCGCTGTCACTGGGGGCAAAGAACGGACAAAAGGAGGGGCAGATTGCGCACGTGTACAAAGGTTATATAGAGCTTATATAGCTTATATAGCTTATATAGCTTATAGAGGTTATATAAGCTCCTGCATTTTAGCACCTCGCGCACTGCTCTCTTCAATGAGGAAGTATCTTGTAGAATCTTGTAGAAAAGTGTCGATTTTAAGGCTTTGGGTTGAAAGTAATGTATAATAATTTCGGAGGCAGACAATTACTAACATAAGACCCTAAATAACATAGTTAGAACGTTTTTGTGGATTTTGGTTTCCAGGGACTTTAATAACTTTGGGTCGGGGTAGTCCATAGATGACCCAGAATAATTTCCGTGTGATTTGGCCAAACGGTCTAGGAGGAGTTCGCAAAAGTAGGTTTTTGATCAAATTCAAAATGGCGGAAAATCTAGGCACACGCAAATGGGCGGGGCCTAGATGGATAGAAGCGTATTGATCCAAGGAATCCCTGAGAAGTGAAATTTTGAGTATAGGACACACGGTTCAGAAGATATGGACCATAACGCGAAATGGTCTGTTATAGCGCCACCATCAGGCCGATATGGGTAATTTTTTGTTTCTGAGTAGTGAGGCACATTTACAATCTATGTGCCCAGTCTGGCTACGCTGAGCATTACAGTTTCTGCTGTACATACAGTTTTACCGGAGAAGAATAAAAAAAATAAAAAAATAAAAAAAATCAGAACAGATACAATAGGGATCCACGCACTTCGTGCTTGGACCCCTAAAAATAATCATTACAGATACAATAGGGATCCACGCACTTCGTGCGTGGACCCCTAATAATAATCAGAACAGATACAATAGGGATCCACGCACTTCGTGCTTGGACCCCTAATAATCGGAACAGATACAATAGGGATCCACGCACTTCGTGCTTGGACCCCTAATAATAATATTTGTGCTTTTCATACAACTATTCACCTTATGTAGAAGAGACCGTCTGGCTTGAGAGACTAACAGGAAGTGTAAATCCAATCGGAAGTTCCGATTGTATTTACACTTCCTGTGACTCATACACCTAGTCTGACTCATAATGTAAGTCAAACTAGGTTTGACCAGGTGAGTCAGACTAGTTTGAGCAGGTAAAACAGCAGGCATTTTGAACAGGAAGTCGTGATACGATGGATCAAGTGGTCGGGGCTACATAAGGTGAATAGCAACAGTTTTCTTTTCACACTTAGAGCAACTGCAATGTATGACACTACACCAAATCAATGAGTAAATAGATGAGACATGAAAGTTTGTTAGTAACTAGGAATTGGCAGGTAATTTACTAATAAATTCAAATTACACAAGATTAATAATGAATATACAGTACATTCATTTGAAAGAATTCTGACTAAAAAAATGGCTTAAAGGGGATTAGGGAATGTCACGAATGATATGCCCAAGGACACTTAAAGTGTAACTAACCCCCAAAACACTTTTTTTCAGCTTTTAACCAATATATATGACTTTGGGGGTGATGTGTGAAGAATTCTGGTCAAAATTTCCACATTTGACACCAAACTGTTGCCATTTTACCATTTGTATCATTTTTCAGCAGCATACCTGGCATAAGCGCCCTCTAAGGGTGGAACCCTGCTTTTTTTTGCCCTCAAATGAATGGGATATTTGACACGTCGTGACGTCACGATGAACCAAAGACTATGGGATTTCAAGATAGTTACTCCCCTACTCCCCCTGTACCCTCTGCAGTGCTCTTCTTCTTCTTCTTCTTCTAGTGTTTTATGGCGGTTGGCAAACTTATTTGTGCATTACCACCACCTACAGTACTGTATTGTAACAGCTTCACCTCAAAGTTTATAAAAGTCAGTGCTCTCAGCCTAGTGGCCCTGTAGAGTAGGAGTTTGGTGTTTTGAGATAGAGAGAGACAGAGATAGATAGAGATATAGACAGAGATACGAAGTTAGCTAGTAGATTGTGCTGTTAGTTTATTGTTTGTGTTCTATTTAGTAAGTTAGTGATTTTAGACAGTTGTTAGGTTAGATTTTCTCCATAGTAGTGTAGTAGTTTAGTTAGGTTAGCTAGATAGCTTTGTTAGCTTTAGCATTAGCTTATTGTAGTGATAGCTTATTAGCGTTAGCATATTGTACTGATAGCTTATTGTAGTGATAGTTTTAGCCGAGCAGAATGGGTCGGAGGTGCTTCTTCCACGGCTGTAAAAGCAGTGGTGCCGTGCTATACAGCTTCCCTGTGGACCCAGAGGTTCTGCGAAAGTGGCTGGTTGCACTGGGCCTGCAGAGTGGTGTCCCGCCTAGTACAGCAGCAGTATGCCAGCGGCATTTCACAAGGGACTGCTTTGCCAATGCCGGTGAAGTTGAGCAGGGATACGCCACGCAGCTCAAACTCAAAAGGCATGCCGTGCCTTGGTCAGTGGCCAGTGGCAGTACACGGCCGCCATCACAGCCGCATCGTGAGGTGAGTCGAAGCTAGCTCCTTTGATATGCTGGTATTGATGAATAATGCGTTTATGTTATGTGAATAGTTAGGCTAATTAGAATTGGAATACGATCGGCAGAAAGGTAATTTTGAGCGCTAAACGTAGCGTTAGTTTCAGTGGTTTTATGTCCGCCAAGTAGACTAGACTGCCTGATGGAAAAATATGCTAAGTTGCTCACTAGCAGGAAAAAAAAAAATGCTAAGTTGCTCACTAGCAGGAAAAAGATTATGCTAAGTTGCTCACTAGCAGGGAAAAAAAACGTGTGTGTGTGTGTGTGTGTGTGTGTGTGTGTGTGTGTGTGTGTGTGTGTGTGTGTGTGTGTGTGTGTCAGTTTAGAGACATGGCGTGCCAGACTGAAGCAGTCAGCACAAAACATGCTATTGGGCAGGCTGACATCAAGCCTCCCAGACGAAGCAAAGGTGAGTCATAATATTAGGTTGATACACCTGCTAGGCTGCTACACATGTATCATGATGAATGGGCTGAAGCTAGACACAATCGAGTCTGAAAGAGCACTAAGTTTGAAGTCGACCTGACAAACGGTTCTCGATACACGGAGGACAGGCGTGCAGACCTGGAATTATTGTATACAAGTGACTTGTGTTTTTTGAGACTACAATATGCAGCCCTTATTGTGGTTCTCCCTGGTCCAGGTCTAAGACAAACCATACAATTTGCTTATGAAGCTAGAAAAATCCAACGAGATGACCTAAATTGGCTGTTTTGAGTGATTTTAAATATAATACATTATAAAGAATAAGTGCCCATTATGTTTTCTAACCCCTGGTCTAAACTTCTGTCTGTGGGCATGTTGCTACGTTGTTCGTATGGGCCAAATACCACCTGTGTGTGTTGTTATCAACTGTTATTGCTAACAATGACTAGCCTGGCTAGAGCTAACCCTGGCTGGTATTCCAATTTATATATTAGCCTATCTGTTTATTGAGATTAAAATCAAATCAGTATCATCCAGAGATGGGGACTTGGATTTGAGACTTGGACTTGAGTCATACACACTGCACACACAGTGACTTGAGACTTGTCCTCAAAGACAATCTTTATTTTTTTCTTTATTTGCCCCCCTCCCCCCATTTCCACCACTGTCCATAAGAGACTTGACTTGGACTTGTGACCAAATACTTGCAAAAAAGGACTTGGTGTCATCACTGTCACTGCAGCTGCCTCTCAACTCGTTGTAGTAACAGCCTATAAGCTACAGCTATCAGTGTCAGGTGTTTCTTTAGCTTTTTTAGCGTTTATTTAGAACTTTAGCTGGTGCTCACATATTTGAGTTTGTGCTGCTTACTGTAAAACCCTTTCTTCATGTGCAGCTACTCAGGCCCGAGTGCCTAGCAGGAATGTGTCGTGTGACACAAGCACACTGGCGACACTGGTTCCTGAGGCCCAGCCAATGCTTGACTCTCAAACAAGCTCCAGCCCAGGCTCCCCGCCGGTCAAAAGGCACAGGTGTGAGGACTCTAGCTCCCCGCTAGTTTTAACCGGCAGTTCCATGGATAGGTAAAGCATTTACTTCAGAATACTACTGCTTTTTATGTGATGGTTTTCAGTCACAGATAATGGTAGTCTGTCATTTAGAAGTGCTGTTGTCTGGTTTATTTAGTCAGATTTTTGTCAACACAAGGTTCCTTCATACTCATAGAGCATTTTCCTTACACCATATCATTTGTCTTTCCATTTTCTAGTACCTCAAATGCATTGCCACCTCATTCAGTGACCAAGTACATCGTCTATGAAGACAAATTAATGGAACTGTTTAAAAAATGTTCACTTTGCAACCGGAGCTGTGAGATCACCAAAACAGTCATTGGGACACTCCTCCGGGTGAAGCAGTACTGCCATCACTGCCACCATGCTGACCAGTGGTCCAGCCAGCCAATGGTGAACAACATACCAGCAGGGAACCTTCAACTGTGTGCTGCGGTTCTGTTCACAGGCTCATCATTTGCTAAAACATCAAAGGTGAGACAGGACCAAATTTATAATATGTTTTGTTCCGGTAGTAGATTGCAATTATGTCAGATCACATTACTGTTTTCCTTTTAGTTCATGGAAGCCTTCAAGATCCAAGGAATCTCGGAAAATACCTTCCATAAACACCAGGCCAAGCTCCTCTTACCCACCATCAACTGGCAGTGGAACCAAGACCAGGAGGCTCTCATCAACGACACCATAGCTGGTGGAGATGTGACACTCGGTGGGGACATGCGTGCTGACTCACCCGGTGATTACCAACTTTGATGAGGATGTATGATAGTTAGCTACAGCATAGAGGTATATTTTCAACATTTTTAGTACTGTTATTTTACGTTTTATTACTCTTTACTCTCCTGTTTTTAGGACATTCTGCAAAGTATGGGAGCTACACTATGATGGATCTCAAAGTAAACAAAGTCATTGACATTCAATTGGTTCAGGTGAGACATTGATAGAAAAACAGTAAGAAAAATAATTCACATGGGTCCTTTTGTATATACTGTGCAGAGCATATATCTATTTTTTTTATCCATCACCAGAGCAATGAAGTTGGAAACAGCGTACGGATGGAGAAGGAGGGATTTGAGAGAAGTCTGTCTCTGCTGGAGCGCAAGGGAGTCCCAGTCAAAGCAGTAGTCACTGACAGACATACAGGAGTCCGAAATTTTTTGCGGGAGCAAAGAAGTGAGATTACCCACTACTTTGACCCGTGGCATATTGGAAAGGGTATGTATGAAACGATACTAAAACATCATATTGCTGCAATTTTCTCTTACAATTTGTGTTTGTAAGCTTTATGTTTTGTGCCCAGGCGTAGGGAAAAAGATTGATGCACTTGGTAAATTGAAAGGAATGCAGAAGGTGGCCTTGTGGAGGAAGAGTGTGGTGAACCAAATTTATTGGTCGGCTATGACCTCTGCATCACCGCAGGAGGTTGAGGCGAAGTGGTCCTCCATCGCCAGCCACACCCAGAATCTCCACACCCATGACAATGCCCTTTTCCCAAAGTGTCTCCACCAGCCTCTAGTCGGTGAGCAGGCAAGAGAGTGGCTCGAGCCAAGTAAGTGCAGTTGTAAATCGCTGATCATGCTTACAGCTATTTATGTTGCCAAATTGGGTTAATTACATTACTCCTGTGTGTAGGTACTGCAGCATGTGAAAAATTGACAGCAATTCTGCTGTCTCCGAGACTGATCAAAGACATCACAAAAGTCAGTCAACAATACCACACTTCAGGGATTGAGTCATTTCACAGTCTGATTCTGAAGTTTGCCCCCAAAAATGTGGTGTTCTCCTTCACTGGAATGCTGTGCAGGTATTCAATGCCTGTATATTTTCTAACTTCTAGTATTCACCCTCCCCTCCACTTTTTTGTAATTGCTGAATATGTTAATATAACTGAATGTGCTTCATATTAGACTGCAGCTGACGGCAATGCACTACAATGAAAATGCAGACAGAACACATACATCCACTGCAGCTGGAGCACTGAGATACTCCATCGTCTACCCAAAGTACAAGCACGGTGACTACAGTGTGCGAGCACTGAAGAGTCATCCCACTTCAGGTATTTTTGTTTTTTTTTGCCATAAGTGCAGCATCATGATTCATTTTGGGAAAGTTGTGTTATAACTCTGTTTTATCTGTACACTGAAGGCTACATCGACACATTGATGGAGCTATTATTTGATCATGTTGTGGGAGAGCTGCATCCGTATCAGGAGTTCCTTGATGCAGTTCCTGTCCCAGAGGCCCTATGTGCACAGTTTCAGAGGCCTGACAAAGCTGAAGCAGTGGCCAGACACAAGTCACGATTCTTCAAGAATAGGTAAGGTTTGGCTGATTACATAATAGTTTGTAAGAATATATTTCTGGTTATTGATCACTGAATGTGATTGTTTGCCAGTTGTATTACTATCCGCTGATATATCCCTGTTATCGAACTAAAAATCTACACGCTTTTTTTTCCAGTGACGTGTGAGTTCCTGTCCAGGAAAGAGGCTGTCACTGCAGTGAAGCGCCCGGGGACCAACTTCTTCCAACAGCCGCTGGTCAGACGATCTTCTGCATGTCTTTAGTGGGCGGTTCAGAACCCGAAATTAACTTTTTGACTCACCGGCCAGGTGACGGGTAGATGGGGGGAAAAATCCACCCGCCAGGCATATTTCTTACTGGCCAAAATAATATATCACATTTTTGTCATAAATACGTCAAGGATTCTGCTGAGGATTTTTCTCAGATGGCCAATGCAGCCAGTAATGTTCCTGAATATTTACCGTCCACTATTAAACAAAGGATGTTATAAAATACTTGTTTAAAGAATCGGGTAGACCCCTGAGCGTCACCCGTCAAATGTAAAATCTGGTTGGCAATAGCGCTTGGCGGGTGTTAATTTTGGGCCCTGGGGGGGGTTATATATGGAGGAACCCCAGGGAGAACATGCAAACTCCACACAGAAAGGCTCTTTCGACAAGATAGCCCACCTGGACAGTAGGCACTGAAGACATGGGGGGTGGAACATGCCCACAGCGTCCCAGGGGGGGATCGAACCCAAGACCTTGTAGCTGTGAGGCGACAGCACTACCACTGCACAACCGTGCCTCCATCAGCCCAACAGACTCCACTTCAGATGGCTGTGTGCACGCCCGGTATCTGAGATCACACACGAATATATTCTAGCAGTAACTAGACTTGTCTTGTATCAGTACTAAACACTAAATGCTACCTCTTTGACCTCTCTTTGTCGTCCCAAAACATCTGTTATCTGTTTCCAACCAGAGGTTCTACTGAGAGCTGAACAACTTGTCCACTAAAGATTTCCTTCTCCCGTGTAACAACTGACTGCCGACTACATGTCCCTCCATGCTGAAGGCCCAAGTAAGTTTCAAGTCATTTGGTCCATGTCATGTTAGTCAATTTTTCTAACCTGTTCAAAAAGTACAAGAGTGAATTCAATCTACATTATAATTATTGATATTCTGTGAAATACATTTAATCAAAGCAGCAACAAATAAAATTAAAACCTTATTTCTTCTCAATAAAAATCCCTCCCATCGCTTTCACAACATGGTGAAATACTGACAGCCAGACTGAAAAGTATAATCAAACAAATAACTACTGAAACGTATGTATGTCTTTTCAATCAAAAAAATATTACCTCCCCATCACTTTTACTGACAGCCTAGTCTCAACACCAGACCCATGAGTTCTTATGCTCATACACGACTTTAGCCCACCCAACCTGCCTGTTGAAAATGAATCACTTTCATTGGTGCTATGACCTGTCGGTTCTCCTCCCAAAACAGCTGCAAAGTAGCACAGACTATTACCTCAAAAAAATTTTTTTTACTTGGACAAATTAGTTCCTGTCCAGTGGTGGGGTTGAGTCCATGCCGAGGTTTTATCAGCCCGACAGACTCCACTTCAAATGGCTGTGTGCAAGGTATCTGAGACCACACACAAACTTGTGTTGTATCTGAACACTAAACACTATGGCATTGAGCTCTCTCTGTGTCTTCCTGAAACATCTGTTTATCTGTTTCCCACCAGAGGTTCTACTGAGAGCTGAACAAGATTGACGTCTCCCGTCGAACATCTGACTGCCTTCAACCTGCGCAGGCTACGAATCAAACTTCTCTTCAACCTTGCCTTACCTTGCAACACTACCGGGACAGAAAATTGGTGTTTCTTCCCCTCTTGACTCTCACTGCTGTTTTTTTCTCTTAGTTTGGATGTTACTTCAGGGTATCTGCGGGGTCTTGAAAAGTAAAATTGATAAATTAATTTAGGGAAAATTAAGGCCCTTTCAGAGGTATTACATTTTGTAGCTTGTGTGCTGATGGTCTTAAATGAGCATATGATATCAGCCCATATCGATCATAGACCCCTGAATTGAACAGATATCGTGAGAGCAGACTAGATACAGTATATCATCCTGCTACGTTCACACAGACACAGGGAACCTTGCCTCAACCCATGCCTACACCTGCAGACCTTGAGCTGGGTGTGAACCGATCACACCGCACGCCTTTGCACGCTGAACCTGGAGCCGAGTCACAAGCGCCTCTCCTCTCTCCCGGCTGTATTTTTTCACGTGTGGTCCTGAATTATCATGTGTAGGTAAAATAAATCTGATATATTTAATGTTCTATTGATGCTGGATATGTATAACCAGGTCTGACTATAGTCAGACTTTTTAGAGAGGCAATCTTGCAAGAATATGTGCTGGCACAACAACATTGTCCATCTTGCTTCTTCGGTCGCTATTCTCTCTCTTGAAGATTTGTTTGCCGACGGAAAGAAAGCCCCACATGATAGCCACCCGTCAATCTCTCTCTCTGCTCAACACTGTTGTAGTAACTATTTTATTTTGAAATTCAGTTGACTGCCATTTCCCACGGATATTGTCGTGTTTTTCTTTCATGGCTTGACAGAAGAAGCCTGCCTGCACGCGCCTTGTCGGCTTGAAAATAGAACTCGCGCCTAAATGATAAAATCGGCAAGGCACAGGCGAGGCGTGGGTACACGCAGGGTTCGCGCTCAGGCGCCCGGTGTACACAGCCTCGTTGACTAAAACGGATGCCTATTTAAAAGCTTGGATAAAGGCAAGGCGTAGGCAAGGCTTGGGTGGCCGGTGTGAACTAAGCCTTAGAGTTTGGTATGGTAATATGGCATAAGTCTTTTCCTGATTTTAAACGGTGCATTACAGTAAAGTGATGTCATTTTCTGAACTTACTAGACTGTTCTAGCTGCCTTTACCAACTTAGTCCTTACTTCCACATCATTAGTGATGATTATTTATCAAAAATCTTGTGTAAATGTCACCCTCACCTTGTGAATTGCACTCGAACAGTCAGTTATCAGTGCAATTTATAAAGTAAAGCGTCAACCAGAACAAGTAACCACTGAGACCCCTCACTGATAAAAAAATCTATCCAGTATCTTCAGGAGTGTTTTAATTCAATCCAAGCAACTCCCATCAATCTATATCAATCTAAACAAAATTAGGTCATTGACTAAAAAGTCATACTCATGGTCATTCTGTACTGTTACTATTGGTAGGCTACTAGTATAACATTTCTATCTCAATAGGCTTCACATGATGAATGACATAACTGCTGAATATATAAGTTCTGCATTACTGATGTTTAGTATAACATTTCTATCTCAATAGGCTTCACATGATGAATGACATAACTGCTGAATATATAAGTTCTGCATTACTGATGTTTAGTATAACATTTCTATCTCAATAGGCTTCACATGATGAATGACATAACTGCTGAATATATAAGTTCTGCATTACTGATGTTTTAAAAATGTAACCTGTTATGTGATGATAAAACCATCCTCCGACAAAAATAATTTCTGGAATTGACACAGCTGTGGACTTGATGGAGTGAAAATGATTTTATTTTAGTCTTCAAAATCAAGTGGAGGGAGTGGGGCCTCCCTGAAACCAGTGTAGGCTGCCTCATCTTCAGGGAACTCAATCCTGATGCGGCCAACGACGCAGGAGGGCAGGCGCACTCTCACATTCTTCCCCAGATAACCCCACACCCAACGCACAAAGTTCCGGTATGCAAGAAGTCGGTAGGAACTGTAAAGAAGGAATATATATGGTCAGTGCTTTGGCCAAAATGTTAATTGGTTTTTATCAATCTACAAAACTGGGATCATTTTCAGGATGGAAAGGATGTTAGATTGTGAGACTGAGTACTTGTTTACTTTATATACTAAATATGTATTAAAAATATTGTAAATACAATTCCCTGTATATACTTGCTTATTAAGAACCGGATCGTCCATTTCCCCAAAGAGCTGCAGGTAAGTACCATATGCTGCCTGCAGCACATATGGATTGAGTGCAACTGGTTCAAACCCTGGGTGCAGAGTTGCACAGGTGACTTCTTCACTGCGATACCGCCCACACCTACGCATGACCTGCATGGAATGAAAAGCAGTATATGTGGTCTCATGCAGTGATGAATGTATTATAACCACAGAAGTACATGTGAGAAGGTTACTTCAAATACTGATACGATGGAGCTTTTTAGGGTTATTTGGTGTGCTTATACCTTTGGTATTTCCTTGCAGCAGATATTCTCACTAGGAGAGAGCTTGCTGCAGTTGCCACAAGAGCACCTGTTGCAAATGGAAAAGACATTTCAGAAATGTGCCATGAAAAATCCCTATGTATCTGCAAAAACTGGGCTATTGGTTCAAAAATTTTATTTTCTGTTAGCCAGTGGGTTCCAGGTGGCCCCCAGCAAAAAAGTTGTAATATATTGTCTTTGGGTCATTTATAAATGAAATTAGAAAAATATTAATAGCATTTTTTTGTAGTGCTATTTCACATTTAAGTCAATGGAGAGTGGCTTGTATTTTCCACCTATGGGTATTAAAAGTAAGGCAATGACAGAAGTGCGTATATGACTGCTTTGGTCATGGGTTTCAAAATCTTATCAGATGGGGGTCCGTGGTCTAATTTGTGTCAGTTTAGGGGTCCTTCACGTGAAAATGTTTGAGAACCAACGCTGTTAGCTAGCCTACAGTACAACACTCAAATCCTGTAGAGGGCATTCAATTCAATTGTCTATCATACCATTCATTGACCTCTCCCATTCTGTGCTGAGCCTCCATCTCCTCGCCCGCTGCTTCAAGAGGGGCGGCTGGCTCCCCACCAGCCTGTGCTAGCAGCTCAAATTGATATGGTTCTGGGCCGCCGACAGGGGACTCCGGAGGAGAAAAATCCTCGACGTCAGTGTCTGGATCCTCCACTTCTTCATACGACATTTCTGTCGCAGGACTGTTTGTCCTGCTATCAGAGTCACTCATTGTTAGAGACCTAATTTAGAGGCAAGAGAGGCAAGAGACAACCCAGCCACTTTCTAGTGCCGGTCCCAAGCCCAGAAAAATGGGGAGGGTTGCGTCAGTAAGGGCATCCGGCGTAAAACCTAGCTAGCTAGCTGCCAAAGAGATTATGCGGATCAGTAATCATGTTTCCATACCGGATCGGTCAAGGCCCGGGTTACCAACGACCGTCACCGGCATTGCTGACCAGCAGGGTGTCGGGGGAAATTGGGCTACTGGTGGTAGAAAGAGAAGAAGAGGGGGGGAGCATGTCCGGAGGAGGAGAGAGAAGAGAGTGGGGAGGAGTGTGGAGGTGAGGGTAGGAACCCTGAATGTTGGCACCATGTCTGGTAAAGGGGGAGAAATAGTGGATATGATGGAGAGAAGAAAGGTAGATATTCTGTGTGTGCAGGAGACCAGGTGGATGGGGAGTAAGGCCAGGAGCATGGGGAGAGGGTACAAACTGCTCTACTATGGGGTGGATGGGAGAAGAAATGGGGTAGGAGTCATCCTAAAGGAGGAGTATGCTAGCAGCGTGGTAGAAGTGAGGAGAATATCAGACAGAGTGATAGCTGTGAAGCTGGTGAGGGAAGGGCTAATGCTAAATATTATCAGTGCGTATGCCCCCCAGGTGGGGTGTGAGATGGAAGAGAAAGAAGAATTCTGGAGCATGTTAGATGAAGTGGTAGAGAGCGTGCCGGCAGGGGAGAGAGTGGTGATTGGAGCAGACTTCAATGGGCATGTAGGGGAAGGTAACAAGGGAGATGGGGAGGTGATAGGAAAGTATGGCGCAAAAGAGAGGAACGCAGAAGGGCAGATGGTGGTAGATTTTGCAAAGAGGATGGGGATGGCAGTAGTGAACACATACTTCATGAAGAGGGAGGAGCACAGGATAACATACAAGAGTGGGGGAAGGTGCACACAGGTAGACTATGTCCTATGTAGAAGGTGTAATCTGAAGGAGGTCAGGGACTGCAAGGTAATCGCAGGAGAGAGTGTAGCTAGGCAGCACCGGATGGTGGTCTGTAGGATGACAGTGAAGGCCAAGGGGAAGAAAGCCAAGGGAGGGAAGATAGAGCGTAGGATTAAATGGTGGAAGTTAAAGAGAGAGGAATGCTGTGTGGAGTTCAGGGAGGAGGTAAGACAGGCGCTGGGGGGTAGAGAAGAGCTGCCGGTTGGTTGGGCAGCCACCGCAGAAGTGGTGAGGGAGACAGCAAGAAAGGTACTTGGTATGTCTTCAGGAAAACGGAAGGAAGAGAAGGAGACCTGGTGGTGGAATGAGGAAGTGCAGGAAAGTGTACAGAGGAAGAGGGTGGCGAAGAAGAAGTGGGATAAATTTGGAGATGAGGAGAGTAGACAGGCATACAAGGAGACACGGCGGGAGGCGAAGAGAGAGGTGGCAAAGGCAAAGGAAAGAGCATTCAGCGAGTTGTACGAGAGGTTGGATACCAAGGAAGGAGAAAAGGATCTATATCGATTGGCTAGACAGAGGGACCAGGCAGGGAAGGATATACAGCAGGTTAGAGTGATAAAGGATAAGGAGGGCAATGTGCTGACCAGCGAGGACAGTGTGATGAGAAGGTGGAAGGAGTATTTCGAAGAGCTGATGAATGAAGAAAATGAGAGAGAGAGGAGGATGGACAATGTGGAGGCAGTGAACCAGGAAGTACAACAGATAAGCAAGGAGGAAGTGAGGGCAGCTATGAAGAGGATGAAGAGAGGGAAGGCGGTCGGCCCAGATGACATAGCAGCGGAGGCCTGGAGATGCTTAGGGGAGTTGGCAGTGGACTTCCTAACAAGACTGTTTAACAACATCCTGGTTAGTGAGGAAATGCCAGAGGAGTGGAGGCAAAGTGGACTAGTGCCTATTTTCAAGAACAAGGGAGACGCACAGAGTTGCAGCAACTACAGGGGCATAAAGCTGATGAGTCACACTATGAAGCTTTGGGAAAGAGTAGTGGAGGCTAGATTAAGAGGAGAGGTGAAGATTAGTGAGGAGCAGTATGGGTTCATGCCAGGAAGAACCACAACAGACGCATTGTTCGCCCTGAGAATGTTGATGGAAAAGTATAGAGAAGGCCAGAAGGAGTTACATTGCGTCTTTGTAGACCTAGAGAAGGCATATGACAGGGTACCAAGAGAGGAGGTGTGGTACTGTATGAGGAAGTCAGGAGTGGCTGAAAAGTAGGCCTATGTGAGAGTAGTACAGGACATGTATGAGGGCAGTGCGACGGTGGTGAGGTGTGCAGTGGGAGTGACTGAGGGGTTCAAGGTTGGGGTGGGATTGCACCAAGGGTCGGCCCTCAGCCCATTCTTGTTCGCAATGGTGATGGACAGGCTCACAGATGAGGTCAGGCAGGAGTCCCCGTGGACTATGATGTTTGCAGACGACATAGCAATCAGTAGTGAGAGCAGGGAGCAGGTGGAAGAAAATCTAGAGAAGTGGAGACATGCGCTGGAGAGAAGAGGGATGAAAATAAGTAGAAGTAAGACAGAGTATATGTGTGTGAACAGGAGGGAAGATGGAGGGGGGGTGAAGATGCAGGGAGTAGAGGTACCAAAAGTGGAGGAGTTTAGATACTTGGGGTCAACCGTGCAGAGTAGTGGGGACTGTGGCAAGGAGGTAAAGAAGAGAGTGCAGGCGGGGTGGTGCGGGTGGAGAAGGATGACTGGGGTGATCTGTGACAGAAGGGTACCAGCGAGAGTGAAGGGAAAGGTCTACAGCAGGGTAGTGAGACCAGCCATGCTGTACGGTCTAGAGACGGTGGCACTGACAAACAGGCAGGTGGCAGAGCTGGAGGTGGCAGAGATGAAGATGTTACGCTTCTCTCTGGGAGTGACAAGGCTGGACAAGATAAAGAACGATTACATCCGAGGAACCGCCCATGTCACGCAGTTTGGACAGAAAGTGAGAGAGGCAAGACTGAGATGGTATGGACATGTGCGGAGGAGGGAGGTGGGGTACATCGGGAGGAGGATGCTGGAGATGGAGCTGCCAGGAAAGAGGAGGAGGGGAAGGCCCAAGAGGAGGTTCATGGACGCAGTGAAAGAGGACATGCAGGCAGCGGGCGTGACGGAGGACGATGCAGAGGACAGAAACCGATGGAAACAGATGATCCGCTGTGGCGACCCCTGACGGGAACAGCCGAAAGAAGAAGAAGAGGCAAGAGACAAGCTAACCTAGCCTATGCTATCAGTGTTTAGTATGTTTATGATTGTGATTGTGGTGGGCGGGGGGGGGGGGGTGAATGCAATGACGTATCCACACCAGTATGCGGCCGGCGATAACGAGTCTCGCGTCACTAGTCTCTTCTAACGTAGTTAGACCAGATACATGCAGAAAAATAATTAAATTTCTAGTTCGCCACTGAATTACCAAATTGATATAACTTTCAACCATTTGGAGCAATGCTGTTTCCATACACGCCACCAGCGTTGGCTAGTTGTTGATATTTATAAAGATATTGCAGCTCTCATATATATTGCTGTCAAATTATTTTCGAGGCGGTGGGGAAACTGTCATGGCGTCGATTTCCGGAGAAATTCCTTGAGCTTGAACAGCCAAAGAGTATAGTATAGACAAGAGCATATGTCATTTCTTGGTTTTTTCCATAGGTATTTTCAAATCACTGTTCTGATACATATCTGGGGGGTTAGTCCCCCTTTAAGGAACAGCTGACCCAAAATGCTGTCATTATCTACTCACCCACATGCCACTGGAAGGTCAGGAAGTTTTTTAGTCCACAAAACATCCCTGGAGCAGACACAATTTATTTTCTTTTTTTATACAGGGGGTCTCACTGAGAGCAATGCTCTCTTTTCCAGGAGCATCCTGTTCACATTCACACACACACGCACACCTGGAAGCTGACCAGTACAAGCTGTCCAGTACTGATCTGTTGGCCACTGAGCAGCTCCACTGGAGCAGTTTGGGTTAAGGGCCTTGCTCAACGGCACCACAGTTGTGGTAATGAGGGAGGGGCAAGTGGTGCCTTTTCACTTTCCCCACCCAGATTTATCCTGCCGGTCTCGGGGATTGAACCGACGACCTTCCGGTCACAAGCTCGCTTCTCTAACCATTGGGCCAACATTGAAGTGGATGTGACCAACTTTCAAACTTTCTTGTAATCCAAGTGTCTGAAAGCCCTGAGATGCCAAGTTGACTTTAAAAAGACGTCCTTTACACAATGTTTCTCGCTGAAATGTTCACTGTAGCTAAGTAGCTCCCAGCCGTGTCCACGTTAAAGGAGAATTCTGTTTTTTTACACCTCGGACGTTATTTCCAGCTTAAAATATGATGTTTTACTCACCCAGATAACTTTGGTATCATTTGGATTGGGGCAGCAGGCTGAAGGCAGCGGATGCCAACAGACTCAACAAATTGATCCGTAAGGCCAGGGACATTGTGGGGCTGGATCTGGGCTCTCTGACTGCGGTGTCAGAGAAGAGAACGTTGTCCAGGCTACGCTCCATCATGAACAATGACTCGCACCCACTCCACGGCGTGCTAGTCAAACACAGGAGTACGTTCAGTGAGAGACTGATTCCACCTAGATGCAATACGGAGAGGCACAGGAAATCATTCCTGCCTGTGGCCATTGGTCTATTTAATGCCTCTCTTAAAAGAGCACCTCGGAGAGGCTCAGTCTCCCTGAGACTGAGCCAGCCGATAGGTTAACTGTGCCTGGCTGAGCCACGTGTAACGTATAGGGCAAGCCGACCTAATATAAATCACGTGCAATATGTGCAATATGTGCAATATGTCACATGCAATAATGATAATTGACACGGAATGTATACTTACTCTACGTATTTTGTATTTTGCTACTTAGACATTCTACTTATTTTTTTGCTTCTATCGCATTTACTAGTTATTCTATGCTATGTTGTGTTTTCTTAATATTGCATTTACTACGGCTTATTTTATGCTATGTGTGTTCTGTGAGCGAGCTACTGTAACTTGTTCCAATTTTCCCCCGGGGATCATTAAAGTCTTTCTGATTCTGATTCTGATTCTGATCCCCATAGAAGATATTCACATCCGAGTAGAGTCTGGAACAGTCCAAAATGGGCGAAAACGGGGCATACAAAGTACACACTGTAACTAACATTTTCTGCAATGTAACAGTTCATATCCTCATAGTATAGTCCATAAATGAACGTGAATCCGTCTATTCTCCTCCGGGCTGCCTCGGTTTCCTCATCCATGGTCTGTGAATCCAACAGAGGCATTCCTCGTCTGTGGGCATAGGGTTATAGCATCCACAGGAACACCACCACCAGTCACCATTTGTTCTCGTCCGTGCAGCGGCTTGTTCATCCCTGGCCTGTTGTTCCTCTCTCTCTCTCCTCGTCCGCTCTTTTCGAGAAATGGCGCCGGTGCGAGGTGACTCCCTGGTAGATAAAGGAGTCAGCAGGAAACTCACGAGACTTCAGCGGCACTTGAGCAAGAGTTGGATTCACAGACCCTGGATGAGGAAACGGAGGCTGCCCGGAGGAGAATAGATGGATTCACGTTAATTTATGGACGATATTATGAGGATATGAACCGTACTCGCACACCCACGTTGCTCAAGAAGAATCTGCAGGTTCTGGTTGTTGAGGTGATGTGAGCAGAGACGTCCAGCGGTCGTCAACGAACACACCTCAGTTCTTGCCGGTCAGGGATGGAGCCACGGCTATGTTCTTCACGTAGCCACAATGGAAGAACAGGATCTGCAGGGGTCCTAGTGAGAACAAGTGTGGAATAGAGAATAACCAGAATTAAAACTTGATATGGGTGCAAGAGCCTACCAACAACACTGTGATCATGACATGAACCATATAGATCACAAGAATAAAATAAAATTAAAAATAAAGTGCCTTGAGAAAGAACATATATCTGATCTGTGATAAACCATTGACTGAGGTATAAATATAACAAATCACCATAAATAAGTCATAGTGAATATTTTTCATCAAGTTGAATTTTAATTGAATACAAAATCAAACTTACGAGGTGCTCTTTGACTGGTTTGCCCACATGCTCCCTCAGGCACATAATGCGGCACTTCACCAGGGACTCTCTTCTGGTATACTAGTCCAGGCAAGCTCCACAGCTCTCCCTCTCTGATTCTGAAAGTATTTTCTCTACAGCCGTAGCCTCTGCTGAAAGGGAAAATTAGTTGCCACAATAATGTTACTAACACAGAAACACGTTGGCCTCTGAGATTGTAAAGCAGTTGCATAGGTTTCCTTTCCTTTATGCCTGTTAAAAACAGGAATCCGTGATTAAATATGATATTTTAATGGCCATCATGTTCATTTTAAATGGTATATTCAAGTGTTGTACAATCTAAGACTGCATGCATAGCTTGTAAATGGGCAAAAACAATGGAAATATGAGTGAAAATGGCTAACAGCAACATATTTGTTGTTTTTTCTGTAGCACGTGGGAGGATCACGCTATTCCCACCAGATACCTTTCACCCTGACCAGAGGAGGCGCTAGTGCAGTACCAGTACACATACAACTAATCCATCTTCCCACCCACAGACACAGCCAATCATGGCTGTATGGACGCCCGAACAAGCCGGAGGTAACACGGGGCCGCGAACCTGTGACCCTCGTGTTGGTAGTCAGGGAATCTACCGCTACACTAGCCATGCAGACGCCCAACAGCAACATATTTGTTGAGCCTGGTAGTTGGTAATAAACACAAGATCAATAGCATCGCCATTTACATGTAGAGACTGACAACAAGCAGTTGAGTTAAGTTGTGGACCAATGTTGTCATTCATGCACAAATGACATCAATGGTCCACAACTTAACTCAAATCAACCCTAAATAAATAACTGTCAAACTAAATGAATGTCTGCAAAACTGTTTCCAGTTTTCAGATATGTGTGAAATCATGTCCAAAATAAATCAGCCTTGTTTTTGGTGACTTGAGTATAATTTCCAGTGTGGTCATATTACCTTTGTTGTGCTAGCCTATGGAATTTGTTCTGTCTGTTCCGTCACCTTCTGGAGAGATGTCAGCAACAGGACTCCTGTGTTCCTGAGGATACCAAACGACAACGTAGCAAATCAGCAAAATAGCACCGTATGGCAGGATGCATTGTACAATACAAACTATAAGTAGCAAAATGCGAGCACACTCGGAGAGTGAAGAAAGAGGTCCGGTGCACGGCACGGGTACAAATTAAACAAGAAAAAGCCAGCACTCAAAAAAGTCCTTTTGAATATTTAATTTACCTCAGTCAGGATAGCACGGCACATACATGTTTCGGCCTGACGGCCTTCTTCAGTGTGGTGCAGTACAAGGCGGAGATGACGTTTATAAAGCATCACACCGGAAACAGCATCATTCATGTAAGATTACAATACACAATTAAATAAACCGGGTAAATGCACTCAAAACAGACGGGGAGAAGCTAGATAAAGATCAGTCAATATCAAACCTCATTGATAAATAGAAAACAAGGAAATATATTACAAACCTAATTGCAACACAGAGCAGTGGTGTTCGAGATACAACGTGGTGATAAATACACCAAGGTCAGGCAACACACCAAGATCACACAATTCAAGCTATCAAATAAACGATAGTGTAAAAGTTAAAATTAAAGAAAAAAGCAAAAAGCAAAATTACAGAAAGCAACCCAATAACAGTTCCTCATTCATACCTCTAGGGTGTTCTGTCTGTAAGGTGTGTATCCAATAAGCCTCTCTTTGTAAAAGAGTACGATCCCTGTCACCCCCTCTCTTAAGAGGAACGACTACCTCTATACCTAGAAATCTAAGGGAACATATATCATGACCAGCAGCATTAAAGTGCCTCGCTACAGCGGATTTGATGTCCTTGTTTCTGATATTGCTTTTGTGTTCCGTTATCCGGGTCTTGAGTTCTCTGGTCGTTTTTCCTATATAACATAGGCCACAAGGGCACTTCAGTAGGTACACTACATATTTAGTTTTACAGGAAATTCTATTTTTAATCAGATATTTCTTCCCCGAATGGGGATGACAGAAGGAATCGCCTTTGACCATGGCGTTACAATTGATGCAATTGGAACAGGGAAAATTACCATTCGGTACATGTGATAAAAAATGTGTCGGGCGTACAAAAGAATCGGCCCTCATCAATCGGTCCCTGATATTATTAGCACGTTTCAAGGCAAACAAAGGAGGCTTACTAAAGATATGTCCCACTTGTGGGTCATTTCGAAGAATGTGCCAGTGTTTCAAAATACATTTTTTAATGTCCTGAGAAGCAGGTGAAAACGTGGTGGCACACACAATGTTAAAATCACGGTCTGTGGAGGTTCTAGAGAGCAGCAAATCCTCTCTCTTTAACCCTCTCACCCTCTGGAGGCTGTTCTGTAGGTCCCTTTGGGTAAAGCCCTTTGCTCTGAACCTGTTACATAGATCCTGAGCCTGCTGTTCAAACATAGCATCTGTATTACAAATCCTCCTGACTCTGATTAATTGACTGTATGGCAAACCCTTTTTGAGAGTGGGGGGGTGATAGCTTGAAAAGTCCAAAAAGCTATTTCTGTCAGTCTCTTTTCTATACACTCGTGTCATAAGGTGTTCAGATTTAGTGACCACCACATCCAGAAATGAGACTGACTCACGACTATGTTCTAGTGAGAATTTGATGGATGGTAGCCTGGAATCAATATAAAGTTTAAATTCTTCTAACTGAGAGAGTGTGCCTCGAAAAATGAAAAAGATGTCATCAATATACCTGAACCAGCATTCTAACAGTGTCTTGAAAGGGTTATTTTGGTAAACAAAATCCTCTTCAAATTTACCCATGAATAAATTGGCGTAATTAGGGGAACAGGGACTCCCCATGGACACCCCCTGACATTGCAGGTAATAAGAGTTTTCAAATCTGAAATAATTGCAGTCAAGGACCAGTCTGGACAATTCTACCAAAAAGTCAGTAGGAGGTGTGAGATTCTCTCTTTTGTTCAAAAAACAAGACAGTGCCTGTAAACCCTCGACATGGGGAACATTGGTGTATAGGCTGTTGACATCCATCGTACAGAGAAATATTTGATCATCGGTAAGCTGTACTGTACTCAGTTTATTCAAAAAGTCAGTTGTATCCTTCAAATAGGATGGAAGCAAGGACACCATTGATTTGATGTGTCGGTCCAGGTACTGTGAGACAGGTTCAGTAAGGGACTGTGTCCCTGCCACAATAGGGCGGCCGGGGACTGGCTGGATACAGCTTTTATGAATCTTGGGCAGTGTATAAAACAAAGGGCGTACAGGGTGTTTCTGTAGCATAAATTTGAACTCATTCTCAGAAATAAATAATTTTGACAAAGCTGTTTTAAGAAAGAGCTCTACTTCTTGATAGAGTCTTAGCGTGGGGTCACTCGCTAAAGGAGTGTAAAACTCACTGTTACCCAGCTGTCTCAGGATTTCTGTTCTATATGCTTCCAAGTCTTGTATGACAATAGCACCACCCTTATCTGCATTTTTTATAACAATAGTACGATCAGACGACAGTGAAGACAATGCTTTTCTCTCGTTCAGTTCTATGTTAGAATAGAGTTTATTTTGATTGTTCATCAATATCTGTGAGTCATGTTCAATCAGCCTACAAAACGTCGCAACCGAGGGGTTGAGGGCAGGAGGGACAAACGTACTTTTGGCCCTCAGGCCTAAGTCAGGCGTGGGCACGGCAACAGTCTGTGGGAGAATCACATGTGGAAATGGGTGAGGAGCACCCTTATCAAAAAAAGCACGGAGTTTAACATTCCTCAAAAACTTAAACATTTCAATTCTAGTTTTAAACGGATCAGCCCTAGTAGAAGGAACGAAAGATAAACCTTTTGAGAGGACCGATGTTTCTTGTGGAGACAGGGGTCTGCTGGACAGATTGATCACGTTATCCTCCCTCGCCGGTGGCAGGGACACAGTCCCTTACTGAACCTGTCTCACAGTACCTGGACCGACACATCAAATCAATGGTGTCCTTGCTTCCATCCTATTTGAAGGATACAACTGACTTTTTGAATAAACTGAGTACAGTACAGCTTACCGATGATCAAATATTTCTCTGTACGATGGATGTCAACAGCCTATACACCAATGTTCCCCATGTCGAGGGTTTACAGGCACTGTCTTGTTTTTTGAACAAAAGAGAGAATCTCACACCTCCTACTGACTTTTTGGTAGAATTGTCCAGACTGGTCCTTGACTGCAATTATTTCAGATTTGAAAACTCTTATTACCTGCAATGTCAGGGGGTGTCCATGGGGAGTCCCTGTTCCCCTAATTACGCCAATTTATTCATGGGTAAATTTGAAGAGGATTTTGTTTACCAAAATAACCCTTTCAAGACACTGTTAGAATGCTGGTTCAGGTATATTGATGACATCTTTTTCATTTTTCGAGGCACACTCTCTCAGTTAGAAGAATTTAAACTTTATATTGATTCCAGGCTACCATCCATCAAATTCTCACTAGAACATAGTCGTGAGTCAGTCTCATTTCTGGATGTGGTGGTCACTAAATCTGAACACCTTATGACACGAGTGTATAGAAAAGAGACTGACAGAAATAGCTTTTTGGACTTTTCAAGCTATCACCCCCCCACTCTCAAAAAGGGTTTGCCATACAGTCAATTAATCAGAGTCAGGAGGATTTGTAATACAGATTCTATGTTTGAACAGCAGGCTCAGGATCTATGTAACAGGTTCAGAGCAAAGGGCTTTACCCAAAGGGACCTACAGAACAGCCTCCAGAGGGTGAGAGGGTTAAAGAGAGAGGATTTGCTGCTCTCTAGAACCTCCACAGACCGTGATTTTAACATTGTGTGTGCCACCACGTTTTCACCTGCTTCTCAGGACATTAAAAAATGTATTTTGAAACACTGGCACATTCTTCGAAATGACCCACAAGTGGGACATATCTTTAGTAAGCCTCCTTTGTTTGCCTTGAAACGTGCTAATAATATCAGGGACCGATTGATGAGGGCCGATTCTTTTGTACGCCCGACACATTTTTTATCACATGTACCGAATGGTAATTTTCCCTGTTCCAATTGCATCAATTGTAACGCCATGGTCAAAGGCGATTCCTTCTGTCATCCCCATTCGGGGAAGAAATATCTGATTAAAAATAGAATTTCCTGTAAAACTAAATATGTAGTGTACCTACTGAAGTGCCCTTGTGGCCTATGTTATATAGGAAAAACGACCAGAGAACTCAAGACCCGGATAACGGAACACAAAAGCAATATCAGAAACAAGGACATCAAATCCGCTGTAGCGAGGCACTTTAATGCTGCTGGTCATGATATATGTTCCCTTAGATTTCTAGGTATAGAGGTAGTCGTTCCTCTTAAGAGAGGGGGTGACAGGGATCGTACTCTTTTACAAAGAGAGGCTTATTGGATACACACCTTACAGACAGAACACCCTAGAGGTATGAATGAGGAACTGTTATTGGGTTGCTTTCTGTAATTTTGCTTTTTGCTTTTTTCTTTAATTTTAACTTTTACACTATCGTTTATTTGATAGCTTGAATTGTGTGATCTTGGTGTGTTGCCTGACCTTGGTGTATTTATCACCACGTTGTATCTCGAACACCACTGCTCTGTGTTGCAATTAGGTTTGTAATATATTTCCTTGTTTTCTATTTATCAATGAGGTTTGATATTGACTGATCTTTATCTAGCTTCTCCCCGTCTGTTTTGAGTGCATTTACCCGGTTTATTTAATTGTGTATTGTAATCTTACATGAATGATGCTGTTTCCGGTGTGATGCTTTATAAACGTCATCTCCGCCTTGTACTGCACCACACTGAAGAAGGCCGTCAGGCCGAAACATGTATGTGCCGTGCTATCCTGACTGAGGTAAATTAAATATTCAAAAGGACTTTTTTGAGTGCTGGCTTTTTCTTGTTTAATCAATACAAACTATAACCTGATTACACTAGTCTACTGTATATGTTATTTCATTCATTTTATTTATAAAGCACTTTTCAATGACCGAAAGACACTGACACAGTATGAGTACATAGAAAACAAGATCACAACAGGCAACAGATACAAGTAACAATTAAGACATCGATCAGGGATATATGGAAACAGAGGAGAGAGTGTGGGAGGGACAGGGGCCAGAGAGAAGAGAGGGAAGTGGAAAAAGGGGAGGTGATGAGGTAGGAAGAGGTGGTTAAGGGTAGGGGAGGTTGTAAGCTTGGGAGAACAGGTAGGTTTTGAGTCAGGATTTAAAAGTTGGGAGTAAAGGTGAGTCTCTGATATGCTGGGGGAGGAAATTCCAAAGTCGGGGTGCAGCTCTCGAGAATGCTCTATCTCCAAAGCTTTTCCGTTTGGATGGTGGAACAGTGAGGGGAACAGTAGATGAGGGTCGGAGGGCTCCCACACACATAAGGCGTGGGAGAGAAGGCCAGGCCGGGACGCAGCGGAGCCCCCCTCCACCCCCAGTGCATGCAAGGAAACCTTTCCACCACATGGATTGCCTCAGTGACTTGTTGGCTGAGGAGGAACCTTGTGAGGGCCAATGTACTGTAGGGGCCCAACTATGGACCCCATCTGGGGACCCCCCTCAGATAAAATGATAAAAGTTTCTCAGTGAGTTATAGTTGATTGCATCACTGAATTATCTGCTAAGACCCCATTTTAGCAGCAGAATGTGTTGTCCTGGCGTGGCAAGGCTGTGCATAATGATATATCCAAAAGGAATTTTACTCTGCACTGAGCTGTGCTGCACGGAGATTATGGTGCGCTCAAGCGCAACAGGGTATTTAGCGCGCAAGAGGTGCTTTTAAATTCTCTTAACGCCCCAAACGCAGATGAGCCAATCACAGCGCGTGTAGCTCCGCAATACACTCGGACAACCTGAGCCGAGAGCTCCATAGAGAAGCATATAGAAGCACAAGAAATCGGGATTCTCATCTGGTTTTATGGTGTTTCATACAGTTATAAGTAGAAGAAAATGGTCAAACGATGTGCATGGGGGTAAATGCAACATTACGAGGTACCCTGGGAGGCCAGGCAATGGATAATAAGAAACTAGTAAACGTAGATCCACTCACATCCACAATGATGCTGCTGTTTGGACCTTAAATCTGCAATTGTGGTGACAGCGAGATGAGTCTTCTCCCTCATTTGCCTTCCGTGATCCAAAGGTGTCATGAGATCATCATGGTATTCAGAAATTCGGCAAAAGAAAATGCTGAATTATGCGAGTTTCCATTACGTTATGCACGTAATGCCAGAGTTGGTTGAAGAGGAGGCGCATTGATTGATGTGATTAAAACATCGCCAGACACAAGTCAAACCTTAAAACGATGGAGTTAATCTCATTCCCCAAATAAATGTGAGGTAGTCTAAAGAGAAAACATGATGGAAAAAGTGGTCTGCTGTAGGCTATGCCTCTCCTGATCTGCTACACCCATGCGTGCGTGCTGTTGTCTCGCTATGAAAAACATCGACAATAAGTTTCTTGATTATAGAGAGGTAGGCCTACATAAAATAGATTGCCAGGTATGGAGAGATACTTATGTCACCTGGAGAGAGCTTGATCAAACATAAGCACGAGCGTATTGTTTCACACTCGCAAATACATACTCACACT